>NC_090443.1:731110864-732473364 GCF_031143425.1 Pleurodeles waltl
CTTAATTTCATTAGTCACATGAATGTGAACAAAGCTTTAAGAGAATCAACTGAACTATTGAGAATGCTAGTGAGATTGGCATATTTTGATCCAAAGCTTCATGCGGATGTTGTTGACGCTAGCCCAGTCGGATTAGATGCAATCCTTGCACAGCATAGCAGACACCCAAATGCTCAAGGACATATTGGCCCTCATTGTGACTTCGGCAGTCTTGCCAAAAGACCGCCGAAGCCGCAGGCACCATAATACTGCCAGTGCTGGCGGTATTGGTGGCTCCCTATTTTGACATTTCCGCTGGCCCAGCAGAAAAGTCACATCAACATTGAAGCCGGCTCATAATAGAGCCGGCGGCAATGTTGATGTGCAGCGGGTGTAGCAGCACCCGTCGCGTATTTCACTGCCCGCAATTTGGGCAGTGAAATGCACAATGGGGCTGAGCCTGGGGGATCCTGCACTGCCCATGCCAAGTGCATGGGCAGTGCAGGGGCCCCCAGTGGCACTGCGAGTCCCCCTTACTGCCAGCCTTTCCATGGCAGTGTTTACCACCATGGACAGGCTGTTGGTTGGGGACTCATAATCCCCAGGGCAGCGCTGCCCTGACTGCCTGGCGGAAGCCAGTGTTCCGCCGCCAGTGTTCCGCCGGCCGCCAGGGTCGTAATGACCCCCACTGTGGCATAGGCAAGCAAACGTTTGTCCCAAACTGAATGCACTTATCCAAAACCTGGGAAACAAAGTTTAGCAGTGGTGTGGGCTTGTGAACATTTCCATGTGTTACTAAATGGAAAGCCTTTTACGCTTGTGACAGATCATCAAGTATTATTGAACATTCTTGGCAATCCAATTCCAAGATGCCTCCTTGCATTGAATATTGGGGTCTAAGGTTACAAGAACAAAACTACACAATCATGCCCCATCCATGGAAAGATCAAAACCCTGCCGACTATTTCTGCGGAGTGCACATACATTGTCATGATAACCCTTCCAAAACACCTGAAACCTACATAACTTTCATTGTGAAATGAAACACGCCAGCTGCCATTTTGTTGGACAAAATTGTCACTGCCATGAATCAAGTTAGAGACATGTTAAAGCAAAAAGACATCATTACTCATCGGTCTTGGAACCACCGCACTCAACCTTTTGCCAGAGACAGTGAATACCAGACATTTAAAAATGTCAAAAATTAACTGTCTCTGACTCAAAAAGGCATTATCTTAGGGGTTTGAGTAGTGTTATTCCAGAGAGTTTGCAACAACAGATAATTGAATTCTGGTTTCCTTATCTCAATGAAAGAGTTCAAAAAGAGTTGAAGGACTGTCATCTATGCAACTGCCTATCATCCAAAACTATTCAGCACACTTTAAGCATGTCAGAGTCGCCCAAGCATGTATGGGAAAGAAATGCTGTTGACTTTTTAGGTCCTTTTGTCAACGGATATCACCTGCTGGTGATTGTTGAGGAATACTCTAATTTTCCATTGATAGAAGATCTCTCCTCTCTCACTCAAGAGAGAGTCATCAAGAGATTAGATGGCATCTTTGTGTTATGGGGTGTTCCTATTGTGTTAAAATCTGACAATGACCCACCTTTCAACAGCCGAGAATTCAAAGATTTTGTCAATCATCTTAATGTGAAGCATCAGAAGAGCACGTCTCTCTGGCCAGAGGCTAATGGCCTTGTCAAACGTTTCATAAGTACATTGAAGAAAGCTGCTCAGTGGGCTGCTTTAGAAAAGCTCGACCTTAAGACTGTCCTGAACTCTACTCTGCAAGTCTACCATTTGACAACCCATTCCACTACAGGGCAAAGCCTTGAAACGTTGATGTTCAGGAGAGCCATGAATACCAAGTGACCTCAATGGACCAACAAAATGTCAAGTACTAAGGAAGAAACTCGTACCAAAGTATTAGTTCATAAAAAGAAAATGAAGTCCTATGCAGATAAGCATTGACGCAAAAGATAGTGTTTTCATGAGAAGAAATTGAGTGTTTGTTCATCAGTCAAGAAAACGTAAGTCTGATACTCCATTTAATGTTGAGCCATTTCATGTTGTATCCAGTAAAAGACACAATGTGACTGCCCAACATCCTGGGAAGTCCATTACGCAAAAATCCTTGCATTTCCAACATGTCACTTACCACTCATCAGATGCTTATGTCAACGTAAAGACTAGTTCAGAAATGACAATTGAAAGCCCCTGACTGTTGTTGCTCCTGCATTGCCATCTCAGATCATGGACATTTCTATTGCAGATTCCAAGTTTCCAACAACACAATTGAGACGAGTAATCAGAGCTCCACGAAGGCTTATCGAAGAACTATTATTTTATATATGTGATTTTATATATGCTGTCTCCAGTAGGTAGTTATAGTTAGGACCATGTTTCCATAGGAATAAGCATTTTTTGACTTGCCTATATATTTGGCACCGTTTAACGAATCTTCATGAAATTTTCCCAAAAAATTGGCCTGCTGTTTCCTGCTGCGTACGGTACATTTTGGGGTGATCCGTCAAGCAGGGCGGAGAAATAGGGGGCCAAAAAAAACATTGCGCTTCCCATGTTAATTCCCATACCTATCAACAAGTCTACAGCCCGAACCACTGGACGACATTGCACCAAATTTGGCAGAAAGCTAGCTGTTGGCACACAGATTGTACTTTTTGTTAGTAGCTTTTTGTAGTTTAGGAGATAATTAAGGTGAAATAAATGTATATATCTCTGGCCGTGTTTAATTGCAAAATTCACGAATACGCTTGCGAAGAGAAGCGTTGCAATTGGCTGACCGCAACCTGACTATAAAGTTGTGACTGCCATTTTATTTCACAGGACACAGTCCCGGGGGGGGGGTGAAAATTAAAATTTAAAGTGGCATAAGGGGTCAGGATGAAGGTACCTTGACCCAGGGGTGTGATATGTTTGCATTTTAAGGCAAGTTATATGTTTAATATAATTTTGCCCCACAGTGTGCGATATTAGTGAAAATTTGTGAATGTTTGCCAATTTCCATGAAATATTTGCAAAATATTTGCAATTATGGAAACATTTGAAAGAAAAAACACAGACTCATTCATATACTAATTCATTCACTCATACATGCACTCAGAGGCTCATGCAACCACTCACACACCCACTGAGACACTCATGTACCCACTCAGACCCACTCATAGACTCACACACCTACTTTCAGACCTACTCAGACACTCACCCACCGACTCACACATCCACAGACAGAGATAGGCCCTGTGGCCAACCTTCACCATGCACATATTATGTCATTGATGAGATCTTGTATGGCATCTTTGAAATCACTGCAACGTTTGCAATAACACTATTGATAGGAAAACTGTGCATGGCAAGGGCACAAGTTATAGTTACCTTAGGGTGCGAGTTATAGTTACTTGAAAGAACTCTAACTATAACTGCTGAATTTCTATGGTTTTGTACTATAACATCCCTGCAACCTTTGTTTTTTCAGTAAATATATATATACATATAAATATATATACATATATATACATATATGTGTGTATATATGTATATATATGTGTACATATATATATAAATATATACACACACGCACACAGATATGTACATATATATATGTATGTATATGTATATATATTTATTTTACATATATATAAATGTAAAAATTGGGATTTAGTATTTAGCAGACAGGGAGATGTAGTGGTTGTGTGAACTGTGAATGACGGAACTCTTTTAGCTCCTGATTGACGCTGTAGAACTGTGATGTAAGTGTTGGAGCGTTTTGAAGTGACTGTAGGTTTAGAATGTTGAGTTCATGTTTACATGCAGATGAATAAAGATGTGTTACACATAGCTCTGTGTGTGGCATAACCATTGGCAGGTACCCTAGCTGGAGATGATGCTACACCCCTGTTCCTCCACTGGGTTATTTTTTAAGCATCATCCTGGTCCCCATTCCTGCTGTGCCTTGGTCCCTTCCCCACTACTCTATTGGGTGCTCTTTTTCTGGACACTGATACCCGCCTCGCTGTTCCTCTGCTTCTCTACCGAGCACTCTTCTTTTTCTGGGTACTCAGCAGCCCCAGTTCATGCTATCCCCACTGTTCTCCTACTCCTCCACTCAGCTGCTATTCCTCTTTTAGTTGCTCAGTTGTCCCCCTTGGTGCTGCACCCTTTGTCCCCATCTCTCCAGCTGTTTCATGCTTCTCACCCCAGCAGCACCCCCCATGTTACCCAGGTTGGTGTCTGGGTGAGTATTTGTCTGACAGTGTAGTGTAACTGGAGTTTGAGGGTGTGTTTGTATGAGCTGAATATGACATTTTTTTATGAGAGCAATGTGAGTGGTGTGCTTGTGTGAGTGCAAGGTGTGGTGCCTGCCTGTATGACTTAAGAGTGAGCTGTGTGTGTGTGGGTGTAGATGAGTGCTGAGCAATGTGCCAGTGTGAGTTGAGGGTGTGCTTTTGTCTGGCAGGTGTAGCTATGTGAAGAGCAGGGTGCCCAGCATGCATCTAAGTGAAGGGAGGGTGGTGTTTCTGTGAGAGTGCAAGGTACAGCACATTAAAGCCAGACTTAATTAAGTTTTGTATGTTGCACGATCTATCTATCTATCTATCTATCTATCTATCTATCTATCTATCTATCTATCTATCTATATATCCCCTTAGGTAGCTATAGTTAGGACCATGGTTCCATTGAAAAAGGTTTTTTTTACTTGCCTATATGTTTAGCGCCTCTTGATAAATCTTCACAACATTTTCCCAAAAAGTGTTTCAGAGAATCTTGTTGTACATGGGGAGTTTCAGGGTGATCTGCCTGGCAGGGGCTGAGAAAAAGGGGAGGGGTCACAAAAGTGCACTGCCCATTATAATTCCCATAGTGGTTTAGAACACGACTACAGCTTGAACTGCTGGATGAAATTGCACCAAATTTGCCAGAAAGGTAGGTTTTGGTACCGAAGATGCCTTTTTGTTGTTTGGTGTTAATCCGTTCAGTAGTTTTTGAGATATTAAAACAAAAAGAAATATAAATACAGAGGCGCGTAGGCTTCATGAATACTCCTGATCTTGTGCAAAGATCTGATTAGCTTCAAGAAGTGTTGGCAGCCATCTTGGGACACTGCTTCATCCGAGTTTCAGAAAAACAGATTTAAAAAAAAAAGGGCCAGGGTAGGGACACCCTGACCCCTTAGCTCTGGTGCTGGGGTCCAAGAGGGAACCTGCCAGGGCAATAAAGCACTTTAAAAAAGAAATGTTTGGCACACATTTGTGGCCACATCGCAAATCTGCAGCAAAAATGTGACTAAAAAAACAAGCGTGGTCTGCTGCGCTTGTTTTTCTAAAACCCCAGGTGAGCCAGGCCCCAGGGACATATAAAAAAAAAAGGAGGGGGAGCACAAGGCCCCTCTCCTCTGCTTATATATGCCCTGGGGACTGTCACATCCCTAGGGCTTCAATCGAATAGTATGCAGGGGCTGCATGGCCTCCCCATGCCCCATGGACCACCACCTCCCTGGGGCAAAATCTTTTAATTATAGTAGGGGGTCCTGTGGACCCCACCAGGCCTAGAGGACTGCCATTTCCCCGGGGCTAGCATTGTATTATATGCAGTGGACCGCTTGACCCCCGCAGCCCTGGGGTCTACCACCTCCCCAGGGCTGAAATAAAATAAGATAGGGAGTCCATTGCAGACCCTGTCCTCAGGGACCACTACCATCAGAAGGGAGGGTGCGCAACCCAACCTTATGGAGACAAAAATGGGGGGCTGGCTCTTGCTATGTCCCATTGTCCCTACCCATTGGACAGAGCTGTTTGCTCTGACTTCGTGGAGCTTTGACCGCTCCAGCCAAGTCAGAGCAATCACAACTATGCTCCCAGCAAGTGAGAGCGGTCAAACAGCTCTCGCTTGCTGGGAGTGGAGTTTTCCTCTCTTTTCTTGCCTTTCCTGCAGACATGTGGGCAGGGAAACAGAGGAAATGACAGGGGCTGCATGTTTAGTAGCTCCCTGACTGTGACAGCAATACCGGCTCCAGGGCATGTTTTTTGGGAAAAGTTTGTGAAGATTCATCAAACGGTGCCAAAGATAAAGGCAAATCAAAAACACTTTTTCTATGGAAACATGGCCCTATCTATACCTACCTAGTGGCGATTGCCACTTGGTTTCGTATATATATATATATATATATATATATATATATATATATATATATATATATATATATATATATATATATATATATATATGCATACACACACACACATACATATATATATATATGTTTTTATATATATATATATATATATATATATATATAAATATATATATATATATATATACACACACACACACACACACACACACATGTGTATGAAGGTATAAATGTGTTTATTTATTTAATATATTTTCTTTTAACTTCTGTGATATTCATTTCTTAAACCGGTGTAGGAATACACTGAAAGTAATGTTAAGGCTCGCTTTTTTTTTGTTTGCCCTAGAATCTGTTTTTAAAATCATAAGCTTAAAATGTAATAGTGGGAAAAAACAAAAGTAGGTGGACTTAACATTTACTTTGTGCTCTTGATGTAATTTCAAGAAATTCTCACATATCCTGTGGATTGAGAAATACCAACTCAGTTTTTGGCAATCAAGAAAAGAACATCTGTACTTCTGTGTAGAGCACCTGTTTTAGTGCAAGCTTCACATTGCCCAGAGATAATATTCAGTTATATAAACGTTATAGATGACATACATTGGTAGTGTGTAGGAGGAGAATACATCTGGTTTTGATATTTATTATGTATTTTACAAAGAAATAGAGAAGATGTGCATTTTCTGTCTCTTCCCACTCATTATGCCCAGCAGTAGAAACTATCTAAAAAGTCATCGTTGCAGACAGAACTCACTATTGTTTAACCAAAGTTTTATCTTCTATGCTTTTGGCACTATGAACACTACCGTGGTAATCTTCACAGATGTTGCTCATCATTGTATCAGTAGAACGTAGAGCTCCACTATCAGGGGTCATGTATTTGGCGGGTGCACATAATGTAGATGAAGGGGACAAGGTCAGGCTCATGGAAGGCCAGTGGTGCTGGAACAATTCATGTTACTGGCCCATAACTTCACCTTACTAAAGGTATAAGGGATATGACAGTCTGTCTTTGAAAATACAACACATGCTGCCAGAAAGAAAATGAAGGACCCCTTTATTGCTCATTCCCCATCTAAACTCTTTAAAGTTTTACTGTGGTACGGCAGCATCTTTCACACTTCTTGGTTTGGTGCCACTGCTGAATGCAGTAGGAGGAACTGAGAGGCATAGCAACAGGCAGTGGAGGGGGAAACATCACACGCTTGTGTGTTCGCTGCCACCAGAAAGCTTGTCTGGAATTGTCTTGGCTTGAGGTGAGCTAGGATTGATGTCCGTACTATTGAGATGACCATAAATAGGCTTCCCATTTCCACAAACTAAGGGGGTTATTCTAACTTTGGAGGAGGTGTTAATCCGTCCCAAAAGTGACGGAAAAGTGACGGATTTACCACCAGCCGTATTACGAGTCCATTATATCCTATGGAACTCGTAATACGGCTGGTGGTATATCCGTCACTTTACCGTCACTTTTGGGACAGATTAACACTCCTCCAAAGTTAGAATAACCCCCATAATATCTTCTCTGTGTTAAAAATATATAGAATATATACTGCCTTAAACATCCTGGACATTTTTATTTAGCGGGAAACTAATTGGATCATATTTAGGCCTGATCAATATTACACCGTCCCATGCTATGTAGTAGGCCCTGGTGAAACGTCTGTGCACACTTCACATTGAGGCACCATATCAGAAAAACAGTACCTCTTCCTGATGCACAGGCAAAACACTGAATTTCACCAGCACAGCAGACTACATTGTGTAGTATACAACGCAAATTAGGCAAAACCCCTAAGACAATGAGGGAAATCTGCCTAAAGAATGTACTGGACCTTTCTGAAACACCCGAAGCCACTTGAAGCACAAATATGATACTTTGTGCCTACAACTCTATGAATTAGGCCCAAGGGTTCTCTTTTTTTAATCAGGTAACTCTTTTACATTCCTGAGGTCTATCAATGCAGTGGGGGTGTATTTAGAGTTTTGCAGAAGGGATACTCTGTCACAAATGTGCAAATGCAATATATCATATGGCACTTATAATACAGCTAACAGGATTTCTGTTATGTTTTGACAGAGTATCCTGTCACAGAAACTCTAAATAAAGCTCCATGTGTGTTAATGTACTGATTATTGTTTAGTACAATCATCCCTACCCTTCTTCATAATAGTCTTTACGTCTTGAGTGTGGCCCACCTCCTCAGAAAGGTACCTCACAGTTGCCTAATTGGTTAAATAAACCCCTCCCCTTTTAAAACTCCTTTGAAGAGGACATACAAAGGGCACCTTCCAGGCAGTAAACACTCAACAGACTGAAAAAGCAATGTCAACATGTTGTTCTCAATACTATCACATATGTATGTTCTTGTTCACAGTGGTGGAGGTTCTGTGGCTGGCCCAGTGAGAAGCGAAGACAAAGACCAGGATGCCATAACCACTGTAGGATTGAGGATGTAGGAGCTGGTGGAGAATTTGGTGACTCCATCCACTGGGAGGTCTTAAAAACAAACCTAATGGGAATTCCCAGCTAGTAAGATCGTGAGAAGAGGACTTACAGAGGAAGAGTTAAATAGGATAAGGGATGATGTACTGTGCTTCATTATGGGTCCAATTAAGAAGAATCTTTCTGCAGTTATTATTTGTGTTAAATTAGCTTGAATTGCATTTTACTGTGAGTATTTATGAGGAATTTTAGCACAAGGGAACAGGGTGGTTCTGATGATAATAGAAGACCAATTACATGGGAATGCTAGATAAGACTGTATTTGCAAAGAAAGGTATTAGCTCTTCAGATTATGAGGTGGCTTTTTTCAACTTGAATTTTGGAATTTCTAAATTGTTATGGAAAAACATTTTGGGTGGTTTGTTGAGGGAAGAAACCTTTGTGGAGGTGAATATGGTTAGAATTTGGATGAGTAAGGCAACAACTGACCAGTTACATATTGGATAGGACAGGTTGAGGGGACTTATGGTGCTGATGATTTCAGGATGCAGATAGGAATGTGCCCAGACAACCTTAGGCATTTTAGGTATTGTGCAGAGCTTTGGGAATGATGGGTTTGCCTGCATATAACTTTGAAACACATTGGTGGTCATTATGACAATGGTGGTGACTGTTAAAGTGGCGGTAATACCGCCAACAGACTGGCGGTAATTACCACCAATTTATGACCATGGCGGTTATAACTCCCATAGACAGCCAATGTACCACACCAACCGCCAGGGTGTTAACACCACTGACCACGGCCGCAGCCATCAACAGCCAGGCGGAAGACAAGGTACCGCCCACCATATTATAACACAGCAAACCGCCACGATTTCCGGGGTGGTACCAACGCCATCAAAAGCCTGGTGGAAACATAACACAGAAGACGAAAGACTCACCATCAGAGACACAGAGAAGAGTACAGCCGCCTAGCACAGGGAGGCAGGAAGGAAAAGGAGAGTGACACACACAACACACACCATTCACACACCATACACACAACCAGCTACAGAGGCAAAACCAGTGTCACAGGACCCACGTCATAATAATGCAAGGACAACATATAGGTATAACTGATATTGTAATTTGATGCCAACAGCCACCATATTGTCCATGTGAGAAAATAAATTAGAGTAAATGTTCCAAAAGGGCCAATGGCCAGTCTAAAGTACAAGGCCACAGAGGAAAGTCCAAGCCTCAACTTGTTCCCTGACAATATCCGCACTACAATGTGCAGGGGCATCATGTTGGAAATGGGCAAGCACCTCAGGGGGAAGGGGGGTGGGAGCACCTCAGCTGAAGTGGGGAACTTGCCCACTGGTTCTAGAGGGGGCTCCATGCCCATTTTCCTTTGCTGGGGAGTGCAAGGTCACAGTCTCAGATGTGGGGAACTTGTCCACTGGTTCTGGAGGGGGCTCCATGCCCATTTTCCTTTGCTGGGGAGTGCAAGGTCACAGTCTCTGAGGTATGGAACTTGCCCACTGGTTATGGAGGGGGCTCCTTGTACAACAGTCACTGGAGGGTGAGCTACATGCCCTCTGCTGGAGGCGAGGGCTGCTGTGTCCCAGCTGGAGGTGAGGGCTCCTTGCCTACTGCTGTTGGAGGTGTAACCCTGCCAGCCTCTGCTGGAGTTGAGGGCTCCTTGCCCACTGCTGTTGGAGGTGTTACCATGCCAGCCTCTGCTTGAGGTGAGGGCTCCTTGCCCACTGCTGTTGGAGGTGTTACCCTGCCAGCCTCTGCTGGAGGTGGGGGTTCCTTGCCCACTGCTGTTGGAGGGCCCCCTTTGCCTCTCTTAGTTGGTAGACTGGGAACCTTCCCTTTCCTGGGTGGTGGAGTGGGATCCTTCCCTTTCTTGGGTGGTGGAGTGGGATCCTTCCTTTTCTTGCCTCTTCAACTAGGAGGTGCCTCCACTGTCCCAGTGGACTGTTTGGCTGAGGTGCTGGGCTGGTTCATTGGGACCTTGGGGGGTGGAGGGGGAGGGAAGCAGTCAAGTTGAGCAAGGAAAAGCTTCTTAGGGACTGTGGGGCGGGAGGAGGGAGGAGGGATGGTAGTGGAGGGCATGGAGGTTGAGGGAGTGGTTGTTGGAGGTGTACGTCTGCTAGACTTGGGTGCAGGTGCAGGTGCATGAGCAGTGTGCCGATGTGAGGTGGTTGGCTGTTGGGAGTCTGAGTGCATACGTTTGTGTCTCTTAGGAAGGGGGGCAGACACGGTGGGAGAGGACATAGGGGACACGTGGATGGATGTTGGAGGTGTCTGCAAGTGACGTGTGTGTGCTGCTTGGTGTGGTGATGGTGGTGGTGACCGTTGATGCAGTGCATGCAGGTGTGAGTGCGGATGTGACTGTGAGGGAGGAGGAGGAAGAGGGGGATACAGTGGAGGCAGTGGATGTTGTTGTGTGTGCAACTGTCTGTTGTTTGAGTGCTTGTGGCCTGAAGTGTGCCACCTGTGTTTGTCTGTGCCACTCTTGTGTGATGTTTTGTGTGCATGCTTGTCTGTTTGTGTGCATTGGATGGGTTTGGGTTGAGGAGACTGGGATTGGGAAATGATAGTTGGAGGGGGACGGTAGGAACAGGGACAATGGCTGCCATCAGAGAGGAGGCCAGAGCCTGAAAAGATCTTCTTTGGGCCAACAATCCACCATGGATGCCCTCCAGGAATGCATTGCATTTCTGCATCTGGGATGCCAGCGCCTGGATGGCATTCACAATGGATGACTGCCCTACAGAGATGGATCTGAGGCGGTCATTAGCCTCCTCACTGAGGGCAGCAAAGCTGACTGGGGCAGGGCCTGACGTGCCTAGGGCGAAGGAGATGCCCACCTTCCTGGGTGAGCGGGCACGGGCAACTTGGTGAGGGGCTACTGGGAGGGCGAGGCTGGTATGGGGGTGGTGGCTGTACCTGTAGCTGGGGTGGTCCCAGAGGTGTACGCCACCACCAGGGAGCTTCCACCTCAGGAGGAATCAGATTCTGTGTTGTCACCTCCAGTCTCCGCCGTTGTGCTCCCCTCGCCCTCCGTCCTACTTGTTCCCTCTATCGCTGGTGCCCCTGCTCCTCCACCAGATGATGCTAATGCACACATGGCAAAGATGAAAGAAGAAAGAAGGGGGAGAGAAAGAAAGGGAGCACTGGGTCAATTACAGCACCAACACCACATATGGCATACATATTACTCGTCACACACAGGGATCAGGAGTGAGCACCATGCATCGCACTGCTATTCCATTGGCTAGGTACCACAGCAAGATGAGAGCCAAACACCGCCAACTGCACCCCTCCTGGGACCCACTAAGCCCTGTCTGACATGGAATGTAACCTAACTAGGTTACCAGATTTTGCAATATACACATTACCCTTGCTGGACCACGCTGTAATGTCTGACCTGGCATTAAGGGGCACCCACTAACTGACACCCACCACCAGGATTCCATGCCACCTACCAATTATAGTTGTGACGTCCACTAAAATCACCCTCTTGTGCCTGCTGTGATGCCCTCAAGCCCTCATCCAGCTCTGGGTAGGCCACCCCCAGTATGCGGGCCATCAGGGGGGTCAGGTTCTGACGGGCACCCCACCCTCGTTGGGAGGCCCTCCCCAGCAAGGCCTCTGCGTCTTCCCGGCCCAGCATCTCAGATCCTCCCACCTTTTCCTACAGTGGGTGCTCTGCCTGCTGTAGACCCCCAGGGTCCGCCATCCTTGGCTATGGCATGCCACAATCCCTTCTTCTGATAGGCGTAACCTGCAGAGGTAATACAGACAGGAGGACACCATTACACATACAATCCAACCTGTCACACATATGGCCCACAAATCCCATTTCCATCTCCATCGACACACACATCACCCACCGCCCACCAAGTACACTACCACCAGACATACCATCCCCCAAATGGCACGATGCTTGTACACACATCTCCCTGTCACATGCATCGTGCCCATGGTGTATGGAGGCCCATACAGCTGTCCATACTGGGGTAAGACCCCATCCACCAAGTGCTGCAACTCCTCTGAAGGGAAGGCAAGGTCCCTTTCCGCAGTCACATGGGCCATGGCAGGATCCAGACACAGGTCACAGCAGCACACGCACTAGGTCATAGATAGAAAATGGCAATCATGTCCCCGGCGGTGTACACCGTCACCTCTGCCGGTGATCCCCATTGGCCACTGTACTACATAGAGCCCCATATTAGCCAATAAGGAATAGCACGCCTTCTGCCATGACACCCAACGTCAGCGGAGTTACCTCACTTCCACCTGTCCCTACATACAAGACAGGCGTTCGCCATTTTCTGGTGGTGGACAACATTCAGATAATTGAGAACTGCGTCATTGCTATGATTTGCACATACATTGCCATTCCCATTGTGCCAACACATTAATGCTCAATGTACACTGAGGTGGCAGTTTCATTGTTCAAATTGTGACACCCTACTCACTCCTGTGTCCCTTAGATAGCTACCACTGCAGATGGAGAGGAGGAGGAGACAAAACCCTGTGTACAGACCCCTTGTGGACTTCGCTACACGGGAGGACAGGAACATAATACTAACCTACATACTAGCAGGGCCACAATCACAGAGCTGTGTGCTCAATTGGAAACTGATCTGATATCAGCTATCCATCATCCCACTGGGATCCCCCCTCTTATGCAAGTTCTATCTGTGCTCCATTTCCTGGCAACTGGTTCTTTCCAAGTGACAGTAGGCTTGGCTGCAGGAATGTTACAGCCAATGTTCTCAATCAGGCTGGAAGGGTTTTGTCTGTCTTGGTCAGACACATGTGCAGCTACATTGCTTTCCCCCAGGTGGAAGATTTGGCCACTGTGAAGGAAGGATTCTATGCACTGCGACATATACCTAATATTATTGGGGTGATTGATGGAATACATGTAGCGTTGTCCCCCCCGCCACAGTGAACAGGCTTTCAGGAATCAGAAGAGTTTTCACTCACTCAATGTGCAAATGGTGTGCCTCGCTGACTAGTACATCTCCCACGTCACTTCCAAATATCCTGGGTTGGTGCATGACACCTTCGTCCTGAGGACTGGCAGCATCCCAAATGTGATGGCACAACTACAGAGACACAGGGTGTGGCTAATAGGTGAGCCTGAGTCTCCACTCAATGTATGTCAGTGTATGCCTTCAGGAGTGAACCCCATACCATTGTGTAAGGTTAATGTTTGCCCCTCAATACTTGCAGGTGACTCTGGCTACCCAAACCTATTGTGGCTCCTCACCCCTGTGAATAATGCCAGGACAGGGGCTGAGAATCGGTATAATCATGCACATGGGTGAACCAGAAGAATTATTGAAAGGACCTTCGGTTTCCTGAAGGCCAGGCATCTGAATGCTTTAATCTGACAGGTAGATCCCTGTGCTACTCACCCGAGAAGGTCTACCAGATAGTAGTAGCATGCTTTAAGTTGCACAACCTGGCCCCCAGACAACATGTGCCTTATCTGCAGGAGGAAGAGATTGGAAATGCCCCTGTGGCATCAGTGGACCCTGAGGACAGTAAGGATGAGGAGGCAGAGGATGAGGATGTGGACAAGAGAACATCAGTTATAGGTCAATACTTCCAATGCCACACAGGTGAGACAGTGTATCTGACCATTCCTCTGACTACTGATGTTTTCTGTGTGGCTGTAGCAGGATGGCATTCACTTCCTTTGCATCTCAACTGACTGTCACCTATGCCTTCTAATTTTGCAGATGTTGGTGTTATAACAAATGTGCACTGATATGATGACTACAGACAGCTACAGGTCTTCGTGTGTATGCTATCACAGTGTTCAGGTCATTTGCACTGGATGTGACTGTTTCTATAATTGCACATTTTCATAACAGAAAACACTATCACTCATGTTGTGTTCAAGGGTGTTTATTGTAGTGCAGATAATTAACGGTAAGGTGCAATGGAATGGGGTGATGGTAGAGGTAAGTCCAGCGTATTTGTCCAGTCTGTTTGTAGCACAGGTCCAGTGTCCAAAGGACAATAGGAAGGGGAGCAAAAGCAGTTCAGAGTGGACAAGGTAACAGAGTGGGACACAAGGGGGGCAATCAGGAGAGTCTCATTTCCTGGCGGTGGTTTTGGTCTTGGAAAGTGTCTCTGGCTTCTCTCTGGGTTGCAGGGAAAGTTTGTGGGGTGGTTCACCTTCTGCAGGGGGTGGGCTGCTCGTGGCTTGTGGGACCTGTGGCAGGGCCTCCTGTCCACTAGGTGCAGCAGAAGTGGAGGGCTGGTCAGTAGACTGGCTAGTGGTATGGGCCCGCTGCTGTGCTGTCCATTCCCTCATGATGTTGGCCATACCAGCCATGCTATGGAGACCATGGTGGTGTTGAGGGCCTGCAAATCTTCCCTGATCTCCTGATGGTGTACCTCCTGCAGCCGCTTGTTCTCCTTCATGTTAGTAAGGATCTGGCCCATCTTGTCCTGGGATTGTTGGTAAGCCCCCAGGACATTAGTGAGTGCCTCCTGGAGAGTAGTTTCTCTGGGCCTGTCCTCCCCCTGGCGCACAGCTGTCCTCCCAGTGTCCCTGTTCCCCTGTGCCTGTGTCCCCTGAACGGTGTGCCAACTGCCACTGACCCCAGGTCCCTGATTGTATTGGGGGTGAGGTGTGGACTGGGGCCCCTGTACAGGGGGGCACACTGCTGATTGATGTATCCTGGGGACAGAAGTGTGGGACTTTGGGTGGGTGCTGCAGTGTTGGATACTGATGGGAGAGGCTCTTTGGAGGATTGTGAGTGGGCTGGGGTGGCAGACTGACCAGTGGTCCCTGATGGTCTAGGTAGTCCATCCAGATCCTGAAGTCCAGAGTTACTGTCATCACTGGGGGGTGTCTTCTTTTGGGGGACTGGATAATTGTGGCACTTCCTCGCCGCTGGGATTGGCTGGGGCACCTGTGGGGATGTAAGTGATGTATTATGCTTCATGTCTGTGACACATTGTACATCTCTAGCTTCCCCTCTATGGTTGCTGTTGCCCTGCCACCTTTGTTTGTGGATGGTGATGTATTGTGTGATTGTTAATTCTCTGCTGTGCATGCTTTTGTGATGGGTGTACATGCAGGGCTGGGAGGGCTGTACATGCATTGGTATAGCATACAGGGCTTGGCATTGGGGTTAGTCATATGTGTAGGTGCACTGTGTGGGATGGAGTGGAGTGATGGGAGTCAGGGTGAGGGGGTGAGATGGCATGCAGGTATGGGGGTGATAAGTAATAAATATTGACTCGCCAGTGTCCAGTCCTCCGGCTACTCCAGTGAGTCCATCAGGATGCATGAGTACCAAGACTTGCTCTCCCATGCTGTGATCTGTGGAGGAGGAGGTAGGGATCCACCACCAGTCCTCTGGATAGCGAGCTGGTGCCTTGCTGCCACGGAACATACCTTCCCCCGTAGGTCGTTCCACCTCTTTCTGATGTCGTCCCTTGTTCTTGGATGCTGTCCCACGGCGTTCACCCTGTCCACGATCCTCTGCCATAGCTCCATCTTCCTGGCAATGGATATTTGCTGTACCTGTGCTCCAAACAGCTGTGGCTCTACCCTGACTATTTCCTCCACCATGACCCGCAACTCCTCATCGGTGAAACGGGGGTGCCTTAGTGGGGACATGGGTGTTATGTGGTGTGTGTTGTGCAGAGGGTGTTGAGTGATGTGGTGGGGTGTGAGATGTGGGGTGCGTGATGGATGAATGGGTGTTTGTGGTGTGTGTGTAGTTGTCTCTGTGATTTTCATGTCTGTCTTGTGGCAATTTTTTGTGTTCGTAAAGGGTTGTGGGTAATGAGAGTGTGTGTTTTATAGTGCTGTGGGTGTGTGTGTGTGATGTGTGTATGAATGTCAGGTGTGTGACTTTCATTTTGGTCAATGTTGTGTTGTTTTGTATTTGGGTGGCCATTCTGAGCGCGCCAGTGTGTACTGCCAATGGTTTACCGCCATTGAATGTCCGCTGTGGTGATTTGTAGATCATGATGTGGGGGGCGTTGTTTTGTTGCCGTAACAGTATGGGTGTTCCTACCGACACTTTAACACTGACCTTTGGGCTGGTGGATATGTGTTTGTGGCAGTATTGTTTCGGTTTGGTGGTAGTGCCTCATAATATGGGGAATGGATGTTCGCCACCACGACGGTATGTTGGCGGCTGTCACCGCGGCAGTAAGCAGGATTTATTGCCAGTGTCATTATGAGGGCCATTATGTTTGAACTGAGGCAACAAGTTAGGGAGCTGGTGTGGCGTTTACTGAAGAAAAAGTAAGAATTGGGCAGATGGATGTTGAACCGTTGTGAGAAATACTATTGATTTGAATGTTGGAGGTTAGGGTACATGTGTTTGAATCTTTGGCATGGTTTTGCTAATAACTCTTTTCTTTACTACAGGGCCCGTTGCAGGACATATGGTAGGACTGACCATGGTGTGGGTGGTAGGTCACGCATTTGTATGGTGGGCCAGCAAGTAAGTGGCAACGCTTGGTCTGGATGGTGCACACCTTAGGGTTTCCATGTGGAAAAAGAATGATAAGAGTGATATAGGGTGGAGCCAGTTGTTTATTTTTAAGAACATGGATGCCCAGACATCCTAATTGTGCATCTTGGAGAGAATTATATTGTTTAGTTGCCAGGCATTGGGTTATTGGAAGACATGAAAACAGACCACGTGGTCTTATGGACAGAACTGGTGTAGAGACGGATATGGAAGTGAGCCAAGGAACAAAGTGGGAAAGAGAAGCAAAGGTGGCAAGTGAATTGTGCGATGAGGGGGATTTGTGTGAAGCATTGGAATAAGCTTGTAAGGCATTTGGAAATTGTGCGAAAAAATCAGACTCTATTTCATCCGGATGCTGTTCACCTCTTGTTTCTAAGGAATCAGCTTTATCTGTTAGAAGCCTACAGGTTTATATAATATCGATTATACTTGGAGGGAATCCTAACAACAGAAAAATAGTTATTTTTTTATTTGCTTTGAGGGGTGTCTAACATTTAGTTACTGTATGCTTTAAGTGTGGTTAGCAGATTGTATAGACTCTTTGTTATGTGTGTGTGATGGGTCGCTCCATTCCGACCCACACAGTTCTCTTACTTGTGCTGACTCTGCCACACACGACCTGGTGCATACTGTAGACCCCGGCGATCTGATTGGTCACTTATGGCAACCGCGGGACCAACTGCGGGTTAAAAGCGGAGCGTCAGGGAGATCGAGGAGAGAGGCGAGAGGGAGTGGAGACATACGAGTGACAAAGGAGGAACAAGAGGACGAGGAAACCACCATCGAGGAGGAGGACGGCCGGAAGACGGAGCCGACGGGAGCTGGAGTATCACAGAGGAGATTTGGAGACAGCTGGCCCGGGGAGCCCGCTTATACGCCGCCACGCTTCCGGAGAAGTGTGGCATCTCCAGGTACGGAGACGGAAACGGGGAAGGGAGGCGGGAAGTGAGAGGAGCGGGGAAGAGGAGGAGAAAGAAGGGAGAGAAAAAAAGGAGAGGGTGAACGGGCACTTGGGATGGGGAGCACTGCGGGGAAAAGGGGACGGGGCAAGAAAACAATAGCAGTCATTCAGATACAGAAAAGAAAGGGAAGAGAAATATAGGAAATACGATACCAAGAAGATAGAGCGTACACAGGAAGAGATTTACGATTAAGTACACTAAACGAATAAAACGAGAGAAAGAAAGAGAGAGAGAAAAAGAAGGAGCAAGACGGAAAACAGTACATAAGCAAGAAGCGCAGGACGCAAGGAAACAGGCAGGAAGGAAGTCTGGCAGGAGAGGGACAACACAGGCGAAAAGAAGTAAGACAATAAGAAGACAGCGGAGGCAGGGACAAAGAGAGTGAGAGAGAAAAGGGAAAGACGAGAACAGTTAAGCCTTAACAAACCTCCCCACTTACCGTATCTATTTATTTTCTTGTTTCCATGCTCCCCGCGAGGCCTGGGAAGGAAGAAGAAGGACGAGCCAAGAGGACCTACTACTATCCCATAAACTTTGTACATATTACTCATCGTATAAACTGTTTCAAGAACCAATAAAGACAGTTCTTTGAAACCACGATATTGCTATTCAGCGTCCTAAATTTGCCATCCTCGCACAAGTGGTGTCAGAAGTGGGATTTGAACCCCACACACACACGGAGAAGACGATGGAAGAAAAACCCACCATGGCGGATGTAATTGCTCAGCTCGCAGAAGGACAACGACATCTACAGTTGATGTGGGAGCAGCAAATGAAAGACGCCAAAGAGGAGAGAGAAGCGTTACAGACGGCCCTTAAAAGTCAGGCCACAATTATGGCCAACAATCAACTAGTCCATGAAACTGCCATGAGTAAATTAACAGAGACCATTGCACATACCAAAGTACATCCGAATGTGCCGAGCAGTGTTCTACAAAAATACCAGGATCAGGAAGATCCGGATTCATTTTTTCTTAATTTTGAAAGGGTGGCCAGTACAGCCAACTGGCCCGAAGACAAATGGGGCCAATATATAGCCCCATTATTGACTGGACAATTACAGGCCACATATCAAGCCATCAATCCCATGGGCACACTCCCCTACAAGGAGATCAAAAAGACTGTCCTAGAAAGGATAGGACTAGACCACGAAAGTTATCGGAGCAAGTTCCGGCATATGAAATGGGGATTACAAGAAAATCCTCGTGCCTTATACTACCGGGTCCAAAACGCAGCGGGACGTTGGTTAAGGCCCACCGAAAAGACTCAGGAAGAAATGTTCGATGTGATTGTATTAGAACAATTCCTGGATGCACTGCCCTCAACCACAAGAAATTGGGTTCGGCAACACCCCGGATTAACTAACGAAACAGCAATTGACTTAGCCTGTGCCTTCCACAGGAGCCCAGATTTCAAAACCACCCCTTATCGGAACCCTGGACCATCTCCTGCACGGCCAAATATAGGGAAAATAGCACCTTCACGACCACTAAGTTCCCATGAGCCAGAGAGAATTCGTAGTCCCCATCCACCTCCAGCCTCTTATACGTCTAGCGGTCCTCAATGTTATAATTGTTCTGAATGGGGTCATATCGCCCGCTTTTGTCCACAGAAAAAAGACATAGAAGAACCCATGGAAATTGGCGTCACTAAAGGCAGGGTTTTCTGGGCTGGGGAGGCTAGGCCTACCTATACGCTTCCCATATGTCTAAATGGACAAGAGAAAGTAGCTTTAATTGACTCTGGCTGCAGTCAGAGCGTCATTAGACAAAACCTAGTAGAAGCAAGGCACACCATACCCCATACCCAGGTATTGATAGCATGTGTCCATGGTGATCAGTCATATTATCCAGTAGCTAGCATTCGTTTTCAGTGGAGGGGTGAAGAAGAAATCCTCAGGGTTGGAGTATTGCCACATCTTGAAGAAGATATTATTATTGGGACCGACTATGTAGCTTTTCCACAATTATTGCACAAAGCCGGAGAAGAACATCTGATGAGAAAATGGTGGGAGGAAATACCCTATGATATTGAAATAGCTGAGACTCGCCCTCTAAAACCCCACGTAAGCAAAAGACAGAAAAGAGTCCAGAGACAGCAATATTGGGAGGAGAATCCAGAAAACAAGAACTCACAAAAAAGCACCGGAAAGGTATACACCGTTGCCGGGGATTTTAGACAAACACAGAGAGATGATCCATCCTTAAAGAATGCCTGGGAAAAGGCCCTTAATCGGGAGGAAGGAGGGGTAGGACCCACATTTCACATACATAATGAACTGTTATATAGACTGCCCCAGTCAGGTAATATGGACCGGAGACAATTATTAGTCCCTGGGAGGTACCGAGAGCAGGTCTTACAACTAGCCCATGGGGAGACAGGGGAAGGGCACCTCGGAAGAGATAAGACTGAGGCAGCGGTCCTCCAGCGATTCTATTGGCCTGGGGTATATGGGGATATACGGCGGTATTGTCAAACCTGTCAGAAATGTCAGTTCTATAACCCAGGAATGCAACCCCCTGCCCCTTTACAACCCCTCCCGATTATAGAAACCCCTTTTTCTCGTGTAGGAATGGATCTTATTGGTCCCCTCACCCCATCTACTAAAGGAAGACAGTATATATTAGTCCTGGTGGACTACGCCACGAGGTATCCCGAGGCAATCCCACTTCCTAGTATGCATACAAAGGTAGTGGCCCAAGCTATGATCGAGTTCTTTTCAAGGGTCGGGTTCCCTAAAGAAATTCTGACTGATCAGGGTACTCCTTTCATGTCTAGATTAATGAGGGAGGTCAGTGACACGTTGGGGATAAAACAAATCCGAACCTCGGTTTACCACCCCCAAACTGATGGACTTGTGGAACGATATAATCGGACCATTAAGTCGTTACTTAGGAAGAGCGTAGCAGAGGACGGAAGAGACTGGGAAAAAAAACTACCACTCGTATTATATGCCATACGTACACATATCCAGGCTTCCCTTGGACATAGTCCTTTTGAGATGTTATTTGGTAGACCTCCTCGAACCCTCCTTGATATGTTGGTAGAACAATGGGAGGAAAGAGATGAGGACATAAAGGATCTACTGACCTATACTAAAGACTTAAAAGAGAATCTACAGGCTGTATGGGATAGAGCCCATGAGAATTTAAGAGAAGCCCAAGACAGGCAAAAGAAGAATTATGATGCTAAAAGTGTGTTTCGTACTCTTAATGTGGGAGATAAGGCTCTAATCCTTCTCCCCAGTAGTGAGAATAAATTGTTAGCCCGATGGCAAGGACCATATGAAGTGTTAGAACAAATCAACCCAACAACATACCGGTTGGCTCTTCCCCATCGACCCCAAAAAGAACAAATTTATCATATAAACTTGTTAAAAAAATGGCAAGAAACTGAGCATAGCCATAAAATCCAACATATCGTGACAGAGCAGATAGAAGACATTCCTTATCCCGCTCTTTCCTTTTTCCCCAATGAAGGAGATGATAAACCCAGGATCAATACCTCTCTTGCTGACAGTTATCAAACCTCTCTCTATCGAATACTTACCACCTATGCAGATATATTCTCCCGACACCCTGGCCACACTAATTTAACCGAACATAGTATCAGAACCAAGAGCGAGGCAGTTGTAAGACAAAGACCCTATAGGATTCCGGAAGCCAAGAAAGCTGTAATCGAACAGGAAGTTACTAAAATGTTACAATCTGGGATTATTGAACCATCCAGTAGTCCCTGGTGTTCCCCTATAGTGTTAGTACCCAAGCCAGATGGAACCACGCGCTTCTGTGTAGATTATCGGAAGGTGAATGAGCTCACCTACTTTGACGCTTACCCTATGCCTCGCATCGACGAACTGTTGGAGAGAATAGGGCATGCCAAGTTCATGTCTACTTTAGATCTCACAAAAGGATATTGGCAGATCCCCTTAAAAGAAACAGACAGGGAAAAGACCGCATTTTCAGCACCCTCTGGGTTATATCAGTTTACAGTTCTCCCTTTTGGACTACACGGAGCCCCTGCTACCTTTCAACGGCTAATGGATATGATTTTAAGGCCCCATCGCTCCTATGCCTCAGCCTACTTAGATGACATTGTAATATTTAGCGACTCATGGACTGACCACCTCCAACATTTATCAACAGTACTACAGACATTGAGGGAAGCTCACTTAACTGCCAATCCTGAAAAATGTATGTTAGGCTGTACATCAATCAAATACCTGGGGTATGTCTTAGGACAAGGAAAAGTCTACCCTCAAATTGAAAAAGTTGCAGCCATAAAACAGATTCCAGCACCTAAGTCAAAAAAAGAAATACGCTCGTTCCTTGGGCTCGTCGGCTACTACAGGCGGTTTATTCCTGGGTTTTCGACCATAGCTGAGCCTCTTACAAATCTGCTGAAGAATGGGTCTCCTAAAACATTCTCCTCCTTACCAGAAGCAGGTATGCACAGTTTATTGAGGCTTAAGGAGGCCTTGGCTACCAACCCTGTGTTGTGCTGCCCGGATTTTGGTCGTCCTTTTATCTTACAAACCGACGCTTCTGATGTTGGTCTAGGGGCCGTGTTATCACAAACCCAAACTGATGGGTCGGTTCACCCTGTTCTGTTTATCAGTAGGAAGCTTCTTCCCCGTGAGCGTCCATATCCCACTATTGAGAAAGAATGTCTTGCCATTAAGTGGGCCATTGAGTCTCTCCGGTATTATCTCAGTGGCCGTCCTTTCACCCTCCTGACTGATCATGCCCCACTCACTTGGCTGTCTCGTCATAAGGATACGAATCCTAGAGTCCTGAGATGGTTTCTTTCCTTACAACCCTTTTCGTTTCAGGTGTTTCATTCTCCAGGACGTCTCATGGCCAATGTTGACTTTCTCTCCAGATGTCCTTCGGATGAGCGTCGTCTACAGACGCTCTCTAGGGGGAGTGTCTGTGATGGGTCGCTCCATTCCGACCCACACAGTTCTCTTACTTGTGCTGACTCTGCCACACACGACCTGGTGCATACTGTAGACCCCGGCGATCTGATTGGTCACTTATGGCAACCGCGGGACCAACTGCGGGTTAAAAGCGGAGCGTCAGGGAGATCGAGGAGAGAGGCGAGAGGGAGTGGAGACATACGAGTGACAAAGGAGGAACAAGAGGACGAGGAAACCACCATCGAGGAGGAGGACGGCCGGAAGACGGAGCCGACGGGAGCTGGAGTATCACAGAGGAGATTTGGAGACTGCTGGCCCGGGGAGCCCGCTTATACGCCGCCACGCTTCCGGAGAAGTGTGGCATCTCCAGGTACGGAGACGGAAACGGGGAAGGGAGGCGGGAAGTGAGAGGAGCGGGGAAGAGGAGGAGAAAGAAGGGAGAGAAAAAAAGGAGAGGGTGAACGGGCACTTGGGATGGGGAGCACTGCGGGGAAAAGGGGACGGGGCAAGAAAACAATAGCAGTCATTCAGATACAGAAAAGAAAGGGAAGAGAAATATAGGAAATACGATACCAAGAAGATAGAGCGTACACAGGAAGAGATTTACGATTAAGTACACTAAACGAATAAAACGAGAGAAAGAAAGAGAGAGAGAAAAAGAAGGAGCAAGACGGAAAACAGTACATAAGCAAGAAGCGCAGGACGCAAGGAAACAGGCAGGAAGGAAGTCTGGCAGGAGAGGGACAACACAGGCGAAAAGAAGTAAGACAATAAGAAGACAGCGGAGGCAGGGACAAAGAGAGTGAGAGAGAAAAGGGAAAGACGAGAACAGTTAAGCCTTAACAAACCTCCCCACTTACCGTATCTATTTATTTTCTTGTTTCCATGCTCCCCGCGAGGCCTGGGAAGGAAGAAGAAGGACGAGCCAAGAGGACCTACTACTATCCCATAAACTTTGTACATATTACTCATCGTATAAACTGTTTCAAGAACCAATAAAGACAGTTCTTTGAAACCACGATATTGCTATTCAGCGTCCTAAATTTGCCATCCTCGCACAGTGTGCTTCCTTGTTAACAGGAGTTTAAAGATATCCCTGACATTAGTATGACACACAGAGAAGTTGGGGCTTTGACGGGTTTAGCTCTGAATTCTATGTTGCAACTTGTGACTGTAGGAAAGTGGAGTATTATGCAGTGATCATGTTTATGCTTTTGTAGGAAGCTGGCCTGGCTTGTAGTGGGTACCAGAGGTACTTACACCTTGTGCCAGGTCCAGTTATCACTTATTAGTGTAGAAGAGGTGTTTCTAGCAGCTAAGGCTGATAGAAGGTAGCTATAGCAAAGCAGCTTAGGCTGAACTAGGAGACATGTAAAGCTCCTACTATACCACTGGTGTCATATGCACAATATCATAAGAAAACACAATACACAGATATACTAAAAATAAAGGTACTTTATTTTTATGACAATATGCCAAAAGTATCTCAGTGAGTACCCTCAGTATGAGGATGCCAAATATACACAAGATATATGTACACAATACCAAAAATATACAGTAATAGCAAAAGGAAGAAATGCAAGCAGTGTAAAGTTACAATAGATTGCAATAGGAGCACATAGGTATGGGGCAACACAAACCATATACTGCAAAAGTGGAATGCGAACCACGAATGGACCCCAAACCTATGTGAGCTTGTAGAGGGTTGCTGGGACTGTAAGAAAACAGTGAGGGTTAGAAAAATACCCCACGCCAAGACCCTGTAAGGTAGGTGTAAAGTGCACCTACAACCCCCAGAGAGCACAGATGTCGTGATAGTGGGATTCTGCAAGGAAAACCAACACCAGCAATGCAACAACAGTGGATTTCCGGACCTGAGTACCTGTAAGACAAGGGGACCAAGTCCAAGAGTCGCGACAGTGTCGAGAGTGGGCAGGAGCCCAGGAAATGCCAGCTGAGGGTGCAAGGAAGCTGCCACTGGATGGAAGAAGCTTGGTGTTTTGCAAGAATGAAGAGGACTAGGAACTTCCCCTTTAGAGGATGGATGTCCCACGTCGTGAAGAAGCTTGCAGAGGTGTTCCCACGCAGAAAGACTGCAAACAAGCCTTGGTAGCTGCAAGGGTCGTGGTTAGGGTTTTTGGATGCTGCTGTGGCCCAGGAGGGACCAGGATGTTGCCACTTGGATGAGGAGACAGAAGGGGCACCCAGCAAGATAGGGAGCCCTCACAGAAGCAGGCAGCACCCGCAGAAGTACCGGAACAGGCACTTAGAAGAGGAGTGAACCGGAGTCCATGCGAAGTCACAAAAGGGAATCCCACGACGCCGGAGGAAAACTCAGAAGGTTGCGCACTGCAGGTTAGAGTGTCGGGGACCCAGGCTTGGCTGTGCATGAAGGAAATCCTGGAAGAGTGCACAGGAGCCGGAGCAGCTGCAAATCACGTGGTACCCAGCAATGCAGTCTAGCGTGGGGAGGCAAGGACTTACCTCCACCAAACTTGGACTGAAGAGTTACTGGTCTGTGGGGGTCACTTGGACAGAGTTTCTGAGTTCCAGGGACCACGCTCGTTATGCTGAGAGGGGACCCAGAGGACCAGTGATGCAGTCTTTTGTTGCCTGTGGTTGCAGGGGGAAGATTCCGTCGACCCACGGGAGATTTATTCAGAGCTCCTGGTGCAAGAAGGAGGCAGGCTACCCCCAGAGCATGCACCACCAGGAAACAGGCGAGAAAGCCAGCAGGATGAAGCGATACAAGGTTGCAGTAGTCGTCTTTGCTAATTTGTTGCGGTTTTGGAAGCGTCCTGAGCAGTCAGCGATCGATCCTTTGGCAGAAGGTGAAGAGGGAGATGCAGAGGAACTCTGGTGAGCTCTTGCATTCGGTATCTGAAGAATTCCCCAAAGCAGAGAACCTAAATAGCCAGAAAAGGAGGTTTGGCTACCTAGGAAGGAGGATTGGCTACTAAGAGAGGTGAGAGCCTATCAGAAGGAGTCTCTGACGTCACCTGCTGGCACTGGCCACTCAGAGTAGTCCAGTGTGCCAGCAACACCTCTGTTTCCAAGATGGCAGAGGTCTGGGGCACACTGGAGGAGCTCTGGGCACCTCCCCTGGGAGGTGAAGGTCAGGGGAGTGGTCAAGCCCCTTTCCTTTGTCCAGTTTTGCGCCAGAGCAGGGCTGGGGGATCCCTAAACCGGTGTAGACTGGCTTATGCATAGATGGCAGCACCTGTGCCCATCAAAGCATTTCCAGAGGCTGGGGGAGGCTACTCCTCCCCAGCCATCACACCTATTTCCAAAGGGAGAGGGTGTCACACCCTCTCTCAGAGGAAATCCTTTGTTCTGCCTTCCTGGGCCAGGGCTGCCTGGACCCCAGGAGGGCAGAAACCTGTCTGAGGGGTTGGCAGCAGCAGCAGCTGCAGTGGAGACCCCGGAAAGGCAGTTTGGCAGTACCCGGGTTCTGTGCTAGAGACCCGGGGGATCATGGAATTGTCTCCCCAATGCCAGAATGGCATTGGGGTGACAATTCCATGATCTTAGACATGTTACATGGCCATGTTCGGAGTTACCATTGTGAAGCTATACATAGGTAGTGACCTATGTATAGTGCACGCGTGTAATGGTGTCCCCGCACTCACAAAGTCCGGGGAATTTGCCCTGAACGATGTGGGGGCACCTTGGCTAGTGCCAGGGTGCCCACAACCTAAGTAACTTTGCACCCAACCTTCACCAGGTGAAGGTTAGACATATAGGTGACTTATAAGTTACTTAAGTGCAGTGGTAAATGGCTGTGAAATAACGTGGACGTTATTTCACTCAGGCTGCACTTGCAGGCCTGTGTAAGAATTGTCAGATCTCCCTATGGGTGGCAAAAGAAATGCTGCAGCCCATAGGGGATCTCCTGGAACCCCAATACCCTTAGTGCCTCAGTACCATATACTAGGGAATTATAAGGGTGTTCCAGTATGCCAATGTGAATTGGTGAAATTGGTCACTAGCCTGTTAGTGACAATTTGGAAAGCAGAGAGAGCATAACCACTGAGGTTCTGGTTAGCAGAGCCTCAGTGAGACAGTTAGTGATCACACAGGGAACACATACAGGGCACATACTTATGAGCACTGGGGCCCTGCCTGACAGGGTCCATGTGACACATAGACTAAAACAACATATATATAGTGAAATATGGGGATAACATGCCAGGCAAGATGGTACTTTCCTACAGCTTTACTATGTAATCCTCTCACAATACACCAAAGATGATCCCTCGGATTCACAACAATGAACCCTTAGCTCATTCCTGGTAGCATGGCAAGTAGCAGTCAGGCTTCACTAGAGGAACATGTGTTACGCATTTCAGAGTTCCAATATGGACAATAAGTAATTGACACGACTTGGAAGAAATCCAACAACAATTTATATTAATAGAGCAAATGTTTCTATCATTTTAGACACCAAAACAAAGCAACTTGGTTATGCATAACTGGAGTTAAGGATTTTAAAGCAGAAATAAAGTCTGTGCATTTACAAGCTGTCAAATCTCACCATTGCGGTCAATGGGAAAAGTGAATAGTGACAAGAATGTGTGGGACCCAGGACCAAGCTAGACCCAGGTCCAGAGATGTCCTTGGTGCTGAAAGTGGGAGCCTCTGGTGCTGAAAAATGGTACTTATGGCACTCGGTCACCTGTGGGTCAAGTTTGTGGGATCCCACTGGGGGCTAAGCCTGTGTGGGCCCCCGGACCAGGATTCACTGGGCATAGCAACTCCACCTTGTCTTGGCGTCTTGAGTGCAGAGGTGTGCTTGGCTATCCCTGGTGGTGAATGGGAACTGCAGTTGCTGGTTTTTACCACTGAGACGGTACAGGCAAAGAAACGGATGCAAGAGCTCAACAATGGAGCCACAGGTAACATTGGCTGAGATGTTGCGGTGTGCCCACGGTTTGCAGCATTGAGTAAAGGTGGTGATAACTAGACTGGTCACCAACAAGCCTTTGCAATGGTAAGCTGGTGGAGGAGCTATCTCCCCTTCCAAAGATCCAGTGGAAAACAAAAGACAGCTGTAACTTGGCAAGGTGCTGGACTACACTCCTCACACTGCACTGGACTACCTGTCTTTTAGTGATCTCTTGGACAGCCCGATGACCAGCCTTTCTTCGGATTCCGTGAGTACTTTTTACCTACAGGGGATT
The DNA here is from genome assembly GCF_031143425.1 of Pleurodeles waltl. Classification (NCBI taxonomy): domain Eukaryota; kingdom Metazoa; phylum Chordata; class Amphibia; order Caudata; family Salamandridae; genus Pleurodeles; species Pleurodeles waltl. The sequence continues at coordinate 731,139,018 of NC_090443.1, forward strand.
AGTGCCAATAGACCAAGGGAGTCTGTACTTGCCTTTGGGTTACAAAGGGTTTCCTCTTGCTGGGGGAGACAGTCTTTAGTCTAGGATGAGCCTCAGTTGAGCAGCTCCAGGGGATTGCCACAGGATCAAAATATCACGCCTTTTGCTAGTACTGATCCCTGTTGGCGTCAATGGGGGGGCTCCTTAGGTCCTCTTGTCACAAGTTGTTGCAGATCTGATATTCTAGTGCCATGGGAGCCCTTAAATCCTAGATTTAGGGGCGTTTGGGGTGTTGGTGCAATTAGCCAATGGGCTACTAGCTCCAGAGTTTAATCTACCCCTGAGGTGACCACATCTGGTGGGTTGTGATACCTTTTCTACCTAGAACCCTCTATTTTGCCTCCTTCCAAGATAGCAGAAGTCTTCCTCGGCTGTACAGACCAGGCTGCCAACCGTAGAGATGTGGTTAGCCTTCTGGTGGTGTAGGGCTCCTAGCTAACTAATTTTCCTGCTTGCCTGGATGCTAATTTGCCTGGGGGTCAGGGGGACAGTTTTGTCCTCCACTGGGAGACAGTTTACCTGCATATCAGAGGCTATCTGCCATTTGAAGCTCACTGCCTTGATGTGCCACTTCACTAACCTTCCTGGAAGGGAGAGAGGTGTGACCTCCTTCCCATCCAGGCCATTGTCTTTACTCCTGGGAGTGTTCGCACCACTGCCCAGGGTGGTCAGAATCCTGCTGTGGAAGCAGCTGCAAGCTGGCAGCCAGAGCATGGGAAAACAGGATTAACTCAAAGGTTGCCTTCAGGGTCCATGTGACATTGTCCTTGACACAATATTCGAGTCATGGGTTAGAAGGCACATCGTTTGATACCAAGCATGACCCATTTCAGAGGTACCATGATAGAGCTGGTGACTTCATGTTTGCCCAGGTGCCATCCCTTGTTATCCTATGGACTGTCTGTCAATTATAGTGGCCTTAAATGGAAAAGTACTTGTAGGAAGTTGGCTCTGTATATACTATCTCAAAGTAAGAGATTGTGTGGTCAGAGTCCAAGGGTTCCCCTTAGAGGTAAGTGTAGGAAAGTACCATCTTGCCTGGCATGTTACCCCCATTTTTCACTGTATATATGTTGTTTTAGTTGTATGTGTCACTGGGACCCTGGTAACCCAGGGCCCCAGTGCTCATAAGTGTGCCTGAATGTGTTACCTGTGTAGTGACTAACTGTCTCACTGAGGCTCTGCTAATCAGAACCTCAGTGGTTATGCTCTCTCATTTCTTTCCAAATTGTCACTGACAGGCTAGTGACCATTTTTACCAATTTACATTGGCTTACTGGAACACCCTTATAATTCCCTAGTATATGGTACTGAGGTACCCAGGGTATTGGGGTTCCAGGAGATCCCTATGGGCTGCAGCATTTCTTTTGCCACCCATAGGGAGCTCTGACAATTCTTACACAGGCCTGCCACTGCAGCCTGAGTGAAATAACGTCCACGTTATTTCACAGCCATTTTACACTGCACTTAAGTAACTTATAAGTCACCTATATGTCTAACCTTTACCTGGTAAAGGTTAGGTGCAAAGTTACTTAGTGTGAGGGCACCCTGGCACTAGCCAAGGTGCCCCCACATTGTTCAGAGCCAATTCACTGAACTTTGTGAGTGCGGGGACACCATTACATGCGTGCACTACATATAGGTCACTACCTATATGTAGCTTCACCATGGTAACTCCGAATATGGCCATGTAACATGTCTATGATCATGGAATTGCCCCCTCTATGCCATCCTGGCATTGTTGGTACAATTCCATGATCCCAGTGGTCTGTAGCACAGACCCTGGTACTGCCAGACTGCCCTTCCTGGGGTTTCTCTGCAGCTGCTGCTGCTGCCAACCCCTCAGACAGGCAGCTGCCCTCCTGGGGTCCAGCCAGGCCTGGCCCAGGATGGCAGAACAAAGAACTTCCTCTGAGAGAGGGTGTGACACCCTCTCCCTTTGGAAAATGGTGTGAAGGCAGGGGAGGAGTAGCCTCCCCCAGCCTCTGGAAATGCTTTGTTGGGCACAGATGTGCCCAATTCTGCATAAGCCAGTCTACACCGCTTCAGGGACCCCTTAGCCCCTGCTCTGGCGCGAAACTGGACAAAGGAAAGGGGAGTGACCACTCCCCTGACCTGCACCTCCCCTGGGAGGTGTCCAGAGCTCCTCCAGTGTGCTCCAGACCTCTGCCATCTTGGAAACAGAGGTGCTGCTGGCACACTGGACTGCTCTGAGTGGCCAGTGCCACCAGGTGACGTCAGAGACTCCTTGTGATAGGCTCCTTCAGGTGTTAGTAGCCTTTCCTCTCTCCTAGGTAGCCAAACCCTCTTTTCTGGCTATTTAGGGTCTCTGTCTCTGGGGAAACTTTAGATAACGAATGCATGAGCTCAGCCGAGTTCCTCTGCATCTCCCTCTTCACCTTCTGATAAGGAATCGACCGCTGACCGCGCTGGAAGCCTGCAAACCTGCAACATAGTAGCAAAGACGACTACTGCAACTCTGTAACGCTGATCCTGCCACCTTCTCGACTGTTTTCCTGCTTGTGCATGCTGTGGGGGTAGTCTGCCTCCTCTCTGCACCAGAAGCTCCGAAGAAATCTCCCGTGGGTCGACGGAATCTTCCCCCTGCAACCGCAGGCACCAAAAAGCTGCATTACCGGTCCCTTGGGTCTCCTCTCAGCACGACGAGCGAGGTCCCTCGAATCCAGCGACACCGTCCAAGTGACCCCCACAGTCCAGTGACTCTTCAGCCCAAGTTTGGTGGAGGTAAGTCCTTGCCTCACCTCGCTGGGCTGCATTGCTGGGAACCGCGACTTTGCAAGCTACTCCGGCCCCTGTGCGCTTCCGGCGGAAATCCTTCGTGCACAGCCAAGCCTGGGTCCACGGCACTCTAACCTGCATTGCACGACTTTCTAAGTTGGTCTCCGGCGACGTGGGACTCCTTTGTGCAACTTCGGCGAGCACCGTTTCACGCATCCTTGTAGTGCCTGTTTCTGGCACTTCTCCGGGTGCTACCTGCTTCAGTGAGGACTCTTTGTCTTGCTCGACGTCCCCTCTCTCTGCAGGTCCAATTTGCGACCTCCTGGTCCCTCCTGGGCCCCAGCAGCGTCCAAAAATGCCAAACGCACGATTTGCGTGTAGCAAGGCTTGTTGGCATCCATCCGGCGGGAAAACACTTCTGCACGACTCTCCAAGGCGTGGGGGATCCATCCTCCAAAGGGGAAGTCTCTAGCCCTTGTCGTTCCTGCAGTATTCACAGTTCTTCAGCCTAGTAAGAGCTTCTTTGCACCAACCGCTGGCATTTCTTGGGCATCTGCCCATCTCCGAGTTGCTTGTGACTTTTGGACTTGGTCCCCTTGTTCCACAGGTACCCTCAGTCAGGAATCCATCGTTGTTGCATTACTGATTTGTGTTTTCCTTGCATTTTCCCTCTAACACGACTATTTTGTCCTTAGGGGAACTTTAGTGCACTTTGCACTCACTTTTCAGGGTCTTGGGGAGGGTTATTTTGCTAACTCTCACTATGGTCTAATAGTCCCAGCGACCCTCTACAAGGTCACATAGGTTTGGGGTCCATTCGTGGTTCGCATTCCACTTCTGGAGTATATGGTTTGTGTTGCCCCTATCCCTATGTTTCCCCATTGCATCCTATTGTAACTATACATTGTTTGCACTGTTTTCTAAGACTATACTGCATATTTTTGCTATGGTGTATATATATCTTGTGTATATTTCCTATCCTCTCACTGAGGGTACACTCTAAGATACTTTGGCATATTGTCATAAAAATAAAGTACCTTTATTTTTAGTATAACTGTGTATTGTGTTTTCTTATGATATTGTGCATATGACACTAAGTGGTACTGTAGTAGCTTCACACGTCTCCTAGTTCAGCCTGAGCTGCTTTGCTAAGCTACCATTATCTATCAGCCTAAGCTGCTAGACACCCTATACACTAATAAGGGATAACTGGGCCTGGTGCAAGGTGCAAGTACCCCTTGGTACTCACTACAAGCCAGTCCAGCCTCCTACATTGGTTGTGCAGCGGTGGGATAAGTGCTTTGAGACTACTTACCACTCTTGTCATTGTACTTTTCATAAGAGAAAAATATACAAAACAAGGTCAGTGTATATACACATAGCCAAAAAGTTTTGCATTTCCTCTTTTCACTCTTTTCTAAGTGCTGAAAAGTACTTCTAAACTTTCAAAAAGTTCTTAAAAGTTTAAAAAGTTTTTTTCTGTCTTTCCAAAAAGTTCTGAAAACTTTTTTCTCTTTTTCTATCACTTTAACTCTCTCTAAAAATGTCTGGCACAGGCCAAAAAGTTGAACTGTCCAAACTTGCATATGATCACCTTAGCTGGAAAGGAGCAAGGAGTCTCTGCATAGAGAGAGGTTTGAGTGTAGGGAAGAATCCTTCCTTAGAACTGTTAATTAATATGCTTAGAGTACAGGATAAGGCCATAAGTGCCCAATCTGTAGAAAAAGTAGCTAATGGTTCTCAATCTGATCCAGGGACTCCCCCAGGAAAAGGTTCAGGAAAGAAAATTCTCAGCCTGCCCATTACTAGACAGTCTAGCATAGTTGGTACAGAGGTTGAATCACATCATACTGATGATGTGCTCTCACATTATGCTGGTAGCCAAGCTGTTAGGGTGCCCTTTGTAAGGGACAGGTCTCCTTCTGTTCAGTCCCATCATACCTCTGTATCTAGAAATGTCCCTCCCACCCACCCTGATGACAGATTGTTAGAAAGGGAGCTCAATAGATTGAGAGTGGAGCAAACCAGACTGAAGCTCAAGAAGCAACAGCTGGATTTGGATAGACAGTCTTTAGAAATAGAGAGGGAAAGACAGAAGATGGGTTTAGATACCCATGGTGGCAGCAGCAGTATTCCCCATAGTCATCCTGCAAAAGAGCATGATTCCAGGAATCTGCACAAGATAGTTCCCCCTTACAAGGAGGGGGATGACATTAACAAGTGGTTTGCTGCACTTGAGAGGGCCTGTGCTGTACAGGATGTCCCTCAAAAGCAGTGGGCTGCTATCCTATGGCTATCATTTACTGGAAAAGGTAGGGATAGGCTCCTTACTGTAAAAGAAAATGATGCTAACAATTTCCAAGTTCTTAAGAATGCACTCCTGGATGGTTATGGCTTAACCACTGAACAGTACAGGATAAAGTTCAGAGATACCAAAAAGGAGTCTTCACAAGACTGGGTTGATTTCATTGACCAGGCAGTGAAGGCCTTGGAGGGGTAGTTACATGGCAGTAAAGTTACTGATTATGACAGCCTGTATAACTTGATCCTGAGAGAGCATATTCTTAATAATTGTGTGTCTGATTTGTTGCACCAGTACTTGGTGGACTCTGATCTGACCTCTCCCCAAGAATTGGGAAAGAAGGCAGACAAATGGGTCAGAACAAGAGTGAACAGAAAAGTTCATACAGGGGGTGACAAAGATGGCAACAAAAAGAAGGATGGTAAGTCTTCTGACAAGGGTGGGGACAAATCTAAAAATGAGTCTTCATCAGGCCCACAAAAACACTCTGGTGGGGGTGGTGGGCCCAAATCCTCCTTTAATCAGAACAAGGAAAAGAAACCATGGTGCTATTTATGTAAAATAAAAGGCCATTGGACAACAGATCCCAGTTGTCCAAAGAAAGGCACCACAGCTCCTACCACTACAACCCCTACTGCTACACCTAGTGTCCCTACTAATAGCAGTGGTGGTGGGAGCAAACCTACTAATAGCCAATCCAAGGGAGTAGCTGGGCTCACTTTTGGTAATTTAGTTGGGGTTTGTCTAATTAGGGAGACCACAGAGGCTACTTTAGTCTCTGAAGGGGCTATTGACTTAGCCACTTTGGTTGCTTGCCCCCATAACTTGGAGAAGTACAAGCAACTAACCCTAATAAATGGTGTTGAGGTCCAGGCCTACAGGGACACAGGTGCCAGTGTCACAATGGTGATTGAGAAACTGGTGCACCCTGAACAACACATACTTGGACACCAGTACCAAGTAACCGATGCTCACAACATAACACAAAGCCACCCCATGGCTGTTGTAAATCTCAACTGGGGGGGGTATCTGGTCCAAAGAAAGTTATGGTAGCTTCAGATTTACCTGTAGACTGTCTATTAGGGAACGATTTGGAGACATCAGCTTGGTCAGATGTGGAGTTGGAGGCCCATGCAGCAATGCTGGGCATCCCAGGGCATATTTTTGCTTTGACAAGGGCTCAGGCCAAAAAGCAAAAAGGACAGGGAAGCTTGGATCCTGGAACAATGGACCAAGTGCTCCCTAAAGCTAGGGCTAGTAGAAGCAAACCACTTCCTACTATCCCTCCCTCTACAGTGGATTCAACTTCTGAGGAAGAAGAATTCCCTCCCTGTGCAGAACCTACACCAGAGGAGCTGGAAGCAGACACTGCTGAGCTTTTGGGTGAAGGGGGGCCTGCCAGAGAGGAGCTGAGTGTGGCACAGCAAACCTGTCCCACATTAGAGGGTCTCAGACAGCAAGCTGTCAAACAGGCTAATGGGGATGTCAGTGACTCACACAGAGTTTACTGGGAGGACAACCTCATGTACACTGAGCATAGGGATCCTAAACCTGGAGCAGCCAGGAGATTAGTGATTCCTCAGGAGTACAGAAAGTTCCTCCTAACACTGGCACATGACATTCCCCTAGCTGGGCACCTGGGTCAAATGAAAACTTGGGACAGATTGGTACCATTGTTTCATTGGCCTAGGATGTCTGAGGACACAAAAGAATTTTGTAAGTCCTGTGAAACCTGTCAAGCCAGTGGCAAGACAGGTGGCACTCCAAAGGCACCCCTTATCCCACTGCCTGTGGTTGGGGTTCCCTTTGAAATGGTAGGGGTTGACATAGTTGGCCCCCTTGACCCTCCTACTGCTTCAGGCAATAGGTTTATCTTGGTGGTAGTGGACCATGCCACAAGATATCCTGAAGCTATTCCTTTAAGGACCACTACAGCTCCTGCAGTGGCAAAGGCCCTCCTGGGAATATTTTCCAGGGTGGGCTTCCCAAAGGAAGTAGTATCAGACAGAGGAAGCAATTTCATGTCTGCATACTTAAAGGCCATGTGGAAGGAGTGTGGTGTAACTTACAAGTTCACAACACCCTATCATCCACAAACAAATGGACTGGTGGAGAGATTTAATAAAACTCTCAAAGGCATGATTATGGGACTCCCTGAAAAACTCCGCAGGAGATGGGATATCCTTCTACCATGCCTCCTTTTTGCCTACAGGGAGGTACCCCAGAAAGGAGTGGGCTTCAGCCCCTTTGAACTTCTTTTTGGACACCCTGTTAGGGGTCCACTCACACTTGTAAAGGAGGGTTGGGAACAACCTTTAAAAGCTCCTAAACAGGATATTGTGGATTATGTACTTGGCCTCAGATCAAGGATGGCTGAGTACATGAAAAAGGCCAGTAAAAACCTTCAGGCCAGCCAAGAGCTCCAGAAGCAATGGCATGATCAGAAGGCTGTTTTGGTTCAGTACCAACCAGGGCAGAAAGTGTGGGTCTTGGAGCCTGTGGCCCCAAGAGCACTCCAAGATAAATGGAGTGGACCCCACACAATTGTTGAAAAGAAGGGTGAAGTCACCTACTTGGTTGACTTAGGCACTGCCAGGAGTCCCCTTAGGGTGCTCCATGTCAACTGCCTGAAACCCTACTATGACAGGGCTGATCTCACCCTGCTCATGGCAACAGATGAGGGACAGGAAGAAGACAGTGATCCTCTACCTGATCTCTTCTCTTCCACAGAACAAGATGCTCTTGTGGAAGGTGTAGTTTTGGCTGATTGTCTTACTGCTGAGCAGAAAGATAATTGCATAAATCTCCTAGGACAATTTTCAGAACTCTTCTCCATTGTGCCAGGCACCACTTCTTGGTGTGAGCACACTATAGATACTGGAGACAGTTTACCTGTCAAAAGTAAGATCTATAGGCAACCTGACCATGTCAGGGACTGCATAAAGCAAGAAGTTCAGAAAATGTTGGAACTAGGAGTGGTTGAACACTCTGACAGTCCATGGGCTTCTCCTGTGGTACTGGTACCAAAACCCAATTCTAAAGATGGAAAGAAGGAAATGAGGTTTTGTGTCGACTATAGAGGTCTCAACTTGGTAACCAAAACTGATGCTCACCCTATACCCAGGGCAGATGAGCTCATAGATACACTGGCATCTGCCAAGTATCTAAGCACTTTTGATTTGACTGCAGGGTATTGGCAGATCAAATTGTCAGAAGATGCTAAACCTAAGACTGCATTTTCTACCATTGGAGGACATTACCAGTTTACTGTAATGCCTTTTGGTTTGAAAAATGCACCTGCCACTTTTCAGAGGTTGGTGAACACAGTCCTGCAAGGGCTGGAAGCTTTCAGTGCAGCATATTTGGATGATATAGCTGTCTTTAGCTCCAGCTGGGATGATCACCTGGTCCACCTTTGGAAAGTTTTGGAGGCCCTGCAAAAGGCAGGCCTCACTATCAAGGCTTCAAAGTGCCAGATAGGGCAGGGTAAGGTGGTTTATCTGGGACACCTTGTTGGTGGGGAACAGATTGCACCACTTCAGGGGAAAATCCAAACTATTATTGATTGGGTTCCCCCTACCACTCAGACTCAGGTGAGAGCCTTCCTAGGCCTCACTGGGTATTACAGGAGGTTCATTAAGAACTATGGCTCCATTGCAGCCCCTCTTAATGACCTCACATCCAAGAAAATGCCTAAAAAGGTATTATGGACAGCAAACTGTCAGAAAGCTTTTGAGGAGCTGAAGCAGGCCATGTGCTCTGCACCTGTCCTGAAAAGCCCTTGTTACTCTAAAAAATTCTATGTCCAAACTGATGCATCTGAATTAGGAGTAGGGGCAGTCCTATCACAACTTAATTCTGAGGGCCAGGATCAACCTGTTGCTTTTATTAGTAGAAGGTTGACCCCTAGAGAAAAGCGTTGGTCTGCCATAGAGAGGGAGGCCTTTGCTGTGGTCTGGGCTCTGAAGAAGTTGAGGCCATACCTGTTTGGCACTCACTTCATTGTTCAGACAGACCACAAACCTCTACTTTGGCTAAAACAAATGAAAGGTGAAAATCCAAAATTGTTGAGGTGGTCCATATCCCTACAGGGAATGGACTATACAGTGGAACATAGACCTGGGAGTAGCCACTCCAATGCAGATGGACTCTCCAGATATTTCCACTTAGACAATGAAGACTCATCAGGTAATGGCTAGTCTTATTGTCCTTCGTTTGGGGGGGGTTGTGTAGGAAAGTACCATCTTGCCTGGCATGTTACCCCCATTTTTCACTGTATATATGTTGTTTTAGTTGTATGTGTCACTGGGACCCTGGTAACCCAGGGCCCCAGTGCTCATAAGTGTGCCTGAATGTGTTACCTGTGTAGTGACTAACTGTCTCACTGAGGCTCTGCTAATCAGAACCTTAGTGGTTATGCTCTCTCATTTCTTTCCAAATTGTCACTGACAGGCTAGTGACCATTTTTACCAATTTACATTGGCTTACTGGAACACCCTTATAATTCCCTAGTATATGGTACTGAGGTACCCAGGGTATTGGGGTTCCAGGAGATCCCTATGGGCTGCAGCATTTCTTTTGCCACCCATAGGGAGCTCTGACAATTCTTACACAGGCCTGCCACTGCAGCCTGAGTGAAATAACGTCCACGTTATTTCACAGCCATTTTACACTGCACTTAAGTAACTTATAAGTCACCTATATGTCTAACCTTTACCTGGTAAAGGTTAGGTGCAAAGTTACTTAGTGTGAGGGCACCCTGGCACTAGCCAAGGTGCCCCCACATTGTTATGAGCCAATTCACTGAACTTTGTGAGTGCGGGGACACCATTACACGCGTGCACTACATATAGGTCACTACCTATATGTAGCTTCACCATGGTAACTCCGAATATGGCCATGTAACATGTCTATGATCATGGAATTGCCCCCTCTATGCCATCCTGGCATTGTTGGTACAATTCCATGATCCCAGTGGTCTGTAGCACAGACCCTGGTACTGCCAGACTGCCCTTCCTGGGGTTTCTCTGCAGCTGCTGCTGCTGCCAACCCCTCAGACAGGCAGCTGCCCTCCTGGGGTCCAGCCAGGCCTGGCCCAGGATGGCAGAACAAAGAACTTCCTCTGAGAGAGGGTGTGACACCCTCTCCCTTTGGAAAATGGTGTGAAGGCAGGGGAGGAGTAGCCTCCCCCAGCCTCTGGAAATGCTTTGTTGGGCACAGATGTGCCCAATTCTGCATAAGCCAGTCTACACCGGTTCAGGGACCCCTTAGCCCCTGCTCTGGCGCGAAACTGGACAAAGGAAAGGGGAGTGACCACTCCCCTGACCTGCACCTCCCCTGGGAGGTGTCCAGAGCTCCTCCAGTGTGCTCCAGACCTCTGCCATCTTGGAAACAGAGGTGCTGCTGGCACACTGGACTGCTCTGAGTGGCCAGTGCCACCAGGTGACGTCAGAGACTCCTTGTGATAGGCTCCTTCAGGTGTTAGTAGCCTTTCCTCTCTCCTAGGTAGCCAAACCCTCTTTTCTGGCTATTTAGGGTCTCTGTCTCTGGGGAAACTTTAGATAACGAATGCATGAGCTCAGCCGAGTTCCTCTGCATCTCCCTCTTCACCTTCTGATAAGGAATCGACCGCTGACCGCGCTGGAAGCCTGCAAACCTGCAACATAGTAGCAAAGACGACTACTGCAACTCTGTAACGCTGATCCTGCCGCCTTCTCGACTGTTTTCCTGCTTGTGCATGCTGTGGGGGTAGTCTGCCTCCTCTCTGCACCAGAAGCTCCGAAGAAATCTCCCGTGGGTCGACGGAATCTTCCCCCTGCAACCGCAGGCACCAAAAAGCTGCATTACCGGTCCCTTGGGTCTCCTCTCAGCATGACGAGCGAGGTCCCTCGAATCCAGCGACACCGTCCAAGTGACCCCCACAGTCCAGTGACTCTTCAGCCCAAGTTTGGTGGAGGTAAGTCCTTGCCTCACCTCGCTGGGCTGCATTGCTGGGAACCGCAACTTTGCAAGCTACTCCGGCCCCTGTGCGCTTCCGGCGGAAATCCTTCGTGCACAGCCAAGCCTGGGTCCACGGCACTCTAACCTGCATTGCACGACTTTCTAAGTTGGTCTCCGGCGACGTGGGACTCCTTTGTGCAACTTCGGCGAGCACCATTTCACGCATCCTTGTAGTGCCTGTTTCTGGCACTTCTCCGGGTGCTACCTGCTTCAGTGAGGACTCTTTGTCTTGCTCGACGTCCCCTCTCTCTGCAGGTCCAATTTGCGACCTCCTGGTCCCTCCTGGGCCCCAGCAGCGTCCAAAAACGCCAAACGCACGATTTGCGTGTAGCAAGGCTTGTTGGCGTCCATCCGGCGGGAAAACACTTCTGCACAACTCTCAAAGGCGTGGGGGATCCATCCTCCAAAGGGGAAGTCTCTAGCCCTTGTCGTTCCTGCAGTATTCACAGTTCTTCAGCCTAGTAAGAGCTTCTTTGCACCAACCGCTGGCATTTCTTGGGCATCTGCCCATCTCCGAGTTGCTTGTGACTTTTGGACTTGGTCCCCTTGTTCCACAGGTACCCTCAGTCAGGAATCCATCGTTGTTGCATTACTGATTTGTGTTTTCCTTGCATTTTCCCTCTAACACGACTATTTTGTCCTTAGGGGAACTTTAGTGCACTTTGCACTCACTTTTCAGGGTCTTGGGGAGGGTTATTTTGCTAACTCTCACTATGGTCTAATAGTCCCAGCGACCCTCTACAAGGTCACATAGGTTTGGGGTCCATTCGTGGTTCGCATTCCACTTCTGGAGTATATGGTTTGTGTTGCCCCTATCAGTATGTTTCCCCATTGCATCCTATTGTAACTATACATTGTTTGCACTGTTTTCTAAGACTATACTGCATATTTTTGCTATGGTGTATATATATCTTGTGTATATTTCCTATCCTCTCACTGAGGGTACACTCTAAGATACTTTGGCATATTGTCATAAAAATAAAGTACCTTTATTTTTAGTATAACTGTGTATTGTGTTTTCTTATGATATTGTGCATATGACACTAAGTGGTACTGTAGTAGCTTCACACGTCTCCTAGTTCAGCCTGAGCTGCTTTGCTAAGCTACCATTATCTATCAGCCTAAGCTGCTAGACACCCTATACACTAATAAGGGATAACTGGGCCTGGTGCAAGGTGCAAGTACCCCTTGGTACTCACTACAAGCCAGTCCAGCCTCCTACATTGGTTGTGCAGCGGTGGGATAAGTGCTTTGAGACTACTTACCACTCTTGTCATTGTACTTTTCATAAGAGAAAAACATACAAAACAAGGTCAGTGTATATACACATAGCCAAAAAGTTTTGCATTTCCTCTTTTCACTCTTTTCTAAGTGCTGAAAAGTACTTCTAAACTTTTTTTTAAAAAATTTAAAAAGTTTTTTTCTGTCTTTCCAAAAAGTTCTGAAAACTTTTTTCTCTTTTTCTATCACTTTAACTCTCTCTAAAAATGTCTGGCACAGGCCAAAAAGTTGAACTGTCCCAACTTGCATATGATCACCTTAGCTGGAAAGGAGCAAGGAGTCTCTGCATAGAGAGAGGTTTGAGTGTAGGGAAGAATCCTTCCTTAGAACTGTTAATTAATATGCTTAGAGTACAGGATAAGGCCATAAGTGCCCAATCTGTAGAAAAAGTAGCTAATGGTTCTCAATCTGATCCAGGGACTCCCCCAGGAAAAGGTTCAGGAAAGAAAATTCTCAGCCTGCCCATTACTAGACAGTCTAGCATAGTTGGTACAGAGGTTGAATCACATCATACTGATGATGTGCTCTCACATTATGCTGGTAGCCAAGCTGTTAGGGTGCCCTTTGTAAGGGACAGGTCTCCTGTTCAGTCCCATCATACCTCTGTATCTAGAAATGTCCCTCCCACCCACCCTGATGACAGATTGTTAGAAAGGGAGCTCAATAGATTGAGAGTGGAGCAAACCAGACTGAAGCTCAAGAAGCAACAGCTGGATTTGGATAGACAGTCTTTAGAAATAGAGAGGGAAAGACAGAAGATGGATTTAGATACCCATGGTGGCAGCAGCAGTATTCCCCATAGTCATCCTGCAAAAGAGCATGATTCCAGGAATCTGCACAAGATAGTTCCCCCTTACAAGGAGGGGGATGACATTAACAAGTGGTTTGCTGCACTTGAGAGGGCCTGTGCTGTACAGGATGTCCCTCAAAAGCAGTGGGCTGCTATCCTATGGCTATCATTTACTGGAAAAGGTAGGGATAGGCTCCTTACTGTAAAAGAAAATGATGCTAACAATTTCCAAGTTCTTAAGAATCCACTCCTGGATGGTTATGGCTTAACCACTGAACAGTACAGGATAAAGTTCAGAGATACCAAAAAGGAGTCTTCACAAGACTGGGTTGATTTCATTGACCAGGCAGTGAAGGCCTTGGAGGGGTAGTTACATGGCAGTAAAGTTACTGATTATGACAGCCTGTATAACTTGATCCTGAGAGAGCATATTCTTAATAATTGTGTGTCTGATTTGTTGCACCAGTACTTGGTGGACTCTGATCTGACCTCTCCCCAAGAATTGGGAAAGAAGGCAGACAAATGGGTCAGAACAAGAGTGAACAGAAAAGTTCATACAGGGGGTGACAAAGATGGCAACAAAAAGAAGGATGGTAAGTCTTCTGACAAGGGTGGGGACAAATCTAAAAATGAGTCTTCATCAGGCCCACAAAACACTCTGGTGGGGGTGGTGGGCCCAAATCCTCCTTTAATCAGAACAAGGAAAAGAAACCATGGTGCTATTTATGTAAAATAAAAGGCCATTGGACAACAGATCCCAGTTGTCCAAAGAAAGGCACCACAGCTCCTACCACTACAACCCCTACTGCTACACCAAGTGTCCCTACTAATAGCAGTGGTGGTGGGAGCAAACCTACTAATAGCCAATCCAAGGGAGTAGCTGGGCTCACTTTTGGTAATTTAGTTGGGGTTTGTCTAATTAGGGAGACCACAGAGGCTACTTTAGTCTCTGAAGGGGCTATTGACTTAGCCACTTTGGTTGCTTGCCCCCATAACTTGGAGAAGTACAAGCAACTAACCCTAATAAATGGTGTTGAGGTCCAGGCCTACAGGGACACAGGTGCCAGTGTCACAATGGTGATTGAGAAACTGGTGCACCCTGAACAACACATACTTGGACACCAGTACCAAGTAACCGATGCTCACAACATAACACAAAGCCACCCCATGGCTGTTGTAAATCTCAACTGGGGGGGGGTATCTGGTCCAAAGAAAGTTATGGTAGCTTCAGATTTACCTGTAGACTGTCTATTAGGGAACGATTTGGAGACATCAGCTTGGTCAGATGTGGAGTTGGAGGCCCATGCAGCAATGCTGGGCATCCCAGGGCATATTTTTGCTTTGACAAGGGCTCAGGCCAAAACGCAAAAAGGACAGGGAAGCTTGGATCCTGGAACAATGGACCAAGTGCTCCCTAAAGCTAGGGCTAGTAGAAGCAAACCACTTCCTACTATCCCTCCCTCTACAGTGGATTCAACTTCTGAGGAAGAAGAATTCCCTCCCTGTGCAGAACCTACACCAGAGGAGCTGGAAGCAGACACTGCTGAGCTTTTGGGTGAAGGGGGGCCTGCCAGAGAGGAGCTGAGTGTGGCACAGCAAACCTGTCCCACATTAGAGGGTCTCAGACAGCAAGCTGTCAAACAGGCTAATGGGGATGTCAGTGACTCACACAGAGTTTACTGGGAGGACAACCTCATGTACACTGAGCATAGGGATCCTAAACCTGGAGCAGCCAGGAGATTAGTGATTCCTCAGGAGTACAGAAAGTTCCTCCTAACACTGGCACATGACATTCCCCTAGCTGGGCACCTGGGTCAAATGAAAACTTGGGACAGATTGGTACCATTGTTTCATTGGCCTAGGATGTCTGAGGACACAAAAGAATTTTGTAAGTCCTGTGAAACCTGTCAAGCCAGTGGCAAGACAGGTGGCACTCCAAAGGCACCCCTTATCCCACTGCCTGTGGTTGGGGTTCCCTTTGAAAGGGTAGGGGTTGACATAGTTGGCCCCCTTGACCCTCCTACTGCTTCAGGCAATAGGTTTATCTTGGTGGTAGTGGACCATGCCACAAGATATCCTGAAGCTATTCCTTTAAGGACCACTACAGCTCCTGCAGTGGCAAAGGCCCTCCTGGGAATATTTTCCAGGGTGGGCTTCCCAAAGGAAGTAGTATCAGACAGAGGAAGCAATTTCATGTCTGCATACTTAAAGGCCATGTGGAAGGAGTGTGGTGTAACTTACAAGTTCACAACACCCTATCATCCACAAACAAATGGACTGGTGGAGAGATTTAATAAAACTCTCAAAGGCATGATTATGGGACTCCCTGAAAAACTCCGCAGGAGATGGGATATCCTTCTACCATGCCTCCTTTTTGCCTACAGGGAGGTACCCCAGAAAGGAGTGGGCTTCAGCCCCTTTGAACTTCTTTTTGGACACCCTGTTAGGGGTCCACTCACACTTGTAAAGGAGGGTTGGGAACAACCTTTAAAAGCTCCTAAACAGGATATTGTGGATTATGTACTTGGCCTCAGATCAAGGAATTGCTGAGTACATGAAAAAGGCCAGTAAAAACCTTCAGGCCAGCCAAGAGCTCCAGAAGCAATGGCATGATCAGAAGGCTGTTTTGGTTCAGTACCAACCAGGGCAGAAAGTGTGGGTCTTGGAGCCTGTGGCCCCAAGAGCACTCCAAGATAAATGGAGTGGACCCCACACAATTGTTGAAAAGAAGGGTGAAGTCACCTACTTGGTTGACTTAGGCACTGCCAGGAGTCCCCTTAGGGTGCTCCATGTCAACTGCCTGAAACCCTACTATGACAGGGCTGATCTCACCCTGCTCATGGCAACAGATGAGGGACAGGAAGAAGACAGTGATCCTCTACCTGATCTCTTCTCTTCCACAGAACAAGATGCTCTTGTGGAAGGTGTAGTTTTGGCTGATTGTCTTACTGCTGAGCAGAAAGATAATTGCATAAATCTCCTAGGACAATTTTCAGAACTCTTCTCCATTGTGCCAGGCACCACTTCTTGGTGTGAGCACACTATAGATACTGGAGACAGTTTACCTGTCAAAAGTAAGATCTATAGGCAACCTGACCATGTCAGGGACTGCATAAAGCAAGAAGTTCAGAAAATGTTGGAACTAGGAGTGGTTGAACACTCTGACAGTCCATGGGCTTCTCCTGTGGTACTGGTACCAAAACCCAATTCTAAAGATGGAAAGAAGGAAATGAGGTTTTGTGTCGACTATAGAGGTCTCAACTTGGTAACCAAAACTGATGCTCACCCTATACCCAGGGCAGATGAGCTCATAGATACACTGGCATCTGCCAAGTATCTAAGCACTTTTGATTTGACTGCAGGGTATTGGCAGATCAAATTGTCAGAAGATGCTAAACCTAAGACTGCATTTTCTACCATTGGAGGACATTACCAGTTTACTGTAATGCCTTTTGGTTTGAAAAATGCACCTGCCACTTTTCAGAGGTTGGTGAACACAGTCCTGCAAGGGCTGGAAGCTTTCAGTGCAGCATATTTGGATGATATAGCTGTCTTTAGCTCCAGCTGGGATGATCACCTGGTCCACCTTTGGAAAGTTTTGGAGGCCCTGCAAAAGGCAGGCCTCACTATCAAGGCTTCAAAGTGCCAGATAGGGCAGGGTAAGGTGGTTTATCTGGGACACCTTGTTGGTGGGGAACAGATTGCACCACTTCAGGGGAAAATCCAAACTATTATTGATTGGGTTCCCCCTACCACTCAGACTCAGGTGAGAGCCTTCCTAGGCCTCACTGGGTATTACAGGAGGTTCATTAAGAACTATGGCTCCATTGCAGCCCCTCTTAATGACCTCACATCCAAGAAAATGCCTAAAAAGGTATTATGGACAGCAAACTGTCAGAAAGCTTTTGAGGAGCTGAAGCAGGCCATGTGCTCTGCACCTGTCCTGAAAAGCCCTTGTTACTCTAAAAAATTCTATGTCCAAACTGATGCATCTGAATTAGGAGTAGGGGCAGTCCTATCACAACTTAATTCTGAGGGCCAGGATCAACCTGTTGCTTTTATTAGTAGAAGGTTGACCCCTAGAGAAAAGCGTTGGTCTGCCATAGAGAGGGAGGCCTTTGCTGTGGTCTGGGCTCTGAAGAAGTTGAGGCCATACCTGTTTGGCACTCACTTCATTGTTCAGACAGACCACAAACCTCTACTTTGGCTAAAACAAATGAAAGGTGAAAATCCAAAATTGTTGAGGTGGTCCATATCCCTACAGGGAATGGACTATACAGTGGAACATAGACCTGGGAGTAGCCACTCCAATGCAGATGGACTCTCCAGATATTTCCACTTAGACAATGAAGACTCATCAGGTAATGGCTAGTCTTATTGTCCTTCGTTTGGGGGGGGTTGTGTAGGAAAGTACCATCTTGCCTGGCATGTTACCCCCATTTTTCACTGTATATATGTTGTTTTAGTTGTATGTGTCACTGGGACCCTGGTAACCCAGGGCCCCAGTGCTCATAAGTGTGCCTGAATGTGTTACCTGTGTAGTGACTAACTGTCTCACTGAGGCTCTGCTAATCAGAACCTTAGTGGTTATGCTCTCTCATTTCTTTCCAAATTGTCACTGACAGGCTAGTGACCATTTTTACCAATTTACATTGGCTTACTGGAACACCCTTATAATTCCCTAGTATATGGTACTGAGGTACCCAGGGTATTGGGGTTCCAGGAGATCCCTATGGGCTGCAGCATTTCTTTTGCCACCCATAGGGAGCTCTGACAATTCTTACACAGGCCTGCCACTGCAGCCTGAGTGAAATAACGTCCACGTTATTTCACAGCCATTTTACACTGCACTTAAGTAACTTATAAGTCACCTATATGTCTAACCTTTACCTGGTAAAGGTTAGGTGCAAAGTTACTTAGTGTGAGGGCACCCTGGCACTAGCCAAGGTGCCCCCACATTGTTCAGAGCAAATTCACTGAACTTTGTGAGTGCGGGGACACCATTACACGCGTGCACTACATATAGGTCACTACCTATATGTAGCTTCACCATGGTAACTCCGAATATGGCCATGTAACATGTCTATGATCATGGAATTGCCCCCTCTATGCCATCCTGGCATTGTTGGTACAATTCCATGATCCCAGTGGTCTGTAGCACAGACCCTGGTACTGCCAGACTGCCCTTCCTGGGGTTTCTCTGCAGCTGCTGCTGCTGCCAACCCCTCAGACAGGCAGCTGCCCTCCTGGGGTCCAGCCAGGCCTGGCCCAGGATGGCAGAACAAAGAACTTCCTCTGAGAGAGGGTGTGACACCCTCTCCCTTTGGAAAATGGTGTGAAGGCAGGGGAGGAGTAGCCTCCCCCAGCCTCTGGAAATGCTTTGTTGGGCACAGATGTGCCCAATTCTGCATAAGCCAGTCTACACCGGTTCAGGGACCCCTTAGCCCCTGCTCTGGCGCGAAACTGGACAAAGGAAAGGGGAGTGACCACTCCCCTGACCTGCACCTCCCCTGGGAGGTGTCCAGAGCTCCTCCAGTGTGCTCCAGACCTCTGCCATCTTGGAAACAGAGGTGCTGCTGGCACACTGGACTGCTCTGAGTGGCCAGTGCCACCAGGTGACGTCAGAGACTCCTTGTGATAGGCTCCTTCAGGTGTTAGTAGCCTTTCCTCTCTCCTAGGTAGCCAAACCCTCTTTTCTGGCTATTTAGGGTCTCTGTCTCTGGGGAAACTTTAGATAACGAATGCATGAGCTCAGCCGAGTTCCTCTGCATCTCCCTCTTCCCCTTCTGATAAGGAATCGACCGCTGACCGCGCTGGAAGCCTGCAAACCTGCAACATAGTAGCAAAGACGACTACTGCAACTCTGTAACGCTGATCCTGCCGCCTTCTCGACTGTTTTCCTGCTTGTGCATGCTGTGGGGGTAGTCTGCCTCCTCTCTGCACCAGAAGCTCCGAAGAAATCTCCCGTGGGTCGACGGAATCTTCCCCCTGCAACCGCAGGCACCAAAAAGCTGCATTACCGGTCCCTTGGGTCTCCTCTCAGCACGACGAGCGAGGTCCCTCGAATCCAGCGACACCGTCCAAGTGACCCCCACAGTCCAGTGACTCTTCAGCCCAAGTTTGGTGGAGGTAAGTCCTTGCCTCACCTCGCTGGGCTGCATTGCTGGGAACCGCAACTTTGCAAGCTACTCCGGCCCCTGTGCGCTTCCGGCGGAAATCCTTCGTGCACAGCCAAGCCTGGGTCCACGGCACTCTAACCTGCATTGCACGACTTTCTAAGTTGGTCTCCGGCGACGTGGGACTCCTTTGTGCAACTTCGGCGAGCACCGTTTCAAGCATCCTCGTAGTGCCTGTTTCTGGCACTTCTCCGGGTGCTACCTGCTTCAGTGAGGACTCTTTGTCTTGCTCGACGTCCCCTCTCTCTGCAGGTCCAATTTGCGACCTCCTGGTCCCTCCTGGGCCCCAGCAGCGTCCAAAAACGCCAAACGCACGATTTGCGTGTAGCAAGGCTTGTTGGCGTCCATCCGGCGGGAAAACACTTCTGCACGACTCTCCAAGGCGTGGGGGATCCATCCTCCAAAGGGGAAGTCTCTAGCCCTTGTCGTTCCTGCAGTATTCACAGTTCTTCAGCCTAGTAAGAGCTTCTTTGCACCAACCGCTGGCATTTCTTGGGCATCTGCCCATCTCCGAGTTGCTTGTGACTTTTGGACTTGGTCCCCTTGTTCCACAGGTACCCTCAGTCAGGAATCCATCGTTGTTGCATTACTGATTTGTGTTTTCCTTGCATTTTCCCTCTAACACGACTATTTTGTCCTTAGGGGAACTTTAGTGCACTTTGCACTCACTTTTCAGGGTCTTGGGGAGGGTTATTTTGCTAACTCTCACTATGGTCTAATAGTCCCAGCGACCCTCTACAAGGTCACATAGGTTTGGGGTCCATTCGTGGTTCGCATTCCACTTCTGGAGTATATGGTTTGTGTTGCCCCTATCCCTATGTTTCCCCATTGCATCCTATTGTAACTATACATTGTTTGCACTGTTTTCTAAGACTATACTGCATATTTTTGCTATGGTGTATATATATCTTGTGTATATTTCCTATCCTCTCACTGAGGGTACACTCTAAGATACTTTGGCATATTGTCATAAAAATAAAGTACCTTTATTTTTAGTATAACTGTGTATTGTGTTTTCTTATGATATTGTGCATATGACACTAAGTGGTACTGTAGTAGCTTCACACGTCTCCTAGTTCAGCCTGAGCTGCTTTGCTAAGCTACCATTATCTATCAGCCTAAGCTGCTAGACACCCTATACACTAATAAGGGATAACTGGGCCTGGTGCAAGGTGCAAGTACCCCTTGGTACTCACTACAAGCCAGTCCAGCCTCCTACATTGGTTGTGCAGCGGTGGGATAAGTGCTTTGAGACTACTTACCACTCTTGTCATTGTACTTTTCATAAGAGAAAAATATACAAAACAAGGTCAGTGTATATACACATAGCCAAAAAGTTTTGCATTTCCTCTTTTCACTCTTTTCTAAGTGCTGAAAAGTACTTCTAAACTTTCAAAAAGTTCTTAAAAGTTTAAAAAGTTTTTTTCTGTCTTTCCAAAAAGTTCTGAAAACTTTTTTCTCTTTTTCTATCACTTTAACTCTCTCTAAAAATGTCTGGCACAGGCCAAAAAGTTGAACTGTCCCAACTTGCATATGATCACCTTAGCTGGAAAGGAGCAAGGAGTCTCTGCATAGAGAGAGGTTTGAGTGTAGGGAAGAATCCTTCCTTAGAACTGTTAATTAATATGCTTAGAGTACAGGATAAGGCCATAAGTGCCCAATCTGTAGAAAAAGTAGCTAATGGTTCTCAATCTGATCCAGGGACTCCCCCAGGAAAAGGTTCAGGAAAGAAAATTCTCAGCCTGCCCATTACTAGACAGTCTAGCATAGTTGGTACAGAGGTTGAATCACATCATACTGATGATGTGCTCTCACATTATGCTGGTAGCCAAGCTGTTAGGGTGCCCTTTGTAAGGGACAGGTCTCCTTCTGTTCAGTCCCATCATACCTCTGTATCTAGAAATGTCCCTCCCACCCACCCTGATGACAGATTGTTAGAAAGGGAGCTCAATAGATTGAGAGTGGAGCAAACCAGACTGAAGCTCAAGAAGCAACAGCTGGATTTGGATAGACAGTCTTTAGAAATAGAGAGGGAAAGACAGAAGATGGGTTTAGATACCCATGGTGGCAGCAGCAGTATTCCCCATAGTCATCCTGCAAAAGAGCATGATTCCAGGAATCTGCACAAGATAGTTCCCCCTTACAAGGAGGGGGATGACATTAACAAGTGGTTTGCTGCACTTGAGAGGGCCTGTGCTGTACAGGATGTCCCTCAAAAGCAGTGGGCTGCTATCCTATGGCTATCATTTACTGGAAAAGGTAGGGATAGGCTCCTTACTGTAAAAGAAAATGATGCTAACAATTTCCAAGTTCTTAAGAATCCACTCCTGGATGGTTATGGCTTAACCACTGAACAGTACAGGATAAAGTTCAGAGATACCAAAAAGGAGTCTTCACAAGACTGGGTTGATTTCATTGACCAGGCAGTGAAGGCCTTGGAGGGGTGGTTACATGGCAGTAAAGTTACTGATTATGACAGCCTGTATAACTTGATCCTGAGAGAGCATATTCTTAATAATTGTGAGTCTGATTTGTTGCACCAGTACTTGGTGGACTCTGATCTGACCTCTCCCCAAGAATTGGGAAAGAAGGCAGACAAATGGGTCAGAACAAGAGTGAACAGAAAAGTTCATACAGGGGGTGACAAAGATGGCAACAAAAAGAAGGATGGTAAGTCTTCTGACAAGGGTGGGGACAAATCTAAAAATGAGTCTTCATCAGGCCCACAAAAACACTCTGGTGGGGGTGGTGGGCCCAAATCCTCCTTTAATCAGAACAAGGAAAAGAAACCATGGTGCTATTTATGTAAAATAAAAGGCCATTGGACAACAGATCCCAGTTGTCCAAAGAAAGGCACCACAGCTCCTACCACTACAACCCCTACTGCTACACCTAGTGTCCCTACTAATAGCAGTGGTGGTGGGAGCAAACCTACTAATAGCCAATCCAAGGGAGTAGCTGGGCTCACTTTTGGTAATTTAGTTGGGGTTTGTCTAATTAGGGAGACCACAGAGGCTACTTTAGTCTCTGAAGGGGCTATTGACTTAGCCACTTTGGTTGCTTGCCCCCATAACTTGGAGAAGTACAAGCAACTAACCCTAATAAATGGTGTTGAGGTCCAGGCCTACAGGGACACAGGTGCCAGTGTCACAATGGTGATTGAGAAACTGGTGCACCCTGAACAACACATACTTGGACACCAGTACCAAGTAACCGATGCTCACAACATAACACAAAGCCACCCCATGGCTGTTGTAAATCTCAACTGGGGGGGGGTATCTGGTCCAAAGAAAGTTGTGGTAGCTTCAGATTTACCTGTAGACTGTCTATTAGGGAACGATTTGGAGACATCAGCTTGGTCAGATGTGGAGTTGGAGGCCCATGCAGCAATGCTGGGCATCCCAGGGCATATTTTTGCTTTGACAAGGGCTCAGGCCAAAAAGCAAAAAGGACAGGGAAGCTTGGATCCTGGAACAATGGACCAAGTGCTCCCTAAAGCTAGGGCTAGTAGAAGCAAACCACTTCCTACTATCCCTCCCTCTACAGTGGATTCAACTTCTGAGGAAGAAGAATTCCCTCCCTGTGCAGAACCTACACCAGAGGAGCTGGAAGCAGACACTGCTGAGCTTTTGGGTGAAGGGGGGCCTGCCAGAGAGGAGCTGAGTGTGGCACAGCAAACCTGTCCCACATTAGAGGGTCTCAGACAGCAAGCTGTCAAACAGGCTAATGGGGATGTCAGTGACTCACACAGAGTTTACTGGGAGGACAACCTCATGTACACTGAGCATAGGGATCCTAAACCTGGAGCAGCCAGGAGATTAGTGATTCCTCAGGAGTACAGAAAGTTCCTCCTAACACTGGCACATGACATTCCCCTAGCTGGGCACCTGGGTCAAATGAAAACTTGGGACAGATTGGTACCATTGTTTCATTGGCCTAGGATGTCTGAGGACACAAAAGAATTTTGTAAGTCCTGTGAAACCTGTCAAGCCAGTGGCAAGACAGGTGGCACTCCAAAGGCACCCCTTATCCCACTGCCTGTGGTTGGGGTTCCCTTTGAAAGGGTAGGGGTTGACATAGTTGGCCCCCTTGACCCTCCTACTGCTTCAGGCAATAGGTTTATCTTGGTGGTAGTGGACCATGCCACAAGATATCCTGAAGCTATTCCTTTAAGGACCACTACAGCTCCTGCAGTGGCAAAGGCCCTCCTGGGAATATTTTCCAGGGTGGGCTTCCCAAAGGAAGTAGTATCAGACAGAGGAAGCAATTTCATGTCTGCATACTTAAAGGCCATGTGGAAGGAGTGTGGTGTAACTTACAAGTTCACAACACCCTATCATCCACAAACAAATGGACTGGTGGAGAGATTTAATAAAACTCTCAAAGGCATGATTATGGGACTCCCTGAAAAACTCCGCAGGAGATGGGATATCCTTCTACCATGCCTCCTTTTTGCCTACAGGGAGGTACCCCAGAAAGGAGTGGGCTTCAGCCCCTTTGAACTTCTTTTTGGACACCCTGTTAGGGGTCCACTCACACTTGTAAAGGAGGGTTGGGAACAACCTTTAAAAGCTCCTAAACAGGATATTGTGGATTATGTACTTGGCCTCAGATCAAGGATGGCTGAGTACATGAAAAAGGCCAGTAAAAACCTTCAGGCCAGCCAAGAGCTCCAGAAGCAATGGCATGATCAGAAGGCTGTTTTGGTTCAGTACCAACCAGGGCAGAAAGTGTGGGTCTTGGAGCCTGTGGCCCCAAGAGCACTCCAAGATAAATGGAGTGGACCCCACACAATTGTTGAAAAGAAGGGTGAAGTCACCTACTTGGTTGACTTAGGCACTGCCAGGAGTCCCCTTAGGGTGCTCCATGTCAACTGCCTGAAACCCTACTATGACAGGGCTGATCTCACCCTGCTCATGGCAACAGATGAGGGACAGGAAGAAGACAGTGATCCTCTACCTGATCTCTTCTCTTCCACAGAACAAGATGCTCTTGTGGAAGGTGTAGTTTTGGCTGATTGTCTTACTGCTGAGCAGAAAGATAATTGCATAAATCTCCTAGGACAATTTTCAGAACTCTTCTCCATTGTGCCAGGCACCACTTCTTGGTGTGAGCACACTATAGATACTGGAGACAGTTTACCTGTCAAAAGTAAGATCTATAGGCAACCTGACCATGTCAGGGACTGCATAAAGCAAGAAGTTCAGAAAATGTTGGAACTAGGAGTGGTTGAACACTCTGACAGTCCATGGGCTTCTCCTGTGGTACTGGTACCAAAACCCAATTCTAAAGATGGAAAGAAGGAAATGAGGTTTTGTGTCGACTATAGAGGTCTGAACTTGGTAACCAAAACTGATGCTCACCCTATACCCAGGGCAGATGAGCTCATAGATACACTGGCATCTGCCAAGTATCTAAGCACTTTTGATTTGACTGCAGGGTATTGGCAGATCAAATTGTCAGAAGATGCTAAACCTAAGACTGCATTTTCTACCATTGGAGGACATTACCAGTTTACTGTAATGCCTTTTGGTTTGAAAAATGCACCTGCCACTTTTCAGAGGTTGGTGAACACAGTCCTGCAAGGGCTGGAAGCTTTCAGTGCAGCATATTTGGATGATATAGCTGTCTTTAGCTCCAGCTGGGATGATCACCTGGTCCACCTTTGGAAAGTTTTGGAGGCCCTGCAAAAGGCAGGCCTCACTATCAAGGCTTCAAAGTGCCAGATAGGGCAGGGTAAGGTGGTTTATCTGGGACACCTTGTTGGTGGGGAACAGATTGCACCACTTCAGGGGAAAATCCAAACTATTATTGATTGGGTTCCCCCTACCACTCAGACTCAGGTGAGAGCCTTCCTAGGCCCCACTGGGTATTACAGGAGGTTCATTAAGAACTATGGCTCCATTGCAGCCCCTCTTAATGACCTCACATCCAAGAAAATGCCTAAAAAGGTATTATGGACAGCAAACTGTCAGAAAGCTTTTGAGGAGCTGAAGCAGGCCATGTGCTCTGCACCTGTCCTGAAAAGCCCTTGTTACTCTAAAAAATTCTATGTCCAAACTGATGCATCTGAATTAGGAGTAGGGGCAGTCCTATCACAACTTAATTCTGAGGGCCAGGATCAACCTGTTGCTTTTATTAGTAGAAGGTTGACCCCTAGAGAAAAGCGTTGGTCTGCCATAGAGAGGGAGGCCTTTGCTGTGGTCTGGGCTCTGAAGAAGTTGAGGCCATACCTGTTTGGCACTCACTTCATTGTTCAGACAGACCACAAACCTCTACTTTGGCTAAAACAAATGAAAGGTGAAAATCCAAAATTGTTGAGGTGGTCCATATCCCTACAGGGAATGGACTATACAGTGGAACATAGACCTGGGAGTAGCCACTCCAATGCAGATGGACTCTCCAGATATTTCCACTTAGACAATGAAGACTCATCAGGTAATGGCTAGTCTTATTGTCCTTCGTTTGGGGGGGGGGGGTTGTGTAGGAAAGTACCATCTTGCCTGGCATGTTACCCCCATTTTTCACTGTATATATGTTGTTTTAGTTGTATGTGTCACTGGGACCCTGGTAACCCAGGGCCCCAGTGCTCATAAGTGTGCCTGAATGTGTTACCTGTGTAGTGACTAACTGTCTCACTGAGGCTCTGCTAATCAGAACCTCAGTGGTTATGCTCTCTCATTTCTTTCCAAATTGTCACTGACAGGCTAGTGACCATTTTTACCAATTTACATTGGCTTACTGGAACACCCTTATAATTCCCTAGTATATGGTACTGAGGTACCCAGGGTATTGGGGTTCCAGGAGATCCCTATGGGCTGCAGCATTTCTTTTGCCACCCATAGGGAGCTCTGACAATTCTTACACAGGCCTGCCACTGCAGCCTGAGTGAAATAACGTCCACGTTATTTCACAGCCATTTTACACTGCACTTAAGTAACTTATAAGTCACCTATATGTCTAACCTTTACCTGGTAAAGGTTAGGTGCAAAGTTACTTAGTGTGAGGGCACCCTGGCACTAGCCAAGGTGCCCCCACATTGTTCAGAGCCAATTCACTGAACTTTGTGAGTGCGGGGACACCATTACACGCGTGCACTACATATAGGTCACTACCTATATGTAGCTTCACCATGGTAACTCCGAATATGGCCATGTAACATGTCTATGATCATGGAATTGCCCCCTCTATGCCATCCTGGCATTGTTGGTACAATTCCATGATCCCAGTGGTCTGTAGCACAGACCCTGGTACTGCCAGACTGCCCTTCCTGGGGTTTCTCTGCAGCTGCTGCTGCTGCCAACCCCTCAGACAGGCAGCTGCCCTCCTGGGGTCCAGCCAGGCCTGGCCCAGGATGGCAGAACAAAGAACTTCCTCTGAGAGAGGGTGTGACACCCTCTCCCTTTGGAAAATGGTGTGAAGGCAGGGGAGGAGTAGCCTCCCCCAGCCTCTGGAAATGCTTTGTTGGGCACAGATGTGCCCAATTCTGCATAAGCCAGTCTACACCGGTTCAGGGACCCCTTAGCCCCTGCTCTGGCGCGAAACTGGACAAAGGAAAGGGGAGTGACCACTCCCCTGACCTGCACCTCCCCTGGGAGGTGTCCAGAGCTCCTTCAGTGTGCTCCAGACCTCTGCCATCTTGGAAACAGAGGTGCTGCTGGCACACTGGACTGCTCTGAGTGGCCAGTGCCACCAGGTGACGTCAGAGACTCCTTGTGATAGGCTCCTTCAGGTGTTAGTAGCCTTTCCTCTCTCCTAGGTAGCCAAACCCTCTTTTCTGGCTATTTAGGGTCTCTGTCTCTGGGGAAACTTTAGATAACGAATGCATGAGCTCAGCCGAGTTCCTCTGCATCTCCCTCTTCACCTTCTGATAAGGAATCGACCGCTGACCGCGCTGGAAGCCTGCAAACCTGCAACATAGTAGCAAAGACGACTACTGCAACTCTGTAACGCTGATCCTGCCGCCTTCTCGACTGTTTTCCTGCTTGTGCATGCTGTGGGGGTAGTCTGCCTCCTCTCTGCACCAGAAGCTCCGAAGAAATCTCCCGTGGGTCGACGGAATCTTCCCCCTGCAACCGCAGGCACCAAAAAGCTGCATTACCGGTCCCTTGGGTCTCCTCTCAGCACGACGAGCGAGGTCCCTCGAATCCAGCGACACCGTCCAAGTGACCCCCACAGTCCAGTGACTCTTCAGCCCAAGTTTGGTGGAGGTAAGTCCTTGCCTCACCTCGCTGGGCTGCATTGCTGGGAACCGCAACTTTGCAAGCTACTCCGGCCCCTGTGCGCTTCCGGCAGAAATCCTTCGTGCACAGCCAAGCCTGGGTCCACGGCACTCTAACCTGCATTGCACGACTTTCTAAGTTGGTCTCCGGCGACGTGGGACTCCTTTGTGCAACTTCGGCGAGCACCGTTTCACGCATCCTCGTAGTGCCTGTTTCTGGCACTTCTCCGGGTGCTACCTGCTTCAGTGAGGACTCTTTGTCTTGCTCGACGTCCCTTCTCTCTGCAGGTCCAATTTGCGACCTCCTGGTCCCTCCTGGGCCCCAGCAGCGTCCAAAAACGCCAAACGCACGATTTGCGTGTAGCAAGGCTTGTTGGCATCCATCCGGCGGGAAAACACTTCTGCACAACTCTCCAAGGCGTGGGGGATCCATCCTCCAAAGGGGAAGTCTCTAGCCCTTGTCGTTCCTGCAGTATTCACAGTTCTTCAGCCTAGTAAGAGCTTCTTTGCACCAACCGCTGGCATTTCTTGGGCATCTGCCCATCTCCGAGTTGCTTGTGACTTTTGGACTTGGTCCCCTTGTTCCACAGGTACCCTCAGTCAGGAATCCATCGTTGTTGCATTACTGATTTGTGTTTTCCTTGCATTTTCCCTCTAACACGACTATTTTGTCCTTAGGGGAACTTTAGTGCACTTTGCACTCACTTTTCAGGGTCTTGGGGAGGGTTATTTTGCTAACTCTCACTATGGTCTAATAGTCCCAGCGACCCTCTACAAGGTCACATAGGTTTGGGGTCCATTCGTGGTTCGCATTCCACTTCTGGAGTATATGGTTTGTGTTGCCCCTATCCCTATGTTTCCCCATTGCATCCTATTGTAACTATACATTGTTTGCACTGTTTTCTAAGACTATACTGCATATTTTTGCTATGGTGTATATATATCTTGTGTATATTTCCTATCCTCTCACTGAGGGTACACTCTAAGATACTTTGGCATATTGTCATAAAAAGAAAGTACCTTTATTTTTAGTATAACTGTGTATTGTGTTTTCTTATGATATTGTGCATATGACACTAAGTGGTACTGTAGTAGCTTCACACGTCTCCTAGTTCAGCCTGAGCTGCTTTGCTAAGCTACCATTATCTATCAGCCTAAGCTGCTAGACACCCTATACACTAATAAGGGATAACTGGGCCTGGTGCAAGGTGCAAGTACCCCTTGGTACTCACTACAAGCCAGTCCAGCCTCCTACAGTAAGATAGTAGCAAAATTAGATAATTCCAATGCTCTATTTTGTGGTAGTGTGGTCGAGCAGTAGGCTTAACAGAGGGTAGTGTTAAGCATTTGTTGTACCCACACAGGCAATAAATGAGGAACACATACTCAAAGACTTACTCTAGGCCAATCGGTTTTTATATAGAAAGATTTATTTTCTTAGTTTATTTTAAGAACCACAGGTTCAAGATTTGAAGTAAACACATAAAATGCAAGGTACTTCACACAGGTAACTTAGAAACTTTGAATAAAAGCAATATCATATACAGTCTTTGCAAAAATGGCAATAAGCTAATTTAAAAGTGGACACAGTGCAAAAATCAACAGTTCCTGGGGGAGGTAAGTAAAGGTTAGATTGTGAAGTAAGTAAGACACTTACAAGTCTTAGTTCCTGGGCATAGGCAGCCACCGTTGTGGGTTCAAGGCAACCCCAAAGTTACCACACCAGCAGCTCAGGGCCGGTCAGGTGCAGAGGTCAAAGAGGTACCCAAAACACATAGGTGCCTATGGAGATCAGGGGTGCACCGGTTCCAGTCTGCCAGCAGGTAAGTACCCGCGTCCTCGGGGGGCAGACCAGGGGGGTTTCGTAGAGCACTGCGGGGGACACAAGTAGGCACACAAAATACACTCTCAGCGGCACAGGGGCGGCCGGGTGCAGTGTGCAAAGCAGGTGTTGGGTTTCAGATAGGAAACAATGGAGGGATCCGGGGGTCACTCTAGCGGTGCAGGCAGGCAGGCACGGGGGCTTCTCGGGACAGCCACCACTTGGGCTAGGCAGAGGGTCGCCTGGGGGTCACTCCTGCACTGAGGTTTGGTTCCCTAAGGTCCTGGGGGCTGCTGGTGCAGTGCTGGTTCCAGGCGTCGGGTCCCTTGTTACAGGCAGTTGCGATCAGGGGGAGCCTCTGGATTCTCTCTGCAGGCGTCGCTGTGGAGGATCAGAGGGGTTGTCTCGGGCTACTCACGGAGTCGCAGTCACCGGGGAGTCCTCCCTGTGGTGTTTGTTCTCTGGATCTCGAGCCGGGGGCGTCTCACGCTTCCGGCGGGAAACGGGAAGTCTTTAAAAGTTGCTTCTTTGTTGCAAAGAAGTTGCTGTTGTTGAGCAGAGCCGCTGCTCACAGGAGTTTCTTGGTCCTTTAGTCCAGGGCAGTCCTCTGAGGCTTCAGAGGTCGTTGGTCCCTGTCAGATGCGTCGCTGGTTGCAGGTTTTTGAGTCAGGAGACAGGCCGGTAGGGCTGGAGCCAAAGCAGTTGTTGTCTTCCGTCTTCTCTGCAGGGCTTGTAGGTCAGCACTCCTTCTTGTTTCTTCAGGTTGCAGGAATCTGATTTCCTGTGCCTCTAAATACTCAATTTAGGGGTGTGTTTAGGTCTGGGGGGCAGTAGCCAATAGCTACTGTCCTTGAGGGTGGCTACACCCTCCTTGTGCCTCCTCCCTGAGGGGAGAGGGGCACATCCCTATTCCTATTGGGGGAATCCTCCAAAATCAAGATGGAGGATTTCTAAAGGCAGGGGTCACCTCAGATCAGGACATCTTAGGGGCTGTCCTGACTGGTGGCTGTCTCCTCCTTGTTTTTCTCATCATCTCCCCTGGACTTGCCGCCAAAAGTGGGGGCTGTGTCCAGGGGGCGGGCATCTCCACTAGCTGGAGTGCCCTCGGGTATTGTAACATGATGACTGAGCCTTTGAGGCTCACTGCTAGGTGTTACAGTTCCTGTAGGGGGAGTAGGTGTGAAGCACCTCCATCCAGAGCAGGCTTTGTTTCTGGCCTCTGAGGGCACAAAGGCCCTCACCCCAGGGGGTCAGAAACTCGTCTCTCAGCAGCAGGCTGGCACAGACCAGTCAGTTCTGCGCTGAAGGATTTGGTAAAATACAGGGGGCATCTCTAAGATGCCCTCTGTGTGCATTTTTTAATACATCCAACACTGGCATCAGTGTGGGTTTATTATTCTGAGAGGTTTGATACCAAACTTCCCAGTATTCAGTGTAGCCATTATGGAGCTGTGGAGTTTGTTTTTGACAAACTCCCAGACCATATACTTAATATGGCCACACTGTACTTACAATGTCTAAGAATAGACTGTAGGGGCATATTGCTCATGCAGCTATGTCCTCACCTGTGGTATAGTGCACCCTGCCTTAGGGCTGTATGACCCGCTAGAGGGGTGACTTACCTATGCCACAGGCAGTATTTTGTGTGCATGCACCCGGAGGGGGATGCCATGTCGACTTTGCCTTTTTCTCCCCACCAACACACACAATCTGCAATGGTGGTGTGCATGTGTTAGGTGAGGGGTCCCTAAGGGTGGCACAACACATGCTGCAGCCCTTAGAGACCTTCACTGGTCACAGGGCCCTTGGTACCACTGGTAACGTTTACAAGGGACTTATCTGTGTGCCAGGGGTGTGCCAATTGTGGAAACAACAGTACATTTTTTGTGAAAGAACACTGGTGTTGGGGCCTGGTTAGCAGGGTCCCAGCACACTTCTCAGTCATGTCAGCATCAATATCAGGAAAAAAGTGGGGGGTAACTGCAACAGGGAGCCATTTTCCTACAGGATTCAATAGGGACATATAAGTTTGCACTTATACGTTCACACCTTTAATATAATGCACCCTGCCTCCTGACCTCAGGCGGCCTACCTTAGTCATGACTTACATATATTAATTGCAGTGCTGGGGCTGTGCCACACATGGTGTGGGCACAGTCGAGTTCAAGCAGTTGACACTGCTCCTGCAGTCTGCAATGACAGGCCTGCTGTCAGTACTTTGCTTAAGACACGCATTGTGGCACAATCAGCGCTGTAGGCCCTGGTGAACCCTTTAACACTCATGCCCTGGGTACCACTAGTACCATATGCTAGGGACCTATAAGGAAGTTAAAGTACTTGCCAAGTGGGGATACCAAATCACAGTTGTCCGTTTGAGTAGAGAGCACTGGCACTGGGACCTGGGTAGCAGGCTCCAGTGCACTTTCAGAGCCATACCCAATAGCATCTAGAGTAAAAAGTAGGGGGTGACCATCCAAAAAGGGTCCATTGCTACAGCATCTGATTAGGTGGCAGTTTTTGATGATTCATCAGCGCATAGCATTCTCACAAGGTAAAGCTCTGTACAGAAAGGGTTTAGACTGGTAAAGAACTGTTGAGACATAAAAGTACGGTTGTGGGTGTTCAAACTGCCCCTCCTTAAGGAGGTATTGCTCTTTGTTAAAGAGTGTTACGGCCTCGGAAATGCAATTTTTCTGTTGTTTATTTGCTTTCTAATGTGTCTCTTTTTAAAATCAACTGTTCCAGAACATGATAGGGGTCTTTACTGTGTTATGTTAATATCCATTGGTATAGCTTCACTGCCATTGGAATGGCGCTGCAACATATTTTCTATCTGGCCGCCCTTTCCTGGAAACCTGAGAAGGCCATCAGTGTTACACGAGAAACCACCGTTTGCTTGTAGTTTGTGCAATGTGCATAATGCATCCATGCAACCCGCAGCCGGGCTTTCCAATGGCTATAAATATGTGTGTTTGAGGACAGTCCTTACTCGGCAAACCCACCACCACTTCCTTTAATGGATAGAACGTTGTGCATGAAGATGGATGTCGTGCTGCACTTGAGCACAAAAGACAAACCAGTGACCTTGGAGTGCCAGGTCTCAGTGACCTAATTTCTGAGTATTACTTCCAGGAATGACTCATAACTTCATGTTCTCTTCTTCTGCAGTGATGCCAGCTCTCCGAGCTCATTCACTCCCTTCTACTGACTCAAAGTCAAATTGTTTGTTTGCATGGAAAAGAACATGATACAAAATGTACAAAAACATCATAAATACTAATATCTTAATATGTTCCAGTCCCTCACACATTGTAAACATCTGTCGTCCAAGCTGCATATTTTAATTAAAGACCTAACATCACTTTTTCCTGCAAAGCGTGAAACATCATGAGCGGCTCATCTGAGGATCAAGCTAGTACATGGATCATAAATCGGGAATTCGTGGCTGCAGTATTCACATCCTAAGTCATCTGGTCATTGGACCTACTGAACGAGGCACCGCAGCAAAGAGAGAAAATGCATTTATAGGCACCTGCAGGGATAACCACATTCAGACATAGGGCCTGATTCACAAAGGTAAACTTTCACTTTTGTGTAAGCTTAGATTGTTTGCTACTCACAAAGGTATATCACTAGTAATGACTGGGGAATTTCTGCTTATGAAAAGATAGGACTGTCCTATCTTTTTATGTGCAGTGACTCAGCAGATGTAAATATGCTACCGGTAAAATGCCTTTGTGAATAGCAAACAATCGTAAACTTACACAAAAATGTAAGTTTACCTTTGTGAATCAGGCCCTATGTCTGAATGTGGTTATCCCTACAGGTGCCTATAAATGCATTTTCTCTCTTTGCTGCGGTGCCTCGTTCAGTAGGTCCAATGACCAGATGACTTAGGATGTCTTAAGTCTTATGTTTCTCTCTTCGGTGCGGTGCCTCGTTCAGTAGGTCCAGAAGGAACACCCCAAGACCCACCTTAATGTGGGTGGATTGTGAAGAGCTCACACTTATAAAGGCATTTTAATGCATGTTGTGCACCTTCACCTACATGTAACTTTAACTGTTTGAAGTTGCCAAATGCCATTAACGTGGCCTCATGACACTAAGGTTACCCAATGACAGTGTGCATTTTTCCAGTTCTGAGCATTTTTTAACAACTTATTGCAGTCTATGAGTTTTAGTCCTTCATAATGTCAATTAAACAATTTAGCCTAACACACCTGAAAACATTGATAAGTGTCAGCATGTACACCCACACCTTTCTTTACCACTGGGCGCGCTGACTTTCTTGCGGTGGAAGATGTGTAGTCCTGAAACAGACTCCACAATGGACCTGTCCCTCTTATGAATAGACTACACAGGTTAAAAAGCACACAACCACGTGAGTTTCAAGTTAAAAGTTGGTTTAGAAAATATTCATAGCAGAAGGCACAAATTACAGTTAGTTAAATAGAAATTGAGTCGAAGTGTTCAGCCCAAAATGACAGAAAAGCATGAACAACAGTGGTTGGTCTTCTAAGAATGGGGACAGGGCTTCCTCCTCACATCGTAAAATTGCACTCTTTTATAGTATTTCAGACAAAAGGTTCATAGGCACACTACATTACTACATGGTTCACATGCTCCTAATGAATAGAAATCAAGTAAAGAGAAACATTTGCAAAATAATAGATATGAGGATTTTCTCACTATTACACTACATGGGATTCTGTGTTCACCGTGTCAGGCATTTTCGGACGCAATGGTTACATAGTATGCTATTTAGTCTGAAACAGCTAAATTCAGCCTTGAGAAAATTACATTTCAATCAGAACATTTAACTTAGTCTTCCACTTACTATGTGGAGTCTAATAACTTTTATTATAGCAGCGAATGAAACAGCAAAGATACTCACAAGGTGTAGGATAATATCCCATTCAGAGATTGACGAGAGATGTTTAAGTAGCCAAATTCACTTAAAGCACAATTTCTGCAGTTATCAACATAACATTTCTACAATTCTGCATTCTCACTAGCAAAGGTAACACTGTGGATTGGAATCTGTCATCCCTGATAATATCATCAAGAAGGTAAAAAAATTATCAATATCAACAAGCTAACAAAATCAGCATCAAACCAACTGCACCTACAAAGGAAAATCAAACTCTGTACATCTTCAGCAGACTTCAGGACTGCTGTTCAGTTCCTTGTCATCTCACATACCAATGAAGGTAACATTATCTTAGGCAGTCTGCCAAAAACCTACACTTCAGCGTTCAGAATAATTCTACATGCAGCAGCCACGACTGTCTCTAACTCAAAAAAATCAGATCAGTTCACTCCACTCTTTAGGCAACAATACTGGTTCCTCAAGAAGCTCACATCAACTTCAAAATCACCTGCATTACACACAATTTAATTCACACTAGTCTCCTTTCTTATCTCAGTAACAAACCCACATAAAAGACTGTAAAACAACTACAAAAGGAAACATCAATGTGCAATCTCTAATGTCTTCAGCAATAAGCAGAATCTCTTATTGTCCACAAAAGACCTTTCAAAAAGCATTTCCCAGCCTACTCTCCTATTTCATCAGATCAACTGATTTCACTCTGTTCTTATTTTAGGTTCCCCCTCCTCTATCCTAAACAAATATTTTTTTCAGAAGTTTAAATTAAAAAATAAATTCCCACATAAATTAAATAAACTTACTATACATTAATAATTATATAAATTAAAAGTGATGTATAGAATCATTTAAAAAAAATTGATTATATTTTTGTACAATTACCATTACATTCAATCATAAATTATAAAAATTGATAATATATTTTATAATTAAATATTAAACTTGTTTTATTTTTCATTTTTTCGACATTAAATTATATTTATTTTTATTTTTAACTAGTTTAAATAATTTAGTTCAACTCAACATTAATTCCTATGGGGTTTAATTTAAAGTCTCCATTATTTTTTGCGTGAAGGTATTGCAGTACCCGTAGTTGACCATGTGTGGTGCTTGACTTACTCCTGCTCTGAGCTGGAGAAATTTGCTACTGTTTTGAATCTGGCATTGGTTGTAGTAGCTTTGGAAGTGTGGTTTGTGAATGACAATGGGCCTATTCTTTTGTGTGTGAGTGCATGTCTCTCCCAAAATTCTTCCCTGCCACTCCGCCTCCTTATCCCTCCTTAAGCCCTTTATTAGTAAGTATGCTCCCTTTTCCAGACAGCCTGTCTGGTCTCTCCCACATTTACTACTAAGTAGAGAACTCACAACGCTATACCATGGCCGGTCCCAAGCCCAGATGCGAAAGGAGAAGGGTTATAAGTGAGACTAGCTAACCCACCATGTAAAAAAATCCTAGCTACAGAAACGCCAACCAAAAGATGTCCTGGGCTTGGGGGTAGAGGAATCTCTTTCATGGAGAGCTAAGATGCCTTGTGGTGAAAGCCAGAGATCCCTGAAAGCCACAAAGCTGATCCACCTGCTTTCGACCAAGACCATCACCATCAGGACTTGAACGTGAGGACCAGACAGGCAAGACAGTTCAAGTGGCAGTGGAGATGACAAAATACAGCCTTGCCCTGCTTTGTATGAGACCCAAAGTAACAGTAACATCAGGAACTCTTACGAGGGAAGGACCAGCAAGAAATTCCAGGGAGGACAACTCATGGAAACCTTCAAAGTGGGGAGCGGAGTCCACCAGGGTTGTTTGCGGTTGCTTTTTCTCTTCCTGCTGGCCATAAACTGGATTATGAAGACATCCATAGCAAGGAGAAGAAATGGGATCCAGTAGACACCTTGGAAGCTGTTCAATGACCTGGACTTTGCAACTGACCTGGCCCTTATCTTTTATACCCAACTGCAGATGCAAGAGAAGATGAACAAAGCGGCACCCACATCAACACAACTTGGCCTCAAAATCTATAGGGGAAAAACCAAGATCCCGAAGGCTAACACAGCCAGCACAACCACAGTTGCTCTTGCAGGCGATGCACTGGAAGAGGTTGAGGCCTTCATCTACCCTGACAGTGTCATAAACAAGCAGGATTGCACAGATGCCAATGGCAAGGCAAAAATCATCAAAACAAGAGCTGCCTTAATTAATCTAAAGAAGATCTGGAGCTCCAAGGACTTAACGCTGCAAACCAAGATCAGGCTTTTTAACACCAATATAAAATCGGTCCCTCCGTATCGAGCAGAAAGTTGCAGGACAACAGTGACCACCATTAATAAAGCCCAGACCTTCATCAACACTCGTTTGAGTGAAATACTCCAACTCTACTGTCCAAACACCATCAGCAACAGTGAACTATGGCAGCAGGCCCTACAACTCCCTGCTCATGAAGAAATTATGAAAAGACACCGGGCTGGATAGGTCACACCCTCCGCAAGCCCACATCAAATATCACCAGGCCACCCCTCACCTGGAACCCTCAAGGGAAAAGGAAAAGAGGATGGACAAGGAGCACCTGGCGTCGAGGCCTTGACACTGACTGCAAGGAAATGGGTTACACGTGACATGAGATTGAAAGAAAAGCCCAGGACAGAGATGGCTTTAGAGTCCTGGTTGATGTCCTGTAGTCCTGGGCATAAGTAAGTGAGTAGGTTGAGATTTACACTCGTTGGCTTGTGAATAGCACTAAAGTACTACAAAATGTAGTTTGTGAACTTGGCCCCTTGATTTGTTGTTGGAGTGTACTGCATTATTAGGTTCATGGTTTCTCGATTACCAGCCGGCGTCAATGTTGTGGTGTGTTTTCCTCTGGGCCGGCAGGCGGAAACGCTGTGTCCGCCTGCTGGCCCAGAAGGAAACTCATAATAGGTATCGCGGAGGGATGGCTGCATATGCGGTCATCCCGATTCAGGACTTTGGCGGGCAGCCTCTGCCACCCGCCAAATTCGAAACAATGGTCCGAGTGCATATTTGTCACACCATCCCTTATTTTATTGAAATTCTATATTTTGCTGTTGACAGTACAGTGACACCTTGTGACAAAGCCATTACGCATGCCTTTTCATAACTGAATACCTCATGATTCCTATAGGCAAATATATGGGGTAAGTGATTTCAGGGGCTAGGGTCTGTTGAAGGTGCCTCATACCATAGGGTCTAGTATGCATTGCCTTCTATTACCTTATTTAATGCACATCCTCCTTAGTTTGTGACAACCTTAAGAGTGTGATCCCACGGTTTTTCCACCTGGTATTTTTTACATATTTACATGTTTCTGTGTGTTACATTTAATTTTACAGTATGTTAAAATGATTTACACTTTTAAAGAAAAATGCACTGAATGGGTACCGACTTACTGTGTGTTATTTGTTGATTTTTTAGTTCAGTGTTTCAACCCCACAGCACCTCTTTGAGTAAGCCTTGGGTTGTACTATCTCTCCAAACTAAGGCCCATATTTATACTTTTTTAGCGCCGCATTTGCGCTGCTTTTTAACACAAAAGTGGCACAAACTTACAAAATACAATTGTATTTATGTAAGTTTGCGCCGCTTTTGCGTCAAGAAATGATGCAAATGTGGTGCTAAAAAAGTATAAATATGGGCCTAAGATTCTAATGCTTGGCAGTTTGTGTGCCCCAAAAAAGGGGCACTTAGGACTCTAGAAGCAAAAAAAACAGTTGTTACATTTGAGACTCAGTAATCTTTGAGGGTTCTTGGACCCTTCAACTCGGAATTGTCACAATCTTGTATTTTAAATCAAGTGAGCTGTTGATGTAGAAGTCAGAGGATCTGAAAGTTTAGATTCAGAACTTGAACAGGAGTCCCATTCTAGATGTCCTTCCTCTCTCAATGCTTTATGATAAATATTGGTATACTTAATCAATTTTGGGTACAGTAAATAATGCATGAATTGTTTCCACAAAAGGTGCTAGAAACGTCCATATAGATGTGAATAATATAAATGTGGCGATGATGTAGGGTAATCCCAGATAAAAGCTACCAGAAATCATTGTCTGAAAAAAGAACAAATGTAATGATGTATCTATAAATCAAAACTGAAATCATAACAATACCCTTTTTAAGTATAGACGAACTGTACCTCCTTTGTGAAGGAGAAAGGTACATGTACAGCCGATATAAGGGGAAGTGGTAAAAAATCGAAAATTGAAAACTGGCAAGGAAACGTTATGGTTGATGACAGGAAGCATAGTCAACAACCTTTACAGGAACAGCACACAGAGCATAACAAATACATGGAATAAAGAGCTTTCTGCTGAAATGTCACCAGTAGAACTGGAAAACATACAAATCGTAGAACAAGAGTTACCGATGTCCTCCCTGTAACTTATACTCAATAACAGATAAATAACAGGCGTATAAAAAACACTAAACGAAGCTTGACTTCCCAAACGCTAACAAATGTTGAGAGACTGATGTGGTTGTAGGAATTCGTAAACATGTCTTCAAGGACTTTTACAAAGTGCAAGGAATTTGGACTGGTATGAAAAACAAAATGCATTTAATAATGTGTCTATCCAATGAATTAAGCAAGAACTGCATCATCTTCGTCAGATCTAATAGAGCTGGTGATATACAACAGCTGCACAATAGCATGGATTGGTGAATCTGTCTAGCGTAGCAGTAACCAGCAAACTACTGTGGAGAAGTTAATTTGATTACCACACATTTTAACCGTTTCATTGGATTTGACCTTTGAAGGAGTTTCATCTCGGTTAACACCAGAAAATGTGAAACTGCATCGGAAACATGCATAACAGGTCAGTGCTTAGCAGTGTTAACCTGAGGAGTATTTTGTCCAATATTTACTGCTAAATACAGCAGTCTGTGATATAACAAGGTAATGTGATTCTCTCTGCATCGCATTACCACTGTATTTAAT
The DNA here is from genome assembly GCF_031143425.1 of Pleurodeles waltl. Classification (NCBI taxonomy): domain Eukaryota; kingdom Metazoa; phylum Chordata; class Amphibia; order Caudata; family Salamandridae; genus Pleurodeles; species Pleurodeles waltl. The sequence continues at coordinate 731,178,225 of NC_090443.1, forward strand.
TCCCAGTTGTAATTTAGGGCTTTTGCTAGAAAACTCTGATCATGTCAGAATCCGAAATAGAAGAATGGACAAATGGCATGAGATTACTGATATAATTTACCTTATACCTTATAGGGTACCTCTTTGAGTCTATGAGGTCACAATACATGGAGCTATTTGATGCTTAGATGTGGACACATATGGGCAGATTTATCATTATTTCAAGCATGTAGCAAGTCACCTTGCTGCACTGCGCTGCGTGAAGGGCAGAAATGCACCATATTTAACATTACACAGTGTATTCCTGTTTTTTCCTTGCGTTGATGCACAATGTGCTGCCTTGCACCAATGCAGGCACCCTTGCACTATGGTTGCAAGGCAGGATTGTTTTGTGCAGGAAGGTGCCCCTTTCCTGCACAAATTCAATCCTCAGAGGCATTTGCCTCTTTCTAAGTGTGCCGAAGAAAGCAGCACACTTAGAAAGAAGAAACAACACAAAAAATGAAAGATATTTCTCATCATTGAGCCTGGGAAGCAGTCCCAGGTATACCAGTGTTAGTAAATGTGGGAATGGGCCAAAACCCACAGGTGGATATGAGAACACCTGGGCTCCACGCATGGAATGCCTCCATATGGCAGAATAATGCAAGGACGCTATTTGCACTGCCTTGCATTACTCCAGATTTATGAAAACACTTGGGGCCACACAGGGTACCCTTGCAAGCTTGATAAATCTGACTTAAAGTTTTCATCACCCTTGTGCCCCCCTGCGTGGTGCAAAGGCAGCACAAAACCATGATAAATATGCCCCATATTCTGTGCTTTATTAACCTGCAGTGAAACTAACCTCCAGTCCTCGTCTGATTCTGTGTTTATTTTAGGTTTGTTTTATGAATGAGTTAAGAATTACCCTATTTTCTTGTAACAAAGTCAGGAGCCGTGTTATTGTTGTCTTTTATGCACTCACTAATTTCCTCTTTCCCAACTTTTTTCACTCAACATCGTCAAAATACTGACAGCACTCTGCATATTGATAAACAAAGAACAAAAAGACAATAGGTCCTTCTGCGGCTGTCAGACTTTTGGCTTTGTCAATGCTTGTTTTATCATGATTTTTGTAAAACATTTTTGTCGAAGGAAATACTACTGATCCCTAGTCAACATAAAAAAGGAAATAAAACAGTGCCTGGAAGCAAAAAGAATGTTTAGTCTCAAAAGTCACACGTCAATAAGTGCCAGAAGTTGCTGTTGCAATGTATGCTTTTGAAGGGAACAAATTTATGTGCGGATGTGCTGTGCTCCTTGAGCAGAATGCTGTCGTTCATAGTGAGGTTAGTCCATTGATGAAGTAGGCTCACTCACTGCTCCATGCTGTATCGAGTAGTGAGCAGCAGAAAAGGTCAATGACACAATACCATATCAATGGCTAAAGAGAGCTGACTGAAATTCCCATAATCAAGTATATTCTTTATATCATTTTAATAAAATCAAAAGGTTTTTGGCTACATTTATACCTAAAAATAGCTAGAAATCCTAACAAAAAGGCAGCAGCAGCCCATTAAGCAGAAAAGGGAGAGAGAGCATAACTTGGCTGTGCCATTATGGTTTTTAGAAAAACTGGAAATAAAGGAGTAATCGGATTCCTATGTAATGTGTGAAAATGGCTTTTCATATAAATGTGGGGCACTGACATGCATACAAGTAAAATGCATGTATGAATATAAAATTTTATGTAAGCAACATTTATTCATCATTTTGCAAGTATGCTTTTTTTACAGTATTTTAGAAATGTTATTTCCATAATCGTTTTGCATTCGTTGTGTTTAGAAGAAATGTGCAAAGAATCATTTAAATAAAATGTACAGTTATGACTATGCTAGTTTGGCTGGAGTGAAGGCCCATGCTCTTTGTGTGCTTTTAACCATTAACATGAAGCTTGTTTTTCTACATATTTTCTTAAGCTGCAGGTGCCATGGTACCTCCGGTTAATAAGGAGCTCATTGTGTGAGAGAGATAAGGGTGGGTGAGAAGACATGTTATCAAGGACAGAATGAGTATCCCGGGCTGGCAGCAGGAACCCTCCTCTCAAATTCCTGAGCACAGAAGTAACCTAAGTTTGAATGGATCCAACGTGAAAGAATTCAACTGTAAAATGCGCGCTTTATAACTTTGTTGTTTCAAAGAAGGATTTTGGCTGTGATGTCAACCCCTGGAAGACTAAAGATTTCAGTGATGTTTAGTCAGTCCCGGAAGCAGATTCCCTTTGCCTCCTAACTGAAGTGGACCCATGTGAGGTACAGACCTCAAACTCTATTTTTCTAAGTGGCTTTATGCTACTCACATCTCTCAACAGAATCTCTAGTGATACCTTTCCCTTGAAATCCCTTTATCTTTTAGAATACTTAGAAATTTAGATTCAGTGGTTAGGCAGGGAAACCTGAGCTTGGATTTCAACCATCAGACACTTTTAATTATTTTCTGCATTATCCTATCAAAATACTGGTTCTACACATTTTGGTAAAATGTAATGTTGTGCCACGCTTTAATTCTCCCTTGGTGACTTTATACATTTATACTATGGCTTTGAGACTCATTTTTGTAAGTTTGACTTTGAGTCTGTAATAAAGCTCTTTTAAATTTCAAATTTGTCTCTGAGATTGAATGTGTGACCAGATGAGTTACACTGTAATTAGAAATTGATTGATTTGTGTGTCTCCTCACTCCTCGGAAGTCAGAATCAAAGAATCATCAGACCTCATATTTTAGAAACAGTGTCTACCACCTGATCAGAGGTTAGCTAGTAAACAACCAAAAGGAAGTACTTTTGGCTAAAGGTTGAAAGTAAATTGTCAAATCAATGGTGATTCAGGCTGGTTTCTGCTCCTGGACTTACCTTTCCCCTTTCCCATCTCCTATTTTTAACTCTCTCTTTGGATGTCAATGTAACTGTGAGCTGCACCAGTTCATCTGGCTGTTTTTGTATCATCTGCCACTTCTCACAGTCATTCTGAGTTGTGGGTCTCATATATTGCCAAGGGAAAGAAAGTATTAGTAACAAACATGGGGTATATTAGCATCCTGCAAGGAAAAGTGGGTGTGTGTAGATATCAACATCTGCCCTCCTATGTTTCCAAAATCTCTTTTATGAACAGGATAATGTAGGGAAATTTGAGCAATGGACTTCTCAAGGACATCACAAACACACTAGCAACAGTAGCAATCCAGACTCGATTAAGGCAACGTAATCCACACTCGACCATTATGTAATAATGTAGATACTCAAAACCAAGCTACCAGCTCTTCTTGAACTTACAGAAAATAATGCACGTCAGCCCAGCCCCTAAAGAGCCATATTTGTTCTGTGTATCACAGAGAATAAAACTCAAAACACCTCTTGATGTTGACACGTAAAACACCACAGGCAAAAACGTGTGTGGGGCAAAGAGAGCCTTATCTCACAGTGAAAACACATGGGGATAGATGATGCACGTTTTGTGCTCAGAGCTCTGTAACAACTTTAATCGAGACCTCACGTATCAATGATGTTTGACAGCCTTCAAAAGATACTTGTCATCCTTTGGATAGTGGCACTTGCCAAGGCTCTTGGTTTCACTATCTTCGAGAAGCAACAGACTTCTATACATATAGTAAGGAAGACATCTAAGTTTGCTACTGGAGACCAGCTCAATAGTTGTAATGGTATGGACAACATTTCCTGAGTGAAGGAAGGAGTCCAAGGAGAAGGGGAAATTTGGGAAACCCCTGTCCCGAAGTATGCTTTTTGGTTAGCCCCTGATGTGACGTTGTGATCAAAATAAATAATCATGGGGTCCCGCCCCGTGGGGCAGTTATCTAGTACTGGTGAGTATAGATTTGGGTCCTTAGAATCCTGACTCTGCCTCTGGCTGGCTGTTCCTTCATGCCCTCACCCTGAGGCATGGAGGAGGAGGAGATAAGAGGTTCCCCGAACTGGAAGGGTGAAAAGTGAAAAGAAAAGCTTGGTGAGAGATACTGTGTGCTACCTCACGCTGAATTGGGTAAAATAAGGAGGTTGAATTCCTATTTCATGTCACTTCTCCTTCTTGATAATGCCACAGCTGGCGGCGAGGAGGTGAGAGACCCCCCACACCATACGATGCCTGCTACACTCGTCGGGGCACCACTGAGTCATGTCACTGATCCAGTGGCCTCCCTGCTGCTTGCTGCCTGAACCGAGTGTGTGGTGCTCCAACGCTCTGCTCTGGTTAGCCCCTATCCCCCTAGTCCATGGCATCCCACCCTGGAGCCTACTACAAGTATCTCTCACAGTGCTTCACTACATGACTATAGTGAGTGTGCATGGCACTCTGACACCAGCTGCTACCCCATGCATTAAGCTCTACAGCGGTTGGGCTTCCGAGACTTGAACTGCTGCCTCAGTGACCAGAGCTTTGGCTCTGCATTGTTGGCCATCTTGGATTGGGCCACTAGCCCTGAGGCCTGATTTTCCTACTTTGGTGGCCATCTTGGCTTGGACTGTCAACACTAGGCCCTACTCTCCTACTTTGGTGGCCATCTTAGTTTTGACTACAAATCGTGGGCTTTACTTCCTGACTTGATGGCCATCTTGGATTGAGCTGCCTACCTTAGGCTCTGCCTCTTACCCCAGCAGCCCTTTTGGATTGGGCTGCCAGACTTTTTGGTTTGGGCTATGTTCTCCCTGGTACTACAAGTGGACATCTGTAACTAGGAGGCCCCTTTTCACTTTACACCATGCCAACTCTGCCACGCAGTTTGATGCTCACAACTCCTCATTTTCCAATGCTTCTGCCGGGGTCCATCCTTGGCCTGTCTGCTGTTCCTCAGTGCTATCTTGTCTACCAATCGTCGATTTGCTTACAATGCTGTCTCATTTCTGAAGCCACAGTTTGATTTCACATTCAAGAAGCACAACACAGTGGCCCTATAGTCTGGTTGGATTGAGAAATTTGATCTAAATCTAAAAGTCATTAGATGAGACTGATGACACCAAAGTCAGTCACTATCTCAAAAACCTTAGTGACGTGGTGTCAAGGAAGTGCTAATGAAGATTCATAAGGAGGAAGCCAACACCTATCTCACACTCAAAGATGAACTCACAAACACGTTTGACCCTGCCAGAAATGTACACTATGAATGATACATATTTGGAAAAGCTTGGCAGCCACCAGGGGAGTCAATGGATGATTTTGTTGAGCCCCTAGAAACCCTCATCAAACATTGTTGCTTCTCTGAATTTTCTGATGAAGAGGCCATGTGCCTGAAGATCATTGTCGTCTGTTAATCAAAAGCCTCCCGGAGGCACATGCTTTGTGAAACTCACTCTCTAACCAAAATGCTTGCACCAACCCATGCAGAATAGCCCCCAGAGAAACGAGCAGCAGACATGGGGGCAGGTACCAGAACCATAAAATCCATACTGGGCATTGGCAGTCATTAATGAGTACACAAAGACAAACTCAAAAACAGGCAGACAGTGGTCCAAAAATTCTGCTTCAGGTGGGGCCTAACATTCCCAAATGACAGAAAGTGCCCAGTCCTAGGTCAAGTGTGCAAAGACTGTGGCAAAGAAAATCATTTTGTATCTGTCTGCCATGCACAGTCAAAGCGCCATTCCTCTGAGCGCACAGACACCATGACAAACTAGACAATGTGCGTCAACTTCTACCAAAATCAGGCTAAAAAACATGCCACCGCCTACAAATTGTTTATACCATGCCCAGACATCCTCCGCCCACCTCCTCCTCCTCTCACTCCACTACCTCACCAAATAGTGACAGTGAGGAGGACAGCTATTCCCTAATGATGTCAACACGCAAGCCGTCAGTCTCATGACTCACGGCCACATTCTTGTTGAATGGATGTCTCCTAAACTTCATTGTTGACAGTGGAGCCTCCATCAATGTTGTCAGCAGAAGAGGCCTTGTTGCCCTGAATGACTTCATACAGTTGGTCGATACCCAATGGAGAATACATGTGTCGGGTAAAGGTGCACCCATAAGCTGCCTAGGAAAGTTCATGGCTAACATCAGTCACTGTGAGCAAAGTAGAGATGACACTTTCTATGTTACCAAATGTCCGGTACCCGTCACTAGGGTCTTATGTCTTGAAACTGCCATTAGCCTTGGAGACATACAAGTACACCCAGGGGAGGAGGTCATTCACCATGTTTGTCTCCCAAACACCTCAAGCACCTGCCGGGTCATTCACCTGCTCCTGAACAACCAGTCCATCCCTTTCATCACTGATAGTGAGACGTCAATCAGTGTCATGTCCTGGGATCAGTTCAATGCTCTTGACCCAATAACACTTCTTGAACACTTGTCCATACATGTCTACACCTGGGCCGCAACCAAGCCACTCCACAGTTGTATTTTCTTCACTGAATCCATGTCATATGTCATATCAGCTCCCATCCATGCACTATAGGGCAAGACATCTGAAGCATGCCTCCTCAGCTTTGCCACCTCAGCGGCAATGGGGCTCATCTCCATCAATTTCCACCTTGAAAGGATCCCTGACCTCAGTCATCATTTTCCAGTCCTCTTTACTGGTCTTGCCAAAGGGAAAGGCACCCGTGTCCACCGTCAACAGATGAGAGCATCTGTCTAGTAGCACAGCAACAATGAAGAGTCGCGTTTCATGTACAAGAAGCAGTGGAAAAGGAAATTAATCATCTCCTTAATCTATACATTGTTAGCTATACGAAGACCCCACACCATGGGTGTCTCCCATTGTGGTTGTTCTAAAGATTGACAACCCAGGAGTTGTCTGCATCTGTGTTGACATTCGACAGTCAAATACAGCAATACAAATTCGCATTGCGGACATGATTGTCCAACTCAATTTCACCAAACTCTTTTCCAAGGTTCACCACTCACATGGGTTTATTTTGCTGTATAAGACTGAATTTTGGCATTTTGCCCACTGCTGAGATCTTCCAAGAAGTAATCAGAAAGATCATCCAGCCTGTCTCCAACTACAGCAATGAAATTCTCTTCTTTGGGGCCCCTTGTGAGATCCATGATGGTGCGCTAGACAAGGTCTGACATCTTCTCTGTGAAGCTGGTCTCACTCCTAACTCCAGCAAATGTGAACTCATAAGACCAACCTAAAGTTCTTTGGACACCTCTTTTCGGACAAGACGGTATAACACCTGACCCGAACAAGGTTGCTGACCTTAAGTCTACTGACCCACTTAGTGAGGTTCTCATGCTCATATCATTCCTGTGTATAACTAGTTACTGTGCCCAGTACATCCAAAGTTATGCCACCATTAGCACCCCTCTTCAACATCTAACAAGACAAGGAGTGTCTTTTAAGAGGTTGATGGATTGTGAAAGAAACTTTCAGCAAAAGAAGACTGTTCTAGCGAAAGCCACCATTATGCTGTACTTCACCCCCAGGTTGCACACTGAGGTGATCGTTGATGCGAGCCCCATGGGGCTTGGTGTCATCATGGCTCAGAGCTCTGGAAGCCCAGAAGCTCATTGTCACATAGTTACGTATGCCAGAAGAAGTTTGTCCTACACCAAAAGAGCCTACTCACAACCAGAGAAAGAACGTTTAGTGGTAGTATTGGCTTAGAAACACTTTCATATCTTCTTATATGGCAAGAAATTCACCATCATCATGAACCATCTAGCTCTTCTGACAATCTTTGGGAACCTTAAGGCCAAGATGCCCCCTCGAACAGTGGGACTACGTCTCCAGGAATATGACTACCTAGTCGTCCACAAACCTGGCAAGAAGCACAATCCCCCTGACTATTTCTCCAGGCAACCTCAAATCTCACCAAAAAGACACCTATCTATAAATCATAGTCAGTACCAGCATACATGATGTCCTCTCAATTCCTCAGATTGTGGAAGCCACAAGAAATGACAGAGCACTGACTCTTGTGATGTGCCTCATCAAACAGAACAAGTAGAAACACAGCAGGCAATGGGGTGATGGTGCTGAGGAAATCAGGGCATTCCACAACACCAAGGATGAACTGGCAATTACTAGTGAAGGACTAATCCTAAGAGGGTCACGGATAGTAATCCTGAAGGCTCTCTGCTAACAAGTCATCGGCCTAGCCCACGAAGGACACAGGGGAATAGTTGCACACCAAAAGGGGTCCCTAAGACAGGCTGTGGTTTACTGAACTAGACGCCATGGTAGAGACAGAACTGTGAAAATGTAATCTGTGAATCTGTCTCGCGCCAGCCACGCACCCTTTGCCACTGAAGATGTCAGAAATACCAGCAGATCTGTGGTAGAAGGTAGTCATCGACTTCTTTGGCCCACTTGAATCTGGAAAATACCTCCGCTTAATACTCCCACTGGTCAAGATGACCTCTTCCCTCAGGGCAACCAAGGTCCTCAAGGATGTCTTTGCAACCTGGGGATCTCCCACAACTCTGAAGTCTGATCATCATTCACCAGTGGAGATTTCAAAAGCTTCCTGAGAGGTCTTGACATCAAACACCACTGCATAATCCAGCTCAGAGAGATTTGTGGAAATACTCAAAAGAACTGTAGAAAGAGCCAGCAAAGAAGGGCTTGTATGCACTCTGTCAAGTCTAGATGGCATACCAGATTACCCCACACTCTAAAACAGGGAAAGTCCAGCCACACTCATGCTTGGGCCATCCCTGCACACCAAGTTACCACAGTGGACGTCTGAATGTCTCATAAGCCCAGAAGTGATCTGTGCTTTGGACCAAGAGAAAAAAGTGAAGATGAAAGCTCATGCAGTTATCAGGCAGTGGGCCTAGGAGACATTCTTTGAACTAAGTGACTGGGTGGTAGCCAAGTAAAAACAGCAATAGAAAGCAGACACCCCATTCGACATTCAACCACTACAAGCCACCACGGTCAAACGGGGGCATGGGCACGTCATCTCAACCTGGAAAGTTAGTAAACAGAAATGCGTCACACTTCTGAACCGCTGAAAACAGCTCAGACTCTGATGAATTCTCAACTTTGGCAGCAATGTTTGATGCAGTAAATCCTGGATTGCCTGAGTAGGAGGGCACCGAGCAAGCTGGTGCTCCCTTTAACAAACACTCAGTCTGGCAGAGTGGTAACCAGACCTCGTAGACATCTAACTCATAAAGTTGGTGGGTTTGTGTTTGAATGGGGAGCTGTAGAGTCAGGTGTTTAGGGCCCTGACTTGGCCTCCAGCTGGCTGTGTCATCTCAGCCTCAGCTGGAGGCATGGAGGAGAAGGAGAAGGAGAAGGAGCTAGGAAGGGGGACACAGTGAAAAAGGAAAGCTTGGGTGAGAGATAGCCTGTACTACTTCATGCTCGAGCATTAACCCCCCCCCCCAGCACCTTGAGACCCTACCGGGTTAGTAGTGCGCTTAAGAAATTTATTTGATAGATTGATTGATTGATGCAGAGTTGGGTAAAATAAAGAGGGTGAACTACCCGCTTTGTGTTGCACCTCCATCTTGGCAATGTGACTCTGAGCATGATTATTGTAGCCCATATGCCGCACCACAATAGTTACTCAACTTGTGACTCAATATAGGACTCTAAAGCTTCTCACTGATGAGGCCCAACTGGGTTGAGATTGAGTTGCTCTTATTCCTGTTCAAAGGACCATGGACTGGTAGTTTCAGCAAGAGTTTTCCTATTAGAGCAGGACAGAGTCTGATTTGGATTAGAATGGTCTGTGTTTGTGGAGGGACAGAGAGGTATAAACACGAATAATTCCCAGAGGCTGAGATTTATTCAAGCTTTTCACACAGCACATTTTTGTTTTTCCTCATAAGATGCCATAAGTGACATGAGCATGCCAGACTGAGTCTTAGGTTCACTGAAACCCTCCCCAAGCTCTCTTAGATTTCCTTGCACCATTTTTTCACCCCCCCAACGGGGGAACACCCCCTTACATACAATATGCCTGGTGCAGGCATAATGCCCCCTAAATACATTATGCCTGGTGCAGGCATAATTTGGCGCAAGGGTTTACAAAGTGGCGCAATGCATTCATTGCACCACTTTGCAAATATGGCGCGAGGAAAATGACACTTTAGCACTGCCTTAGCATTAAAAAATGACAGCGCTAAAATGGCCTAAGGGCTCTTAAATATGCCCCTAAGTTGGTGGACATCATGCTCGCTGGTCTCTGGCAGCCAGTGAATGAGAAACCTTCTAGAGACAGTTAGTATCTTTGCAAATTGTTTGTATGCTTTAAACCGCTAAGGATCTGTGTAGATTTAATTCCTATATCTCAGCTCCCTGGAAAGTGATCAAAAGGGAGAGTCCTCAACGTTATTGGTTCATAACAACTTGCCAGTGAGTTGAATTCTAAAGTATTCTTTAATTACTGCCAGCTCATTACCTGTACAGAAGCTTGAAATACACGACACCATTCGTAACACTCCTTTGGATGTCTTAATTGTGATCAAAACTTGACTCAAGGATACGTCGGGTCAAATCGCTTATTTGTTATTTCGGAATCTCTTACTATTTATTCTGCTGCTGGAATGCATCACTGTTTGGTGGTGGTTGCGGGCTTGCATTTATATGTAATAGAGTAACTAAAGTATAGTTGATTCACTATTCTCCATACAACTTACTTGAACATATAGTTTTACTTCTCTACTTGTCAGATTCGGAAAATGTATTCTGATCTACTGTCCACCACTTCGTGAATGGTGTGTGGCCACCCTCAAACCTATATTTAAACTGCTTAATTCTTCGAGATTTTAATTAGTGGTACAGTAATTTCTCAGTCATAATAAGGAGGAATATGGCCTCCACTTTAGAAAAGCTGGGCTTGAGGCAGAATCTGTGTTTGTCCAACCGTGATGATGTGCACAACTTGAATTGATAGGACTGAGCAGGTGGCAGCGACATGAGTGGATTCGTCAGACCGCCACCTCATCACTTTTTTCATCAGGGGAAGTCTCTGGCCTAAAAACCTGAATAAATCATAAATATCCTCTCATGTGAGTTATATGGGAATTTTAACATCTGGACTGGCAAAAGCAACTATGGAAATGCATAGCTGGCCTCAGGAATGCAAATCGTATGGAAGGGTTGTGTGGTGTAATAGTCGTGCATTTTCCTTTGTTGATCAGCATACTTCATCAAAATCTTCTAGGCGACATAGAGGCGGCAAATCCTAGGTAGGTTTTACAGCGAAACGTCGGTCACTACAGAAGTATAGAAAAGCATAATGGTGTTGTAGACAGGTCCAAACGAGGCACGTACAATGAAGCTGAAATACAATAGACTAGAAAAATCTATAACACAGGAGACATCTATAAAGTGGCCATACATACTGTGAGATAAATTAGCAAGGCCCCCAATTCCTCCAAAACCACCTTCCAGGCAGTGCTTAATTTGTAAATAAAAAGGTGCCAGTGTCCAAAGCCCTCTTCTTAAACATGCGGCTGCTGCAATTAAATGTGTGAACACGGAATAATGAGGCGGCGTAATCCTGAAGCCATCTGGGGCCTCTCCAATCAATATAAACCCACTCCCTACCCCTTCAGCTCACTTTAGCAGCTTTCTACTTTCCCCCTTTGTGACACTTTTTCGATTTTCCCTTCCTCCGTCATTCCCATATGTGTCTTTTGCTCGCAGCAAATGCTTGAGGCAGAAAAATAAGCCCCGGCCCTCAAAAATAAGGGCCGGTGCTCAGCACAGGGAACAACAAGCACAAATGTAGCACTGCTTCCAGGTCTAGAAAGAAAATGCTTGTCCTACACCTTTGACACTGCTCCTGAACTTCCTGAAAACTTGTGTGACAGTGTTAGGAAATACCTCCAAGATAAAATTAAGAAAATCAGAGACAGTATTTCAGGCTCTGGTGTTGAACCTGATGGTGCTTGCATGATGGTCGCCAGCAGGCATTTTCGCTAGACAAAACTATTTTGATAAAGAAGTCCTTGAAACCTACCTTCTATAGTTAATATCCTGGCTCAACAAGGTATGTGAAGGAATACCAGAAAGAGCCATGCATTAGGAAATATGGGCCAGATGTAGCAAGCCGTTTGCATGTCGCAAACTTCAAAAATTGCAGTTTGCGCCGTGCAAACGGCCTCACGCGATGCACATTCACAAATTGCGAGTCGGTACCGACTCGCAATTTGTGAATGCGACTCGCAAATAGGAAGGGGTGTTCCCTTCCTATTTGTGACTCGCATCGCAATTCAGAGTTGCTTTGTGACCGCAAATGCGTCGCAAAGCAACTCGCAGTTACCATCAGTTTCACACTGGTGGTAACTCATTCGCAAAAGGGAAGGGGTCCCCACGGGACCCCTTCCCCTTTGTGAATGTCAACAGAAATATTTTTTCAGAGCAGGCAGTGGTCCTATGGACCACTGCCTACTCTGAAAAAAACGAAACTAAATGGTTTCGGTATTTTTTTCATTTTGCAACTCGTTTTCCTTTAAGGAAAACGGGCTGCAAAATGAAAAACAAAACTGCTTTTTTTAAAAAGCCGTCACAGACATGGTGGTCTGCTGACTTCAGCAGGCCACCATCCCTGTGAGTGCAGGGACACACTATGGGGTCACAAAATGCGACCCACCTCATGAATATTGATGAGGTGGATCTTTGCGACCCCATAGCGAGTCGCAGAAGGTGTCTGAGACACCGACTCGCAATTTCTGAATCGCAAAAGCATATCTTGCTACATCTGGCCCTATGTGAATTGTTGCTTCAGGGAGAAAACGATCCCTTGAGCAGCCTTCAAATGAGTTGTTGGTGAATGTGGACAGCAAGCAAGCTGTGCTCTGACTAACCGCTAATGCTGAAACAGAGAGATTAAGGGGCAAGGTGTTTACTATCATTAAGGAATGGATAAAGAGCCATTTCAGTCTGAAGATCATACTTGTTTGATAAGATCACTGACTGGAGAATTTCTATTCTGGTTACCCTACCTTTCAGGTGGTTGACAGAGATGTTCAAAATGAGCGTCTCTGGATCCACAGACAGGTAAACTATCATATTCATTCATTTTATGTTACCTTTTGTAGGAAATTAGGGCATCTTTTGCTAGATCAAAAATGGACCAAAGTAATTGTTCAATCAATCTATCAATCACAAGCTTGTAGAGTGCACTACTCACCCATAGGGTCACAAGGCGCTGAGGAGTGACCTCAGAGATCAGTCGAAGAGCCAGGTCTTGAGGTACTTCCTGAACTGAGGGAGCGATGGCGACTGTCTGAGGTGCGGTGGTAAGGTGTTTCAGTCTTTTGCTGCCATGTAAGAAAAAGATTTTTCTCCAGCTGAGGAACAGTTGTTAGTAATACATTTCTGCTATAATGGGTAAAGGAGGTTTATCGAATAGAAGCAGCAAGAATCATACATGTCTTTCAGGGCATCTCATTCCATCATCCAGTTGCAACTCCCAACAGCCTCATTTAGGGCCACATGTACGAAGCATTTTGCACATCGCAAATGGCGAATCTGCAGTTTGCGACGTGCAAAATGCAATTTGGGATTTACTGGCCCATTTTTGTGAAATTCACCAGTTATAGTTAGCTCTGGTAAACTATAACTTGTGCCCTCTCCCTGCACAGTTTTCTTATCAATGATTTAATTACAATTGTTGCAGCGATTGTATCAATGATGTCATAGAACATGTAATGAGTTATGTAGTATGCAGCGTAATTAGCAGTGCTTGGCAAGTTACCTTAGGGCACAAGTTATAGTTACCAAAGCGAATTATACCCGGTGAACTTAAGTGGTTTTGTATGTTCAAAGTGTTACATTATCACTGAAGTTCTCCATTAATTCTTACATTACTTCAACCTTTGTTTTTTTTCAATTACTTTCTAGGTTTTTTTTCAACTTAAAGGAATATTTTTATTACTGTAGGTAAAGCCAACCCCCCACCCCATGCAGCCCTTTATTAAGTAGACATTCAGAGTTTCTTGATCTGTGATATTCTTGTTCTTCAAGCTCTTTTTCATTTGAATCACCCTATTTCGGGATTTCTGTTGCATTTAAGACTGTCCGTGCTCCTAGTCTGACCATTTTTAATATTCATCACATTCTTCTTCACTTTGGATACCCTGATAGGTTGAGAAATTTGGAGTTTCCAGCATATGTGTGTCTTGGTAACTTGACTATAGCTTGAGCTCCAGTCTTCCCGGAGGTCACTTGGTCACGAGGAGCTAGGAACGTACTTTGTTCATGATACTTTCTCTATCTCCACAGGAGCACTTCCGCACAACTATACAAGGGTAATTCGACACCTGGTGCCCTATCTTTCAAGAACCAGCATGTTAAAATGCCACTATCACTGTGTAGTGCAGTGTGTTATGACAATATCATTTCCAATAAAGTTTGTTTCATCTGGGTCCTGTTACTCATATTAGGTTGAATGCTTTCTTCAGTCATTAATGTGTGCAACAAACCCATTTAGCTCTATGGCAATATAAAGCAGAATACAAATGAGTTATTGAAATCCCACTTAAATATTATTTAATTTGCCTAGAGTTAAATAGTACCCCGTTACTTGTTATTATTGTTTGTGGAATATCTTGATTAAAAATGTCTCTCACTGGAAGTCAATGATAACTTAGGCCCTCATTACAACTCTGGCAGTGGGTGATAAAGTGACGGTAATACCGCAAACAGGCTGGTGGTAAGTACCATGGCAGTGATATCTCCCATAAACAGCCAATGTACCACACCAACCGCCAGGGGGGAAACAACAGCCACCACAGAGATAGCCGCAAACAGCCAGGTGGAAGATAAAGTACTGCCCACCAAATTTTGACCCTTCAAAACACCACCTTTTCCGGGGCGGTACCAACGCCAACAAGAGCCTGGCGGAAACAGAGCTCAGAAGTGAAAGGACTCACCATTGGAGACCCAGGAAAGAACCATACCACCATGAAACCCGAACTGCAGGTTTTCCCGATGATCTTCTACGTTATGCTCCACCTGGAACACCAACGCCGACGAAGATGACAATTATGAGTACAGCCACCTAGCACACGAGGGAGGGTGGGAGGAAAACAAGAGTGACACACACACGCATAATACACACCTAACACACACACACCATACACACAACCAGCTGCATAAGAAAAACAATTTGTCCCTGATAATTGCCAGAATAATGCAAGGACAACAGGAATTGACTAAAGTGATTGTAATTTGGCAATGAAACACAAAGGGACACTGCCAAGTCCAAAGTTCAAAAGGCCCAACGGCACAGTCTAAGGCCCACTCGAATCCTGAGCACATCCGGATAGAACACTGCAGGGGTATCAGTATGCAAATAGGCAGGCACCTCAGGGGGAGTGGGGGGCACCTCAGCCGGATGCGGGAACAAGCCCACTGGTACTGGAGGGGGCAACATGGCCATTGCTTTGTCCTGGGGAGTGCAAGGCCACGGTGTCTTGAGTGGGTGACTTGCCCACTGGTTCAGGAGGGGGCAACATGCCCATTGCTTTGTCCTGGGGAGTGTAAGGCCACAGTCTCCCATGTGGGTGTCTTTCCAACTGGTTCTGGAGGGGGCAGCCCGCAAAGTAGCCCCTGGAGGTTGGACTACATGGTGTCCGCTGCGGTAATGGCTGCAAGGTGGTGGTGGTTGGGGGAGGCTCCTGGGCAGCCCCTGCACTCACTGATGGCTGCACATCCACAGCTGGTGGTGGGGGCCTGTGACAGCTGGTGGTGGTGTGAGCCTGACAGCTTCCTCTGGCGTAGAGTGCCTCATCTCCTCCTGTTTATGGGTCGTGGATCCTTTACCCTTCCTGGCAGGGGTGGATGGGCTCTTCCCCTCTCTGCCTGGTGGTGCAGGCTCCTGCCCCTTCCTCACAGCTGGTGCAGGCTCCTTCCCCTTCCTCACAGCTGGTGTAGGCTTCTTCCCCTTTCTCACAACTGGTGTAGGTTCCTCCCCCTTCCTCACAGCTGGTGCAGGACTCTTCCCTTTTATCCCTGGTGGGGCTGGCTCCTTCCCCTTCAGTGTTGTAGGTCTTGTATCCTTACCACCACAAGTAGGTGGTGCTACCACTGTCTCCGTGGACTGTTTGGGTGAGGTGCTGGGCTGTGTCCTTGGTACCCTGCCCATATGTGCAGGATGGGGGTAGGGAAGAGGTCAATTTGGGAAAGGAAAAGCTTTTTAGGGATGTTGGGGCGGGAGGAGAAAGGAGTAATGGGAGTGAAGGATGAGGGAGTGGTTATTAGAGGTGTATGTCTGCTGGATTTAGGTGCAGGTGCATGGGCTGTATGCTGATGTGAGGTGGCTGGCTGTTGGGTGTCTGATTGATTGTTTTTGTGTCCTTTAGGAGGGGGGACAGACACTGTGGGAGCGGACACAGGGGATGCGTGCATGGTTGTTGTGGAGGTGTCTGCCAGTGAGGTGTGTGTTCTGCATGGTGTGGTGATGCTGGTAGTGTATGTTGATGTAGTGCATGCAGGTATGAGTGTGGTCATAACTGGGTGGGAGGTGGAGGAGGAGGAGGAGGAGGCAGTGGAGACTGTGGATGTTGTCATGTCTGCAACGGTATGTTTTTTTTGTGTGAGTGCCTGTTCGATTAGGTGGTGCTTGTGTTTGCCTGTGCCCCTCTTGTGTGTTGCCTTGTGTGCCTTCTCATCTGTTTGTGTGCTTGGGATGGGTTGGGGTTGAGGAGAATGGGGCTGGGAAGTGGGAGTTGGAGGGGGAACGGTTGGAACAGGGACAATGGCTGCCAACAGAGAGGAGGCCAGAGCCTGAATCGATCTCTGTTGGGCTGCCAATCCACTGTGAATGCCCTTCAGGAATGCATTGCATTTCTGCATCTGGGATGCCAGCCCCTGGATGGCATTCACAATGGTTGACTGCTCTACAGAGATGTATCTCAGGAGGTCAATAATGTCCTCACTCAGGGCAGCAGGGCTCACTGAGGCAGGGCCTGAGGTGCCTGGGGGTTAAGGAGATGCCCACCCTCCCGGAAGAGCGGGCACGAGCAACTCGCTGAGGGGCTACTGGGAGGGCGGTGCTGGTACGGGGGGGACAGCTGTACCTGCAGCTGGGGTGGTTAGAGAGGTGTCCGCCACCACTATGTAGCTCCCATCAGCGGAGGTATCAGAGTCTGTGTTGTCCCCTCCAGTCGCCGTGGTGCTCCCCTTGCCATCCGTCCCACTGGTTCCCTCAGCATTGGTGGAGTCCTGTGGGATGCAGCTCCCTCTGTCGCCGGTGCCTCTGCTCCTCCTCCAGATCATGCCAATGCACAGAAGTACAGGATGACAAAACAAGAAAAGGGGAAAGAGAGAGACAATGGATGCACTTGGTCAATGACTGCTCCAACACCACTGTTGTTGTACACAGCATCCTCACATACAGGGAACAGGCCTATGCACTATGCATTGCACTACCAGTGAAATGGCTAGTCACCAAGGCATGAGGAGGAGCACACACTGCTAACTGCAGCACACCGGGGACCCACGCAGCCCTGCCTAGAAGTGAATACTAACAAGCTAGGTTACCTGAACTTGCCATTCAACCATTACCCTTCAGAGGACCTACACTGCGATGTCTGGCCTGGCCTTAGGGGCACCCACTAACACACAACCACCACCCGGATACCACCACACCAGCCATAAGTTGTAATTATACCCACTGTACTCACCCCATTGTGGCTACTGTGATGCCCTCAAGCACCCATCCAGCTCAGGTTAGGCCACCGCCAGTATGCGGGCCATCAGGGGGGTCAGGGTCTGACGGGCACCTCTTCCTCGTTTGGAGGCCATCCCCAGCTGGGCCTCCATGGTCTTCCGTGCCCAGCGTCTCAGGTCCTCCTACTGTTTGCGACAGCGGGTGCTCATCCTGCCATAGACCCCCAGGGTCCGCACGTCCTTAGTGATGGCACGCCATAATCCTTTCTTTTGATGGGCGCTGACCTGCAGAGGTAATACAGACAGGAGAACTCCATTAAACAAACAGTCAAGCCTGTCACACATGTGACCCACCATAACTGGTCCCATCACCATTGCAACACACATAGGCCAGCTCACAGCATGTACACCGCCAGGAGAAAATCCCCTGACCCCTCACCCACCCTTACACGATGCCTTCACACACATCTCCATCCATTCATGCCACATGCTGAGTGCCCATAGTGTACTCACCTGTTGGTCTGGAGGCCCGTACAGCAGTCCGTACTGGGGTAGGACCCCAACCACCAGTCGCTCCAACTCCTTAGAAGTGAAGGCTGGGGCCCTTTCCCCGGTCACACAGGCCACGGTAGGTTCCAGACAAAGGTCACACCAGCAAATGCAGGGTAGGTCTTCTCCTGTGGAAAGTCAGGAAACAAGTGATGATTGGGAAATAAAATGGCGGTCACGTCCGTGGCAGTGTATACCGTCACCGCCGGCGTACATCCCCATTGGCCACTGTACCCCATAGGGCTCAATATTATCCAATGAGGAATTGCACGGCGGTTCATGACCACCTACCGCCACGGCGCACAACGTCGGAGGAATTACCTCACTCCCACCTGTCCCTACACACAGTACAGTTGGTCGCCATTTCAGAGGGGGGAACAGGCCTATCGATAATTGCTACGTCACAGGATAAATAGGCACATACTTTTAAATGCCACTGTCCCAAAAGATGATTGCACGATGTGGACTGCTGTTGTGGTATAGTTGTTCAAATTGTGACAGCCTACTCACTCTTGTGTCCCTTAGATACCTACTGCTGCGGATGAATGGGAGATGGAGACATACCCCTGTGTACAGACCCCTGGTGGACTTAGCTACACTGGAGGACAGGCACATATTATTCACCTATAGACTGGACAGGGCCACAATCACAGAATTGTGTGCCCAGTTGGAGCCTGACCTGATATCAGCTATCCATCATCCCACTGGGATCCCCCTCTTGTGCAGGTTCTATCAGTGCTCCATTCCCTAACAACTGGTTCTTTCCAAGTGACAGTGGGCTTGGAAGCAGGAATGTCACAGCCAGTCTTCAAAATCGTGCTGGCAAGAGTCTTGTCTGCCCTGGTAAAACACATGTGCAACTACATTGCTTTCTCCCAGGTGAAAGATTTGGCCACTGTGAAGGCCAGATTTTATGCAATGGGACATATCCCCAATATAATTAAGGCGATTGACGACACACATATTCTGTTTGTCCCCCCCCGGCAGAATGAACAGGTGTACAGGAATTGTAAGAGTTTCCACTCCATTAATGTGCAGATGGTGTGCCTGGAGGACCAGTACATCTCCCACGCCAATGCTAAGTATCCTGGGTCAGTGCATGATGCCTTTGTCCTGAGGAATAGCAGCATCCTAAATGTGATGGCCCAACTACAGAGGCACAGGGTGTGGCTTATAGGTGAGGCTCGGTCCCCACCCAGTGTATTTTGGTGTATGCCTATGCTGTTGGCCAAATAGGATAGTGTGTGTCTAAATGTTGTGGCTCAATCTTTGCAGGTGATTCTGGTTACCCAAACCTATTGTGGCTGCTGACCTCTGTGAGGAATGCCAGGACAGGGGCTGAAGAACGTTATAATGAGGCACATGGGTGAACCAGAAGGATAATTGAGAGAACCTTTGGCCTCCTGAAGGCCAGGTTCAGGTCCCTCCATCTGACAGGTGGATCCCTGTGCTACTCACCCGAGAAGGTCTACCAGATAGTGTGGGCATGCTGCATGTTGCACAACCTGGACCTCAGATGCCATGTACCTTTTCTGCAGGAGAAGGAGACTGGAGATACCCCTGTGGCAGCAGTAGACCCTGAGAACAGTGAGGATGAGGAGGCAGAAGATGAGGATGAGGATGCGGACAACAGAACATTAGTGATCCGTCAGTACTTTCAATGACACACAGGTGAGACAGTGAAACTTCACATTTCTATGACTATTGTTGTATTCTGTGTGCCATTGGCATGCTGGCAT
This sequence comes from Pleurodeles waltl, assembly GCF_031143425.1. Lineage (NCBI taxonomy): Eukaryota > Metazoa > Chordata > Amphibia > Caudata > Salamandridae > Pleurodeles > Pleurodeles waltl. Next base: position 731,198,069 of record NC_090443.1, read on the forward strand.
TACCCACTTGTTTCCTCTACTTACTGTCACCTATGGATTGTCATTTTACAAATGTTGGTAATATGACAGCAATGTTCTGATGTGATCACAACAGCTAGCAACAGGCCATTCATTCTATGCTCTCACTATGTACAGTTCATTTGAAATGGATGTAGCTGTTGCAATAAATACAAATTTGCAATACAAGAAATACTAGTAGTCGAAGTTTGTCCAAGGGTGTTTATTGTAGTACTAAGATATTGAGGGGAAAGTGCAATGGAATGGGGTGATGATGGAGGAAAGTCCAGGGTATTGTTCTAGTCTGTTTGTAGCACAGGTGCAATGTCCAAGGTGGACATAGGAAGGAGAGCAATGGCAGTTCAAGGTGGACAAGGTGACTGAGTGGGACACAAGGGGGACAATCAGGAGAGTCTCATTTCCTGGTGGTGGTCTTGGCAAGTGTCTCTGGCTTCTGTCTGGGTCGCAGGGAACATTTGCGGGGTGGTTCACCTTCTGCAGGGGTAGGGTGCTGGTGGCCTGTGGGTCCTGTGGCTGGGCCTCCTGGCCACTAGCAGCAGCAAAAGTGGAGGGCTGTTCAGTTGACTGGCTAGTGGTATGGGCCCGCTGGTGTGTTGTTGCCTCCCTCATGATGTAGGCCATGTCTGCCAGCACCCCTGCTATGGAGATCAGGGTGTTGTTGATGACCTGCAAGCCCTCCTCAATCCCCTGATACTGTCCCTCCTGCAGCCGCCTCTTCTCCTGCACGTTGTCAAGGATCTGGCCCATCATTTCCTGGGAATGTTGGTAGGCTCCCAGGATCTCGGAGAGTGCCTCCTGGAGAGTCGGTTCCCTGGGCCTTTCCTCCTCCTTGCGCACAGCAGTCCTCCCAGTGTCCTTGTTGGCCTGTGCCTCTGTCCCCTGAACCGTGTGCCCACTGACCCCAGGTCCCTCATTGTCTTGTGGGCGAGGTGCGGACTGGGGTCCCTGTCCAGGTGGGCACACTGCTGATTGACATGTCCTGGGGACAGAGGTGTGGGTACGCTGGGCGGGTAGTGTGGTATTCCTGATGGGGGGACTCTGTGGTGGTCTGTGAGTGGGCTTGGGTGACCAACTGTCCAGTGGTCCCTGATGGGCCAGGTAGGTCCTCCAGATCCTGAAGTCCAGAGTTACTGTCATCACTGGGGGCCTCTTCTGTTGAGGGACAGGAAAGTGGCGGCACCTCCTCTCCGCTGACATTGGATGGGGTACCTGTTAGGATATAAATGATGTATTATGCGTCAACTGTATGACATTTTAACTTCCCTAGCTTCCCCTCTATGGTTGGTGTTACCCTGCCAGCTTTTGCTTGTGTATGGTGATGTATTGTGGGATTGTTAGTTTCCCTATGCTGTGCATGCTTTGGTGATGGGTGTCCATGCAAGTCTGGGAGGGGTGTCCATGCATTGGTATTGCATACAGGGCTTGATATTGTGGTTAGTCATATGTGTAGGTACAGTGTGTGGGAGGAGTGAGGTTAAGGGTGTGTGATGGCATGCAGGTACGGGGGGTGATGATTATTAAATGTTGACTTACCAGTGTCCAGTCCTCCGGCTACTCCAGGGAGTCCCTCAGGATACAGTATTGCCAGTACCTGCTCCTCCCATGCTGTGAGCTGTGGGGGAGGGGTGGGGGATCCACCGCCAGTCCTCTGTATGGCAAGCTGGTGTCTTGCTGCTATGGTACGTACCTTCCCCCGTAGGTCGTTCCACCTCTTCCTGATGCCGTCCCTTGTTCTTGGGTGCTGTCCCATGGCGTTGGCCCTGTCCACGATTCTCCACCATAGCTCCATCTTCCTTGCAATGGATTTTTGCTGTACCTGTGCTCCAAAGAGCTGTGGCTCTACCCTGATAATTTCCCCCACCACGACCCTTAACTCCTCCTCAGTGAAACGGGGCTGCCTTTGTGGTGCCATGGGTGTTGTGTGATGTGTGTTGGTGAGGGTGTGTTGGGTGATGTGGTGGGGTGTGTGATGTGGTGTGCGTGAGGGGTGGATGGGTATAAGTGGTGTGTGTGTCTAGTTGTCTCTGTGCTCTTCTTCTCAGTCTCCTGGTGGCAATTGTTATTTGTAAAGGGTTGTGGGCACTGTGGTGTGTTTTTTTATGCTCGTGTGGGTGTGGTGTGTGTATGTGTGTCAGGTGTGTGTTTTTCATATTGGCCAATGTGGTGTTGTTTTGTATGTGGGTGTCCATTCTGAGCGCGGCGGTATGTACCGCCAATGGTTTACCGCCGTTGAATGTCCGCCGTGGTGATTCGTGGGTCATAATGTAGTGGGTGTTGCTTTGTTGGCATAACGATATGGGTTTTGGGACTGCCACTTTTGCACTGACCTTTGGTCTGGCGGATTTGTTTATGTGGCTGAATTCTGTTGGATTGGTGTGTGTGTGTCATAATATGGTGAATGGATTTCTGCCACTGTGGCGGTAAGTTGGTGGCCGTCAGTTTGGCCGTAAGTGGGATTTACCGCCAATGTCATAATGAGGGCCTTAGTGTTGGTGTCCTGAACTATTTTCACCTCTAGCCATTTAATTTGGTAATCAGTTAAGTATAGGATGAAGCTTCCACCTGAACCAGGTCAATTCAATGCACCAATTATATCAGGAGCATATTTGGTGTTTCCAACCTAAAAGGTTCGAACCACATTTGGCCACATACACTTTTCCTACAATTTTCCTGTCCTCATAAGAAATTTTCTTTGTAATCATGCTTTCTAAAGAAGTAGAATCATTATCATAACCAAATGGGATGATATAAGGTTCTTTTACATAGAAAATGTTGCTGTCTATGAAGGTGAACAGTGAGCATGAATCTGCAAAAAACAGTTATATTTTTCATTAAGAGCTAATAGACAAATTACCAGTGTTAAAAACTCCTTTTAAAACAACTATTTAACTGAATCCTTCCAAAATGTGTGCTTCTGTAGGACTTCATTTCCCCGAAATGGTCTTCCAGGTTTTTGAAGGTAGTTTGAAACTCATCCAACTGTTCACCTCCTCCACCACCCTCCATTATAGGGTCTGGAAGATTTTCAAACACTTTCCTACCCTCAGGACCTTGGTGAAACCCCTAAATACGCAGAAAAATGCCTAAAACTGTCTCTATCCACAGGTGTGCATAGGCATGTATGCATTGTGGAGAAGGTCTGCCTTGTAATCGAAGATAGCTGGTACATGCATGACAAGAAGATTGCATCGATGTGAACAACAAAGCCTGCTTCACCATCTCACGCTCAGCAATATGCAGATACTAGATTCCTGACTGGAAGCAAACAGTTCTCCTCTAAGTAGGAAGCAGTCAAACCAGCAGCTGATGATGGCAAGCCACAAGTGGATTCTCACTAACTGGCGGCAAAGGTAGTAGAGATGCATAACACCTAAACAGCAGCTCCCCTCACCTAAAATAACAGCATTAGAAGGATTCACCCCCACACCTGACAAGAGAACAGCTGGGTCAATAGCAGAGAGAAGCTCTCGAAATGGAAGAAATTCCAAGCAGCTCAGCACCAGGCGTTACCAATGTAACTCGTCACTCACAGAACACAACATACCATTGCCTCAGTTTTGATGCTGTCATCGATTTCCCCAACACATCAAACAGCTTGTTGCCAATGTCATAAGTATTACATTTCCCCAGTATTTGGTAAAGGACGTGTATTAAAGGACGCGCTGATTGGCCAGGAGTCCGGGGGAAGTGACGAGAGGCAGGGCAGGAGCCCTTTAAATTGGAAGAGCGCTCCCGCCGTCGTGGGACGCGCTGATTGGCCAGGAGTCCGGGGGAAGTGACGAGAGGCAGGGCAGGAGCCCTTTAAATTGGAAGAGCGCTCCCGCCGTCGCGGGACGCGCTGATTGGCCAGGAGTCCGGGGGAAGTGACGAGAGGCAGGGCAGGAGCCCTTTAAATTGGAAGAGCGCTCCCGCCGTCGCGGGACGCGCTGATTGGCCAGGAGTCCGGGGGAAGTGACGAGAGGCAGGGCAGGAGCCCTTTAAATTGGAAGAGCGCTCCCGCCGTCGCGGGACGCGCGCGGGCGGCGCCCGGGCGAAGCCCGGGCCAAGGGCGGGCCCGTCCTTGCCCGTCATTGCCCGGAAGAGGCCGGGCTGGGCCACCCCCCTTTCGTACACAGGAAGCACGTTGTTGCCAAGGAGTTGTTGAAAAGAAGGAGCCTTGTCAACCCACATCGTGTGGCCAAAGGAGGTCGGCCTGAATTATATCATTCTTATCCCGACTCCCAAGGCCCCTGGGCAGTGGTTGATAACTATCTACCCACCCGGACACCTTCTCAAACATAGGGCCCGTCTACGCCTGTCTTTGATCGTCTGAGGCCGGGCTGGGCTCCGTCTCTCTATTCTGTTACTCAGATTCTGGGACCTGATTTGACACAAACCACAACATACCTGCTAGAAGGATCGTTTTGCTGCCAAGAGTCCGGTAACAACCTCAGCTCTAATTATTTGTATCTGCTGTTTTTATTTAGAATTATGGGGAAAAGGAAGGCTGTTGGCCCGCCGGCTCCACTGGAAGGTATAAAAAAGCAGAAAAAACGACCTAGGAAAACAACTATTAAACCTGCCCAAGGGGAATCGAAATCACTCGATGAGATTGATCAACTTTTCGAGGAGGTAGAGGCTATACTTAACAGCGAACTAGGCACTCATGGCCTTTTGCCCTTGAAGAAGCCTCCACTCCAACCTAAAACGATTCAGGAGTTTTTTATCAAGAATAGGGAAGCTCGACCAGTAAATACTGGGGGTTCAACAGACTGTGCAGGGAAATCATCCGCTGTTAATGCCACTGCTCCCTCTTTCCTGCAGGGTATCGTGACTGGTAGCAGTATCTCCAATCACTTTCAAACCCAGGAGATTTTGCACATGGAGGAAATGGAACGCACACCCCTACCATTGAGTCCGGAGATAAGGCTGGTCCCTAATATTCCATGCAAAAATCGTTTCGAGCTTCTGTCTGAGGGAAGCGCTGTGATTGAGGTCCACGACCCTCTTACAGCTGTTAGGGCTATTGAAGCTGCCTCTTCCCTGCCTATTACTACTGACATGTGTTCTGATGTGTCTGACAATGCAGCTAAATTGCCCTTAATTCTCCAGAGAGTAGACGAAATTAAGAATCTAGTCTTGCAGCTAACTAAACTGCTACAGGGGAATATGGCCAAACTATCGGGATGCATTTGCCAGAAGACAGAGGCAGAAGGGGCAGGTGGGACTTTGGCAGCTGATTCTGCTACACTTAATACTAAAGCACTTGAGGGGCTAATTAATCACGCCCAGAGAGCTGGATCCCATAGGAGGGTCGCTGAAGGTAGTATACCTTCCTATATTATGATCCCTAGAAATATACTCACTGGGTGCAATAGTATCCCCCTCGGCGGGGACAAGACAAGGAACGGGGAAGATCCTATTGGAAGCCTCTTTGCCCCATTGAACCGTCAGTCTGCTTCAAGGCAAAATCCTACTTCCAATTTACCGATAAATAGGGATAGCCCTCTGTCAACCAATAGGAAGTTATTTGACAACCATCAAATTAAGGATCCAGCTTGCATTTTTCCTTCTCGAAGAACAAATAGTGCTTTAGGCGGGACTCCTAATAGTATTGGTCCCAGACACAGAGCCAACACTCTTTTCCTAAGCAATGTCCCAAAGTTGCCACCCAGGTCTGTTGAGGACCAAGAGTCTAGACTTAATAAGGTTATTTACTGGATACGCAATCGACAGGGTTGCCTTTCAATTATACGTTCGGACATTCAAAAAACAGAAAGATGGAGTCCCCCTGGGTCAAACCTCGATGTAATCATGATTGTGTTCCACGATAAATTCTTGGCAGACCAACTTATTGACTCTGTTGAACGCAAGGGACAACACAAAGAGCTAAAAGGAGGAGGCATCAGGCTGGCCGCTAATTTAATTGACCCAAAACAGACTCCTGTGTTTGTCCCAATTGCTAATACCAATGAGAGAGGCTCTAGGGAAGAAGGCGTCTTTCTGCATCCGGGGCATGTATGACTGTCTGCCCAGGAAGCCGCCTATCAGGATAATCTAGTGGCACCTTCAATAGACAAATTAGAGAAGTACCTTGCTATCGAGTCGAACTATAAGGATGTTCCATCCCCTAAACATGGGGCTGCATTGGGAACTAATGGGTTATCCATTATGACTTGGAATCTTGCGGGCCTTGCTAGGAAATTGGATGATGTGGACTGGGTTGCCTATATAAAGTCACAAGATGTGTGTCTCTTTCAAGAAACTTGGGCCGAGGGCCAACCAAGCATGGATGGGTTTCTTTCATTTAATATCCCTGCACTGCCTTCAGAGAAAGCAACTGGTCGCGCAAAAGGGGGTCTTTTAATCCTTTTAAATTCAAAGCTCCAATGTGACTATAAGGTTTTAGAATTTGATTGTCCCGACTTGATGGGTTTACAAATTTCTTTTAATCAAAATTTTAACATAATCTTAATTAATGTTTACGCCCGTTCTGTTGCACGTGGTACAGAATCACACATTTTAACTTTACTCTTTGACTTTTTAGACACGCTACAAACTAATTCCTATTTAATTATTGCAGGGGATGTAAATTGCACTTTCGAACCCTCAGCGTTTCTTAGTGATTTAACTGCGGATGAGGACGAATTATGGGGTATTGCACAATTGGATGGTGATAGTTATCCTCCACGCTCTCGTGTAGCAACTCAGCTTGCTACACTATGCTTAAAGTTTGGCCTAAGGGCCTGTAATGGTCGAACTCCTTCTGATTTAAACTTGGCACCGACATTCCTACGAGGTTCTGTGGCCAGCGTAATTGATTATTTTCTGGTGGATGTGCGTCTTTGGCCATTGCTGCTAGATATGAGGGTAGATTCAAGATGCGAGAGTGATCACTTTCCATTGTTGCTCACCCTTGCTGGGAATATCTTTGGTAGAACCTTGAATATGCAAACATCAATGGCCCCTCCCCCTATTTTAAACAATGCTTATACAAAGGTGAGGTGGCCAAAAGTCATGTCAAACCCCTATTTGCTATGTAAGATCTACCAAGTGTTCTTAGATAATCTGTCAGCCTATGAAGACTTCGAACCAGAAGCCATTCCACTTCTTGATATTCACGAAGATATGATGGTTAAACTTCAAAGTGTCTTTTATAAAAAGGTAGCCACGGCAAACCGGCAATATGGGGGTTCACCTAACAGCAGTTGGTTTAATGATGCATGCATGAGGGCTAAGACTGAGTTAAGGAAGGCTATACTGGCCGGGTATACGGGGGCAATCAAACAAGCAAGATTCACGTATAAAAAGATAATCCTACAATCAAAGAAAGCTTGGGAAGATGCTATTTGGCAGGACTTGCTAGATGCTACTAAAACAAACAACAATACGCTTTTTTGGGAACTGCTGACTAAGCACGAGAGAGGGGGTAGGTTTATACAAAGGAACCATATTCAACCTGGTACCTGGGTGGATCATTTCTCTCTCTTGTACGAAGGAACTGCCTCCACTGGGACTGTCGATTGTGAGAAAGTGGGATTATACCCCCCAATTTCACCCAATGCTAACCTTGCCACTTCTCCGTCCAGTGGGAATCTATTTAAATCTGAAAGCCATATTTGCTTTTCTCTAGAAGAAACTGCAGACGCCATTAAATCTCTAAAGACAGGTAAAGCCCCAGGCCCTGATAAAATTCCAGGTGACCTTTATAAATCAGAGTTACCCATCTGGACCTGGTATATTAATATGCTGTCAAACAAAATCGCAAAAGGAGGACAGATCCCTGAGACATGGAAGGGTGCAGAAATTATTCCAATATATAAAAAGGGCAACGTAAATCTTCCAATTAACTACAGACCGGTCAGTTTAATTGACAACCTACAAAAAATTTTTGCAAAACAATTGTTAGTTAGACTGACGAGTTGGGTGACGGAGCAGCAGATCCTATCACCACTTCAGGCAGGGTTCCGCTCTAGAGTTAGCACGGTTGACCAGGTATTTAGGTTGACCGTGCTACACTGGAAATATGTAGTCTTGGCAAAGCAAACACTATATGTCACTTTTGTAGACCTGCGCTCTGCCTTTGACCTGGTCCCTAGAGACAAGCTTTGGGGAGTGCTACACAAAAGAGGGGCACCATCTGATATCATTCATTTATTAACACGTATGCATGAAGGCACATACGCTCAAGTAAGATGGGGCAACCAAGGCGAACTGACTAACAAGTTTCCCATTAAAAGAGGTGTTCGTCAGGGATGTGTCCTAGCGCCACTTTTGTTTTCTTTATTCATTAACGAGGTGGTCCAAGAACTCATGACATGCCAGAATGATGCTCCCAGCTTAGGCAATCAGAAAATCCCAATTCTTCTTTTTGCGGATGACTCTCTATTGATCTCAAAGACCCCTATGGGGCTGCAAATTCTTGTGGATAGATTTAAATCATTCTGCTGGAATTTTGGTTTAGAGCTGAACTCGAAGAAAACGAAATGGATGGTGCTTCGCTCTGGCTCTCGTAAGAAGTGTACGATCAGGTTAGATGGAGCTATTTTGGACCAGGTTAGCTCTATCGACTACTTGGGTGTGAGGCTTACAGACTCACTCCTCTGGGACGAACAAGTCGGTAAGAGTGGCGGGCTTTTGCAACATCGGGCAGCATCCATATTACGCCTTTACAGGAATACGATCGCTAAAGTTGTGTCTCCAGCAGTAAAGATCTATGTGGCCAAGGCACAGGGTGCTGCTGTTTATGGTGCAGAGATTTGGGGCATGACAGATAGCAGTAGGATAACTAAAATTGAGAATAGCTTTGCTCGGGCTCTATGTGCTTGTCCCACTAGCACCCCATTAACCCCCCTTTTTTTAGATCTAGGGCTTAAACGTATAGCCGATTTGATTATCTTACGGCCCCTACTATATTGGGTGAGGCTTTGGGTAGTTCCTGAACTGGCTATATATAAGTCTTCCCTATTAGAATTGTTAAAAACCTCTAACTCCATGTCCATACCATGGATCAAACACGTATCTAGTTGGTTTTGCATGCTAGGACTGAGGAACTTCTGGGAGAATCCCCAGCAACTTGTGAAGCCCCATGTAAAAGTATTGAAGAGAGCTTACTGGTCCCACATATGTAATAATTACATTTCTCAGAAATCGAATGGTCATTTAACTAACTCGTTTATTGATTTTAAATGGTACCCTGAGTTTGAACCATACTTAGATACAATACCTGATTTGTTAGGCAAAAGTTTGTATGCCAGATTTCGATTTGGAACATTACCCCTGAAGGCCTTAACGAGCAGATGGGGACATAAGTTAAGCTCTGATACCTGTCCTGTATGTGGCATTCCTTCCGAAACAGTAGAACATTTTATGTTTTTTTGTCCCGCCTATTCAATCCCAAGGTTTAAATGGATATATAAAATCTGTAGGGAATTGAATTTAAGGAAATGTTTTTTAGCTTTGCGGATCTTAAAAAGCCACAATTCAAATGTGACAATTTACGCAGTAAGTAAGTTTTTAGCAACAGCATGGCGCATACGCACTTTTTATTTACAATGAGTTGAAATTGTTTTAAGACGGGCAAACATGGATCATTCTTTTTTTAAATTTTTCTATGACATTATGGTTTATATTATTATATTATATTGTATTGTATTGTATTGCTTTGATGGTCTGTTGGCCGAATAAAGCTTATGTGAAACACACGAAAGGGGCTGCATAAAAAGCCATAGTTTCTTTCAAGACCTCTCATTCCATTAGCCCAGGTCCAACTCCTAGCTGCCTTATTTGGAATATCCACATCCTGGGCATTCTAATCAGCAGGATGGGGAGGAGGGCATAGAGAGAGAGGGGGGGGGAGTAAAAGGAGGGAGAAACCAACACAGGGAATAAGGTAAAATACGATATTAAAAGGTTTACAGCGCAACTGACATATTGTTAGAATAAAATAATAACGCCCAGAACATTTAGAGCGAAGGACAATAAGCTGCAAGTCCTGCAGATCTGTCATGGCGGTCTGTGATATGTAGAAGCCAGCCTATATTTCGGCTGCTTTCAAGAGCTGTGTTGTCTTGCAATGGCCTCTTGGATTGTATTTCAGACGCAGTTAAACATAAAACAGTACATGGGATAACCACGGAGTGTTTAGGAGAAAGACTGCTACGATATTTCCTGAAGAGAACCCTGAGGTCATTAGACAAATTCCTGATGGTGCATCCTAGGGGCATCAGAAACAAGGCAAGGGGTAAAGCCTTACTGGAGAGAGCCAGTGTGTTGTGGATCACTTTACCAGTCGATTTTACATTTCCAACAGATTTTCCATTTAGAAAGGTTTTAATGTCCCGTTTTTTCGTACCTTCTGCTTCCTGGTTGGTTTGTACCACTAATTGTAGATATTGGTTTTGGCGCCTAAAAAGTCAATTTGCAGTCGTTTAGCCAAAAATAAACTGCTTTGGCGCCACAAAATGTCTTATGCAATTGACCGTTATGTGAGCTCATTAATCTATTTAGGAAAAAGACTGATTTATCAGCTGAAATGAAAATAGCTTTGTTTCTAAACAGGGATTTATAAAGCATGTTCTGTTATTTTCGTTAATTCTGCCAGAGTGCCGAGCAAGAACTAACTTTATGAGAGTGAAAGAGATCTTGCATGCCTCAGACTTCATAAATATGTCAAAGAAACATGTATAATGAGCATCACATGAAAACAAAGACAGCAGAGTAGGAATAACATCTAGAATGGAGACAATGCGAGTACTGACAGACAGTTAATGAAAAGTACAACATGTACTGAAATTTGAAATCAAAGAGCAGATAATCATGTATTGGCATCAGTCAATGCCCCCACACATCCTGCCTTAAACTCTAATAAAGACGGGCTTGGGCTATTGCTGTTGAAGTGTATAAGTACAGAACTTTTCAGATAAAGTATGGCAGTAGCACAAGAGAGTAGATAAATGCTTGTCTTTCCAGATAAATGTCAAAACCAGATGAAGCCACAAAACAACAGAGAAAGTGATCTTAAAAAAGTGGACCTGCCAGTAGAAAAAATATTACCAAATCGCACAAATCCAAACAGTGATTTAAGCGTTCCCATGCACACAGTAACGAGGTTAAAGCATGATGTAATGTCTGTATTTGGTAGGCATTTTCTGCTTTTTGTACAAATTCTGCTATAATCATTGAATAATTTATGCTACAATGAGAATAATATTTATTACAACCTGGTAATTATAATGTCCCTAAAAAGATTGTGAGGTTATGCTTGTACAACGATTTCAGCCATGAATCTTCTAACAATGATGTTTTTGACATACAGCTACATTTACATTGATAGATGTGTAAAAAGACAAACAAATTTGTGTGCCAAAACTAGGGCTCCATGAATGCACTGACTCCCAACACATTTGAGTTTCTCCACTGTCCGCACAGTGCCTGCGTCCCTGGAGATGTGGTCTAAAGATTGATTCTCTGTTCAAGAGAAAGAAGGCATCATTCATAGAGTGGCGCTCAGGACCTTAGTTGTAGAGAGACCCTCTAAGATTTAGCGATTTCACTATTTGCTAAAAGCTTTTCGAACTCGGGACTTTTGTAAGAATGGCGCGATTTTCACAAACGCCCGCGCAAACTCTTAGTTAAACCATTTCCTTAAACCTCCTTTTATTGGTGCTGTGCTGCTCTGCTGGGCCAGTAAAAGAAGGCTTGGTAGGAGAGAAGTGTTTTCCTACTCTCTCGGCGTCCATAACAAAGCAAACTAAAAGACTAAAGGAGACCGCGACTTAACAGGCATGTTCATTTCCCAGCCTCCTTTGGGAGTCTTTGGCCCCTACATCCCCACCATGGCACTAATCTGTGCTTAACCCCACCACCAGATACCTATTTGCCCCACCCCGAAGCACCCATCATGCACAATTAGTGTGAAATACATGGTGCTGGAAGAAGCTGTTGCTTTAGCCCCCCACCCTCCTCACATCTTATTTTTTTAAGGTGGGACGTAAGCAGACAGGGCTAAATTAATAGCTCCCCTCCAACACCATGTATTTGATGCAGGAAAACATAACAGCAGGGTGGTCACACAGAGTACAACTTTTAAATATCCTCACTCTCTGGCACCAAACATTAGTCTTTCCCTGTGTGTACATTGCAGGTTTGCTGGCCCCACACTTGGGCCACGGTGATTTTGTGGACAGACATATTTAGGGAGCCATTGTGTCGTAGAGGCGGTCGGACCGCCACCAAAGCGTAGTCTGACCGCCACTTTAGGACCGTGAAGGTTGCGCCATGGACGGACCAGCAGCACCGCCATTTCTCCTCTACAGGAGGGACTGGCGGTGCTGGTGGTCCTAATCCTCCAGGGCAGCACTGCAAGCAGTGCCATCCTGGGGATTACGACACCCTCTCCGCCAGCTTTTCCATGGCAGTAGCACCACCATGTAAAGGCTGGCTGAGATGGGGTGCAGAGGACCCAAGAGGTGTCCCTGCATTGCCCATGCACATGGCATGGGCAGTGCAGGGCCTCATGGCCAGCCCTGTTGCGCTGTTCATTGCAGACAGTGAACAGCGTGGCAGGTTTTGGTGCACCCTACGCACTGAAACATTGCCGCTGGCTCAATTATGAGCCTGTGTCAATGTTGAAGGATGTTCCTTGCTGGGCCAGTGGGTGGAAACACCGTTTACGCCTGCTGACCCAGCGGGGAACTCGTAATAGGGCGTGCGGGAAGGCGGCCACACTGGCGGCAACCTGACCACAGGAGTTTGGTGGATGGCCTATTCCATCCGCCAAACTCATAATGACCCCCTTAGTGTCTGTTGCGAAAATGCTGCAAATTTTACTTTTTTGGGGTCACAGGCTATTTTTTTATTTTGAGACCTCAAAATTTGGCAAAACAGACTGCAATATCCTGGGGGGGGGTTTGTCTGCTTAGATGAGAATCTGATTACTGGCAGTGGAGGGAAACTGCCTTCGGTGTGAGGAGGCACTTATTCTCTGTGAGACGAAGACTTCATTAGTCACAGTTGTCAATAGGGGAAACCTGGATCATGGATATTGGGGCACATAGAGAGCACCACCAGTCGCATAGCAAGAATGTCATAGTCCTTGGTGCAAGTGAGCAAAATGTCATCTGACTGCTGCTAGGGTAGTAGAATTCAGCAATTATCAGGTTTCCTTGGGTTCCTCAAATCCACTGCACCAGCTGCAGTAAAGGTATCTGTGACCCAGAGCACAACTCTTTCATGAGAGGTATCAGCTGAACCTCAAGCAGTGCTAGAAAAGAAGGGAGCCAGTTGGATCTCAAATCTGGCAGCTATTATTGAGCCGGATCTGGGCCAGTTCGAGTGAAATGTGCTGTGTCACGGTGCAATTTACTGTGACTCGAACACATTTAGCTGTGCTGCACTTTATGTGCTGTGCTTTCAGAGCAGCAACCTGCAGAAGGTATCTTAATTTGGAGAATTCCTAGGGTTCCCTTAGCTTTTTTAGAGTAATTAGATTATTTTGATTCAATGATTAGGCAGGAGAATGTAATCTGGACTCTGACCATCAAGTGCTTTTTCTCATCTTCTCATGTATTGCTGCCTATGAAATATTGCTATGCCTTCTGCTTGCCTGATTAAACATGATTAGCTTTTTTATTCACCTTTCATGATTCTGTACTTATATAGTTTGCTTCTGAGACTCATATACATAAGTCTGGCTTTGAAATTGTAATAAAACCCCTAAACTTTCATTCTCACCTCCGAGGTTCAATGTGCGACTAAATGCATTACACTGTAAATTGAGGATAATATTCAACGACAGCTGGTGGATGTTGAAAGGGGTTGGATGTATCGTCTATGCTTTTAACAAGTGGGAGCGTTCCACTTTACTACATCAGTTTATATCACTACAGTGAGAGGCATTTATTAAAATTGTTCATAAATGCCTCTCAATAAAGCAATATTAACTGATGTATTAAAGTGAAACGCTCCCACATTTTAAAAGCAAAGACGAGACATCCCGCATTTTTAAACTGTACAAGAGACTAGGGCACTCCTAAATATGTATTTTAAAGCGTTATCTTGTATGCTTTTAACATGCATGAGTGTTTCACTTTAGTGCTCAGGCTATACCACTATATTGAGATACATTTAATATAACTGTTAATAAATGCATCTTAATATAAGTGTATAAACTGATGTGCTAAAGTGAAACACTCAACATGTCAAACAATTGGCTAACTGGTGTCAAAGTTGCCTTTTACTCTCATGGTTGCTCTCAATACTCCAGTTGCGTATGGTACAGTTAAAAACATGTGGGCATACATGCGCCAGGATTGGAAGGGCATTTGGGCAGTACATACAACTCTCCTTTCATATTCCTTTTTGGACACAAAATCTACACCTTTGACAAGGGTAGTCTTTTTTGGGTGCTGGAGGAAGTGTTGCTCTTTCAGTCTAGCCACATCCTCAACCACTCACATTCCTGGAACAGCTACTTACTATACTGCATCAAGACTGTCTGTTACACACTGTTGAAACAATACACGTCTTGGTATCTGGAGAACTTTCTTTGAAAACAACGTCAAAATTGAAGCACACCAAATTATACAAATGTACAGCCAACTTCTTGTTCAAGACATATAACTTAGGAGCTGCTCTGTCCCCTTTGACGTTTCCTACATACAAGGTCTTTAGGATAACCTTTATGGGTAGAGCGGATTGTGCCACATGCTACAGTGCTCATTTTGCACAATTCTTTGAACAATAGCACTCTTGTGTAGAAATTGTTGGTATATAAATGGTAACCTTTGTGACATAGGCCCTCATTATGATATTGGCGGTCTTTCACGAAGACTGCCATGCTGGCGGCCGCCAAATGACCACAGTGGCGGCGGTATTCCACCTGCCCAATTACGGCACACAAAAACAAAATCACCAGAACACAGCCACAAAACTGACCCCGTCAGGCTGAACGACGGCGGCAGAGATGTGGTGGTCCCACCACCCACACCGGAAAAAAAAGACCAAGCCCCCAAATACAACCCACAAATCAGCACAGCAGTTATAGCACAGCGGTATTCCATTGGCGGTCGGGACCGCAGTGGCCAAAATGAAACCTTCATTACAACATAACACCACATTGGCCAATTCAAATACCCCACACCTGAAACACATACACATACCACATATCCCCCTATAAAATACAGAGACACACAATTCACAACACCTTGCCATGACAAAAAACGGACATACATTGCATGACCACTCTGAAGAGCACACTGCACACAGACATCACAGACACCTGCACACCTCTCATGCAGCACACTTCATTTAAAATATTATACACTCACATACACATCACTGTCACCATGTCCCAACAAAAGCACCCCTGTTTCACAGTTGATGAATTAAGGGCCATGACAAACGAAATCATCAGGGTCAAGCCACAGCTGTTCGGGGCACGTGTCCAGCAAGCGTCAATGGCAAATAAGAGGGAGTTATGGTAGAGGATCATCAACAAGGTGAACTCAGTGGGAAGCCACCCATGCACAAACATACGCAAGAAGTGGAATGACCTAAGGGGGAAGGTCCGGTCCATGGCATCCAGACACCAAATTGCCCTCATGAAGACTGGCGGTAGGCCCGCACCTCTTCCCCTGAAGCTCACATCATTGGAGTAGAAGGTCTTGGCTACCCTGCACTCTGAGGGTCTCAGTGGAATCCCAGGAGGACTGGAAACTGGGTAAATCACCCATAGTCCACTTTTATGAAGTATACCTGTAATGCATGCATCCCCATCCCTTGCACGCCCACCCTACTGCACCAACACCAATCCCAAACTCCACACCCCAAAATGCACCCAATGCATGTACAGCATGAAGCACTACAACTTCCACAATGCATCGCCCTTAAGCCACCTAACAATGCACATTCCCCTTGCAGAACTACACCTGACACCTGAAGCATGACACATAGCACACACCTCGCAACCCCTGTAAAGTACATCAGGCAGATGTGAATAACAATCCTTGTCATCCACATGTGCCACTGAGAATGTCGACAGAAAACCAGTGCCATGTACAGCCAGTCCCCCACCTGAAGAAGACCCCAGTGATGACAGCGACACAGGATGTCTGGAACTGGAAGACCTACCTGGCACATCCAAACTCTCTGGGCAGTCCACCTCCACCATCCTCACCCAGAACACCATGGAGCCCCCCACAACCTCTGCCATCACAAAACCTGTAATCCTATGCCCCCATACCAGTGTCTCAAGTCCAGATCAATCCCTAGTGTGCCCACCCTTACAGGGACTTGAGTCAGCACCCACCACACAAGTCGATGAAGGCCCTAGTATAAGTGGGAGTGGGCACACCGTGCAAGGGATACAGGTACAGGGGGCTAGGGCCAGTGGGAGTGCACCTAGGGGTCACAGGGCGGGGCAACCCAGAGAGTCACCTACTCATGCGGCTATAACATACGTCCGGGAGCATCCAATCTATCCCAGGACAAGATGGGCCAGATATTATACCTTTTGGGGGAAAACCTGAGCCAGCAGAGGGAGTACCACCAGGAGGCCATGCAGGAGTGGCATGCCCTCAATGCCACCATGGCCTCCATGAAAGACTTGATGCAGGAGCTTGCCACAGATCTGCGTGAGTCCTCCACCCACCACCAGGCCCCTTCCACTAGCCAACCGACTGATCAGCCCTCTACATCTGCTGCAGCTAGTGGGATGGTGGTCATGCCTGAGGACTCACAAGCCACCACTGAGCCACCCCTGTTGCTGAGGAACCCCCACGCAAACTTGGTCGCAGACTCAGACATCCTGCAGGGACACAAGCCAAGACCAACCACACTGCCAGGAAATGAGCCTCTCAAGAACTGTCTCCCTTTTGTGCCACTGAAACACCTTGTTGACTTTCCACTGCCATAGCCCATTTCCAAATGCCACATGGATACTAGACTTGTGCTATCAACTGCTGGGCCTTACGAATTGATGGAATCTATCACCATGTTCGCACTGCTTTGCACCCTATCCACCCTTTGGTTTACACAATAAATGCACCTACACACAAGTATTGGTGTTATGCGTTTACTCATTGTAACAGTGCAACAAATCTGTGACATGTCACAGAAATTGAGTCATAAAACACAGTGAAGATGTGTATGTATCATGCTGTCATCCTGTTTCCTGCAGTAAAGGCAGTGTCCACACACCCCTGGGTTCTCAGGTAGCATACTGGTTCTAACATCATTCATAGTACATCTGCAATTGATAGCACAGAATATACATCACATATTGTTTTAACTGTTGCCAACAGTATGTACCTGCACATCATGATGGTTAAATAATTTACACTGTAGGTTTAAAGATTGATAGACAATTAAGTGCTATTACACACATGACCACAACCCTGTTCAGGTACTATGAGACAAGATAATCGTTGCATCTAACAGTAATGACCTGAGTAATAGACACTCATTGTAGTTGTACTACACAGCTCACACCCTTGGATGCCACGTATTGGCAGCACTTGAAGTCACAAGAAGCAGTAAACTATGCCAATGAACATGTGATACCAGATTGTAGAAGTCACAAATGTGTGAAGAAGTAGATAGGATGTCTGAAAATATGCAACGCAGACAGATGGACTAGCTAACATCACAGTGGCACTGTTGACCTACTTGTCAGACCACTCCTGTATACACTCATCTGAAACCCAAATAGGGTCAACACCTACTCATATCTGGAATGGATAATGAAGTACACTCAATCTGTACACCAACATATGACATGTTAAATGTAGTGAAGTATCTACCAGAAGCTTAGTTGAAGTATAGTTGGATGAGGTCTGTCCTTGTGCCTACATCTTCCTCATCCCCATCTTCACTCATATTTCCTCCCTCATCTGCCACCTGGTTGTCCCGTACTCCTACCTCCTCCAGCAATGGGATATTTCAACTTAGTGCCAGATAGTGGAGCATACAGCAGGTCACCACAATCTGGCACACCTTCTGTAGTGAGTACTGCAGGTAACCACCAGAGATGTGCACGTATCTGAACCTTGCCTTCAGGAGACCGAATGTCCTTTCGATCACCCTTCTGGTCCTTCCATGAGCCTCACTGTACTGTTCTTGAGCCCTGGTCCTTTGATTCCTCACCGGTGTCAGTAGCCAGGAGAGATTGTGATAACCTGAATCACCTGTGGATAGGGTAAACTAACATTTACATTTTACTATGTCACATACAGACTGAGGGCCTCATTACAACCCTGCAGGTCGGTGTTAAAGTGGCGGTAATACTGCCAACAGGCCGGCGGTAAGAAAAATGGAATCACGAACACGGCGGAAACCGCCAACATAGACAGCCGCTTTAACACTCTGACTGCCATGGCGGTAGCAACAAGCACCGCAGCGGTAACCGCCAACAGACAGGCGGAAGACAATGTACCGCCCACCCTATTACAACCTGCCCATCCGCCAGCTGTTCCGGGGCGGTACCAACTCCTTCAAAAGCATGGCGGAAACAGACACAGAAGGGAAACCACTCACCTCTCGACACACAACGAAGAACCAGGACGCCATGGAGCCCGAACTACAGGTGTTACCAATGTTGGTGTATCTTCTTATCTACCAGGAGTAAGAATGGTGGCGGCGACGACCACGGTGAGTACTGCACCTACCACACAGGGGAGGGGGGAGGAAAAAGAGAGTGACAAACACTCTACATGCAACACCCCCCACCCCCAACACCATACACACAAACACATGCATCAACATTACATATACACCCCGTAACCCTCTGGAATAACACAAGGACAAAAGGAATTGAGTCAAATGAGTGTCATATTAGAAATAGTCAGATATACGTTACAAATTCCAAAAACATTATTTACAAAATATACAATATGTACATAAGGCGGTACATTGTCCACTCAAAATGTCTGTGGGCCACTGGGCCAAAACCCATAGGCCAAGCCCACACTTGACTCCTGCCTCAATACTGAGAGAACACTGCAGGGGCATCAGGTCGAAAACACACAAGCCCCTCAGGGGGATGGGGAATGGGGGGCACCCCAGCCGGAAGAAGGTACTACGCCACTGCTCCTGGAGGGGGCTCCATGCCCACAGCGATGTCCTGTGGAGTGCAAAGTCACAGTCTCTCAAGTCTCTCAAGTGGGTGGTTTGCCCACTGCCTGGTCCTGGGGAGTGCAAGGCCACAGTCTCTCAAGTCTCTCAAATGGTTGGTTTGCCCACTGCCTGGTCTTGGGGAGTACAAGGCCACAGTCTCTCAAGTGGGTGGTTTGCCCACTGCCTGGTCCTGGGGAGTGCAAAGCTGCAGTCTCTCAAGTGGGTTGTTTGCCCACTGCTTGCTTCTGGAGAGTGCAAGGCCACAGTATCTCAAGTGGGTGGTTTGCCCATTGCTTGGTCCTGGGGAGTACAAAGCCACAGTCTCTCAAGTGGGTGACATGTTCCACTGGTTCTGGAGGGGGCTTAGTGCCCAGTGTGCTTAATCCTGCCAAGGATAGGGTGAGTGGATGCCTTTCTCCACTGGTTCTGGAGGGGGCTTTGTGCCCCGTCTGCTTCATCCTGCCAAGGATAGTGTGAGTGGATGCCTTTCTCCACTGGTTCTGGAGGGGGCTTTGTGCCCAGTCTGCTTCATCCTGCCTAGGATAGTGTGAGTGGATGCCTTTCTCCACTGGTTCTGGAGGGGGCTTTGTGCCCATTCTGATTCATCCTGCCGAGGAGAGGGTGAGTGGATGCCTTTCTCCACTGGTTCTGGAGGGGGCTTTGTGCCCAGTCTGCTTCATCCTGCCAAGGATAGGGTGAGTGGATGCTCTTCTCCATTGGTTTTGGAGGGGGTTTTGTGCCCAGTGATGCAACACTTGGGGGATGGCAGTTCACAGTCCCTCACCTGGGTGTCTGAGCCACGAGATTTGCAGTGACCAGGATGCATGATAGTCCATGGAGGCAGGGCTAGAGTCCATCCAGCGGCAGTTACGGCTGCACAGTGGTGGTAGTGCCGGTGCTGGTGGGGGTGCTGCCAGTGGTGGAGGGAGGCTCCAGCCCTTCTCCTGCAGCCTCGGATGGCTGCCCACTGGGGCTGCTGCCAGTGGTGCTACTGTCAGCGGTGCAGGTGGCGGTGCTTACGGCGTGGCTTGCGGCGGTGCTGGCCGTGGTGCAGGTACCAGTGCTGCCAGTGGTGGGGGGAGGCTCCAGCCCTTTTCCTGCAGCCTCAGATGGCTGCCCACTGGAGCTTCTGCTGCTGACATTAGTGGTGCTTGCGGTGGTGCAGTTGGCGGTGCAGGTGGCGGTGCTTGCGGCGGGGCTGCTGGTGGTGCTGGCCGCGGCGCAGGTGGCGGTGCTGGCGGTTGTGCTGGTAGCCACCAGCCCTTCTCCTGCAGCCGCGGATGGCTGAAGTGCCTTGCCTGTTGTTTTGTGCCCCTTCCTGACCTTGGCAGATGGTGGTGTCTCCTTGGGTCTGGCAGCTGGAGTCTTTGAGGTGGGCTTGCTGAGTGGTTGTGGCTCCTTCCCCTTGCTGAATGCTATCCCCTTCTTCACCTTGCCAGGTGGCGGAATGGTTTTTGCCTTGGCAGGGGTTGGTGGCACACTGGCTGGCCTGACGGGTGTCTCCTTTGAGCATCTGGCAGCTGTAGGAACCACAGCGGACATGGATTTGGCTGAGGTGCTGGGCAGGGTTTTGACCACCTTGGCCCGAGGGGAAGGACGGGGGGAGAGGGGTAGGGAACAGGTAAATGTTTGCCAGGAAAAGGTTCTTAGGGACACTGGGGCAGGAATGTTTGGGAGTGGAGGAAGAGGGAGTGGCTGTAGGAGGTGTCTGTCTGCTGAGTTTGGGTGCAGGTGCATGGGCTGGATGCTGTTGTGAGGTGGATGGCTGTTGGGTGGGTGGGTGCTTGAGTTTGTGTACTTTGGGAGGAGGGGTCACAGACACAGTGGGCGAGGACACTTGGGCCTTTGCATGGATGTGGGGGTGGTGACTGCCAGTGAGGGGTGTGTAGTGATGGGCGTGCTGGTGATGGAGGTAGTGGATGAGGATGTAGTGCATGCAGGTGTGAGTGGAGACGCTATTGGGAGGGAGGTGGATGACAGGGAGGAGGGGGACACAATGGAGGATGTGGATGTTGGTGTGTCTGCATGGGGATGGTGCTTGTGTGAGTGCCTGTGAGATGAAATGTGGTGCTTGTGTTTGCCTGAGACACTTCTGTGTGTTGATTTGGGTGAATGCTGGTCTGAAGGTGTGCTTGGGATAGGCTGCGGTTGAGGGGATTGGGACTGGGTAGAGGAAGTTGGAGGGGGGAGGCTAGAGACAGGGACAATGGCTGCCATCAGTGCGGAGGCCATAGCCTGAAATGCTCTCTGTTGGGCCGCCACGCCAGAGTGAATGCCTTCCAGGTATGCATTTGTTTGTTGCAAATGCCTCTCGACACCCTGGATGGCATCCAGAATGGGTGACTGCCCAACAGTGAGGGATCTCAGGAGGTCAATAGCCTCCTCACTGAGGGCAGCAGGGCTGACTGGGGCAGGGCCTGAGGTGCCTAGGGCGAAGGAGATGCCCACCCTCCTGGGTGAGCGGGCACAGGAAATACACTGAGGGGCTGCTGGGAGGCCAGTGCTGGTAGGGGGTGTGGTGTTGTTGGGGTGGGCACAGAGGTGTCCGCCACCGCCAGGGAGCTTCCATCGGGGGAGGAGTCGCTGTCTGTGGTGTCTCCTCCTGTCCCCGTCGTGGTGCTCCCCTCGCCCTCCGTCCCACTGGTGGCCTCACAGTCGGTGGATTCGGCCTCCAGGCCCATGTGGGATGCAGCTCCCTCCGTCGCCGGTGCCTCCGCTCCTCCTCCAGATGATGCTAATGTACACAAGGACAGGGTGACAAAACAAAAAGGGGGGGAGAGACAGAGGATACACTTGGTCAATGCCAGCAACAACACTACAGTTGGCGTACACAACACAGAAGGAACAGACCTATGCACTATTTCATGCACTATCAGTTACAATGCTAGTCACCAGCCCATGGGGTACAACAGGTCCCTGCCCAGTAGTAGATGCCCACTAATACTATTGGTGTTAAAGTGCTTCAGAGCCTGCCTAACAAGGGACCTACCCTGCCATGTTTGCCCTTGGCCTAGGGGCACCCACAGTCCACATCCCCACCCAGGTATAACCTTAACGCGCAGAAAGTCATGATTCTGAATTTTTACTCAACCCCTTGTGGCTGCTGTGATGCCCTCAAGCGCCCATCCAACTCCGGATAGGCCACTGCCAGGATGCGGAAGTGTCAGGGTACGACGGGCACCCCTTCCTCTTTGGGAAGCCAGCCCCAGCTGGGCCTCCGCCGTCTTCCTTGCCCAGCGACGCAGGTCCTCCCACAGTTTACGACAGTGGGTGCTCCGCCTGTCAAAGACCCTCAGGGTCCGCACCTCCTTGCCGATCGCACGCCAAATACACTTTTTCTGGTGGGCGCTGACCTGCAGGTAAAAGACAGTAGAAGAGGGAATTAGTTAACCGTCCGGACCGTCACACTCATGGCCCACCATATCCCTCCCATCCCCTGATACACATACATTGACCACCATACAGGCAGCACTCTGGCCAGGATTCCTCAGCCCCACCCCACATGTGGCCTACACACAGAATTCCATCCATTCGTGGCGCACGCATCATGCTCACAGTTTACTCACCTGTTTGTCTCGAGGACCGTAGAGTAAAGTGTACTGGAGTAGGACCCCATCCACCAGTCTCTCCAACTCCTCCACAGTGAAGGCAGGGGCCCTTTCCCCAGACACATGAGCCATTGTTGCTTCCAGACACAGGTCACAGCAGCACTTGCAGTGTAGGTTCACTCCTGTTGATGGTCAGGTAGCAAGTGAGTGAATAGATAGAAAATGGCGGTCACGCCCACGACGGTGCGTACCGTCACCGCCGGCGTACATCGCCATTGGCTCCTGGAACCCATAGGGCCCAATGCAAAGTTGCGCGGCGGTCGTCAGCGGAATTACCTCATTTCCACTTGTCCCTCCTCACAGGTCAGGCAGCCACCAATTCAGGTGGGCACAGGCCATGGCACCTAACTGCGTCACAGCTGACATTGGAACAGCAACTGAATCTCGGATTCACATACAGGGTCTGTAAAAGTAGATATGCATCATTATTGTAATAGATATGTGATTATCTGCTCACCGTTTTCCTCCAACAGCTTCAACCGGTGTGGATGAATATGAGATGGAGACATCCTCCAGTGTACAGACCCCTGGTGGACCTTGCGACAATGGAGGACAGACGCATTATCCTAACCTACAGACTTGATTGGGCCACAATCCAAGAACTGTATGCCCAATTGGAGCCAGACCTGCTTTCAGCTATACGACAGGTATCCCCCCTCTAGTGCAGGTCCTGTCAGTGCTCCATATCCTGGCAAGTGGTTCCTTCCAAACAACAGTGGCCATGGCATCAGGGATGTCTCAGCCAATGTTCTCGAACGTGTTGACCAGAGTGTTGTCTGCCCTGCTGAAAGACATGAGCAGCTACATTGTATTCCCACAGGTGGAGGATTTGGCCACAGGGAAAGCTGACTTCTATGCCCTGGGACATATCACCAACATCATTGGTGCCATTGATGGTACACATGTGGCATTTGTCCCCCCCTTGGAGAAATGAACAAGTGTTCAGGAATAGAAAAAGCTATCTCTCCATGAATGTGCAGATGGTGTGTTTGGCGGACCTGTACATCTCCCATGTGAATGCCAAGTATCCTGGCTCTGTGAATGACGCCTTTATCTTGAGGAATATCAGCATCCCATATGTGATGGCTCAACTCCAGAGGCACCGGGTGTGGCTAGAAGGTGAGCCCAAGGTACCCACCCAGTATTTGTTGCTGTCTGGGTATGGGTTTGTCCCTAAGGGTTAGTGTGTGTCTAACAGTTGTCCCTTGATGTTTTCAGGTGACTCTGGTTACCCCAACCTCTCATGGCTACTGACCCCAGTGAGGAATGCCAGGACAAGGGCAGAGGAACGTTACAATGAGGCACATGGGCGAACAAGGAGGATAATTGAGCAGACCTTCGGCCTCCTGAAGGCCAGGTTCCGGTGCCTCCATCTGACAGGTGGATCCCTGTAATACTCACCCAAGAAGATGTGCCAGATCATCGTTGCATGTTGCATGTTGCACAACCTGGCCTTGAGACGCCAGGTGCCTTTTCTGCAGGAGGATGAGCCTGGAGGTGGTCTTGTGGCAGCGGTGGATCCTGTGGACAGTGAGGAAGAGGAAGCAGGGGAAGAAGATGTGGACAACAGAAGTAATATCATACTGCAGTACTTCCAGTGACACACAGGTAAGACACTGTAACTTCACTTTACTTTTCAGTTTTCTGTTGGACATTTTACAAGGCAGCCTGATTTCCCTGTGTCTAAGGCCACTTACTGTACCCTTTGGCATCTCTATTTTCAGATCTCTGTGACCACTCTGGCTCCTGGTATGTTTACTGCTGCCCATTAAAGGTCATACCAATGTACATTTAACTGTACATATGACTTGCAATGTTTTCAGAATGTTTTACTAATATATATTTCAATCATTTGACAGGTTCCAGATTTGAATTTGTTCCAAGGGTGTTTATTTAAGTGCTAATAAGTAGAGGGGGATGTGCAATGGGGTGGGGTGATGGTGGAGGAATGCCCAGTTAGAGTCCAGTTTCTTGGTATCACAGGTGCATTGTCCAATGGGGCATAGGAAGTGGAGCAAAGGCAGTTCAAGGTGGACAGGGTGACAGAGTGGGACAGAGAGGTGACTATCAGGAGAGTCTCATTTCCTAGTGGGGTTTTGGTAATGTTCTCTGGATTCTGACTGGATCGCAGGGACCGTTTGCGGAGTGGTTCACCTTCTGCAGGGGGTGGGGTGCTGGTGGCATGTTGGTCCTGCGGCAGGGCCTCCTGCTCACTAGCGCTAGCGGAGGTGGAGGGCTGTTCTTCGGTGTGGCTAGTGTCAGGGGCCCGTTGGTGGCACTGCCTCCCTCATGGTGTTGGCCATGTCTGCCAGCAGCCCTGCAATGGTGACCAGAATGGTGTAGATGTGTTTGAGGTCCTCCCTGATCCCCAGGTACTGTCCCTCCTGCAGCCACTGGGTCTCCTGCAACTTGACCAACATCTGGACCATGGTCTACTGGGAATGGTGGTATGCTCCCAGGATGTTGGTGAGTGCCTCCTGGAGAGTGGGTTTCCTGGGGCTGTCCTCCTGTCGCACAGCAGTCCTCCCAGCTTCCCTGTTGTCCTTTGCCTCTGTCCCCTGAACTGTGTGTTCACTGCCACTGACCCCAGGTCCCTGATCGTCCTGTGTTTGTGGGGTTGCCTGGGGTCCCTGTAGTGGTGGACACACTGCTGATTGACGTGTCCTGGGGCAATGGCATGGGCCCGATGGATGGGTGCTGTGCTGGTGTTTCCTGAGGGGGGAGGCTCTGTGGTTGTCTGTGACTGTGGCAAGGTAACCAACTGTCCAGAGGTCCCTGATGGGCCAGGTTGGTCATGATCCAGGCGTGCAGAGCTGCTGTCATCACTGTGGGCCTCTTCTGGTGGGGGACTGGATGTTGGTGGCAAATCCTCTCCGGTGACGATGAGTAAGGGTCCTGTGGGGATGCAAATGCAGTGTTATTGTATCTGCGTGTGCCATCTTGTGCATGGGTGTGTTTCCCTGTATGGTTGTGATTGCCCTGTCAGCTTTGCCTTGTGTGTGTGGTGATTTTGTGGGCTTGGTGAGTCTCTCTAGTGGGCATGCTGTGGTGATGGGTGTCCATGCAGGTCTGTGATGGGGGTCCATGGATTGGTGTGGCATGCAGGGCTTGGTATTGGGATGGTTGAGTTGTGATAGTGGGGTATATGTGAGGTGGTGAAGTGATGAGGGTGAGGATAGGGGTAGGAGTTTGTGATGGCATGCAGGTAGGGTGAGGGATATAGTAGTAAAGATTTGACTTACCAGAGTCCAGTCCTCCTGCTACTCCTGCGAGGCCCTCAGGATGCATGATCGCCAAGACTTGCTCCTCCCATGTTGTTAGTTGTGGGGGAGGAGGTGGGGGTCCACCGCCAGTCCTCTGTACAGCTACCTGGTGTCTTGCAACCACGGAACGCACCTTCCCCCGTAGGTCGTTCCACCTCTTCCTGATGTCATCCCTAGGTCTGGGGTGCTGTCCCACGGCGTTGACCCTGTCCACGATTCTCCACCATAGCTCCATCTTCCTAGCAATGGACGTCTGCTGCACCTGTGATCCGAATAGCTGTGGCTCTACCCAGATGATTTCCTCCACCATGACCCTTAGCTCCTCCTCTGAAAATCTGGGGTGTCTTTGGGATGCCATGGATGTGGTGTGAGTGATATGTGTGAGGATGTGTGGGGTGATGTGTGGGGTGCTGTGTTGGGGTGTGTGGTGTGAGGTGCGTGGATGGTGTATGGGTGATAGTGTTCTGTGGCTCAGATTGAGTGGGTTCTCTTGGCTTGTGTCTCTCTCTGTTGGCAATCATTTTTTTTCATTGAAAAGGTTGTGGGTAATGTGGGAGTGTGTTTTATAGTGGTGTGCGTGTGTGGGTGTGGTATGTGTATGTGTGCCAGGTGTGTATAGTTTGAATTGTCCAATGTGGTGTAGTTTTGTTAGTGTGTGTGTATTTTGAGCGCAGCAGTGTGTACCACCAATGGTTTACCGCTGCAGTGATTCGTGGGTCCTGATACTGTGGGCGTATTCCTGTTGGCGTAACTGTGTGGGTTTTACTATCGCCAGTTTATCACTGACCTTTGGTGTGGCGTACTTGTGAGGGTGTCTGTATAGTGGCAGATTTCTCAGTGTGGGTCATAATACCCGTAGCGGTATACCGCCGTGGTCACGGTATCTTGGCGGCCGTCAGCACAGCGGTAGGCGGCATTTACCGCCAAGGTTTTAATGAGGGCCTGAGTAGCAAAGCTGGGGTAACAGTAATTACAGATACACTCATCATACTCACCAATGAGGTAGGCACTCACTCTTTGTAGAGGCGCCATCAACCGTGGGACACTGCTATTCCTGAGCATGTACGAATTATGGACAGACCCTAGAAACCTTGCAGTCACCTGGGAGATGTACTGGTCAGCTAATAAGACCATCTGCACATTAATGGAGTGAAAGCCCTTACGCTTCCTGTACACTTGCTCATCAGCCCTGAGTGGTAATATTGCAATGTGGGTGCCATCTACTCAGTCAGAGGAACAACTGTAGGTTGTCGAATGGCCGGCAGCAGATCAGACTCCAACTGGGTACACAGCTCTGTAATTGAAGCACGGTTCAGTCGATAGTGGGAGATGATGTAGCGTTCTTCCATTGTTGCCAAGTCAACCAGGGGCTGGTACACAGGTGCATGCCTCCCCTCCACAGTGGTCGTAATCTACACATGGCATACAACACAAGTATGTCAACGATTACTATTCATGCATCCTACTGCAGGGCCCAAATGGAGAATCAACATCAAATATGCTGCCACTTTTTGCATGCAAAGCAAACCTCAATGTGACCTCCACTGAGTGTGCTGCTGTGTTGTGTTCCTGGGAGCCGCGATGGCGAGTTTACAGGGGATAGGGCTTGTGGATGTGGTCCTATCCCTGTACGCAAAGCTGTATGGGGCTCCAGAACAGCAGGTAGGTTGCATTATGGTTATATTTGTTGCTACATGGGTATGTAAGTGTGTTATAGTACGTGTATGCAGGTTGTTACAGTGGAGGATGTACCTACGGATATGACTGCTAGGAATGTTGTGGAAGTGTGAAGTTGTGTACAATGCTGATATGTGTACTGTTAGTAGGCCTTTAAATGTAGTAGCTTGTTGGGTCTACATTAATGTGCCTTTCCTTCTGTGTCTCCCGTGCAGGTCAGCGCCCATCAGAAGAAAGGATTGGGGAAAGCCATCGCCAAGGAAGTGCAGACCCTGGGGGTCCATTTCCAGCAGAGCACCCACTGCAGGAAGCGGTGGGAGGACCTGAGACGCTGAGTCTAGAAGACCGCAGAGGCCCAGTTGAGAATTACCCCCTGGATGGCCTGCATACTCATGGTGGCCTACCCAGAGTTGGTTGGGCACTTGAAGGCAACACAGCAGCCACAAGGGGGTGAGTGATAGAGTACATTTCCTGTACAGTTTGTGTTAGATTGGAAGGGTGTGACAGCCATGGGATCAAGGATGTCTACTGTAGGTATGACAGTTAATGTGCGTAGGATACAGTTCTGCTGTGAACAGAAGTAGCTGTGATAGGTGAGCATCTGAGCAACAGGTTGTCATGGCATTTTTACAGTGCTAAATTGTAGGATTTGACATGGACATTCAGGATTTTAAGGTTGTTCCCATACCTATCTATACATGTCCATTATGGGTGGCACAGATAGGTATGAAAATGTACAAATGTCACTCATGGACAGAATTCTCACAGTAATAATCCTGTGTACAAGAACCCTAACAGTGTGGAGTAGTACCTGAGTATAATTGTAGTGGTACCATAATTGTGCATGCACATCAGAATGTATGTGCAGTGGGTGTAGGGAAATGTCTATTGCCATTGCAGAGCATGCATTCAGGAATTTCATAGAGTCATGTTGTTGAAATGTATAAACGTGCAATTGGGATTGGTATTGGCCCAATGCTCCCATCTTTTTCGCCACCTCCCCTCTTATGTGTACTATCCTATCCTTGTGTGCATTAGCATCAGTAGGAAAAGGAGTAGGAGCACCAGTGAGTGGGGAGGCTGCAGCCCACGGGACCCAGGCACCAGAGACCACCGCAGCCAAGGGAACCAGTGGGACAGAGGGCGAGGGGAGCACCACGGGAGAGACTGGAGCAGATACAACTGATACGAATTCCTCCTCCGATGGAAACTCCTTGGCAGTGGCAGCACCTTCTGGGACCATCCCATCACCATCCTCGTCCGCCACCCCCCTTACCAGCACCCCCTCCCAGTAGCTACTCACCGAGTTGCCCGTGCATGCTCACCCAGGAAGGTGGACGTCACCTTTGCCGCAGGCATCTCTGCCCCTGCCCCAGTCAGCCCTACTGCCCTTAATGCTGAGGCTACTAACCGTCTGAGATTCATCTCTGTAGGGCAGTCAGCCATCATGAGTGTCATCCAGGGCCTGGCATCCCAGATGCAGCAGACTAACGGCTGCCTGGAGGTGGATTCACGGTGCCTTGACTGGCCTACAGAGATCATATCAGGCTCTGGCTTCTTCATTGATGGCAGCCAGTATCCCTAGTATGTCCATCCTCCCTCCTGCTACCTGTGCCCCATCCCAGAGCCCTCTCCCAGCCAAGCCACACATATAGACAAGCACTCACCTAAATCAACAGACAAGGGGCAATATTTATACTTTTTGGAGTAAAACTGAACTAACACAGTTTTGCACCAAAACGTTTAGCACTGGGATGTGCTGTTCCTGAGCACCGGCCGGGCGCCATATTTATGGAATGGTGCATGGCGGTGCAAAGGTGGGCTAGCATTAAAAAAAAATGACGTTAGCCGGATGGGGCTGGCCGTATGTGAGAAGGGGGTTTTGCACCAAAAAATGACGTTAGGCTGGTTAGAGTAAAAACAAGATGAGTCTAACTAGCCTAAAGTCATTTTCTGATGCACAACCATCCATACCACATGACTCCTGTCTTAGAAATGGCCAGCACAGTGGACCAGTGTATCCTGGTGTTTAACCATGGAAATGGCTCACCAGTCCCTTACCGCCTGGTCTGACCCAAGCGTTAAATAATGGTGCAAAGCAAGCTTTGCACCATTATTTAGCCCCTCCTCCAACCCGGGTGTCATTTTAGCACAGGGGGATAAATATGGGGCTATTGGGTTAGTACAATTTTTTAGAGGGGAACCCCAACCTTGCATCTCATTGACGCAAGGTAGGTTCACACATCTAAAAAATGGTGCAAACTCCAATTTTTTGATGTTAGGCGGGTCGAACGTCAAAATGTAAATATGGGGTTAGTTTTGCGCCGAATTTGCATTAAAAAAATGACGCAAATCCGGTGCAAATGAGGTATAAATATGCCCCAAGGTACGCAAAGACAAACACAGGCACCACAAATCACATCACAAGCATGCAGACACTCAACACACAAAAGGAGACACAACCTTAGCCGCTAACGCCCCGTCTCCCCAGCACCTCCTCCCTTGCAGTCACATCACCACTCACATCTGCTAGCACTGCATCCTCACTCCCAGTTCCTGTCACCACTTTGCCGTCAGTCACCACAACAGCAGACACTTATACATGCACCCAATGCACCACATCCGCACTTACCACAACCACCATCACTGACACATGCAGCACCCCCACCTTACATGCAGACACCACCCCAACATTCATCCACACGACCTGTCTGTCCTCTCCCAGCCTCTCTTCCCCCCTCCTCCCAAGACACATAAACGCACTCAGACACTCAACATTCCTCCACCTCATACATACATACTCTGCATACATCTGCACCCATATCCAGCACACCTACACGTCCTTCAATCACTCCCTCTACCTCCACTCCCAGACCTGTTTACCAATCTGTCCCCCTTGTTCCTAAGAAGCTTTTCCTTGCCCGCCTTGACTTGTTCCCTGAGCCTATCCCACCCCGTGTTTCCCCTCACCCTCATAGTTCCCTCCCCAAGCCAAGTCCCTCCACCTCCAAGTCCTCCAATGCCCCTGCCCCAAAACATGGATCCAAAGCCCCTGCCCCTGTCCAGAACAAAGCGGAAACCCCCGCCCCCTCACAGACCAAAGCCAAAGCAGCACTCTCCCAAGCCAAAGCCCAAGGACCCCCCCAAACACAAACCCCCACCCCCAGACTCTTGAGGGGCTTACCTGTCCAATTGATGGCCCGACCTTGTGGAGGCCATTAGCCTGTCAAGAGTCAAGTTGGGGCCTTTGACAGGCACAGTTATGCCAATTGGACATTGGACTGGCCTACGGGCCTTGGTGCTTTATGTTCTCAATTACACTGCATTTGTTATTAATATATATTTACAAAACTGGATTCCTGTTGGTTTCCCTAAGATACAGTTGTCAAGTCTTTTTGTTTTCTGGCGAGTTTCCATCCATCTATCATGTGCTGTGGAATGTGCTTTCTAGGCATTTTTTCAATCAGATTCTCTGTTCTTTCTTGTATTTGGGCACCATATGTAGTGCTGTGTCCTTTGTATTCGTTTGTGTGCCTCTGCTTGTTGGTGCTATTGGTGTGGTTATGTGGTTGTGATCCATGGTGTGTATGTGACGTGTGTGTTTGGAGTGGCTGTGTTTTGTGTGTGTGTGTGTGTGTGTGTGTCTTAGTACGTGTGTTGTGTTGCGTGTATGAGCATGTGTGTGTGCCGGAGTCCTTGCATGGTGTGTACGCTGTGTGTGGGTGTGTCACTCTCCTCTTCCCCCTTGTGTGCTTTGCAGGTGTACTCACCCATGTGTCAGCAGTCATAGAGGAGGAAGGTGAGGGAGAGCGTTGGGAAGATTTCAAGGTGCCGTTCCATGGATTCCATGGAGTTGTCTGTATCCCGGGAGGTGAGTGGGTCCTTTTCTACTTGCTGTTTGGGTGGCGGGCATCACGCCCCAGAAATCGTGGCAGTCTGCAGTGTTGTAATAGGGTGGGCGGTGCAGTGGCTACGGCCAGCCTGGGGATGGCAACCGCCGTCGTTGGTGGTCTGGCCGCACTGGCCACAAGTGTCTCTTGGTGCCTTGCAGGACAAGCTTGAATACCTGAGTCAATTGTCTTGCAAAGTACCAGGGTAGTGTCATGTATTTGTCACACAACTCCCCCTCATACCATGGAGTTCCATCTTCTATAGATTGGCCACATATGGGTGTTGCAGGGTGTAGCACTACATAAGTCTCAGGCCCAGTGTAAGTGTGCAGATGTGTGGCTCTCACTCACCTGAGTGTCAGTGTCATCATGAGTTTGTCGTGGTGTGTCTGTTGCACTGTTTTACACCAGGATAACTAGCTCACTCCTCTAAAATAGTACACACTGTAATATGTTGTCCACTAGTAGTGACAGTGGTAAGACACTAAGCATGGTTTTCCATCCATATCTTACAGGTGGACCTGCCCCCTACACCATTGATGAAGATTTGAGGACCCAGATGTATCCAGTAAGTGTGATAATATGTGTCCTGTGAAGTAATTGAGGGTTTGGTGTGAGTGAGTCATGTGTGTTGCACACAATGCTAGATGTGATTAACTGTCAGATATCAAAGTAGGCTGGATGGTGACATTGAGTCCAATTTAAATGTTCCCTAAGCATGAGCAGAGAGAGATATCTTGTGAGGCTTGTGGTACTCAATGGATAGCATCGTGTAAACAAGATGATGACAAGCCAAATGTAGTGCCATATGTGACTAAGAAGTGCAACGCTGTGGGTATATTGGCACTGGGGCACTCCGTCATTCTCACAACACAGTGATGCACCATTTTGAACCCAATTTGGTGCATCCCTGTATTGTAATGTATATGTGGGACTGGGTGGGCAATTGTCCCGCAGTATGGCGCTCCATATTTTGCACTCCATTTACATAACACTTATGTGGAACGTAAGAGGCATGTGCTGGCATGGATATGGGTGTGCAAGGGCTTGTACTGGCAGATCAGGTGTTGATGGGTGTCTACACCTGGATAAATGAATGTAGATGTGATAGACCTATGGATACCAGCTTCCTAGTTGGCAGCCCTCCCAACATATGGTCTACTCCCTGACTCCATGTATGAGTGGGCAAGCCTTGGTGGGTGACCAGGTCAGTTGATGTGATGGATAGCATGACCATCCCCCCTTAGGCACAGGGGGAGAGAAACAACAAATTTGTAGGTAGATGTGATGCTCACAGTGTAGGTGACAGTCATACTGATCAGGCTTGCCTGTGAACCTATCAACACAGACCCCTTATGGTTACCAACTGCATCCCATACTCCCAATAACATATTCAAGTTACTGGTGACGCATTGTTGAAAATTGACACATATGATGAGGAATTTTGGGTCTGATGAGTGTGAAGTTTACGTTTCCTTTACATTAATACATATAGCACAAAATCAATGCACACTTACTTTGGTTTGGTTCCTAATCTTGTTGTGTGTTGCTTTGGTGTCAATGAAATGATGGCAGCATTGTCATTGCATTTATGAGGGTCATTGTCTTTTACGGAATGTGACTTAGAGTGCATGTGCAATTAGATGTAGAGTGTAAGCTAAGAATCTGTACATACTCCACACAATGCTGATACTGATGGTTGGCCATCTCAATTTAACTGCTGCCAACATGAGCAATGAGGAACTACAGGCATTCCAGAAGAGGGCAGTCCGCTATAGACATATCCTGGCAGTGGAATCTGGGTTCCGGAGGATGGCATGCCACTATCGCACAGAGAGATCCACCAGGGAATGGCAGGCATTCACCCAAGGGGGACCCACATTGGCACACAGAGAAGACCAAACTCCACAGTTGGGCAGGGGGGCACAGCTGCCACCACCACTACAGCCCCAGCTGCAACACCATCCACATCTGTTCCACAGTCCACCCCACCTGCTGCCATGGACCAGAAAATGATCCAAGATCTTCAGAGGGATGTGACACTGGTTCTCAAAAAGTTGGACAGTTTGGAGAAGGAGGTGACAGCAAATACTAAAAGGCTGAAGTTGATCAAAAAAACACCTCCAGAGGGCAAAGCTGTGATTGGCTTTGTAACTGTCACCCCCAGTTCTGTCCCCTCCCTCCTCATATGTTTTAATGTTTTATAGTGGGTTTTAGGGGGTTAGTATAAGGTTAGATTAGGTTAGTAGCTTAGTTATGATAAGTGGGTTTGGGGGTGCTTTTTCTACTTTTTACATGTTACTTTGTGGGTTTGGGGGGTAATGTTGGGGCATATATGTGTTGGAAAAAATACAAAAAAATATATATAGATGTTTAAATATAGTTAGTATAATTGTAGTTTAGTATATGTTGTCCTGCGTGTGTCTCGAAACATAAGAGGGTTTGGGGGGGCAATGTTTAGAGTGCGTTGTTATATGTCTTAGGTAAATTTAGCATCGGGTAGTAAGGGTCAGTTGTTGGTTAAGTATAGTTAGGATAGGTTAGGTTTTCTTCATTCTTATTAGTTTAGTTTAATTCTTATTAAACATATTTGGGTACTCCCTTACTTCATGTGTCACATGCTTGGGTCTCAGGGTCTTCTCATGAGTGAACAGTGAAAATTGTGTACCCCATTTACATTCCCCTTAAGGCAAGTAAGCCCACTTTGCTAACATGATGGCAGGAATCATGTGTGTGAAATTATGACAATGTAGCGCTATGCATGCATTGCCCTACTTTGTTGACACAATCTGTTAAATACGCTAGACTGGCAGTGCCTTGGCGTACCGTACATGACACTATGGTGGGGCACAGGTGTCGCCATGGCCTCTGAAGTGTGTGACTGAGTGATGGTTGTGCAGGACTCACCAGACATCTGACCTGCATTGGTATAATGGTAGGACATGTGAACTCCATGTCTAGACTGGCGCAGTTACACTTCTTTCTGGTTGCATGCAACCTGTCCACAAGCATTGCATGCAGCACTCCAACACATCTGCTACTGTCATTTTAAGAGCGGTGAACAGTAAATAGTATGGCAATGGGAGACTCACCAACAGGGACACTGATCACCACACCAAGATGATTAAGTAGATATTGCTCCCTGGCCATCAGATCTGCCTGGGGATACTTCAGCTAGTGCTCATTCCTGGTGCTCCGAAATACCTTCTTCAGGTGGCGGAGCACCTTGCCCCACCGCAGCCGCCTTGGTCCGTTAACCTTGTATTACCCGGCCCCCACATCTCCAACATCAATGGCAGGTAGTGGGCTACCAGCCACACAAAGCCACCCAAGTCCTCTTCTCCCATCCTGGTCAACCTCCCCTACCAGACATATTATCACAGTACAGGTTATCCACAAGAATGTTAGTAAAAATAATGAAATGAATATAAAGAAAACCTAAGGCCCAATAACTAATCCCAACTACCCAACTTAACAACTATCCTGGACAGACACCCCACAGAACAAGTATAATTATATACCAAAGACACACAAATTTACAAACACTGGGACAAAGTACAGACAAAAACTGAAAAAACACGACAGGAAGGACACCACAAGATACAAAACGTAGGAAAATCACACCACCAACTCCAGAACACAACCACACAGTCAAAAGAGGCACAGACTGTAAAGAGAAAGTGAAAGTACATCCACTGTACCAAGCTTGTAAACAGGATTTCCTATTACATAACTTGCTGTCCCTGTGCTTCACGTTTTCTGTTATGCGTGTATTTATATGATGCATGTGATATTTGCATGCGTATTTTAGACGCATGACTTACATGCATCATTTTTATGGATTCATTACCTTTATGCGTGAAAATTGCTGAAAATCAACATTGAGAAGAGTGCGAAGGTAGAATTCATGCTAAGGACCCACGTGTCATATACTCTGCATTTGCGGATGTTTTAGACGCATTTGCATCAATTTGTTTGACTCAATTCCTGATTGTGTGATTTTGTTCCATTGTCCATGGATGCACCCTGTATCAACATAGAAATGACATGGGCCGTGGTGCAGTGTGGCATATTGTGTATGGCCACATGTGGTAGTCCATGCAACGATGTGATGAGGGTGTGATTGGTCTGTTACACCGATGTTTGTGTTACAGAGTCAACAGCATGCATATATTTGCACGTCGTGCATATGTATGCATGTGTGACAACAGTGTATCCACATATGTATGGCAGTCAGTACCATGCAATAGTTCTGATGTGTAATTGTGAATAGTATTTACTTATTTGATACGTGTAGTTGTCTTATAGAGCATAACATTTAAAACGACATACACAGCTCAGTCATTGTTGATGATGGCTGAAGAATGCTACCTAGGAAATGTTACCCGACAACTGTCTCCGTATATAGATTTGCAGTTCATGGTGACTTGTGTGTGGGCTATACATATGTATGACATGTGTACATCTTTGATACATACTGTGATTGACACACTCTGCCTACATTCCACCCAGATTATGTTTTGACCACAAATGTTTGATTAAACTCATTACATTTAGCAATGGTTCTTGATTGTGTGTGGTGGACTTGCAGCCCTAGCTGCATATGTTCTCATCCATTCTGATGTGCATTCCACAGACCTGTCCGTGCAAAGTGTGAGATCATGTGTACCCTCTGTCAGGATTGGTCCCCATCGCAGTGGCAGGGCTGATTACCATGGACGTACTGCGCAGGCCCGAATTCTTCCATTGCTTGTCATACCTGGGCTAATCATGATGACCACTGTTACCAATGATGTCCCCCCCTTGTCACACATGCTCCATGCAGCCATTGTAACTATCACACTGAGTTGTAACTGTGGTCTGTTCCGACATTACTGTCGTTCTAATTTTTGACATCCACTGCCTCATGTGCGGGCCCCTTTTTTACCCCCTATTTGGAAATTTTGTAGTTGTGTTTGATGAGCTATTGATGAACAAGTTGGCAACGTGGATGTAATTCATACGTCCATAGATTGTGTCCTTCGGTTGTCACATTGTCCCATTCAAGTGATGAGGCTATTTGTGATGAGTGTGATGGTAGCAGTACAATCTTACACATCACATGTGATGTTGCGACAGTACTTTTCAGATTAGTATTTGTAACATGCTCCCTGAGGTTAGACTCACAATCTTAAGGTATACGTTGTGGAGATTGAAGAGACCAAAGCAGGACTGTTTGAATAAGTGAGGTGTTTATTGATAAAAATGTACAAGGTGAATTAAGTGATGTTTAAGTGAAGAAGTTATCAACTATGTGCAGTCTGTGGTGTATCCCAGCAGCTGTGTTGTGCTGTTCCCCCTAATTTTCTTCACCACCATCCTCCTCCTCCTCCTCCTCAGGCAGGTCATCAACCTGTTCATACAAGGAGATGTTCATCCGCACACATATGTTGTGCAGGCTAGGGGAGGGGGGTGGGAGGGCGTTGTGTGGTGTGTGCGTGCATGGGGTGTGCTTGTGAGTGTGTAGAGGGGGGTGTGAGTGCGTGTATGTATGTGGGAAGTGTAATGTGTGTAGGGGAAATGTTACGTGTATGTATGTGTGCATGTGTGCATGCATGTGTGCGTGTATGTGTGTGAGTGGTGTGAGCGTGTGTGAAGGGGTGTGGGGGGTATGATTGGGGGGTCTATGGGGGTCGGGCGGGGGTGGGGAGGGGGTCCTACTACCTTTGGGGGGTGGTAGTGGGGTCGTGAGTGTTGGGGGTGGACTCAGGGGGGAGGGAGAGACACCAATCAGTGCCAGGAAATGAATTCCCTGGCACTGGTAGTGCCTACCACCATGGATTTTGTGGTGGTTCAAAACCCCACGAAAGGGGGACGTGGCCGGACCGAGATCAAAGATGGCCGCTTAACCCCGGAGCTCCATGCCGAGTCGGACATGAGGGAGCGGCGGAGGCCGAACGGCGTCAGCTGACACCACCCATCGCCCTCCGGGATTCCCCTGAGACCCTAGGGCCTCAAATGTCTCAGCGACCATACCCGGAGAATCGGAGGAGAGGGAGACCCTGAGGCCGCAACGCGACTGGGACCGCGAGGCCTAGGCTGGGGGCGGAGTTGCATCCTGGCATCCGGCGAGGCCCAGTGAGAGTCTGCGTAGCAGGGAGACCCGCCTCACCGCTCCGCCGAGACTGCAGCAAGATCGGACTAGGAGGTACGGAGCGGGGGGCGGCAGGGGAGCCCGCTGCATGCTTCTGTAGACAGGGCCTGCTCTGCCCTGAAGACGGAGGAGTGTCTCCTGGGTTCGGAGAAGCGCGACATGGCGGGGTGAGGGCGGCGCCCCCCCACCTGTTTTCAACCAGAGGACTTTTACAAGACTTTGAGAGACCACATGGCGTGATCTCCTCTGGGCGCGGGGCTTCCCCCCCCCGTTTTTCTCTCTTATCGGCTGCTCTTCCTCTGACGCGCCCCCCCCCCCCAGGAGCTTGCCTATCGGGAGCAGAGGAGGGCAGACAGTAAAAAACGACAAGAAAATCTCCTCTGGTGCCCCCCCCCCCACACACAGAAGGCAAAGGCTGGAAAACCTTACAGAAAAGAGGGAGAACCAAACACAACAAAACGAGTAAGGACTAATAAAACAACCAAAAACAACTAACAACGCTCAGGGGAGGGGAGAGAGGAGGGAAGAGGGGGCCCTACTACTTCTTTGCACCCTAGGAGGCTCTAGCCTCAAGAGCAGCGACACAGACCCTGGCCAGGGGGGCCCTTGAGAGGAGAGACCGGGAGCAAGGAAACTGCCACAAACCCAGAGGCCGAAATAAACTCGCCAAAAATGGAGATCATTGCCCTCTCTCAGCACCAGCAAACTGTCCAACAACGCTGCATATCCCAGCACAATCACCAGATACTTCCTT
The DNA here is from genome assembly GCF_031143425.1 of Pleurodeles waltl. Lineage (NCBI taxonomy): Eukaryota > Metazoa > Chordata > Amphibia > Caudata > Salamandridae > Pleurodeles > Pleurodeles waltl. The sequence continues at coordinate 731,236,504 of NC_090443.1, forward strand.
CCCCCCCAGCAATGACTTGTAATAGGCGACCAGAGAGGGTAAGGATAACCACCCTCATGGAGACCCAGGAGTGTCGGAGCCGCCTAGCAGAACATTGACCTCTCCTCACGGTGCCTCAGCCTCTCACGCAACTATAAGGGCACTATTCTTACTCCGCGACCGGAACCCTCACATCTTGCCCTTGTTGTTATCGCCATGGCTTTTACGCGGCGACCGAAGCACTGACATTAAGGTCCACCAAAAACAAGACAAGAAGAGGACCCTCTGAATGCCCCTGGGTAACTGCACACAGTTTAAAAAAAATAAAAAAAAACAAAGGGGAAAAACCCAAAAATATGACTACTATCCAACACAGCCCCAATAAGGAGAACGTAATTCTGTAACGCACAAAGGGGTGCCGAACACAGGCCAGGCCACGCTCCCCCGCCCAAAGAGGCAGAACAGAAGGGACAAGGACCCCAGAACCTAAAAGGCCCGCCCTACAGTTTAACACTGAGATGCCCGGAGGCAAATCTGGTCAAAAGCCTGTAGGTAAACCAGCATGTCAACTATTATTCTCAGAAGCGCTCCAACACAAATATACATCAGGACCGGCTGCGGCCCCAAAGCCAAACCCACCTCCAGCGATGACAGACGGAGAGCAACCTGCGACTATGGGACGGATACTGCAGGAAATCACAGCTGTCAGCCGCAGGATAGAGGGAATGGATGCTTCCATCTCCTCCCTGACACTGGAAACTAAATCTATACGGACCGACATCGCAGGCTTTCATTCACGGGTGATGGAGCTGGAGAGCGGTGTGGAGACCCTGGAGACTCACATGTCCACAATACAGGATAGAGACCAAGACCTTTCTTATCTACAAAGCAAAGTGACTGACCTGGAAGACAGAAGCAGGAGGGATGACATCTGCCTCCTCGGAATCCCAGAGAATGAAGAAGGCACAGACGTACAGACCTTCCTCAGCTCAACTATACCCAAGCTAACATCACTAGCCTTCGAACCACCGCTGGAATTTCAACGAGCACACAGAGTGGGCCCGAAGCGCCAGGACGGAGCCCGGAGACCTCGGCCGATCATTGCCTGCCTGTTACATCATTCCCAGACCCACCAGATCCTTCAAGCTGCACGAACCCACGGGCCCTTTCGGATGGACAAGCTCGAGGTCCATATAACAGCTGACTACTCTAAAGACACCACCGAGCGCAGGAAGGCCTTCTTATCCTTAAGGCCTCAACTTCACCAGCTGGAGGTGAAATACGGCCTCTTCGACCCCGCGAGAATGTGGATCACTAAAAATGGGATCTCCAGAGACTTCTATAACCCAGAGGACCTAAGACTCTTTTTGGACTCCCTTCAGACTCAGATCAAGCAAGCAACTGCTCCAAACTGGTCACAAGACACTATGGATGAGGACGGACACGCACCCTCCCCTAGGCCTGAGAAGGGAAACACAGAACGGCACGACTTAGCCACCTGTCCCAGAGGCAGAGAACTGGAATGACTAACCAGGGCTCATGACGATAGAGGTCAAGTCCTGCAAGCCATGGTGACACACACTCAGCTTTCGGAAAGAGACAAGTCTCGTTCGCCATTGAAACCGACTCTTACACCCCGGTGAACGCACTTTTGATTCATCTCAGGGGCAACAGAGGGGTCTATCCAAAACAACGAGAAGGGTCATGGAGCGAGAAGACCACCTACTCAGCGGACAGATGAGTATTTGTTTGGAATATGTGTAGTTATTTAGCATATCCCTCACAGCCGTTGCTGCAAATGATAGCATGTTGTTAATAAGTTTTCCCTGGTCTAGAGTGACAAGAGGCCTTGCGGGTCAATGTTCGAATGGCAAAATGTCAGAAAGTTAGCAGGTCATAATGTATCTCTCCATGGTTTGCCCTAGTAAAATTATTATTAGTAAACAGGCTAAGGCTAAGGTTTGCAGCTACCGATTACCCAAATACAGACTGAGACTTGCCAGACACGGAAACGCCAATTGTGTAACCAATTTGCCAAAGTATTCCCCCTCCTGAAGCGAAATAAGAAACAGTCCATAACAGTAGTATAGTAGAAACTCCCATGCCCTCAATCCTGCCCTTTACAGCTTATATTAAACTCACGAAGCAGGAACCTCCAAAACCTGTATGTAAACCATTGAAATACATACTAAAAGGTTCTTTAAATTCCTTTATGGGGTCCACTCAGGGAGACATTGCAAGTATAAGATGAGGCACAGGGGTACGATCGGCCCTCGAAGAAAAGTATACTTCTGCAACATCCAAGTCAGGCCATAGGAGTAACCGCAACCCATTTACAGTACAGGATTACGGACTACATTTGGCATAGACCCCGGTATACTATTGGTTGATAGCCCCTATCTTTTCTTTTCTGATCAAAATAGTATGAGGTAATACTGTAGTAGAACTTATTTATGTCTTATAGAGGAGTTAAAGATGAAGATACAGTTACAGTTAAAGTTGTTTACATCGTTCACACTGCCTATATCATGATTTAGAACTGATGTGCCCTCCACTGCTCATATAACCACCTACGGGCCTCGGATAGATGGATAGATTCCGAAACCCAACGCTATGCATACTAAGCTAGGATAATAAGAAATGAAAGTCAAATGCTATTGGTATGGGATGTATTGCAAAGAATATATGCAAGTGACTGCCTGAATATCCTGTAACCCCCACTTTTTGTGTTCTATTGCTGGACTAATTTGTTCTCCCTGTCCTCCCCCCTCCCCACTCCTCCTTTTCCCACCCCTTCCCTCCCCCCCTATTAACCATATTACCTGCATAACATAGAACTCATACAAAAACAATGCAAAGACGATAAGAAGACCACGCATCCAGACCAAGGTGCATGTACTCACATAGAAATTGTTCTCCTTCATCATTGACATAGCTCTCATATCTCATTTTAGATCACACCTAGCTATTCCCCCCTCCCCTCCTCGCCATTGATATTAAGAGACCCTAACCGGATAGCACCCGGAATCATATATGCCCCCCTCCCCTTTACTGACCCTCCTTCCCCTCCTTTCCTCTCCTCCCCCCAAACACTCTTCCCATCAACAAACAAATGAACAATGACACCAGCATGACCACCTCCCCATATGCTCCAGTCGTGCACTCCACCCTTCTCCCCGTGTGTCAGATAGGAGATCTCCCAGTAAAAGACGGAAGTGCTGCACCTTGATCCCCCCCCCTTCGATAGTTGCCCGACCGACGGCATCAGGAGCCCCTATAGGAAAGGAACCTGTAGCCGTTTCCATCGTCACTTGTCCTCCTCCATGACATGCGCCCTTATCCTTCTATATCACGCCCACAGCAAAGATTACTGCACACTGCGCTGGCTACAGCCAAGATCTGTATACTTCAACATTGGAGATCAAGTGTTGCTCCCTCATCTGCAGAATGGATGACGGCTATGATACAAACTGCCATGCATGAACGTGTAATCTACAACCTGCAAGATCAAGCTGCACTATTCATGGAAGTCTGGAATCCCTTTCTAGCAGGATCATAGAGGTCCTCATTGCCGGTGCTATCTCCATCCCCCCCCCCATCCCACCCAGGAATACAGAGGAGTGGTGACAGCTGATGGAAGCCAACATATTTTATTTTATTTTACTTTATTTTATTTTATGCTCCTTTCCCTCACTCCCCTCTTGCCCTCTCTTCTCCCTCAGAACTGCTGAACCCCTGCCCCTTCCCCCTCCCCTCTCCCGAACCCCATCCCCTTCCCACACTTAATCCATTTGCAGATACACCAATATTGTCCGATAGGATCAATACACAAGCACACTCGTACTTTGCACAATTTGAAGATACACATGTAGGCTTGGTTCGATCATCTCCCCTGTCATTGCTCTATTTCTCCAATTCAAGCTCTATTTTCTTTTTCTCTACACCATAAATAACTACACCTACTCTGATATAATAGTCTCTATGGCAGCCTACACCGCAACAGAAACCAACGGAAATTAGTATTACATTCTCTGTGTCTTTTTGCTGTATACGTCCCTCTCTGTTCAATGGACCCCTTCCTTCTTCCCTTCCCTCCATTTCCCTCCCCTCCCCCCGCGCCCTACCATCCCCCCTCTATCCCATCTTCTCACTACCCCCATTTGATTTGATTTTATTGTATCCCTACCCTTTCCCCTCCCTACACGTCCCTTTACTCTATTTTATTTTATTTTATGCTCTATGTTCTGTATTTTGAGGCACAATATATTCAATGTACATGCTTTATCTCTGCTACAACAATGGACATGTCAATTGAGAATTTAACCTATGTCAAACCCAAATGGAAGTTGCCCTCTAGTGTGTACAGTATCTCATATCGTTTTGTACTTCTACTCAATTCTCAATTAAAAAAAACAAATAAAAAAAACCACGAAATCCATGGTGGTATACGCGGTTCGGATACCGCCGGCGGGCTAGTGACGGCCGCCGGGCTGGAGACCGTTGTCTCGAGCCTGGCGGTCATTACCACTGTGTCGGATGTTGCGGTACATTGGCGATTTGGCATATGCCAAACCGCCAATGTCATAATCGAGCGGTAATGACCGCCGGCCTGTTTGCGGTCTTACCGCCATCATTATACCGTCCGTCACGGTTGTAATGAGGGCCTATGTGTGACACTTAGGCCCATTAAAATGGGTAAGTGACAATGCACAACACATCTCCAAGATTGGCAGCACTGTCCTGCAACATTTTGACTATGCAAGAATGCCCCATGTGTGACGTTACAAGATAACCCTTTGTTGTCCCCTGCGCCAGTAGCTCACATGCAGTTGTGCACCTACAATACCAAACTTGCACCAGGGTACTTGGCTAGCTGCCTTGTGGAGGTGGATGTATCTGTGCAAGAAGTGACACTGCCCTATACATATGCTGTTTTGATGGACATTTGGCTCTTTCTGTGTGTGCAGCAGTATGCAGAATGCATTGGTGGCACATTCATATGAGTTCAAAGCACATTCTACTTCCTTATTGCACCCTGCACAATGCAACCCTGGGGTGGTGTTTGATGTTGGCACTGCCTCAGGTTTTAGGTGACACCTTCATCTGAGTCAGCATCATCATGCTATGTATCTTGTGGTGACTGACCTGCAACAACACACATTGCACGCCCCTTCCAAGCTACATACTACCTGGGAGGGTGGCTGATTTACAATGTGGCTTCAAGTCATAAAAATGGTCATCTGCCAAGTTGTACATACAGTGCAGGCCATGAAAATGGCACTGTGTGCTTTTACATAGGTCCCTTGGTGATCCTGAGTGGCATCTAATGTTTGTGGCAGCCATCAGGTGTTCAAGGGTGTGTATCCCATTGTTTTAGAATGATCAACGTAACTACCAGCGTCTCTCCTATATTCCAACACATGATTCAGCACTTATACTGTCAACACATGCACAGTGCAGGCTATAGGATGGAGCTCAGCTACTTAGCAAATGTGTCCCTTGGCACAGTGCATGTGAGGTCAGGGATGTCCTGTATTCTCATACATGGTCCCACTATGGCATCCATAATCTGCACTGTCTGACAGTGACTCTGCCCCATGGTGGGCCATTTCTTGTTTATGGTGCAGACATGATGGTATTGTGGGTCAGTAAGTGGTGCATATGAGGTGGCACTACAGTAGGTGTGGTGCCACCTATTACACATCTGGCACATGGTATTTGATGAGCATTGATCTTGTATTCCTATGTGTGTGAGCCAATGTGTCAGGCAGATGTCTATGCACACTACAGGTATGCCAGGTATGTGTTGATGAGATGTAGTTGGGATAGGCAGCAGTTGTCTGGCATTTGATGTTTGCTCTGGCAGTGACTTGCACTGCATGATTTGAGGGATCTGTGCCTGTATGAGACTTACGTAACATGAGCATGGTGTGTGCCATTGACATGGCTGTGCTATTCTTTGTTTGGTGTACTGTGTGTGAAGTGTAATTAGTAGGCAACCTGTGGGCACTTGTAGTGGTCTGTGCAGTTCTTCTATTAGCAAAGGATACATATCTGCACCTGTCCTTCACGTGGTGTGCCTTTCAAGTTGTGGGTGTGTTACGTACATGTAGGTGTATGTATTTATGGTGTGCACTGATTGTGCTGTACCTCAGCATGGTGCATATGTGTTGTTACCTTCACATCTGTGTTACCCTGGCCATGTGTTTATGTAGTGGTGTATGTCTTGTGTGTCCTACAGGGTTGATGTGTTGCGTGTATAGTGCTAGGTTTGTTGACTTACCCACAAGTAGGTCATTTCCATATTGTCCACCCTGGAATATTTCATTGATCCTGCTGTGCCGGAATATGTAGGTGTCATGGACACTCCAAGGATACTTGGCCAAAATCTTTATGAATAGACCCCGGTGGTCCACTATGCCCTACACATTAATGGAATGCATGTGCTTGCGATTCTGGTATAAGTGTTGCTGCAGAGTTCTGTTGCTGCAGGTGGTACGAGACAGACATGGTTGCAGTCAATTGCACAAGCACACGCTGGAAGTCATGGATTTCATAGAACCCCTATTTTGTCTCTCGCTGCTTTTGCTGGGTGTTGGGGAAGCTGATGTGGTGGGTGTCAGTGAGGTTATAGCGTCTAACACCTTTGGCAGGAACACAGAGAATGACGGCTGTGAGACACCAACAACCAGGGCACCCATTGTTTGGAATGAGCCACTTGCCAGCATGTGCAAGCCAGCTAGCAGCTTTGTCACAGGTGGTATGTTGTGTGGTGTCTGCAGGCTGGCTGTGATTTGTTGCTCAATGTGGTGCAGCAGGGGTAGTATGGCTTGCTGGTTCAGTCTGTAGGTCCTTCTGATGTACTGGTCCCTGAGGGCAAGGAGGGTTGTCCTGGTCCTGAAGACCCTCTCCTGCCTTCTGCGTTGCCTTTGTGGGCTGCGTTGTGGTGGTGGTGATTGCTGTAGTTGATGCTCTCCTCTGCATCGTCTCGCAAGCTTGATCAGCATCACCTCCATCTTCTCCTGTGGGATGGTAATGTTGCTTCTGTGTATTTTCCTTAAGTAGTGATATGTTTGCCACATTTTAACGCCTGCCCTGACCCAGGCGTTAAAATTTGCTGCAAATCAGAGTGAACGTAATTTACTGGGTCTGCCTCCCACTCATGTGTCTTTTTTCTCCAGGTGCTTAAATATGGCGCTAGGGGGTTAGAGTCATTTTTTGGACGGGAACGCCTACCTTGCATCTCATTGACGCAAGGAGGTTTCACACATTTAAAAAATGACATTAACACCAATATTTTGACACTAGACGGGTCTAGCGACAAAAAATATAAATATGGCGTTAAGCTTGTGCTGAATTAGAAAATGTCGCAAATTCAGCGCAAACAGAGTATAAATATGCCCTTGAATGGGTAAAAGTCTTTGATATATCTGGCCCTAAATCCCTGGCATCTAGTAGGGTTTCTGCTCCCCAAAGGAGGATCATCCTTACAAAATAGCCAACCCTGTTCCAAGGGAGAGAGAGCCAGAACTGAAATATAAATAGATGCCCCCTTGGGAAGCGTCCCCTTTAACCAGCGGACCACTTCCACTACTTAAAGAATATAGGGCCACATGTACAAAGCTCTTTAGATGTCACAAACTGTCTGATTCACAGAATTGGGTTGTGTGTGACCGCTAAAAAGCTTTTTGGTATGTACTAAGGCCAAATTGTGATTCCGTAACCTGTTACTGAATTGCAACTTGGCTTTGCGATTCAGTATTAGGAAGGGGTATGTTCAGGGTGTCCCTTCCTGATACCGCATTGGAGTGGTATGTATGAAAGTTTTGCAACTGAAATGTGGTCGCAAAACATTCTCAGTTTACCTCTAATTTCAAATGGTGGCAACCCATTAGCAAATGGGGAGGGGTCCCTGTGGGATCCCTTCCCCTTTGTAAATATTTATCAAGGCATATTTTTTAGGAGCAGGCAGTAGTCCAATGGACCGCTGTCTACTCTTAAAAAATGAAAAGAAAACTTTTAATTTTCTTTTTTAAACAGATCCCATTTTCCTTTAAGGAAAATGGACTGCATTAAAAAAAAGATTGTTTTTTTTTAAAAAGCAATCACAGACACGGTGGTCTGCTGACCCCAGCAGGCCACCATTTCTGTGATTTTTGCAATTCCCAATGGGTTGTAAAGCAAAACGTCCCTCATGAATATTGATAAGGCAGGTCTATTTGCGACCCCCTGGGATTCGCAAATGAAACTAAAAAGAGTTTCATACATTTGAAATTGTGATTTCCTAATTGCGATTCGCAAAGAATCTCAATAAGGAACTTGCAATTTCAAGTTTTTTGGTGTTTTGTATATTTTCCATACTTTTGGCGTATAGCTCTTCTTTTTACCGTAGTTCCTTAGACTGCTGAGGGCCACCAATTTCAGGAGAAGCCCCCATCCCCAGAGTAATCATGATCAGAAAATAACATCAACTATCCCTGTGGTCCCAGAATGACAGCTCGGCCCTTTATTGGTCTCACTGCATTCCGTTCCAACTGAATTTTTTTCTTTTAATAGGAACTCAAAGTAAAATGAAGTTCAAACTTCAACAAACTAAAAAGCCCAAAAGAAACACAGGGTAATTGCATTAAAAGCCATAGTAACATGTGGAATTGGGCTTGTACAAGGCGTCCATGCTCATGGGCATTTTTCCCCTCTGTTGATGAAAGAAGAGCGTCAAAGTTTTGGTGCTACGAAGGATACTGGAAATTGTATTTCCTTAGTTTGCAGAGGTTGCTGTTTCTCGGAGGAGTGTATTGACTATTGTCACTAACTCAGGCAAAGAGGTTCTCTGGCAAAATTGGTAAAATAAAATGTGAGAGTGTCTCCCCCTTCACCTGGAGGAAAGATCGTCTCAGGAGATCAAATAGGTGCAATTATAATTCTTAAAAAATGTACTGGGATCCAAATGGGGGTTAGAGACAATATGATATTAGTGCTTTTGAAAGTGGGGGTGGTGATAGAAAGGCTTCTTGTGGAGTAAAACTTGTAATTCTCATTATTAATAGAATAATTGTTATTATTTAAAACATGAAACTATATTTGTAATTGTATCAATGGGCATTGCTTTTATATAACCCGTGCCGTATTTGCATCTTGACCTTGCTGCTAATTGTAGAATTGTTTCTTTCCATAAAACCCCTCTTCAGATCAGGCAGAGATTTATTGCTGTTACTCCTTATCACAGGTTTTACCCAGTGCTTAATTTGTAAATAAAAAGGTGCCGGTGCCCAAAGCCCTTTTCTCAAACACGGGGCTGCTGCAATTAAATGTGGGAACACGGAATACTGAGGCAGCGTAATCCTGCAGCCATCTCGGGCCTCTTCAATCCATTTACAGCCACTCCCTGCGCCTCCAGCTCACTCTTCAGCTTTCCGCTTTCTTCCATTGTGCCGCTTTCCGTTTTTCTCTTCCTCCGTCTTTCCCATATGTGTCTTTTGCTTGCAGTAAATACTTGAGGCAAAAAAACGAACCGCCGGCCCTCAAAAACAAGTGGCGGTGCTCCGCACCGGAAACAGGTACAAATTAAGCACTGGTTTTACCATATTTTAGTGTACTGCGGGTGGAATCTTGGGTTGATTCATACGTATCTGGCTCTCTTTACTTTATCTGTTGAGAGTATGTGCCTGATTTTTTAAAGTTAAGCAGGCAATTCTTTTCGGATGGATTGCTCACACCCCAAATGAGCAAAAAGTCTAGAGTGTAAATATTTCAACTTCTTCTTCACTAGGGAAATCTATAAAACTCTCAACCCAGTCCAGAGACAGCATCAACGCACTTTTAATTCAAAACGGGGAGTAGGTAAGTGTTATCGGAACTAACTGCATATTTTTGGCAGGAAAGGAACTCACTAAACCCTCTTAGAAGCGCCCATAATTCAGAACACTCAGAGGTCTCCCTCAACAATGAACGTGCTAGAGATGTCAGGATAAATCAAAATGTGAATGAGAGAGCGGATGATTGGTTACCCGGAGCAGCATTTTTGTACTGTTTTATATTATGAAATATATTGACATTTCAACTATATGTTGTAAAATATGTATTTCCTCATATTTCTCTTCATGTCCTCGCGCTATATCACTGGGCCTTATTTTAGGTACTCGTCATCTTTCTCTCGTGGCTTGCCCGCACGTGATCTATTTGCATGAATAAACACCTCATATCTAGTTCCAAGTGAGCCGCCTTCTTTCTTCCTTTCCCTCGCTTCATTGAGACTGCTTCCTTTTCACTCTCTCGTAGAGTCTCACGCTTCAGGAGTCCATTGATTAAGTCTCACAAATTCTAATCTCGTTAAACCACTTTGTACCAGGTAGGGCTGGCACTTTAGGATTCAGGAAATTGGTAAGAAATTAAGCAACTATCTCAATGTATTGAAATGCTTCATGTCTGTGAAAGTGCTTAACAGGAGTAAGGTAAAAAACATAAGTGAAGTTGTTAATTAAGACACATTTTACTGATAATATGCACCTAATAAAAATAGTTTAAAAGCAGGCAGCAAACAAACAAATCAAATTTTCTTGATAAGAAAGAGAAAATGTATGTTTTTTTTCTTCTGTACATCAATGTGCGATTTTGCCAAGGGACCATATCATGTGTGACACCTTTAGCCAGTTCTCACTAGAATGAACATTATTTTTTTGCATTATAATCCATATTTAAAAGTCACTGCGTGTCTGAAGCTGTAACAGTTGATAGGGAGAGGCTGCTGTTGGGCAAGCATGCACGTGCTCTTGAAAGTGAGTATTGCATGCCCTTATGTGTACAACTATATTATTGGTAGGAGTGGGTGATAAATTCTGCTCTGCCAGTGCAGTTGGCAGGAAATTTGGCTGCTCTGCATTATGCTTGTGACGCAGAGTTCTGAACAAATTCCCCCAACTGCCACATAGCCACTTTCAGGCCCTGTTCGGGCATAGAGTGAGATTTTCTCACCGTGTAAGGTAGCGACTGTTCGCAGTGAGAAAGCTGCCGCTCGAATAGAAAATCTACTCAGACTGCAGCAAAATCAACTCCAGCAGTAACCCCATCTGTCACGCCTTGTGATGCTGTTTGCATCCATTTTTCAGCATGGAATGGGTTCCTGGCGCTACAAATCAGTGTGAGCAGCATGACTGCCGATTTTCACCTATTCGCAGAACTCCACGGAACCACACAGGGTTTTCATGTAACTCTGCGGAATTCCACAGAGTGAAACTCCACAAGTTCGGCCCACCCTTAATTATTTGTGTAAATTAATGCTGGTTCTCAAAAGTGTCTTCTCACAAAACGCTTACCAACCCTCTAAACCAATCACTCAATTTCATTTGAACAAAAGATATAATCAAATGGCCTATTAGGCGTCACTGGCTTAACCAGTACAAGCATATTTTTCTTTGAATTCTGGTCATGCCTGTCATGTAAAACATGGTTTATTACATTTCCCAGAGAACATGAAACTACTCATCGGTATTTTAAAACCTAACCTATCACATCTCCCATTGTTTATATTGTATACATAATTTTTCGTTTGGGTATCACTGTTACACGTTGCTCTTAGCATCTTAGCATGTTTGTTTTACCAGTTTGAATGTTGCCTCATTAGGAATGAAAAATATTTACTGGACTTTCATGGTTATTTGATTTAGACTGTGCATATTTTGAAATCGGCTGCCAAAAACCTAAAGAACATGGTTCAAGTTGAGGTTTACTGGCTCACTGAACTATGGGCCAGATGTAGGTAGCCTTTTGCGCCTCGCAAACGGCGAAAAACGCTGTTTGCGAGGCGCAAAAGGCCTCACGCGATGCAGAAACACATTTTGCAAGTCGGTACCGACTCGCAAAATGTGATTCCGACTCGCAAATAGGAAGGGGTGTTCCCTTCCTATTTGCGACCGCATCGCGATGTAGAGTTGATTTGTGACCGCGAAAACGGTCGCAAATCAACTCGCAGTTACCATCCACTTGAAGTGGATGGTAACTAATTCGCAAACGGGAAGGGGTCCCCATGGGACCCCTTCCCCTTTGTGAATGCCCCCCCAATTTTTTTTTGAAAAACTAATAGTTTCGGTATTTTTTCTGTTTGCAGCTCGTTTTCCTTTAGGGAAAACGGGCTGCAAAAAGAAAAAAAAAAACTGCTTTATTCAGAAAGCAGTCACGGACATGGTGGTCTGCTGTCCCCAGCAGGCCACCATCCCCGTGAGTGCCTAGACTCGCTATTGGGGTCGCAAACTGCTACCCACCTCATAAATATTCATGAGGTGGGTCTTTGCGACCCCATAGCGAGTCGCAGAAGGTGTCTGAGACACCTTTCTGCATTTCCTTTTTCGAGTTGCAAATTGTGAGTCGCTGGGACTCGCAATTTGCAACTCGCAAACGGAAACCTACCTACATCTGGCCCTTAGTTTCTTAAAAGTAATTTTTCCAAGTCAATGGGTCAAGCTCACCTTTGAAGATTAGTGAGAGTCTGTATGTCTTTATCGTGTTAACATAACGCTGCTCCTCAATGGAGGTCATTCCCCTGACACCTCAGCCACAATTTTAGCAATAAGTGGCGTCTTCTGTCTCATTGCAGCCCTGTTAATAAGGACATCAATGGAGGTTTGTCCTTTTTACGTTTGGATGGAATTAAGTTTAAAAGTATCAAGGACACAGGGTAAGGCAAACGGCTGCTTGGCTCTTGCTACAATACAACAATGTAAATGTTTGCAAGCTTCCAAGAGCACAGTAGTGAGGTAATCGCTTTCTTTCTGTTGTTTCTATGCTGTTGCATGTATTTCCATAGAAAATAAACCCTCCCTCCACAACAGCCACCACCACCACCACCATTTTGTGTAAGAATTCCTCATAACAATTGTAAGTATGGTAGATTAATCTAAATCCTTTGGACTCAGCCATTAAGTTCATTTTTTGCTTTGCTTCCTATTGCCATTGATGTATTAAATTATTATATGTGCTCTGAAATACACGCTGGGAGACGGTCAACTCGTCTTGAGGCTAGTCACTGCTGAGGCCATTCACTAGTAGTGATTTCTCACTGCTCACAAAACAATTTATGTTCATTCTCCCTTACTCTTGACACTGCAGTATGAACTGTCCGTACTGAACTGTCAGATTTACTTTAGAAATTATACCTCAATAGCTACTACATTGGCTCTATTCCTATTTCAAGATTCTCATTTTGTCCATCAAAATTCCAGCCAATTATCTCTCTGGATTGTAGACAAGTACTATACTTCCCATGCTTTCTGGACATGTCTGGTGAGTAGAACTTGTTGTGCGTGTCTTTGACAGCAAATGTCTTCATAGGCAGCCTTTGCCACATTCTGGCATGCATGGTTAAGAAGCGCTTGTGGGAGGCTGGCTCTTTATGTTGTGTGCAAAACCAGGGCACTGTGCAGATAGTCCGGGCAATCTCACACTGGTTTACAGAGGTAAAAACTAGACCACCTAATGCTCTAATCGTAATGGTAGCTTGGTCAAGCAGTTAGGCCAATCTTGGAGAAATGCAAAGCATTTGTTGTACTCACAGTATCAATAAATGAAGACACACACTCAAAGGAATAACTTAAGACCAATTTACAAAACTACTTCAGATTTTTATAAAAATTTTAAGACCAAGATCATCAAAATTGGGTAAGTACTTGTTAAGTTATGATTTTTCAAAGTTTAGCAAAAATAGTATTTTTGTGTGTAATTACATACCAAAGCAATCAATGGGAGAAAACTTTAAAAATGCATATAAAATCAGGCAGTGTGTTTACCAGAGTGTCCTTCTGTTTTTGGGTTGTGACCAATTGGTCATATACCTTAGGGCACCCACTATGAGACCACTTCCTGTGGGTAGAGGTCACTTCCCTATCCCTGATAGGCTATTTTCCTACCATGCAAGCTGGAGGAAAATGAAATGGAGGATTCACCTCGCATGCAACACCTTAGGGATGGTGCAAGCCTGGGGTGGCCACTCCTACTTTGTTTTGTGCGTTTTCCCACTGTTGCTCCTGCCAAAGATGATTGTTTGCAATGGGGGTGGCCATCTGCTGCTAGCAGCTGGGCCGAGGGTTGAGTTTCAAGGGTGGTAAACCCTTTGAAGCTGATAGGCAGGCTGTGCACATTCGTGGGAGCACATCCTCTGTCTGGAAGGGCTTTGTTCTCTGGACCTAGATGGCCCAGGTGGACCTTGAGTACATTTTATAATAAATCCAATACTGGTACCAATTTGGATTATTGATTCTGAGTTGGTTGATACCAAAAGCAGAGTGGCCATCATGTAGCTGTGAAACTCATACTGACAAGTGTCCAGCACATGCATTTAAAATGGCTGCCCTGTTCACTTACTATGCCACAGGTTTAGCAGCGACACAGTAGGGGCATATTGCTCATGCATCTATGCCCACACATACAGTATAGTGCACCCTGCCTTAGAGCTGGAATGCCTGCCAGAGGGGTGACTTACCTATATTGCATGCAGTGTGTAGTGTACAGGGCACACAGGCTGTGTGCCATCACAGTTTTGCACCGTAGGACTGCACCACGGCAGTCAGACTGCAATGGCAGTACTAAGTGCACTTGGATGCATGGTCCCTGAGGGTGGCACAATCTGTGCTGCAACCCTCGGGAGCCTACTCTTAGTACCCCATGCCCTGGGTACCATGTATCATTTACTAAAGACTTATAGTGGAAGGTAAAGGTGTTGCCAATTGGGCCAATGCATCACAACAGTTTTGGGTAAGAGATCTGGCCCAGGGAACCTGGTTAGCAGGGGCTCTGGGCACTAACAACTTTGAAACCACATCAAATTAGAGGCAAAAAGTGGAGGCTAACCATGTAAAAAAAAGGCCCTTCTCACAGTGCCACATTTTCAAATGTGTTTTCCAAGATGACTCTCACCACATGACAATCCCTGTTTATCTTTTCCTGTAGCTTCCCTGTTAATGAACCCCTTCATGTTATTCGTCTTGCAGATGCACTCTGGTTCACACAGACACATGAAGGGACAGTCAACACTGCTGCAGGCTAGTTGTGACTGAATATGACCTCTTACTGGTGATTACTAATAAACAGACATTGCACCATAAATGTGGAGCATTGGAACACTATGACAACAGTTTTGACCTGCAGGTGGGGTGGCGAGCTGCCACTAATCTACTGGTGGGGCAGCAGTGGATTGGGGTGATATGTAGGGCCTTGGTATACTGACTGTTTTTCCTCCTTAAGGTAAATCACAAATATGGTTTGCTATACTGACTTGCACTTGCAACAGACAACCAAATCATTTTAAAAGTGGATAGCCCTCAAGAACTCTACAGTTCACAACTTGATGACAGCCTCTGTGCCATCAACACCTGGATGAGGAACTACAATCTAAAGCTCAATACTGCAGAGACAGAGATTATGACCTTTGGATAATGGAAAAAGAGCCAGCCTCCCTCATATGGCCTAAGAAACATCAAGCTCCTCCAACAACATCAAGACAAATTAGAAAACTAGGAGTAACCATGGACTCAGACCTATCCTTGATATTGCATGCTAACAACATCACCAAAAGTGCTTTCTGCACATTGAAGAGACTGTGTCACATCTTCCCATGCCTTACACAATAACATAAAGTGCAAACCATCCCCACACTTATAATTTCCAAGCTTGAATATGCCAATAGCCCATACCTTGACACACTTGCATTCATCATACTCAAAACATAACTCATCCAAAATGTTGCTGCTAGCCTTCTTCTCTGCCCTCACCCAAGAGAACTCATTACTCTTTAGCTAGAATGTTCCTTGTTCCCAAAGCCTCCCAAGAAAATGATAACTATACCTTAAATTCAAGCAAAATAAACCAAACAGAACATGTGCACTTTAGGGTTGCAACATTTATCATCACACCCCCTTTCTATAATAAATCATGTGGGAGGCACTGCTTTCTCAATATAAGTCGGCAAGCTTTCTAACTCACTGCCAGCCAACATTAGAAGCACCCAGGAGCAGATACACTTGTGAAGACAGTTGAAAACATAGTTATTTCCTAGATAACTACACCACCCACATCCCAGCAACAGAACCCAGAAAAAAGTCACAACCTCAAGCACAAATCTTAGCTTGTAACCCACATACTGCAAACTGCTTTTGATGTGCAGTTAAGCTAAGAACGACTGACCTTATATTCATTGTGGCATTATATAGGGGGTCATTCTGACTTTGACGGGCGGCGGAGACCGCCCGCCAAAGTCCCGCCGGCAGAATACCGCTGCGCGGTCAAAAGACCGCCGCGGTAATTCTGAGTTTCCCGCTGGGCTGGCGGGCGACCGCCAGAAGGCCGCCCACCAGCCCAGCGGGAAACCCCCTTCCATGAGGATGCCGGCTCCGAATGGAGCCGGCGGCGTGGAAGGGGTGCGACGGGTGCAGTTGCACCCGTCGCGATTTTCAGTATCTGCTTGGCAGACACTGAAAATCTTGGTGGGGCCCTGTTAGGGGGCCCCTGCAGTGCCCATGCCATTGGCATGGGCACTGCAGGGGCCCCCAGGGGCCCCACGACACCCGTTACCGCCAGCCAGGTTCTGGCGGTCAAAACCGCCAGAACCAGGCTGGCGGTAAGGGGGTCGGAATCCCCATGGCGGCGCTGCTTGCAGCGCCGCCATGGAGGATTGCCTTGGGCAGCGGGAAAACAGCGGGACACCGCTGGTTTCCCGTTTCTGATCGCGGCTGTACCGCCGCGGTCAGAATGCCCATGGGAGCACTGCCAGCCTGTTGGCGGTGCTCCCGCGGTCGTTGGCCCTGGCAGTCCATGACCGCCAGGGTCAGAATGACCCCCATAGTTTTGTACTTGCATATATAACAATTACCACTCACAATATTACTAAAACCATAATATGCAGCGATCAGCAACAAGTTATAACATATCTCTTAAATTCAAATAAGGCATATGTGCTATGAGGGCTGTCCATCATCAGCGCTGTACAGCAAAAACAACAGCCATCACCAAATGGACAGGCAGGGACTAACTGAAGAGATCTATTACACATTGTTGGACAATTTGAAGGACTTTAATATAGTCCTCCACTGCAGGTCCAAAATATTATATAATCTCACCTCTTCTTTACATCTCCCAAACACTCAGACGTGGGATGATAATACAAATGCCCATCTCACCAGATCCCTCCACTTCTCTCTCCCTTCAACCATTCCATCTCAGGACCACAACTATATAAATAAAATCTCATATCGAGCAACCCAGTGCAATAACCAGCTAAGCAGACTATGGTCCTCATTATGTCTTCGGCGGTCTTTTCACAAGACCGCCGAAGCCACGGGTGCCAGAAGACCCCAGTGCTGGCGGTCTTCCGACCACCATATTACAAGTACTGAAGGATTTGCACCACAATTTGGGCAGAAATCCTTCAGTAGTCGTGGTAGTGGTCGAAGGGGCAGGGGCAGTTCCACCACGGGTCCTGCCCCGCCAAAAGGACTCCATCAGCCGTATTCCAACCTGTAATGCGGTCTGGCGGTGTCCTGATGGCGGGGCGCTGCTGGTGGTGGAAGCACCTGTTCCCGTTCCCAGCCAGACAACCTCCTCGCTGGACAAGGTAAGTCAATCGTCCAACAGGGGAGGGTGTGGGGTGTTGTGTGTGTGAGTAGGTGTTGTCCGTGAGTGTGAATGTAAGTGTGTATGCGTGTGTGTATGCATGTGTGTGTGGTTGTGTGAATGTGTGTGTGTATGCGTGTATGTATGGGTGTTTGAATGCGTGTGTATATGCATATGTGTATAGTTGTGTGAATGCTTGTGTTCATGCATGTGTGTTTGAATGTGTGTGTATTGGTGTGTGTATGGGTGTGTGTATGCATGTGTGTATGGGTGTTTGAATGTGTGTGTGTATGCATGTGTGTATGGTTGAGTGATTGCGTGTATGGATGCGTGTCAGTGAATGCATGTATGAACACGTGTGAGTGAATGCGTGTATGGATGCATGTGAGTGATTGCATGTATAGATGTGTGTCAGTGAATGAGGGTACGGATGCATGTGAGTGAATGCATGTGTGGATGCGTGTCAGTGAATGAGTGTATGCAGGGTGCATGTGGGTGTGTGTGCGCAAGTATGCAGGGAAGGGAGTGCTGTGCTGGAAGGAGGGTGGGACTGGGGGTTGCTGTCCTGGAAGGGGGGGGTGAGGGGTGGGGGTGCTGTACTGGAAGGGGTGTGGGGGGTTCTGGTATGGAGGAGGTTTGGGGGGTATTGGGTTTGCACTGGGGTTGGGGGAGTAGTCTCCCGGTGACAGGAAAGAAATTTCCTGTTACTGGTAGCCTTTCCACCATGGTTTTCGTGGCGGTGCTACCTCCGCGGAAACCCTGGTGGAAAGCTGGCTCTTGATACCGCTGGGGTCTTCATTGTACTGCCCGGTCAGAGCTGCTAATCTCTGGCCCTTCTGTCCAACCACCCTGTCGGTACAGGCAGGGATGTGGCGGGTTGGCCTCTCATAATGTGTGCGGTCTTCACCGCCGGCCCGTCGCCCGTGAGACCGCCACCGTGGCCCTGGCGATCCTAGGACCACCACGGTCATAATGAGGGCCTATGTCATATGAAATGCCATATAGTGACCTAGTGAGCTGCACAAAGCTACCAGCATAGTGAAAACTATAAATGCAAGTGCCCGTTTCTCATTCTTCATCATCTAACACACTGCTACTCACTGTGTGCGATAGCATGATAACCACACCTTGGTGACCATCACACACGATATGGAAACACTTTCCCATATAGAATCAAAAAAAGACAATATCCTAGAAGCACACACCCTCCACAGTATAGCATGCTACTCTTGCAGGCAAGCGGTTAAGCACCCCATGTAGCAGTTGTAAGTGCTATATGATTGCTGCAATACAATACAATATTGTGAAATTTGCTATACCCACTAGAAGAGAGGCACAAATTGTGTAGGACAGCTGTGTATGTAGATCATTCTTCTACAGATACTTAAAATAGCTCTGGTAGTTAGCTTGTTGTGTGTATGTGTATCAATCACCCATGAAGACTTGTAGGATACATTCATCCTCTCATTGTTTCAAAGTTAAACAAACATTGACAAAGCCAATTGGTAATATGTTGAATGCTAGCCTTTTGGATTTGCCAATATTTGTTTTATTTTGGCATGGCTTTTGTAAAACTTTATTTTTGAGGCCCTTCTGGGCCATTACTAATATTAAATACATTTAAAAAATTGGCTAAAAGCAAAAATGTTTTTTTGGTGTCACACACTATAGTTTGCAATAGTAGTCCTTCATAAGAAAAGAAACTACTTTATGTGGATAGGCTCTTTCAGAAAGAGCAGGATACCATCACTGACAGTAAAGTTAGTCAATGGCTGAAGTGGATTGACCCACTGCTTCATGTGGATTGGGCAGAAGGAAAATGTAAATGACACAACAGACAAATGGATTGAGGGTACTGGCTGAAATCCCCTATGAGTGAGTATATTCTAGATATCATTTTAGTAAAATTGAAAGGTCTTGGGTAATGCCAAATCTAAAAGGAATAAGTGCAGTTTGGATGCAGCAATGTTCCTCTCTCTTTTAATGACATTCCATGTAGCTTTCATCTCCATGCAGCAGTGCACTCCATGCAAAAATGGACTTTCCAGAGGATGTCTCAACTCACTGAACAATTTTATCAGCTGATTCACATGCCCAGCATTTATAACTAGTAATATGGATCAGTTGCTAAACCAGATATTTGTTGGGAACTTGAAGGTCAAGGTAGTATCCAACTCAATCTTTCATCTTTCTCCAGAATGAATATCTCTGAGTTAGCATTTATTATTTCTAATGGTAAATATTATTATTATATACAGTTAGATATGCCAATAAAATCTTACAATAAATTAAAAAAACAGAGGTTCACTGAGAAAACAAAGGTTAAAGTGACGTTATAGCTATGTGTTAAACTAAGACTTACGCTTAAGTAACTAACATTTAAAAACCAAAAAACATTGAAATTCATTTGTTGTAGTTCACTGAAGCACACAACTGAAAGCCAAGTGCATTGGGCGGTTGGTTGCAAGGATTGGCCTCCAGCTAGGCTGTGCTCTCAACACCCCATGGGCAACCAAACACCCACTGTGCATGCCCTTCAGCAAGGCCTGTGGGCAGGCCCAGTGCCCAATCCCCCTGTGGACCCAACTGAAGGTCATGCACAGCAGGGGTTGATCGCAGAGACTGGCCTCTGGTTAGGCCATGCACTCAACAGTCCATGCGTTGACCAAACTCCCTCTGCACATCGCCTTCACACAGACCTTGTGCCTAAAGTCTACTCCTGCAGTATACGTCCACAAGCCATGAACAGTGGGGATTGGCCTCATGACTTGCCCACTGACTAGTCCCACGTGCAACCCCACCACGAGTGACCAATCCCCCATAGACTGCCAAATCCCTCATTAAACGTCAGAACAAAGACCTAAATGAAATGTGAGTGAGGGAGTGACACAACAATAATACATGAACTTTGTTTATAAGAATCAAAGCAACACCATGTACTACCAAAAGATTTTTTACCCAGAACAGCAAATGTTTCATCCATCACACATTAGTGTTCTGCTCTTATTCACGAAAGATAGAAACTCTGAGTTTACAATGAATTGAGTGGCAAGGCAAGGTAAATCAATGGACATGCAACCTGAAGAAAAGCTGTGCCTTTTCATTTGTTTGATATGTAGACTACTCGATATTCATGTATATGGGCATGATATAGTTAACTGAAAATTAAAAGTCTTTCCGATGAAAATCATGGTCAAAGATAAAATTGGCAGAATATTTGAATATTTTTGTTTGGGTTTCTATTCCTTTAAAGTTGATAAAACCAGATAAACCCCCAACAGCGCTTTGTTACTCATCATGTTTTGAACTAATATGATATTGTATGTGTGCCAAATATGTCAGCTGAGAAAATGAAAATATTGAAAAGCATAATCAATTGCTCATTATTTTATTTCAACCAAAACTGGCAAAAATATAACAATTTCCTTTGATGAAGGATTGTAACTCCCACAGGGACCCCTGGAAGGTGGAAGTGATGGGCAATTTCCCACTTTGCCCGTGTCCTAAAACATCTCGACTTTAAGAATAGTCTTCCTGCAGGAAGATATCTTTTTCTGAACAAAAACTATTCTTAAGACAACACAGACACCCTTGCATCATGACATTGTCTTCATTGACATCTGTATTGGTGCTAGGTTGCTAGAGGTTCACTCGTGCTGTGCAAGACTGCAACAACAACATATCTTGCCAGCTTCTACATTTTTGCTCTCTCATTTTGATGCAACACTAATGCATTACATGGTGTCAAGGTTAGTAAATCTGGGTGTTGATTCCTTACCTATAGTTTATGATGGAGTGGGGATTTTGTATACCTCAATTACCTAGTATAATCATCAACAAAATCCCTCTTACTGGTCGTATGGATCGTTGATGTGGACAGAGAGAAACAAGAGCTGTTGTCAACATAAGAGCATAATCAATTATTTAATGTTTTAGTTCAGTTAATAAAAAGAGATGGTGTGAGTTCAAGTTTTTTTTTTCAAATCTGTTAGTTATCCATCTTTTATTAAAGTATTATTCTCCAAGTCTCAGCATTGAAGGTTAATATAATCCATCAATCGATATTTGATTACAAAGTGAAACAATATATTGGTTAATATTATAGTCAATATAGTAATACTGTAATGCAACAAGCGTGTTCCATAAAGAAACTCTACATTTCATCAAAATTAAAAACAAGAAGGAAAAAGGTATCAATTAAGTTACACATACAGGGTTCTGATGAAAGAAACCAAAACAAAGCATAAAGCTTTTTCATAATGAGCTGGAAAGTATTCTCAGCTGAATATAACAGCAGACAGCTCAGGAAAAATCTAAGGAAGGGTGCCTTTCATGAAGAAAAACATCAGAAACTCAAGGGTGAGTCTTCAGTCAGAGAGCTGAGGAAAGAAGCTGTGAACACACCTCAACTCTATAGGGGATCTGAAATCAAATATGTGATTCAGTGTGAGTCTGAGTCTGCTACTCTAGGAACAAGCACTGATATAAATTCATAAATTCTATGCTGCAACAATATTTTCTTTGTTCTTTATGATGACCAATAGGATTTCAGTACGGTCCTGGAAACAGGTTCACTCCCGCCCTTCTCACCAAAGCACAATTGTCTTTCAGATGGCAGGTCCGGGGCCAGATTTGAAGGGGTCAGAGACTACTCCATTCACCTGACACAAGCTAATGGGTTGGAGTAGGGGAGCTGTTCCAGCGTCCAATTTTTAGGGCCAATCCCTGCTTTTGTTAGCACATGAAAAAGGTATGACCAATCAACTCTGTTGAATGCCTTCTCAAAGTTTATGAGAAGCAGCACCAGTTGTGGGGACCAAAGATGGTGGTAGGCTAAGGCCGCATGAAGCTGCTGGAGGCAGTGTCGGGTACTTCTGGCGGGAATGAACCTGCATTAATCCATGTGGATTAGGGACTGGAGCACACTACATAATTGGCTGGCCAGTATAGTGAAGAAGATTTTGATTTCAATGTTGAAGAGTGAGATCGGACAATAGGCTGAGCAGCGCACTGGGGGTGGCCGTGACTCCGGAAGCATTACAATCGGGGCTTATCGAGTTCCAAAGGGAAAGCTCCTTTCTGCACCACTTCAGCATATGAGTTTACCAAATGTGGGGCTAACTGATCCCTAAATTTACCATAGAATTCCGCTGGGTAACCATCGAGACCTGGCGTTTTGCCTGGGGCCAAGGACGAGATAGCTGCATTGATTTCTTCTAGCATGGTGTCTTCATCAAGCTGCTCCGGCTTGGCAACAGAGATTCTGGGGAGGGACACATCATGTAGGAGTGGGGCCTCCCGCCCTGATAAGGGCCGTGGTGACTCTGCATAAAGCTTTGCATCGTAGGGGCCAAAGCCCCAGGCAACAGACAGGGGTGTCTTACAGGAGCTGCCCGAGTTGTTTATGATTTCTGGTATGACTCTGCCAACCAGAGGTCAAGATGCCAGCCAGTTCAGTTGTTTACCATTTTTGTTCCCCCTATGCTTATACCCGTGCGGTTGAGGCTCCCCACAAATGTTTCATGGATTCATGAGAAATTTGGCAGATGATTCCAACACGAGTTGCCTGGTGGTAGTTGCATGGGCGGTAGGAGAAATATGCATTTCCTGGTGTAATGCTTGGGCTTCGAGCCTTGCTATCTGCTGGCGCTTGGCATACTCCCTCATCCTGAGAAGGTGTCTTGCATGTCCTCAGAGAGTGGCCTTACATACAGTCCATAGAGAGCCCAGCGATTTCACTGAGCCAATATTATGTGTGTAGTAGTGTGCCAAGTGTTTAAATGCCACATGGGGTGTTGGGTCGTGTCAGTACCACTTATCCACATGAGAAACGGTGCATGGTCCGATATTCCATGGGAGAGGATCTGAGTGTCTGTGACTGAGAGGACGCCTGGAGCTGGCATGAAAAGGAGATCTATTCTCGCGTGTGTATGGTGAGCTGCTGACGCATGTATTGCCTCACTCTAGGATGCCACACATGCCACACATCACACTGGCCGTCAGCCCAGCAGTGCAGTTGCCTGGCCCAGATGCCTCGACTCACTGATGGGTGGCCCGTAGAGTCTGCCTCTGGGTTCATGACTGCGTTGAAGTCACCCCCCCCCAGAACTGTTAATCCCAGTGAAAGTTGTGATATAACTTCTTGGAGAGTCTCTAAGAATTGCCCCACTGAATAGATTAACAGCTGGCCATTTGGCATCCCAGATGTGGCCACATATCGACCCTGCGGGTCTAGTTTAATCATAGTGATCTTCATAGGACGTGTGCAATGCAACAGTATTGCTACTCCCCTAGAGCCCCTGGAAAAGCCAGAGTTGCATACCCTATCATAGCAGCCACGTGATAGCATGGGGCATTGTGTGCTTATCAAGTATGTCTCCTGAAGGAGCAATTTAGAAGGGATAAAGTGGCAGACGGCACTAAAAACAACCAAAGCGTTTGATTTTATCTAAAAAGCCATTGACATTCCAGGAGATTACTGTGTAAGGAAGCCTAGGACTGTGTGATGGTACAGTGTGCAAGTGCATAAAGGGCTGCGTGTGTGGCTGGTTTCCCAGGGGAATGTATCTGCGGGCCGAGAGCCCAGCCATGGGAGTCTAACATGTAAAGGAAACCTAATGGCATGGTGTGAACTCCTGAAAGGAAAAGGTTAGTACATAGAAAACATAACTTTAACCAACTATCGAAATTTAGTGCAAATAACTCTCTAAACCCCCCAACTTGGTCTCCACCCATACTTCCATCCCTGAAGCATCTGTTGCCCAAGAACACAGACCCAAAACCAAAGTGTCTGAAACAGGTGCGGAGTGGTGGACTCCTCCAGGAAGATAGATTACTGCAATAAAGCCACAGTTGTGACCCCATTGTCAGCCAGAATATCTCACCCCCATCCCTGCAAGCATAGATAGGAAATCATTGTTAATCATCCGTGTTACAGGGGGTTCAGCTAAGGTGTTCTTTTGAATGATCTGGCAAGGGCTTTTCCCCCTCGGTATGCGTGGATGGGGCTGGTCCCTGGGGGGATTAGGACCTGGAGGGGTCTGGCCCCAGCAACAAGGATGCACTACTTTGGCATCTTATGCGGGACTAGGTATGGCCCCACCCGTGTTTCATCTCCAACGAGCTGCCTCGCTTCGACAGAGGAGCATCCAAATGGCAGAGGGGGCCCCCGCTTGGTTGACATGGTGTTCCTCGGTGAGCCAGTCCCAAGCAGTCTCTGGCGAGTCAAAGAAAAAGGATTTGTCATTCATTAAGACCTTGAGACGTGCGGGGAACAAAAGCATATAGGATAGCTGCATCGCTTCAAGTTTTTGACTACGTCATATGAGCGGCATTTATTCTGCACCTCATGCATATAGTCCAGAAAAATGAGAAATTTAGTTTTCCCACCAGAGGTCAGACAGCACTCTCTCCTCATTGAGGATTACATTGCAATCTTTAAAGTTGAGAAACCTGGTAATCATCGGCTGCCTCTGTCCCCTCAGAGGAGGTTTAGGACCAAGTGCACTGTGGGCCTGTTTGATTACAAACCAGAGGGACAGTTTGTGGACCGGTATCCAGGTTTTGAGCCACAGCTCCAGTAACTCTGCAGGCTAGGTCATCTCCACCCCCTCTGGGAATCCTAAAAAGCACAAATTGTTGTGCTTGGAGTGATTATCTGCATCCTCGGTCCTATGGTGAAGCTCACCTGTGTGGGTCAGCAGGTGGGCTACTTTAAATTTAAGTTCTGTAACATCATCCTCTGCTGTGAAAACTGGGATTTCTACCTCTTTGATTCAGGCCACCACTGACCACAGGTCTTGATGTAATAGACCCACTTTCTCACGCACTCCTCCAATCCTGGTCCCTACAGCCTGTTGTGAGGAATGGATAGCCTGCAGGATTGTGTTCAGACCCTCTACCACAGGAGCCCCCGCGCTGAGGTGCCAGATCCATTAGGGCCCGCTTGGGTGGTAAATTGGTCAATACAAGGCTGGGACGCAGGCAACTGCTTACTCCTTTTCTCCTTCCCCATTGTGAGCCTTATTAGACCAGGGAGCTGTGGACACTGGTTCGCTGCCCCTCAATCTCGGTGTGGCCAGCAGGCAATCCCAACTCAAATTACTCAGGAGGGTTCTGGTCATCCCTCACCGGGTCCAGCCCCCGACTATCCCTGTCTGTAGGGGCTGTCTCCAGAGGAAGGCTCCACTTGGGGAATAGCACCCAGGCCAGTATCCCACGTCTCCGTATGCTAGTCAGTGGATGTAGAGGTGGGAGGGCCGAGATCTCACCATGTCATTAACCTCCTCATGGCCTCCCCCTCATGCAAGGAGCCCGTTTAGGGTACCTAATGGGCACACGAGTTGATGCTCAAGTCCCCTTTGGATCCTTTTGGATCCCTCCATCTGGTGCACCCAGGCTCCACTCTGCCTAGTACATGTGTTCTGCCCTCGGCTGGTCACTGTCACTCACCAGGAGATCAGATGTGTGCCTTTCCCCTAGGCCCTCCACTCGGGGCCATCTCAGCTGCTCCTCAGCAGCCCCACAAATTTCTCCAGCATTTGGAGATGACACGTGTTCTCCCTGGTAGGCACTTCTGCTTCACGCCACCCTTTCCACCGATGCAGGGCGCCACTCCAGCCATATGCCGGTCTGGCATCACTGCAGCCAATCCTCTTTCTTTGCGCAGTTGCCTGCGGGCTCAGGTTGTGTCACATCCCTCGGCCTCGCTCCGGTCTTGGGGGTCAGCAGGTGAGGTACCCAGGTCCTTGGGCAGTCATCCCTTTAGCTGCCCCCACCACATGGCCTCACTGCTGGCTGCACCTCTCTCCCTCTACGTCCCCCCATCTTGGGGACAGAGGCAGCAGCAAGCACATAGAAGGCTGCCACCCAAACAGCCAGACCCCCCTGTGCCGGCCCCAGCACCTCCCCTCTAGGCGGAGGTCACCTTACCAAGCGTCGAACCTCGGGCGGGGCTCCCCCACCTGATTTTCAGGCTCACCCTGGGCAGCAGTCCCCTCCCGGAGCAATCAGTGGAAATTCAGCCTCATCTGCAGACACAATTAATGCAGGGCACTGGGGCTGATGGCAGCGAATGACGGAGGGTTCCGGAGCACTCTCAGATCACAACCGTCATCTTGACACCCTAAGCCACACCCATTTGTATGTCTTAACAGTGTCTATAACTGTGGGTGATCCTAAAGAAATACATACAATTTCCATATCTTTTGTCTGTGGATGAGGAATCTTTTCTGAAGGGAGGTCTTTGAAAGAATCATGTCATATTTGGAAGAACAATATTAAAAGTGTTCTTGTCTATAAAATAAGCCGAGCAAAATACTACATGTAATTACATATGATAGTGGGATATGGTGAGATGTCACTTCCTCTGCAACTGAAGAAAGGAAATGTGTACATACATAACCATCCTTGTTATCTAAAGCTTCTGTGTATTCCTGATCTCATCTATAATAAATAAACTCTTCTTTTGAATAATCTACAAATGAAGCTTTCAATTTTATTTGATCTACAGTGTGTTCAAGTATTGTCGATGCAAATGTAGCTATAGGTGTCTCTATCTATGGTGTAAAACTACTTCCTACTAGGCGTGTTATGCTTACTAATACTATAACTATGTCAATATACCACCTACAATGATCTTACATCTAGCTTTGTTAAGGAAAAACATGTTTGTCTTCAGTCAGACCTTGAGTAGAATATAGCAGCAGGCGGATTTGATATTCCACTTTCACTTCTACTTGCACAAAGAGCAAACTTTCAAAGATTGATTTACAGTTATTTTGTTCAGCTAATATACAATAATATTCATGAGTCATCCCTGGCATTACCACATCTTCTTCAAACTGTGTTACCCCTACTCTTCTACTGTACCCTTGGCCTTAAGGGAATCTTCTTAAGTAGTTTTAATTTGTCTTCATTAATATTTTTATTGTCAGTTTTGTATATTTCAACCTTTTATTTTTCGACTTTCAACACAGTTCATCACAGTTCATCACTTGTTGTTGAAGTTAATTTCAGCTCCAAGTTCAAATAACAGTACTTCAGAAGTTCTTAATTGTAATATTTGTTTAAGCTATTTTACATTAATAAATGCTATTTGTCAGTGTGGCCTGTCACAGAGGTTCAAATAACTCTGAATACAATTTATCAGAGTTTTGATTTGAATCATTTGGCACATTTCCTGCATAAGTCCATTTGGGTGCTGAATAATTCCAACAAGGTTCTCTTTCTCTCTTGAATATCCTAGGTGTCTGTTGATCTTCTTCTGTTTCACGTACACCACTAGATTCTGTCTCTTTAATGCTTGCTTGCTGTATATGTTCAACTGGCATACTCAATCTTAATTGCCTCCTAACATTGGGCTATTCAGATCTCCATGGGGATCTTTCTCTTCTGACACTTGTTCCTTCATCTGGATCACTTGATTGCTCTTATGATACAGTCTCTTTACCCTGATTTCTCAAGTTTTCATCTTCAGTGGGTGCTTCCACACCTCTTTGCCATATTTCAGGAACTTGTACTGCTGTGAGGTTTTGCTGTTCTTCACCCCCTCTGATCCTTCTGAATATGTTTTGATAGGTGCTCTCTAATTTAGCTCAAAGAATACTATTTATTCGTATGGACACCTTACTCTCTGAGAGTGTGATGCATGCACCCAGCACAGTTGAAAGCAGTGTTCTTAATCAGGATAGTTTGGTAGAGGCCTTTCCACTTTGGCTCCAAGCCAGATTTCCACACTTTTCTTTACATAAACCCATTCACCGGGACTAAGGTCATGGCATTGCTCCTAAAGTGGATTGGCAGGGAGAACTCCAACTTGGTGAGAAACAGATCATACCACGCCAGACAATTCTTTGCAGTAATCAAGTATCATATCATCTGTAATGTTCACTGTGCATTTGCAGGTACAGCAGGCATTCTCATTGCTCGACCCATGGAAATTTCATGTGGCGATAATTCTGTTCTCCTGTCAGGGATACTTAGAAGACTCATCAGAACCAGTGGTAAAACATCTGGCCATTTCAGTGCACAAACTTTGCACAAACATGCACACACTTTGGCCAATTGAGACTTTGGCGTACCATTTAATTGCTCCAATATTCCGAAAGTCTTAGGACAATGGCTACAGTATATTCTCTGTTCTACTTGAAGCGTCACACACAGCATTCTAAGGCACTCATTGTTTAAATGAGTCTCTCGGGCTGACTCCAGAGACGTCCAAACATTGGTATGAATTCATGCAACAGCAGATTAGCTACGGTGAGACAGTCACTTTTTCCATGTTGAGTAGGCTTTCCCTCAAGGAGAGAAAATGCACACTATAATCAGGCTACATCTCAGCCCGTTTCAAAAAGGCATCTTGCTAAATTACAACTACATCCTATTAAAAGGTCCGCCTCATCTTCCAACGTGACTCATGATTATTGATGTTCGCCTTCCTACTTCATATGCTGACATGTTACACACCTAGACATACCTCTTCTGCTAGAACTCCGAATCAGGGATTGAACCACTTTTGCCTAAGCAGCCTAACCACTTCATCCCTTCCAATGTGTGCAGGACCATGTAAATGTTGTGTCATGGGAAATGACAAACTATTTGGCAACACGAGTCTTCCATCAATTGAAACCGAAATGTCATTTGCATTATTAACACGTCCTGCTCTAATTGACACCCTTGCTTCTAAAACATTTTCTTGCAATCTTTTAATTTCTTTCAAATTATCAGCCATTGACATCAACATAGAAAAGCAGTGCCCTCATCAGATTCATTTGCATATTCTCCGCTAAACGAGCATGCCACAAGCGCACAATATATTGCAACTTCATCAGCGTATCGTTTTCCAACTGTGACATAGTGCCTGATTTGGAATTCGACGATGCCAAATATCCCACTTGACAAAATCTAACTTCCATTATACCCCAGGGGATATAGATTTTGGAGGACGGATATACATCACTGTTGTGACGGAGTAACCTGTCTTCTGCGTTCTAAATGAGGCCCATAGTCATTGCCACTTCTGTGAACTGTACACTTAACCACTGCAACCTCTTGGTGTAGCTGCAAAGCATTTAGCAATTTTCTCACATATTCCCAGTATCTAATAGGGGAACCTGATGAGGTCATAAATCCTCCCTTGTTACCATAACTGTCCAAAGTCATGGACCACACCAAAACCATATTGACTATCTGTAAACTCGATCACTCAATTGAGCTTTAAGACTACAAGCCCTCGTAAGGGCAGTTAATTCTGCCACTTGTGCAGAGGTAAAAACTAGAAACAAGGAAGCATCTACCACTTCTTGAATTGGACAGACTACCTGTGCTGCTGTCAAAGTCCCCTTATTGCTTCTAAGACATGAGCCACCCACAAAGATTACGTAATCAGGCTAATCAAGAGCTTCATCCTTAATGCCTGGTCGTGGCTTGGTGTATAAATCCACAACATCTGGACTGTAATGTTGAATTTCATGCCCAACAACTTAATTCTCAGGCAACGGCAACAAGGTAGCTGTACTTGGCATGCAACATCACTTTAAAACAATGTTTTTGGCGGCAAGTATTTGTTGCTCATTCTTTGTAAGTCTGCTGTTTGTCAAATAACTGTGTTTTTGTACGAGTGAGTAAAATTTCCACAGAATGATGAACCATCAGTGTAAGAGAATGTCCCATCACTATGCTCTCACATCTCCAATACTGACACCAACTGCTGCAATTGCTTCAGGGCAGCCGGGCAATCCTGTGGCAAAAAGGCGAAGTTTAGTTGGAAAATGTGCCACAGTTCTTTGTAAGCCTCCATGCAACTGAATAAGCACCGAGAGAGCGCGGCCCTCTCTCTCACTGCAAAACAATGTGAACATTTTACTGATGGCATTCTTAGTGCCAGGGTAGGACAGCGATTTTCTGTCAGCTCTAGGAAAGTTTTCAAACATTAGTTGTCCCTTGAAGTGGATCAGGCATAACCTTGTGCATCAGCCTCAGTAAAGGCATGGCCACTAGAGAAAAGTGCGGTTTCCACTGTTTACAGTAGCCAACAATTCCCAGAAAGTTTCTGACTTTTCTGTGAGTTCTTTGTGGATTCATTTTAAGAATTCTCTCAACTCTATCCTGTGGTCCATTTCTCGTTCCCTTCTCAATTATATGTCCTAAATATTGGACTTCTTTTTGACAATATTGCAGTTTACTCTGAGACACGTTGTGTCCATTCTCAGCTAAGTGATTCCATAGTGCAATTGCATCTCGTTTACAAGCTTCTCGAGTACTTAATGCCACAAGCAGCTCCTCGATTAGCTGTACGAGAACTTAATTGCAAGCCATCTGCAGAGTCTCAAGATTATTTTTCAAGATCTGATTAAAGATTGACTGACTCTCTGTATAATCCTGTGGAACTCGGTACCATGCCAAAACTCTATCTCTAAACATAAATGGAAACAATAATTCATTCTCCTCATACAACAGAATAGAGAAGAAGGCCTGACAGAGTTCCGCAACAGTAAACCATTCTGCAGTACAGGGAATTTGAAGAAGTATTGTTTATGGATTTGCTACCACAGGACAACATGGCACAATGATGTCATTAACCTTTTGAAGATCCTGCACAATTCTGTATTTCCTATTTAGCTTCTGCAGACCCATGATAGGAGAATTGCAAGGACTTTCAATAAAATCCCTTGCTTTAGCATGTTTTCAATCACTGGCATTATTCCAGCCACTTTCTTTGTTGTTAAATTATAAGGTGGCATTCTCTAGAAAAATGCACTTGCTTTTACTGTGATTCAGACTGATTCTACACCTTTGATATGCAGATGTCTTTTCCTGAAAAATCTCATACTTTTGAGTTCCCTGTATCTCTCAGATAAGGAAGTAAATCCTCTACTGTTCTCACTTGATACAATCCTACAGCTGAGTCTTGTTGAGCCATTTTAAATTCAACAAGTTCATCATGTATTTGAAATGCAACACCATCTGGTGTGCAGTAAATAGTCTAATTTAACATAAACAAAAAACCCTTCCTAACAGATTTAAAGGATTTGAATCACGTACCACAAATTGATGATCTTCCTCAGATGTACAGGCACTTTCTGTGAAATGAGATTTGTTATTTGTTTATTCGTAACACCTACAACTTGGATCTTCATTCCTGAGGGGGGTAGGTCTGGAACTTCTATGGTTCTAGCAAGGGAACACGTAGCTCTGATGTCAATAAGAAATTACACTTGATGGCCATTAACTTCTCCATCTGCAAATGATCCACTTTGGTCAACCTCTAAGACTGCACCAAGTACTCAATATTCTTCCCCCTCAGGTACCGTCACTGAGAATTGTCAGAGTCCAAGATCTCGTTCTCCAACATGGGGAACAGTTGAAATGGGTTCTGATTTTGAAACTGATTTGAATTTTTTCTTGGTACATGATTCATAGTGAACCTAGGATTCCCCATGCTTTGTGGAGCTATTGGAGCTTCTGTAACCTGCATCACAGGAACTTGGAACTGTATTGGCATTTGCATTCATTGGACAGGTACCTGAACTGGAACATTCTGCATGTGAGTTTGATTCACCTCCTGCATTCACCCATCATCACTCACTCTATTTGGATTCTCTCTATACTCTCTCTTCAAATGCCCAAGCCTGTTACAATAATGACAAGGAGTTGATTTCTTCAACGTTGCAATTTGTTTTCCAGAATTCGGAACAACACATCGACCTCTACCCTGTGAAATATCAACTCCTCCTTGAGCAGCCTGACCTCTAGTCTGAAACCCTTGCATTTCACTAGTGTTTCCTCCAAATGACCGATTCTGAAACCATTTTTGAGCCTGCTTTATCTGTGCAAGCATAAACATCTCATTATGTATTTTCTGCTTCATTCCTTGCTCATCACTACAGCATTTTGCATACTTCAGGATCTTGTTCAAAGGTTAAGTCAGCCAGCACATCACATTCTGTTGTATGCATTCTGATCTCTGGTCGCAACTGAAGAACCATCTGTGATGCTAAAGCTCTCCATATCACTTTTCTCAGGATTTCTTTTTCCACTGTGTTATTTAAACACCTGCAGCAATCTTTCATAGTAAGCATGCACTGTTTCTTTAGCTTCCTGAGTAGTTCTGTTAATCTTTATCCAATCAATATCTCTCTCTGGAACTTTTCCATTCAAAAAGGTAATCACCTCATCATACTTACCTGTTACCACAGCTAAGGGGCACAAGTATGCGAATCTCTCTAAATTTCAGAATGAAGCCAATGCACAGGTATTTTACACTCAGCCCACAACTCGCTAAGTACTACAATATTAAACAAGGTATTTAAGTATGTCTATAAAATCTTCAAAATCTTGACAGATCGATCAACTTGTGTATACCGCTGTGTAGGATTCTCTCCCAGCTTTGGATAAATGTTTGTAAATGTTGTGAGATCTCCTCTACTCCATGGCACATGAACATGGGGTATCTCCCTTATAGAAAAAGCTAAAGCCTTGTCTTCATCTGAGGTACTGGTGGTGGCTTTGTCTTACCATTCGGTTCTGCAGCATCTGATTGTTTTTTTTACTTTTCCTGTTTCTTTGTCTACTTGATGTAAAATCACTACATTTGCAAATGCATTTTACCAATTCTGCAATACGTAACCTCATACCTGAAGATCGTATTGTCACAATAGCTTCATCATCTAATTGTTCCCTGAAGCTTTTCTGTAATGGAATACTCTTTGAAAGGTCTTCATATTTTCCTGCCAATTCTGTTAATTTATCATGTGTGGCAGCTGCACAACATGTGATTTCCTTACTCAAATATATCAGCATTTTCCTAATATTGATTCAAATGTAAAATATCTAGGCATCCTCTAAAAATTTCTTCTATCTCCTTCTTTAATTTTCGGACATCTAAGTGTCTCTCTCTTTCTTGACTAGTAGATGTTCTCTCTGTATTTTCTGTTCCTTTATTCTCTCAGGTTTCTTCAAAACATGGGGGAAAATCCCATTATCACATGGTCCTGTCTCACTCTTCATAACTGGTGTTCTAAAGACAATCTTCCTTCCCTCTCTTAATGATGAAACATTCTGCTATGGTGTCTAGGCAACAATTTTGCGATGTCGTGATGCACCCTGTTGCCACTACTTCTTTGACAGCACATTGAACTACAGCATTCAGGACAATATTTATTGGTGCAGTCGCAACTGACACTACCAATGTCTGTGTTGATGCAACTTGCGACACTGGGGCATGAACAGTCACAGTTGAAGTAGTATCACCTGGAACTTTTACAGTATAAGCCGTTTCAACAGTTGTATGTTGAAGTACTGGAAGTGGTTTGTCAATCTGAATTGTATTCAGGTCAAATGTAGCACTAGAAGTTGTATCACTATCAGTATTTATTGTAGGGCCCACTTAAGACAGTGGATGCAAAGCCGACAAAGCATCCAAAATATCATCCCCTGAATCACTATCACTGTCTATTTCTTTGCAATTTCTTCATCATCATTCCCTGTTTTTGATTCATTTTAGTCTTTTCTGTGACAAAGCTGGGCACATTCTATCTCCCTCAACTATACATTTTCTGTACCTTTGCTGTCCTTCGGCCCAATGAGTGACTGCGTAATTTTGCATAGCTCTCTTTGCACTATTCTGATATCTCCTTAGCATGTGCTGCTCTCTCCCAAGTATTTAGAGCCTGACTTATATTTCGGTGGAGAGGTTACTCCATCACAACACCGACAGATATCCCATCTGCTGTAATCTAACTCCCATTATTTCCTATGGGATTTAGATTTAAGTGGACAGGATATCAGTCACAGTTGTGATGGAGTAACCACTTTGCCGATATCTAATAGGGCCCTAATGCTTCATCTGCGTAGGTCTAGGAGATCTCATTTAATATCTCCCTTTAATGTTAGATAACCTTTAAATCATAAGTACCATATTGTAGAAATGTAAATGGATCTTTATTTTTAGTGATCTCTACAATGCTTAGAGAAAGCAGGGAGCGAGGAACTACCTTGCATTCCCTTTTAATAGGTCAACATGTTTCGCGTCTCAGGGGTCCATCTGGATCCAGTGACGCTTCTTCAGGACAAAACAAATCAATACTTCTCCTATTATCCAACACAAAGACACCTGTAGTCTGACACTATCGGTCTCAATGCCTCAAGTCACTTACAAAAGTCAATTACACCTCAGGCTTGTCACTTCTCCAGCTCAACTCTCACCCATATTGGAATGGGCTCCAAAGGAAACCACGGGCCTCGAGACGGATGCAAACATTTTGCAGGCTCTGTGTCCTCCGTAGGTAAACCTACCCCGGCCACATTCCTTTCTATTTTGGAACAGTGTATTTTTTGTTTGATAACATATAAGCATAATCAATTATTAAATCTTTTACTTCAGTCACTAAAGATAGTTAGTGTGGGTTAAAGGAATGAGTTACATTTTTATTTTTTTAGTTTCAAATATTTTAGTTATCAATTTTTTATTAAAGTATTGTTCTCCAAGTCTCACTGTTTAGCATTCTTATAATCCGTCAATCGGTATTTAAGTACAAAAGAAAACAATATATTAGATGATATTACAGTCATTATAGTAATAATGCAAAAAGCATGTTCCATAAAGAAACTCCCTATTCTAAGTTTGATCAGGATTAAATGTGAGAAGAAAAAAATGTGTCCATTCAAATACCCATAAAGAGTTCTGATGAGAGAAATCAAAGCAAAAGCGTAAATCTTTTGCATAATAAGGTGGAAAGTAGTCTCAGCTCAAAGTAACAGCAGACAATTCAGGAAAAATCTAAGGAAGGATGCCTCTAATGAAGAAAGACATCAGAAACTTAAAGATGAGTCTCTAGTCAGAGAGTCGAGGGAGGAATCTGCGAATCCACCTAAACTCTATCAGGGTTCTGAGATCAAACCTGTGTCTCAGTCGAAGTGAGTCTGAGTTTAGTATTCTAGGAACACACACTAATATAAATACACAAATTCAATGTTGCAACAATATTTTCTTTCTTCTTCGTGATGACCAAAAGGATTTCAGTACGCTCCTAGGAACAGGTTCACTCCCCCATCTTCTCACCAAAGCACAATCATCTTTCAGGCATTAATCTTTGAATGTTTCAATATGCCTTTCTTGTGGTCCAAAACATTTCCTATGAATCACTCTTCCTGTTGTCTCTATCTCCTTATGGTGAGAACCTTACTTTCAGTTGTCTAATACATAACAAGTGTCTTTTCACTTGCTAACAGTAGCTTCTGAAATGGCAACATCTGCAGTAAAGAGAAGAAAAAATATCTTGTACAAACAACTCCTCAATGCAAAAATCAAGCCTTTCAGTTTCATTGTGAACATTCTTTTTTAACATGACACTGTCAATTAAGCTAAGTTTAAGTCAATATTTCTCCTTCATTTTACATGCCTGTAACTTTTAATTACGGTTACCTACTACAAAATTTGCATTTAGCACATATTATTTGAACATAAGCTTTGTACATTAATTTTAAAATAAGCATTTTGTCAGCGAGTAATTTCTCTACAGCACTTACAACCAGTTGCCACTGTCAGCCTTGAAATTAAGAGGCCAGCATTCCAGCACCTACACTGGTTGTGGGGCTGAATGGGGCAGTACAGACCTCTATATGGTCCTTTACTTTCAAATACATTAGTCATCACTGGCATTTGGAATGAGGTATGTGGGTTTAAGGCATGGATTAGTGACCAGGGGCATAGGTATCAGTGGTGAAACCAGTAGAGTGGAATCAGGGACCACAAGCTAAAGGGGCCCTATGTGGTCTGCTCTGTCTGCAGCTAATTAAAGGTTCACTTAGCCAACTCAGATTTATTAAACTTGTACATGACTAGAACCTGTCTCTGTTTGCTCTTCCAGAATGAGCTGGCGTGTAGGGGGACTTGGGTTACGAGGACTCACACTAAAACATGCCCCAGGCTTGTACATCACCCCCAAATCTAAATGGGTGAAGGGCAGCTGGCATGTATCAAGAGGCTTTATTCATGGGTAGCCGGATCTTTCTGCAGCTATGCAGAAGGCACATCAGCTTAAGGCCGTGTCAGAGGCCTCGCACATGCTCAGTCTGGAGTGAAGGCAGATAGCCGCTCCCAGTGTGTTCCAATCAATATTTCATTGAGTGCAGTGGCACCGTGCCCATGCTTGTGAGGGGTGACCAAATACATTTGTTTGCATTAGGGCGCAAGGTGCCCTTACTAAGCCATTCTTTTGTACCTCCAGTGCAACCACTTTATCCCCCTATGTCTTAGTTCCTTCACTTGCCAAAAACTGGGAAGATCTATAGGCGATCCATCGCGTGCCCTTTAAAATAATGAACTTATTAACCACTTGCTTTATTCAATGAACATGCCCTGCTTTTTATTGCTGCACAAATTCAGCCCCTTCTGAGCAATTAAATGACCTGGCTCGTGATTATTTATTGGCCTCAACTCCAGTTTATTTTAAGACCACGGTTCGCAAACCAGATGCCTGAATTAGCTATGCAACTGTAGACGATATGCATTGACCTTTCTATAAAACTTGTAAAACTCAACTACATCTGCTTTTCAGCTTGATGCTTGACATTATGCACTTCCTGTATGTATGTAAAATGTAAAGACCATAAGGTACATATTTTGAAATTAAGCCATTTTAAATAGTTAAATTTTAATGTGAGCCCATTGCAATTCTCGTTCTTCACCGTTTGAACCAAGAGAAGTGCCAGTGAAGCCGTCCATTTAGAGATTGGCTTCGTCTGGTAAGCCTTTGTAAGAACTAGCCCACACTGAGCTAATGACAACAGATCAAACGTTTACATTTAAGGAAATGCAGACACATCCACTCACTTTCGGTATGCAAACCGCAGAAAACAAACGTAGTACTTTATGGAGTTTATATCTGGAAAATACATCTCTGAAAACTCCTATATTTTTCCCATTGTGTTTCCTAATTGCATTAAGGTATAACAAAGTCCTCTAAGAAACACATTTGGCATTGTATCATCTGTTACCCTGAAGCAAAGGCTGTTTTGTTTCATTCTGGAATCACAGCCAACCAAGATAAAGAGAAGAGTGGACGGCTGGTTAACAGCCAAAGTAACCACCTCGAAGCAGAGCCTGGGACAAGTTGAGAGAACCTGCAGAAACTCAACGAAAAATCACATGCAAACTGTCTTTCAGCAGAATACTAAAGATATCCATAAACGTGCCATGCTGGCCAAAAAAGCCTTACCTTGCAAGTCAACTAAATCAAGAATCCTGGAAATAAACCAGGAAAATCTTTCAGGTGGCGCAAGAGCTCAGCTTCCCAAACATCTGTGCTCCCTCCAAACACCCGCAAGGTTCTGCACACCAGAGAACCTCTCTTGTTTCTAACATCTGGGGAGCAGTAACACAGCCATACTTCACCTACGTTTGCAAACCTTTTTCCTATTAATTTCTTCTGTCACCCACAGCTTTCATCTTCATGTCAGAAGGGCACTCGACTAACTGCAAATTTACATGATTTAAACTCCTACCACAATGATGGTACAGTGCACTGATGCATGCACCTTTGTACCCACATCTATTTTACAGTGCACTTAATGGATGCACCAGTGTGCTTTACGGCCTGAATCCCTACTTCCACTCATTTACAGAATTGCTCTTATGTGGTTAGCCATGAATTAGACGCAACCTACCTTAGTAGGGTGCTGATTAATGCCTTGGTATACCAGACATACTCCAGGGCTTGTAGCACCACAGGTGTTTTGTATTTTACCATCATCAGGTGTACGCCTGTCAGAAACCCACTCCCCTGTTTGGCGGTGCTTCATACTTCATCCATTCATTTTCTTTATGGGGTAGGGTTGGGGTTTAAAATACAACTCTTGCCACCACTGCACCTCGCAGTAAGACTTGAGGTAATGGTGTATGAGACTCTGCAAGTATCGTATTCATATGAAGTGTCTGGTTCCAGTATACAATATATTGACACAGCAACAAAACTAGGAGATGAATATGTAAGATTGGCATCTCGTGTGCACCTTAATCCAGTTATGGAACATTTGTACATCAATGGATAGGTACTGCGAACAATACAAGAAGCATAACTTCTAAAATGTTTCACTGATATAGATATCAGTTTGCATCGTGTGCCCTATAAAATAATGAATTAATTAACCACTTTCTTCATTATAAAGATATCAGGTTGACAAAAGGTATTTCGAAAATATCAAAATTCCTTTCACAGTGCTCTTTAGTGAACATATAAACCTATTGTGTGATTTTCACTGAGTTTATTCAACAAAGTGACGTCGCTGCAAGTGATCATTGGATGTCACCCACAGTGAATGCATGTGCCTAACCTGGTAAGAACCTAGGGAAAGATATATGTAAAGGTAAATAGTTTGCAGTCACCAAATAGCAAATTTTTGTGATTCACTAGCTCAGTGGTTCCCAACCTATGGTCCCGGGACCCCTGGGGGTCTGCGAAGCCTCCACAGGGGGTCCGTGACTGCTTAGAAAATTAACTATTATTAACAGATTAATAAAGTGTATATAATTAAGTGGCTAAATGTACAAATGAAAATCTTAAAACATATTGTAAATGGTAAGGATTTTCAAATTGGAGGATAAAAATTAAATTAGTATCCTCAGACTGATTTGTGGTAGTAGTGCAAGTGTATCAAGCAGAATATACTATGGACAATGTGTTGCTTCAGTTGAATTTAGAAAAGTGCCAACATTCCTATTAAAATTTTTTTTCATTCTTTTTATTTGTATTTGTTTGCATATTAAGGCCCCGATTTATACTTTTTCTGCGCCGCATTACTGTAATTTTTTGACGCAAAAGCGTCGCAAACTTACTAAATACAATTGTATTTTGTAAGTTTGTGCCACCTTTGCGTCAATAAATGATGGTAATGAGGCACAGAAAAAGTATAAATCAGGGCCTAAATCTGTTATATTCTGTGTATGTGTTTGATGAATGCTAGTTTCTGCATTTTCTGAGTATTGTTTTGCATTTTAAATCATCAACAATGTGTAGGCTAGCGTCCCTGGATTCCAGTAATTACTCAGTGGGGGGTCCCCCGATTCCAATAAGGATTCAGTGGGGGTCTCTGGTTCCATAATGATAAAGGGGGGTGTCCACAGAAGTCAAAAGGTTGGGAACCACTGCGCTAGTTGGTAATCGCAAACATCAATGTACAAATGTGTCTCTGACACACTTTGTGATTCCCAGTGAGTCGCAAATAGATCTACCTCAAGACTAATAATGAGGTAGGTCTCGGTTTGCGACCTATTGGGACTCGCAAACATCATAGGGATGGTGGCCTACTGGGGTCAGCAGACCACCATGCCTGTGATTGTTTTTAAATAAAGTAATCTTTCTTTTTTGAAATGCAGCTTGTTTTTCTTAAAGGAAAATGGTATGTGTTCAAAAAAAGAATGAAACGTTTTCTTTTCATTTTTTAGAAGTAGGCAGTGGTCTGCGGGACCGCTGCCTGCTCTTGAAAAATATTTTTACAAACATTCATAATGGGGAAAGGGCTCTTAGGGGACCCCTTTCCATTTGCGAATGGGTTACAACTTACTTGATGTAGGTGGTAAAATGCAAATGGATTGCAACTGAATTTCAGCCTCAAAACATTCGTGCATGCAAGTGTAGTTCGGTATTAGGAAGGGATGCCCTAAACTCTCCCCTTCCTAAGACTGAATTGCAAACCAAAATTTGCAATTCAGGTAATAGGTTACCGAATCACAAATAGGGTTTTGTACATTTACGCTTTGTACGTGTAACCCCTAGAGCCCACGTAGCAACATTCGTGGCAAAACGGAGGAACTGAGGTGTGGGAGTCTTGAGCTTCAGGCTTGTGGCTTTTTTTCAGGAGTGCATTGAAGTTGCAAAGTATTACACTCTGTGCAGAGCTGATACTTTAAATTGTGGATTAGCAGCTCGTTCTTGGAAAGGCTAGTAAGCAATATGAAGTGCTCCGCCCCCAAAATTATTCCCTTGTTGTTTTTTCTTTATCATGCAACAATCTGAAGTACATATACCTTCTGGAAGCCATAATGTAGGCTAGCATGGATGCTACAGTTCTTGAGAAACCAAGTAGTGCACTCCGAAGGGAGAGGGACGGTTAGTTGGGAAATATGCCATAGGTCTGGCGCTTTTCAGTGCCCCACTTTCCTTCAGTGACATTTAGTTATGGACTTTTAATCACAAACAAGCCATCTTCATTGAAAACGAGGCACCCCGTGCAGCCCATCAATAAATGGCACTAAGGGCCATATGTACCAAAGCATTTTCCCATTGACACAGAATGGGTAAAACCCTTTGCTACATCTGGCCCTAAGTGCCATATTTTACTTTCCTTGAGGTACATTTTTATTAAGACTTAGAAACAAGGAGATGCCTGGATTGTGGTCGCAAAATATTGATACATCTCATACCAGTTCATTATTTGAAAAGGACACCAACAACACACCCCTTCCACATATCGGTTTAGCATG
Source organism: Pleurodeles waltl (assembly GCF_031143425.1). Taxonomy (NCBI): domain Eukaryota; kingdom Metazoa; phylum Chordata; class Amphibia; order Caudata; family Salamandridae; genus Pleurodeles; species Pleurodeles waltl. The sequence continues at coordinate 731,277,560 of NC_090443.1, forward strand.
GAGTTGTTAAGCCATTGTAGGAGTCAATAAGAAGTTACCAATACTTGAAATGGTTTCAATATACATAAAGGAATGTTTTGCTGTTGCAAACGTTCCAGATTATTTGTGACTGTAAAATTTAATTGAACCCTAGCGCTTAGTCTTTGAATCCAAACTTGTTGACAATCAAGAAGTGTTTGTAGTATATCACCTCCATGAAATGGTTTTTACATTTTTTCACATACTTGGAATCTCATCTGAGATATTTTGTGGTTTATTCTAGCCACTGTTTTTCTAGGTTTGATTTTCTATATCTTTTTGATAAATAATTTAGTTTTTCACAGTTAACAAAACATATAGCTCTATCAGGTACATTGATCAACCTAGTAAGTCGCAGATCAGTCATTGCAGTTGTTGCATTGATCTTATTGAACAGAGACCATTTACCCCCAAACCTGCTGTGGTCTTGGGGGCAGCCCCTAGCGATAGAGATGGATTCTTCTATTACTCATTCCATTCCTGCTCACCAGTCGGATAATGTGGGTGAGTCAGTGGTTCTCCAATAATATTAATTGCATTTGAATATTCAGATTTGTTAACCACCACTTTCTGGCATTTATCTAGTAATTGATTGGTTTCTGAAAGAAGCTTTTTACTTTCCCCATCTAGGTTTGTCGTTCATCTTGGATTGTGCTGATATCAAATTATGAAGGGCCAGAACTTCAGTTGTATGATCATTAATAGCAATACTAAATTTAAAGAACATTTGTTCCAGTTCGGATATTATTTGCATGTGTAATCTTCTACTGAGTTGCCTAATTGAGATCTATGGGATATTCATATGCTCTTATGTGGTATTTGCTTATTTTTGTGATACATAGCTAAAGTTAGCACATGCAGTATGGGTGTATTCTTTTTTTGCACTAGATAATCTAGACTTTTTGTTTACTGTTTAGGTCACTTTGTGGGTTGGATTACTTTACTTGTTAAATTGTGTAAATAAGTACAAGCTTGCTCTTCTGTGAATAACATTATTTTATTGTAGGCATTGGTTTCAATTGCATCAATTTTTCAATTTCTTTAGGGGCTGGGTCATTGTATGAGATCCCTTTTTGCACCGATGTATTGGTATAATCCCATAATAAAAGATGTTCAAAACAAATACAATTATTAAAACACATTGGTTTCTAAATGAATAAACACTGTGAAAAAATCTGTGTAGCGGGAAAAGCCACAAAGTCAGTACGATCGGTGATGCTCCTCAGGTAGACAGGCGAGCTCGTTGATCCTGGTCACCTGGTTCTCAGAGCAGTTTATGCCCAAAAATGTTTTGGGGATTTGGCCATCTGGGCACCTTTAGCACCACAACCAAGGATCCTAGACTGGTGGAACACCACTTAGGGATTCAGAAATCACCCAGGCTGTGTCCAAGTACAGGTTCAAGATGGTGGAAGCATTTTGTGTCTCTGTACCCCTGAACAGGAGGGCATCAAACTAGCCTTTGGATTCACTCTGGTAGCCCTGGGTCAGGTGAAGATCCAGGGCTCAACAAAAGAGCTGGCCTCTGTGGGGTTCAAGACAGGCTTCATGCAGCAAATCAGTTCCTACAGCAAAACATTCTTGCAGAGTGCACAGCAGGTCACAGCAGCAGGCAGTCCTCTGAGAGTCTTTCGGCTGGTCTGGGAGTGAACTGAAGAGTGGGTCTAAAGGTCTTGTTTTTAGTCCCCAGTGTTCATCCTCTATAAGGTGGGAGAAGCTTCTGGAAATATTCTGTTAGGTCCATGGAATTTCCTAACACCCCTGCCCTGGCTCCAAGCTGGCTGCAGTGACAATGTGGAGGTGATATGTCCTTTTTGTGACAGCAGATAACACCCATTCAGTTGCAAGTGGGGCTGTGCTCTGCTCCTCCCTGTTCTGAACCCCTCACTAAGATTAAGATCCAAGCATATTTCCTGTTGCATGCTTTTATAACAGACTACATCTGAAAGCAGGATTATCAGTGTTCCAAGTGTGCCAAATGGACCACAGATTGGAAGATAGGAGCATCTACAAGGTGAAAGTAGTAAAAGTATTCATTTTGCAGTCTTTTGGGCTACTCTTCTTGCATATATTTCTTCCAGATCATATACGTAATTGTTTTCCAATCATATTAATTGCATTTGAATATTCAGATTTTTTTATCACATCTCTTTCTGGCATTTATATAGTCATTGATTGGTTTCTGAAAGAAGCTTTGTAACTTCCCCCATCTGAGTCTGTTGTTCATCTTGGATTGTGCTGATATCAAATTATGAAGGACCAGAACTTCAGTTGTAAGTTAATCAATGGCAATACTAAATCAAAAGAACATTTGTACTGGTTCATATACCGTTTACATGTGTAATCATCTAGACAAATTGATGCATCTCTCCCTTAATACTCAATAGTTCTTAAGAGAAAGCCTCTTCTTTATCCAGAGAGTTTTTGTCATAAAAGCAAAAGGAATTAAGGCTTGTCTAGCAACTCAACATCTTCATAAAGAAAGTGCATATGTTGATCAACCTTTTGCAATGGATCATGTCTTTGGATCTGGCAAGAGAAGACCTACTCTCCATAGAATTACAGGATGCACATCTGTACCTTTCTGTCAGAGAGAATTGTCACTGATTTCTGCACTTTACCATCAAGAAATGTTACTTTCTGTACAAGCCCACCCATTTCCCCCTAAGTTAGCACCAAACATACTGGGAAAGGCTCTGTTGCCTCTGGTAATCCTTCTACAATACGGGTGTTGCAGTCCAAAAAAACGAACACCTGAAGGGCAGTAATGGCCCTAAATGACTGTGCAAGTGACTGATCCATTAGAGTAGAGAAATGGTATACATTCACCCCTGGGGACCTACTGCCTAAAGGCCCTCTGTGAAATAATCACAAAAAAAGCACCGCACAGAGGAGCATGCAAAATGTAAACCAAAAGTTCACATTAAAATATAGAAATGGCGGTTGGCCATATTTGTTTACTCAGTTTACTGACGTGACTAGATGTTCCCAGTTGGTGTTTTGATTGTTTAGCACTAGTTTTAACTTAAAACTTTATAACTGCAGTTCTGCTGATTGGATTTTCTTTGTGTTGTGTCATATAACTTATTAAAATTTGCTCTACTTTTCTAACTTGGTGTGAGATTTTTCTTGTGTTGTGTTTTCACTTTATTACTGTTTGTGTGTTGCATTAATACTTTACGCATTTGCTCTAAGTTAGGCCTGACTGATTCTTGTGCCAAGTTACACAAGGTTAAGCACAGGTTAGTTTAGTGAATTTTTGTGGTTTGCCCTGCAAAGGACTGTGGCTGTTGCTTGACAAGGGCTCACACCCCAGTCAACCATGTTTTCACAGGCCACTCTTAGGAGGGGAAAACCACATCCGTCACTTGGAAATGTGCTTTTATCTATCATTTAGGCAGGAACTAACATCCCAGGAAAAAACTCTACTTCACCTTTGATTGAGAATGATGATTGTTATAGGCTTACTGAATTAAGAATCAAGATTGTATCAAAGTAAAGGAGGCTAGCATTATGCATATTACTTTTATTTACTCCTTCCGAGCAGCAAACCATCAAAGGCATCCAAATAGAACCTTAAAAACATCACAATGGAAAATAGAATGTTCAGTCCCATATATACTACTTGACCTCCATCTTCCTCCTCTTTAGTTTGTTGTTCTTCCTGACAACCCTCACAAGAGCTTCATCAGAAACTCTATCCCTTTATAATTATCTGCAAAAATACATTTTAAAAAACTTGAAACCTTTAACATTAGTAAATTAAAGATCCACAACAACAGCATCTCATGAATATAACAATCTTCAACCCTCAACCGCTCCGCAAGGGAAGCACGGATGGGACAATGCTAGCTTCCTTGTCTTTAATAAAATCTTGATTCCTAATTCAGTAAACCTATAAGAATTGTCATTTTATGTCAAGACAGGAGGCTAGCACTATACATGTTCAAAGTCTTTCAAAACACAATTTGAAACATGATCTAAGGATTTAACATAAAACCTCCTAAACATTTCTGCAGATGACCAATCAGCTGCCTTCAAAATGTTCTCCAAATGACCACCCATCACACAAACCTTGCTTGCCATAGCTCCCCTTAACGAATGAGCCATAAATTGTGACACATCCACACCTGTCTTCTTCATAGCGGCTTTCATCCATCTAACAATTGTGGCATTTGTTACTGCTTTAAAAAGCTTCACATAAGAAATTAACAGTTGATCGAGTCCTGCACCTCTCTTATCCAACATCCTGGTCTCATATTCCTTTAAACAGCAAACCGCACATTTATTAGGTGAATCATCAAACCTAGGTTCAAAAATAGACCCAGACATTGACCCTCATTTTGACTTTGGCAGTCTTTTTGAAAGACCTCCGAAGCTGCTGCAGCCAGCAGGTCGCCGGTGCTGGCGGTCTGCTGACCGCCATATTAAAAGTCGTTGGAGGATTTATGGGCGGATGTCCAACTCCGAAGAGGCAGTTGCATCGCAGCACCGCCACGACAGCAAGAGTCCACCCGCAGTATTACGAGCCGTAAGATGACTAGGCGGAGTCTTGCTGGCGTGGTGGTGCTGGTGAGACAAATCTACCAGGATCCATCCCCTCCCGGATGACCTCCTCAAAGGAGAAGGTAAGTAATCATCTGAAAGGGGGTGGGGTGGCGAATGTTGGGTGCATGTGTGTGGTGTGTGCATGTATGTGTGCAAATGGGGGTGTATGAGACCGTGTCTGTGAGCAAGTAAATGGAGGTGTCTGTCTGCATGTATGCGAGTGAGTGGGGGTGTCTGTGTGAATATATGCGAGTGAATGGGGGTATGTGTCTGCCTATATGCGAGTGAGTGGGGGTGTCTTTGTGAATGTATGCTTATGCCGAGAGGTGTGTATGTGAATGCAGGCATGCGTGAAGGGGTGGTGGGTGTTTGTAAGTGTGTGAACAGGTGGGGCTGTGTGTGCATGTGTATGGATGTATGGGGGTGCTTGTGCCGATTCCTGTCGCCGGGTGCGTTTCTGCTAGGATTTTCATGGCGGGGTGACCACCACAGAAAGCCTGGTGGTCTGCAGACCCTTAATCCGGGCAGCAGGCTGAGACCTGCCACCAGGTTGGAGGTGCTCACCACCGGCCATGACGGTGCGACTGCCCCGGCAGGCCAGGCGGCGTTGTGGAGGTTTGGCATCTGCCAAACCCCACAACTTATGATGAGGCAGTCTTTACCGCTGGGTCCGCGGTGGTAGGACTGCCAGGCTGAAGCTGGCGGTTTGATGACTGCCAGCCTCGTAATGAGGGCCATAGTCTTAGTCCATTTCTAGATCTCAAAAACCACACCATTTGGTTGAAAAAAACAATGTGACACTTCTAGTGCTCTTACATCTGAAACCCTACAGAGTGAAATGAGACAAAGCAACATAGCCATCTTTCAAGACATCTCTCTCCCACACCTAAATATCTTTTGGCTGGCCAACCCTTAAATAATCCTAGAACCAAATCTACATTTCATTAAGTCTGATATTTTGAATTAGGTGGTCTCCTCAACTGAATCCATTCAATCACTCTACATACCAAAACACTTCGACCAACAGATAAACCTTGTTTGAGTGAATGTCCAGCTGCCACTGCCGACCTACAACAGTTTACTGTCCAATGTGGCATACCTTTATCAAAATAATCCTGCTACGAAATTTGCTACCTCTACCTTATCTGTCTCCATCGGATCCAAACCCCTTTCCATGCACCAACATAACCAGATCTTCCATGCCCCTCTATACCTTCTCTTTGTACCTGGTACAGCAGCTGTACCCAAAGGTTCTTTGAATCTTCCAGAATACCTGATATCCTACATGCTAGAAGGTTGAGAAAACCCAACCCCACCAACGGATGTTCTTTGCCTTCTGCACCTACCAAAAGACCTTTGTAAGGTATTAACGAAATGGGTTCCTCCACTGCCAATTCCATCACTGTCGGAAACCACACCTGAGTTTTTCCAAAATGGCTTGACCTATACCATTCAGCACTTCTGCCCTCTCATCTGTACCAACACTTTCTGAATAATTGAGGGTAAAGGAAAAGCATAAGCCTTCATTCCCTCTCAATTCAGCGTAAACGCATCCACTGGCATTGCTCCCGGATCCAGCCTCTAACTGACATAATTCAGTGAATGAAAGGTTATCTATCCTGGAGCCAAACAGATTCACCTCCAAAGTTCACATCTTTTTTACAATACCCTGAAAAACATCCGTTTGTAACTTCCAATCCCTGTAACGTCATATTTTGAGAATTCCAATCTGCTACCACATTCTGCACTCCTGACATGTACTCTGCCTTAAAATTTATTTTGTGGTCCAAACAGAATTCACACATTTCCTATGCTACTTCTGACAGTCCCTTGGGCCTGCTTCCACCTAGCCTGTTTATAAAAGCCCTAGCAGTCAAATTGTCCATTCTCAACAACACAGATCTCCCTCTCAAGTCTGCCTTGAAACTCTGCAATACAAATAACCCTGCCTGCATCTCCAAACAATTTATATGTCTCTGCTTTTCTAATGGAGTCCAGACTCCCTGAGTCACCTGGCCCAAACATGCAGCTCCCTAACCAAAGCCGCTCGCATCCGTCTCTTAAACAAAATCCATATTTATTCCAAATGTTGCCCCACCATTCCAGGCTTCCAAATTCTCTTTCCACCAAATCAATTCCTCTCTTGCTTCCACACAAAGTGGCAACAAGTCGCCATACCATAAACCTCTCTCTATACCAGAAGTCTTTAAATGTTGAAGGGCCCTGTAATGCAATAGACCTGGAAAAACTGCTTGGTTTGATCAAGATAAAAGACCAATCACTCAAGCCATCTCTCTCAACTTCACCTACTGCACCTACTGCTTTATGTTCCTTACGTTCTTCACTGGAAGTTGTAACTGATACAATAAGGTGTCCACTGCAAAACCTAGAAATTCCAAATTCTGCAAAGGAATCAACACAGATTTTTCCAGATTTACTATAAATCCTAAACTCTCCAACAAAATTTTCACCATTTCCATCTGTTCCTTCAATTCTTCCCCATCCTGATTTATTATCAACATATTGTCCAAATAAATGATCATCCTTACTCCCATCCCTCTGAGAAAACCATCCACCGGTCTCAGCACCTTTGTAAAACACCAAAGGGCTGCTGACAGCCCCAAAGATAAGCTTTGAAGCTGATAAAATTGACCTTTCAACCTGAACTGCAGATATCTCTGACTCTCCTTTGCAACTGGAAAAGTGAAGTATGCATTCTTAAGATCCATCTCCACCATCCGATCCTGATCCTGAAGCAAATCTCTGAATATGTGTATAGACTCCATCTTGACATTCTGATACATCACAGAGGGATCCATGCCCCTCAAATGTATCATCGTTCTCTACCATTTGTCTTTCTTTTCCACTAACAACAAAGTACTTGCAAACCCTTTTTCCTGCTCTCCTACTTTTATAAATGTACTTTTTTCTAATATTTGCAGTACCTTCTCTTTCACTATCTTTTCCAAATCCTTTTGAAACACCGATTCGTTTGCTTCCTTTACTTGTACTGGCTCTGTGTCAAAATCCATCTGATAACCTTTGATAGTCTGTAACACCCAGGTGTCTTGTGTCACTGACTTCTAATGGTCCTTGAAAAGTCTTAATCTTCCACCTACACTTGTCAGGATAGAACCAGAAAAATTATTTGCACTCACCTCGGTTTTGACTTTGACTGGGGTTTTGACCCCTTCCACTGCCAGAACAACCTCATCCTCTCCCCCCGAGAGTAAAATTGGAATCCTCCATGTTTATTCTAGTGATAATGTTACCCTTGGTTCTGACTTCTTCAAAAAAAGGAGGGGATGGGAGGATTTATGGTCCAGTGTATATCCTCCAAAGAACCTGATAATAGAATATGATACACTGTTCCAAAAGAATAGGGAGAGGAAGTAAAGGAGTCCTGATCATCAGGAGCAAGAGTCCTCACACACCGTACTTGGTGTCATGCTTCATCATCGGACAGCTCCTCGTCAGACCGGCGCTGCAATGTCTGACGGGCTCCCCCCTAAAAAGGGGGGGCTCTTTGCCGGAGATCTTTTGTTTTTGCCGATGATGCCGCGGAGCCAAGTATGGGTCCGTGGGGAAGGAAAGTACAGGAATAAAGGATAAGATTGGCTCAGGACCCTCACTAAATTATTTATTCTTTGATGTTGGGAAATGGCCAAGATTAAAAAAATGGCAAGGGAGTGAAAATTGAGATAATGCTCAGACACTCACACAAGACAATACAATGCAGGAAGTCGGTAATTATCCGAAATTCCTTAATATGTGGTCGACATGTTTCGCGTCTTGATATGGTCTCAACAGGATCCTACGACGCTTCTTCAGGACCTCTTAAATATTTGGACTTCTTCAATCGAAACCCAGGTGAAAAAAAAGAGAAAAAAATTATATATATAGACTCCTGCAATCTATCGTTTACAGTCAAAACGTCGTCAGTCACTTACTAGGATAGAACAGGACTGGCTTTTTCCTATCAGTCACCCATCTCCACTAGAGAAAGGGCTTCATGGGATCACGTAGGCCTGATGCCCAATACACAAACAATTTGTGTGCGTTTCGGTGTCAGACGCAGCACCTACCCTCAGGCTCCGTTCCCGAATTCCCTTGGTTCTGAAACTGGGCCTTATAACTAGTCTGTCCATCAAAACTATTATTTGAGAATACTCTTCGCATGGAAAATTGTGCCTTGTCTAAACTTGTGAAAGTACGTAATACTTTGTCAGAGACTTCACCATTCCATCACAAAAAAGCAATACACATGCCTCCTCACTAGATTCCTTCTCAGCCAAATCACTCAATATTGGATTGATCCTCATTGATACATTATTTTGTCTTTAGCTTAAAGACCTGCATTTACATTGCCCAAAAAGCATATAGCCGTCTGGCACCATCCACATAAGAGTCAAATCCAAATTCAAACACTTCAAAAATGCCTCTTACACTGCATCAAACATTTTGGCTAGTGGACCAAGGATACAAAGCACCCTGTCTTGACACTGCTTTAAAGACTTCTCTAATCCCTTCCTTGGATCCTTGCCTATCTTAAACAAATATATGCTCTGGATCCAGATTTGGCGTATTAACCACCTTCTCATCAATAATGGGCCTGGAACATTCCATCTGGATTACATTCCTTTCATCCTTTTCCAAGGATTTACAAAGTCTAGATTTTATATAATCTGATACATGGTCCAAAGGCCACTAATACTTTCCTCTTTGGTGTCTAGTATGCTTTAGATTAAACAATTTCTCCCAAAAAAGATGAAGAACCGTGTCCTTCGCATTACTTCTGACAACCATCTCACTCTCCTCATCCAACCCATCCTATTATCTCCACATCCTCCTCAGGATATTTCAGAGTCATGCTGACCTTTCTTTGCACTGCATGGGTACCTTTCCGTAATGAGCCATTTTGGACTCCTCTCGCACTTGGTGAATCTTTCAAGTGTCTCCTCTTTTTGAGGCACTACTCACCTGGACCCCTATAACAGTCCTCCTCATTAGGCTCAAAAAAATATTCCTTCTCATTATTACTCTTAGTTTTTGCTTAAAGCCTGTTTTACAGACTCCAGAACAACCACTTGTAGTTCAGTAGAAGTAATTTTCCTTATTAATTCCTCCTGAGTTACATACTCCTTATTAATATCAGTCATCTTCTAACACCAAATTAATTATAAATCACCTTTAAAAATTATTGAATCCTTAAAACACTCGAGTTAATATCCACTTAAACGCTATAATATTTCTGATCAATTTGACAATTATTCCACCCACGCACCTCTTCATAACAAATAAACCGCCCCTTACACCAAAATGCACCAATGGTGCCTTGTTGTCAAGGTTACAACTTCACAGGACTAATTCCTGTTGAAACAAAGCAACATGCTTGAAAAATAAGGCCCACAGCCCTTAGACACAGGCCTGAATGTATGAGGAAGAAAATGTGTCAGATGTGACGCTGTGACATCTCCTTCACACGGCAGCTCGGGACATACATACAGTGACACTCTTTGTTGGTGTAAAAGGTCATTTATTTTAGGACAGGGTTTAAAACACAACCATCATTTAACATTTAACTGTATATCGTCCTTTTAAACCAGACCTTAACTTTTACAATATCCTTTTGCCTTCCTTCTCTCCTCAGATAGCTCCCTTCAATTCTCCTACCCTATACGTTCCCCTATTCCTCCCATGCCTTCCTTGCTTTAAGCCTACCCTCCCCCCGCTCTGATCCTTCCCCTTTTTGTTTTTCCCCCTGGAAGGGTGGTCAAGCCCGCATCTGGCTCTCCACCCTCCCCCATCTCCTGCCACCCAGCGAAACCCATGAGGCGTTTTGCTACCCCACCCTAAGGAAAAACAACCTTTTTCCGTTTCAAAACGTGTCCTAGCATATTTTCTCCTTTCCCCCCATTCTTTTTTATTTTTATTTTTTATTCTCTAATCCATAAATTTACTCCCCTTACGCTTTCTAACATCAACCTTAGCTCAGTTAGGTAGTACGCATTTCCTATCTGCGACAAATGATACCCATCATCTCGAAACATCACCTTCTCCTGCTCCTTTATGTCCCCGTGTCTTAACACCTTGATCCCATGGGTCAAGCAAAAAACTCTCATGACCCTGTTCAGCTTTTTCTGAGCCCGCTCAATGGCTCCATGATTGAGTGCCCCTCTCCATGCCCTTCTTGGCACGAATTCCGTCCATACCAGGCATGTCCCGCATAGTTTTTGTTTCAACAGTTCCAAATCTCTCTGCATGAGTTGTATCAAAGTGAGCCCCGATAGCTTCACTAAATCATTTTCCCCAAGATGGATCAATAAAAGGTCTGGGCATCCCCACTGCGGCAAGTTACCCGTGATAAATGGGAGCAGGCTCCCCCACCTCATACCACTCTTGCCCCACCAACGCACTTCATGGTGTCTGCTGGGCAGTCCCAATGATCTGCCGTAAATTTGCTTCTCCGCAAATTGTGCCACCCAATGAACGAACGAATGGCCGACCAACCATGTCGTCATCTTGTCCGACTGCGGCCCAGCCACGCATCCTGTAAAGAAAAAACATTGTAAAAACTGTATTGGTGGGCTAAACCTCCCCCACCAACTTTGTTCTCCTCAGGACCTAACATACCGCTCGCAGCACCTAGACTTCCATCTCCCTATGGACCTGATCTTCGCCCAGTCCCATCCCAAATGCGTTGCCGCAGTCGCTGCCCCAATCCTGAATGAATGTGTTCCATAATCCCCTGCTCACCGCCCTATTCTTCCAAGTGCCATTCTCATAACTTGCAACAGCTGATAACTAGTCAGCTTTTTCCCTGATGTATGCATAAAAAACCCCGAATCGCCTGCAACCTGCCACCTGACCTTAAAACTGACCCATTCTGTTACCGGACAAGCCATTTCAACCCCCCCTTTCTCCAGCCATATCCACTTGCCCTTGCCCAGCTGATCCGTTTTTGAACGTCTGAGCCATATCCCCAACCTGTCCCATACATGCACACCTCCTTCCTCATTACCCGAATTTCTTTCCCCACCCCCAGCAGCTCGGACACGCGAAAAGCTCCAAAAAACATCCACAACATACACAAATGAAATAAACACACCTCGTACTCATCTGTACAACAAACTGGTAAAACCTGTACAATCTCCAACAATATTTCGAACGTAATGGGTTCTCTTGCTGGTTTATCCCCACTGGCCCTAACCCTGCTCCAGCCCTTCAACATTTTACCCAGTAAATCACTGTTCGCTGGGTCAGACCCGAAAAAGAGTTTCCCGTAGAAAGAAACACCTGCCAGTTTTCCCCCAATTGTCGCTGGAGATAAACCCTCCCTGATCAGAAAAAGCACAAAACTTCTGGCCCGCGCTTCAAGCATTCGCCAGCCTTGCGCCCAAAAGTTGCCCCCAAACGGCTCAAAAGATTGAAACTCCAACCATGCAAGTCTGTAATTTCGTCTCATAGATACCGCTAATGACATCTCCACCAGCCCCGTGATCATCATGCCCCCATTCCCAAATGTCTGCCGGGACCACAGTCTTGTTCCATTCCGCTCCAGGTGGCAATTCGGCAAAACGCCGCCACTGTGAACGAGATAGGGAATCTGCAATCTCGTTGTGAACCCCCGGTATATGCGCAGCTTTGAAAATAACATTCAAGGATAAGCATAGAAGCATAAACTGCCGCAGCAAGCGCAAAACTCTAAGGTCCCTTGCTCTCTGCCTGTTGACCAAATCTACCATCGCCATGTTGTCTACCTGAAAGATCACTGTCCTATTGGCTAACTCCTTTCCCCATACTGCCAGTGCCACTAATAAGAGAAAAAACTCCAGAAACGCAATGCTTCTCCCCTGCTGTAACCAAGGAGCCAGTCATGTTTCCGCACATCACCTCCCATCCCAGTATAAACCAAAACCCGACGCTCCTGCCGCATCAGAAAAAATTTAGACCTGCCAAACAGTGTCCGCCTCACCAAAAGACATTGGTACCCCATTGAAATTTTTCAAAAAGATCTCCCATATTCTCATGTCCTCTCGTAATGTCAAGGAAACTCGTATCCTGTGGTGTGGAAGTACTGCACCTGACATGGACAAACCCAGCCGCCTACAGATCGTCCGGCCTCCTCTTCCTACCCTACACGCGAAATTGAAATAACCTAAAAGCTTCTGAGCCGTCCGCAAATCTATTTTACGCAAAGTGCGCACCTCTGCTAAGAACTCCTGTATCTCCCGCACTTTTGCCGCTGGCAACCAATTCTCTTTCATCCAGCTCGATACCCAAAAAGGTCAAGATTGTCATTGGCCCTTCTGTTTTTTCCGGGGCCAGGGGTACTCCTGCTTGTTGCGCTAACCTCTGAAAAGTGTTCAGCGCCCTCCCACACGCCCCGGATACAGCTGTCCCTACAAATAAGAAATCATCCAGGTAATGAGTCACCCACCTATGTCCACTAGTTCTCACAAAAACCCACTGTAGGAAAGTGCTGAAAGTCTCAAAAAGCGCGCATGAGATCGCGCAGCCCTTGGGCAGAACCCTATCTATGTAAATTTTGCCGTCCATCTGCATGCCCAAAAGGTCAAAATCTGCTGGATGAATAGGAAGCAATGTAAAAGCCGATTGAATATCGCATTTTGCCATTTCCGCCATCTTCCCGCACCTTAAAACTAACTTTATTGCATCATCTACTGATGCGTAAATTACCTTGGAGTCTTCTTGAGCAATGAAATCATTAACTGACGCTCCTTCAGGCCATGACAAATGGTGAATCAAGCTAAACTCTCCTTGCGCCTTTTTGGGTACTACCCCCAAAGGGGATATCATCAGAGAATTACTAGGCCACTCGGAAAAAGGGCCTGCTATTCTGCCTAAACCCACCTCCTTTGCTAGTTTGTCGCACACGATCTGGGGCCGTTCTTTGGCTGACCGCAAGTATCAGCCCATCTCCTTTCCCTGGGACCTTGGTAACCTATGCTGAACCCTTCTCGAAAACCCCATTCCAGTAAACGCGCTTTGTCCGTATTTGGGTAAATGCGCAACCAAGGCAACAGAAATTCCAGTCTAACTGGTGTAGGACCCTTTTGGTGCAAGAGCGCTATGCGTTCCTCTTCCTCTTGAAGCTCTCCACTGTTCTGCTGGGCTGGACATTGAGAAACATTGAATGACTGGATGACGGCCCCCGCACTTGGAGCAGTCATGTTTAAACCTGCATTGTGCTCTGGAACAAAAACCTTTGTTAAAGTTCCAGCAGGCCCCCGAAGTTGCCCCTGTAGTTTTTGTGGTGGCGCCCGCCACTCCCAGGGCGTGGCGGGCCTGAAAGGGCTTATATGTCACTGGCAGTCCACTCGCTGTATGAGTGGACGCCGCTGCCTGCGCCGATGCCGTCCATTGCATCCATAGCTCCGAATCTACATCCCCCCAAGGTTTCTCCGGATTAACCCTCACCCGAGCCCTGAATTCCTCGTCATAACTGAGCCATGCGAAACCCCTGAAATGCATTTGTGCCTTTCTAATGATGTCCATGTATTTAAACAATGCAAGGGCCCTATCCGGGTATTTCTCGCAGTATATACTGGCGAATATCAAAAAGGCAGACGTCCAATTGTCCATTGTGATAGGGACCCTGGGCCTGCGCGCTAGTTCCCATTCCTCCTCCTTAGAACCTTCCTTGGCCTGCATGTCCCTATGCAGTAGTTTAAAAACGTCCACATACTCGTGTTTCCATATCCTAGCTTTCGTTTTCTCGGCTATGTGGGACCCGAGTGGCATCGCCAAACCCATATATGGCAACAGATTTTTATGTCCTCCCCCTTCTTTGTCCTCTACTGTCGTCTCCCCCACATCCGCTTTACTATTTTTGGCTACATCTACTGTTGCGGCGCCCTCCTTCTCCTTGCTCACAGCCGTTCCTTGTATGGAACTAGTGCCTGGTACATCCAAAACGGACCCGTCACCTGCCCCAATGGACCTACTTGTGCTAGCCTCTTTCGCTGTCTCTCCCCCCTCGCCCACACTGACCACCATCTCTTACCTCCGACATTCTCTCCCAAATTCCTTGGCACTCTCTTCAGGCTTCTACCACGCGGCATGGCTTGCCGCCCCCTTGTGGGGCCTTCCGTTGGGATCATATCCTGTAACACAGAAAACGAAGAAGAGGTTGCGCCGCTCTTGCGCCCTCGGGCCCCCCTTTTTTGACAGCGCTCATTCCCAAATCCCGTATTTCCCCATCTTCCCATTCATCCCCTTCTTCTTCATAATCCAGTTCTAACTCATCTTCTCCTCCCCATTGGCCTCTGTGTTGGGCCTCAGCTCTTGCCTTAGTTGATGTTGTCTCAATCGCTTCCGTACCCGCATGACGCACACCATCGGGACGGTACCCGTGCTCCCCGGGGTGGAGAAGGCCGCCGCAGACCCCTTCAATGCTTCGTACCAATGCGTTTGGGCCGTGTTGCGCCCAGTTGGCGTAGCCCGTCTCCTGGAAACCTCCGGCGTTGGCATTGGTTTACTTCTACCCTGTGACCGTATGCGTCACCGGGTTTCCCAACACCAACTTGCCCTTCGGCCACACCAGCCTCCTGTCTCTGGTCTCCTTCTAACTGTGGAACCCATACCCAGGTTCCACTTCCCAGCCCCGGCTGCTGCGCTCCTATGTTTTCCCTGGCCTCTCTAGCCCTTTTGTCCGCTTCGCTGCGAGCGGTCGCCTCCTCCCTGTCCTTGCACAACTGTGCCCACCTGGCTTCCGTCTCAAGGACTGCCCTGCGATGTTCCCGTATTCTGGCCTCCAGGTCCCGGGTCTCTGCCTGATCCCAATTCCCTGGCGTTTGTGGGGCTGGGTCCTCCCTGTGCCCTGCTTCTTGTGCTGACTTGGTTTCCCCCCCCCTGGCCTGGCGGGGCGCTGCCCTGGCTCTCCCCGGCTCCCCTCTGGACCTCCCCAAGTACTTGCCCCTCTTCTTTACAGGGGCCCCAATGCCCCCAGGGCTGTGTCCCTCTCCTTTGTGGTATGACAAGTCCAGTGGGGCAAAATCCCCGCTGGGCCCCGGTAGGGGCTGCTCGTTCGCCTCATCTTGCAATATGTGTCCTCCCTCCACTGCCGGTTGCCCCGCTGTGACTGCGGGGTCGGCCCCTGCTTGTGAGCTGCCTTCCTCTGCTGTTCCCTGTCCCGCATCCTGTGGCCCTGGTGCTCCTCCGCTGAATATCAGCGGGCTGTGCACACTGGGAAATTCCCGCTGCGTTTCTGCGCCCCGTCCAGGGGCTACCGACCCCTCCTCCCTGTCCCCGTCTGAATCCTGGGACTCGCATGCTGCCACCGCCGCCACAACCCGGCCCGATGCCGCCCTTGGCGGGCGCGACATCCCCACCCAGGCCTGCTCTAGCACTCCTGGTCTAAGTAAATCTGCGCGGCCTGCCTCGCCTAGCACGCAGAGCGGAGCCCTCACTGCGTCTGCGTCATGGCTCGCAGCCATGGCCTTCCTTGTTTCTATATAGTAGTATGTATCTATATGGTACTGTATTAATTTTATAGTGGCCCTCTAACAATCTAGGAAAACCGTGGGCCTTCTCAAAAAGCCGGGGTGTGGCCCGCTGGGGCACCCCTTAGTGGGTGAAAATTCCTGTGCCTCAAACCCTGGGCCCTGCTTTTATTTTTTTTTTTGGCCTCGGGCCTACATCCCCTTTTTCCTCCCTGTATGTATATATATATATATATATATATATATATATATATATATATATATATATATATATATATATATTTTTTTTTTTTTATATATATATCTTTAAAAAGGTGCCTGCGGGGCCCCCCCTGGGTTTGCTAATGATCGTGGTCCCCAGGACGCCTGTTGTGGGTGTAATTTAATGGGCCCGTGAGTACAGCCCAAAAAACGGCCCGACGCGGACCCTCGCGGCCCAAGCCCGGCTCAAAAAGCGGCACAAATGCGGCCCAAGCGCGGCTCGAAAAGTGGCATGAATGCAGCCCAAGAACACGGCCCACAACGCGGCCCACAACGCGGCCCAAGAACGCGGCCTCAACGCCGTCCTGCGCGTCTGTCCGGGACCGTTTAAATTATGTGGAAAATTGCAGCCCCCCGTCGTTCTGTTCACCCTGCCCCCCGGCTCCAACAGGTGCCGGTTGGTCAAGAGGCAATGCTCCCCCACCTGTCCCCAAACAGCCCTGCCTGAACTCACCTTGCCTCTGGCCCTGGCAAAACCACCTCCTCCAAACTTTCCCTACCTAACTAGTCGGCACGGAGAAAGAGGCCGACCCCACCCTACAACCCCCTTTTAAACCCAAACTAAGTCCCACCCCTACTTACCTGTCCTCCTATAGGGCGCCTCTGCGCCACTTCCTCCCGTCCCGAACGTACCCGCGGAGAGACTAGACCGAGTCTCTCTCTCCGCGGGACCCTCCATTCTCTTAACATCGGCCTCAAAGCGTGATTCAAGAACAACGCTACCCTGTGCACTTGAAGGAGCTCTAACAACCGCTCCTCGCGCTCCAAAGCGTGCACCATCCTCACCCTACTGCAAATGGTCTGCACTCGAGTGAGATCGCACAAGTAAGAAAAACTACACCAAATCGAACATCTCAGTCATTTTCAAAATGAAAATGAAAATATTAATAATTCTTCAAAATATCAAAGACAAAAGTTTGTGTCTTTTTAATGAAAGAAGCAACACAAAAAACATATACAACTGAACCTAGTGATATAATTAAAATACCATAAACACACCCTAAACACACCCTAAATGCCCATAAATTGGGTATTGATAAAACATACAAAAAACCATCAGCTATCCACATTAACGTACTACAAAAAACAAAACTGTTATATATACCTATCTGCTCAGAAGCAGAAAACAAAAGAGGAGGAAGTTGGAGGTCAAGCAGTATACTGTACATGGGTCTGAACATTTTATTTTCCAGTGTGATTTCTTAAGGTTCTGTTTGGAAGTTTTTAATGCTATAAGGCGTAAACTATATGCATAATGTTAGGCTTCTGTATAGACATAAAGTCACAGGTCCACTGTCTTGGAAATGATAAATTCTGAAACGTATCCATTCTACTTTTCTACTTTCCTGTTACTCATGGTGTTCATTTGGAAAATTAATGAGAAGCTCACATCTCACCTCTTTTTTCCTGCTTTTTTCTGCAGTTCTGATGCCACATTTTAGCCTGAAACTTAAAGCAGCTTGCAGAACACTCATATGGAAACACCAGAGTTATCCAGGCAGCAAGGACAACCACAATGCACTGAGCATGACGTTCAACTTGTTACCCAACAGCATACTGAATGCATGTAATCTGTTGTATGATCTCAGAACTACTCTTGCCACAACTGAGCTGATAAGTTCCCCTAAATCATTGTTATTTTGTGAGCTTTAAATCTTTCTTGTAGAAGGAGACCGGGTGATCTTAAAGAGGAGGGATAGTGCCTTGGGGCCCCTTTGACAGTCTTTGTCTGTGAGTTTTTATGCACAGAACAGACTTTCTCTGGTAGAGAGTGTCTGTACTACAGAATGCCTGAGCTCATTTAGATATACCCCAATAGTTTCCGACACCACATATCTGAAGTCACCACATTGATCTGAAAAAAGGCCTTCAATATTGCTTTCTAGAAATTGATAGAAAACGTGATTTTTTTTAACTACAGGCATTAAAGAGTCTATCATCTCGGGTTACTACTTTTTTGTGGAAGCGAACCTCAACCTAAGCATTGAGCAATCTGATAGATGTTAGGAAGCAATTCAAATAAGAGAACATTTATATTACATATGTGAAGTGACTATAAAAAATAATCTGTGGGCAATTCTGATTGCTGGCAGCAAAAAAAGTGAATCCCACAGCAAATGTGGTCTTGGCCTTACATTTGTCTTCCTCTTGGATGAATGAGCAGCCAGTACTATTATGTCAGTTGACTCTCCTACTACATAATAATAGCTTCCTTTTTTTAATCTAGCACCTCATGCACCCAGTGCAGCGCCACTTTCCTTGAGCCCCTTTGCGCCCCCCAAATGCTCCCATGTGTGTGCCGTATCTAAGATATGGCACACCGAGGCGGTAATTAGGGAACTAGCAAAAAAGTTTTGGACAGTAGTTCGGAGCTTTGCGAGATTAGCGGAAAAAGTTTGACGCTAATCATGCGAAGCCCATTGAGGCCCATTGTAGATGGATGTCTTTTCATCATTTTTTCAGTCTCCCTAATGGGGGAACGCCCCTTTTGCATACATTATGGCCCTCATTATGACACTGGCGGTAAATCCCAATTAGTGCCACACTGACTGCCGCCAAATTACCGCCACTGCGGCGGATATCCGTTCACCATATTATGAAACACACACCAATCCGTCACTATGCAGCCACAGACACAAGTCCGCCACACCAAAGGTCAGTGATAAACTGGCGGTATCATAACCCACACCGTTACGCCAACAGAACTACACCCACCACATTATGACCCACGAATCAACATGGCGGACATTCAACAGCGGTAAACCATTGGCAGTACATACCGCCGTGCTCAAAATACACACACACAAACAAAACAGTACCACAGTGGACAATTAAAACAACACACACCTGACACCCATACACACACCACACCCACATACCCACACCACTATAAAACACCACCCTCATTACCCACAACCCTTTATGAATACAAACCATTGCCAACAGACTGACATCATGACGACAGGACTAGCAAAGCAAAACACAAACGCTGTGGGATAGCGTAACTGGATGGACGGAATGCGGAACCAATCAAACATTCACCCCTAGTCACAGATCTGGGTTTAATCCATCCATTATTTTGCTCACCATGCCACCCCAGTTTGAACCCAGCCATATGCAAATCAGTCTTGACCCTGTTCCTCAAGGGAACAGTCCAGCCCGAACTGCCAGGCCAGGTTCTCCCTGGACCGGAAACAAGCATCCTGGGACCGGTTTCGGGGTTTCACCCCTCATCAGCCAGGCTAGCTTGAATCCAGTGGCACAGTGAGCCCGGGACCCACGTCTGGGCATACCCGGCGCACTTAGGGCGGCAAAAGCAAAGCAAAACACAAACGCTGTGGGATAGCGTAACTGGATGGACGGAATGCGGAACCAATCAAACATTCACCCCCAGTCACAGATCTGGGTTTAATCCATCCATTATTTTGCTCATCATGCCACCCCAGTTTGAACCCAGCCATATGCAAATCAGTCTTGACCCTGTTCCTCAAGGGAACAGTCCAGCCCGAACTGCCAGGCCAGGTTCTCCCTGGACCGGAAACAAGCATCCTGGGACCGGTTTCGGGGTTTCACCCCTCATCAGCCAGGCTAGCTTGAATCCAGTGGCACAGTGAGCCCGGGACCCACGTCTGGGCATACCCGGCGCACTTAGGGCGGCAAAAGCAAAGCAAAACACAAACGCTGTGGGATAGTGTAACTGGATGGACGGAATGCGGAACCAATCAAACATTCACCCCCAGTCACAGATCTGGGTTTAATCCATCCATTATTTTGCTCACCATGCCACCCCAGTTTGAACCCAGCCATATGCAAATCAGTCTTGACCCTGTTCCTAGACCCACACACCATCATTGCCTATACACCACCCATGCACTTTACATCACACACCCCAACACATCACCCTACACACCCTCACCCACACTACTCACACTACACCTGTGGACCACAACAATACCCCAGAATTCTCAGAGGAGGAGCTAAGGGTCATGGTGGAGGAAATCATCCAAGTAGAGCCTCAGCTATTTGGAGCACAAGTGCAGCAGATATCCATTGCCAGGAAGATGGAGCTATGGTGGAGAATCATGAACAGGGTCAACGCCGTGGGACATCACCCAAGAACCAGGGATGACATCAGGAAGAGATGGAACGACCTACGGGGGAAGGTACGTTCCAAAGCAGCAAGACACCAACTAGCTGTACAGAGGACTGGCGGCGGACACCCACCTACCCCCCACAACTAACAACATGGGAGGAGCAAGTCTTGGCAATCATGCATCCTGAGGGCCTGGAAGGAGTAGCCGGAGGACTAGACTCTGGTAAGTCAACTCTCTAGTTCTATCACCCCCCTACCTGCATGCCATCACATACCCTCACTCCCATCACATCTCCACGTCCCACACCCCCCACCATCACATCTCACTCATCACAATGACAAGCCCTGCATGCTATACCAATGCATGAACACCACTCACAGACCTGCATGGACACCTATCACTAAAGCATGCACACTAGAGAGAATCAGCTAGCCCACCACATACCAACTCACACAAGTGAAATCTGCCAGGAAAATACAACCAAAGAGGGCAAGCCACCCATGGCCTCCACTACAGGGACCCCAGGGCACACCTCATACCCAAGACAATCAGGGACCTGTGGTCAGTGGCAATGGGCACACAATTCGGAGGACAGAGGCTCAGGACAACAGGGAAACTGGGAGGAGTGCTGTGCGCCAGGGGGAGGACAGTCCCAGGAAAATGACTCTCCAGGCGTCACTCACTGAGATCCTCGGAGCATACCAACATTCCCAGGATAAGCTGGGACAGATCCTGGACAACGTGCAGGAGAACAGGTGGCTGCAGGAGGTACAGTACCAGGGGACCAGGGAGGGCTTGCAGGCCATCAACACTTCCCTGGTCTCCATTGCAGGGGTGCTGGCAGACATGGCCAACATTATGGGTGAGGCAGTCTCACAACAGCGGGCCCCTGACACTAGCCAGACTACTGAACTGCTCTCCATCTCCGCTGACGCTAGTGGACAGGAGGCCCAGCCACAGGACCAACAGGCCACTAGCACCCCTAACCCTGCAGAAGGAGAACCACCCCACAAATGTTTCCTGCGATCCAGGCAGAAGCCAGAGACTATTGCTAAGACCCCCACCAAGAAATAAGACTCTCCTGATTGTCACCCTTGTGTCCCACTCTGTCACCCTGTCAACCTTGAACTGCAATTTTTCCACTTCCTATGTCCCCTTGGATAATGCACCTGTGCTACAAATAGACTGGAACTATGCCCTTGATTTTCCTCCATCATCACCCCAGCCCATTGCACTACCCCCTTTTCTTCATAGAACGTCAATGAACACACTTTGAAAAAATACAAGTATGGAGTATTTCAAATGATTTAAGTATGTATTTGTTTAACAACGTTCAAACATTGCAAATAAACTGTACACTAATGTGCACATAGGATAGACCTGTAGTTGGCTGCAGTGAACACACCAGGGGCGATAGTGGGGCTCCAACATCTGCAAAAGGAGTGTCCAAAGGGTACACTGAGTGGGCATAGAAGTGGGAAATCACAGCCTGCCAGTGACACTGTGAAACAAACAAATGACAATGAATGTGAAGTTACACTGTCTTACCTGTGTGTCATTGAAAGTATTGTTGAATCACTGCAGTTCTGTTGTCCTCATCCTCATCCTCTGGATCCTCATCCTCACTGTCCACAGTGTCCACTGCTGCCACACTGCCATCTCCAGCCTCCTCCTCCAGCAGAAAAGGCATGTGGCATCTCAAGGCAAGGTTATGCAACATGCAGCATGCCACGATTATATGGCAGACCTTCTTGGGTGAGTAGCACCGGGAATCACCTGTTAGATGGAGGCACCGAAACCTGTCCTTCAGGAGGCCAAAGGTATGTTCAATAATCCTTCTTGTTCGCCCATATGCCTCATTGTAACATTCCTCTGCCCTTATCCTGGGATTCCTCACAGAGGTCTGTAACCATGATAGGTTGGGGTAACCTGAGTCACCTGCAAATATTGAGGGACAACATTTAGCCACACACCATCCCATACGGCCCACACCATACCCATACACCAACATCCACTGGGTGGGAACCAGGGCTCACCTATTAGCCACACCCTGTGCCTCTGCAGTTGGGCCATCACATTTGGGATGCTGCTATTCCTCAGGATAGAGGCATCATGCACAGACCCAGGATACTTACCATTGATGTGGGAGATATACTGGTCAGCCAGGCACACCATCTGGACATTCATTGAGTGAAAACTCTTTTGATTTCTGAACACCTGTTCATTTTGCTGTGGTGGAACAAATGCAATATTTGTGCCATCAATTGCCCCAATGATATGTCCCTTTGCATAGAAGTCAGCCTTCACTGTGGCCAAATCCTCCACCTGGGGGAATACAATGTAGCTGAACATGTGTTTAATCAGGGCAGACAACACTCTTGTCAGCTCTATTGAGAACATTGTCTGTGACATTCCTGCTGCCAAGCCCACTGTCACTTGGAAAGAATCAGTTCCCAAGAAATGGAGCACAGATAGGACTTGCACAAGAGGGGGGATCCGAGTGGGGTGACGGATAGCAGATATTAAGTCAGGCTCCAATTGGGCACACAGCTCAGTGATTGTGGCCCTGTCAAGTCTGTAGGTGAGGATAATGTGCCTGTCCTCCATTGTTGTCAAGCCCACCAATGGTCTGTACACAGGAGTATGGCTCCATCTCCTATTCATCCGCAGAAGTAGCAAATTATGGGGCAAAAGAGTGACGAGCCTGTCACAAACTGTACATTGTAGCCACCTTACAATGCATGAAGTTAATTTGAAATGTACAAGTGGCATCTGCCCTGTATGTACAATTGTGAACTGTGACGAATCTATAATCCAGAGCTTGCCAACCCCCCTGAAATGGCGTCCGCCTGTCCTGTGTGGAGGGACAGGTGGAAGTGAGGTAATTCATCTGATGTTGTGCACCGATGCGGGAGGCGGTCGGGAACCGCCGTGCAATGCCTCATTGGATATTATTGGGCCCTATGGGGTACAGTGGCCAATGGTGATGTACCCTGGCGGTGAAGGTTTGCATCGCCACGGGCGTCACCGCCATTTTCTATTTACTCACTCCCTTGCTACCTGACCTTCAACAGGAGAGGACCTACACTGCATGTGCTGCTGTGACCTGTGTCTGGAACCTACCATGGCACGTGTGACTGGGAAAAGGGCCCCTGCCTTCACCTCGACGGAGTGGAGACACCGGTGGATGGGGTCCTACCCCAGTACCGACTGCTGTATGGACTTCCAGACCAACAGGTGAGTACACTGTGAGCACAATGCATGGGGATGAATGCATGGAGTGGTGTGTGTGAAGGCCTCATGTAGGGGGGTTGGTGGATGTCCCCTGGGTGTCATGCTGCTTGTGTGCTGGGCCAGGTCTGTGCAAATGGGGATGGGAAGGGGTATGGTGGGCCATGAGTGTAACAGACAGGACGGTTTGACTAATACCTTTCCCTGTGTGTATTTCCTCTGCAGGTCAGCGCCCATCAAAAGAAGGGCAAGATGTGCGGTCCCTGGGGGGTCTACAGCAGGCGGAGCACTCACTGTCAGAAACAATGGAAGGACCTGAGACTCTGGGCATGAAAGGCATTAGAGGCCCAGCTGGGGATGGCCTCCCAACGAGGAAGTGGTGCCTGTCGAACCCTGACCCCCCTGATTGCCCGCATACTGATGGTGGCCTATCCGGAGCTGGATGGGTGCTTGAGGGCATCACAGCAGCCAGAAGGGGGTGAGTACATTGCCCATCATTACTACTTATGCCTGGCGGGGTGGTATGCTGGTGGGGGATGTGTGTCTGTGGCTGCCCGTAGGCCAGGCCTGACATTGCAGAGTAGGTCCCATGTTGGCCAGGATTCTGATATGATAGTCCTCCTACTTAGCTTGTAGGCATCCACTACTAGGCAGAGCTGCGTGGGTCCCAGGTATGCTGCAGTTGGCGGTATGTGTCCCTCCCCATGCCCTGGTGACTAGCATTGTTACTGGTAGTGCATTGCTTAGTGCGTAGGCCTGTTCCCTGTGTGTGAGGGTGCTGTGTACTCCAACGGTGGTGTTGGTGCAGCCATTGACAAAGTGTATCCTTTGTTTCTCCCCTTCCTTTTTGTTCTGTCATCCTGTCCTTATGTGCATTAGCATCATCTGGTGGAGGAGCAGAGGCACCAGCAACGGAGAGAGCTGCATCCCACAGGACCCAGGAGGCAGAGTCCACCGACGGTGAGGGCACCAGTGGGACGGAGGGTGAGGGGAACACCACGGCAGAGACTGGAAGGGACAGTTCGGACACAGATACCTCCTCCGATGGAAGCTCCCTGGTGGTGGCGGACACCTCAGTGCCCACCCCAGCTACAGGTACATCCGCCACCCCCCATATCAGAACTGCCCTCCCAGCAGCCCCTCATCAAGTTGCACGTGCCTGCTCAACCAGGAGGGTGGGCATCTCCTTCGCCCCAGGCACCTCAGGCCCTGCCCCAGTGAGCCCTGCTGCCCTGAGTTAGGAGGCTATGCGATCCATCTCTGTTGGTCAGTAAACCATTGTGAATGGCATCCAGGGGCTGGCAGCCCAAATGCAACAGACAAATGCATTTCTGGAGGGCATTCACACTGGCTTGGCGGTCCAACAGAGATCAATCTAGGCTCTGGCCTCCTCTCTGATGGAAGCCATTGTCCCTGTTTCCACCCTCTCCCCTTCAACTTCCTCTACCTAATCACATTCCCCTCAACCCCAACCTATCCAAAGCACACAGGCAGATGAGCATACACACAAGACAACACACAAGAGTGGCGCAGGCAAACACAAGCACCACACATCATCCCACAGGCACTCACACAAACACCATCCAGATGCAGACATACCAACATTCACTGCCTCCACTGTGTCCCCGTCCTCCTCCTCCTCCACCTCCCTCCCAGTTGCATCTACACTCACACCTATATGCCCTACATCCACATCCACTACTACGATCACCAGCACACCTATCAGAACACACACCTCACTGACAGACACCACCACATCAGCCATGCACACGTCCCCTGTGTCCTATCCCATTGTGTCTATCCCACCCCCTCCCAAAGTACACAAACGCAAGCACTCAGACACCCAACAGCCATCCACCTCACAACAGCATCCAGCCCATGCACCTGCACCAAACACAGCAGAAAGACACCTCCCACAACCACTCCCTCTTCCTCCACTCCCATACCTTTTCCCTCTCCCCGCCCCAATGTCCGTAAGCAGCTTTTCCGCTCCACCATTGACCTCTTCCCTACCCCACCCAGCCTGTCCTTCACGTCTGGCCAGGGTGGCTAAAACCCAGGCAAGCACTTCAGCCACCCAGTCCACGGGCCCAGTAGTGTCAACACCCACTCGTGGTGGGAAAGGATCCAGGGCACCAAGCTGCCTCACAGAAAAGTTGCCTGCCCCAAGTGCTGCCAGGAAGGGCAAGGAGCCATCCCCAACTGATGCCAGGAAGGGCAAGGAGCCATCCCCAGCTGCTGCCAGGAAGGGCAAGGAGCCATCCCCAGCTGCTGCCAGGAAGGGCA
Source organism: Pleurodeles waltl (assembly GCF_031143425.1). Lineage (NCBI taxonomy): Eukaryota > Metazoa > Chordata > Amphibia > Caudata > Salamandridae > Pleurodeles > Pleurodeles waltl. The sequence goes on from NC_090443.1 coordinate 731,303,463, forward strand.
AGTAGCCAGCCCCAGCTGCTGCCAGAAAGGGCAAGGAGCCATTCCCAGCTTCTGCCAGGATGGTCAAGGGGCCTGCACCAGCAGGCAGGAAGGACAAGGGGCCTGCTGCTGGGACTCAGTCAGAGCCCCCACCATCAACCATGGTTGTGCAGCCGTCCAATGCTGCAGGGGATGGGCAGGTGCTTCCCCCCACAACCACCGCCAGCAGCAACAGCACCACCACCACCAGCAGTGGGCAGCCATCCGAGGCTGCAGGGGATAGGCAGGAACTTCCTCCCACAACCAACAGCAGCACCACCACCACCACCAGCAGTGAGCAGCCCTCCGTGGCTGCAGGGGATGGGCAGGAGCTTCCCCCCACAACCAGCAGCAGCAGCACCACCACCACCAGTGCCACCACTGAACAACCGTCACCGCCGACGGACATTCTGTAGACCTGCCTCCATGGGCTGTTGTGCGGCCTGCCCTCTGCAAATCCTGTGGGAATGACACCCACTTGAGAGACTGTGACCTTGCACTCCCAAAGATCTGCATCACAGGGCACATTTCCCCCTGCAGAACCAGTGGGTTTAGCACCCACTCACCCCATCCTCCCCAGGATGAAGATCACAGGGCACAATGCCCCCTCCAGAACCAGAGGGAAGCCACCCACTCACGCCATCCTCCCCAGGATGAAGATCAAAGGGCACGATGCCCCCTACAGAACCAATAGGGAAGCCACCCTCTCACCCCATCCTCCCCAGGATGAAGATCACAGGGCACAATGCCCCCATCTAGAACCAGTGGGCAAGTCACCCACTTGAGAGACTGTGGCCTTGCAATCCCCAGGACAGAGCAATGGGCATGTTGTCCCCCTCCAGAGCCAGTGGGCAAGTCACCCACTTGAGAGACTGTGGCCTTGCTCTCCCCAGGACAGAGCAATGGTCATGTTGCCCCCTCCAGAGCCAGTGGGCAAGTCACCCACTTGTGAGACTGTGGCCTTGCACTCACCAGGACAGAGCAATGAGCATGTTGCCCCCTCCAGGACCAGTGGTGTTGGTCCATATGCCGGCTGAGGTGCCCCCCGTTTCCCGTCCCCCTGAGGTGTCTGCTATTTTCCAAACGATTCCCCTGCAGTGTTCTCTCCATGTTGCGGCAGGCGACAAGTGGGGCCTTGGGCTTTGTCATGTGGCCCTGTGGTACACGCACATTGAGGACTGGCCAGTGTCCCTTGAATAGAACATATGTATATATTTTTAGATTGGATGCACATATTTCTACTGTATTTACATTATTACACTCCCTTTCATCAATCCCTGTAGTCCTTGCATTATTCCTGAGGGGTACAGGGTAAATATGTTTTCTTACTGCATGTGATTGTGTGTATGGTGTAGGGGGTGGGGGTGGGGTGTTGTGCGTGTGTGTGTCACTCTCTTTTTCCTTCTCCTCTACCTTGTGTGCTAGGTGGCTGTAGTCACTGTGTTTGCCTTCGCCGTTGGTGTTCGTGGTGGAGCAGGACGTAAAAGATCATCGGAAATATTTGCAGCTTGGGCTCCATGGCGTTGTCGTTGTTCCATGTGTCTCCAATGGTGAGTCTTTTACCTTCTGTGCAGTGTTTCTGCCAGGCTTTTGATGCCCTTGGAACCGCCCTGGAAAAGGTGGCGGATTGGGCTGTCATAATACAGTGGGTAGAACATTGTCTTCCACCTGGCTGTAGGCGGCTACCGCCATGGTGGCTGTTGTTTCCGCCCTGGCGGTCGGTGTGGTAAAGTGGCTGTCTATCTGAGCTCTTTCCACCATGGTCATAATTTGGTGGTAATTACCGCCAGCCTGTTGGCGGTATTACCGCCACTTTATCACCGACCGCCAGGGTTGTAATGAGGGCCTATGTCTGGTGCAGGCATAATATAGCGCAAAGGGTTACAAAGTGGTGCAATGCATGCATTGCGCCGCTTTGTAAATATGGCGAAAGGAAAAGGCCACCCTAGAATAAAAAAAATAACACTAAGGCGGCGCTCTTGAATCAGGACCTTAATTGTTCCGTACTAGGAGGGCATGAGGGACCTTGAAGGGAGGCGAGGGAGTAGGACTAGGAATAATGCCATTATGAATAATTAATGGACGTATTACTTCCTGTCCCTCCCTCCGTCGCCTTCCTTCTTATCCAATGAGATGAAGCAAGTAAATAGAGATGGACAACTGAGTCATGGACATGCAATGGTAAGTCAGTGTCCATACCATATACAAAAACACCTTTATTCCATTATAGAGGACAAAACGCTGAGACTCAAAACATTATCCAGACATGCCAACTCTGCAATCCTACAGTGGCGAACAAAAGTGGAAGGGAAAAACCAGGTCACAGTCCTATGAATCTCCACGACAGATGATTACCTGCAACTCAGCCACTGTTGCTGCCATACTGTGAGTAGAGCACCCCATAACCCCTAGGGAAGGAACCACCTCCTTCACCTCATATGCCAGCTAGACTAGGGAATGTATTCCTCTGCTTAAGGTGGCCGTAGATGGCTTCTTCCCTTTCCTTGCAGGATGAAAGTTTACAAAAAATCCATCCCCTTTCTGGAATGACTTCATCACATCAAAGTACCACAGCAAGGTATGTCTCATGTCCAAACAATGCAATTTGCACTCCTCAGAAGAAGAAGGTTCCGGACAAAATTCAGGAAAAATCATTTCATGACTGCCCTGAAAAATCTAATTCACCTTAGGCACAAATTAAGGTATCAGGACCACAACAATCCTATCTGGAACCACCTTACAAAAAGGATACTTACAAGATAAAACCCCCAATCCACCCAAGCACCTAGCAGAAGTGCTTTGCAACCAGAAAACAAGTTTTTAAAGGCAGGAGCTTCAAGTCAACCCCATCAAGAGGCTCAAAAGAAGGACCAGTCAAGACCTCCAAGACCAATTGTATATTCCAACTGGGAAAAGACCACATCGTCCTAGGAAACAAGTTCAACAACCCTTGGAAAAAACGAAGCATCAGCCCAACCGCAGCTATCAAATTTCCCCAGGAACCACAAAATGCCTGAATGGCCACCCACTGAACCCTCCATGTAGTGACCGACAGACCCATGACAGCACCATCTTGCAAGAACTGCCTGAGCAGAAAAAGACTGGCCAAAGGTGGATACACCTGTTTCCTCGAACACCAGAACAAAAAGGCCTTCTAAAGCCTAGCATAAGAATGCAACATAGATGACCTCCTAGACGCCTGTAAAGTCTCTGCCAAATGCTCGGTGATCCCTAGACCAGCTAAACCTCTCCGTTCAACCTCAATGCTGTCATGTGCAACTTCCTCAAGGATCCCAGGGGAAGAGCCAGAAAGACCAGTGGAGATGGGATGACTGGAAGATCCCATTCCAGAATGAACCTCAGCAACTCCAGAAGAGGGAACCAATTTGCTCTGGGCCATAGCGGAATAATCAAAAACACCTGAGCCCCCTCTTTAATGACCCGCACCAGAAATGCCATGATTAAGTGAAATTGCGGAAAGGCATAAAGCAGACCTCAAGGCCAACAATAAGTCAACCCATCCATTCCCCAAGCCTGAGGAAACCTTCTCCGGGAGAAAAACATCTGCACCTTGGCATTCTCCAGAGAAGCAAACAGGCCTACAATTGGAAGGCCCTACCTCAGAACAACCAGATCGAACAGGCAGGGTAGCGTCGCGTAGGCTCTCATTATCCTAATGAGACTTCTGGATTTTGAGCGGCAAGATCGTTCACAGGGTGGGGGACTAATTCTGACCCACGGTGAAGGACCCTTGTCACTCTAAATCTGGGTTTTGCTCCGGCTAACTAGCAGGGCCTCATCTCTCCCGAAGGGTAGAGACAATTGGGCAGCCGAGCGCCGAGTGCATGACATCTTAGCACTTCCCAGGGAAGTCGTGGTCACTCAGGTCACAACCGGTTCTCTCATACACAGTGCGGTCTCACATAAAAATGACAAAGGCAGTTAAAGTTTTAAAGATTGGTTTAATAAAACAACTGCATTTTGGATAGCAAAGCGTGAGCTGCAATAACCAGAACTACACAACACAGTAGGATTAAAATAGTAACGATGAGAGTAAAGCACAAGAATAAGGCTATCATAGTGCCACTAGATTATGTTCTCTCTAAGTTATATGCTGAGCACAGCATGTGAAGCTCTAAGCCTGCATTTCTGGTTCCCCCGGGAGGACATCAACCCTTATACCTGAGCAAAGGCCTGTAATCTGCATCAGCATCTGCAACGGGGCAGTCAGCATCTAGTTGTAGGTTCCTGGCCAGAATCTCTCCTGACCTATACTAGGACTAAGAAGTGTTTTTATAACTAACACACAGATGTTCTAAGAAAATGTCCCTACGTAAGGATGTGTATTTTCTACGAATACCGGAGACTAAACTTCTACCACGTTTACCGGCAATGTACCAGACTGTAGCCTTGACTGAAGTACAGGGCGATCGAGAAAGCATTATTTGAGAACACAGTGCTGAACTAAGCTAAACAGTGTGATAGAAGGAAATAAAAACAAGACCGTAAAACTGGTTATTGTAAAATAACAGTGCAAGGCTGAATAAAATGTATCTAGGGCAAAGTGCACAGCGGCCTAGTATGTTAAAAGAACGTGCATGGAGTTATATTAAAAATGGCTACACTACACCCTCCCCTTGTCGGTAGAAAGTGGTTTAAGCCGAAGCTAAAATGCCCTAAGCTAAAATATATTTAAAACCCTATTCAATTTCAACAAGTTAAGAGGACACACAAGCATACTAATTTACAATTTTTTAAAATAAGCATGCGGCCAAATGCCGAATTCAAAGGAAAATGTCAATTTAGAATAAGTCCTTATCAAGCATCAGTCATGGAAAGCAGGAGATTTTCCACCTCGGAAGATGACAAAACCGGTAAATCCACAGCCAAAACTATCAAGAAGCAGGTGTGTTCCAGAGCCCCAGTATCAACCAAGGCGGCATCCTGTGTAGTGCCTACGAACGAGTTAATATCAACTTCATCCAGGAAGGGTAGCTCGTAATCAGCTTCTCTAAGCAAATGCAGCCGCAGCGCGCATGCCTGGTAATGGACCCTCATCGAGAACATCAACAGATCAGCATCAATCACTGAGGGGCGTTGCTGTGAGAGACAGACTTCCAGTGCATGTTCAAAAGAGCACCAATGGTACCGAAAGATGGGCTGCACACAATCCAAAACCGGTCTGAATGACAAAGACCAGTCACACTCCAAATGTTTCAGGAGTGTTGCTCCAAAGAGCACGACACAGCTGCGCTGATGGGACTGCCCACATTCGTCCTTGTTGCGGCGGGACAGCCATTGCGGAAAAACAACAGCAACAGCAAAATGCCGGCTAATAAAGCCAAAGTTATCGGAAATCCCCAAAAAATGCTTCCGAAAATTGAATGAATAGCCGAAGTTATTCAGCCGAATATGGAGGAAAAGGTTTGAAGAAATGAGCAAATCCAGCTGTGCTGGATGCATTAAATATACGTCCCACGAGTTCACCAAAGTGTCTCGGAAAGTTTGTATTTAATAGGGACTGTATTTCCGCCGATGACCTCGCCACCTGAAGTGCGTAGGTCTCGCATGCAGATGTAAGGGCCACATGCTTCTGTCAAAACGACTTAACTTGTCAAAATTCACCTTGGAAGTAGCAATGTGAGGCCAAATATCCGCTACCTCCCTAATTTTGGTGGAGGGAAACAACACATTCCCGCAGCATGTAACGACCTTAGTGACCAAAACAACGTAAACTATTCCGGCCCGCATGCCACAACAGTCTTCACTATTGAGGAGGACGTAGCTGCCCTTTGAAAGCACCTAGAACGTGCGTTTAATCAAGGGAACTGGAACTCACTTCAGATAGCAAGCCAAGTGCGCAACCGAGGCATTACACGCCCCATGCAAGGACAGCTGCTTACAAATCATCGAATGGCTGACTGAAGTCTAGCATTCACTGCCGCTAAGAAAGACCTTTTTCATGCCATTGAGGCATTTGTACGAGAAGGGAAGCTCCCTAACCTCATGAATGTAACTATCTCCCAACTTTTTGAATCTGCCTACCGGAACATGTTTCAAACACGAAGTGAATTGTAATGTAGAAATAGGCAGATTAATAACCCAGTGTATCAACCACTCTGCTGAGGGAATCTCGGCCACGGTAAAAGGCAATCTTTCTAACTTTTCAATGTTGAGCATGACGTAAGTCATCTCCTTCTTAGCCATTAGTTGCTGTTGTCGCGTTAAATTGAAGGTAAAAAATATTTCCTTGGCACTGATGTGCTGCCATGGAACGCGACCCGCCTTCAATGTCTGAAGCGTCCAACCCAACTGCATAATGGACCTGGTCTGACTCTGTCCATGATATAAAGAAGACATATCAGATCGTATAATGTCTATAGCAGAAGAAACAATGTTGTTAATCGTATATATCCGGTAGGACAAGGTGTGAATTCCATTATCCACAACAGCTAATGCCTTTCCTGATCTTTCTGCCTTCACCGGGCTGCAGCCTCCTGTTGGGAAAGTTTCCATATTTCCTTGTATACTTCATACAAGAAACGCTTCCTACGTGGTATCTTTGGGCCTGACAAAAAATCTTGTAAGTCAGTGTCATTAGACAGGAGAGTGAGATGTGTCTTAACTGCATCTAGTGAGGATGATTTTAGCCACTGTTGGCACAACTTTCCCACACTATATGTTGTAATTATTTCAGCATGTTCTGGTGATTTATAGCGAGGGTCTGACCTACTCGTTCGGAACCCCCCCCCCCGAAGAGGTGACAAAACGGTTATGACATCCATTGGTATCTATTGGCCACAATAACCACCCGCCTGGATGCGTCAGTGAAGTATTAAATGTACCGTTCTAGACCCATTCATTAAGCGCACTACATGTTGCATTTGTGTACTTTTGCCAGTTATTAAATTTTGCAGGGGCAGGTATTCTGGGCATGTTTAATTCTCTGATTGTAGCTAAGCCTAAGCAACTGGTCTGTTGTACTGTTTCATTTAAAAAAATCATTTGAACGGGGATGAGACATGCTCTAAACAATGTTTCTCTACCCTTTGTTTGCCAATTTTTTGTTCCCCAAACACTTTTGAAATCAACATTTTTAGACCAATATTCATAACCTTCAATTGACAACCGGGAAACAAAGGAGTCCGAATATATAAATTTCGTGTTGGTCAACAAATATTTTTTATCCCTAGTCGGAGTCCTCTTAAAATAATATGACTTAGCATTTTTTTGATGATGCCCAGCAAACTACGTACATTTTTCAAAATAAGTTTGTGAACTCCCTTGCGGGGGAGTTGGGCAATGTTCCCATTGCGTATACTCAAATATTGTTTTCGGACTGCTCGCTTTATGTATGAAGTGGTGCCCATAATAATTATAGCAAAACATGTCACCATAATTGTCTTCAAATTGGTAAACATCCTCATTTTCATAGACAGTATAATATTGCAATTCTGTCATCATTGAGTCAACTGTTTTCACATCCCAATCATCAGATACAATGCCTGGTATAACTATGTCATTCATGGATAACTTTAGCACATACGGTATTTGAATTATTTCAGTGGGACCATATATATAAAATCTTACTTTATCCCACACAATCCCATCTGGAATTGGTACTGCAGAAATGTTCACAAAGGACAAGTCTCTTCGAACCTTATGTGATGAAAAATGTGGTTTCAATACCTTCTCCACCTATTCAACCGCTGATCTTTCGGGAAGAAAATGACCATGTATTAACAGAAAAAAGGTAATGACAAACCCAATCCAAAGAAAACATGCTAGGACAGTCAATAAAAGCCACAGATAATTCCATGGAAAAATAAAATATGTATCTTTAAGCCAATGTATCAGCTTATGTGGACCCGACAGGTCAGCAGTCGAAGAGGCAAACAAGTCTGATAGACCATCGTTGTTGTCGGCAAAGTAACCAGAGGCAGTTTGTGCAAAAGGCCTTGCCGCAGTCAATGGAGGAGTCGGTGTTTCCTGTGATGGTACAATGTAGACAGCACCAACCGTCTTGTTTGTAGTCATGGTGATTTCATCAAATGTTTCTAAGTTGCTCGTTGTTAGTGGAACTAATGCAAAATCATCATCCACCCTCCCCAAGCTCGGAGAGGCAATAGTGTTAGTATAGACAACTTGAAGTGGAACTTCTTCCCCAGTAGTGAGAGGGATTCGGGAACTACTGGACGTTCCTCTTGGTCGGCTGTGTAGAATCGGCCACATGTTGTAACTTGACATTGTCAATAGAAACAAAACGATTTTCTTTGACACCTGGCAGCGGTGTAGAATAACAGTTCTGGTTCTGTGTATCCACAAAACAGGAACTGATGCACAATAAGAAGAGCCAAATTATTTTTTCACTGCGACCTTTTCACGCAGAAGATCCCCAACCCTGGGAATCCATCTGGTAGGTGTTACTGGCACATCCTTAATTCCTGTGGAGGCAGCACGTTTAGAGGAGTTATCTTCACGGAACTGCTGTAATTTGTGTAAAACAGTGACACAATAATTTATGTCAAAAGGTGTGTCTGCCACCTCCACACCAGGACCATGAAGATCTGGAACAAACATTTGTGTTCTGAACAGGCACTCATATGAAGTACAACCCCCCAGGGACATTCTAGGCAGGGTATTTAGTGCTCTCTGAACTCCATACAGGTGGGTTAACCAACTACGACCCGTACCTAAGACTCTGGCTGTTAAGGATTGCTTTAAATCGTGATTTAATCGCTCCACAACAGAATTTCCCTCGGTATGAAATGGAGACGAGTACTAGAGTTGGACCCCCAATGAAGCCATGGTGTCCCTGAATGCCCTTGAGGCAAAAGCAGGGCCCTGGTCCGAATGGAATGCCGCAACTGCATATGTACCGACAAAGACTCGCAAATCTTTAATAACAGTCCGAGCGTCAACCGAGCATTGTGGCCACACCCACACAAATCTGGAGCAAGAATCAACAGCGACTAGTATATATTTGTATGCACTGTCCGGTGTTAATGGACCGCAATGATCCAGGTACACACATTGTAATGGTCTGTTTGATATTAAAAGGGGTGGCTGCAGAGGGCGCTTAGCTGTGGAAACTTTAATTTGTTGACAGATTTCACAACAAAGGGCATACTGCTTAGTCTCTTTATAGAGACCAGGCCACCAATAACGGGCCTGCAAGAGTGAAATTGTAGCAGCCACACCAGCATGTGCAGATGCCAATCCCTCATGCGCTGCTTTAATCAATTGTGGTCTTACATCTTTATTGGTGATGTCGCGTACGCCTACATCTAGAATTTTAACTTCAGCATTCAGCATACTTCCCATCAAGTATTGATATTTATTAGGGAATCCTTTCGGATAAGGCGTACCATCAACCGTAGCTTTTAATGTCTGTGTCTGGTTTGGAACTCAAACGAGTCACTGCAGCTACAGTGGCAACTGCCATTGCTGACTTTGCGGCTTCATCAGCCAAAGTGTTTCCAGCAAAGTGTATTCCAAAGTGCTGGTGTCCAAGTGTCTGCACAACGTGGGTAGCGTCTCTTTTAGGTCTGCTACCTTCCCCCACAGTAGTCTGTGTTTTATGGTGTTGCCTTTCGAATCTCTGAACCCATTTAAGCGCCAGTAATGCAGGTATTCATTAAATGACTGAACGCAATAATAAGAATCACAAACAATCAGTTTGAACTGTGTCGGATCTATATTTTCCAGTGCCATTAGTAGAGCTTTTAGCTCAGCCAATTGTGCTGCACAATCCCATAAGGTCTGTGAATAGGTATGTTGGGGACAGAATTTCTCCCCCTCCATATAGCCGCTCACAACCGCACATGCAGCAGAATATTGATGTTTTGTTCCAAACGCTGGTTGCGCAGAGCCATCGGTGTACATGACTACCTGATATTGATCAATAGGCAATGTGTCAGCGGGGACTGGATATTCAACTTCACATTGTAGAAATTCCTGAGTTTGTAACTTTGGGTCAAAATTATAGTCTACATCAGTGGCTGTTAAAGACGTAGCCCATTGTATCCATCGTGGGTGAAGTGCTTTTGCGTTCGGGACGCTAGATTTTGTAACAGCCTCCAGGGCCGGAATAGGAGCAACGACAATAATGCGTTTTCCTTGGGCAAGCGGTCTTTCTTTAATAACAGCCATCTGTAGAGCAGTGAGAATTTTCTCTGTGGGTGCAAAGTGTTGTTCAGCAGCGGAATACAAATGTGACTTGTATGCAATCCAGACTGTCTCACCTTCATTAAATGTGACATAAGTAAACCCACTGGCCCCAGCTATCACCCTTATGACCAAATGTGTCGTATTGTCCCGCGTGTGTAAATGTTTTGCTGCTAGCATATCTGCCTGTAACTCTCGAAGAGTATGTGTATGTTCAGTTGTCCAGAATTTACTTGAAAAATCAGGACGTATTAATTCATATAAAGGTTTTATGCGCGTAGCATAATCAGGAATGTATATTCTGCCAAAATTTAGAAAGCCCAATAACTATTGTAGTTTTTTAATCATATTTGGTGGTTGCAATTGTGCACATTTTTCTAAAAATTGTGGTGCTAGGCTCTTCCCTTCACTTGACAGCTCACATCCCAGGAACAGGACGCTGAGGAAGGCAATTTTTGATTTTTTTAAGTTAAATTTGTAGCTGACTTCTGCAAACCCTACAACAACGCGCGCCACCCGTCTTAAATGTTGTAGTAACTCGTCATCCGTGAGATATATATCATCCACATATGACAATGCTTCAGGGTCCAACTCGTGTAAAATAGCAGCTACATGAGCTGCAAACAGTCCTGGGCTGTTCTTATACCCCTGAGGCAAACAACAGAATTTTTTCTGGGAGCCTAGTGCGCTAAAGCTTGTTAAATCTCTGCTTTTAGGTGCTATATTCTGGCAGAAAAATCCATTCGAGATATACAAAGTCGTTTTATATTTTTTCCGCACAATGTTGCTCATTAGTGCAGTGCTATGCGAATTTTGTATAGCACATGTACGTGTATGTCAATTTAAATGTCTGTAGTCTAAGACTATTCTACATGAATGGTCTGGTTTTGCTAAAGGGAATAAGGGATTATTCATCGGCGTGACACAGGGTTCAATCACCCCCTAGTATTCTAATTGCGTAAGTATTTCTCTTACCGGTGCCCTTGCTTCGTGTTAAATGGGATACTGCGGTTGCGGCTGAGGTTCACCTTTAATGGGAATTCCATGGTATGGAGAATCCCTGTCCCACCCTACGTGATTTATATATAACGCGGGTGCTTGTGCTTTCTATAGAATAGGACTCAGCGAGTTCCTCTGGAACAAGGGGCGAGAAGGAAGGTTTAATAACCTCCTCCCCAGCTGGGCAGGTGCAGACAAAATCAGGCGGACAATCTTGTTCGGCCAACAAAATGTCATATATTTTAACTACACGATCCCAGAAGATTGCGTGTATGGTGCGTTCAATGTCTCCTTCCAATTGTAGAGTTACTCTATACACCCTATCGGGTTCGGAGACACACATATCTGGTGTTTCTACTTGAATGAAGTAATCAGTTGCTTTCACCTCCAGATGCTCTAGAATATTCCGGCGAACTATTGTGACCTCCGCCACGCTCTCTGGCAGTGCTAGAGCCCAGTTCTTGTTCTTCAAGAGAACCCTCTTCCTGAGTGGCATGTCTAACCGAGAAAGCAGCTACTTTTTTCTTTTTAAATTGTTGTTTTTGTTGTACTGGTTTCTCTTCCTTCTTAACAGAAACCTCAGAAGAGCGTTGTGATTCCTGTCTCAGTTTCACGTACTCTGTTCTCCGCTCTGATCGCCCACCTCTCTCATTTCTCTTTTCTGATGAGTCCTGAAAGGAACGAGATTGCTGTGTATCAGTATATTGATATCTATCAGGCGTTTTTATATTCTCTCTATTGCTGAGATTATACCTATTCTGTGGGGTCTCCGTACGTGGAGATTCTCCCCTTTCTTTTTTAGGTGTTTGTTGTTTTTTCTCCCAGCGTTTCTTGTTACCATCAGGTTGTTGCTTATTATTGTCCTTATTAATTTTACCCTGAAATTGAGGTTTTTGTGGTCTAGCCCCAAGGCTATCTCGACCGATACTGGAATATGTTTCTGCTATTATTTTAGGCAGTTCCCACTCCTGATCTTGTTGCGGAACGCCACGAAGACGCATGCACACTGCAAGTGCAACTGCTTCCCCTTTAAGGTTACTTAGGATAATCAAAGAAACCGTGGCAAAGTTGCCCATCAGTTGCATTACTAAATCTAAGGCCGGGGCAGCCCCGTATTCATCTTGAATTTGTTTAAGCACTTCCGGTAGGTTGACTAGTGTTGGTATACCATGTGCCGTTGTATAGAGCGCAGCAAATACCGTGCCCCATGTATTACAGTGCTCAACTGTAGGAACCATCCCAAAGGGCAAGCACATAGTTAATATTCTATGTTTATCCTGAGGTCCCGTATGGGGAAATACTGCCTCCAGCTTATTAATTTTTTGTGCCAGCCAAAATGGAGTCTCCTCTCGTTTTGCTGGGACTTTACCCATAATAGAGTGTACAGTCACCGGATTTATACCTGGTGTTACTGCATGTGGTTGTGCTGGAGCAGCACGTGCTGGGTTCCTATTTAGTGTCTGCGTCACAAATTGTACTAAACGTCTATATATTGCTGTTAATTCAGTATATAAGCGTCGAACCTCGGCTACCGCCATATTCGCAACCGCAGGATGAGGTGTATATGTGGCTAATAAAGGCCGGGTTGGTCCATCATTACCTAGTGGACCTAACCTTACTGGTAATATTGTATGGGGTAGGGCGCCATCAAGCCAATTATTATTTTCTTGATAAGATAGAGGTATCTCTAAGTATGCGTACACCCTGTACTGCCCATGCGCGTTCGCAACTGTATATGTATGGAATGTGTTTGTGTTCCCATCAACTCCTGGAAATGTGACCCAAGAATAGAACAGCTCTGTTCTATAGGCTGCGTGAGCGTCCACCACAAAGGTGACTGGACCTCCCTGTGCTGTAAGTCCATGTGCTAATAAATGTGTTGTAAGTGGTTGTCTCATGTTAAGAGCTATTTGTACAGCCTGGGGATTTGCCATTATAAAGCACTAAAGGTTCAGAGAAGGTACACCAAGACAGGGTCTTTTTTCCTTTTAAGGTTCAAGTTTGAACAAACACCCGCTGTAAAATAGGGTTACCTATACGGCGGTGGTGGAAATCCTCAGTACCACGGACGTCTCCGTAGACGGAACTGAGGGGTCATTATATTATATAAGACTGAGATATACCGGTGGACCCGATAATTAGAGCCTGACCAAACGTTGGTGGCGCCATGTCGCGGAGGCTCTCATTATCCTAATGAGAATACTGGATTTTGAGCTGCAAGATCGGTCACAGGGTGGGGGACTAAGTCTGACCCACGGTGAAGGACCCTTGTCACTCTAATTCCGGGTTTTGCTCCGGCTAACTATCAGTGCCTCATCTCTCTCGAAGGGAAGAGACAATTGGGCAGCCGAGTGCATGACATCTTAGCACTTCCCAGGTAAGTCGTGGTCACTCAGGTCACAACCGGTTCTCTCATACACAGTTCGGTCTCACATAAAAATGACAAAGGCAGTTAAAGTTTTAAAGATTGGTTTAGTAAAACGACTGCATTTTGGATAGCAAAGCGTGAGCTGCAATAACCAGAACTACACAACACAGTAGGATTAAATAGTAACAATGAGAGTAAAGCACAAGAATAAGGCTATCATAGTGCCACTAGATTATGTTCTCTCTAAGTTATATTCTGAGCACAGCATGTGAAGCTCTAAGCCTGCCTTTCAGGTTCCCCCGGGAGGACATCAACCCTCATACCTGAGCAAAGGCCTGTAATCTGCATCAGCATCTGCAACGGGGCAGTCAGCATCTAGTTGTAGGTTCCTGGCCAGAATCTCCCTCTGACCTATACTAGGATTAAGAAGTGTTTTTATAACTAACACGCAGATGTTCTAAGAAAATGTCCCTACATAAGGATGTGTATTTTCTACGAATACTGGAGACTAAGGGCCAGATGTAGAAAGGGTTTTGCCCCCCGCAAAGAGCGAAAAACGCCGTTTGCGAGGCGCAAAAGCCTCTCCGGTATGCAGAAATGCATTTTGCGAGTCGGATCCGACTCGCAAAATGCATTTCTGACTCGCAAATAGGAAGGGGTGTTCCCTTCCTATTTGTGACTCGCAATGCTATGCAATTCCATTTGCGACCGCGAAAGCGGTCGCAAATGGAATCGCAGTTACCATCCACTTGAGGTGGATGGTAACCCAGTCGCAAACGGGAAGGGGTCCCTATGGGACCCCTTCCCCTTTGTGACTGGAATTGAAAATGCTTTTTCAGAGCAGGCAGTGGTCCAATGGACCACTACCTGCCCTGAAAAAATCCGAAACTAAAGGTTTCGGTTTATTTTCAAAGTGCAGCTCGTTTTCCTTTAAGGAAAACGGGCTGCACTGTGAAAAAAAAAAACTGCTTTATTCAAAAGCAGTGACGGACATGGTGGTCTGCTGTCTTAAGCAGGCCACCATCCCCGTGAGTGCCCAGACTCGCTAAGGGGTCGCAAATTACGACCCACCTCATTAATATTAATGAGGTGGGTCTTTGCGACCCCATAGCGAGTCGCAGAAGGTGTCTGAGACACCTTTCTGCATTCCAAATTGCGACTTGCAATTTGCGAGTTGCAGGGACTCGCAAATTGCAAGTCACATTTTGGAGTTTTGCTACATCTGGCCCTAAACTTCTATCACGTTTACCGGCAATGTACCAGACTGTAGCCTTGACTGAAGCACAGGGCGATCAAGAATGCATTATTTGAGAACACAGTGCTGAACTAAGCTAAACAGGGTGATAGAAGGAAATAAAAACAAGACCATAAAACTGGTTATTGTAAAATAACAGTGCAAGGCTGAATAAAATGTATCTAGGGCAAAGTGCACAGCAGCCTAGTATGTTAAAAGAACGTGCATGGAGTTATATTAAAAATGGCTACACTACAGTAGCAGGGAGAAAATCCTTGGACAAGATCTGCCTAAACATTCGCCTCCCCCTGAATGTACAGAGTGTTCAGACCCAGAACCGATTCCTGATCGCAGATGAATATGTCTTGTGCAATCAAGTTTAGCAACTTGGACCTGGTACCTCCCGGTCTGTTGATATGAGACTTCACCACCAGATTGTCTGAACCAGTACCATCATCCCATTGAGGGCTGCTTGAAAACTAACCAGAGCCAGCAAGACAGCCTTTAGCTCCCACTAGTTCGAAGACCTCAGAGAGCCCTGAAGAGACCAGATCCCCCACACCTGCTCCAATTCCAGCCAAGCCACCACCTGGAGACCCTGGCATCCATCATCACCAACACCAGAGCTGAGGGAAACAGAGAAATGTCCTTAATGAGATGATCCCGCTCAAGCCACCACAACAGAACTTTGCAGACCTGGACCGACATCTGGAGACGGACCATAAAACCCTGAGAAACTGGCAATTAAAGAGAGTCCAATTGACTAGCTTGTGCACAGGAAATCTGTCCCATGAAACCAGAAAAACAGTTGATGCCAAGAGACCCTGGACCCTTACCACTACACAGCCTAGAAAGCCTCCTTATACACCAAGGCCTACACCTGATCCTGCAAGCAGAGCAGTCTCCTCTCTGAAAGAGACACTCAGCCCCTGTGAGACAGAAGCAGTGCCACAATGAAAACTATATCCTGAGACGGAGAATGTTGTCCCCCAATTTCCCAAAAACACTGTGCCCCTGCAGAACGTGCAAAACCCTGTCACAATAAGCCACAAACTGTGACTCTTTTTGGGATTGTAGCAACACGTCATCTAGGTAGGGTTAACAAACACACCCTCGGGGTGAAGGATAGCCAGCAGAGGAACCAGAACCTTTGTGAATTCCCTGGGAGATGACTTGAGCTCAAAGAGGAGAACACAAAACTGGAAATGATCATCCCCTTTCCTAAACCTGAGGAATATATAAGAGGTAAATGCAACAGGGACGTGACAAAAGCATCCTCAAGATCCAATGACGTCTAAAAAATCTCCTAGACCTAGCAGAGGAATGATTACTTGTTGTGTCAACATTCGAAAATGAACAGACCTTATCCAAGAGTTGACCCACTATAGATCCAGGACCAGAAGAAATGCCCCTGACATCTTCCAGACCAAAAACAGAATGGAATAGGCACCTGTGTCTAACTCTGCTCTTGGTACTCTGCAAATGGCCCCTTTCACCAGTAAGTCCCCCATACCCGCTAGCAGGGCCAGTCTTTTTTCTTCAGTCACTGGAACTGGAGTCAGCAGTTCACCAGTATTTGGGGGAACATACTCGATGACATAGCCATGGGCCACAATGTCCAGGACCCATTGATCTGAAGCCTCCTGCTGCCATACAGAAAGAAAATCCCAGAGCCTGCCTCCCACTGGTAGAGGCCTTCCGTGGCTGTGATTGTCAGGTGCCCTTCATTCGATCCCCCCTTCTGAGCTGGGCCATTATGCTTTGGAGAAAAGCATGGCTGAAGCCTACGCCTCCAAAAAGAAGAGTGATGGCCCTCATGTTTCGGGGATGACTTGGAGCACTTATTCCACCCCCTACCAGCTGAACAACCACCCGTAGGACCACTCATGCTTCCTCTCCTTAAAAGCTTTAGATAACATGGCAGGCAATTGTTCCCCAAAGAGACCCTGACCCTCAAAAGGAAGCTTCATCAAGTCAGCCTTGTCCCCAGGATCAACCTTCCACTGCTGCAGCCACAGTGATCACCTGGCTGCAACCAATCTCCCAGTGGACCTGTCAGAGAAGTGAATAATGTCTGAGGAAATGTCTGCAAGTAACCTAGCCTACTGCTCCTTGGCAGCCAACAAATCAGAGCCGAGCCCTCCTGGATGGCCACAGTATTGGCCAGGGATTGGGCAGAATAAGCTGAGAAAAGACAAGCCCTCAATGCAAAATTCTCAGCTGCAAAAACCTTCTGAAAACCAGAGTTCACCTTCCTATCAGTAGCACCAGTGGGAGAACAGTCCTCTGGATTGATGGCAGACTTACCAATCAAGGTAGCCAGAATAGAGTCAAGGCACAACTCATAATTGGGCCAGCGGGCAGAAAACCGGAGTGGCGGTTTTCCGTCCGAAAGAGTTTGGCAGGCGACCTCTACAGCCCACCCAACTCAAAATGAGGCCCAGAGTATGGTAAAACGTCACCCCCCCTCCAACATGTACACCTTTTGCAAAAACCTAGGGACCTAGATCTTATGGACATCCTTCAATTACTTCATAAGCGTGTCCTTCACAGGGCCTTGAAAAGGCATGTCAAACCTAGAGGGTTTAACATATTGGGGGAAAAGGGTGCCTCCCTTTGTCCGCTGCATGGAAGGAAGAAAAACGCAAGTTCTCTCACACGTGTCAGGATGTTCCACATTTCTTGCCTGGTGACATACTTTCCTTCAGAAGACATTGTTGGAGCCTCCAGTCCTAGGCTGGCGAAGCAGTATCTGCCCCAAAAGTTTAAGCCTAGCCACATTTCTACACTTCCCAGGAAGCGCTTTGGCCACCGCCGCCTCAATCATGTCTTGCACTACATCCCTTGACATAAGAGGCACACTATCCACATCAGGATTCCGATGCTCCTGAGTCCATTTGCAGGGATAAGAAAGTCCTCCTCCTCAAAGGAAGTAGTCAATAGCACAAACTTCCTCTTCATCACCCTCTTTCTCTCCATGCTGAAAATCAGATAAGAATGAACAACTCCTCAACAGTGTTCCTTAAAAAGGGGAAAACTACAAGAACCACCAATCAAGAGCTGCCAGCAATAAAGTAAGGAAAAGAAAGAAAAGCTGGCAAAATCCAATTTCTACCTGTCTATACTTGCTGCCATTGGTGCCTTCCAGTGCTTGCAAAACATTTCCAACCTCACGGACATAATGACCCTGAAGTGCAGCCCAGGCACCTCTGGACCTCCAAACTCCATCATGGTGACTGATTGCCAGCACTCCTTACATGCAAGAAAGGACAGAAGGAGGTGGGGTGGGAGGAGTTTTTATATTTAGAGGTAGGGGTCTTTTGGAGGAAAGGGAACCTCAGTGCTTAAGATGGAAGGCAATGGAGGGACAGGAGGTAATGAGATATTTCCTGAGAGCAACACAAAAACTAATGAGCATGTCCACAGGTTTAGTTTCTAAGAACATTTTTTCAAAGCATTTGTCTTTGTTGGAAATGACCAATTCAGGAAAAACAATATTATTGCTAATGGAGTCAGGACTTGTTCCATCATTTATACTTCTAGTCCAGGTCTTTGGAATTGTCTTTTGATTTTATTGCGACCCTCATATTAGAAGCAAAACCCAGGCTTTGTCTTTCTAACCTCAGCGCTGCATGTCTTTATATTATCAAGCACTGGAAAGGTATCTTGGTTTTACAATTTGATAAAAGGTGGAGGTTCTTAATGTTATGTTGATTAAGGAGCATGCAGTTTATTCAGTTATTCGGTGATCTAAATATTTTCCACTTACAAAAGGCCCCTGAGCATTTTAGAGTGGAAAGATCATACATAGTTTAATACATTTGTTTGTACATATATTGCTAAATGTATTTATGAAAATGAGCTCCTTTTTGCTCAAGCTGAGGTAAAATTCTGATTTGAAATTAAACTATTCAATCAATGTAAGTTTTTGTAGTTGCATTTTATGTTGTATTACATCCATAAAAGTGGCCACAGGCAGCAAAATACCTAACGTTTCAAACCTAAGCAGAGTCTGTCCTTGTCAAAGCATACTACATGAATCCCAAAGTCCAGAAGTGTGTCTGAGCTAAGAATCTTGAAGTCTTCTCACCCTCAATCAACAAATGATTCTACTGCCTTGACATTTATGTGGACTCATAACTAACTTTCAAAGAACATATCAATAAAAATACTATTGGGTAAGTCTTCTGAATCACAGTATAGTAAATTATGTTTTCCAAAAGTGATGGGTCAAATGTCCTATTAATCAACTTGCCTGATTTCACCAAAGCCACTTTTACATGAGGCCACTCACCTTATTAAAGATTAAAAGAAATTTGATAATATCACTCTCACTGCCATGTATTTATGTTGGCTTTCCTCTCAGGCGTGCATCCTTTTCAAAGTCTAATGCCTAATATTCTGGTTTGTAATTTCTGGAAGTAAGACATCTTGGCAAATAAAAACTCTCTAATTTGGTCCAGTGCAGATCTATCCAGTTAAAGTCACCAGCCAAGCTTGCAATCCAGTTGCAGTTGGTGACTTGGCAAAATGGCGGGGAGGGGGAAACAAAACAAAAATAATACTAAAATATACATTAAAAAAATTAAACTTACCTTAAGGTTGCAGCCGTGCTGCTGCTGCACCGCCGCTGCTCTCTAGGAACAGGCTCCCAGCCTTCCCTGCGCCAAACATGACGCTGCTCAAAGCAGCGTAATGATTGGCTGGAGCACCTTGGCTGGGTGTTCCAACGCAGACCCGGAGCCTGGGCCGACTCTCGTCAACTCGACAACACAATGCATGGTTGGAGATAGCCCTTGTGCGCATGTGTGTTTGGCAGGCCTGAGGCGGCCAGCCAAACATACATGCGCATTGAGGGGAGTGCTCCGTGCACTCCCCTCCCTGCTCGTCACCCTCATGGTCCCACCACTTTAGAAATACATTGATAATAAACAGCATTTCTTATCGTTTTATTTCTAAAGGTTTGCAGCTCCTGCTGCTGCTGCTGGCAGGGGCTGGTGAGGGGGGGGGGGGAGACGCTCCTCTGCCCTAAAGGAGCCACCCAGGTTGGAATCTGAAATACTACAAAAAAAAGGCAAACAAACAGACTTTCCCATTAATGCAACTACCACTACAAATAAAGGTAATAGTAAATGATAATATTAGTAACTATAACAACAACACCAACAATAATTTCACTAATAATAATAATGATGATAATGATGACAATAATTATTATTATTAATAGTAGTATTGTTGTTGTTAATATATATTTTATGTAGTGCTGAGTACCACATTTGCGCTGTTTTTAAGCTCCCAAAATAACAGATATTACCACTACTTAATACATTGTGTTCTTTAAATTGGTGCAGATTTAAGTTCTATGACAGATTGTCCATAACTCTCAGCTAGTCATTTACCCTCTGCAATAAGGAAAGGTGTTCAGGCCTACCTTTCTGGACAATGCATTTAACAATACATCTGAACCTGAGCATCTCATGAAACTATCTTATGACTACTAATATGTTGTCGTTCAATGTTAATTACATAAAGTGTGATTGGCTGCCTCTTGTACTTTTAGCTCGGTTCTTTCTCCTACACTACAGGCTGAATTCACAGATACATTTTCGGCTGTAACGATATATATATGGCTGAAACGGGCTTCATTTATGTCTGTCAGGAATTCAAAGAAGCACTTCTGTCAGGCATAATGGGCTGCATAAATCTCTGCTCTGTGTATCTAGAATTCCACACTCATTATAGACAGGCAAGGGCTGTCTGCCTTTGAGAGAAGAGTGACAATGTTGGACAGTGTTTGCTTGGAAGAGTAATTTCGTGGGAGAGAGTAAAGCAGAGTTTCAGTGTCTGAGTTTCTCTCTTTAGGAGAGCTTTTGTGGGAGAATGTCCATGTGAAAATGTACATGTTAAGATAAAATGCATGTGCACTGTTATATTTGTGTGAGGGAACCACTCTATTATCAATCAAACAAATAATAATGCGGGTTGGACATCTAAGGTTTTTTTTGCTTGCATAAAGGGCGAGGGTGGTCTTCATCAAAACAAGCACTAAAGTTAATTTCACTATTGCATCAAGATATTGACTTTGGGGGCACATCCCTTTCACATCTCTGAGCCCTTGAACAAATTGCTGCAGCAGCCGAAGTAGACTAGTTATCAACTGAGTTGCAAATATATTTAAAATTCAACTCGAGGGGCTCTCAAATAACAAATGAATATATGACAATGTATTTAGCTGGAGTTATTTCATACCTTATCTGTTAGATTAAATTTTATTATATATTCAATACATGCTTATTGCACGGAATTGTGTACAGCAACAGAATGGAACTACATAGTAACTAGTGTGAGAAAGACAAATTCGATCCAGAATGCTTCCCTGTGGAAAGTAGCTTATATTTTATATTCTAAATTTAATTACAGAGGGGCTTATATTGTATACCACAGTTCTATCTCAGCACCTCTACTAATTACGATTACTCTGTCCCTCATTGTCTATTTCTTTCAATTTGTTTCTCCTCCTCCATCTTTCTGTATTGCTTCTGCCTTCAGAGTTTATGAAACATGAACGTACCTCCTACATATGCCTTTTCCTGCCTTTCCGAAGTGCACTGCAGAGCTAGTGATGCACTCTCCTTTGAGAAACTTTTAAACTCCTCAAAATTGTAAGTTGTCGAAAAGCACAATAAAATAGCAATTAAATGACACTCGGATAATTCGCTATAAAAGGAACAGTCTTTGTATTGCAACAGCTTAATGAAGAGGGCAGGATCTTTATTACAAGTGTGAGCTTGCCATGTCAATCCATGCAGACCACTGCTCCTTTTAGACGGCAGCAGCAGATGTCAGAATACATACAGTATTAGGCACGTTAACTTCAATTTCAATTTCTTGTGAATCCCTTTAAATGACATTAGAGCTCTGTCAGAAGTTGAAGCTCACTACCGGCGCTCCTTGTGAAGAATGACAAGTTACCCTTTGCTGCCACAATCCCTCACTCCTAATTTACTAATTTTTTTCGGACAGTCGAGAAAGTATTTCCATCCAGTACTGGAACTGGCTGCGAGCCATCTGGTGGTTTCTGCTAGGCCTCCTCTGCTGACTTGCAGCTTTGCACAGTGCAGTGCAGGGGAAAATCTACTGTAAATGCCACAATAACTCAGGAAAGCTGTGTCTAAGAAGATCAAGGTATACTGTGTCACTTAAGAAAACAACAGCCCGAGCTGAGCTCATCCCTAGGAATGCATTCTTCTAATGACAACGGCTGCCTTGAAGTCCTCGCAGCGAGGGCCGTGTCCCAGCGCAGTAGTAATGCATTCCTCGTCTGTGGAGTACAGAGGGACTGTTTATTTCTGCACTTCCTCAAAAGCAGTCTGGGGTTTCACTTAGCCTTTGTTGAGGAGAAGCGAAAAAAACAAAGAATGGCCTTGAACTGGCAAATTAATTAGGATATTTTTCACCAGCCCTTATTTTTATTTGAACTGGGAAATAATCCTGCCCTTTTTATTTATAACATATGTATGGGGTTGAAAATGAACTCTGAGCATAATATTGAAGTAGCAAATATACTTATATTTCCTATAACTGACTGCTTATTTCAAGTTGTGGTGAATGAAGAAATACATAAAAGTGTCTCTGAAATACAAAGCAACGTTTTTATCAAGCTTAGTTCATAGCACGCACAGTTGCTTACAAATTGACGATTCTACGGTCGTTCTTAACGTTCATAATTATTTTTTATAGAGATTTATTTATTTCGAAGCGTTATATAGCGCCTGCATGTGTTACTTTCAGGTTTATCCACCGCACTAGGCATCACATTCAAAGAGACTGTAGGCATTTTACCGTATCTGGTCCGCCTTTGGGTGGAGCATCGACTTGGAGAGGGCACCACTGATCCAGTACAGATCTTCCGAGTCAAAGAGCAACGCGGCCTTTCTTGGGTGGGTGGGGGTGATGGAGTGTTCCCTTTGGAAAGTTAACTTCAGTCAGTCAGTGCAGTTTCGGGTATAGGTCTCATGGCGATGTACATTATGAGTAGGGGTCCAGGTGGAAGCTGGTCGGGGATCCCGTATGCATAAGCGAGTGTTTACTTGGCAAAAGCACAAAAAAAGCACGTGCGAGGACCCAGGTTATTTCCTAGGAGTTCGCTGCAGTTGGCACTACCCACAACACATGCCAGATCACCGCCTGCTGTATGGATATACTGGCAGTGCTAGTTTGATTTTTTTTAAGTGTATTGAATTTTTAAGTATATTAATGTTGTCTTCTGCTCAAAAATAGACAGTGACAAGATGTGGTGGACTTTAGTAAGTAAGTAAGTGCCAGTATTTAGAAGTGCGTGCTGTTGTCGAGCACTGCCAAACACCAGATTAAGCACAGCATTCATCCAATGCTTCCTTGCCTAAATAAGATTAATTCGGGTCTTTGCTGAATTGGTGATTAAGTGGCTGATGTCTGAAGAAGCTAACTTCAGAATTAGGCGCTGGGGGTCTCCGAGCTTCTGTTGTCATAGCTCATCCATCTCATCTTGCTGGAGGAAACTAGTGCAGCTTAATTTGATTTTAGCTTTCTGCTTGCCATAGGTATTGAGGACCTCAGTCCTAAATGGCTTTATTTGTAAAGTACATATTGAAGCAGATCCTATGTTGGTCAGTTAAGGACTCCAACACAGTGATGGATCAGCTTACATTACCTAAGTTTAAAGTACAGATTGACTGCCTTGTCCAGCATCCTCTTTTGTTTGGGTTTGGGCCTTCTGCAGGCACGGTTAAAGCTCTTTTCAGTTATCCAGGAGGAGTAATAGCAAGATAATTTAATCAACTTGAAGTGCAGGATCTTTGCTCCACTGGCCTCTTGCAGGGAGTTTGAAGGACTTTTGTGCATCATTTCAGTGCGCATTGTGCACAGTTCAGATGTTTCTTATGAGTTGCAAACCTTTACAGGCTGTTCCAAGAGTGTGGGGGCCAAACAAATAGGTGTGATGTATAGGGTCCTCCTCCAATATTACATACCGCAATTCCCCCTTCACTCTCCACTTCAAGCAGAGCCAGCCTTCTTTCATTAAGAAAAAAAGAGCTTGAAAGTGCTAAAGATGCTTCTTGGGTCCTAGAACCTGTGTCCAGCTAGAGGTGGATCTGAAAGATATAACCTAGAGGCAGAAGTGAATCTCACACAAGTGAGGAACCCTTTAGTGAGCCTCATGAGGTGATTCTGCTATTCGATTGGCCCTTGTCTATGTAGAATTGCTGCCATTAGTTTGTGAAGTTGGACATGACCCTATTTACAGCCATGCCTAACAGTCTAGCCCCTCCATGCCATCCAGGCTGCACCAAGGATGATAAAGGCTGTTTTTTTTATTATGCCCAAGGCTATGAGAAGACTAGTTTAGGAATTCTGGGGCATATTTATACTCTGTTTGCGCCGGAATTGCGTCGTTTTTTTTGACGCAATTCCGACGCAAAACTCACTCCATATTTATACTTTGGCGTTAGACGCATCTAGCGCCAAAGTCCATGGAGTTTGCGTCATTTTTTAGCGTGGACACCTACTGTGCGTTAATGATATGCAAGGTAGGCGTTCCCGTCTAAAAAAGTGACTCCAAGGCATGTGCGCCGTATTTACACTCCCGGGCAAAATTCACGCCCGGGAGTGGGCGGGTCAAAAAAAATGACGTACGGCCGCTTTTGCGCCGTTTTTTAGCGCCTGGTCAGGGCAGGCGTTAAGGGACCTGTGGGCTCGGAAGGAGCCCAGAGGTGCCCTCCCATGCCCCCTTGCCCACCCCAGGAGGACGCCTAAGGATGGAGGGACCCATCCCAGGGACATTAAGGTAAGTTCATGTAAGTGTTTTAAAAAAAAAAAAATTGTGGCATAGGGGGGCCTGATTTGTGCCCCCCTACATGCCACTATGCCCAATGACCATGCCCAGGGGACAGAAGTCCCCTGGGCATGGCCATTGGGCAAGGGGGCATGACTCCTGTCTTTGCTAAGACAGGAGTCATTTCTATGGGGGTTGGGAGTCGAAAAAAATGGCGCAAATCGGGTTGAGGCGAAAAATTTGCCTCAGCCTGACTTGCCCCATTTTTTGGCGCCCAAGCTCCATATCCCCCTACGCCGGCGCTGCCTGGTGTACGTCGTTTTTTTTCACGCACACCAGGCAGCGCCGCCGGCTAACGCCGGCTAACGTCATTGAATAAATACGGCGCCCGCATGGCGCTTCAGAATGGCGTTAGCCGGCGCTAATTTTTTTGACGCAAAACTGCGTTAGCGCAGTTTTGCGTCAAAAAGTATAAATATGGCCCTCTATGTGCCACCTTGATAGACTACCTTTCTCCAAAGTCAGAGATCACGCCTAGCCATGCAGTGATCTCTGTACCTTGTTAGCAACAGTCATCATAGCAGTTCCTTTCAAGGTACAAAAGTTAGGTGGATGACCACCTTCAGTTTAGATTAGAATTACAGGTGTAATGCCCTTTCTTTGACGGCCTGCACTATGTTGGGTCCTCAGAGGAAGATTTCCGACGACAAGGTGGTTGTCCTCCTGACTCTAAATAGGGTGGCGGAATACCAGTTTGGTAGTGAGGATACTCACACTTGCGACGGAATATCCTCTCTGCCAACCTCTAAATCACCTCCCAAGTTTGGCGTAAACAAAAAGTATTGGTACCTTGAACAGAAACCACACAAAAATAAATATTTGTCCTTGCCACTGAGCTGGGGAGGCAAAGGGCAGCAGCCTAGAAAGGCAGTCCCACGGGCATGTCTCAGAACAGCACTGGACACACTGCAAGGAGACTAAGAGAGTCACTGATATTGAATGAGAGAAGAGTTTTGTGAGGTGGACTATATGAATAGGGACTAAACCCCAAGAGTCAGAGTATGGGCTTGTGGTGGGAGCAGTAACCTATGAGGAGGACACAGTTCATGGAATGGGAGATGGAGGCAAAGCAAAGTATTCTACTCAATACAACATGATAGTGCATCTGGTGATAGGTGCATGGGGTCTTTGAGGGGAAGCAAAGGGGATCACCAGGAAAAAGCACAGTGAGGAGGGAAAGATTACTATGGCAATGGAATATCATGGTGGACAAAAGACAATAGGAAAAGAGCGATAGAGAACTGGGAAGGGAGCAATTTCAGGAAGGTATGGGTTAGGATGCTGATTTATTTACTGGGTTTGTCCTGCTGTATCATTCTGCTGTGTTTGATATGGTCAACTACTCCATCTTGTCACATAGGTTTTCATTGTCCTAATGATGCTACTGGATTTGGGTGGCAGAATCGCACAGACTGTGGGGTACTAAGTACAATTCCACACCATGTGACGCCTGTCAGCCTAATCCGGGTTTTCCAGCTAACTAGCAGCGCATCATCTTTACCCAAGAGCAGTGATGATTGTGGCAACTGGGCGAATGACAAGAAAGACTCATTAAGGGAATCGTGGTCAATCAGATCTTATCCCTTTCTCTCTGTTCCGTTAGTCTCACACAGGCAAAGACAAACAAAGGCAGAATATAGTTCAATAAGGATTTCTTGAAGTAACTGCATCTTAGATAAAGTGGCATGTACTGCAATAACTAGGATGATAAAACACAATAAAAGCAAAATTGTGGCAAGGAGAGTGAAAAACAAAAACATTCCCACCATACTGTCACTATGGGTGATATATAGTTCTCCTCTCTAAACTATGTTAGAGCAAATAAGCCTAATTCGCCCTTCAGGTTTCCCCCTGGGAAAACATCATCCCTCATACCTGAGTAAGTAAGCCTGTAGTCTAGTGAGACGCTTCCCCATGTAGACCTGGGTACGGAAGTCTAAGCAAGCAGCTGTAGCAAGGCAATCAGCAATCAGCAATTATCATGCTGTTGTGGTCATCTGGCTGGTATCTCCTTCTAACGTGTATGAGTCAAAGGAGTGTTTTATTAATAAAACAGTTGACATTCTAAGAAAGGGTCCCCACGTAGGAATATATGTGTTTCTATGAATGTTGGAGACACAGCGTACCACTTTTGCCCCTCAACCCTATCTGACTGCAGCCTTGAAGAAATCACAAAGTGAAATAAATGTCCTACAGAAGCATTGAGACCCCCAGCGCCTAATGCTGAAGTTAGCTTCTTCAGACATCAGCCACTTAATCACCAATTCAGCAAAGACCCGAATTAAACTTATTTGCTAGGCGAAAGAACAATTAGATAGAGAGAAATAAATCATCACCACAAATGTGGCTATTGCTAGAAAAATAAGGCACTACTGAATAAAATGTAACTGGGCCAAAGTGCACAATGGCAGGCCTAAGTTTGCTCAAATAATGTGTCTAAAATATGGCTAAAATAGCTATACAACACCCTCCCCTTGCTGGTTCAAATGTGGTTTAAAAAGCCTAATAACAAAAAATAAAACCTAATAAAATCTATTTATAAGGGCATATGCAAATAAATATCAGTAATGACAAGTTGAAAGACACTTGAGCTTGGAGGAAAAGAAGGACAATTTAAAACTTCAATAGTGGCACCAAAGAAACCCAAATTCAAAGTTCAGTGTCATCTTGAAAATCATCAATTATATCAGGGACGATTGACGCCAGGAAATACTCCACTTCGGCAGGTGGTGATAAAGTATCCAAATCGTTGCCAAGGAAAACCACAGGGCACTCATGTTCCAAAGCTTGAGCTCCAGGTGAGGCAGCACTATTTTGTGTTGTGCCCAATGTTGAGTTAAGAGTTGCAATATCCACAAAGGGCAAATCATAGACAGCTTCCTGGAGCAAACGCACCCTCAACGCGCATGTATGATAATAAACCCTCATTGAGAACATGAACAGATCAGCGTCAAATGAAAGTAAGCGCTGCGTAGAAAGACAGACTTTCAGCGCCCATTCAAAAGGGCACAAATGCCATTGAAACATGGGCTGCACTCAATCCAAAACCGGTCTGAATGACCGAGACCAGTCACACTCAATTGCTCCAGGAGTGGTGCTCCAAAATACTGCATCATGCGTTCATAACACAGTTGTGCTGGTGGAAGCACTTTTAGTCCCCCTTGCTGTGAAGGGACAGCCATTGCTCAGAAAAAGTAGCAACAGCATGACGCCACCTATTATAGTCAAAGCAATCAGAAATACTCCAAAAATACTTGAAAATATTGAGTGTATGGCTGAAAGTATTAGGCCAAATATAGAGGAGAAGGTGTGAACAAAACTAGAACCAAAAGGCTTAACCCCTTCGCTGCCAGGCCTTTTCCCCCTCCTGTGCCAGGCCTGTTTTTTGCCTATTTGGAATAGTTCTCGCTTAGGCCCTCATAACTTTTTGTCCACATAAGCTACCCACGCCAAATTTGCGTCCTTTTTCTCCAACATCCTAGGGATTCTAGAGTTACCCAGACTTTGTGGGATCCCCTGAAGGAGGCCAAGAAATTAGCCAAAATACAGTGAAGATTTCATTTTTTTAAAAAAAATGGGAAAAAGGGGCTGCAGAGGAAGGCTTGAGGTGTTTTCCCTGAAAATGGCATCAACAAAGGGTTTGAGGTGCTAAAATCACCAGCTTCCCAGCTTTCAGGAACAGGCAGACTTGAATCAGAAAACACAATTTTTCAACACAATTTTGGCATTTTACTGGGACATACCCCATTTTTATGATTTTTTGTGCTTTCAGCCTCCTTCCAGTCAGTGACAGAAATGGGAATGAAACCAATGCTGGATCCCAGACACCTAAACATTTCTGAAACGTAGACAAAATTCTGAATTCAGCAAGGGGTAATTTGTGTAGATCCTACAAGAGTTTCCTACAGAAAATAACAACTGAAAAAACAAATATTGAAATTGAGGTGAAAAAAACAGCAATTTCTCTCTACGTTTTACTGTGTAACTTTTTCCTGCAATGTCAGATTTTTGAAAGCACAATACCGTTACGTCTACTGGACTCTTCTGGTTGCGGGGATATATAGGACTTGTAGGTTCATCAAGAACACTAGGTACCCAGAGCCAATAAATGAGCTGCCCCCTGCAGTGGGTTTTCATTCTATACCGGGTATACAGCAATTCATTTGCTGAAATATAAAGAGTGAAAATAGCTATCAAGAAAACCTTTGTATTTCCAAAATGGGCACAAGATAAGGTGTTGAGGAGCAGTGGTCATTTGCACATCTCTGAATTCCGGGGTGCCCATACTAGCATGTGAATTACAGGGCATTTCTCAAATAGACGTCTTTTTTACACACACTCTTATATTTGTAAGGAAAAAATGTAGAGAGAGACAAGGGGCAATAACACTTGTTTTGCTATTCTATGTTCCCCCAAATCTCCCGATAAAAATGATACCTCACTTGTGTGGGTAGGCCTAGCACCCGCGACAGGAAATGCCCCAAAACACAACATGGACACATCCCATTTTTTGACAGAAAACAGAGGTGTTTTTTGCAAAGTGCCTACCTGTAAATTTTGGCCTCTAGCTCAGCCGGCACCTAGGGAAACCTACCAAACCTGTGCATTTTTTCAAACTAGAGACCTAGGGGAATCCAAGATGGGGTGACTTGTGGGGCTCTGACCAGGTTCTGTTACCCAGAATCCTTTGCAAACCTCAAAATGTGGCTAAAAAAACACATTTTCCTCACATTTTGGTGACAGAAAGTTCTGGAATCTGAGAGGAGCCACAAATTTCCTCCCACCCAGTGTTCCCCCAAGTCTCCCGATAAAAATGATACCTCACTTGTGTGGGTAGGCCTAGTGCCCGCAACAGGAAATGCCACAAAACACAACATGAAAACATCACATTTTTTGACAGAAAACAGATGTGTTTTTTGCAAAGTGCCTACCTGTAGATTTTGGCCTCTAGCTCAGCCGGCACCTAGGGAAACCTAGCTAACCTGTGCATTTTTTAAAACTAGAGACCTAGGGGAATCCAAGATGGGGTGACTTGTGGGGCTCTGACCAGGTCCTGTTACCCAGAATCCTTTGCAAACCTCAAAATTTGGCTAAAAAAACACGTTTTCCTCATGTTTCGGCGACAGAAAGTTCTGGAATCCGAGAGGAGCCACAAATTTTCTTCCACCCAGCATTGCCCCAAGTCTGCCGATAAAAATGATATCTCACTTGTGTGGGTAGGCCTAGCGCCCGTGACAGGAAATGCCCCAAAACACAACGTAGACACATCACATTTTTTGACAGAAAACAGAGGTGTTTTTTGCAAAGTGCCTACCTGTAGATTTTGGCCTCTAGCTCAGCCAGCACCTAGGGAAACCTACCAACCTGTGCATTTTTGAAAAAACTAGAGACCTAGGGGAATCCAAGATGGGGTGACTTGTGGGGCTCTGACCAGGTTCTGTTACCCTGAATCCTTTGCAAACCTCAAAACTTGGCAAAAAAAAACAAGTTTTGCTCACATTTCGGTGAAAGAAAGTTCTGGAATCTGAGAAGAGCCACACATTTCCTTCCACCCAGCATTCCCCCAAGTCTCCCTATAAAAATGATACCTCACTTGTGTGGGTAGGCCTTGCGCCCACAAAAGGAAATGGCCCAAAACACAACGTGGACACATCAAATTTTTTCACAGAAAACAGAGGTGTTTTTTACAAAGTGCCTACCTGTGGATTTTGGCCTCTAGCTCAGTCGGCCCCAGGGGGGGCAGAAATGGCCTAAAATAAATATGCCCCCCAACCCCCCCCCCCGGGGAGCGACCCTTGCCTACGGGGATCCCTGGTGCCTAGTTGTTTCTGCCCCCCTTGGGGGCAGATTGACCTAAAATCATCAGAAATGGTCTAAATACAATTTGCCCCCCAGGGGAGCGACCCTTGCCTAATGGGTCGCTCCCCATCTAAAAAAAAAAAAACAAGCAAAAAAAAAAATTTGCCCTGGCGCCTAGAGGTTTCTGCCCCCCAGGGGGCAGATCAGCCTAATAACAATAGGCCTAAAATAAATTTGCCCCCTCACCCTCCCAACCCTCCCCAGGGAGCGACCCTTACCTACGGGGTTGCTCCCCTTGCGTGACATTAGCACAAAAAAAAGATCCCCCGGTGCCTAGTGGTTTCTGCCCCCTTTGGGGGCAGATTGACCTAAAATCGGCCGATCTGCCCCCAAAGGCAGCAGAAATGGCCTAAATACAATTTGCCCCCCCAGGGGGGGCAGCAATGGCCTAAAATAAATTTGATCCACCACCCCCCCAAGGCCCTCCGGGAGCGACCCTTGCCTACGGGGTCGCTCCCCTTACGTGACATTGGTACAAAAAAAAAATCCCCAGTGCCTAGTGGTTCCGCCGATCTGCCCCCAAGGAGGGCAAGAAATGGTCTAAATACAATTTGCCCCCCAGGGGAGCGACCCTTGCCTAATGGGTCGTTCCCCATCGCTAAAAAAACAAAGAAACAAAAAATTTTTTTTTTTAGACCTGGCGCCTAGAGGTTTCTTCCCCACGGGGGCAGATCGGCCTAATAACAATAGGCAGAAATGGCCTAAAATAAATTTGCCCCCCCACCCCTCCAACCCCCCCGGGATCGACCCTTGCCTACGGGGTCGCTCCCCTTGCGTGACATTGGCGCAAAAAAAAAATCCCCGTGCCTAGTGGTTTCTGCCCCTTTTGGGGGCAGATTGACCTAAAATCGGCTGATCTGCCCCCAAGTGGGGCAGAAATGGTCTAAATACAATTTGCCCCCCCCAGGGGAGCGAACCTCGCCTAATGGGTCGCATCCCATCTCTAAAAAAAAACAAACAAAAAAAAACACACAAAAAAAATTAGCCCTGGCGCCTAGAGGCTTTTGCCCCCCCTGTGGCAGATCGGCCTAATAACAATAGGCCTAAAATAAATCTGCCCCCTCACCCCCCCAACCCTCCCCACGGGAGCAACCCTTGCCTACGGGGTCGCTCCCCTTGCGTGATATTGGGGCAAAAAAAAGATCCCCGGTGCCTAGTTGACCTAAAATTGGCTGATCTGCCCCCAAAGGCAGCAGAAATGGCCTAAATACAATTTGCCCCTCCAGGGGAGCGACCCTTGCCTAAGGGGTCGCTCCCCAACTCTAAAAAACTAAAAAACAACAAAAAAAAACAAGATCCCTGGTGCCTAGAGGTTTCTGCCCCCCTTAGGGGGGCGCAGAAAAGGCCTTAAAAAAATGCCCCCCCCCCTGGGAATGACCCTTGCCCAAGGGGTCGCTCCCTTATGCCAATTTCCAGTTTCAAAATAAATCCCTGGTGTCTAGTGGGCGTTTCAAAAGCCGGATTGCTTTACAATCCGGCTTTTGAAACGCTGAGAGAGACTTCAAAGGGAAGGAAATTCATTTCCTTCCCTTTGAAGCCTCTCCGGGCTCCTCCACGTGATCGGAAGAGAAATGCTTTGGGGAGGGTTAAACAAGGGGTTAAACAAATGCACGATTCCAGTGGTAATGGACGCGTTGAATATTCGTCCCATGAGTTCACCAAAGTGTCTCGGAAAATTTGTGCTTAAAAGGGACTGAATCTCTGCCGATGACCTCGCAACTTGAAGCGCATAGGTCTCGAGTGCAGATGTAAGCGCCACATGCTTTTGAAACAATAAAGCCTTGAGTCTGCTCAACTTGTCAAAATTCACATCAGAAGTAGCAATATGAGGCCAAATGTCTGCTACTCCTCATTGTTGTGTGAGGGGAAAAAGAACATTCCCGCAACATGTGACAATTTGGGAGACCAGAACAACATAAGCTATTCCAGCTTGCATTCCACAATAGCTCTCCCTGTTAAGGAGCACATAGCTGCCATTTGAGAGCACCTGGAAAGCAGATCTAATCAAGGGGGCATGAATTCCCTTCAGATAACAAGTCAAATCTGCCACCAAGGCATTACATGCCCCATGCAAGGACAGCTGTTTACAAACCATCAAATGGCTCACAGAAGTCTTGCATTCACTACCGCTAAGTAAGACCTCTTTCATGCCATTGAAACAGTTGTACGAAAAGGAAAGCTCCCACACCTCATGTATGTAACTATCTCCCAGACTTTCATATCTGTCTACCGGAATGTGTTTAGACAGAATGCAAATTGAAATGTTTAAATGGGCAGATTTATAACCCCATTTATGAGCCATTCAGCAGATGGTATTTCAGCCACAGTAAAAGGCAATTTTCCTAATTTCTCGATGTTTAGCATGACGTAAGTCACTTCCTTCTTAGCCATTATTTGTTGTTGTCGTGTTAAATTAAATGTTGAAAACATTGCCCTTGCACTAACGTGTTGCCAGGGAACGTGACCTGCTTTCACTGTTTGTAGTGTCAAACCTAACTGCATAATGCACCTTAGCCGACCCTGTCCGTGGTGTAAAGATGAGATGTCACTCTGTACTATGTCTATTGCAGAGGATACAATGTTATTTAAGGTGTATATCCTGTCAGACAAGGTGTTAATACCATCAGCTACAGCGGTTAACGCTTTCTGTAAATTTTCCTGATCAATTTGCCTTTACCAGGCAACCGCTTCTTGTGGGAAAGTTTTAAAATTTTGTTATTGTTAGACCTGACAGCCTTAGGGTGGTCACCCCTAACTTTTTGCCTGCCTACCTCCACTTTTTGGACACTGTTTTTGCTGGTTTTAGGACTCGGTGCACTTTAGCACAGCTAACCAGTGCTACAGTGCATATGCTCTCTCCCTTAAAACATGGTGACATTAGCTCATACCCAATTGGCTTATTTAATGTACTTACAAGTCCCTACTAAAGTGCACTACATGTGCACATGGCCTGTAGATTAAATGCTACTAGTGGGCCTGCAACACTGATTTTGTCACCCACATAAGTAGCCCCTTAACTATGTCTCAGGCCTGCCATTGCAAGGCCTGTGTGCAGTTTCACTGCCAATTAGACTTGGCATTTAAAAGTACTTGCCAAGCCTACAACTCCCCTTTTTCTACATATAAGTCACCCCTAAGATAGGTCCTAGGTCACCCATGGGACAGGGTGCTGTGTAGGTAAAAGGACATGCACCTGTGTAGTTTATATGTTCTGTTAGTGTAAAATTCCTAAATTTGTTTTCCACTGCTGTGTGAGGCCTGCTCCTTTCATAGGCTATTATTAGGGCTACCCTAATATACTGTGTGTGGTAGGTTCTGATCTGAAAGGAGTAACAAAGTCATATTTAGTATGGCTAGAGTGGTAACACACAATCCTGCTGACTGGTGAAGTTAGATTTAATATTACTATTTAAGAAATGCCACTTTTGGAAAGTGAGCATGTCTCTGCACTTAAATCCTTCTGTGCCTTACAATCTACGTCTGGCTGAGTTAGTTGACAGCTCCCTTGTGCATTCCACTCAGACTACCCCAAACACAGGATGCTCAGTCACACCTGCAGACATCTGCATAGTGAATGGATCTTCCTGGGCTGGGAAGGTGGAGGGGCTGACACTTACATGTCAAAGGACAGTGGCCTGCCCTCACACAATGGACTGCCAAACCCCCTACTGGGACCCTGGCAGACAGGGGGACCTTGTGCACTTGTAAGCCACTCTTTGAAGTCTCCCCCACTTCAAAGGCACATTTGGATATTTAAACTGGGCCGCTGACCCTACCAACTCAGACACTTCTGGATATGATACCACTGGGGAAGAAATTCTGAACCAGAACCTGCAACCTGCCAAGAGAAGCTGTCTTGCTGCCCAAGGGACTCACCTGACTGCTTTGCTGAAAAGGACTGCTGCCTTGCTGTTGCCCTGCTTCCTTGCTGCCCTATGGCTCTACTGAAAAGTGCTGTCCAAGGGCTTGGATTGAGCTTTCCTCCTGTTTTCTGAAGTCTCAGGGCCAAAAAGACTTCATCCCTGCAAAGAACTCCTTGTGCAGTGAAATTTAAAAGCACAGGCTGCCAGAAAGAATGCACAGCCTGCATCGCGATGAGAGAATCCTTGCATGGCAAACCGGAATGATGCAGCCTGGCTCCCTGAGTGGAGGTCGATGCAGCGACAGCGTTGAGACCGTAACTTCAACACACAGCCCCCTGGATCCATGCATATCTGAGCCGGAATGCTCCAGCCCAACTTCCTGAGAGAAGAATTGATGCAGCATCTGCCGTGCAACAGAAATTTCCCCTCATTGCTCCTGTGACTTCGCCCTGCACGCCCAGAATGTCTCTGCATCGTCCCCCGGGCATCCAAATACCCCGCAACCCAAAGAGGATCCAAGTCCACATGCCGGAAATCAACGCAAGGCCCTGGCTGCGTGAAAAATATCGACGCATTGTCTGTGTGCACCTGGAGAAACCGACGCACAACTCCTCGTTTTCCAAGCATCTCCTCCTCTATGGTCCCTTGCGGAGAATTTGGAAGCAAACCAGGTACTTTCTGATAGCAAGAGACACTTATTGCTTTTAAGAACTGAAGACGGTTTTTATAATTTTTTAAAGTGATATTTCAATGTGTACTTTTTGACCTGCATTTAATCAGATAAAAATTCTATATTTTTCTAAACCTGTCTGGTGTATTTTTGTGGTGTCTATACTGTGTTATTGCATGATTTATTGCACAAATACTTAACAAATTGCCTTCTATGTTAAGCCTGACTGCTCAGTGCCAAGCTACCAGAGGGTGGGCACAGGCTAATTTGGATTGTGTGTGACTTACCCAGACTTGAGTGAGGGTCCTTGCCTGGGCAGAGGGTAACCTAACTGCCAACCAAAGACCCCATTTATAACAATTATATACTGCATATAAGAAGCAATTTCTGCATTGTCTTCTCGGACCTAACAGGTAAATCTGTGTTGTTGGACAGAAGACTGAGGTGTTCTTTAACAGCATCTAGTGAGGAACTATACAACCATTGCTGGTGTAATTTCACTACACTATATGATGTCACAATACACAAGTGCTCTGAGGACACATAGCGAGGGACCAGACTATTTGTTCTAAAGTGTATGGCACCCATTGGTATCTACAGGCCACAATAACCACCCACCTTCAGATGCATTTATATACTTTTGCCATTTGTAAAATTTTGCAGGGGTAGGAATGCAGGGCGCATTCAATTCCTTAATCTTTGCTAAGCCTAAACAACTTGTTTGTTGTACAGTTTTGTTAAAAAAAATCATTTGAACAGATATCAGGCATGCTCTAAATAAAGCTTCCTTTCTTCTTATTTGACAATTTTCAGATCCCCACACACTTTTCAAGTCTATCGACTTCAACCAGTAATCATAGCCTTCAATAGGCAACCGGGAAAGAAAGGAATCAGAATAAATAAATTTTGTATCGGTCAATTAAATATGTTGACTTTCCATCACTGACAATTTAAAATAATATGATTCAGCATTTTTAACATTGTACCTAGAGAAATATGCAAATTTTTCAGTATACGTTTTAGAACTCCCCACTGGTGGAGTTGGACAGTGTTCCCACTGTCTGCAATTAAAAATAGTCTTTGGGGTACTTGCTCTGTGAACGAAATGATGTCCATAATAATTATAACAGAACATATCTCCATAATTTTCTTTTCACATCCCAATCATTAGAAACCACTTCGGGTGTAATTACATCGTTTATAGATAGTTTTAATACATATGGAATTTGAATTAACTCCATCTGGCCATATATCAAATATCACTTTATCTTAATCAATCCCATCAGGAACTATTATGGCAGAAACTTTCACTAGGGACAAGTCTCTGCGGACTTTGAGTGAAGAAATATGTGGTTTTTAGACCTCATCCACCAGTTCAACTGTAGAGCGTTCAGGAAGGTAATGAACATGTATAAGCAAGAAGAAAACAATGGCAAACCCAATCCAAAGGACAAAGGCAAGTACACTCAATAAGAGCAATAGATAGTTCCAGGGAAGAATGAAATAGTTAATTTTGAGCCAAATTATCAGCTTGCGTGCTTTTGACAGTTCTGTTGCATTAGAGGCAGGTGAGTCAGTGAAAGTGTCATTGATGTAGATGAAATATCCAGAAGCAGTTCGTGCAAAAACTGGAGCCGTATTTGGAAGAGGAGAACTTGCAGAAGACTCCCTCCGTGGTTCATAGTAGAATATGCCATCCGTTTGTGTAGAATTTGAATAAAGTTGATCAATATTATTGGTGTCATTTGTTGTAGAAGTTAGAGGAACCAATGAAAGCTCATTTTCCACTCTCCCCAAGCTCGAAGAGATGTAAGTGTTGCTGCTTAAAACCTGTGGAGGAACATCCTGGTCTGTAGTGAGAGGGATTCTGGTACTAACCAGGAGTCCACTAGGTCTGCTGTGCAGATCGGCCATATGGTGTAGCTTGACATTGTCAATGGAGACAAAGCGGTTTTCTTTAAAACCAGGCAGCGGTGGTAAAATGACAGTTCTGGTTCAGTGTATTCCCATGACTTGAACTGGTGCATGATAAGAATGACCAAACTCCTTTTTCACAGCAATCTTTTCACACACTGGATCCCCAACTTTTGGAATCCAACCGGTAGATGTTACTGGTACATCCCTTATTCCCTAGGAGGCAGCACTGGCATATGTGTTGTCATCACAGAACTGTTGTAAGTTCTGCCAGACAGTGACACGTTCATTTATCTCAAAAGGTGTTTCTGCTTCCTCCACGCCAGGACCATCAAGGTATGGAACATACATTTGTGTTCCGAACAGGCATTCATATGAAGTATGCCCCCCCAGGGACCTTCTGGGGAGATTGTTAAGTGCTCTTTGGACTCCATACAGGCGTGTAAGCCAGCTACGACCAGTGCCTAATACTCTGGCTGTTAAGGATTGCTTTAAACCTCGGCTTTGTCGCTCCACAACACTATTTACAGTTGGATGAAATGGAGACGAGTAATGCAGTTTGACCCCTAACAGAGCCATGGCGTCCCTGAAAGCCCTTGAGCCAAGAGCAGGGCTCTGGTCCGAGTGGAAAGCCCCAACTGCATATGTGGTGATAAAGACTTGCAAATCTTTAATAGCAGTTTGAGTGGCAGCTGAGCATTGTGGCCAAACCCATAGAAATCTGGAGCATGAGTCAACAACGACTAAGATGTATTTGTATGCACTATCAGGTGTCAGGGGACCACAATGTTCCAAGTACCCACATTGTGATGGTTTGTTGGAGATTGGGAGGGGTGTCTGCAGTGGGCGTTTGACAGGGGATCCTTTCATTTTCTGGCAGATGTCACAACAAAGGACATACTGCTTGGTCTGTTTGTAGAGATTTGGCCACCAATAACTTGGTTCTAACAATTATATTGTAGCCGCCACACCAGCATGGGCAGAAGCAAGTCCCTCATGCACTGATTTGATAAGTTCTAGTCTGTGGTCTTTATTGGGAATCACACGATTTCCCACCCCTGTTATTACTGCTAGGGCTGTATTGAGGCATGATATCCGGTAGGAATATTTAGCAGGATATGCTTTTGGTAAGGGCGTGCCATCAGCCGAAGCTTTCACAGCTGCCAGTGTTTCATCATCCAATTTTGTATTAGAATGAGTTACTGCAGCAACAGAAGCCACAGCTACTGCTGATTTGCCTGCTTCATCAGCCAAGGTGTTGCCTGCAAGGTGTATTCCAACACAGTGATGTCCTAGTGTATGTACAACATAGACGTTGGGTAGCGTTTCCTTCAGATCCGCTACTTTTCCCCACAGAAGTCTGTGTTTAATGGTTTTTCCTTTTGAATCTCCAAACCCATTCTGGCACCAGTAATGCAGACATTAATTGAATGACTGGATGCAGTAGTACGACAGTCACCATCGTCTGCTCAGGTTCCGTATGCTCCGGTGTGATCACCAGAGCCTTGAGCTCTGCAAGCTGTGCAGGGCGGTCCCCTGGGGGCTGCATGTAAGTATGTTGCGGATGGAACTTGCCATACTTCATGTATCCTCTCACAACTGCACAAGCGGCCGAATATTGATGTTTGGTGCCTATAGCTGGTTGGGCTGAACCATCAGTACAAATATGTCTGATATTGTTCAGTAGGCAATGTGTTTGCTGGAACTCGATATTCAAGTTCATATTGAAAAAACTCTTGGGTTTCTAACTTTGAGTCAAAGATAGGCCCTCATTTTTACCCTGGCGGTCTTCTGACCCCACCAACCTCCCCCTTCAGCCACATCGTTCCTCTCCCTCCACACCCTGCCCCCTTCAGCCACATCGTTCCCCACCCCCACATACATGCATACATTCACAACAACATCCACACACGCATTCACAACTCCATTCATACATGCATTCACAACTCCATTCATACACGCATTCATGCACACATACTCACACCTATTCAAACATGCATACTGACATGCATACACACTTACATGCATACACGCACTCCCTTCAACATCCGGACACGCATACAAGCACACACACACATTCATGCACACACACACATACAGCCACATATACACATATTCATACACATACGCAGTCACCACACAGTCACACACGCTCACACAACATCTTCCACCCTCCAACCCCCCTCCTCTGTCGGACGATTACCTTACCTGTTCCGGGGAGAAGGTCGTTCAGCAGGGAACGAGAAGGGGCGCTTCCACCGCCTGGCAGTGCACCACCTGGCAGTGCCCTGGGTGGTGTCCTACTGGGGCGGTGCAGGTGGTGGAACCGCCAGTGCGCCTCTGCCCGCCAGCATGGCTACTGCCAGATTTTCATCCAAAGTGTGGCGGAAATCTGGAAGTACCATGATATGGCAGACGGGAGATCTTCACCACTGGTGGTCTCCTGGTGCCCGTGGCTTTGGAGGTCTTCATGGAAGACCGCCAAAGTCATAATGAGGGCAATAGTCTACATCAGTGGCCATCAGAGACGTTGCCCATTGGATCCAATGTGGATGTAATGTTTTAACATTAAGAATGCTAGCTTTGGTAACAGCCTGAAGAGCTGGGACCGGGGATACAACAATAATACATTTCACCTGGACCAGAGGTCTCTCTTCAATGACCGCCATCTGAACAGCAGTGAGAATTTTCTCAGTGAGCGCAAAGCATTGTTCAGCTGTAGATTACAAATGTGATTTGTATGCAACTGAGAAGGTCTCACCCTCATTGAATGTTACGTAGGTGAAACCAATGGCACCAGCAATTACTCTGATGACCAGGTGTTTTTTGTTGTCCCCTGTACGTAGGTTTTTTTGCTTCAATCAGGTCTTGAGAATTCGTGTGTGTTCGAATGTTCAGTATTTAAATAGGACACTAAGGAAAGCTATTTTTGTTTTTTTAAACTGAATTTGTAGCCACATTTGGCAAATCCCACAACAATGCGGGCTACCCGTCTTATATGTTGCATCAGGTCGTCATCTGTAAGGTAGATATCATCTACATATGACAACGCCTAAGGGTCAATGTTGTGTAAAATAGATGTACAACGAGCTGAGAACAGTCCTGGATGGTTCTTGTATCCTTGTGGGAGTCAGCAGAATTTTTTTCTGAGAGTCTAAAGTGCTGAAACGTGTTAAGTCCCTACTTTCAGGTGCTATGTTTTGGCAGAAGAACCCGTTGGAGATATCCAGGGTTGTGTTGTATTTTTTGCGCACTTTCTTGTTCATAAGTGCTGTGCTGTGTGCATTTTGTATAGCAAATGTGCGTGTGTGACTGGTTAAATGTCTGTACTCTAAAACTATCCTATATAATTGGTCGGGTTTAGTGACAGAGAACAATGAATTGTTCATTGGTGAAACACAGGGTTCAATTAAACCCTGGCACTCTAATTGTTTGAGGATTTCCCTAATAGGTGTTTTTGCTTCATGTTTTATTGGGTATTGGGGTTGAAGTTGGGATTTAAATGGTATTACATGATAGGGGGACTCTTTATCCCACCCTAGGTGGTTGCGATTTAATGCAGGTGCCTGCGCCACTGCCTAATCAATGGCGTATATTTCCACAAGCTTTAAGGGAACAAGGGGTGAGAAGGATTTTTCAATAACCTCTTCTCCATATGGGAGATCACAGACAAATTCTGGTGACCAGTCTTTTTCGGCCAGTAAAATATCATAAATGGTGATGAAGCGGTCCAAAAAAGATAGCGTCTATTGTGCGTTCAAAGTCTCCCTCCAACTGTATAGTTACTTTGTACACCCTGTTGGATGTGGAGACACACATGTCCGCAGTCTCCACTTGTAAGAAGGCATCAGTTGCTTTCACCTCCAGATGCTACTGAAGATCCGGGTGAACTATTGTGACCTCTGCTACATTGTCTAGCAGTGCCAGTGCCCACTTCCTGTTCTTCAGTAAAGTCCTCTTCCTAAGTGGCATGTCGTATTGCAACTGCGGCCACTTTTTTCTTTTTGAATTGGGGTTTTTGTTAGGGAAGTTTCTCTTCTTTCTAACAGAAACTTCAGACGAGTGTTGTGAGTACTTTCTCGGTTTCATGTACTCTGTTCGAATCTTTGACTGCCCATCTCTCTCACTGCGTTTTTCCGGTGAGTCCTGAAAGGAACGAGATTGGCGTGTATCAGTATATTGATATCTGTCAGGCATTTTTATATTTTCTCTGTTACTAAGATTATATCTATTTTGAGGGGTCTCCGAATGTGGAGATTCTCCCCTTTCTTTTTTAGATGTTTGTTGTTTTTTATCCCAGCATTTTTCAGAACCTTCAGGTGCTTGCTCAGTAGAATCTTTATAAGCTCTATCTGGTAATTGTGGTTTAATTGATCTGGTCCCCAGACTATCTCCACCAATGCTGGAGCAGGTCTCAGTGATAATCTTTGGCAGCTCAAGTTCTTTATCCTGTACAGAAACGTCCGGGAGCCGCATGCGCACTGCTAGTGCAACTGCTTCTCTTTTAAGGTTACTTAATATGATTGACGACACAGTGCAAAATTGCCCATTATTTTCATCCTCAAATCCAGGGCCAGGGCAGCCCCGTATTCATCTTGAATTTGTTTTAACAACTCTGGAGGATTTGCAAGTGTTGGTGTACCATGTGCGGTAGTTTAGAGCGTGGCAAATACAGTGCCCCATGTATTGCAGTTATCTAAAGTGGGAACCATCCCAAATGGCAAGCACATAGTGAGGATACTATGGGGGTCATTACGACCCTGGCGGTCTATGTGGCGTCCGTACCGCCAACAGGCTGGCGGTACGGAGACCCTTATTACGACCACGGCGGTAGTGCCGCGGTCGGGGCCGGCGGTTTCCTGCCGTTTTAGCCCCGGCGGTGATAATCCGCCAGGGCAGCGCTGCAGTAGCGCTGCCCTGGGGATTATGACTCCCCTACCGCCAGCCTGTTTCTGGCGGTTTGCACCGCCAGGAAGAGGCTGGCGGTAAGGGGTGTCCTGGGGCCCCTGGGGCCCCCTAACAGGGCCCCAGCCAGCTTTTCACTCTCTGCATAGCAGACAGTGAAAAGCGCGACGGGTGCTACTGCACCCGTCGCATGGCCGCAACACCGCCGGCTCTATTAGGAGCCGACTCCTATGTTGCGGCCTCATCCCCGCTGGGCCGGCAGGCGCAAACTAGGTTTGAGCCCGCCGGCCCAGCGGGGATGTCGTAATGGGGTCCGCGGGAGTGCGGGCGCATTGGCGGCCGCACGGCGGTTACCGCTACCGCCGCCCGCCAATCTTGTAATGACCCCCTATGTTTGTCCTTATGACCTGTATGGGGAAAGACTGCTTCCAGCGCATTTAATTTTTTGAGCTAACCAAAATTAAATTTCCTCTTGCTTGGGTGGAGCGTTACCCATGATCGAATGTACAGTTGCAGGGTTAATACCTGACGTAACTGTGTGTGGCTATTCTGGGGCAGCTCGTGCTAGGTTAGTATTTATTCATGTCATTACAAACATCCCTGCTCTTGGGTAGAGATTAAATGGATTTGGGCAGCAGAATTGCATAGACTGTGGGGTACTAAGTACAATTCCACACCATGTGATGCCTGTCAGCCTAATCCGTGTTTTCCGGCTAACTAGCAGCGCCTCATCTCTACCCAAGAGCAGGGATGATTGTGGCAACTGGGCGCATGACAAGAAAGACTCCTCAAGGGAATTGTGGTCAATCAGATCTTATCCCTTTCTCTCAGTTATGTTAGTTTCACACAGGCAAAGACAAACAGAGGCAGACTATAGTTCAATAAGGATTTATTGAAGTAACTGCATCTTAGATAAAATGGCATGTATTGCAATAACTAGGATGATAACACACAATAAAAGCTAAATTGTAACAAGGAGAGTGTAACACAAAAACAGTCCCACTATACTGTCACTATGAGTGATATATAGTTCTCCTACCTAAACTATGTCAGAGCACAGAATATTAAGCCTAATCTGCCCTTCAGGTTCCCCCCAGGGAAAACATCACACCTCATACCTGAGTAAGAAAGCCTGTAGTCTAGAGAGACACTGTCCCCATGTAGGCCAGGGCTCTGAAAGTCTAAGCAAGCAGCTGTAGCAAGGCAATCAGCAATTAGCATGCATTTGTGGTCATCTGGCTGGAATGTCCCTCTAACATGTATGGGACAAAGGAGTGTATTTATAATAAAACAGTTGACATTCCAAGAAAGGGTTTCCACATAGGAATATATGCATTTTTCTGAATGTTGGAGACACAGCATACAACGTTTGCTGACAACCCTATCTGACTGCAGCCTTGAAGAAAGCACAAAGTGAAATTAATGTCCTACTGAGAACGTAATGCTTTCCTAGGCGAAAGAACAATTAGATAAACAGAAATAATACAACATGAATGTGGCTATTGTTTGAAAAATAAAGCAATGCTGAATAATATGTAAATGGGCTAAAGTGCACAATGGCAGGCCTAGTTTGCTAAAATAATGTGTCTAAAATATGGCTAAACTAGCTATACAACAATCTTACAAAACCAATTGGCAGCAGTTCGACTTGATAGTACTATGCTCTCCTGGTTTACTTTATCCATATCAAGACATAGTCAGTCACTTACCATTCAACCTCCTGGTCCCAGTCAACCCTGGTTACTTGCTGAATCCCTCAGGGATCTTCACTTTCTCTTATTAAGCAAAAATATGAGGCCTCTGAATAGCATCATCAGATCTTATGGCATTGCCTGTTTTTAACATGCACAGAACACCCAGTTTATCTTCAGACTTGGTAATAGATGAGGTATCTATGGCCTTTTAGAATTCCAGCTTCTGGCCTAATTGTGGAGCGCTCCATCCTGACTGAATTACAGAGGTCAAGAACCTTGATTTTTCATTGACAAGAATCCTCTTCTAGGAAGTCTGCTTTCCCAGTGGATTCTGCATGTTTTTTCCACTTAAAGTGGTTTAGAAAAGTCTTCCACTTCATTCCACATCAATTG
Source organism: Pleurodeles waltl (assembly GCF_031143425.1). Classification (NCBI taxonomy): domain Eukaryota; kingdom Metazoa; phylum Chordata; class Amphibia; order Caudata; family Salamandridae; genus Pleurodeles; species Pleurodeles waltl. Next base: position 731,347,421 of record NC_090443.1, read on the forward strand.
AGAGCTTTACTGATGGGCACTTCAATCCTATCTAGACTTGACTCTGAAAGTGTTTGCTACCTCGGGACACTACAACTGCTTCAAAATTTGGCTTTCAGAGCTGTTTATTGGTTGTGAAAATTTGAACGTGTGACAGAGTCTCGCCGTAAAATTCACTGGCTTCCAGTAGAGCAGAACATTGAATACAAAGCCATGTGTCTGTTTAAATGGGGTTTACACCAGATGGGTTCCCATGCCAACCAAACTTGCACTTTACGGTACACACCCACAGTCTCTCTTTGGTCACCACTTTAAACTGAACCCTATGGGAGAAAGAGCCTTCTCTGTCTTGCCGCTACATTGTGCAGCATCATTAATCATGCTTCTTTTCACAAAGCCTGAAACAGACATTTTTTTCCCTAGCCTGTCTTGCTCTCTCTAGAATTTACTCTCCCGTTCTAGCACCAAAATGCATCTGGGTGAATGTGTGATGACAAGTACTCTTTTCATTCGTTCATTCACTCGATTCCATGTATCTGATTACATTAATTGAAAGCCAGCTATTTGATACTAACATCTGTTAATCACAATACATGCAAAATCGCTTCACTGTAAATTAACAGAACGTTTGAAACTACAACATCGAACATGAAATTAGTAATTTAATTACCCTTCTATGCACAAAACCACTGAACATGTAATAATTTTGCACAATAAAGGTTTTCTTTCCCGTGGTCTACGGGATAACCCCCGACCAGAAGAATGCTTCCTTGCTGATTTTTTCAGCATTATTAAGTCCTTTGTCAGAAACATATGAGAAAAGATAATTTGAAATTTGACGAAATAAGCGCAAAGAGTGCTTCCTATGCTTCTGGAGACATTGTTGACAACTACAGAAGAAATATCTACATCACCAATAGTCTCGGTTACCACCTTCAATACGAAAACTAATGAGATAAAAAAAAAGATTTAAGGATCTGGCATATATTAACACCTGTCGACCTCCCAGAAGCTACATTTGCCATGAATCGTGGGGAATACTTAAAATACACATTACGAGGGTGTATTTGACACCTCAAAAGATACGTCAGACACTAAGAGAACTCTGATGTTGCCCCCCATTGTAAGCCACCATAAATGTGGGTCGTGCAGTGTGTGCTTTTCCTATAGGTTTGGGCCAGCATCCCGACAAATAAAATAACTGGCGCTAAAGGTATATTAAGCCAAAGGCTGTTACCAGAATGAAATCTCCAAGAAGTCTATGCCTCCCTAGCCCCTTACTGCAAACAGGTTTTATTTCAGCGCGGTTCCTGTGATCACTCCTTCCATTCAAACAATGGTGGCCACAATCACAGACTCCCCCCGTTCCGGTCAGCGGCCACCGAAGTCATCTGCGGAGTTCCACAAGGGTCATCGCTCAGCCCCACCCTCTTCAACGTCTATATGAGCCCCCTCGCAACCATCGCACGTCAACACAACCTCAAGATCATCACCTACGCCGACGACACCCAGCTGATCCTCTCCCTCACCAGCGACCCGGACGCCGCCAGAGCCAGCCTACACGAAGGGATGAAAGACGTCGCCGAATGGATGAAGAACAGCCGCCTGAAACTGAACTCAGACAAGACGGAGGTCCTCATCCTGGGATCATCACCATCCGCCTGGGACGACTCCTGGTGGCCCCCCGCCCTGGGAGCCACCCCCAAGCCAACGGACCACGCTCGCAACCTAGGCTTCATCCTGGACTCCTCCCTCTCGATGACCAGACAAGTCAACGCCGTCTCATCTTCATGCTTCAACACCCTGCGCATGCTTCGAAAGATCTTCCGGTGGATCCCCACCGAGACCAGGAAGACGGTCACCCAGGCCCTCGTCATCAGTCGGCTGGACTACGGGAACGCCCTCTACGCCGGCACCGCCGCCAAACTCCAGAAGAAACTCCAACGGATCCAGAACGCCTCAGCACGACTCATCCTGGACATCCCCCGACACAGCCACATCTCCGAACACCTGAGAGACCTGCACTGGCTCCCCGTCAACAAAAGAATCACGTTCCGACTCCTCACCCACGCACACAAGGCCCTCCACGACCTGGGCCCCAAGTTCCTCAACAGCCGCCTGACCTTCCACAAGCCCACCCGCCAGCTCCGCTCCGCCAGCCTCGCTCTCGCCACCGTCCCCCGCATCCGCAGAGCCACCGCCGGAGGAAGATCCTTCTCCTACCTGGCAGCCAAGACATGGAACTCCCTCCCCATCCACCTCCGGACAACGCAAGACCATCTCGCCTTCAGGAAGCAACTCAAGACCTGGCTGTTCGAGCAGTAGCGTTTCCCCCCCCCCCCCAGCGCCTTGAGACCCTCCGGGTGAGCAGTGCGCTATACAAATGCCTTTGATTGATTGATTGATTGATGTACAGTAGTTCAATACATGTTACAATGGCTACACACATAGTACATGTGCGTGAGTCATGTGAAACAATCTTAATTAGAATTGTGTGTGTGTTTTGGGGGGGTAGTGCTTACAGGTATTTCCTTTTTGACTGTGGTGCACTATATGGGGTGACACACGTCCTCTGTAGTTTGATTCCATGCACTGACTTTACTTTCACTCTCCTTTAAAAAGTGACAATGTCTGCTCCCAACGTGTTCCCTTGTTACAATGCATTTCGATATTTCAATGTAATTTGCTCCAAGAATTGAAGTCAGAAGTCCCTCATTTAAAAATTGGTAAGATGCACTCTGTAGAATGTTTTTGCAAATGTAGGTGCTTTGAGCGCTAGTCCATCTATTGATTCGCTTGGAGTAATTCAAAATGTCACTGGGGTCCTGTTTAAACTCAGAAACCTTTTCAGCTATGTAATTGAGCGATGCCAAATCCGCAAATAGCTCGCTGTCTTGGCCAATAAGCTCTAATCTTCCATATAATGTGTCACATCTACCCTTCCAGAAGCATGCATTAGCACTAGTGCTAGCAGTCTAATGCAAAGAGTGAGGGGCAGAACTATGGAAAGTGGCTTTCCCTGCACCCCTTAGCACTCCCCTACCGCCACCCATGTGTGCGCCGTATTTGAAATACAGCGCACCATGGCGCAGAGTAGGGGCCAATAGCGTAATTTCTCATGACGCTATTGATGTACTCAAAATATTGACGCTACTCCTGCAGAGTACAAAGGGGCCCATTCTAAAGAATGGAAGCCCCCTTTTAACGCCTGCTCTTGAGCAGGCGTTAAAAGTGACGTAATCTCATAGATTTCCTTGCATAATTTTTCTGGCTCCCCTAAGGGGGGAACACTCCCTTTGCATACATTATGCCTGGCGCAAGCATCATGGATGCAAAGGGTTACTGAGTGGGGCAATGCATGCATTGTGCCACTCTATAAATCCGGCGCTGGGATTTTGGCCTTGTTGAGCAACATTAACCTCAAAATAAATTATGTTAATGTGGCGCAAGGTGGCGCTAGGGGTCTATAAATATGTCCCTTACTTCGCAGCACGAGGTGTACCACCTCCAGCTCTGTACAAGCACGATTCAGTAACTGCATGCCTGGCCATATTCTTTGCTTACTCTAATAAGTCATGATTAGATGGGGAAGCATCCTTAAAATAGGTCCTTTATGCATTATTCATTTGGCTAGGAGTGTGAATTTTCTTGGAGTTATTCGCTTTACTGAGTGCATATGAACTGCACTCACACTAAACTGACTTTCACTGTCTAGGGAGGCAAGCATAGTGGACCACCCCCACCCCATGCAGCATGCTTTATGAGATCTTTGCATGTGGCTTTCATAGATGTCTATGTATTGAAAACTCTTTACTTGTCAAACAAGATAACATGTAATTCTGTCCTCCCTTTCACCTCTTTCGACATGTTGAGGTCGTACCCTGTACTTTCATTGATTTCAAGCTTTCTTCAGTGAATCTTCACTCTCTGCCATTGTCTGGCTACACCTTGCATCCCGCCCAGCCTTCATTTTCTTTTCTCCTGTCTTCTCTGACGCTGCCCTCCTCAGGCACCTCCCTTTAGGCCCTGCTCTCCTGCTGATACCCCTTGTTCGGATTATCTTCTTGCCTTACATGTAATACTGCTCTAGTCTTCCACACTGTCATGCAATCATACAATCTTTTATCTCTCAGTCTGTCACTCTCTCTCTCTCTCTGTATCTCCTTCTCACTCTTTCTTTCTCTCTCTTTCCTACTTTTTCTGTCCCCTTTCTTAGTCCCTTGTCAATACAGAGAACAGTCAACAAGGACTCTTCAGCTTCTCACTTCGGATATCCACATTCAGCTTGGGGTCTGATTCAGAGTTTGTTGATACATAACCCATCCTTAGGTACATGCTTAAAGCTCTTGGAATCAAGGGCAAGGCACTAAACTGTCTGTCATTCTTGTTGGAAAATCGAAGTTTTCTGGTCGGAGAAGGTCCCTGTTATTCAGAGAGTTATAAACTCAAATGTGATGTACCTCAGGGTTCATCCTTGAGTCCCACTCTTTTTATTCTCTATGCTTGTCACTTAGCGGACATTGTCTGTTCCAATGGTTTCTCTATGGTGTCATATGCCAACGACACCCAGATTGTTGCCTCCTTGACCCCTAATTCTAGGGCTACCTACGAAAATTTGTCCATCTGTCTGGAGCAAGTACACAGTTGTATGACCAAGAGTTGTCTTAAATTGAATGGTGATAAAACCGAGGTGATGGTGATTGGAAATAAATAACCCCTCCCTGTGGTACCACTTAAACTGGTCTACTTGTCTGGAGAAATGTCCCACCTCGAAAGAAGAGGTTAAGAGCCTAGGAGGTCTCCTAGATAAAGATCTTACAATGGCATCTCTGGTAAGGAAGGGTGCAGGGTCCTGTTTAGCTCTGTTAAGAACCCTTAGGAAGATGATCAATTGGCTCCCTGCGGAGATGCAGAGAATTGTAATTCAATATCTCATCCTTTTTCGGCTGCTTTATGGACATTCACTCTTCCTTGGTAGTCCAGAGTATGTCATCAGGAGGATGCAGATAGGAGGATGCAGATTATTCAAAATGCATCAGCTAGAATGCTGTTACATATCTCCAGATCACAGTCAGTTCAGTCGGCACTGGCCCGCCTGCACTGGTTACCAGTAAAAAAGGATTTATTTTAAAACCATGTATTGTTCATAAAGTAAAATACGCTCAGAGACCACACATCCTTAGGCACCTCATCACCGCTTGTCGTACAACACAAGAATTAAGGTCTAATATTCAGTTTCTTCTGGCAACTCCTAGGATCTATAGAACCAGGAGTGGTGGTAGATCCTTTGCCTTCTTCGCAGTCAAACTCTGGAACTCAATCCCCATCCAATTAAGACCCAATCACAATTTGCTCAGTTTTAAAAAACAACTAAAGACCTATCTTTATCAAATAAACAGAGTGTCCGTTTTTCATTTTCCTCATGGCTCCTGTTAGCTCTGTGAAGCCCTTATGGGTATCAGTGTGCTTTATACACTATTTGACATTGACATAACGGATATCCCATCTGCCTTTTTGCAAGTGTATTACATCCAACAGCACTTGTAATAAGGCCAACGGGATATCCGTCATGATTGTGAAGGAGTAGCCCTCCACCAAACTCTTAATCGGGCCCCCAGTCTTCTTTCTGGCTCATACTTACCGTACAGAGCAGTGCAGCAATATTTGACTTTCAGGCTTATTTCCTCCTCGCTGCTGACAATTTGTAGGTAGCAACTCATTTCAGGGACTGTTACCATTAACTCTGTCACTACTCCCAATCCATTCCACTCTATTACCCACCAGTGTGGATACTTTGGCATGATGCAAACTTGGCACGTTTTTTACGCTGGACAGTGGTTAGTGGAACACATTGGCTTTCATGGAGTGATGTAGGTAAGCCATAACTTTTACATGTATGTGTTTCTGTAAAGTTCACTTGTACCCAGTGCTTAACTTGAGCCAGTAGTTTCCGGTGAAGGGCACCTGCCCTTATTTTTGAGGGGCAGCACTTATTTTTCTGCCTCAAGCATTTACAGCAAGCAAAAAGAAACATATGGTAAAGACGGAGGAAGAGAAAAACAAAAAAGCTTCACAAAGGAAGAAAGCAGAAAGCTGCAAGGCAAGCTAAAGGGCAGGGAGTGACTGTAAATGGATCAAAGAGGCCCGAGATGGCTTCAGGATTAAGCTGCCTCAGTATTATGTGCTTACACATTTAATTGAAGCAGCCGTGTTTTTCAGAGGAGAGGTTTGGGCAGGGGCATGTTTTTATTTACCAGTTAAGCACTGCTTGTACCAATTTACTTTCCACACACATGACCAGCAATCATCAGCATAACCCATATTTTGATGATTTTGCATCTGATATGCATTTTGTAATTCATTTCAGGTCTCAGGCCCAGCTCTCCCCGTGTTGCTGCATTGCTCTTGCTCCTGTCTTCTTGCCTCCCCCCCATTTTTTAAGTGCCTTCTCCTTGCTCTTCCCTCGTTCTCACTGCTTTCTCCTTGCTTTTCCCCCATTTTTGTGTGCCCTCTCCTTGTCTTTACCTCGTTTTCACTGCTTTCTCCTGCCCCCCATTTTTTGGGTGCCCACTCTTTGCTTTTCCCTTGTTTTCACTGCTCTCTCCTTGCTTTTCCCCTGTTTTTGAGTCCTTCTTTTGGCTTTTCCCTCGTTCTTACTGCTTTCTCCTTTGTTTTTTACCTGTTTTTTTGTGTGCCTTCTCCTTGCTTTTCCCTAATTTTCTCTGCTTTCTCCTTGCTTTTTTCCTCATTGCTGCTCCCACATGCTGCCAGTTATTTCCCCCCCTCCCACCTAGCCCAGCCAAATGCCTCCCAGCCCCCTCAATCCTCCCAGGACCTACTTAGTGGAGGCTGCAGTGTAACCTTACTGAGCAAGTCCCAGGCCCAGCTCTTCCCCATTATCACGCATCTGTCTCCCCTAAATAAAGCCAGATTGGTCTGGATGGATTAAATCCAGTAAAATTACTTCCAATCTCTTTTTTTTTTAAATGATTATTTCTTAGTTTGGCAGGTGTAATACCATATCATAAAATTAGCAAAGTCATATGGTAGAATACAATGCTTAATCAAGTTGCAAAGTCCTCCAATTAAATTCCTCGAAGATAACATATCATAGCCCATGATACAGATCCCCCCCCTATTTTATTGATGAATCGCTGGATTTTCTCCAAGTACCCTCGAATTTGCGCATAACGCATACACGTTGAGCATATAGGGGGTCATTCCGACCCCGGCGGGCGGCGGGAGCCGCCCGCCTGGCGGGAACCGCCGAATGACCGCACCGCGGTCAAAAGACCGCGGCGGCCATTCTGGCTTTCCCGCTGGGCCGGCGACCGCCAAAAGGCCGCCCGCCGGCCCAGCGAGAAACCCCCTGCAACAATGAAGCCGGCTCCGAATGGAGCCGGCGGAGTTGTAGGGGTGCGACGGGTGCAGTGGCACCCGTCGCGATTTTCACTGTCTGCATAGCAGACAGTGAAAATCTTTGTGGGGCCCTGTTAGGGGGCCCCTGCACTGCCCATGCCAGTGGCATGGGCAGTGCAGGGGCCCCCAGGGGCCCCACGACACCCGTTCCCGCCATCCTGTTCCTGGCGGTAAAAACCGCCAGAAACAGGGTGGCAGGAAGGGGGTCGGAATCCCCATGGCGGCGCTGCAAGCAGCGCCGCCATGGAGGATTCCCTGGGCCAGGGGAAAACCGGCGGAAAACCGCTGGTTCCCCTTTTCTGACCGCGGCTTTACCGCCGCGGTCAGAATGGCCCAGGAAGCACCGCCAGCCTGTTGACGGTGCTTCCGTGGTCGTTGACCCTGGCGGTCGGTGACCGCCAGGGTCAGAATGACCCCCATAGTTTCTCTTTCAATCGCACCACTTTCAACTTAGCTTCCCATGTTGTATAATTAGGAGGAACTGGTGACTTCCAGGCCTGAAGAATCAGGGATTTAGCAATAAGCGATGCAATAAACAAAGTTTGTTTCGAGCGAGTTGATAGACCTGGGTGTCATGAGATGCCAAACAATGCTCCATACAGCTCTGGAGTAAGGGTAAACAAAATTGCGAAGCTGACCCATTGAAATATTTTCTCCCAAAATGGTGCCAAATACATACAGGAAAAAACTTAAGTGAAGCCAATCCCCCAGACTCGCCTTACAGCACAGACAGGAGCCAGACATCTCAGGAAATACTTCCTTTAGTCAGGCTGGGGTGTAATATAGCATCCATTTGGAGTAAAATGCATAAAAAAAAATATGCCCCTCTAATTGCCTTATGTGATCGGATATTATGGTTTCTCTATTGCTCTAGGTCGATCTTACATCCTGTGAAATTCCCAGCCTTTATCAAAAGCTATGAAACCATTCCCAACTAAAGCAGAAAGTACAGGATCCTATACCAGCTACCTATACTTGGTAAATTCCCATAGAAGGCCTGAAATATAGCAGAGCTGGATGCATCAGTTGATCTCTCGACCGTTAGAAGACTGTTAGAAGAAAATGCTGGATTTGAGTGAAGGAGAACCTGAGATTGACTGAAATAGCAGTCCTTTCAGTTTGACATTGGACCCATGTCTTGATTTCATTGCCTATTAATAAGTGTGAGAATCTCTGGACGCCGCTTGTTCCCAATTTTGAACATTCATGTGGTTTAAGTCGAGGCCAGGCATCCAAGAATCACGAAGCCTGAGTGTTGGATGGAAGCTAGGAATCTGATATTTCTCCTCCACTGACAAAATCCTGGTGTAGATAATTACTGGCAGTTTGCATCTCACACGTATAGGTATTTTGAGGAAGCGGGGAAGCTGAATGCAACTATCTACTAATCTACATTCAAGGTAAAAATTGGAGTTGAGTGATGAGGTGGCTCTTGAGGCCCAAACAAAAAGGATGCTTCATAACATTTCTTGAAGTTAGGAAGCGCTAACATCCCCATCCTCCTCCGTGAGATCTATTTTTTCCAGCTATAATCGAGGTTTCTTGTTGGCCCATATACACTGTCGGATCATCAAGTCTATATCTGTAAAGAATGTTTGTGGAATTTTAAGGATTATGCTTGAAAAAAATAAATAAAAACAAAGGAAGAATCATCATTTTAACTAATGCCACCTCCCCTATAATCGTGAAGGAAGAGGCTTGCCATTTCTGAAGTAGGCCATGAGCTTTCTTGAAGACGGATGCATAGTTAAGCTGGAAAGGATCGAAGAAATCGTGTTTCACGAATATCCTTAAATATCTAATAGGGCTAGATAACTGGGAATGGATCTGTATTCCCATTGGCAGAATCGATCTCTTAGCATTGTAGAGAAGAGCTTCAGACTTGGAATGATTAATCCTGTAGCCACCAAAGTCCAAAGAGATCTTGATCTTTGCAAAGGCTCTAGCGATATTAAGGGGATCCGCACGAAGATAAAGAATCATATCATCAGCGTAAAGTTTGAGTTTTGATGCCTCTGTGAGTGGAGGAAGTATGAGATTATCTTGACGAATAGCCGCTGCCAGAGGTTCGATAAAAAGTGAGAAAAGCACCGGAGAGAGAGGGCAACCCTGCTGCATACCACGCGAGACCTGCACAGACCCTGCTATTTGTGTATTGATTGAAATCCTGACTTGGGCCTCAAAATACAAGCTACACAGGGTCTAAACAAACTGCATGGGGAACCTAAACCTTTCCAAAATCATAAACAGAACCTCCCATTTAACCAAATCGAATGCCTTCTCGGCATCAAGCATTATAATCGCTGCAGGGTAATTGTTATGCAATAAATAATTAATAGCCTGGACCAGAAAATTTGTATTTGTGTAGTACAGCATGCCTACAAGAAAGCCACACTGATCCTAATGGATAAGCCCTTGAGCTACCTGTGCCATTCTAACTGTCAAAATTTAAGTAAAAGGTTTATAATCATGGCTTAGAAGGCTGATCGGGTGATACGAGCCTGGATTTTCCAGTGGCTTATCCTTTTTTTTTAAAACGTATAACTATGGCCCCGGTAAAAGAGGGTGGGATCTCTATCCCTCTTAGTATCACATTAAAAAGGTTAACCAAAAATTCAGATAATTGGCCCAGCAACATTTTATGTACTTCCGCAGGAAGGCCATCTTCTCTGGAGGCCTTTCTGTTGGGTGCTTCCCGTATTGCCTCTGTTACCTTTGAGTAATAGGAGCTGATAGCAAAGCTTGTGCCTCTCCGTCTAACATTGGTAGTTCAAGTGAGTTTAGATATTGATCGATCTGAGATGAATAAGCTTGCGCTGTAGCAGTATAGAGATTTATATAATGAGAGAGGAAAACCTTCTCTGTATCTTTAGGCTGGTTCACAATTACGCCTTGGTCGTCGTCGAATTTCGCTTTAAAAAAATTGGTATTGGACTTTCTTTTTACTGACCAGGCCAGGAATTTTCCTACATGCTCATTCTCTTTGTACTGTTACTGAAATATTGTATGCCAATTAAGTATTTCCCAAGACATATAGGGGGTCATTCTGACCCTGGCGGTCATGGACCGCCAGGGCCAACGACCGCGGGAACACCGCCAACAGGCTGGCGGTGCTCCCATGGGCATTCTGACCGCGGCGGTACAGCCGTGGTCAGAAACGGGAAACCGGCGGTGTCCCGCCAGTTTCCCGCTGCCCAAGGGAATCCTCCATGGCGGCGCTGCAAGCAGTGCCGCCATGGGGATTCCGACCCCCTTACCGCCAGCCTGGTTCTGGCGGTTTTGACCGCCAGAACCTGGCTGGCGGTAACGGGTGTCGTGGGGCCCCTGGGGGCCCCTGCAGTGCCCATGCCAATGGCATGGGCACTGCAGGGGCCCCCTAACAGGGCCCCACCAAGATTTTCAGTGTCTGCCAAGCAGACACTGAAAATCGCGACGGGTGCAACTGCACCCGTTGCACCCCTTCCACTCCGCCAGCTCCATTCGAAGCCGGCATCCTCATGGAAGGGGGTGTCCCGCTGGGCTGGCGGTCGCCCGCTGCCCAGCGGGAAACTCAGAATTACTGCGGCGGTCTTTTGACCGCGCAGCGGTATTCTGCCGGCGGGACTTTGGCGGGCGGCCTCCGACGCCCGTCAAAGTCAGAATGACCCCCATAATAATCTCTCAGACTAATCTGAGCCCTTTCAAGTCTACAACCCTTCTCATGATTATATAGCATTTGATGACTCCTTGATGGTTGATCAAGTTCTTGTTGAATTTAAACTTTTTCTTTTTTGCTGCTTTATCCATATAGGCTTTAAAAGAAACTGCTTCACCATGTATGTGGGCTTTGGAGGCTTCCCAAATATTAAAAAGGGTGGCCGAGCCTTTATTAATGTTCAGAAATTCAGTAACGGATGTTTTGAGGTTTGTAACCCAACCTTCATCTGCTGAAAGGGACTTGTCAAAGCTCCAACTTGGACAACTCATCTGCTTGTTTGTCATAAGAATGCCAACCCGATGGACGGAATGATCTGAAAAAGGGTTAGCGAGGATGTCTGACCCCTGTCTCGCCAAGGAGAATGAGACTAAAATAAAATCAATCCTCAAAGCTGTATTATACCTTTTAGAAAAGCAGGTACATTCCCTCTTCTGGGGGTGGTCTGCCCCTCCCAACATCTATCAGTTCCAGATCCAAAACCATCTTGGTAAGCAATCGAGATGCTCTTGGTTTATTCAGATTTTTATTCCTGCGTGAAGAATCCATTTGTATATTAGGTATAATATTAAAGTTTCCTCCTATAATAAAAAAAACTGAAAGTGTAGATAGTTGATCATACAAAGCCTGCAAAGAGCTTGCAGCGTCTTTGATAGGGCCATAAAAAACTCATAAAATGAATGTCCTTGCCTGCTATTGATTTGCTGATTATTATCCATCTTGCCTGTGGATCCCCAAAGACCTGCTTTATCACCCCAGGAAAGTCCTGTGTAACTAAGATGGCCACCCCCGAACTGCTGCATTGGCGGAGGCAAAAAACAATTGTGCAATGAAATTAGGGAGATTGGGCAGCTTTCCCTGGAGTTTTAGATGAGTTTCCTGAAGGAGGAACATCTGAGATTGTGATGTCTTCAGCCAATTGAGTATCACTTGAAACTTCACGTTGTTATTGGCCCCATTCAAGTTGCAGGTCACCATTTTAAGCTATTCCCTGCCATTCCCTTTATTTGTAAAAGAGTAAGGAGTTAGGGAGCCACAGCCTTACCCTTGATGGCCCTTTTTAACTCGAGAAAATGATCATACACCTATTAATATATATGCTTTGTAAATTATCACCTGCCTTTTTTGCCCTACCCTGTTCAATATACCCCCCACCAAAAAGTGACCCCAAATGTGTTCCCCTCCACTGCCTCCAAGCAAAACTCCACCTGTCGTGGTCCCGCACTCCTGAGGTCCTCTCCCCCCCTTGTGCCCAAACCCCCAAACCCTCTCACCCTGACACCGCAGATACAAGTGCATTGTCATGGCACCTAAAGAATCAACAACCAGGACAGACAGCAAGTACAGGCTGATGGAATTGCAATCATTGCAATCATACAAATTTAATAACATGAGCCTTTATCGTCTTAGTCCTCACTTGGGAGCAGATTTATGGAAAGTAGCACTGCAATGAGTGCAGCACCACTTTCCCTGTGCCCCTTAGCACCCCCCCCACCGCCACCATGTGTGTGCCGTATTTAAAATACAGTGCACCATGGCGTAGGGTAGGGGGCAATAGCGTAGTTTCTCATGACTCTATTGATGTACTCTGCAGGAGTAGTGCCAAAATTTTGGCGCTACTCCTGCAGAATACACTGGGGCCCATTCTAAAGAATGGAAGCCTCCTTTTAGCAGATGTTAAAAATGCAGTAAAAAATGGTGCAAGGAAATCTTTTAGATTTCCTTGTGCCATTTTTCTGGTTCCCCTAACGGGGAACCCCCCCTTTGTATACATCATGCCTGGCACAGGCATAATGTAGCGCAAAGAGTTACAGAGTGGTGCAATGCATGCATTGGGCCACTCTGTAAATATTGCACGGGGATTTTGGCCCCGGGCCACATTAAAGTGAAAAATAATTACGTTAATGTGGTGCAAGGTGGCACTAGGGCATTGTAAATATGCCCCTTAAGACTTCATCGCAACCGTGCTACTTCTGAAGGGAGTCCAATAATTCCCTTGCCTGCTTAACACTCTGAAAGATGTGTGCCTGGCCCTTATAAACAACTTTAAGTTTGGTGAGCTGGACGATGCCCGATGGGGCCCCTAGTCTTTTTAAATCTTGTGGTCAGCCATCTTTATTGATTGGAGTGGGAAGAAACCACTCGATGATCCGGCGCACCCAGACCTCAGAGCAATGCAGCAGCTGCCGTGTGATTCCCTCCGTGCAAGCTGGGGAACACATTTGCCTAGGACGCACCTCTCTGCCTCCAAAAGCGTGGCATCACAGCAGCCACTTGCGGGTGTTGGTGACCTCCAGTTCCTCTGTTGCCAGCTGGTCCTAAGCTCCCCGTGCCACTCTCAGGCCATTTTCACAGTGGGTATTGCTATCGAGGTTAGGCCACGGGGACAGCTGAGTTCTGACCCCTGCGTCATTTGCGTCTGTGCATCACTCTGGGTCTGGCCACAGCCCTTTCTCGAGGGCTCCCCTATCTATTGCCAAGCTCTGTAGCATGTGGGGGCGATTTAATGGCTCTCTCGGTGCCCCCTCAGTCCAGGTCACTTCTGACACATTTGTAGTCAATTTGAGTATCTCAGGGTCCCCATCTACCTCGATAGATCCTTGAATGCCGTAGAGTGCGTACGGGTCACGTCCGTGCTGCCATGATAGCTGGCCACAGCCCCTTCTCCTTGCTTTTCCCTAGTGCTCACTGCTTTCTCTTTGCTTTTTCCTAATTCTATGTGTGACTTCTCCTTGCTTTACCCTTGGTTTCAATGCTCCCTCCTTGCTTTTAATCCAGTTTTGTGTGCCTTTACCTTGCTTTTCCCTCGTTTTCACTGCTTTCTCCTTGCTTTCTTCCCATTCTTTGTGGCCTCCCCACACAACTCTGGGCCATCACTTCACTTCTGGAATTCCGAAGGGCCCTCAGGACCTGTCTGTTCAAGTGAGACTGCAAGCTCCCTGACACCCTGTTGGGTGATTAGCCGTGCTTTACAAATGTTGATTGATTGAATCCTATAGTGGCATGCTTTTACAGTTACAAAGTCCATTAATTTAGCTGTCCATTTTAAAAGTAACATAGGCACTGTGTGGTGTGTTTTATTAATATTTAACATTCACTTCAATATCTCTCCTATGTGTGTTGTGTTATAAAATTACAACTATGTGAAACATTATAATCAACTGCTCCAACCGAACAACCACATATGCTGGGTGGATAACTGCATTTATATACCTCACACTAAACTGTATTTGTCAACAAGCCTTGGCCATGTTAATAGGTCTAGCACATAAACGAAAGGGCCTTTTAGTCATGGATGCTTTAAGGCATTCACTTAGTCATCATACATTCACTCTGTCATGTCACATCCTTGCACGCATGAGTCCATTCACCCACGCACTAACTTATTATTGCATTCACCCACCTAGACAACCACAATAAAGCACACAAACTCAACAACATATGCAACATAAATTAAAAGAATAAGAGTACAAAAAAGAAAGCATGCTGCCACCTACACATGGCTGGCACATGCTTGCAATAACAAATAAAATTTACAGTGGATAACCATCTTGTGATGGTATTGTAAACAATGTTTCCTTGTTTTAAGTTGCAACATGGCTGCAATGTTGAGAACTTACGTGTTGGCCATCTTGGAATGGGAAAACAATGATACACCATGGACAATACCATTCCATGATTGTTGCCTATTTTAGAGGTAGTGGTCAAAAGGGATGTGGCACACAGCAGATGAAATAATCAGCAAGTAGCAGCCCATTAGTACTATCTGTGGAGTTGCAGTGCTCTCTAAAAAAATTAAACTAAAACTAGGAGAAGAAAAGAAATAAGAGGGCCCAATGAAATGACAAATGAAAACTAAGGGACTGGTCCACGAGCCCTGGCACTGAAGTGCAATTCTTTTCAGATGGGTGTGCATAGGTGTTCAGACAAATGTTTTTGGTCACAAGGCATTAGAGCAAACTAGCTTACAAGTTGCCCCATGCTGTGTGCTAGCAAGCATGAATGGAAGCAGAGAGTAAATGACACTCGTACAGACCAATGAAAGAAGTGGACTGACACACTGCCCCTCTATGTACACACATAAGGTGTATTTATGTATGTACATTTTTATTATTTTGCCGACAACTAAGCCTGACAGTATGCAAACAAACACTCAGCAAGAATTTAAGTTTATCACATACATGCTCATTTGGGATCCTGCAGAATTATCATGACAAATGCATTCTAAATCTAGATGACACAAAAAATCTTTATCTTTGTTTTCAGCTGCTTCAATCTTTACAATAGTAACATCATAGTGATAAACAGTAGCAGTAACATCATAGTGGTAAACAGTAATGATGAATAGCGGAGAAGCCAAAAAGTGTTTCACCCACTGTAGCGTGGAGGCCTGGAGCTTTCTCAAGGCTGTAAATAGTAGTATAAAATATTATACATTAGTTTGTTATTTATAGCAACCATACTTTAGACTCTATGTGACAATTACAATCATTTTCACATGTTGGACTAGATTGATAGTGATTCACTCATAATTGTGGGTTCACATACTAATGTTAAACATCTTAATCGCCAAACACATTTTAATATTTTTTTGTTTTTATAAAAGAGTTATTTTTTTAAAACTGTTTCATACACATGCATGAGCTCATAGATTGGGAGATAATGGCAGATCTCCCTGCTAACTCTAAGGTGCGAGTACAGACACAAGAGATTAACGATCTGCATGTCAGTAGTTGTGTATGTAAGATTATGGTATTGATCACGATGGTCTAGTTGTGTTGACAGGTTTATTCATGGGACAGGGAGCATATTCCCTTCCCTGTCTCTGTGCCTGGGTTCTGGAGACTTATATAGTACTAAGGGTAGGTCATGCTATGTCAAGGAAGCGCAGAACAGAAAGCCCCATGTTGGATGACAGGTTTGAGTCCCAAACAATTGTCATTTACTTACAGTGCTGGTCTGGTAATTCATATGTCAATGTGGGTGGCAAGCTTTAACGCGTTTGTAGAGAGAGACGCAAAGGGGGGGGGGGGAGAGGAATTATAAAAAAATGACCTGTCCGGGTGGCTCAGCCCAATTGGGAGAGAAGGTGTTACACTATAAGAAATACTTATTTTAAGAGATTGGTGTTATATAACCAAGTGAGCTGCAGCATGAGACAAGCTTTGAAATAAAAAAAGAAAGTCAGGAACAAAGAAAAATTCATTAACAAAGGAACAAGCATTTTGCCAGCATGGCGATCCTTCCAACCAATTGGTCCAGGAAGGGAGAGTAAAGCATCCCTCTATAGCTACAAGCTCCACTTACCTTGGGAGCAGGTGCAGTGAGATTTTGTGTGGTCGATAAGAGTCACTGCTGTCTGGGCTATAGATGTGGTCTGGGACTGCCAAGGAGTGTGTAACTATCCAGAATATAAAGGTTTAGTCAGATGACAGTTCTGACGAAGAGGGATGAGGGCTCAGTTTGAGGTGATGGGTGGTGGCCATATTGGTGAGAGCAGAGACAATGAAAACTGAAAAAGAACAAAACTGAGTGAGACCAGGCTGGATTAAAGTTAATCACTGGGGATAACTGGAGAACTCAGCAAAAGGGTGCCAGTGTGGGCAGAATAAAGGACCGTTCCCATTCAACTGTGCCCTTGAAAGGTGTGATAGATTAGGTCTCATATATATTGTGGTTTAGTGGGCTACACAGTGGCCATATTGGGGAGGTGGTCGAAGGTAGTCTGTAGATGGGATATGGAGCTTTGTGAAGTTTGCAATAAATAAAGGTTAATGCTCTTTGGATCAATAAAATTAATTGCTCTTGTGGTCAGCCTGGTGGTGTCAAACTGTGTTGGTTGAAATCTTAACACACTAACTGTGCTAAAGGCTAGGCCTTTCAGAACTTCCAAAAGGGAATCCAGCCAGAATTATTGTACTGCAAATCTTCAAACCCTGGGGTTTGTCAAATAGTGTAATCAACACCAGAATCTTTGCATACAAGAGTAGTTTGTGAGATTTCATATAGCACAATGCATGTCTACAGCTTTAACAGAGTGCAGTGGTAAGCCACCTTCAAAGGCCTTTTGGCTTCACATGTATGTTTCATAATGAATAAATGAAGCTACTGCCTATGTCATAATTTCTCATTGTAAACACATGAGACCTAAGGGATCTGGCATAACGTTTACCAATGAACCAGTCAGACCACTAGTCTTTATAATTGGCTTCCTTCCATGACTGACTCAGTT
The DNA here is from genome assembly GCF_031143425.1 of Pleurodeles waltl. Taxonomy (NCBI): domain Eukaryota; kingdom Metazoa; phylum Chordata; class Amphibia; order Caudata; family Salamandridae; genus Pleurodeles; species Pleurodeles waltl. Next base: position 731,364,745 of record NC_090443.1, read on the forward strand.
GAACTGTATTGAGCATAGGCTTTCCCACAGGAAACTATCAGGTAACCAGTATTAAAATTACAAATATGTATAACATTTCTAAGGTTTATCATAGTCCAAATCTTCTATCGCCATGGTTTGTTGAGTGGGTCTTTAACACCACAACTATAGCCTACTATGGTAATCTGTTAGATTCTGTGTAACAAAATACCTGTCTACAGGTTTTAGCACAGTGTAATAACAACCAACCCTTAAAAGGCTATTGTCTTTAACACATATTAAGTGAGTCAGACCTACTTGCTGCCCCATAATATTTCATAATAAAGAGATCAAACCAGTGGAATCTGAGATAACTTTTCCCACTGAACCAATAAGACCTAGAATCTTTAACATTAGTTTGATACCATAACCCACAAAGGCCCACTGAATTCTCTGAAGTGCACATAACTTAATATCTTAGTAGTTATTGTTCATATAGTTATAAAATTACAAATATGTACAAATTACAGTTGGCAAAACAATGTACACCACCTCTTAAAGGGGCCTAAGAAGAATTATCACAGTGAAAATCATCTACCCCAAAATTTTGTCAGGGCGGTGACTGGCACCAAAATCCTTGCCTACTAGGGTAGTTTGTGAGATTTCACGCAACTACATACCTATCTACATCATGTAACACAGGCTGATAACAATCCACTGTTAAATGCATTTTAGGATTGACAAGTGCTTTTCACAATAGATAAGTCAGACCTACTGCCTTTGTCTCAACTTTTTATATTAAAAGGTCAGACCTGTGGCATTATACAGAACTTTTCCCAAGGAGCACATCAGGTCTATAGCCTTTATCATTGGCTGGTCACCATAACCATTTTAGGCTTACTGTATTGACCATAAGCTTTCCAACAAGACAACCATAAGGTATAGTCATAAAATGAAAAATGTATATAGAATAACACGTTGCAAAGTTGTCAAAGCAAAATACTAGCTCTCCTACGAGGGCCTAACAAAGATTGTTACTGTGCAAATTGTCGGTCCGAATGGTTTTCCAGAGGAGTTAACTAACACTAAAAGAACTGTCTAGTGATAACAATCCACCTTTAAATGGCTATTGACTTTACATTAGGCTCTTTGTATTAAATATTATAATAAGCAGATCATTGGCCTTTGTACCATAGCCTACACTGTCCCGTGCACAAGCTTTCCCACAAGGCAAAAGGTGCAATGCAAGAACTCTTTTTCAGTGGAAGGACACAACTTCCTCTCAATCAAATACTGTTTGCAAGTAAACTAAGGTGCCTAAAGTCTAACCACCTCCCTCACCTGTACTTTTAAAACTTCTTTTTTATTGATTTCATGTCTGGTGATAGATGTGCTGTCAAGCCAAATCTACAAGTAAGCAAATCACACCAGGATTATAGGCGATAAACTGAAGCACAGGTGTTAGTCATGTTTAGTGATGTAATAACTTGTTTCATTTGTGCGCTTTTTAAACTGAAAATATTATGGGCCTCATTACGACTCTGGCAAACTAATGACTGCCACGGTTGCGGTCCGACCACCACATTACGACCATGGTGGTAGCACCGCGATTGGATCACCAGCACCGCCAGATTTCTTCTCCACGATGGTCTGGCGGTGCTGGCGGTCCTAATCTGCCAGGGCTGTGCTGCAAGCAGAGCCGCCTTGGGGATTATGACCCCCTTCTCTGTCAGTGGTTTCATGGTGATAACCCCACCATGAAAAGGCTGGTGGAGATAGGGTGCAGAGATGTAGATTTATTTTAAATGTATTTATCTTGTTTAAATTAGTTAAATTATTTTTGTTTTATTAAATTATATTTTTCAATTACATTTATTTGTATTTGTTGATATTGCATGTTTTGTATTTTAAAAATGTATTCATATTTTTGTGCTGTTAGATATTACATTTTTTAATGATTGGGAATTGGGATGTTCTATCTAACCTTTCCAAATTCCAACACTTTCCCTGGTTTTGTTTGCAATATAATGGGAATAATATATCTAACTCCTTCAAAGCACAACACTTTCTTTACTGTTGCTGACATTGGAGTGGGGATAGTAAAGCTAACTCGTCCAAAGTCCAACACTTTCCTTGCTTTTGCTTAAGTTGGATTGGAAATAGGAAATTTTGCCTCTTCAAAGACCAACACTTTCCCTACTGTTGCACAGTTTGGAGTAAATCTAACTGCTCCATAGTCTATCACTTTTCTGGATTTTGCTTATATTGGAAAGGGAATAATAAATCCATTCCCTCTCAAGACCACCGCTTTCCCTGATTGTGATTGCGTTGAAGTGGGAATAGTAAATCTCCCACCCCTAAAATCCAAAGCTTCCCTTATTGCTGCTTAGATTGGAGTAGTATAAAGCATAGTAAACCTAACTCTCCAAAGTCAACACTTTTCTTACTTTTGTTTGGATTGGAGTGGGAATAGTAAATCAACCCCTTTCCCCGCCACCCCTCCGACCAACACTTCTCCGACCGTTGATTAGATTGGAGAGGGAACAGTAAATCTAGCCCCTCCAAGGTCTAACACTTTCCCTACTGTTATTTAGACTGAAGCAGGAATAGTAAAGCTAACCCCTCCAATGTCCAACACTCTCCCTACTATTACTTACGTTGGAGTGGGGATAGTAAATGTAAAACTCCAAAGTCCAACACTTTCCCTACTGTTGCTCATGTTTGAGTGGGGATAGTAAATCTAAACACTTCAATGTCTACACATTCTCTATTGCTGCTCAGATTGGGGTGAGAATAGAAAATGTGGGACAAACACTTTTTTGGATTTTGCTTACATTGGAATTGAAAGTAGTAAATCTATTCCCTCTGAAGTCCAACACTATTCATGAATTTGATCAAGTTGGAATGGGAATAGTAAATCCCCCCTCCAAATTCAACACTTTCCCTACTGTTGCTTAGATTGGAGTGTGAATAGTAGCTCAATGTACAGTACATTTTCTACTGTACTTTTACTGTAGAGCACAGTAAATCTAACCCCTTCAAAGTCCAACACTTACCCTACTGTTGCTTAGATTGAAGTGGGAATCATGAATTTAACCTCTTCACAGTCCAACACGTTCCTTACTGTACCTCAGGTTGGAGTGAGAGTATTAAATCTAACCCCTTCATAGGCCAAAATGTTCCCTACTGCTGCTTAGATTGGAGTGGGAATCTAACTCCTCCACACACCATTAATTTTCTAGGTTTTGCTTACACTGGAGTGGGAATAGTAAATCTCATCTCCCAAAGTCACAATACTCTCCCTGGTTTTGCTTATACTGGAGAGGGAATAGTAAATCTAACCCTTCCAAAGTCTAATGCTTTCCCTACTGTCACTCAAATTGGAGTGAGTATAGTTAATCTAACCCTGCCAAAGTCCAACACTTTCCTACTGTTGCTTAGAATGGACAAAGAACAGTAAGTAAATTTGACCCCTCCAAAGTCCAACATTTTCCTTACTGTTGCTCAGGTTGGATAGGGAATGTTAAACCTGACTCCTGCAAAGTCCAACACTGTCTCTACTGTTGCTGAGGATGAAGTGGGAATAGTAAACTTGACACCTACAGCTCCAACACGTTGCCTACTGTTAGTTAAGTTGGGAGGGAACAGTAAATCTATCCCCTTCAAAGTCCAATACTTTTCTTACCTTTTGCTTATGATGTAGTGGGAATAGCGAATCTATCCCATTCAAAGTCAAACACGTTCCCTGCTCTTGCTTGAATTGGAGTTAGAATAGTAAATCAGATACTTTTAAAGTCCAACACTTTTGCTAGTGTTGTTGTTTTTGATTGCTCTTATGTTTTATTTTACCTTTTTTCTTTAATGTTTAGATTATTTATGGAAAAGAACTGTATTTTTTAATTAAATTATATTTATGTTTTTTATATTTATTTTATTTTTTAATTAAGTGTGCTATATGTTTTTTACTATATTTTTTTTTAATTATTTCTAAGTTATTGTCAATATGGTTAATGTATTTTTAAATGTTTAGTTATTGTTTTTATATTTTCAATCTAAGGGCCTGATTATAAGGTCGGCGGATGGGATAACTTGTCCGCCAAACTTACTAAAGGGAGGTTGCCGCCTTACTGGCTACCTCCCCGCCGGGCCCATTAAGACTTTCCCACTGGGCTGACGGACAGAAACCAAGGTTTCCGACTTTCAGCCCAGTGGAAAAGTAGCGGCAGCATTGTCGCCGGAAGCAATGCTGTTGCCCGCAGGGATCACCAGCACCCTTGTAAATGCTCAATATCTGCACAGCAGACAGTGAGCATTGCGAGGTTGCTGGGTTGGGGGACCCCTGCACTGCCATTGCCAACTGCATGGGCCATGCAGGGGGAATATACGACAGAACAATGCATGCTGGAACCACCCATGCCTGAGAAACGCGGTCGGAAAAACGACTGAGTTGTTACCACGAATGCCTTTACCACACATACCTTAAAAACGATTTCTCATTGTAAAGGCATGCCTGGTAAAGGCATGCGTTGAATAGCATGCGTAGTTCCAGCATGCGCTCCCCAATCCCCCACCCTGCCCATAAAACAATCCTACCCCTACCCCCCACCCCGCTCCTAAAACAATCCCACCCCAACCCCCTACCCCGCCCGCCCCTAAAAACAATCCTACACGATCCCCCACCTCTGCCCCTAAAAACTAAAACTACCCCTAAAACTAAATTACCCTGAACCCCAGCCTGCTCCTAAAACTACTGCGAACCCCTAACCTGCCCCTAAAACTTAAACTACCCCACCCCTAAAACTACCCTGCCCCCCACCCCTGCCCCTAATACTTTAAACTACCCTAACTCCCCACCCCATCCCTAAAACTTAAACTACCAGACCCCTCCACGCCACCCCACCCCTAAAAACGAAAACTAACCCCACCCCTAACCCCGCCCCTAAAACTACAGCAACCCCTAGCCCACACACCTAAAAACAAAAACTACCCCGACTGCCCACCCCCACCCCCACCCCTGCCCCTAAAACTAAAACTACCCCAACCCCCAATCCCACCCCTAAAACTACTGCGACCCAGACCCTAAAACTACTGTGACCCCCCACCGACCCTAAAACTTAAACTACTGCAACCCCCACCCTAAAAACTGAAATTACCCTGACCCCCAACCCTGCCCCTAAAAGTACTGTGACTCCCCACCTTGCCCCTAAAAACTTAAATTATCCCGACCACCCGTCCCCCCCCTAAAAAACTAAAACTACCCCGACCTCCGCCCCTTAAAACTAAAACTACCCCCACTCCTGCCCCTAAAAACTAAAACTACCCCCACCCTGCCCCAAAAAACCTAAATTATCTTGCCCACCCGTCCCCGCCCCTAAAAAATGAAAACTACTCTGACCCCCCACCCCTGCCCCTTAAACTTTAAACTGCCCTGACCCCCACCCGTCCCTAAAACTTAAACTACCAGACCCCTCCACCCCACCCCGCTCCTAAAAACTAAAACTAACCCCATCCCTAACCCCTGCCCATACAACTACAGCAACCCCCCACCCACATCCCTAAAAACTAAAACTACCTTGACCACCACCCCTCCCCTAAAACTAAAACTACCCGACCCCCAATCCCACGCCTAAAACTACTGCGACCCCCGACCCTAAAACTACTGCAAACCCCAACCCGACCCTAAAACAACCAACCCTTAAAAGGCTATTGTCTTTAACACATATTAAGTGAGTCAGACCTACTTGCTGCCCCATAATATTTCATAATAAAGAGATCAAACCAGTGGAATCTGAGATAACTTTTCCCACTGAACCAATAAGACCTAGAATCTTTAACATTAGTTTGATACCATAACCCACAAAGGCCCACTGAATTCTCTGAAGTGCACATAACTTAATATCTTAGTAATCATTGTTCATATAGTTATAAAATTACAAATATGTACAAATTAGAGTTGGCAAAACAATGTACAACACCTCTTAAAGGGGCCTAAGAAGAATTATCACAGTGAAAATCATCTACCCCAAAATTTTGTCAGGGCGGTGACTGGCACCAAAATCCTTGCCTACCAGGGTAGTTTGTGAGATTTCACGCAACTACATACCTATCTACATCATGTAACACAGGCTGATAACAATCCACTGTTAAATGCCTTTTAGGATTGACAAGTGCTTTTCACAATAGATAAGTCAAACCTACTGCCTTTGTCTCAACTTTTTATATTAAAAGGTCAGACCTGTGGCATTATACAGAACTTTTCCCAAGGAACACATCAGGTCTGTAGCCTTTATCATTGGCTGGTCACCATAACCATTTTAGGCTTACTGTATTGACCATAAGCTTTCCAACAAGACAACCATAAGGTATAGTCATAAAATGACAAATGTATATAGAATAATACGTTGCAAAGTTGTCAAAGCAAAATACTAGCTCTCCTACGAGGGCCTAACAAAGATTGTTACTGTGCAAATTGTCGGTCTGAATGGTTTTCCAGAGGAGTTAACTAACACTAAAAGAACTGTCTAGTGATAACAATCCACCTTTAAATGGCTATTGACTTTACATTAGGCTCTTTGTATTAAATATTATAATAAGCAGATCATTGGCCTTTGTACCATAGCCTACACTGTCCCGTGCACAAGCTTTCCCACAAGGCAAAAGATGCAATGCAAGAACTCTTTTTCAGTGGAAGGACACAACTTCCTCTCAATCAAATACTGTTTGCAAGTAAACTAAGGTGCCTAAAGTCTAACCACCTCCCTCACCTGTACTTTTAAAACTTCTTTTTTATTGATTTCATGTCTGGTGATAGATGTGCTGTCAAGCCAAATCTACAAGTAAGCAAATCACACCAGGATTATAGGCGATAAACTGAAGCACAGGTGTTAGTCATGTTTAGTGATGTAATAACTTGTTTCATTTGTGCGCTTTTTAAACTGAAAAGATCATGGGCCTCATTACGACTCTGGCGATCTAATGACTGCCACGGTTGCGGTCCGACCACCACATTACGACCATGGCGGTAGCACCGCGATTGGACCACCAGCACCGCCAGATTTCTTCTCCACGATGGTCTGGCGGTGCTGGCGGTCCTAATCTGCCAGGGCTGTGCTGCAAGCAGAGCCGCCTTGGGGATTATGACCCCCTTCTCTGTCAGTGGTTTCATGGTGATAACCCCACCATGAAAAGGCTGGTGGAGATAGGGTGCAGAGATGTAGATTTATTTTAAATGTATTTATTTTGTTTAAATTAGTTAAATTATTTTTGTTTTATTAAATTATATTTTTCAATTACATTTATTTGTATTTGTTGATATTGCATGTTTTGTATTTTAAAAATTTATTCATATTTTTGTGCTGTTAGATATTACATTTTTTAATGATTGGGAATTGGGATGTTCTATCTAACCTTTCCAAATTCCAACACTTTCCCTGGTTCTGTTCGCAATATAATGGGAATATTATATCTAACTCCTTCAAAGCACAACACTTTCTTTACTGTTGCTGACATTGGAGTGGGGATAGTAAAGCTAACTCGTCCAAAGTCCAACACTTTCCTTGCTTTTGCTTAAGTTGGATTGGAAATAGGAAATTTTGCCTCTTCAAAGACCAACACTTTCCCTACTGTTGCACAGTTTGGAGTAAATCTAACTGCTCCATAGTCTATCACTTTTCTGGATTTTGCTTATATTGGAGAGGGAATAATAAATCCATTCCCTCTCAAGACCACCGCTTTCCCTGATTGTAGTTGCGTTGAAGTGGGAATAGTAAATCTACCACCCCTAAAATCCAAAGCTTCCCTTATTGCTGCTTAGATTGGAGTAGTATAAAGCATAGTAAACCTAACTCTCCAAAGTCAACACTTTTCTTACTTTTGTTTGGATTGGAGTGGGAATAGTAAATCAACCCCTTCCCCCGCCACCCCTCCGACCAACACTTCTCCGACCGTTGATTAGATTGGAGAGGGAACAGTAAATCTAGCCCCTCCAAGGTCTAACACTTTCCCTACTGTTATTTAGACTGAAGCAGGAATAGTAAAGCTAACCCCTCCAATGTCCAACACTCTCCCTACTATTACTTACGTTGGAGTGGGGATAGTAAATGTAAAACTCCAAAGTCCAACACTTTCCCTACTGTTGCTCATGTTTGAGTGGGAATAGTAAATCTAAACACTTCAATGTCTACACATTCTCTATTGCTGCTCAGATTGGGGTGAGAATAGAAAATGTGGGACAAACACTTTTTTGGATTTTGCTTACATTGGAATTGAAAGTAGTAAATCTATTCCCTCTGAAGTCCAACACTATTCATGAATTTGATCAAGTTGGAATGGGAATAGTAAATCCCCCCTCCAAATTCAACACTCTCCCTACTGTTGCTTAGATTGGAGTGTGAATAGTAGCTCAATGTACAGTACACTTTCTACTGTACTTTTACTGTAGAGCACAGTAAATCTAACCCCTTCAAAGTCCAACACTTACCCTACTGTTGCTTAGATTGAAGTGGGAATCATGAATTTAACCTCTTCACAGTCCAACACGTTCCTTACTGTAGCTCAGGTTGGAGTGAGAGTATTAAATCTAACCACTTCATAGGCCAAAATGTTCCCTACTGCTGCTTAGATTGGAGTGGGAATCTAACTCCTCCACACACCATTAATGTTCTGGGTTTTGCTTACACTGGAGTGGGAATAGTAAATCTCATCTCCCAAAGCCACAATACTCTCCCTGGTTTTGCTTACACTGGAGAGGGAATAGTAAATCTAACCCTTCCAAAGTCTAATGCTTTCCCTACTGTCACTCAAATTGGAGTGAGTATAGTTAATCTAACCCTGCCAAAGTCCAACACTTTCCTACTGTTGCTTAGAATGGACAAAGAACAGTAAGTAAATTTGACCCCTCCAAAGTCCAACATTTTCCTTACTGTTGCTCAGGTTGGATAGGGAATGTTAAACCTGACCCATGCAAAGTCCAACACTGTCTCTAATGTTGCTGAGGCTGAAGTGGGAATAGTAAACTTGACACCTACAGCTCCAACACGTTGCCTACTGTTAGTTAAGTTGGGAGGGAACAGTAAATCTATCCCCTTCAAAGTCCAATACTTTTCTTACCTTTTGCTTATGATGTAGTGGGAATAGCGAATCTATCCCATTCAAAGTCAAACACGTTCCCTGCTCTTGCTTGAATTGGAGTTAGAATAGTAAATCAGATACTTTTAAAGTCCAACACTTTTGCTAGTGTTGTTGTTTTTGATTGCTCTTATGTTTTATTTTACCTTTTTTCTTTAATGTTTAGATTATTTATGGAAAAGAACTGTATTTTTTAATTAAATTATATTTATGTTTTTTATATTTATTTTATTTTTTAATTAAGTGTGCTATATGTTTTTTACTATACTTTTTTTAATTATTTCTAAGTTATTGTCAATATGGTTAATGTATTTTTAATTGTTTAGTTATTGTTTTTATATTTTCAATCTAAGGGCCTGATTATAAGGTCGGCGGATGGGATAACTTGTCCGCCAAACTTACTAAAGGGAGGTTGCCGCCTTACTGGCTACCTCCCCGCCGGGCCCATTAAGACTTTCCCACTGGGCTGACGGACAGAAACCAAGGTTTCCGACTTTCAGCCCAGTGGAAAAGTGGCGGCAGCATTGTCGCCGGAAGCAATGCTGTTGCCCGCAGGGATCACCAGCACCCTTGTAAATGCTCACTATCTGCACAGCAGACAGTGAGCATTGCGAGGTTGCTGGGCAGGGGGACCCCTGCACTGCCATTGCCAACCGCATGGGCCATGCAGGGGGAATATACGACAGAACAATGCATGCTGGAACCACCCATGCCTGAGAAACGCGGTCGGAAAAACGACTGAGTTGTTACCACGAATGCCTTTACCACACATACCTTAAAAACGATTTCTCATTGTAAAGGCATGCCTGGTAAAGGCATGCGTTGAATAGCATGCGTAGTTCCAGCATGCGCTCCACAATCCCCCCTGCCCATAAAACAATCCTACCCCTACCCCCCACCCCGCTCCTAAAACAATCCCACCCCAACCCCCTACCCCGCCCGCCCCTAAAAACAATCCTACACGATCCCCCACCTCTGCCCCTAAAAACTAAAACTACCCAGACCTCCCACCCACCCCTAAAACTAAAACTACCCTGACCCCTGCCTCTAAAAACTAAAACTACCTTTAACCCCACCCCTAAAACTAAATTACCCCGAACCCCAGCCTGCTCCTAAAACTACTGCAAACCCCTAACCTGCCCCTAAAACTTAAACTACCCCACCCCTAAAACTACCCTGCCCCCCACCCCTGCCCCTAATACTTTAAACTACCCTGACTCCCCACCCCATCCCTAAAACTTAAACTACCAGACCCCTCCACGCCACCCCACCCCTAAAAACTAAAACTAACCCCACCCCTAACCCCCGCCCCTAAAACTACAGCAACCCCTAACCCACACACCTAAAAACAAAAACTACCCCGACTTAAATTATCCCGACCACCCGTCCCCCCCCTAAAAAACTAAAACTACCCCGACCTCCGCCCCTTAAAACTAAAACTACCCCCACTCCTGCCCCTAAAAACTAAAACTACCCCCACCCTGCCCCAAAAAACTTAAATTATCTTGCCCACCCATCCCCGCCCCTAAAAAACGAAAACTACTCTGACCCCCCACCCCTGCCCCTTAAACTTTAAACTACCCTGACCCCCACCCGTCCCTAAAACTTAAACTACCAGACCCCTCCACCCCACCCCGCTCCTAAAAACTAAAACTAACCCCACCCCTAACCCCTGCCCATACAACTACAGCAACCCCCCACCCACATCCCTAAAAACTAAAACTACCTTGACCACCAGCCCTCCCCTAAAACTAAAACTACCCGACCCCCAATCCCACGCCTAAAACTACTGCGACCCCCGACCCTAAAACTACTGCAAACCCCAACCCGACCCTAAAACTTGAACTACTGCAACCCCCACCCGCCCCTAAAAACTGAAATTACCCTGACCCCCAACCTTGCCCCTAAAAGTACTGCGACTCCCCACCCTGTCCCTAAAAACTGAAATTATCCTGACCACCCGTCCCGCCCCTAAATAACTAAAAAAAGACAACCCCTGACCATAAAAACTAAAACTACCCCCACTCCTGCCCCTAAAACTACCTCCCAACCCTACCCTAGCTCCACTTACCTGCCCGCATGATCTCCCGATCCTGAGTCTGTTTTCCTCTGCCTTAACCACGCATGTTCGTTGTTCAGGACATGCGTGGTTAAGGCTGCGAAAAACAGAGATGTTGTCCACGAAAGCGCTGTTCCGCTTTCATGGACAACGCACCTCGTTGTTGGGCAGTCGTTGTTTAGGCTGTTTCCCATGCAGGCCCTCCCCCCCCGTAGCCCCCTGGACAAGTTCTCCACCAGCCTCTTCATGGCGGTGAAACTGTAATGAAAAGACTGGCGGAGAACCAGACTGTAAGCAGCAGGGCCGCGCTGCATGCAGCGTCACCCTGGTTGATTGCGACCTGCACCCACCGCCATCCCGTAGGTATCACCGATCCCGACAGAGATGGCGGTAACCTGGCGGTCTGACCACCAGAGTCAGAATGTGGTGGTCGGACCATCACAGCACAGTCAGTCCTTACCTCCACAGTGAGTCTGGTGGTCTAGTGACCGCCAGACTCGTAATCAGGCCCTATATGTTTATTTAAATTTATTTATTTCACATTATTACTTAAAAATATTTTTATATTAATTTTGTAATTACGTTTCATATATACTTTTTTATACATATGTTTGATAATTTTTAATTTCTTATTTTTATCATAATTGTTTTTATTAAATTACTATTTCAATGCTTTATTTATAATTTATTAGGGTTTTTTTGGAGGGCTTTTGGGCAGTGGGGAAAGAAGTGCATTTATTTTAAATACATTTAACTGTGTTTACATTTGTTAAATTATTGTTTTATTATTACATTGTATATTCCTATTACATTTATTTGTATTTATTAATAATGCATTTTTCTATTTTAAATATATATATTTATGCATTCAAATATTTTTTTTTTTAAATGATTAAGATCTTGAATGTCTAATCCTTCCAAAGTCAAACAATTTCTCTGATTTTGTTTTCATTGGAATTTGAATAATACATCTAACCCCTCCAAAACACAACATTTTCCCTCCTGTTGCTTAGGCTGGAGTGGGAAGATCAAATCTAACCTCTCCATGGTCTAACACTTCTCTGGATTATGCTTATATATTGAGTGGGAATATTATATCTAATTCTAAATCCAACACATTGCCTGGTGTTGCTTACATGGGAGTGAGAATAATAGAACTACTATTCTCCCTTTGCTCGCCCTCCCCCAAGTTCAAAAGTGTCCTCTACTGCTGCTCCGATTTGAGTAGTGTAGAGTATAGTAAATTCTCCTACTGCTGCTTTAATTTGAGTGGGATTAGTAAATCTAACCCCTCCAAAGCCCATTACCTTTCCTACTGTTAATCGGATATCAGAGTGAATAGTAAATCTAACCCCTCCAAAGTCCAACACTTTCCTTACTGTTGCCCACATTGGTTTGGGAAACGTAAATCTAACCACTTCAAAGTGTAACACGTTACCTACTGCTTCTTAGATTGGAGTGGGACTAGAAAATGTAACTCCTCCACAGTCTAACCGATTTCCGTATTTTGCTCATATTGGAGTTGGAACAGTAAATCTAATCCTTTCAAAGTTCAAAGCTGTTCCTGATTTGGCTTACATAGGGATGTTATTAGTAGTAAATTGTAAACAATTTTTTAATTTGTTTTCTTGCTTAGCCAAAATATATATTTTTGTAAATATTTATTTATTTAATAAAATGATTTTTAATTACATTTTTACAATAATATAAATAAATGACACATAATGGTAACGGACATAGCGTAAATCATGTAAACTAAAAACACATGACCAATATAAGTATTTGGGTACATTTCTGTGAGTTCTTATTGCATCTAGACAAACACCGAACATACTCCTAAAAGAAGTCAAACAGTGCTTGCTATCATTATCAGATAAATGAGTAACAGTAATGATTTTGTTATGAATAATTACAACTGAAAATGTTTCAATTCTGAAAATATGAGACTGTGATTCAAAGATCACTAAGGTGGTGTTCGGACTGTCTAATTTGCTCCCATTCTCCCCTTCACACTACTTTACTTACTCTGCAGTCTCTCACTCTTGTAGACAATTACACCTGTTTCTCTTCATATCTTTTTGAAATCCTCCATCTGAATCTCTTATAAGTCACATTCTTTCTCTTTATCACTATCTTTCCACTCTGACATTCTGCGTGTACTTCCTTGCGTCATCTCCAAGTCACACACAACCACCCACTCACCAGTAAGCATTGCAATTTCTTTTTCTTTGGCACTGCCAAACGTTTGACAGCTGTGTACCTCCTTCACTCTCTTTTCCATAGCATCTCAATTAACAACTTGCAAGCATATAACCAACAGAGAGGTCAAGTATTGTAATGTGCATGTGACTTGAATACCTATATGAAACTATGTGAACCACTGACAGGCAGTGTGAGAACCATACCTCAGCTGCAGAGCTCTCAGTCGTTTCGCATCATAATCACCCACTTACCACTTGAACACACCCAGACACCTAGAAGCAACTCTGTTCGCAGCATGCACTACACAAGAATCATATGTTGAATGAAAAAAGCTACAAAAATGTGGAAAATGCAAATATGCTTAGGGAAAACAAGACAAGGTAAAGCATGAAATGTAAACAGTGACTACATTTTTGACTTGTATCAATTAAGGGTTTTCACAGTTATTGGTTGGTAAACCATTCAGTGTTTTTGCTTGTATAGTTAAGATAGAACACAAATATATGGACCGATAGGAACTCAATTCAAAGTTAGATTTGAATTACTGCCAGGTCTCAGATCCAGCAGGGCTCGCCTCACTTAAAACCCTGCCTCTGACCTCAAGCTGTTGGGTGTATCATTCCACCAGTGCCAGCTTTAGTGCTGGCGACAATCTTTTTTGGTGCCCCTTGCCCCCCCCCCCATGACCTCCTCTTTTGATTCCTTCACAACAACCCGGCTAAAGCACCCTTCATCTCTTCATAACCCCTGTCTCACATACATTTCATTTGTTATATAGAAATGGTAACGGCTGGCTTTACTAATCTACTCAGCTATCCACATATGATACCGATCTGCTCTTTGCAGCAGGCATATTAACCCTCTGCGCTACATTATGGCAGGCCAAAACTAACACTAGACATAACTCTTATCACTTTCTAGCAGGAACATTAATCACAAGAGTTATCTTGGCATTTTTATTGCTACCTGAAAGCTGGACACACAAGTCATTTTAAATCATGTCATTGCTAAACAAAGTGCCCACTTTGATGTCAGCGCCCTTGTCCAGGACAGCGCCCAGTGTGTTTGCACCAGTCGCACCACCCTAAAGTTGGCCCTGCATTCCACCATCCAGAAAGTGTTTCTAGTAGAAAGCATGAGGGGCTGGATTTCATCTGAAAAATACATGCATTAATCACGATGTCTGTCATAGTCAGCCCTTTATCCCCTCTATGAATTCTATACAGGAAACAGTCATTCTTTAGGTTTTAACATTAAACAAGTATTTGTGCATGTGACACAAATAAACAACATTTTCCAATGCCTGAGATTACATTAAAACCAGACTATTTAGCTTTGCAACCGCTTGTAGTTGAATCTTCAGAGTTCACTGGTTTCCACGCTTTTGGTACTTAAGGAGAAATGTGACACGATTCAGTAGCATGTTCTTGTCCATTCTTTCTTGTTAACCTCATGGGATCTTAGGGGCGAGCGCAAAGCGCTCCGCCCCATGTTATAATCTCTCTTTGGGCTTCACGCCATGCCCATGTCATGTTAGTCTCTTTCATTGGTTCGTGGGCTTGCCTTTTAAAATCTGCTTGCTTTCATTAGCCTTTTCTGGTGTTTAGCCCTCCTCGACCGCAGTGACCAAGTACCGAAAACATACGAGGCTCGCTGTTTTCCGTCCAGTTTATGGACTACTTTTTCTCTTTTTTCGTAGTGCAATCTCGCTGGGCAGAAGTCAAGCGCTTTGCATGACATCGACCCTGTTACACAGTTAATTGCACTTTTGCCAGTTACACGGATACTTGCACTTTTGCCGATAGGTTTCACTACAAGCGAACTTTTATTTCCCTTTGTGTGTCTGCTTTGCGCTGATGGCGGCTGTCAACTCGCTTATGTGAAACTTTTACTTATCAGTTTATATGGCAAGAAAAGTCCAGTTAGTTATGTGAAACTGTTTTACTTTTTAAATTCAACTTCTGTGGCAGGAAAAGTCCGGTTAGGAGTTTACAATTCTAATTGATCTAGCTCGAGCAAACGCAAGACCCATTGCATTGTAAATGCTTTCTAGATGGTTGCCTGATTTGATGCATACTGCCTGGGGCATGAGAACACCACTGCCTTGACATGTCCAAAGCATGCCTCCTGTTTTCTCACTCAGACTAAAAATCAACCCAACACAACACTGCTCACACAAACACAAAGCAAGCCAGCCTTGCCTATTCCTACATTACACAATAATTAAGAAATTTAACACTAGATGTGCGTGAAGAAAATTCAGTTTGTGTCATTTTTACATTTTCTTTAGCAATTTTAGCATTTTCTAAAACAATTACAACAGCATACATCATTAAGTAATATCTATAACTTTAATTTACTGTGTGTTTTTAGGATTAAAGAGATATCAGGAAAGTCTACCAACACGGTTAAAAATATGTCTTAATCTGTGTTCTCCCTCTTGCGCAGCTTAACTGTTTTATTTTTTAATGCAGCAGATAGTGCCTCTTTTTCATTATATTTGCACATATGAACACTTAGAGACTGATTACAAGATCAGCAAACGGCTGACGGTGGTGCAGATTGCAGTTAGCCATGGCAGTGCTGAACTCAGTGCGCCCTGCTGATTACAACCTTCTTCTCCACCAGCCTTTGCATGGTAGTTCAACTGCCATGAATAGACTGGCAGAGAACAAGTGCAGGGAGCTATAGAGAGGCCCCTGCACTGCCCATGCATAGAGCATGGGCAGTGCAGTCCCCCTGCCCACCAGACAGTGCACATTTTAAGGGTGCTGGTGCCCCCTGCATGCAGCAGCATTGCTGCCGGCTCTGTTATGAGCTGGTGACAATGCTGCCGCCCCTTTCCCACTGGGCTGACCGGCATAAACCTTGGTTTCAGCCGGTCAGCCCAGTGGGAAAGTCGTAATGGGGCCAGCGGGGAGGTCAACTGCATGGAAGCGACCACCCCATCTGGAATTTGGCAGACAGGTTTTTCAGTCCGCCGAACTCTTAATCAGCACCTAAGTCTCTAAATTAGTCTTTGTCCTTGTATCATGGACAAATCCATAAAGATGCATAGCTCACAAGACATCAATCTCAGTTTGGTATCACTAATCACACTCAGGGCCTGATTTAGATTTTGGTGGGGGAGAATACTCTGTCACAGATATGACAGATATAACATCCACTATGTTACGATCTAATTATATCATATGGGGCTGGTAATACAGTGGATGGGATATTCATCACGTTTGTGATGAAGTATTCCATCTGTCAAGATCTAAATCAAGCCCTCAGTTTGCCATTTTCCTACCTGCTGTAACCTCATAGCCTCAAATAACTTTCCACCTCTGTCTTTGCCCTGACAACACTAAACAGAGGCCTTGGGTGTGGGGTGTGGATAAGTGTGTGTGTGTGTGTATGTGTTTGTGTATGATTAGTGATGTCACCCATGTACTTTGTCCATTTGCCTGAAATCACCATCTCTGTCTTTGCTCTTGCACTACGATAATGTCATAGAGGATAGTTAAATAGATAAACAACATCATGCATAGATATTAATGCTATAAAGAGACTACTATAGTCGCTTGATATGTCAAATGCCCTGTCTAGTACACTAAGCTTATGAGGACAATTAGAAGATGGTGGACAGTCTGCAATCTGCCAGTGGCATATGCCATTAACCTCCACCGCTCAGGAAAATTGCTGTTCACTTTACAGATTCTCACGTGCCTGGCAGGGATTTCTGTGCTGTGAGGGAAGCTGCAATGGTGGGACACTTTTCAGTGCATTGCCGGCTTGCTGAATGGCTACTATTTTCAAATCACTCAACTGGCAAGCTTCTCTGTATAAGAAAATAAACTCTCACAGTGGGAGATTGTTTTCTTAGTACAAAACACAGATGGACTGACTCACAGGGTCCTTTCTCCCTGTGTGGAGGAGTCTTTCTAGATTTTCCCTGCCTGTATTCACTATAACACCGCGATGTTCCTTCTCATTTCTTTCTTCCTCTATTTGCAATGCACTCCTACTTGGCTCGTTCTAAATAAAGCACCTTTCTATGTTTGGGAAGGCTCCAAAAACTCACCTATTTTATTGATTATCTGGATATCCTTCCTGCTGTAAGTCAGTTCAGTGCCAAGAGGCCTTAGGGCATTTGTTGCACCTTATAAGTAACAAGTCAACTCAAGCCATATCTTGCTTTTATAGATTCTCAGTGGGTGGGTGCTGTCAGGTGCTAAACAAACCAATGGCAATTTAAAAAGAAATCAGCTGGGTAGACTGAGAGATAGCTCAGCTATGTGAAGTCTAAACATCATTAAGGTCTAACTAGAGGCATACCTCTGCCACCTAAAGCACAGAAGTTGAATTTTTTTAAACATATGCTTTATATGTTTTTTCTCTTGTATGGCGTCTATGCAGAGGAATTACACTTGCACTCCCCGTGTTGCGTTGCACCACTGTGTCTGTGAACTAAGCCTGTCTGTCACATGCAACATAACTCTGACAATGAGTATAACAGGTTGCCAATGCAAAACTATTGTACAATGAAAACACTACACTGTGCGCTACTTGTTCAAGTGTTACAATGGCAAAATGGTAACCATGTTGTCTGTCTAACGTATTTCTTGCGTTACACTCAAAATTGTACTTTTGTCGTCCCAGGCCACGCTACTTGCTGTAAGGGTCATCCCCAAACCTTTGCCTTGAAACTCCTCTTTTCTAAGCCCATTTTTGTGTATATTCAGGCATGTTTGAACTGTAACACTCCTAACCAGTGCTACAATGTTTGTGCTTTCTCCTTTAAACATATTGACATTGGCCTACACCCAATTGGCACATTTAATTTACTTCTATGTCCCTAATAAAGTGATACTGCACGTACCTAGGGATTTTAATTAAATGCTACTAGTGGGCTTGCAGTACTAATTGTACCACTCACTTAAGTAGCCCTTAAAGCATGTATGAGGTCTGCCATTGCAGGATGTGTGCAGTTTTAAACTGCCATTTTCACTTGGTGAAATAAATTGTTTGCCAAGCTTAAACAATCCTTTTTAATACATATAGGTCATCCCTATGATAGCCCCTAAACACCCATAGGGCAGGGTGCATCGTACTGAAAAAACTGGACTCATATTTTTGTTTTTGTTTTACATGTCCTGGTACTGAAAAACTCCAAAATTTGTTTTTCACTACTGCAAGGCCTACATCTCCCATAGGATAACATTGGGTTACCTTATTAGATTTAGTAAATGATAACTGATTGGGAGCAGGTAGGAATGTCAAGTTTGGTGTCTAAGGAAACCCCTTTCAATGGTAAAGTCAGATTAGAAAGTTGGCATTTTCTTGTTCTAATCATTTGGTGCCTGCAGCCTGTTCCTGAGCCACATTGGCTACACAAGTAGGCAGTTGGCCTTTGTGTATTCCTTCCAGACAGCATCACAATAGAGGGTGTTGGTAGGATGGGCCATTTCTGACTTGATAGAGGGCAGAGCTGTCACCTACCACAGATGTGCCTCAAAGTGACTACTATAGCACACTCACGAAGGATTTCACACTATTCTATTGTGACCCCAGACAATCTGGGGCTAGGGGGAGAGAGGAAGGACATTTCCCCCTGTCAGGGGAACCCCAGAAGCTTCTCCCATTTCAAAGTTGGCACCAGGTTTAAATATTGCACTCTCAGACCCACTCTTCAGTAAACATCTGGACATCTGGAAGACTCAGAAGAATGACTGCTGTGCTGCTTTGCTGTAAGAAGGAAATTACCCATGCCTTGCTACTCCACTGCCCTGCTGCTTAAGTGATAATTAATGGATCCGCACCTTGAATCCAGGACCACCAGATTGACTCCAAGGGCTAGTTGGCTGGCCTCCTCATCAGAGCCTCAGGGACAGAAAAGGCTCCAGCCAACTTGATCCCTACACCAAGACTCTGTCTGTTGTAAGTCCTAAACCCCCATGTTATGACCCTTAGCCCTGGACCCTTGGAAGTGGGGCTAAAGGTGTCCTGCTATCTCAGCTGTAGTTTCATCAGAAATTGCAGTGTGACACAAACCTGATGCAGCGTCTCATCAGAACAAACACAGTGCAAAGTAACCTCAAAGCAAACCAGCATTGCAGCCTGCACATCTCATCAGAACTGCTGCTGGGCAATGCATCCTTGACATGGACCTCCCAGCTTCTCATTGGAACTGACACAGTGCAATGCAACTTGATGCAAACCCACATCACAGCCCTCGAAGCTCATTAAAACCGCTGCTATAAGACGTATCTTAGATGCATCTTTGATACGGACCTTGCATCGCTTCTCGGGACCACCGCTGTGCAGTGCAATGCTCTGCAACAAAGATTTAAGGTACACTTCTCAGCAGGACTAACTTGGGCCCTGTATGAGACCTGCGTTCCATCATGTTTGGCCTGAACTTGTGACTTTGTCCCAGTCTGGCGGGACCAGATAACCATAGATGGCGCTTTGTGCTTTTAACCACTATTTTTACCTAAGCTATTAAAGTTGCATATCTCTGATTCTCACTGACAGGATTTTAGTTGTTTTGGTTTCAAATAATTTAATAAATTTAACTTTGTTTTATCAAACTTTTTGAGGCATCTTTCTTGTGTTGCGTTTTCACTTTATTACTGTTTGAAGTGCTGCATTAATACTTTACACATTGCTTCTAGGTTAAGTCTATGTTTGTGCCAATATACCAGAGGGTTAAGCACAGATTAATTTGGGATTTGCCTGTGTTTTACCATGACAATAACTTTTTAGTACACATTTAGAAACAACCACAGTAGAGAACATGGTCATTTTTCTCAAAATAATTTTGGAGAAATTTGTAACAAACGTTAGTTCTTTAATCGCACATTGCACCTACAAGATTGAACATGATTTGAAGGTAACTGATATTTTAGTGGGTTTGACAGTGTGCGATAGGGCCTTCAGAACAGAATTGAAAGCACAGTGGTTGTTATTATAACAAATGCTATTAAGAGGCACCATATTAGTTTCTGTTGGAGTGATCGCTTTGCAGGACATGTGACAGTAGCAATGCATTTTATGTGTTCTGGAGCTTGAAAGCACTCTTGGATGCTATAAACATGAGACACACTACACCTTAGAGCAGGGTATCATTCCTGTGGTACCCAACATAGTCGACCTTGAACAAGTCTTTTATACTTGACTTACTAAGCAGGTGCTATTATGCCTGTTAACCCTGACTTACACTGGATCATGTTTACCATGTTTTAGCAAAATGTGTGCTCTCTATATATTTGTAGTTTATATTATGTTGGTTAGCCTTTGGGCATTACGACAACTCTAAATATATTTGATATGACCATTTCCATTTTATCAGCAGAAACTATTGTGCACCATTATGTGCTGGAGCATGACTGGACAGAGCCTCTTAACAGGACATAAATGTCCAGAATTACACACTACCATTAGAATAAACCTTCAGCACTGTTATGTGCTGTTGTGATGTAACAGTCATATTTACAATTATACTACATCTAAATAGCACCCACATGCACAATATTTAGGTTTTGCTTAGAAAGCACATGGGCTGTCTCTGCAAGACTTTTGTTTACACATAGTGGGCCTGCCCATAGCTTACTATTTGTTAGCTTCAGCATCGCTCTCATTTGCTTCACTCCCATTTGTCACGGCATCATGACATCTTCTTTTGTTAGGCCCTCCCCTGGAGCATGGACCAGGTACCAGTGTCCATCCTCTGCTCCCCTTTTGGGATTTACCTTTTTGTTGTGTTCAAGCACTTCATTTGAGTTGCTGTGTTATTAGTCTGTCTCCCATATCCCTGTCTAAGTTCCTATTAACCCTTTCCATGGTCCATTCACCACTCTACTCTATGCCACCACACTGTAAGCAGCTGCACTCTATGCTACTGCACTCTACTCTGCACTTCTGTACTCCATTTCACTGTCCTCTATGATCCTGCACTCTATGTCACTGCATTCTACACCATTCCACTCTATGCCACTGTACTCTATACCACTCTACTGTGCACCACTCTACTCTATGCCACTGCTCTCTGTCACTGCACTCTATTCTGCACCACTCTACTTTGACACTGCACTCGGTGTCACTGCACTTTATGTCACTCTACTATGTACCTCTCTACTCTACACCACTGTGCTCGACTCTGCACCACTCTACTCTATGCTACTGCACTTCATGCCACTCTACTCTACTGTATTCTCTTCTATGCCACTGCACTCTATGTAAGTGTACTCTACACCACTCTACTCTATGCCACGGCACTCTATGACACTGAACTCCACACTACTGCATTCTGCAGCACTATACTGTACACCATTGCCCTCTATACCACTAAACTCTGCTCTGCACCACTTTACTCTACGTCATTGCACTTTATTCCACTGCACTTTATGTCACTGCACTCTACAACACTCTACTCTGAATCACTCTACAGTATGCCACTGCACTCTATGCTATTTCACTATACTCTGCAGCACTCTACTCTACGTCTCTGCACTCTACTGTACAACACTCCAGTCTATGCTACTCTTATCTATGCCACTCTACTCTGCACCACTCTAATATGCCACTGCACTCTATGCCACTGCACTGTATGCCGCTGCACTCTAATCTGCACCAGGCTACTCTATGACGCTGCACTCCATGACACTGCCTTTTATGCCACTTTGCTCTACTCTGTACCAGTCTACTCTACGCCACTGCACTCGATGCCACTGCACTCTACTCTAAACAACTCTTTTTTATGCCAGTGCCCTCTTCACCACTGCACTGTCTACCACTGCATGCTACACCATGAACTCTATGCGTTATACTCTACTCTGCACCACTCAACTCCACACCACTGCACTCTAAACCACTGCACTGTATGTCACCTCACTGTACTGTACTGTACTCTGCCTTTCTCTACTCTATGTCACTGCATTCTAACCCACTGCACTCTGTACCACTCCCTTCTACTGTGCAGCACTGTACCCTATGCCACTGCACACTATGCCACTGCACTCTACTCTACTCTGTTCAATGCCACTGCACTCCTTGCTACTCTACATTACTCTACACCACTGTAGTCTATGCTACTGCACTCTATGCCAGTGCACTCTACACTACAGCACCCTGTACCACTGCACTCTGCAACACTGAACTGTATGCCACTACACCCTACATCACTATACTCTACTCTGCACAACTGTACTCTACAACACTGCACTCTACACCACCGCCCTTTAAGCCACTGCAATCTATGACACTCTACTCTGTACCACTCTACCCTACTCCACTGCACTCAATGCTATTCTACTCTACACCACTCTACTCTATGCCATTACACTCTACTCTGGACCACTCTACTGTACACCAATGCACTATATGCCACTGCTCTCTACTGTGCAGCACTTTTATCTATGGCACTGCACTCTATGCCACTGCACTTCACTCTGTGCCACTCTACTCTATGCCACTCTACTCTATGGTAACACTTTCTATGCAACTGTACTCTACAGCCCTCTGTGCCACTGCAATAAAGGCTCCTGTACTCTATTCTGCATCACTGTATTCTATGTCACTGAACTCTCTGCCACTGCACTCTATGCCATTGCACTTTAGTCTGGCCCACTCTACTCCACAACAATGCACTATATGCTACTGCACTCTATGGCACTGCTCTATACTCTGCACCACTCTACTCTACACCTCTGTACTCTACAACACTCCAGTCTATACTACTCTGCTCTACACCACTCTCACTGCGCCACTCTAATGGATTCCACTGCACTCTATACCACTGCACTCTAGTCTGCACCAAGCTACTCTATGATGCTGCTCTCCACGCCACTGCCTTTTATGCCAATCTACTCTATGGAACTGCACTCTATGCCACAGCACTCTACTCTAAACCACTCTACTCTATGTCAATGCATGCTATGCCACTACACTCTGTACCACTGCACACTACGCACTGAACTCTATGCCACTATGCTCTACTGTGCACCACTCTAATTCACACAACTGCACTCTACACCACTGTACTTTATGGCACTGCACTCTACTACACTGTACTCTGCCCCACTCTACTCTACACGACTGCACTCTAACCTACTGCACTCTATGGCACTGCATTCTACTCTGCAGCACTCTACTCTACGCCACTGAACTCTAATCCACTGCACTCCATGCCACTCTACTCTACTCTGTTCTATGCCATGACACTCCATGCCACTGTACTCTACTCTACACCCTGCTCTATGCTACTGCATTCTATGCCAGTGCACTCTATGCCACGGCACTCTGCACCACTGCACTCTGCAGCACTGTACTGTATGCCACTGCACCTTACACCACTATACTCTACTCTTCACCAATCTACTCTGTGCCACTGTACTCTATGCCACTGCCCTTTATGCCACTGCACTCTATGACACTCTACTCTATACCATTCTACCCGATGCACTGCACTTAATGCCATTCTACTCTGCATCACTTTTCTCCATTCCAGTGCACTCTATACTACTGTACTGCGCTCTATTCTATTGCACTCTAGTCTGGACCACTCTACTGTACACCAATGCACTCTGCACCATACCACTCTACTCTGTATCACTCTGCTCCATACCAATGGACTCTACACCACTGCACGTTACTATACAGCACTCTACTCTATGCACCACTCTACTCTATGCCACTGCACTCTATGGCAACACATTCTATGCCACTCTACTCTACTGCACTCTATGCCATAGCAGACCACGCCACTCTACTCTATTCTAGACCACTATACACCGTGCCACTCTACACAACTCTGCTCTACTCTACACCACTGCACTCTACTCCAAAGAACGCTACACCACTGCACTCTTACCACTGTCTCCATGCCACTCTACTCTACTGTCACCTATTCTATGCCACTGCACACTGTGCTACTCTACTGTACTCTGCACTTCTCTACTCTATGCCACAGCACTTGATGCCACTCTACTCTGCACCACTGTACTCTATGTCATTGCACTCTATGCCACTGCACTCTATGCCATTACACTCTACTCTGGACCAATATACTCCACACCAACGCACTCTACCTTACTGCATTATATGACACTGCACTGTACTCTGCACCACTCAACTCTATACCATAACACTCTATGCCACTGAACTGTATGCCACTGAACTCTACACCACAGCACTCTATGCCACTGCACTCAGTACCACTGCACTCAGTACCACTGCACTCTAAACCACTGCACTCTGTATCACTGCACTCTGCACTACTGTGCTCCACACACTGCACTCTATGCCACTATACTCCACGCTACTCCAGTCTACTCCACACCACTATACTCTGCATCCCCCTGCTCTGCACCACTCGACTCCACACCACTATGCTCTACACCACTCTACTCTGCATAGCTCTACTCTATTACACTACACTATATACCACTGTACACATCATTGTACTCTACTCTGTGCCACTTTTTTGTATGCCACTACTCTCTACTCTGTACCACTGTACTCTACATCACTGCACTCTACGCCACTGCACTCTATGCCACTCTACTTTACTCTGCACCACTCTACTCTACACCACTATGCTCTACACTGCTGCACTTTATGCCATTGTACACTATGACACTCTACTCTGTAGCACTCTACTCTATGCCACTGCAATCTTGGCCTCTGTACTCTGCACAACTCTATTCTGTGCCACTGCACTCTGCCCCACTGCAATCTATGCCACTGCACTCTTTGCTACACCACTGCACTACAGAAATGCATTCTACATCACTGTACTCTACAGCACTCTATGCCACTGCACTCTATGCCACTCTACTCTTCTCTGCCCCACTCTACCCCACTGCACTCTGCACCACTCTGTTCTACTCTGCACCAATGCACTCTACACTAAATAATGCTACACCATTGCACTCCACTCCATGCCACTCTAATCTACTCTGCATCACTCTACTTCAAGCCATTGCACTATGCCCCACTCTACTTTAGTCCCCACCACTCAAATCTATGCGACTGCAATTACACCACTCCGCTCTACTCTGTACCACTTTACTTTATGCCACAACACTCTATGCCACTGCACTCAGTGCCACTCCACTCCACCGCAAGCTACGCCACACCACTCTACCCTACTCTGCACCACTCTACTTCATGCCATTGCACTCTACACCACTGCACTCTACTCTGCACCACTCTACCCCATGGCACTGCACTCTACAGCACTGTACTCTATGCCACGCTAGTCTACTTCAATCCACTGTACTCTATGCCACTCCACTCAATGCCACACCACTCCACTGTATGCCACTATAAGCCACTCCATGCCACTCCACACAGTGCCTCTCTGTACCCCTCTACTACACTACTCCATACAATGCCATTCTACTTAATGCCACTCTACTCCACTCTCCTGTATGCCACTTGACTCTTCACTTCACTCTACTCTACTTCCCTCTATGCTATTCTACTGTACGCCACTCCAAGCCATTTGACTCCACTCTGTGCCATGCCACTCCAAATCTACTCTACTCTGCTCCACTCCACGCCACTTCACTCTACACTACTTTACCCCACTCCAGGCCACTCTTCTTCACTCCACTATACCCCACTCTATGCTGCTGTACAACATGGCTAAAAAACATTGGCAAAGCCAATAGCTCTCACCTAGGTGAAACCTACTGGCTTTGTGAATGCTTGTTGTGATATTTTACCACAGAACCACTCATTGGGACCATTGATAGCAATACCTTTTATTGTTTGCAACAGGGCTGTTGAAGCTTTTATAGCTTAGTTTATTCATACTATGAGTCCTTAAGTGACGTGTTGTTGACTGTCTAAATAGAAGTCACTACTTTTTTATCTCACCTCTACATTGACATGACCTCAGTATCACTCCATATTAATTCCTGGATGGTTGATTTTGCAAAGATTGACTTTATTACTGCAGGGAGCTCACTAATAATGAAGTATACAGACTGATCTATATAAGACTGGATTGCATGTACTTTGAAATTAAGGTAACACATTACCTTTACATAGTGGCACACCTGTTAAGCTAACGTCTTTACCTATATTTCTTTTTTTCACATGGCTTCTCCACCTTTTGCTTCCGCATGTGTTTTTTGATCCCAAGTCTTTTACAAAATGGATTGCTTGAGCCTGTACCTGCACCTATTCATTCACCGCTCTGTGTGCTGCACATTTACACTTATATGCAATTGGTTGTGCTTCGTGCTGGGTGTAACAAGGAAATTCACAATACCAAGTCTTTGCTCTGGTTTTCGATTCACCTTCGTGCTGGTGATAGGGTCTGTCATCAGGACCTCTTGGACCCGAGTTGGTTCCCCTGTTCTTAGCTTTGTTTTATATTTCATATTTTAGACATTTTTGCTTCATTGCTTTAACTATGACATTTTACACACTTTTCTTGCATGTTATTGTTCTACCAATACATTGTATGAGTTGCTTGTTTTAGTTAGCCTTTTCTCGACATGTAATTAGTACATTCTGTTCAAAGCTAGGAACATAGTACACAATATCCTAGTGTTTGCGTTGCCCATTCAAGAGACAGCTTCTAACATCTAGACATAGCATTTCCTCAGAACTGTGCTTCTTACAGTGTGACTTTATTATATAAATGATGCACTGATCTGGAAGGGGCAAAGGGGCATTCCAGCCGCAATGATCCTGGCCGAATGCTGTATTCAGCATGCAGCTCTGCTGGGGATAATTTACCACCTTCCTGAGAGGATTGCCATCCATGCTACAGGCTGACTCCGGGCGTCATTTCCAGGTATGAGGGCTAAGGCCAATCCCTTAGATCGGGACAGGCTGAAAGATACACTCGCTATACTCTCAGTTTAGTCTTAAGGTTAGGTAGTAACTTCTAGAATCTATATAACTTATTCACCATGGTTGGATTGTTCATTATCTTTAACCACAGTCATAATGCTGATAACTCTGCTTTGCTTCATCTGCCTCATTATCGCAGCTCACCCTTTTTATGCAAGATTGCGATTGTTTCAATAAATGTATTGAAACCGTAGCTCATATCTCTTGTTTCAATAAACGTATTGAAACTGTATCTCATATCTCTCTGGTGTTTTGCATGGGAATGCATGAGTAATTTGATGAAAGGGTGAGATCTGTTTCAATTACTTCTTTGGGAGTCAGAGTGTCATGTTTAGCTGCCATAATCACCTTCTACCTCACCTCGGTCAGGGTAGGAGTTCGGGTGAGGCATTGTGAGCTAGCCAGGAATTGGGCAGACAGTCTCTGATGGTGTGGAAGGATTCAGTCTACCACATCAGAATGTAGATATGCTGTACTAATACACAGTCCTATTATCTTAGAAGGAACCGTGTAATAGGTCACCTACAAGTGGAATGTCTTAGTAGCTTAGTGCTGATTGCATCATGTATATTATGCTTTTCTTACCCCTGATGAAGTTAATATTTTAGTGAATTGGTTGAGTGGTTGAGGCTTCAAAAAAGAACAGAAAGCATGGTGGTTGTTATTAATTCACATAATATTAAGAGGGACAATTTCTATTTTTGTTGGAGTGACTTCTTTGCAGGATATTCTGAATTAGCCTCAAATCCTATGTGTTCTGGTGCTTGAAGAAATACTTGCATCCTTTGTAAGCTAGAACGCCATTTTTTATTAAACGTTATTTAAGGCAACTACCTTTTTGTGGTTGTTATTTAGGCATGATTGCTTCCTGCATAAATGCAGCTTATTCATCTCATCTAAGAAACGCAAAATGTGTTGCAACACACCTATTTTATTTTAGGATAGCATAGGATCCTGGCACAGTAATATACAGGTGGTAATATTGCCAGCTGATTGGCACTCACTTATTCCATTTTAGGCGGAACAGTAAATGGAATAGGAATTAGTCACCCATCCTGAACTCAGGTGTGTTAACCCACTGAGCTCAATATTCTAAGACCTGTAAATCTGTGCAGTCCCCAACAAGCATATGTTGCAACCGATGAGCAGATTGAAAACATACCTTTTGTCAAGAGTATGGGAGGGAGTACTTTTCCGAAGATAGAATTAAAAATAATTATGAACTCACTGTCAATTCACAGCTGAAATTGGCAAAAAGGGTCATTGTGATTAAATAGCTTTGTGAAAACTGGTTCTAAAGTGCTTTGTATTAAAATCTGTAGAATCTGCTTTTTAGTTTTCACTCACTTCTTCTTTTTAAAGAACTCTGTCAGTAGCCTACACGCATTGTCAAATCCACCAAAACACGTTTGTTGTAATTGTCTCAGATTTGACCAGGACATTTAAAATGAATAATTCATCTCTGTATAGTCTTTCATTGGATAGAGGGTAGCTCCACCTCATTGTTTGAAGTGTCAACTCTGCCTCCAGTGGTTGAACTGTCAACCGACGCCCGACATTTAAAAGACCAAATTGTGGGATGCCTATTCCCATGAGTCTATGGTCCTTATGTATCAACACTATTCCTCATAAACCCTTTGTACATCTGGCCCACATATATGAAAAACCATGGAAGAATATGAGTTTGAAAAGCTAGTAAAAGTGTAAATGCACTTTGTAGAGGTAATCACCCATAAGAGAGATCACTCAAAGGTGCACACATAAACAGAAAAAAAGATGAATTTGAATATGCAAACCTTTAAAGGGATATCAAAAGTCTCATAGTCCGAAGCTAAAGAAACAACTAGAGATAACAAAATAGCTACTTAATTGAAGCACACAGCATCGGATAACATGATAAAATTATGATTACAGTCACAGATTGATTGAACACAAACACACGAAATAACCCACATACGACCTGTTTAATAAGGAATTTTCTAACTAAGCAAGCAGAGAGTCAGATAACACATATGCCTGCAATTACATCAATTTGCAGAGGAAAGTGGCCAAAACCCCACAAAAAGGACATGGTACATTTGTTAGACGCGGTTGGTTGACTTTACAGAAAACAGAAATATACCGGAAATACTTCTCAATAATCTCGCCTGCATGTTTCGGCATTTTAGCAAGAGGGCCGTCACCAGAGGGCAAATGTCAGAATGAAATGCACAAATAAACTGTGGCTAAATGACTTAACTAAGTAAGAGTGAAGCCGAAGAATACATTTAAATTTAAGGTAAAAGATTAGTACAGACAAAATATGTGAAAGCGAAGGAAAAACATGGCACTAGTACACTATACACTTTCTTTTAAATACACGGAGAACTCCTATTTAATGGCTTTTATTTTTCGTATTTTTATGTATATTTAGACATATTAATTTCGTGCGCATCTTTAATTTATTTATTTATATTTTTTGTGCCCACAGTGAGAAAATAAAGTTGGAGCTAATATATTTTCAATTTATTTACCTGGTGAATTTGCACTCCTACATGGATGCCACTAGTGGCTAAAGGTCATATTTAGTTGTTTATAAAATAAAAGTACTTATCTGAAAACATAACTGTTGCACTGCAGAAAGTGTGTATCTGCAGATCTTTAAACTTTATTTGAGAATCTTGCTCCTTTTAGGTTTGGCTAAAGACAGTATAACTAGGTGGAAGAGATAATGTCACAAATTATTTTTAAAAAGTACAATAAGAAGTGCAGACAAGTTGACTCTTTGGGTCAGCACCCTTCAGCTTTTGACTTTCTTTTACTTTGCATTGTCATTGCTTGTTTGGGATCTAAATCAAGGACGTCGCATTTCATGGATACTTACGTTGTACCATTTTGTACCCATTAGAATGGCATATCAGTTCCCCTTCTGATAGACTGCAGATGCGACATAATGTGTAGCTTGCATAATTGAGCACCAGTATGTGTTCTTTAACTTATTTACTATCCTAACAAAACATTACAATAGATAATTGCTTTTGTGCTTTGGAAGTGCCGCTGTTTGGATGCCTTAGCCTTTCATAAAGACAGAGTGTTATTCACTAATCCGCCTTTCACATTCATTTGACTTGCTTACCTGTCATGATTACATGTAGTTGAATTTACAGTTTGTTTTTGTCCATGGAGTAAGGACAAGTGTGCATAAAGGCTTTCTTAAAGAAACAACAAAAATATTCACAGTTTGTTAAAAGAATCTATTATTGCATATTTTGTTGTGTGTGTGTGTCGTAGGTTAATCACTTACAAATCAAACCTCATCTTCTGACTCATTTTCACAGGACTTTTCTGTGAGGATGCTGCTTACATTTGCTTATGTCCTCTGATCATCAAAGGAACCCCAAGCCCAGCTTCTATGTTGTTGTAGCCCAAGATTTTTCTGCCATCTGGGATTTTGTTTTTTTTAGGATAGCCGGAGGCAACACACTCAAATATGCCCAAAATTACCAAACAGTTTCAATGTTTTTTTTTATTTGCATGCTATGGAAGAAGGAAATACATACCCAGATGTACACAAAGTAATCTATATTCCTTTCCTTCATATCCAAACAGGTTTTATCTGTATAATCAGAGTTTATTGAAGAAACCGCTTGGGCTTAGAGGCAGTATCTAAATCCTTTTTAATTACATACTGATGAACAAAATGGTTAACTCCCTGATGCTTAACCTAAAATGTGTATCTATATCAGACCATGCTTTGTGAAATCTTTAATGATCTCACTAGTGTATCTGTACTGTAAAGGATGAAACTCTGAAATCATTTTCACCTGATGTACCAGTGCGAGAAGTGCTAAAGTGTGTACTACTTGCTATCTTGAATCCCGCCTGTGTTCTTGACCCATCAGATTTCTCCAAGGAAAGGTTCGCACATCCACTGACATTTTTCATTTAGACCCGTGCTGCTTATAAAAGGGCTCTTCTTGATGACAAATAAACTTCCTTTCCATTCTCAACTTTTCAATTTCAGGAACCTAATCCCCTTTCTCTAACTGGGTTATAATACATCTTGCAATCAGGGATCCTAAAAAACACTAAACTATGCATCTCCTGTGGGACTACTGGGGATTATAGTACACCCCAACCAGAGCTATCCTTTTACCAGGCTCAGTTCTACCCCTGGATATTGAGCTGCCAAAAAACTTGCTTGCGATATTCTCCTAACCGTGGGCAGCTCCATAGCAATCCCTTTTCCTAAGAACCTCCTTAGGCAGGCCGCAAAGAATTTACTACCCATCTTCTTCAATTTCTCTGTGGTGCATTACAGGCATAAATATGTCAGGTATTGAATTTTTCTCAGATTTGGTGCTATGTGGATCACATGAACCTCCAGGAGTGCACAATCTAATACTTCCATTAATAAAAACAGACATATTGGCTTTTCTAATGCTTGTTTTAACTCCTCATGCTGTCTCCACAGCTGCTGGCCGAGTAGTCATGATCGAAAACATTGAGAGTCACTCAAAGGAAAGCCAACTTATGCATTTTTCTGTTTTCAAAAACAAATGTAGATAGGGAAACAGGATTTTTGTATAGGTGCTTATGAGTAAATAACAGTTTATTGGGAAAACTGGGGGCATTAATAGCACTTACGTCTCTTTGCAACCCCATTAGCCCTTTGGCACCCCACAGACTGATGGCTTGTACAGAAATGTTGCACTGTACCAATGCACAGAATGATACTGTGTCATAACTTAACTAAAATACTCTTTAGTTAAATCCAAGTTAAAAATGTACTTTTAAAGTATTGTGGCAGACTTTATTATTTGGGGACTATTCTTTTAGAGAGACCTACATTTTCTATTAGCATCTACTGGAACTCGAATGCCATTGTGAAACCACCTTCGGGATACCTTCAGCAAGATAAACCTATCCGGCTTATTCTTCCCTTACACTTCTCTGAATTCATTATTTGCAATCTCTGATTGATCTTTACAGCGAGGTACAAATGACTCTCAACACAAGCTGAACACATTGTATGTGTCATAACTATATGTCACAACTTGTAAAATGTTGTAGCACTCTCAAAGTTG
This sequence comes from Pleurodeles waltl, assembly GCF_031143425.1. Classification (NCBI taxonomy): domain Eukaryota; kingdom Metazoa; phylum Chordata; class Amphibia; order Caudata; family Salamandridae; genus Pleurodeles; species Pleurodeles waltl. The sequence continues at coordinate 731,397,010 of NC_090443.1, forward strand.
GCATATTTTCCTAAAGGTGCATAAGTTCCATTCTGTTTTGATGTGTGACTTCCAGTCATCAAATTGTCCTTCTTGGAATTTCTGCGCAACAAATACATTACCATACTTGTCGTTGATGGATGCAAAAGTACTGATGACAATTTACTGATCTCTTAAAACACCCTTATTAAAGTCTTACCTCGTTTCTATATTGTTGTCCCAGTGCTGCCAAGTCTCTCCAGCCGGAAAGTTTGAGTTACAGGAGATCAGTAACAGTAACCTCCTGTTCCTTCCTTTTCCCCTGCCTCATTCTCCTTCCTTTTCCCCTGCCTCATTTCGAGATTGGTGGAATAGGTTTCCTGATATCAGAGTCATCACTTACTCTACCATCAGGAAAGCTATTGTACTGACCTGATACAGGAAGTAATGATGTTGACCTTACCCTCTACACACGACATATTTGACATGCTGCAAGGCAGTGAGATGACTACAGTGGGAAGTGTCCAAAAGTAGATAGGATGAATGGGACTGTTAGACCTGACAGCCTTGACAGTTTAGGGTGGTCACCCCTAACTTTTTGCCTGCCTCCCTCCACTTTTTGGACACTGTTTTTGCTGGTTTTAGGACTCAAGGCAGTTCACCACTACTAACCACTGCTAAAGTGCTATGCTCTCTCCCTTAATACATGGTGACATTGGTTCATACACAATTGGCTTAGTTAAACTACTTTTCAGACCCCAGTAAAGTGCAATACATGTACCCAGGGCCTGTAGATTAAATGCTACTAGTGGGCCTGCAGCATTGATGGTGGCACCCACATAAGTAGCCCCTTAACTATGCCTCAGGCCTGCCATTGCAAGGCCTGTGTGTGCAGTTTCACTGCCACTTCGACCTGGCATTTACAAGTACTTGCCAAGCCTTAAACTCACCTTTTTCAACATATAAGTCACCTCTAAGGAATGCCCTAGGTAACCCATAGGGCAGGGTGCTATGTATCAAAAGGCACAACATGAACCTGTGTAGTTTAAATGTCCTGGTAGTGTGAGACCTGCTCCTTCCATAGGATAACATAAAATGATAAAAAGAGTCTTAAGATCTTAAAAGCAATAAGTGTCTCTTGCTAGCACAAAGTAACTGGTTTGCATCTAAATTATCCGCAGGGGACCACAGAGGAGGAGATACTTAGAAAATGGGGAGGCGCGCTTTGGTTTCTCTGGGCGCACACAGACGATGGGTCATTATTTTTCACACAGCCAGGGCCTTGCGTTGATTTCCAGCGCGCACTTGGATCCTCTTCGGGTTGTGGGGTATTTGGATGCCCCGGGGACGATGCAGAGAAATCCTGGGCGTGCAGGACAGAGTCACAGGAGATGCGTCAATCCGGTGGGCGAATCTGGGAAATTTCTGTTGCAGGAAGTCGGGCTAATACTACTAAACAGGTACCCAACACAACGTTTTTCATCTGTGCAGACTTTCAGAACACAAATCATATGTTGAATTGGTTAAAAGCATTTAAAATATATTTTTTAACATATGTGAATTAGTTAAGTCACTCTTCTGTATATTATTTGTGAAGCTTGTGGCATTTACTTTGCAAAACAGTATCGTTTTATATTGACACCATCAATGATATATATTTGAAACAGAACCTAGAAGTCTATCTTCATCACAGATATTGGGATATGACCCTAAAAAGGCACATCTGCAACTTCTAGCAGTGGTGGCCTGTCAACAGGGGTCTCAGGATACTTCCTGTCATTTGCAAGATGTGCATAATGTCCCTTACCTCTGCATACATTGTTTTTTTTCATGAGCACTGTCAGGACGGACGTCCTTAATCTCAGCCTCTATGGGCATCACAGCTAATGAAAGCGGATGGGCCAGAGGAGGCTGAACCACAGTCCATGTTCAGAGTGATGTTTAAAAACACATCATCCTGTAAGTGGATGTCTGAATTGCACATGTGTGAGGGTATACTTCAGCCTTGTCCCTCACACAGGCACATTCCCTGTTCTTCAATAAATATGTTGTATATGACTCAGACAGTGTAGCATACCTGCTAAAATGGAACTGTCAGGATGCTATCCAACCCACTCCTGCCCAATTAGGATCTACAGGGCATCATGATCTCAAAGTCTGTTCCAGCTCCTGATTGGGCTTCTCTTTCAGCACTTCTTCAACCTGACTGTCCTGCTCTGTCTAGCCTGTGAGTTCTTCATCAAGCATCTTCTACTGATTGTGTGCCTACCATTTCTACTTTAATTCTTCTTTTCCTCGGTTTTTCAGTTTCGGTATAGATTGCTTAGCAGATTAATTTGCTTCACTTAGTTCCTTTGGCACTGTTCGTTAAATAGGGGTTTTACACTTACACAGAAAACTCCCTAATTAAAGCTTACTTACTGAGTTGCAGCAAACATTTCTCTATCAAGTCGCTTTCATCCAATCCAGTCACTTTTTCTACTAGAAACTGATTTCTTGCATCTCTCTCCCCAAGTGCCTCCTTCTTTTCTGACATATCTGCTGAAGATATTACTGGTTGCTATGCCCCTGCTTTTAATTTCACATCTTCAGCGGTTCCACTTTTAGCAAACCCACTACTCTTCTTCTCTATCATTTCCCATCAGAATCTAAAAGTATTCACTTTGCATAACAGGCATACCAGGTGTATCTTGCTCTGATCTCATGCCTGTACACTTATTGCCATTTCACTTTCTTTATTCGTACCTTTGCATTTTGTAAACTCTTGCAACTCCCTGGCACTTTCCCTGCATTGTGCAAACCCACGATTGGTATTCCTCTCCATAAGAAAGCATTTTATGTGCATTGATTTTCCAAAATGAATGAGGGCTCATGGCACTATGGCCATAAAGAAAACTCAGAGAGAAAATGTGCGCCAAAAGTATGGTTTTGACCACTTTCATAAAGGAGAAATGACTGGAAATGGGACATGAAAGCAGGGCCAAACCAGTGCAGGTGTTGGTCACCTAGGTAGAAGACCTTAAGTGTGACCTGCAGCAGTGACAAGCATGACTAAATCATTTTTTTAAAGTACAAATTCACCTAATAGCAAACTTTTTGGAGTTGGTCATGTAAAGCAGCTGAAAGAAGGGTAGAATATTTTTCAAGAGACAGAGTTGGTGGAAATATGAAGCCAACGTCAGTTTAATCAGGGCTTCAAATGTGAGTTTGTCTTAGAATCTGATGGATGGGTCCTGATGATTTAATTCAATGTTATGTCCCCATTACTAATGAAAAGTCTTCTGTTCATCTACGTGTTGAAGGGGCTGACTTAGATATTGGTGGACAGGGTACCCCATTACAAATGAGAGAGAGTACACTGTCTGTCAAAGTGATGATCCAGCCTTCTCATTTAGTGGTGGGCTAGCCTCTGTTGGCTTCACTGACTAAGGTCCTGATTTAAGAAAAGCCACGCTGCCCCCCGTGCAGCACCACTTTCCTTGCTCCCCTTAGTGCCTACTAAGGCCATCATGTGTGCGCCGTATCTAAGGTACTGCGCACCATGGCGGTAATTAGGGAAACTGGCGTCTAAATTTTGGACGCTAGTTCGGAGCTTTGCAGGATTAGCATCAAAAATGTTGACGCTAATCCTGCAAAGCCCATTGTAAGCAATGGTGTACCTCCTTTTAATGCCTGCTCTCAGCAGGTGTTAAAAGTGTCCAAAAAACGACGCAAGGAAATCTCTTAAATTCTTCGCGCCATTTTTTCAGCCCCCCTAATTGGTGAAATGCCTCCTTTGCATACATTATGCCTGGCGCAGGCATAATGTAGAGCAAAGGGTTACAAAGTGGCACAATGCATGCACTGCGCCACTTTGTAAATTAGGCACAGCAATTTTTACCTAGTTGGGCCACATTAGCGTCCAAAAAATGACGCTAATGTGGAGCAAGGAGGTGGCAGGGGCTCTTAAATCTGCCCCTAAATACTTCCTCCAGCAGCCCGACAGAGTAGGGGCCATCAGAGGAAGCACATAACCCCATGCACCCTATGAAAGAAGGACAGCATTATGTACATGTGTTTTACTGCCAGTCACCACTAGGTTAAATCTGGGGGCAAAGGAGAAGCAAAAAATAATGACGCACACACCCTGGATTAATACTTCCAGGGTTTGGGCACTGTTATTTTTTATTTTTCATAAAAAACATTCCTGCTTTGAGAGTTTGTTTATGTAAAACAAAAAAACACAACAACTTTGGAAAAGTTTGACGGCTGGCTGTTATGTCTGACAGTACAGTCCCGCAAAAGTTTTCCTTCAATGACTGGAACCGCCATAACAGTGGTTCCTGCAATGTAGATAGATGTCCGCAGGGCTGATGGACATCTCTAAGTTTGGTGGGTTGGATGTCCATCAAGGCGATGGAGTAACATATTCCATTACCCTGATGGACATTAAACCATCAGCCAAGCTCTATCTCAGCTTTAACGTTTAGAAAGTTCTCAGACACCCAAATAAACATGACTTTAGGCATTAACTGGTAAACAGTGAGGTGGTATCAGGGATCTGATCGAAGTAGAGAATGAGTTGGATATCGTAAACATGTAAACAAGTCAATAAAAACCAAATCAAAGCAAAAGGCATGCAGGTTGCAGGTAAATAACTCCCAATGTATTTCTTAACTTACTGTGCATTTTTAGCATGATTTATTTTACACACTCATAATCTGTTTTCTTCTTTCAATCTGTATGAATTTCTCTATAAGGCTAACTACTTCATGTTTTTTCTTGCTTCATTAGTTATCATCTTTAAATATCTAAATGGCCCATTTAGCTGCCTATCTTAATAACCCCATACTGGCATGTTCATAAACATTGATCTGCCTCTCTCCTGCTCTTTTTCCTATCTTCTCTGATATAGCTCCCTCTAAGTTTAATTTCTACCCCAAACTCTGGAACTCCGTGATCCAGCTTTGGGTCCAAATTCTGAATTCTAGGATCCAATACATTTTTCTTCTCTGTCTCAAAGGGTGGGGAGACAATGCATTAACATTTCTAAATTAATTGCAGTGTAACTCAATAGTCACAGATTCAACCTCACAGACCTAAATGTAGTTCAAAGGATTATATTTAGACTCAAAGTCTGACTTACAAATATGAATCTCAGTATCATAGTATAAATGTACAGAATAACCAAAGGTGAATCAAAATGTCATACAATATGAAACCTGTAGGAAGTTGGCTCTGTATATGCTATTTCAAAGTAAGAAATAGTGTGCACAGAGTCCAAGGGTTCCCCTTAGAGGTAAGATAGTGGCAAAAGTAGACAATTCGAATGGTCTATTTTGTGGTAGTGTGGTCATAGAGGTAGGCTTATCAGAGGGTAGTGTTAAGCATTTGTTGTACACACGCAGGCAATAAATGAGGAACACACACTCAAAGACTTACTCCAGGCCAATAGGTTTTTATATTGAAAAATATATTTTCTTTCGTTTATTTTAAGAACCACAGGTTCAAGATTTACATTAAACACTTTAAATGTAAAGTACTTCACTTAGATACTTTAGGAACGTTGAATGAAAACAATATCATGTACAGTCTTTGTAAAAATGGCAATAAGCTATTTTCAAAGTGGACACAGTGCAAAAATCAACAGTTCCTGGGGGAGGTAAGTAAAGGTTAGTTTTGAAGGTAAGTAAAACACTTACAAGTCTCAAGTTTGGGGCATAGGCAGCCCACCGTTGGGGGTTCAAGGCAACCCCAAATTTACCACACCAGCAGCTCAGGGCCAGTCAGGTGCAGAGGTCAAAGAGGTGCCCAAAACACATAGGCGCCTATGGGGAACAGAGGTGCTCCGGTTCCAGTCTGCCAACAGGTAAGTACTTGCGTCCTCGGGGGGCAGACCAGGGGGTTTTTGTAGAGAACCGGGGGGGACACGAGAAGGCACACAAAGTATACCCTCAGCGGCACAAGGGCGGCCAGGTGCAGTGAGCAAAGCAGGCGTCGGGTTTTAGATTGAAAACAATGGAAGGACCCGGCGGTCACTCTAGCGTTGCAGACAGGCACGAGGGGGGCTTCTCGGGACAGTCACCACCTGAGCTAGGCAGAGGGTCACCTGGGGGTCGCTCTTGCACTGAAGTTCAGTTCCTTTAGGTCCTTGGGGCTGCGGGTGCAGTGTTGGTTCCAGGGGTCAGGTCCCTTGTTACAGGCAGTCGTGGTCAGGAGGAGCCTCTGGATTCTCTCTGCAGGAGTCGCTGTGGTGGCTCAGGGGGGTCGTCTCTGGTTACTCACGGACTCGCAGTCGCCGGGGAGTCCTCCCTGAGGTGTTGGTTTTCTGCGGGTCGAGCCGGGGGTGTCGGGTGCAGAGTGTGAAGTCTCACGCTTCCTGCGGGAAACGTGAAGTCTTTGGAAGTTGCTTCTTTGTTGCAAAGAAGTTGCAGATTTTGAACAGGGCCGCTGTTCACAGGAGTTTCTTGGTCCTGTAGTCCAGGGCAGTCATCTGAGGCTTCAGAGGTCTGTGGTCCCTGTCGGATGTGTCGCTGGAACAGGTTTTCGAAGTTGGAGACAGGCCGGTAGGGCTGGGGCCAAATCAATTGACATCTTCCTCCTTCTCTGCAGGCTTGTAGGTCAGCAGTCCTTCTTCTTTCTTCAGGTTGCAGGAATCTGATTTCCTGGTATCTGGGGAGCCCCTAAATACTGAATTTAGGGGTGTGTCTAGGTCTGGGAGGGCAGTAGCCAATGGCTACTGTCCTTGAGGGTGGCTAGAACCTCTTTGTGCCTCCTCCCTGTGGGAATCCTCCAAACTCAAGATGGAGGATTTCTCAAGGCAGGGGTCACCTCAGCTCAGGACACCTTAGGGGCTGTCCTGACTGGTGGGTGACTCCTCCTTGTTTTTCTCATTATCTCCTCCAGCCTTGCCACCACAAGTGTGGGCAGTGGCCGAAGGGGCGGGCATCCCCACCAGCTGGGATGCCCTGGGGTGCTTTAACAAAAGGGGTGAGCCTTTGAGGCTCACCACCAGGTGTTGCAGTTCCTGCAGGGGGAGGTGAGAAGCATCTCCACCCAGTACAGGCTTTGTTTCTGGCCACAGAGTGACAAAGGCACTCTCCCCATGTGGCCAGCAACATGTCTGGTGTGTGGCAGGCTGGCAAGGACTGGTCAGCCTACACTAGAAGTCAGGTATGTTTTCAGGGGGCATCTCTAAGATGCCCTCTGGGTGTATTTTACAATAAATTGCACACTGGCATCAGTGTGCATTTATTGTGCTGAGAAGTTTGATACCAAAGTTCCCAGTTTTCAGTGTAGCCATTATGGAACTGTGGAGTTCGTGTATGACAAACTCCCAGACCATATACTCTTATGGCTACTCTGCATTTACAATGTCTAAGGTTTTGCATAGACACTGTAGGGGCATAGTGCTCATGCCCATATGCCCTCACCTGTGGTATAGTGCACCCTGCCTTAGGACTGTAAGGCCTGCTAGAGGGGTGACTTACCTATGCCACAGGCAGTGTGAGGTTGGCATGGCACTCTGAGGGGAGTGCTATGTCGACTTAGTCATTTTCTCCCAACCAGCACACACAAACTGTGAGGCAGTGTGCATGTGCTGAGTGAGGGGTCCCTAGGGTGGCATAAGATATGCTACAGCCCTTAGAGAACTTCCCTGGCATCAGGGCCCTTGGTACCAGGGGTACCAGTTACAAGGGACTTACCTGAGTGCCAGGATTGTGCCAATTGTGGAGACAAAGGTACAGCTTAGGTTAGCAGGGTCCCAGCACACTTTCAAATCATAATTTAGCATCAGCAAAGGCAAAAAGTTAGGGGGTAACCATGCCAAGTAGGCATTTCCTTACAAAACCTAACTAACATGTAAAATAACACTAATTCAATCGCAATGATAATTAAAATGAAGAGAAATAACTGATGCATAGAGTATGAATCAAAGTTTTCCTGCTTAATCATTAATCTAAATCCCCAAATATGCTAATATTCTATGAATTCAGGAAAGCAGTCAGCAAGACAGAACTTCTGAAGACGTTTCCATCAAGAGACGTATGGCCGCATCAGAGTTCAAGAGAAGTATCTAAGTAAGGTCTGTACTCAGCTAAGGGCGGAGGGAATCTGAATCTTACTGCTAACAAAGCACACTTAAATCCCATTCCTTCCAAGGATAAGCTCATTGGCAAATACCTTCTCCAGATCAAAAACATGACGACAAGTTATACTCAGTTTAACTGACACTTTGGCCTTCTGGGTTTTTGGCTTCGACCTTGGTACATCCTTGCGCTCTGGAATTTCAGCAGAGTTACATTTTTTTAAACAATGATAAGATATGGCATACATAAAATATTGCAAGCATCTGTGCACTCAGCTCATATATTTTACCATGCACCATGTTAAAACACAATTCTTTGTTATGTAGAAAACAACCATCATTTCATTTAACTTTTAGGAGGCATAATGGCACAGCCAGGTTACAGTCTCTTATCCATGTCTTCATTTATGCTTTCTCGTTTGAGTCCTTCACACAAATAAAAACAGATAATAAAGACAGATTCATAAAAAGTTGCACATTAACAAATCTACGTATGCTGTTATGAGCAGGTGTACAATTACTATCTTTGGTCATTCTCTAACATTCCCAGTGGTATGCCTGGAGGTGATTTTGGCTCTAGGACACTGCATTATTGTTACAAAAGATTTGACTCAGTGACTATAACTTGGTTTTAAAGTGTTTGTTTTCTTAGTGCTATACAAATTCAGTAAAAATGATATACATATTATAGGATTCTTAGACAAGGACACAGATGGTGGAGAAAAGTGGGTCAGTGTTAGAAACTGGGGCTCCAGTTGGCAGAGGTATACACTCTGTCCACATAGGGACAACAATCCTAGTCAGGGTAAGTCACAACACAACCTAAAATACCCTGTGCTCACCTTCCAGTAGCTTGGCACATAGGAGGCAGGATTAACTAAGAAGGCAATGTGTAAAGTATTTGTGCAATAACTCACACGGTAACACAGTGAAAACACCACAAAAAGTACTCCACACCAGTTTTAGAAAAATAGACAATATTTATCTGAATAAAATAAGACAGAAATGACAAGAATCCAATATGCACAAGTCAAGATATCACTTTTTAGAGGTTTAGGTAAGTCTTCATCCATAGGAATCAATGGTTGTATTTTTTAACACAAAGTACCTGAGAGGCGTCAAAAATAACGATGCATAGGGCTGCAGAGGAGGTGATGCATCAGAAAGTGAAGTGCTGCGTCAATTTTTCTGGCATGGCGAAGGTGATGCATCAATTATTTCCTCACGCAAGGTGATGCGTCGATTTGTGGGTGCGCAGCTTTGGCTCCTTACTGCGGTGAGGGGATATTTTGATGCCCAGAGATGATCCGTGGAAAGTACAAAATACCCAGCAACGATGAAACAGGCACTGTGTCGATTCAGGAGGAGCTGAGGAATTGTTTCAACCACAAGACAGCCACTGTGTCGATTCTGTAGGTGATACATCTTTTTTTGCAGGTGTTGCGCAGTGGATTTTCTTCCTCTGGTGAAGTCTTTGATGGCCCAGAGACTTCTTAACTGGAGGCAAGCTCAATCCAAGCCCTTGGAGATCACTTGTGGGGGAAGGCAAAGTCCTTCCAGCAGAGTCAGGGAGCAGAAGGCAGCAGGGCAACATGCAGGAGAGTAGTCCTTCCAGAAAAGCAATCCAGATAAGTCCTTTGAACAGCACAGCAGTCCTTCTGAAAGAGTCCACTTGTAGGTCCAGAAGTGTCTGATTTTAGGGGGTCACAGACACACTATATATACCCAAATATGCATTTGAAGTAGAGGAGACTTCAAAGAGTCGTTTTGAAGTGCACCAGCTCCCCTATCAACCCAGTCCTGTTTGACAGGAGATCTGTGGGAGGTTATTAGTCCTTTGTGTGATGCTAGGTCACTAGCCTTTGAAGCGTAAGTTAGAGCCTCTCTGCGTTTCCTGCCCAGGAAGACCCATCAGTATGCAGATGAATCCAGATACAACTGAGTGTCCTGTGTTTATGGAATGCACAAGAGTGAGCTATCAACTAGCACAGACCAGACGTGGATTGGAGACAGGCTGTAAGGCACAGAGAGCAATAAGTGCAGAGAAATGCTTACTTTCTAAAAGTGGAATTTCTAAAATAGTAATGTTAAATCCAACCTTAACAGTAATCAGGATTCCCCACTACCATTCCTTTCAGATCAGAAATTACCATTAAAAGCATAGAAGTGAATTTCTAATGCTGGCCTATGACAGGAGCAGGCTTCACAGTAGTTAAAAACGACTTTGGGAGTTTTTCACTACCAGGACATGTAAAACTTAAAAGTACATGTCAATCCTTTTACTTATATGGCACCCTGCCCTGTGGGCTACCCAGGACATACCATAGGGGTGACTTATATGTAATAAAAGGGGATTTTAAAACTCTGCAGGTAGTTTTAAATGCCAAGTCGAAGTGGCATTGAAACTGCACACACAGGCTTTGAAATGGCGGGCCTGAGACATGGCTAAAGGGCTATTTATGTGGGTGGCACAATCAGTGCTGTAGGACCACTAGTAGCTTATAAGTAAATTAAATATGCCAGTTTGGTATGAACCAATGTTACCATGTTTAGGGGAGGGAGCACAAGCACTTTAGCATTGGTCAGCATTGGTAAAGTATGTAAAGTAGTAAAATCAGCAAACGCAAGATCAGGAAAATGTAGGGAGGCAAGCAAAAAAAGTTGGGGAAGACTACCCTAAGGCTGTCAGGTCTAACAGTCCATAATAAAGGAATAATGGTACCTTGAAATAGGAGAGACAGATAGTCACTTGGGAACAGAGAAGTAGTAGAAGAGTAGGAAAGCAAGGACTGATTGAGGAGGTGAAGAGATGGTCAGTCATAGGCTCCGAACCATGCCTGGTCATACACACACAGAAGAATTCCATTTGCTGAAATCGAAGCAGTGAAGAGGCAGCTGGTTATGAGAACGTAGAGAAATAGTAAATGTGGGCCTGATTATCAAAAAATGTAAGATATCAGCAACAGAAAGTGTCTGACCTCACATGGGTGCAGATTTCTGACTTTTTGGAATTCACAAACTATTCCAAGGTAATATCTGGAAACTTCCAATGCTTGCAAAACACGTATGTGTATATTTTTCCCTGCAAAAAACAATTGCAAAATAACTTGCTAGCTTTTGTACTTTTTATGTCGCAGTCTACCAGACGACGCAGCCATCTGGCTTACTAAAGACATCTTGGGGACTTTCAGAAAGTTGACCTAGGAATGCATTCCACCCGTTGATTGCCATTGTTATAGTAGTTTGTAACTCGCATTTTGTGGCTTTTTATTTGCTGTTTTTATTTGCTTTAGGCTCTCCGGGTTCAGTTTGTCCCTTCCATTGCCTAAACAGTGTTTTCTGTATCCTTTCATGAAACCCCTTTCTGTATTCAGGCCATTAAATCTTCTTCCTAACTTGTCACATTTGCTGTGTATTCAAAAGCCGAGGTCAAATGTCAGGCGCTGTCTTCCGAGGGTGATTGATTACTTTTCTTTCTCTGACTTCAAAGTGAGAGGATTTATGTGCTGAACTTGCTGGATACTGGAGGTAGGTTAGATGTGGTTTTTCTAGCCCCTGACATACTTTAAATTAACTGTTTAAGTAGTTTAGAATATATCAGAATCAGTAACACAAATGTAACTCTTATTTTGTTATTTCTGAAGTGTGTTGGAAACAAATACTTTAATGTGATCAAAACAAATCATTACACTAGGTGATGGAATTTCCACTCATTTTCGTTTTTGTGCATTGTATAGTTTTATCAGTAAAACTGTATGTGCAAATGTAATGATCATTTCAATTCAAAATGTGTTGTCTGTAACAGCAATGCGCTACCATACCATGCATAGTTTGCCCTAAGTCACTTTGCACCACTGCACACCACTGCAATCTACTCTGCACGACTCCACTTTACACCCACCGCACTCCCCACCACTGCACTCTACACCACTCCAGTCTAGGTGACACCAATCTACTCTGTACAACTCCACTTGATGCCGCTGTATGCTATGCCACTCTGAAACAGTGCACCCTAAGCCACTGATCTCTATGCCCCTGCACTCTACACCAAGTCACCATATGCCACTCTGATCTAATATGCACCATTGCACTCAATGACACTGCACTCTACATTACTTTCTCTACACCATTACACTCTATGCCACTCTATGCAACTGCACTCTCCCCTGCACCACTCCACTCTATGCCACTTCACTCTATTCTGTAACAATCTACTCTATGTCACCGCACTCTATGCCACTCTACTCGATTCTGAGCCACTCCACTCTCTGCCACTTCTCTCTAGGCCACTCTAGTCTTAACTACTGCACTCTATGACAATGCACACTACACAACTGCACTCTATGGCACTGCATTCTACTCTGCATTACAGTACTCCATGCCAATACTCTCTATGCCATTCCACTCCTTTGCACTCTGCCCCTCTACTCTGCAACATTGCACTCTCCACCACTGAACTCTACACCACTCTACTCTGCACTACTCCACTCTTCGGTACGCCACTCTGTGCCACTGCACTCTAGAGCACTATACTCTACTGTGAACTACTCTTTGCTACTCTACTCTGGACCAATCTATGCTGATGCACTCTATGCTACTTGTCTGTACTCTGTGCCACTGCCCTCTGCATCATTCAACTCTACATCACTCCATTCAGCCCCACTCTACGCCATTTTGCTTTATGCCACTGCACTCTGCAATACTGCACTCTGCATCACTCTACTCTGCCCCAATCTACTCTGCACCACTGCACTCTACTGTTCACCACTCTAATCTACACCACTGCATGCTACAATGCCGCATTGTATGCCGCTGAATTCAATGCCACTGCACTCTATGCCACTGCACTCAATGCCAATATACTCTGCAATACTCAACGCCAATGCACTCTACACTAGTCCCCTCTACTTTATGCCACTAAGTGCATGCCACTCTACAAGACTCCACACTATGACACTCCAATACACAACAGTCTCTGCCACTCCACTTTATGACACTCAAATCCATTCTTCGCCATTCCACTCTACGACACCCCACAAAACTCTCCCCTAAGTTACTAACTTTTAGCCACACTGGTGTACAACATGGCTAAAACATTTTAGCAGAGCCAATAGCTCTTGTATAGGCGAAACCCATTGGCTATGCCAGTGCTTGTTTTGTCCTGTTTTCCCCCTTCACTTCCCACTCACTTTGGGGATTTTTTTTTACCCTTTTCCTATATTGGATGATGATTTATTCCTGTCCATGACAAGAGTAACTTTCCTTCATTTCGAGATGAGAATCAGACAGGGAAACGTAAATGCGTGAATTCCCACATATGTGTACATGTATTGGTTTTCGGAAACTTATAGTGCATTTCCGCCCTGTAGTGCTCATAACTTGTCGACTCATCACCCCCACATCACAGATTTACTGACATGATTATTTTTGAGCGTACTAGTGCAAAACCAACTTTTGAGAATAACACAAGTGTTTTGTACTAGTAAAAAGCGGATTTGCGTGTGTAAGTCAAAGTTACCCACACAAAGAGTTCTGAGAATTGGGCAATGAGAATTTAAACAACGATTTCTCTTACATATTTATTGCTCTTTTCAATATTATTAAGACAGAGTGCGTGAAACTGAGAATCTGTAGAAATTAAGCAGGCTTCTTTACATTTTTTTCAATTCTAAATTCAATCGAAAGTGAGCCAGGGAGGGCTTTTGACCACTTCTAATTTGTCCAAGTGCTCTTCAGACGCTAAAAAGTGTACATTTAATCAAACAATATAAAACAAATCAAATCAAATCATTAACATTTATAAAGCGCGCTACTCACCCGTGCGGGTCTCAAGGCGCTAGGGGAAAGGGGGGGTTACTGCTGCTCGAATAGCCAGGTTTTTAGGAGTCTCCGGAAAGCAGAGTGGTCCTGGGTGGTCCTGAGGCTGGTGGGGAGGGAGTTCCAGGTCTTGGCCGCCAGGAAGGAGAAAGATCTCCCACCCGCCGTGGAGCGGCGGATGCGAGGGACGGCAGCGAGTGCGAGACCAGAGGAACGGAGGAGGCGGGTGGGGACGTAGAAGCTGAGGCGTCGGTTGAGGTATTCCGGTCCCTTGTTGTGGAGGGCTTTGTGTGCGTGGGTGAGAAGTCGAAAGGTGATCCTTTTGCTGACTGGGAGCCAATGCAGGTGTCTCAGGTGTGCGGAGATGTGGCTGTTGCGGGGTACGTCAAGGATGAGGCGTGCCGATGCGTTTTGAATGCGTTGCAGGCGATTTTGGAGTTTGGCTGTGGTCCCGGCGTAGAGGGTGTTGCCGTAGTCCAGGCGGCTCGTGACGAGGGCGTGGGTCACGGTTTTTCTAGTGTCGGCAGGGATCCAGCGGAAGATCTTGCGGAGCATGCGGAGGGTGAGGAAGCAGGCGGAGACACAGCATTGACTTGCTTGGTCATGGTGAGAAGAGGGTCCAAGATGAAGCCGAGGTTGCGGGCGTGGTCTGTGGGGGTCGGTGCGGTGCCGAGGGCCGTGGGCCACCAGGAGTCGTCCCAGGTGGACGGGGTGTTGCCGAGGATGAGGACTTCCGTTTTTTCAGAGTTTTAGGCAGCTGAGCCTCATCCAATCTGCGACGTCCTTCATACCCTCTTGTAGGTTGGTCTTGGCGCTGGCGGGGTCCTTGGTGAGGGAGAGTATAAGTTGGGTGCCATCGGCGTAGGAGGTGATGATGATATCGTGCTTGCGAACGATGTTGGCGAGGGGGCTCATGTAGACATTGAAGAGTGTCGGGTTGAGCGATGAGCCTTGAGGTACGCCGCAGATGATCTCAGTGGGTTCTGAGCGAAACGGAGGGAGGTAAACTCTTTGGGAACGGTTTGAGAGGAAGGAGGCGATCCAGTCCAGGGCCTGTCCTTGGATCCCTGTGGAGCGGAGGCGGGTGATTAGGGTGCGGTGACAGACGGTGTCGAAGGCAGCTGAGAGGTCGAGGAGAATGAGGGCGACTGTTTCACCGTTGTCCATCAGGGTTCTGATGTCGTCAGTGACTGAGATGAGGGCGGTTTCCGTGCTGTGGTTGGTTCGGAATCCGGTTTGTGAAGGGTCGGTGGTCAGCTGTTTGTTGACGGTCTTCTCTATTTTCTTGGCTGGGAAAGGCAGAAGAGAGATGGGGCGGAAGTTTTTCAGGTCGCTCTGGTCAGCCGTAGGTTTCTTTAGTAGGGCGTTGACTTCGGCGTGTTTCCAGCATTCGGGGAAGGTAGCAGAAGAAAAAGAAGAGTTGATGACGGTCTGGAGGTGCGGGGCGATGATGTCGTCGGCTTTGTTAAAGATGAAGTGAGGGCAGGGGTCCGAAGGGGCACCGGAGTGGATAGAGTTCATGATGGATTTGGTTTCATCAGTGTTGATGTTGGTCCAGTTGTTGAGGGTAATGGCCGGGGGTGCGGGTTCGGTGGTGTTATGTTGGGTCTGGTGTCCGAAGCTGTTGTGGAGGTCGCTGATCTTGCGATGGAAGAAAGTGGCGAGGGATTCGCACAAATCCTGTGAGGGCGTGACGGCGTTGGCGTTGGGGTTGGAGAACTCCTTGACGATGCTGAAGAGTTTTTTGCTGTTGTGGCTGTTTTTGTCCAGTCTGTCGGTGAAAAAGGTCTTTTTAGCAGCGCGGATCAGGCGGTGGTGTTCGCAGGTAGCGTTCTTGAGGGCGGTCATGTTGTCAGCGGTGTGGTCCTTGCGCCAGGCTTTCTCGAGGGCGCGACAAGTTTTCTTAGATTCTTTGAGGGTGTCAGAGAACCAGAGAGGTTTTTTGGTGTTGGTCTGTCGATGCGTGCGTTTGAGGGGAGCAAGGTTGTCTGCGCAGTTGGAGATCCAGTTTGTGAGGCTGAGGGCTGCGTCGTTGGTACTTAAAACTTTGTAAAACATATTTTCTTTGTGCTCCGTTTGATCTGCTGTTAAGACTGAACAAGAGAAAAAGACGTTTTAATTGTATAAAAGAAAATCTTGTGAATTTGTAAAGGACTGGCATTTTTTATGTCTTTACCTTTTCGGGACTTTTACTATGCCCAAAAGGACAGTATTGGCGATTTAGAGTCAGTTCTTTATTGCAGTCATTGCATTTTAATTATGGGTGTCTTTTTGGTAAAAATGGGTATGTAGGCACCCGCTCTAACTAATCAGGAAATTAGAAGGAGTGATTGTGAATATGCAATTGAATACACAGAATGTGATAGCTGGAATAAACAGATGTTTGGCCATGTAATACTGATGAAATTAAGAGCTCATTCTGAAATGTTTATGGACATGAATTGTTAGTCTGTT
The DNA here is from genome assembly GCF_031143425.1 of Pleurodeles waltl. Taxonomy (NCBI): domain Eukaryota; kingdom Metazoa; phylum Chordata; class Amphibia; order Caudata; family Salamandridae; genus Pleurodeles; species Pleurodeles waltl. Next base: position 731,413,307 of record NC_090443.1, read on the forward strand.
GTATATAAGTGTTTAGATCTTGTTTGGTTATTTGCTTGTAATTGGTTTGTGTGACGATATGCTGAATTTTTTGAAGATTGCCTTCAATTTTTTGCCTTTTGATTAGTGTATATGTTATATGTTGTTCTATAAATTGGTCTTTTAAGCTTTATTTGAAAAACCGAAATAAACTTCCTTAAATAATTTGCAAAAAAAATGATTACATATTTCCCCCTTTTCATATAAAAATGCTATCAGTACTTTTGGGTTTAAGAGCTAACCACCAAAGCCCTTATCCTTCAAGTTGCGTCAGTTCGCCTCTGTTCCAAATGGCAATTTGTGTCTACATGAGCCTTTACAACGGCGGTATAGTACTACACTTTTTCCCCCCACAGTTTGCCATGTAAAATGCTATAGAGTTCCGAGTTTCGCCGCTCAGGATTGAGGAAAACTTGTAACACTGCTTCTTTGTCCCTACATATCTAGGTGCACAAATCTGAACAATACTATATTACCTCACCTCTGAAGACTACACTTTACTTCCTCAATAAGAGCAGGGTGGCATTACCATTGCCAATGCATTAATGTGTTCCTGTGGCCTTTTTTACTCAATTATGTATTCAGCGCATTTGTCAATCATCCATGATCTGCTGCATAATATGCAGATTTTATTCAAAAAACAGTTTCCAGCTCAACCGCAACAAAAGTTAGTAAACATGCAGAAACAGTAGAAAGCCCTTTCAGTTTCTCGTTGCTTTGTCTGGGTGTTACGCTGGTGCTAATGAGGTGAAACCTTTGCTGAGGCAATGTTAACATGAGTGAAGTAAAAAATAATGAAGTAATAATACGCAAAAGTGTGCCGCATTACGCTTCATAATTTACCTTTTCTTGCTTGATAATTTAGTCACCCCTGGCATATAAATGTTTTCCTCCCCGCTGCATGATTCCAGTGGCCATGCCTATGGCCTTCCAAAAAAATGGAGTACTCAGAAGAGGGGTGACAAAGCATTCTTAATGATCTTTAAAGACATCCCTCTTCACTTTCACCCTCGTTCTCTCCCTAAGAATCTCTGCACAATTCTGAGTGATGGGAGCAGCACAAAGCCAATAGTGCAATATGCTTTGGCAGTGTTCCCAACAGTTAAGAGCACTCCCATCTGTTTCTCTGAGCAACACTTCACCCCTTGTTAGGAGATTTTTGGGTCATCATGGAGAGGTTTCCTGAACCCCTAATTGATTGTATTGGGCAATAAATACATTATTTATAGGGATAATTGAGAAAATCCTGCAATTTTAGCAAACTAACATCTTGGGTGTACCTTCAAATATGTAATATTTTGCTAGTTGCCTAATGCAGAACAGTTGATAAAGAGTAAACATGTTAAAATAATGCTACAAGTGTCCTCTTTCACCTCTCCTGTTTGCCTCAGCACTGAGCCGTTGGCCTTGTTGTTGCATGAGGAGATGGCCCCTTGGGGGATTCGGGTGTGTCTTGCCACTCACATCATCTCTCTATATGCTTATGATGCGCTGGTGTATCTTCGGTCACCGGGCTACTTGGTTATTCTATTGTTGCAGCTGTTGTTGGGTCCGACTCTGGCTTACGAGTGAATCCACATAAGCCACTCCTGTTCCCACTGGGTGCGCTTCGTGGTAGGCCGCTGGATGATTTGCCTGTAGTGGGCCTCCATTGGGAATTAGAGAGCTTTCAGTGTTTGGGAATTGGGGTTGCTCATACAGCAGCAGCCCATGGGATACTTAGTGTGGAAAGAGTTGTGTCGAGCCTGGAGTGCTCGGTTTTGTTTTGGAATAGGCTGCCACTCTCTGTGATGGGTAGAGCAGCTATTGCTAAGATGGTGTTCCTCTCGCGCTGTCTATATCTGGTACAAAACTTGTTTCCATTGGCCTCTCAGTTATGCACTCGACTGGATAGTTTGCTAATTTCTCTGGTTTGGGCTGGGCGCCGCAGCAGGGTGTCCCTGTCCATGATACTGAGGTATCTGGAAGACGGTGGGTTAGCTATCGCCAATATTCGTCTATATTGCTATGCTGTGCACTTGCAGCATACTAAGCAGTGGCTGGCTGAATTGGACACATGAAAAAAGCTATTTTTTTAAGGCATGCTGGGCACAGATACGTTAGCGCAACTTCTGATGAGTGGCGGCCGTTCGGAGGCAGCTGTCCCTTACCTGGTTTATAATACTGCACAGATCTGGGAACAGGCCGTTAAGAAGGTGCTTTATCATGTTCCGTTTGACAGGGAACTGAAAGTGTGGGACCTCACTCCATTTCGCAATATTGATAAGCACATGTCTATGGACAGCTGGAGAGCAGAGGGATGTTTTGCCGCGGGGGATTCATTCCCTAATGAGGCTTTCTTATACTTTCATGAGGCACAGGGTACGTTTGTCTTGGGTCCTGCAATATGCAAAGCTGGAAAGTGTTGCACAGGAGGTTCCTGGTCACCCACCATTGTCTAGGGTGCAGAATGGGCTGATAAATTGGAGGAATGGAAGACACTTAATCTCCCTATTTTACAGGGCTTCTCATGAAGATATGTCTGGTGCAACCTATGCTACGCGCCGGGCATTGGAGCAGGAATTGGGGGAATCAGTGGTGGTGCATACTGTTTCGTGCAATAATAGATTTATGCTCCTACACTTTAATTTTGTGCACCATACCTATGTCATGCCTTCTTAACAACGTTGATCCAACTAGGGGAGCTGGATACGCTCACTGTGGTGAAGGAGACGCTTCCTTCCTACACCTAGCATGGTCCTGTAGTGGGGTACAGCTGTTCTGGTGGGAGGTGGTTGCAAAGGTTGTGGAGGCTACAGGCCTGGGTTTTGCACTGATGCCATTGACATACATACTTGCGTAGTGGTGCAGCCCATGGGGTGGTAAATCCCTTACAAATTGGCACAACAGGCTCTAGTATTGGCTAAATGCAGGGTGGCCATAGGCTGGATGAATTATAGGAGCCCTGCGGTGGAAATCTGGATACAGGATATTCTGGAGTGGGGAGTGGCAGAAGAACAACATTTGCAGTTGGTACAAATGGATGAGGGTGCACCTGCCAATTTGATGGCATGGGGACTGTTATTGGAGCGAATCACCTATGCTGGAGAGTAGAGCTCTGAGATGAGTACTGACGCTAAAGATTAACAGATGGGGTCAACCTATGAGAACAATTATGATGGCGATCAACTGTGGTTATGTTGAAGTTTTGGTATGCATAAACTGTTTATGATTTAGTTACATTATGGTAGTACCATGTGTTGGGAACGACTGTAATGCTCCTCTTGATAATCAAATGTCGATATGTATTTCTGTCAGTGTAAGTAACTCTTCTGAGTGGTTGGTACCTGAGGGATTTCATATGCTTTACACTGTATTGTTTTAGTTTATTCTATTTGTATAAACTCAATAAAAATAGTTCATAAAAAAATAATAATGCTGTAAAAGTGGGCTTTAAAATACCCCACTGGTATACCATGCAGTCTTACTCTGTATGCATGTCACCTATTTTTGCTGATTCTTTTTGTTGGCCTAACGAATCTGAGCACTTTACCACTGCCGATCAGTGCTAAAGTGCATGTGCTGCTCCCCTAAACATGGCAACAGTGGTGTATGCACAATTGGCATATTTAATTTACTTGTAAGTCCCTTGAAAAGTAGTTCACCATATACCCAGGGCCTGTAAATTAAATGTGACTAGTAGGCCTGTGGCACTGGTTGTGCCACCCACTTATGTAGCCCCTTTAAACATGTCTCAGGCTTGCCACTGGAGAGCCTATGTTTGACTGCCACTTCGACTTGGCATTTAAAAGTTCTTGCCAAGCCTTACACTCCCCTTTAGTACATATAAGTCACCCCTAAGGCAGGCCCTAGGTAGCCCTTAGGGGAGGGTGGTATGTAACTAAAACGTAGGACATGTACTTTTAAGTTTTGCATGTCCTGGTAGCGAAAAACTCCCAAAGTAATTTTTTACTACTGTGAGGCTTACCTCTCTATTTGATGAACATTGGGAACTCCTTAATATACTTTCACACTGTAATTTTTTATTACCTAATTGAAGAGCAGCTATGTCATGTTTTATATCATCGGAATGGTAATGATTAATCGTCTTTACTGGTAAAGGTGGATTTAACATTACTATTTTAGAAGTGCCACTTTTAGAAAGTGGGCATTTCTCTGCTCTAACACTCTGTGTGCCTGCAGCCCATCTCCAATGCATGTCTTGGGTGGCGTGATAGCTGCATTTTGTGCATTCCCTGTAGACAGCTACAAACACAGGAAGCATGGGTGTGTCTGAGTGGTCACCTGGATTCATCTGCATTCTGATGGCTATTCCTGGGCAGGAAGGGTGGGAGGGGATGACACTTGCACCTGAATAGGCAGTGCCTGTCCCCACGTAAAGAGCTAATACCCCTACTGATAGTCTGGTGCCATGGCTAAGGAGGAAAGGATCCTAGTGCACTTTAAAGACCCTTCTTTGAAGACACCACAATTTCAAATGTACTTTTGGGTATAAGTCCTGGGCCCCTAACCCCACCAAATCAGACACTTCTGGACCTACATTTGGACTCTGTCAAGGACTGTTGCTCTGCTGCACTGCTGACCTGGAACGACTGGTGTTCTGCTGTGCTGTACTGCTGCTCTCTGCTTTCTGACCTTGCTGAGGGAAACCTGGACTCTGCCTTGCACCCCACAGTGATCACCAAGGGCTTGCTGGCTTGCCTCATGTTGCCTGAAACTCAGGTATATCAGTCTCCATCCCTGCTCCTGTGCCTGGTTCACTGGAAGTGGACCCAGATACTTGTTCCAGCAAAAAGCGACACATTGTGGCTGTTGCGGGAGTAGAACCGGTGCATTCCATTCGGAACCAGTGCTGTGCCATCACATCGTTGGTGCACCCGAACCACCACCACTACTGAAGGAACATCAGCACATCCCTTAACTGCATTGAGAAACCCGGTACATCTGCTTCGGCACCAATGCAGCAACACTACATCAGAACCACCACATCGCTGCCACCCCTGAAGGAAGACTGATGCATCCCTTCACTGCATGGAGAAACCTGGTGCACTGGCTTCAGAACCAACGCATCATAGCACCGGCACTTCGCCTTCAGAACCCACACATTGCCAGCACTGCATGTGGAAATTCAACACATCTTGTGTTTGCGACAAGGATCAAGGTACTCTGTTACCCAGGCCTGTGTAGCTCCTGTATCCAGCCCACACACCATCTGAACTGTTGACTTTGACCTGGTCCAGGGCACCCTCAAATAACCCCTAAAACTCTATTTGCTTCTTAGTGCTATTTTACACTTTTTTTTCTAAAATGCATATCTCAACTTCTACCCATTGGATTTTTGTCTTTCTAGTCTTAAATTATTTATAAAACATTTTCTAAACCTTTGTGAAGTCATTTTGTGGTGTTTTCATTATGTTGCTGTGTGTGTTTGTTGCACCAATACTTTACACATTGTCTCTTTCGATAAGCCTGCTTGCTCTGTGCCAAGCTACAGAGAGTGAGCACAGGTTATCTTTTAGTGTGTATCAACTTACCCTGACTAGAGTGGTAGTCCCTACTTGGACTAAGTGCATGCCACTGACAACTAGAGACCCCATTTCTAAACGTTTGCATCTGTTTCCTCCCGACAGTAACCACCATCTTGGTGATGGCCAGGACACTGAACGAACATTATATGGCTTCTTGTGGGGTTGTTACCTGTAACCAGCAACAAAAAAGTCAAACCTGTTGAAGAAATGCACAGTATAATGCGCATCATTGTCTATCATTCTTCCTTTTGTACAGGCACAACGAGGAACCACATGCATGGCCCAGTTACTTAGTGATAATTTTCATTACTAAAAGTCCTAGTCTTCTTCGTCACAGTCCCATGTTTCCCATCCATCCATTCCTTGCTGCCAGCTCCACAGAGCCAATATTTATGCTTGTTAACATAGGAAGAGCTTTTACCTCTGGTTCGTGGGTGGAGCTATGGTTAGGCACCATGGATGTTATGATCTGTGTCATATGTTAAATGTTTACTGGGGTCAGTAAGAACTTGTCTGTTGCCAGGGGCGGGCTCAACAATCTGTAAGGACTGGGATGTGGAAGATGGACAAGGAAGTAATGACCACAGTCATATCACATTTTAAACCACAGAAACTGAAGATGGTTGATTTCTCTAAGCAAAAATTGTTCGTAGTTATTAAAAGAATGCACAATTACATGTAGCAGCCTAGGCAAGAGTGGCAGTTGTGCGCTTACAAATTGAAACAAACAGGCAGATAGCTCAGTTTAGCCAGTGCCATGACCTTAATTTGGTGTACACAGACACATTTAGACCTCACTTCCTTTTACTTTGGAGGTTGGAACTGAGAACATTTGACAAATGCAATGGTAAGGTAGTAAAAAGATTTCCATGTTTGTAAATTGAGATTATCAGAAATCTATGAAAGTAGCTGAAATGTAAATGATTTGCTTTTGTCCCACGTTTATATGTCACATCCAGAATCCTAACTTCCATGTGTTTTTTTTTAAAGACTGAATGACTTGCCAATTAAATGTTAGCTGTTGGTTTAAACTCATTGAAGCTCAGTTTTGTGACAAGAATAGCATTAGGGGCTCATTGAACACCCTCTTGTGCACCCTGCTTGTCATGTAATGTATTTTAACATTATATGCCACCGAGATTGTTGGAAATTCTGAAGCTCATTCCCCATCCCCCTCCCCATCAAGCTTACTGACCCCGCAACGCCACTGGGTAACATCTGTTACCATGCATATTGCAGTTAGGAGTTTGGCAGCAAACATTGCACCTTGCAATTTTTCCCAAGTACATATCTGCATAATACACGGCATTAAAAGGTCTAGAAAATATCAACACCTGCTGGCTCTCGTAGGGTAAGCATTAAAATGCTTGTTATCCCCCATTTTCTCAAAGGGAAATTTATTGCATTTGATCTGTTATTCGTAGTAAATAACTATCCCATAAGGGAGGGGGAGACTCTTACTCAGTCCCTTAGGGTATTAACACGGTCCTTCTATTTGGCAGCAACGTCAGGTGGAGTTTTTGTGACACAATCATCATCACACTCTCGAATAGATTGAAAGGCCATTTATTAAGACAGGATTGCTATTTATAACATAACATTTGCATAACTTTGAAACTTCAACTTCCATCAACTTTCCCGTACTGCCCCTATTGGAAATGCCCCTCATCTTTCAGTTTGCACTTCATTCTCCTACTTTTGCCTCTGTTCACCCAACCTCCACTTTCATTCACTTACTATCCACATTCTCCTTTCATCCCCTACCTCATTCGGGCATCCCCCACACTGTCATCTGTCACCTGTTTCTTCTCCCCACCTTGGAAGGGTGGGCAAGCTTGCATCTGACTCTCCACCCTCCCCCATCTACTGCTCGCTCTCAGCAACCTGCCCTAATCTGGCAACCCGCACCCATACCCAAAACAAGCACCCCTAGAAACTCAGTCCCGACTTACATGACCCATTTAGAATGGGCGGGTGGCTAACTTCCTACAGCACGATCGGCTTTCATGCGGAAGAGTCCAACCCCTCCCCTGACTAACTATATATACCCCTCCCCTAACTTCCTCCCATGCTTCCCTCCCACCAATTCTGTCCCTGTAAAGCCTCCTGTGTCATGAAGGGTCCCGTGGAGAGACTAGACTGTGCCCCTTTTGGAAACGACCCCCATCTTTCAGTTTTTACTTCATTCCTCGACTTTTTCGCATTCACCCAGCTTCCACTTTCATTCACCTACTATCCACATTCTTCTTTCATACCTTGCCTCATTCGGGGATCCCCCACACTGTCATCCTTCACCTGCTTCTTCTTTCCCCATTGGAAGGGTTGCCAGGCCTGCATCTGACACTCCACCCTTCCGCACCCAAATCCTTGGGAGTCTAGCTTCCCCACCAGCGAAACCACTGCAACACTGCAACACACAAACAGACTCCCTGAGCCATAACTTCTTGCCCCATAAATCCCACAGCAAAAACAGTAATTCAACGATATAAATGCATTGTCCATATCTGACACGTGCACTCCGTCTTCCCTGAAGAGCACCGCTTCTTCCTCCTTAATCCAAAGTCAAAACTTTTATATCATGTGCCCAGCAAAAAAACTTTCATTGCACTATTGAGTTTCCTCCTAGCCCCGTCAATTGCCCAATGCTTTATTTCCTCCTCCATTTCCTCCAAGGCACAAATTCTGTCCCAATCCCACCCCAGCCAGGCTGCCACTGTTGCAGCCCCAATCTAGAATGAGTGAGTCCCAGAATGATCCGCCTCACCCCCAATCTGTCACAATGCCATCCGCAAAAACGTGAATGACTGAAATGTTGTAGGTTTCTCACCATTCACATGACAAAAAAACAGCCCTAAAACTGCCCCATTCACCCACCAGGCATGCTGAAGCATCACCCCTTTTGCACAGCCATACCCATTTTCCCCGTCCAACTTGGTCTATCTTGGACCGTCGCAGCCAGATGCCCAAGTGTTCACCCTGCAAGCGCACCTCCCCTAGCTTCACACCAACAGCCTTCCCCTCCCCCAACAACTCAGACACACAGAAAGCTCCAAAAAACATCCAGATCATGCACAAACTAAAAAACGCCACCTCATATACATCCGTACAACAAACTGGCAGCATGTGTAACAGTTCAAGCAGCAAATCAAAAGTAATAACCTGTCTCACTGCAGCAACTGACCCCGTCCTTTCTTTACCACACTCTTTCAACATTCTCCCCAAAATATCATCCTTCCCTGGGTCACAGCCAAAAACAATAAAAGGACACCCCTGCCAACTTATCTCCAATCGCAGCTGGCGACAAACCTTTTGCAATCAAAAACAGTACAAAACACAACACTCGTGCCTCAAGCGCACCTCGATCCAGAAACCAAAATTGCCCCTCCAAAACTTCAAAAGACTGAAACTCCAATCATGCCAGCCGATAACTCCTCTGAGTAGATTCCATTAATGACAACTCCACAAGTCTGACGACCATCATGCACCCCACTCCCAAATGTCTGCCAGGACAGCTGTCTTGTGCTCATCAGCACCTGGTGCCAAAACACGGAACCGTTACCACTGTGAACGAGACAGAAAATCTGCAATAGCATTGTTGACCCCAGGAATGTTTGCTGCTTTTAAAGATGATTTTCGAAGTTAAACAGCGAAGCATAAAATGCCTCAGCAACCACAAAACCCTGAGATCCCTCGCCCTCAGCCTATTCACCAGTTCCAACACCGTCAAATTGTCCACATGAAACATTACGGTCCTGTTGGCGAGGTCTCCCCCCCACCATCAGTGCCACAAGCAACTGAAAAAATTCCAAGAAAGCTATACTCCTGCCTTGTGTCAACCACTGTTCTGGCCACGCCTCCGTGCACCACTGACCATCCCAAAACAGATCAAAACCAGAGGCTCCTGCCGCATCTGAGAATATCTGCACCTGCCACACTGTAGCATCCTCCTGAAAGATCATGGAGACCCCATTAAACTGTGTAAGGAAAATCTCCCAGACCCTGATGTCTTCTCTCAAATCCCACAGACATCCGGATCCTGTGATGAGGAAGGGATGCACCTGACATTGCAAGGCTTATAGTACTGGGACCCTCGTCCAACGCACCAGTTCCCACTCCTCCTCCTTAGACCCCTTCTTCGTCTGTATGTCCCTGTGAAGAAGCTTGAATATGTCTACATATTTGTGCTTCCATATTCCAGCTTTTGTCTTTTCCGCCACATGGGAACCCAGTGGCATCACCAATCCCATACATGGGAGCTGCTTCTTTTGTCCCCCTTCATCCTTTTCTTCGCCATCTGTCTTTCCTCTGCCACCTTCTCCCCAGCACCCCCAAGGCGAACAACCTCATTAGCGGCTGTTGCACCCGTATTCTCAGCCTGTGCCGTACCTGCACCCAACAAATCATTTATAGACCCATCCCCCATCCTACTTGACTTATAATGAGGTGTACCAGAAATGCTCCAGGGATTAGCCCAAGCTGAACACCGTTCACCCTTACATGTCCGCCCCCGAAACAGCTTCCTGCTGCGGTTGTCCTTGCATGTATCCTCATGTGCTCCTACACCCGTCTTTCCACCCTGTAAGACATCAAATGAAGAGGGGGTTGCGCCGCTCTTGCGCCCCCTTCTCCCCCTTTGGTAATGCTCACCTCCGCTTCATGTATCTTCCCACTCACCACTGTCATCATCATAGTCGAGCTCCACCTCATCGTACTCATCCATTGCATACCTCCCTTCCGCACACTCAGCATCCACTCCTCCGCGCCACTCCTTCGTGCCATCTTCCCCATGGCGTTTGCCATGTGACCTCCTCGACCAGTCTTGTGAAGTAGAGAAGGCCACCAAAGACCTCCTAGCGCTTCAGACCAATGTCCATAGGCCGCATTGCGCCCGCCCTGTTAGAATCACCAGCTTTCTGCCAGCCTCACATACTGGCCATGACTCTCCATGCAACACCTGGCCGCCAGTGCCATGTGTGCCTCTCGGGCTGCTGGACCCACCAGCCGCACAGGCGTCCTGCTCATCTGCCGTCTCCTCATTAGGCACCCATACCCAACAGCTCTGACCTGCCCCCACAATACCTTTCTTTCTTTTCAGTAGCCTGTCCCGCCCCAGGTCCTCGTCCTTGTCTCTGCACAATTGGACCCACCTGTCCTCAGTCTCTGCCACCAGTCTGCGCTGCTTCCTGATCCTTGCTTCAATATCCACTGCAAACTAATCAGTGGCAACTGTCTGTTTTGTGAGGACTACCTGTGTTTCTCCCCCACTGGCACCTGCCTGCTCCCCAAGAGCCCCCCCACCATATCCACAGACCCCTTTGTACCTGCGGCACCCACATGCAAACCTGCCTCCTACCCTGCCCCATGCCTGGACTTGCTTCTACATTTTTTAACCCCAAGGATCCTGCCTATATCTGAGCTCCCACACCTGGTCCACCCTGAGGGCAAATCTAGGGGCATATCCCCTCCCTCCTTTCCCTGAGGCACTTCTTCCACTTGGGGGGCTTCCATTATGCTGGGTGCCTTCCCTGAAGGCCCTCCCTCTGGCTCTGGAAGGCCTCCCCTTGAGGCCAGCCATCAACTTGCCATGGCCCACGGTAACATTGCCAAGGCCCCCAGGGGCCACTTTGTTCTTCAGGATGTGGACGCACTGCATCCTCACCCCCCTTGCTACCTTCTTCTTTGTTTTTTCCCATGCCGGCAATTGGCATACAGGGACCGCCTCTGCCACGCTGTGGGCTGCGGAGCACATAGGCACTCCATCCCAACCCAGGCCTGGTCTAGACACCAGGCCTTAGCAGGTCCGTCCAGCCAGCTTCACCCAAAACACAAAGCACGGCACAGACTGCCTCTGCGTCATGGCCTGAAACCATGGCAAGCACCCAGGACAGTAAAGACACTCTATCCTACCCCATACCTGCCTAACAGCCAACTTCCTTGTGAGCGGAAGAGGCCGCCCCCTCCCCTGACTAACTATATATACCCCTCCCCTAACACCCTCCCATGCTGCCCTCTCACCAATCTTCTCCCCATGACGCCTTTCATGTCAAAAAGGACCCAGTGGAGAGACTAGACTGTGTCTCTGCTCTCCATGGGGCCCTTCATTCTGTTGCGTACAATACGTGAAGAGCAACCCCTAGATGGTAGGTTGTATCTGCACGTTTTGAAATGTTGCGCTCTTTTCATTTATGAGGAACCTTTGACTCCTGAAACATATTGGCTCTCACACTGGCCTATTTTATTACAACTACTCCTCCCTCAGATACAAAGAATGCTGAGCCTTGTCTCCCCCTTCACTTACACTAAAGCAGAACTGTTTGTTCGCATGGAAACACAAAGTGCCCTGGCTGTGTTGTGGCTGCAGGGCTGGGGGAGGATTCTGTGTGATTGAATTAATGAGATAGGCATGTGAAAACTTGTGGAAGCATTACATCCGCCCCAATTTAATGTTGAATATTGACCTAATGGTTCACTCCTTCCTCCAAGTCACTGTCTGAAGTTGAAGCTTTCCGCCACCTCCTCCATGGCTCGTCTTCAAGAAGAAACGCAGCTGGTCTGTGTGTTTTTTCCTTTCACGAAACACATTCAGGCCTGTTTTGAGCACAGCTGCCATGGAAATCGGAACTCTCGCCGGCAGAAAGCTTCATCACGTGACTTCTGAGGTTTACACCATCCCAGCTTTTAAAAGTAGCAGGAGGGAGTTGCCGCTTGATAATAAAACAGCCCTTCTCCCACTCAGCATTTGAAGCCTAGTGCAGACTGCTTTCAATAAATATTTTGTTAAAATGCAAACCACATATCTACTTAAATGGTGATTTACTGAGTTTGTTCAACTGAAAGTGCCAAATTTGCTGTTAAAATGTTTTATGACGCCCACACGATTCATTGCTTCCCATTTGCACCTGCAGAAATTAAGAATTTAGTGTGCCATTTAAAGTTGGGCATTAATCCACTGGTTGCTTGATTATCCTCGTGGTTTGTGGATAAACTGCTGAGAGGTGAGTCACAATGAAGAAAGCAATAAACGCACAGACGTGGGACTGGCAGTTTTTCATTTGTTTTTCCGTGGTGCTGTTCTTCATTTTATGGTCACCAAGGTCCCTGGCAGACTTCCATGTCTGTTCGGGCATTTCCCCGACCTCTTTTTGTAACCATCCCTCTTTTTAAGCTTGCCTCTTTTTCACAGCTTCTTAGAGTCTGCCTGACACAACAGGTGGTGTTCCGGTACAGTCCTGACATAATCTAGTGAATCTGTGCACTGAAATACACAACAACTTCGGAAAGCCATGTCACCTGTCCTCTTGGCTCTACTCAGCAATGCTACACCAATATATATAGATATATATATAGATATATATATATATATATACTGTATATATATCAAGTCTAAAATCTAAAATATCATGTAAGAGGTATACGCTTGCATGACATGCTTTAATGCTGACTTGCATGACCACCTGCATGACTAATTTTGCATGGCTACTTACAGAATCGCTTGCATGGCTGTTTACATGACCAACGGTATGACTGCGGGCAGGAGCAATTGCCTGAGCACTTGCCCAACTGCATGTCTAACTGCTTGTAGGACCACTTGCAGGACCACCTGCATGACTACTCTTGCACAATTGCTTACAGGATCACTTGCACGGCTGCTTGCATAACCACTGGACTAACCGCGGGCATGAGTGATTTCCTGACCACTTTCCCAACTCCATGTCTAGCTGCTTGCAAGTCCACTCGCAGGCCAACTCTTGCTTGACTGCCTGAAGGATTTCTTGCAAGGCTGTTTGCATGAGGGCGGCACTAACCGTAGGTATGAACAATTGCTTGATCACTTGCCTAAATGAACCTACGCCTGCTTGTATGTACACTCGAATGATCACCTGCATGACTACTCTTGCGTGACTGGTTACAGGATCACCTGCGTGGCTGTCTGCATGACCACTGGAATAACCGTGGGCACGAGTGATTGCCAGGTCACTTGCCTAACCGCATGTCTGTCTGGTTGCCTGACCACTTGCAGGATCATTTACATTGCTGACTGCGTGACTCTGCATGACAGCATGTCTTATGCCTAATCATCTCCCTCTTGCCTGTCACTGGAACTCCTGCTCAGGAGCAGGGACAGATAAGAGACCACTTCCTATCCTCCTCACACACATCACTTATACTATCCACATAGGCCATATCATAAACACACTAATCACCACGGAGAAGCATGCTGTCTGCATAGTGCTTCAACTCCACAGGAGGGGTAGGAAGCGCTAAATAAATGTAACTACGTTGCAATACATGATGATAAGGGGCTCAGAGAGCACAATAAGGCAGACACACTTGCTGATTGATTCAGAGTGAACTCTGGCTCTCTTAGGGCAGAGTATGAATCTTTTGTCCTAAGGTGTCTGCGCAAATCATTGTATGGTATCCCTCGTATCGTCTTGTTACACATAATCTTACAGTGAAAATAAAGGGTGACGGTAAAATAGATTTGCTTCCCCATCGTTTACATAAAAATGCAAGTTCAGGAATATGAGGAGAAAGTTAGTGAAGACTTATATGGCAACCATATCATCACTGGCTAAAGCACATCTGAAATGGGACTTCTTCGCCCTCTATTCTTAGTTTCAGTCTCAGTTGCGTCTTTAAAAACAAAATTGCACAGTCTTGCTTTACTCATAAATATTCCGAGGACAAGGTGTGCACTGTACATTTTTCACCCACCCCATCTGTTAAACATTTGCCTCTTGCCAGGACATTTTTAGGTGTTTATCTAATTTCACTTTTCGAGGTTCCAAACAACGCGCATCATTAGGCTCTTTTAAGGTCTCTAATTGTCAGCACTCTCATTGAAAGAGATTTTACAAGCCTGAAATGCAAGTTTTTTCTCAGAAATGAAATGGCAATTGTGTTTGTTAATGCACTGTCTCCAGGACAGATGCAAACTTGCACATTTCTGAAAGGCAGGGTGCTGTTTGAAGCAGCCACTCCATCTTCCACGTTGCACGAGGCTCGCGGCCTACTTTATAAAGGAGGACAGAGATCTCAGTGCGAGTGGGTGCAGTGAGTGACTGCACCAATCTGTAGGGATATTCCTGGGGATGGGGTTGGGGGAGGTCCATGAGACTCATACCCTCCTTTCAGAAACTGCCCTTGGTGACTGTGCACCCCCTCTTTGTGGAGCATAGTCAGTTCGCCTTCTGATGACATCTTTGACTCTGCCCACATCCAAAATACAGGTTGGATCTACAGACAAAATGTTTCTCTCTCTTGCATAGGGCAATGGCCCCGTGCAAATGAGTGAATACACCCTAAGGATCATGCTGGTGCTATATGTGCACCAGTGCAATCTGTATTACAGAAGAGGGTGCAGAGGGATCTGCAGCTCCCTTTTGTAATTCAAAAGTGCCCTGGGGGCTTAGAAAGCAGGTGCACATAGCCTCAGAAGCACATTCTGTGATACAGCCCTAGGGATATCCTACATGTAGATCTCAAGTTACCAGATGCTGTAAGTTGTCTCTAAGTACCTCACTACCTGTCAGTAGGTGTCACAACTATTCTGCTGGCCAGATGCTGAGGCTACACTTTAAAACATGGTGCACTCGTTTATCTGAGGTTAGGAAATGCGGCATGCCAGACCAGCATGCAGATCAGTCTCCTGTCAAAAAGCATCCATACTGCAGACTGGTGAAAAGCCTCACCAAAGTAAATGGTACTTATCACACCACTCAGTTTGAATAAATATTGACTCCTGAATTTAACTGCCTTCTAGTTTCACAAAATTGTAAATTATGAACTTCAGTCTGATGTTTCTATTATTCTATTCTCGTCTTCCTTTCCTTTTCATTCCCTTTTATCTCCACATCCCACTCTTTTTCCCTTTCACTTCTTTCACTCTATACTTTCTCTCTTCCCCTTCTTATACACTTTTCTTTTATTACTTAATTCTTCTTTCTTTCTTCTTTTCTTCTTTCCTTCTGTCTCCATTTTCTTGCTTCTCTACTTCCTTTCCTTCTCTCCTCTGTTTGGTTTACTATTTATTATTTTCCTAATGTATTTCTCTGTCATCTTCTCCTTTCTTGATCCACTGTTTTTTTCTTTGTTTTCTCGTTTTTTATCGCCATTTGATCATCGTTTCTTTTTTTTCTCTCCTTCCTTTCTCCAAGAGTGCTTATCTTCTTAATAACTTCCCTCAATAGTGTTGTGGTGGTGGTTGCAGTGGTATATTTAACCCGTATTGCTAATGGCCCTAGTTAAGGGTGCAATGTATCACATTCTGTTTTTTTTTGTGGGTATGCATGGGTTTGTGCATGTGTGTCAGGAAAGGGGGGATGTGGTGCAGTGCACTTGGGCATTTTCACCTGGGAAAGCAAAACCTTTAGAACCAGCCTTGTTGATAAAACTGCCACCAGTAACACTTCTTAATCTTGAGACATTAAGGGCCAGTACGTAAGCCAATGGATCAGCTAATGGAACTATTTTGGACTCTAACACTCAAAATTAGAAGAATGCAATTTCTTGTATTGTATGAAGGAGGGACCACCCTTCTAGTGAGACACTTAGCACTCAGAGGTTGTTCATAATCTAGAGTAAATGTGGGCCCACAGGAAACCTTTAACAGATTCTGGCCCTGAGCCATGAATGTTGTGTGTCACTGCAGCAGGACGTAGACTCTCCGGGTGCAAGTTTTAAGTTTATTTGATCTTTCTGTGGATTTATCTAATCCACAGTTGGCTGTCTCTCAGAATGAGTTTCAGTGAACACAAGTAGTGCTCGGTATACAAAAAGCTGCGAATTCCGAATGGACACTAATAAACAAGTGTTAGTGCATGCGACAGCCTTCTAAGATAGAAGTGGGAAAGGCCTCACAATTTATTAGGACTAATTGTATAGTGCAGCCATCTCTACCTAAACATTCCCTAAATTAATATGTGTATTGTTTCCTGACATTTGTTAAAAAGACCTATACTGGTTGGTCCAGCACGAAGAACTACATCACTCTCACGATCACTAGTGAAGCATGGTGGCTCAGTGGCATTCCTTACAGGGGTTTTATGTTTAGCAACTTGGTGACAGGTTTGAATCCCTGTGGGTCCTCCTTGTCTTTCATTCCTCCAAGGTCGATGAATGATCATACAGTTGAATTGGGAGGCAATAAACTATGTGTTATCTATTAGTAGAAACAGGACTCCCCTCAAGGTGACATGCCCTCTACAAATACGTCTTTTATGTTATGATAATCATCAGATTTGTGCACACACCAGAATTGGACTCCGTGTACAAGGATGGATGTAGCCCAGTAGAATGTTATCCTATCTGCAGCAAAGATAGGGAGGTCCATTGTGGTGAATGTTAGAAACCTGAAAGTGACTCCTGGACACACAACAAAAGGCATCTAACAAAAGAACGCTTTTCCTCACCAGAGTAGAGGCACTTTAAATTCTAAAGTGATGGTAAGGATGAATGACGTACTGAGCGTACGAAAATTAGATTGTTTCGGATATGTAACAAAGTCCACTGCCAGTAAATCTAGCGTTGTTCAGTCAAGCCCCAAGCAGAATAGAGAATGATGCATGGCAACCGGGGTTGAAGCTAACATAAATGAATATTGGGAATATTAAATAAATAGCACATAATTAGAACATGGAACTGTAGTACAGTACCCAGGTAGCGCAGTGCCATTGGCCTTGTTCCTTAATCTGGTCAATTAATGAAGCATGTAGGGTCACTATAATAACACAGCAACTCCTGCCCTAAAACTGATTTTTGTTTTTTTTACTTTCAGGGTGTGACCCTGAGCTTTTCATGGGTGTTTGGGAGGAAAAGTGAATCTTGAGTGAATCGTTGCATACTTCAATATGAAACATCGGGCCAGATGTATCAATGTTTTTTGCATTCGCAAACGGTGAGAATGCCCATTTGCGAATGCAAAAAGCCAGTTCAGAATGCGTGAAAGACATTCTGCACGCAATTTTAAGGAATCGCAAAAATAGCGATTCCTTAAAATTGCGACCCTGTTTAGAGAGTTGCAAATTGCAACTCTCCAAATAAGAAATCGCAAATAAGGATTCCTTATTTGCGATTTCTTAGCACATGTATGAATCCATTCCTAAATGCGATTTGGGCATTTAGGAATCACTATTTACCACCAGGTTGAACCTGGTGGTAACCATGTGCAAAATAAAAAAATGCATTTAAAATGCATTTTTAAAATGTACATGCAAAGCACACATGCCCTTTTGGCATGTGTGCACCTTACATGTGCCCAAAATAATTTTGGGGTGCAGCAGAGGGGGCCTTAGGCCCCCAGCACCCTGGGGTTTTGCATTTCCAAAATTGCGATTTCTGGTTAATAATTTGCAATTTTGGAAATACAAAAAATTCACAGATATGGGCCAACAGGCCCATAGGTGCGAATGGGGACAGATTCCCTACTTGCGATTCGGTAATAGCATTTGCGATTTTTAAGAAATCGCTATTACCGAATCGCAAAAATCATACATACCTTTTTGCATTTCTGAAATAGCGATTTCTAAAAAATCGCCATTTGAGAATCG
Organism: Pleurodeles waltl; assembly: GCF_031143425.1. Classification (NCBI taxonomy): domain Eukaryota; kingdom Metazoa; phylum Chordata; class Amphibia; order Caudata; family Salamandridae; genus Pleurodeles; species Pleurodeles waltl. Next base: position 731,431,404 of record NC_090443.1, read on the forward strand.
TAAATCGGTTGTATGATACATCTGGCCCTAAGTTTTTACTTGGGGGAGGGGTTAGAGGGGAAGTACTCACCCCAGGTTATAACAACAATGCTTGTCAGTGTAAACTACAAAGGCCACTAAATAAACCTGAACTCAGCCCCCTAGTAGCAATAGCACAGAGCCAACAGGTTTAACTTAGAGGAAATGTGTAAAGTATTTATGCAGTACTAAAACAGTAATAGAGTCAAACTGCAAAACAATAAAAATCCACAAACAAATTAGAAATATAGAGTAAAATTTAATGAACAAAGTGACAAAAATGCAATACGGGGAACTGGAGATATGAATTTTTAAAGTTTTAAGTAGAACTAGTGCTAAGAAACACAAAGTACCAATGAAAGTCAATGGTCTCAGGAGCCCGGATCTCAGAGCAATTTGATGCTGATGTAAAGGAGTGTGGGTGGAATATACCAACCAGATCCGTCCTGGTAAAGATTTTACCTTTTCACTTTAGTCCTTTAATTCCCAGTCCACTACAGGAGTACACCGCTAAAGCCCCCAGTACCTCAAGGAAGACACTTATAGATTGGCAAGCAGAGTCCAGTCGAGGTGTAGTTGTCACTGACCACCTGAGAATCTGCAGACATGAGTATATTTCCAACAACAACTTTTCCTTGTTGAAAATGTTGAAGCTGTCAAATGTAAGCATAGCTCAGAGTTAACGACATCAAACAGCAGTTCTAGCTGAACTATGAGTGGTTTGTCATTCATTGTTTATGGGTAGGTGAATAATGGTTACTGTATAATATATTGCAAGAGATCGGTTCACAATATATTGATCTCTCACAGAGTTAACACCACACTGCCTCCAGGAAGCTTAGTTCTTGCATTTCAGAGCATCTGAAGAATCTATAGGCAGTCCTGAATTATCCTTCTTCATACACATTTCATCAGGAAGCCAAGTAGAGGCAATCTATGCCATCTGGGACACTCTGGGCCTCATTACAAGTTGCACGATACTAGGGGAACAATAATATCGCACACAATGTTACCATACAGTAAGTCCATACCTGTATTGTGCCATTACAAGTAAAACCCCATGGAGTGGAGAAGAGCCATGTGGGGCTGATTTGTCTGGTCGAAAAACCACACAGAATGTTAAATTCCACCGGGTTTTAACAGTGCAATTCCCACCTGCCAGAGTACCTTTGCCATTTTTCAAACTGGAATTACAGGCTGGATTTGTTTATGGTTCCCCGCACAAACCAAGTGTATAGAAACCTTCCAACTCTGAATGTCCCCACATGCAATTCCTTGCTGTAGTTTTGCATCTGCTCACTCAGAATAGGGGCATATGTGCTGTACATATTCCATCGTAATGTATCATGTAAGACCTATTCTTATCCTCTACTCATTGAGCATTTCCAGGTCCCAACATGAGGTAGAGAAGGCTGTTACATTCCATTTCATAGCCATGCATGAAAAACACATTGTTATGTCCAACAACACATTCTTTCTACTGAGTGATGGTCTAACTGACTGCCATAGTCACGGAACACATTTGAATGGGTCCCTTGAAGCAATGAAACAGAGGAACTTTGAACAATGGGTCTTTCCTAGTCAAGGAAAATCAGTTGAAAATAGCAACCCTCTGGTTCATCCAATGTTGCTTCCCCTGATCTTTGCTTCATTCCTGGTTGCAGCCTTTTCTGTAAGGGCCTTCCCTGCCGGGCACAGTGGTGTCTGCTTTTTCTTTAAGGCAGCAGATCCTATACTTCTTATCATTGGCAGAACTTCCAACCCCACAATCCAAGAAGCCAAACTTCCATGTGCAATACCTCTAAGCATACGTGAGGCTTCTATGACAGCTTCCATGAGTGTAGATCTCTGTCCATTTTATTCCATCACTCTCCTAAAATGAGGACACACCGGACTCGTAGTGGAGCTGAGTGAAAATGACAAATCATATCAGGGACCCGGAAGCATGATACCAAAGCACAAATCTTTTAAAACCCGGGCATCAACAGACGTGGAGAGCCATAGCAATGAAGAAACGAAAAACAACCTGCCTACTAGCAGCAGTATGTGTCAGTTACAAATAATCCATCGAAACCGCCTTATATTAGTCTGGAATCATACAGAGCCTGGGATAACAGGAAATCAAAGGCAAAGGTCCCAGGGAAGCTACGGTGAGTTCATAATTCCAAACACCTTGCCAGCAGTTAATGCAAGTCAAAAGGGACCAAAATAAAAGACCTGTGGCCAGCACCTGCTAAGCAGAACAGAGCAAAAGCACTGAAATCACAGAACGGCATGGGCCCCCTGCCTCGCGCAAGACTGAAAAAACGGAGGGTGTGGGGAGGTATCTTCATAGAAGGGGAGAGAGTACTGTATATTTAAGTGAGACCTTTGAAAACGTTTAATTGTGTGTCTCTTGGGTGTGGACACATATTAATTAAGTTGTGTGATGAGGATGTGGAACAAACAAATCTGCATGGAAATGACTCTTCAAGGACTAATAGGCAATAGTGTTCTTGGCTATTGCCTTGAGAAAGGTCTAATTATTAATGTCCAGCTAATGTAGCATATTTGATTATAGCAAACATGAACGAAGACAGCAATGCAATTTTGCCAACAGATGATGGCTCCATAGGGGCTGAGGTGGATGAGACTTTTTTTGGAACGTTTTGTAAACATTTTACAAATGGCACCAAAGTTATTAGCAAACCAAAAAATGATACTATATATATATATATATATATATATATATATATATATACACACACACACATATAGAGGTCTGCATTTCCAGAGGATAATAATTTTTTGGTTTGCTAATAACCTTGGTGTCATATGCCCTTGCATTTTCCTTTTCAAATAAAGGTTGTGAAATCATTTTAGGTTTTTCTCTGCTTTTGATAGAAATATCTTAGTGATTTTTGGATGCTTTAAAATGAAAACTCTATGTAATTTGGACATTTTCAGCCTTTGTAATAGGCTGTAGATACATGTGTGTGTGTATATATATATATATATATATATATAAATATATATAGTGCTTTAAATGGAAAAATAGAAGTGCAGGTACTCTGTAATAGAGTACCTGCTTGTTTCTGAGAAGTACCGGTACTCTCCAATTCTAAGTATTACGTTTTTCTTGAGATATGCCGGTACTCTCCCTCTCAAAATAAAAAAGTTCCGGTACTCAGTACCGGAGAGTACTGGCCCATTTAAAGCACTGTATATATATATATATATATGTACTATATATATATATATATATATATATATATATATATATACATATATATACATCAAACGTTTCCTTATCCAAATCGAAGAAAACAGTCAAGACACCTTCAGCAAGTTGCAAATATATTGGAAATGACACAAGGTTGTTCCTCCCAACGCGTTTCAGCCGTAGCCGTGATCACAGATGGGGGAGTCAAAATACACGTCCAATAAATATCAAAATACACCAACATAGAAAGTGGACTAAAATTACAATACAAACAAACTACTCAAAAGGGTGGTTGCCATCTTGGAATGTTAAATATAATCAGTTATCTCGAGGTGACTTAAAAACCCTTTAAGATACCCAAACAGGATTACCATAGTGGAAACTGAAATTGTCCTAAATATATATCATTCATTAAGCCTAGTAATAATTAAATAATGTCTTATATATTTATAATTTATACACATATAATATGACTAAATATGCTAATCAGAATATAGTTGAGCTCACACAATCCAATGTACATGATTCTACAAATTTCACATTTCCCTATATTGTTACATTATGGCACTTACTCCCTTAGAGTCTATGTTATTGTCATTGAAGCGCTCGGTTGCAAGTTCACCGGCGAGGCACTTATCGCCGTCGATGCCCAAGAGACATCACATTGAGACACTCATCGGAAAATGTTCCACCGTCAAACGACACACAGAGTTTATCGGCATCGAGAATACACCGGTCGAAGCTTAAGCAGTCAGAAAACTCACAGTCGACATTGAAAGCACATTCTAAGTCTTGAGTGACATAGACGTCAAGAGGTTGTTAGCCGTCATCCGAGGTATAACTGCTGCCATCTGCATCAGTGGAACCAATGTCCAGTTCACCAGCTGCACCACCTCCTGAGACAACATTGAATATCTCTCTATGTTGGCTGGAAAGCCTGCCCAAGAAATCTGTGCCTCCTAGTCTGAACTCAGACTATTCATGGACGTATGCCCTATCCAGGGTTACTCTGTGCACCCCATCACTGAAATGTACTCCTCCACCTGCTTTCTCTCTGGATTCTCCAACAACACCATCAAGTCGTGTGGATGTGCCAAGGTCCCTGTGAAGATTTAGCACTCCTCTTATGTGTAGATCAAGGTCAAACACTGCCAGACCATGTCTACTTCAGGATCATGGATATCTCATCATTACAGCTCAAGGCATCTCAGACATAGATTAGCCTCCTGGTCCACCACTTCTCGCTCTTCTGTGAGAGATTACTCTCCAACATTAAAAGACACACCGCCTGCAAGAGTTTCTCATATAGATGAAATTATAACATTCAATCACGTGTTGATTAGAGTTGCATCAAAGCTAACCATAGATATTACTATGCCTACATCATCGTCAGTCATCTTTGAAACTCTACATCATAGAGCAGTATAGAGATCACTATTACCTCTAGTCTCCGGTCCTTTAGAGCCAGCAACGGAGCTCTTCTTGACTCAAACTTCTCCAAGAGCAGCTGCACTGCGGATACTCAAGAAATGTAAGTCTCCGGACCAGAACTCCTTGTTTCTGAGGATTGATCCCCCACCAGATTCAGTCATAATATCCACTGCTCGCAAAGCACACTCTGTGACCTCGTCATCATCAGTCCATCCGGATAAGGACAGCATAGAAGTAGACGCCATAGGAAAGAAGATGTTGGGAACCTCTGCTTCCTTCATGAAAGTGGCCAGTAGTTCTGCCTTAAAAGGATGGTATGATAGAGCATTATGGGACTCTCTTAGTAGATTCCCAGAAAAGCTGCCAAAGGAATACAGACAAGACCTCAAGAAAATCCTACATGAAAGTGAATTAGTATCCAATCAAATTATTAATGCAGCTACAGATGCTTCAGATCTTGCAGCACATGAAATTCTCATGGCATCTGTGCCAGAATATTGTCCTGGCTTTGTCTCGCGGGCCTAAAAACAGGGGCTCAATACAGAATCATGACTCTACCATTTACAGAAAATTGATTGTCTGTTACTCATGTAGATGATGAAATGTCCAAAATAAAAGCTGAACAAGCTGAACTGGACATTTCTATGGCTATAGGTCTGGAGAAAAGAAAAGAGTTCCGAAAGAGGTACAGACCTTATAACAGATGTTACTATCAATAGAGGGTTCAAAACCCTTACTGGGCTGAACAACAATAGGCCCTGTCCCACTACCTTTCTCACAGACCAGCTAGAGGAAGAGTATCACAACGTTAACCTGCATCCTCTACCAAACCACCTACAAAGCAATGAGTCCTCACTTCCCCTTTCTCCATTACCCACTCTAGTGGGCGGAAGTATTACCAAACTCCTGGAAGTGTGGCACTCAATCACAAGAGACAAGTGGGTCTTAAATATTGTTCCAAATGGTTACTCATTTAATTTCAGATCCCCTCCTCCCATTGTCCCATCTACAAAAACATCATGCCATCAGTGAGGCCTCTTATAAAAAGACGTCACCAGCCTGCTACAAAAAGAGGCCATAGAGGAAGTCCCTTGTTCCTAAAGGGGATTAGGAATTTACTCTTGCTATTTCCTGGTGAGGAAAAAAGGTCTGAAACAAGAGTTCAGATGCATTTTGGACTTGAGGACACAAATGATACTAGCTCTTCACCAAACATACCCACAGCTACACCAGGGGATCCGGATGTGCTCCATATATCTCCAGAATGTATATCTCCACATCCTGATTGCCACAAAACACCGGAAGTTCCTATGCTTCAAAGTGGCATTGAAACACTATCAACACAATGTGCTACCATTCTGCCTGAAATCAGCTCCTCGAACATTCTCAGAATTTATGGCTGCGGTTCCAGCATCCTTAGGGAGAAAGAAAATATTTATCTACCCCTACCTGGACGATTGTCTTATGGAGAGTTCCTCCCCGTCATGAACAAAAGAGCATCGAAACATCGAAACACTCTAAAATCTAAGTCTCCAGGTGAATAAAAAAAAATCTATACAACGTTCAGTCCAAATCCTTCATTATTTGGGGACTACTCTAAACACAATATCTGCAAAAGTGTATCCTTCAGAGACCAGACTATCTTCAAACAGTATAAAGTGTTGCAATCCACTGCACACTTGTCACCCATCTGCCAGACAGTTTGTCCCCTACTAAGCTCCCTGACCTCTTGCATTTTCATAGTCCCCCATGCAAGATTGCACATGAGACCTCTACAACAATGTCTAGAAGATCAATGGAGTCAGTTTTCGGGTCACTGGAAAGACAAACTGATCCTATCACAAACTGTGATGCAATAGCTACCACGGTGGTCTCAGAGACACAACTTACTGATAGGAGTTCCTTTTCACTAAGACCCTCCCACACAGACACTAATCACAGATGCCTCTCTCCAGGGATAGGGCGCTCACATGAGATCCCTTCAGACTCAGGGAGTTTGACTGGACAAGGAACAAAAGTATCAAATCAACATGCTAGGACTCAGAGCTGTTCATCTAGCACTAAAATAATTGTTTCCATCAATGACAACAAGCTCTCTCCTTGTCCAAACCAACGACAAGACCACCATGCACTATTTAAACAAGCAGGGAGGAACTCATTCTCATCACCTGTCCCTGGAAACAGGCCATTTGGAAATTGCTCATAAACAGGAACTTGACATTATCAGCCATTCACCTTTCAGGAGTCCAGAACATTCAAGTGGACTCTCTCATTTGCAATTTCTGTGAAAATCACGACTGGTTTCTGCATGACGATGTTGTGCAAGACATCTTTCAAGAATGGAGGCAACCACAAATAGGCTTATTTGCCGACACAAACAACAAAAAATGTCCCAAATACGCATCCATGTTTCCCCAACAAGGGTTAAAGGGGAATGCCCTTTTGATAAGTTGGTGAAGGAAATTGCTTTACACGTTTCCACGAATTCCGCTGATTCCAACAGTGATTAACAAACTGTACAAGTCCAGGATCAGAATGATTCTCTTAGCACATGAACCTCCTCGCCAGTGTTGGTTCACTGATTTTGTTCACCTGTTAGAGAGGCCACACAGAAGGTTTCCATGAAGACAGGCTCTCCTGTACAAGTTCGGAAGGCAGATCTTCCATTCCAACCTTCCCTCACTGAGCTTGACAGCATGGCTACTGAATTCCTCCGATACGGACATTTAGGTCTATCACAGGAATGTATGAACATTCTCAAAGAGTCCAAAAGACCTTTCACCAGAAAATATTGTGCCTTGAAATGAAAAAGATTTTATTTATTGTGTGCTTAAAATAATCTTCATTCAATTTTGGGTCACGAAGATGTAATTCTACCTTACCTTTTACTTTTAGCAAAATCTGGGCTCCAATGTTCCTCCATAAAAGTACATCTCACAGCTTACTCTCCTACACAGACCTCTTTCTTTCAAATGCCAGTTGTCAAAGATTTTTTAGAAGAGCTAAGGAAGGTATTCCCTCAGGTTAGATCACTTTCTCCTCCATGAGAACTTTACATGGTTCGGTCAAAGCGAATGGGCCCTCCTTTCGAACCAATATACAAAGCTGTTATTGTTTCATTGTTTTTTTATCATTATACATTTATTTAGTTAATAAAAACCATTACAAGCAAGTGAAGACAATTGTCTGATTAAAATAAGTTTTGTGCAAAAAGGAGCATGAAAGCAATCAAAGCATATTTGTCAGTGCGTTGCAGAACTGTTGCATAATTGCACTACAGCAGCACAAATGGCAACTAATCAGAGAGTCAGTGCATTAAAGAACAGTAAGTACAAAAAAAGGTTTGTTAAAATTATCTAAAAGGTTTTGTGCAAAATGCTTTGAGTTGTGAGAGATGAGCTTTCAATGCATTACAGAACTATACAGAGACTCTTTATAACACCTCATGTGAAAAGTGGCTTTTCTAGTTGCTGTTATTTCAGCACGTTGAGCCAGTGAGATCCACCCTCTTTGCTAAAGAACAGATTTTCATTCTAGTAGTTTCTGACTTTCACATTAGCCAAACTATTTCACTTCCAACTTTCTTTCCTAACCCTTTCACCCCAGAGCAGAGGGCCTTGCATTCTTTAGGTATTAAAAGAGTACTAACGTTTTATTTAGATAAAACAAAAGACATCAGGCAGTCTGACCACCTCTTTGTCAACTATGGTGCAATAGGAACTGGTATGGCTTCCTTCAAGCAAATAATCTCTAGGTGAACAGTTTCTTGTATAGTGTGTTGTTACCAGACAGCCAACAAACACTTATCTGCCAGACCTAAGGCACATTCTATCAGGGATAAAGCAGCAACCGCTGCTCTACTGAGAAACGTACCCATTTCCAAAATATGTAAAAATGCAACATCGAGATCTGTACTCACCTTTACAGGCATTACTGTCTAGACTCAAACCCTCAAACAGATACTCAAGTAGGGCAGGCTTCTTTAAGGAATCTTTTGGGAAAATTGTGACAGCTGCTATTATATTGTTTCAACTGCAGGTGTGTGGGATGGGTTAGCTATTCTATTCAATGCTTACGACTATTGATGAGGAACCCCCCGGAAGAGAAGGATACATTGCTTACCTGTAATCCTAGTTCTCTTCTGGGGAATCCTCATCATAGTCATAATTAATTCTCCCATCTCCTTGGAAATTTTTAATGTAGCATCTTACATATACTTTGTGCTCTGGATTTCATAGCGCCATAAAAAAGAACTGACCTAAGTGTTACCTGTGATGCATGATGGGATACAATGAGTCCTGGGAGGTCTTAAAGGCACAGTAGCAGGTTTTCTCTGTTATGTTTTGAATGCAGCCTATAGGCTAAACATGTAACATATTCCCTTGCATTTTCCTTTTCAAATAAAGGTTGTAAAATCATTTTATAGTTTTTTTCTGCTTTTGACAGAAATACCTCGGTAACTGTTGGGTGTTTAAAATTAAAACTCAATGTAATTTAGAAATTTTTTAGCCTTTGTTACAGGCTGCAGATATATGTGTGTTTGTGTGTTTATATATATATATATATATATATATATATATATATATATATATATATATATTTGTGTGTGTTCTTAAAAGCAATATGTACATTAGTTTTCATATATATATATATATATATATATATATATATATATATATATATATATATATATATATATATGCAAACAAAAGTTGTCCTTGAAGGAACACGCACTCCCAAACAGGTTCAAATGTATTTTGGAATGCAGCAAAGCCAGCAACATACAGAGAATTATTTTAATATTTACCAGGTCTTACGCATTTCAGACATCTCCGTCCTTGTTCACAAGCCAAATACTTGGGATCAGCAGATAATTGCTGATTATTTGGTTAAATATCAGTTCTGCCCTCTGTGGGCTTCTAAGTGAATTACAAAGTGCATTCTGGTAAAGGCAGTCCTGCATGTTTATATTTCATCTTTAGTAGATTTATATTTCATCCTTAGTAGGTTGCTGCAGCCAAACAAAACATAATTACACATTTAAACACATCAGTGGGCCAATTCAAAGTACAGTTAATGGGTTTTTCTGAAAATGTTCCATCCTGTTGCTCTATATGTGACAATGTAGTAAAGTCACACAGACTCATTTTATAGGTTTTTTTTTCTGCTTTTGAAAGAAATACATTTGTAATTGTTGGGTGTGTAAAATGAAAACTCAATGTAATTTGGATTTTTTTTTGCCTTTGTTTTAGGCTGCAGATATATGTGTGTTTGTGTGGGTATATGTATATATATTTGATATATATTTGTGTCTGTTCTTAAAAGTAAAATGTAAATTAATTTTCTTAAATAAATAAATATATATATATCTATATATATATATATATATATATATAATATTTAATATGTGCTCCGAAGTCCCACACATGAATTAAATATTTTATATATATATATATATATGTATATATATATATATATATATATATGTAGATATATATCTACTGTATATATATAATAATATTCAATATGTGCTCCGAAGTATCACGTATGTAAAAAAGGAAGGTTCAGCCCTGGCAAAATGTTTATTTTGCCAGGTCCAAATTGAAGTTTAAAACTACCTACACAGGCTGCAATGGCAGGCTTGGGACATGTTTAAAGGGCCATTTTAAAAGGGTCATTTCAGTGGCTTGCACAATTAGTGCTGTAGGCCCAATAATAGCATTTGATGTATAGGCCCTCAGGTTCTACCTTACATGGGCCTTATGAGTAAATTAAATGTGCCAATTGGGTGTAAGCCAATTTTACCATGTTTAAAGGGAGCAAACACAAGCACCTTAGCACTGTTAAGCAGAAGTATAGCGCACAGTCCTAAAAGCCAACAAAAATGGGCTCAGAAAACATTAGGGTGAAAGCATAAAGTCTGAGGATGTCCCGGTCAAAAGGGCCAAATCCAACAACATATTACAACATAAATAACTTGTTCAGTGACATAATTGATACCATTACAGATGAGAATTGAACTGGCAGCTTTGTTGACATCACTGTGTATGGTGACAGCACAAGTTATAGTTACTTTAGGGCACGAGTTATAGTTACTTAAAATAACTATAACTGTTGAGTTCTAGGTTTTTGTTTTTAATTTAAAACATTGCAGTGTCACTGAAATTTTCATCTGACTGTAATGTTACTTTATCCTTCTTTTTCAGTTAATATAAGTTAAGTATGGTCAACCTATTCTTCCCTATGTATATTTGTCAGTATTTTGGTTGTAGATATTTTTGCTAAAATAATTTGGTAGCATGATATTTCAGTGTTCTACTGCCATAATGTTTGTTATAAAGCACCTACCAGCATATTCCCCGTCAGTTTTAAGAGGCAAAATATGATGAAGCACTTTGGAGGTGAAATGGTACCAACACCTGAAATGAGAGCATAGGAAACGTGCTTGCACAGGAGTCGGGGCTGCTACAAATAGGTTTGCTGCTTTAAGCCAAAAGGTCACCTTGACCCTTCCCCTTCCCCTGTACTCCACCCTTCACATTCAAGACCACAGATGTGCTCAGTCCCTTGTATTCATAGCTTCCCATCACGAAACGAAAGACCCCCCCCCCCCGCCTTTCAGTAATTGTTTTTAAAGGCTTGGTCAAAATAAAACAAGTGAAAACAATTTTTAAGGCTTGACAGTGCCAGACAGGATAAGATGTCTAGAAATAATCCCCTTCTCAGGCCGCATTAAAAAATAATGATCACCAGGCACGCTTTACCCAGTGGAAAAACCAACAAGGCAACGTTAGAAATAACGACCATATCAGGCATGCTTTGAAACCATCAACCAATCAGGAAGGCTTTACAATAATGGTCGTAGAAGGCACAATTAAAAATAATGATCATATTATGTGGTTTTGATCAAATCAAGAAGGATTAGAAATATATACTAAGTAGATATCATTTGGGAAGATAAGTATATGGATGAGGTAGCCTTATCCATACTGATCACGTCACACAGGACTAGCTGAAATGGGCATAGCTTGTAGGATATGGGGTAACAAGCACAGGTGCTTATCAGCAACGACCATCAAGAAGAATTAGAAGTAATGGCGACCATAAACAACCCCACAGTACACGCAGATATACACAAACCCCCATCCAGGAGCGTCCCACCATAGAAACTCCAAAGTCAAGCCATGATGTATGTGCTTCCAACAGCCACTTTCATTCTGCGTAACTTATAGAGTCATACTGAGTTGATTGGTACTATCAAATTATTGCAGCGCCTCGACAAAAGAGGACTTCAGGATACAGCACTCTGTCCAAAAAGGATATTATTATTGCTGATTCGTGAATGTCGAAATCTCCACTAAAAGGAGCACCCAGTGATGTCTGAGCTCCTGGACTATATAACTACAGGTGTATAAGTCGTCGAAATAGTTTACCTTTCAGGAGACGCGATTGGTACAGAATCTCACAATCACGTATTTTTTTTTTTTCTAGCACAGGACATGTAGGTCACCTGCGTCTTCTTTGGTTGTAATATAACTACGGGGAAGGTGGTAAAGGGTCAGGAGGCTCTGTCTGCAATGAAGGCATGGAATGGCAGTTTCTGGGCATAAACTGCCACCTATGGCGCTACTAACTCGGGCTGTCATCACTAAAAGATTCATGCTTTGTCATCTAAGTAATATGTATCTAGCGCCTGGATACATACTATACATATTAAATCCTGTTTGATAAAAAACCTTTCTCACACTGCCCCACTAGTCTGACGTACAATAAGTTTAGCTATTCAAGCACTTTATATTTTGTATGTTTGTTGACTGAACATGTCGTGCATCCGAGCCAAATTAAGTGCATAGCTTGCTTAACTCGTGTCTGTTGTTTATGAACTTTTTAATAGCTTCCCATGTCACCTGTGAAACCTTCATTCAACCTTTGCATTTTAGCCACTAGCACTTAAAATGATCATAGTAAACATGAAATTTTTACATCATGCATGCAAACTGATATTCGGTAAAAAGCGAGGACTGATTGAAAGTATCAGATATAAAATAGGTTCACTTGATGATTATGTAAAAAAGTCTTGGTGAAACCAATAGGTCTCGTCTTTTATAAGGTGGCACGGAGCTATTGGATTCACCAACGTTTGATTCTATCATATAAAGTAAAAATACAAAAAAATAAAAAATACAAGGTGTTTGGTGGTGCATTCACAGGCATGTACCCACTTGGATGGTCATTTTGGGTGACACTGGAGCAATTTCTAAAACTGAGCATAGAAATAAATTAAAATAAAAAAGCTAAGGAATTGCTGCAGTCCTTTCTAGATTTCGACCACTCATGTGAGGATTCTTTCACCTTGCGCCAATTAGTTCTGCTCTAATTAGATGCGGAAGTTAATTCTGGACACTGTTCGACCCTCATTGTATTGTAATCGTATTTATATAGCGCTTACTACCCCTGACGAGGCGTCGCATTGTAACAATACCTCCTCTAACGCAGCTCCACTTCTCAAGACATGTATTTAGGCACACCACAGCATTCCATGTATTTTTTAATGGTGTACGCAGTTCCGCCATATACCTCTGGAGGATTGCTCCTGCAGAAAACAGAGCTCATATGGAATTCCGAAGTCCTGTAATTGACTGTAACCTCTTCAGTGTTTATACCTACGTCCTGACGATGGTGCTCCATTTATAATGACTGGAAACGCCCTCGACATATTATATGGACCAGTCCAAATGTTTTTAATTTGTGACGTGTGCGGTATCTGTAGTTTTGCCTTTTGATACATATATATCTATACTTCACACATAAGTATCACGGTTTGTTTGGGCACTGAGGCATGGCTTTCGCACCTCACTGCAATTCCGTGTATATTTTGGCTGTCTTTTATATGTTTCATTTTTATTTAAACTCTTCTCAATGAGTATTTTTTATCTCACAATACTATCGGTACCATAGGGACCACTGTGCCTTGAAATATGATTGATACCCCAGGTCCCTATTAATCCCGGGCGTTTCACCTGTACTACAATACGCTCTGGTACACATTTAGGCCACTCGTTCAGTAAACGTCATCTAATGGAGGCATGAGCGATACAAAGGGGCCAACGCCATTTTTGTGAGTCAATTAATAATAAAGCAGTTGCCCTGGTTAAATATAATTGCTGCTATGCATATAGGCGACGACTGGTTGAACATAGTCCCTCCTTCACAAACAGTAATCTGGTGGTGTCATGTGCTGTAAAAAGTGCCAGCTGCCATTTCATTATGGATTCATTAAAAAGAGGACCACATTATTTTATTCTGCTGGTGAGGATACGCAATTAAAGTTGCGGCGCCTTCATGAGCCAACAAGTATTGATGGTGTAAGGCAGGGGTCTTCAAACTGGGGGTGCGGGCCTTCCTAGGGCAGCCTCAAGTGATCTATGGGGGAAAAAGGGCGCCAGGCTCTGGCCAAAAGCAGCATTACGCAGATAGTGCATTTTTTTTGAAAGCAGAAATCAATCTGTTGCATTTTTAAAAAGGTAACAGAACTTAGCTGCAATGTTTAAATAAGTCTAGATATGTTTAAACATTGCCAACTTAATAGAGTAATTGTGAAAAATTCTGAAGGGGGGCCGATGATTTTTGTCTCCCACTGGGGGAGTGCTGCACTAGAAAGTTTGAAAACAACTGGTGTAAGGTGTAGGAAGGCTCTACTGTCAGTTTCTTTGTGGATCTATTAAATAGAGATTTACTTTGATTTCCTGCTAACACAGCAACATAACTGAGCTGTCGACTGATGGAGGTAGTCCTGCCTTTGTGCACCAACACCCAGTGATTCCGTGTATGGTGTAAAATGTTAATTGACATTTCTTACTGATGTCAATGGTGCAACACAGATGGGTATAGGATGGTCTGCATGTAATCTCACATATGCAATCCATTCATCAGGCGAAGACAGTAGCGACACAATAAGTATGCTGCCATTTCTACTTGTGTCAACACTGTTACATGGATAGCTCTAGGATGGTCAAAATGTAAGCTTGCCTATACGAGCCAATGGCACGAAGGGCCCATTACTGCACCAAGGTGAGAAGAATCAGAGATAAGCCACCTGTTGGCGTGGAGTTTGACAGCATAGGCCTATGGAATAATGGTATATTCCTTATCTTTTTTTCTATTCCAGCATTTTTAAAGGTTTGTCCACAATGGTGCATATTATCATCATTTGATACCCTTCTCAACTAGTATAAGATAAATCAACTCATCTCTGTGCAAGGTATTCCTCAGTCGGTGCTTCAATTTCTACAGAATGAGTAGGATGGATGATTAATACCTTCCACTTTGTCTATATTAGACTATCCTCAGGACCTTCTGTTGTGCTTGCAGTGGCCTATACTCCATAAAACTATTGACCACACATCTGCTCTATGTTATACTTTACTAAGACTGCGTGTAAAGAAGCTGATTTCACCCAAGCTTTATCTTCCTGTTTTGTCATTGCTCTATGTTCTTACTTTTAAACCTTTAGAAGAGTCTCTTATAATATTTTCTTGTCCATCCAGGTGCTCTTTATAATTGCCACTGCGCCTTGAATAGTGGAGGAGGTATGTCCTCTCATATATTGCCTTCAATAACTGAGAATCTCCTCAGGCGTGGTTGGCACCACCACTTGGCTGTTTTTTGAAGACTCACCCCAACCTCTTCTTATCTACAACTCTCAGCCATACAACATCTATTAGATGTTAGACACATTGTTTTGATCTATTTCCACACATCTGATAAAAAAATGACACTGTGGTTGATAGATTTTGATTCAGCCACATATGACGGCACATTGTCTGTGGCGTTCTTGATACATTGGCTGAGCTTGTGATTTCAATTTCTGGTTCTCAGGTTGGATTGGATTTCCTGGAGTCTCTTCTGGTCAAAGCTGCTCAGGATATGGTGACCTTCTCAACAAAATGAAATAAGGCCTCCATACTTAACATCTGCAAGGCACTAGCTGGGCTACCTCATCGGTTTTATTTCATTTTCCATTGTATACCTGTAGTGGCTGAGAACATTTCTTTCATTTTCATTTTCTGAAGAAAAGTTTGGTGCTTTGATTTTTGAGAATGGGTAAACATAACGTTTCAGTGATAATTATCGATGTTACATTACTGCTGTTATGTGGCATGTCTTTTGCAGTTTACCTCGGTTGTACATAAAGAATACTGCTTTGATGTATAGTAATTTATGTAAGGAATGGTACAAGGAAGGGCATAAGGAGGTAATGTCTAAGTATTTACTGGTGACCTTCATTACTCCAAGTCTCCCTTCCTCATCCTATCAACCTACATTAGCTCAATGCATTCTTAGGCGTCCGTCTACACTCAGACCATGAGCTTGGTATAAACATTAAGGGAGATGGAAGTATCTGGAATGGAACCTATAGTGGGAAGGGGTACATTAGAGGGAATAGGTTAGAAATTAAAAGAGCTTGGGGAGAAAGTGTCTAGTGAAAGAAGCGGGGTTATATTTTCTCATTAACCTAAGTACAGGGATGAGAAAGAAGAATCCGAGTAATGAAGATTACTAGTAAAACACTAATTTATCCTGCCCCAGATTTAACCAGTACCTCTGGTAATGGTAACGCTGGGAGACAGACTAAATAGGACCAAAGCCAGGGTGCTCAAAATAGGCTCCATAGTGTCTTCATATACTAGGTTTCAGTGCTTAATTTGTAAAAGAATAAGTGCCAGGGCCCAAAGTTATGTTCAAAAGCCAGCGCCTGAGGTATGAATACCATGACTGAGTAGTCTTGATTGCACCTCATGCCTCTCTAATCCACCACCAGGCACTCCCTGCCCCTTTATCTCACTCTTGCAGCTTCTTTTTTTCATTCCTGCTATCTCTGTTTGTCAATGATTTTCCATCTTTCTTTCGCTCTTGTGTTTTTCTCTCTCTTGCTCTAAACCAAAGCTTATTGATGAAAAACAAGCGCCCACGAAGAGTACCGGTGGGCGCTTCCTGCAGCAACAAGTTCGAATGAAGCTTTTTTCATACTTTGATTTTTCTACAATTATTTACACGTGAAGTCGTCAAACATCTAATAGCGTGGCCTACCTGAACGCAATATCACGTAAAGTGGAACACTGTCAGTTGGATACTTACGAGCATATAGTAAATGTTCGTATGAAATGGAACAAAGCCTTTTTCTGTAGAAAATGTTCAAAGGAATTTAATATCAAGGTGTGTTGACAGATCCTAAAAGGAATGTAATTGATATCTTGATTGAATGCTGCTATCTGAGACTTACCTTTCAGACTCATGTCCAGCGTTCCCTTCTTAAGGTACTTGTGTTCGCAATTACTTATGGGCAGGGGTCTTATCTTTGTAAGGATCTGTTACAGGAAAATTACCTGGTTTCTCATCACATTCATCCACGCCTGCTCTTTTTAGGTATCTAGTTTACACGCTTCTGAACAAACCGGCGGTTTAATCTTGCAAGCTTCACATGAGTGGGAGGCGGTCCGAAAATCATGTCCTTCTTTTTTACTTTTTAGTTCACGATTTAAAGCTTCCTGCTCTAGCCCTCATAACTTTGGGACTTAAAAATTAACATGTTCTAGCCTTTAATTTATTTTACACTCATCTCGCTACTATCGGCAAGCTTTAACATCATTCAATTAAATGATGCTATGTGGTGCATTCAATGATGCTATGTTCCACCATTTGTATTGCACACATATGCCATTTACATGGTAAAAGAAAACTTCTATTTAAGCTTCCCTTCCTGAGCGACATTTCCATATAAATGATTTAGTTCCATTAAGGATGTACAGTACTCCATTAGGGTGGAGGAGCGTCACGCCCCCAATCCCTCGCCAGCAGCGGTAGCTGCAAAACCTTTCAAAGAAAACAATAATAAACTATTGTTTTTGTTGAAAGGGGCTGGGCCACAGGGGTGATGTGCACCGAGGGGGAGTGCACAGCACTCCTTCTCACTGCGCATGAATGTTTGCTGGGCTGGAGAGAACATGCACAGGCTCCCAGTCTGCCTGGGAGAGCCCTGGCTTGGCGTTCCCAGCCAATCTTGACGCTGCTCTGAGGATTTGCCGCAGGGCAGGCTGGGAGCCTGTGCCTGCAGCAAGAAGACGGCGCAGCAGAGTGGAGCAGCGCAACGGCGAGGAGGTAAGTTTAAAAAAAAAAAATAAATCTCTTTTATTTCTGCCCCCCCGTGCCACCCGCCCCTTATGCGCCCTGGGAACCACCACTGGTAGTACTCGCTATTTGAAGTTGGGGAAAATCTGGGTTTTAGCAGGGCCTCATCTGGCATGGCATTGGAAACCCCTGACCTGGTGGCCTTTCTATCTCAGAGTCTTAGGGTCACAGTGACAGTTGTAACTCGGCAAAGCTTCCCTGCCTTCAGCAAAACCACTTCAGTGAAGGGAGTGTGATTCCCGCCTGTCTGACTGGAATGTCTAAGTATGGTGGGTGGGCAGGCTTCCGATGGGAAAGGGAGGGAGACAGCTTCCACCTGCATGGTGTAGTGCTCATCATCCTCTAAATAACCCATTGGTGATTTTGTTGAGGTAGATTTTTTGTAGCTTTTTGTGTGCAGCGTTAGCATCTTTGAGTACTGTTGTCCACAGGGGCGCAACTAGACCCGAACTTTGGGGGGTAAAGTGGGCTAGCACTTCAAGCCACAGTGGTGGGGCTACCATGTCATGCAATGTGTGTGAACACATCTTCAGACCCAGTAGGAGAGCATGCACACATTGCCAATTTGTCAGATTTAATGTGCAAATGCATGCGAGCAGCGTTTGTGCATGTGTTGTATTTTCATGTTTCAGCACATTATAACCAAATCTATTGGCTTTGCCTGTAATTTCAACTCAGACATAAAGCACTGCTGGATCTTCAAGAACATTCACTACACCTGTGAGCATCGGATGTCTGCAAGATGTTTGATACTGAGCAAGTCTTGTGCATTTGTGCATGTCTGACACACAGTAAAGAAGGCCAGAAGCCTTATTGGAAAGGCATCTCCTCTTACCAAAAGCTTCTAAATACACATAATAACCAAATACTTCAATGGAACAAGAAGATGTGAATGGGGAATTTCCCAACAAACACAAGAAAGAGCTCCCACAGACATCAAGAAGTAAGCTTACATGAATCCTAATAAAAGTGTGACACGTACTGGGATAAAGAAAGTAATATGGGACTTCTTTCTGAATGTCACAAAATGAGGTGGGTTCGCAAAGAGCTCAAATGGGAGGAACATTCACAGAGCGGAGTGAGCAGGATAACTTCACAATGTAAAAACATGTATGTGTTTATATTGTTATAGCACATTCTTAGGTGGGGAGCAATGGAGTGTTGTATATCATGAGAAATAAAGGAAGACAAAGCCAGATTGTATACATCAAGTGAGTGCTTACATCTTTGAATTACACACAGTTACACACAATTAAGGCATCATTAGAGATTAAGCTATTTGTGCAGCACTGCACCATTTTAGGTCAAACAATCAATCAATCAGTTATTTTAGGGCACGCCACTCACCCATAGGGTCGCAAGGCGATGTGGGATCAGCCCTCAGGATTCAATCGAAGAGCCAGGTCTTGAGGTCCTTCCTGAATTGAGTTAGCGATGAAAACTGTCTGAGCCGGAGAGGTAAGGTGTTCAAACCTCCAGTTAGGTGAGCGATTTTCCTGCAGCCGAGGACTTCTTATTGAGGGGAATGGTGGCACGCGATTGCTGGGAGTAGTGGAGAGGTCTGGAAGGGGAGTACCAAGTGATGCAGTGATTGAGGTAGCTCAGTCCAATGCTGTGTAGAACTACGTAGGCGTGTACAAGGAGTTTGAAGTTGATCCTCTTCTAAACGGGGAACCAGTGGCGGTCTCTCAGGTGTCCTGTGATGTTGTAACGCCGCGCTCTGACGCAGCGTCTCTTTCTGTCCTCGCGGGTGGAACGCGCTACCGATATTCGGAGCGCAGTTCCCCGCGTTTTTTGACTATGCTTTCTGGGAAGCATATATTTCGCTTCCGGACGCGCTACACTTACTTGTAGCCATTTTTCTTCTTTTGTTGTTGGTGGTGGGTTTTTTGTTGGTCCTTTGTCTGTCTCTATCCATGTTGTGTCCATCTTGTCTTCTTCGTGTTTTTGTCCCAGCATGCTCTGTTTTTCTTTTATACTACTTCCTTTTTCCTATACTGGTCTATGGGCTTTTCCCAATCCAAGATGGTGTTACTTCCCTTTCCTGTGATGTCACTTCCCTTTTCTCAGTATATAGGTCAGTCAGTCTTGTTCCTCCTTGCGTTGCAAACACTTCATTCTGGTTGTGCTGTTCGCTCCTGTTCTTTGTTCCTGCTTTTTTGCCTTGGAAGATTTTTGCCTGTTCCTTGTTCCTGCTTTTGCCTTGGGAGATTTTTGCCTGTTCCTTTTTTCCTGCTTTTGCCTTGGGAGATTTTTACCTGTTCCTTTTTTCCTGCCTTTTACCCTGGATACTGCCTATTTTTGTTTCCTGTTGTCAAGTCCTGTTTTTTCTTGTTTGCCTTCAGGAGTTCCTGTTAGAGGTTTTTTCCCCAGTGTTGGTTTTTTTTCCCTATGGGACTCCTTCTGGAGGGTACGGTCTGCTTTGGCGTAGCCTGTCAAGCAGCACCGTGGCTACTAGAAGGGGTCGCCCTTATCTGGGAGTATCCAGGACCTGTAGAAGACTTGGTGTATTCGCCAATCCGAAATCCAGAGGTGAGAAGTCCAGTGCAGTACGTGACAGATTGCAACGCCAAAAGATTCTGCGTTGCGAAAGCTCCATGGAAGATCCACAGGGAGAGGCGTCAGAAAATGCTCAAGCCATGTTACAGACTGTCCAACAACAAGCCCAAGAGTTACAACAGTTACGGGCAGAGAACACTGCGCTACGACAGGTCTTGTCTTCCCGATCAATGGACATACCACCCGTATCTGCCACTATTCCTCGATATTCTGGAGATCCTTTAAAGATGAAGGAATTTTTGGACGCCCTGACGGTTTTCTTTGCTTTTCGTCCACTCCAGTTTTCTTCGGATAAGGCTAAGGTGGGCTATCTGATCAGCGCCTTGTCTGGTCCAGCGCTTGCTTGGGCGACTCCTCTGGTTTCTGCAGATGACCCAGTCCTGGCTAACTATTCCGCTTTCCTGACTGTTTTCAAACAAATGTTTGAGAGACCTGGGGTAGAAGCAGCAGCTGAAGAAGCCTTATGTGACAATCAGCATGGTAATCAGGATGTACTGCAGTATATAACCCGCTTCAAACAGCTGGCAGCTGAAACCTCCTGGGTAGAACGCACCTTCGTAACCCTTTTCCGCCGAGGCCTGCATGAAGAAATTAAGGATGAGCTTGTACACTCTTCTCCAGCTTGTTCTTTGAAAGAATTAATGGATCAATCTATGAACATCGAGTATAGACTTCGAGAGCGCAAGATGGAAAGATGTAGAACTAGAGCTCCATACCAGTCCGGTACCTTCCGTGCTAGCAGTCGGAAAACGGAAGATAGTCCATCTGAAGCCTCTCCACCTCCCCATGAACAGCCCATGCAGATAGATCTGGTTCGTGGGCCATTGACGGAGTCAGAAAGGGAGGAACGACGACGAAGGGGACTTTGCCTATACTGTGGTAAGGCTGGCCACCTGATCCGTAGTTGTCCGGTACGTCCCTCAAGGCCTGCGGGAAACTCCAGCTCCCGTCCCCTGTAAGGAGGAAGGAGACGGGAGGAGCTGAAGTACCATCAATATGTTCCTCCAAAGAAAGCATGTCCACCCTGTTTATCCTCTCGGTCAAGTTACAAAGTTCACAAGATCAAGAAGAACATCTTCTGGCTCTCCTTGACTGTGGAGCCAGCGGACTCTATCTGGATGAGACCTGGGCTACGAGTAAAGGAATTCCCCGCATTCCTAAAGAAACTCCTGAGCAGGTTCACACGGTGGATGGCTCTCCGTTAACTTCAGGACCTGTGGTGGCCTCAACTCCTACTCTTTGTTTGACGTTTGGGGGGTATAGGGAACACGTTGCCTTTGATCTCATACTATATCCCTAACGTCTTCATTTTGCCAACATAATTGTTATTCCACTACTTCTTATTGGACTCCAAAAAGGTCCTGTCAGTCAACTAAGGATAACACTAACTCTATCAATAGTATCCAGGGGGTTCCAGATTGTTATCAGGAATATATCAGGATTTTTCAGAAACCTAGTAATCCTATTTTGCCACCTCATCGCAGTTATGACTGTGCTATTCCTTTGATTCCTGATGAAGTCGTCCCCTTCGGTCGAATGTATTCTCTGACAGACCAAGAAAAGAAGGTGCTAAGGGAATATTTAGACGACAACTTACACAATGGTTTGATTGCTCCTTCCACATCCCCCGCTGGGGCTCCTCTCTTCTTCGTCCCAAAGAAGACTAAGGATCTGCGTCCTTGTGTGGACTTTCGTGAACTCAACAGAATAACAATTAAGGATCGATATCCACTGCCTTTAATCAGAGATTTATTGGATGCCATTCAAGGAGCCAAGATATTTACTAAATTAGACTTACGGGGTGCCTATCATCTCCTTCGGATCAAGGAAGGAGATGAATGGAAGACTGCGTTCCGTACCCCTTTTGGGCACTATGAGTATCGTGTTATGCCCTTTGGACTGACCAATGCCCCTTTTGTTTTTCAACGATTTATGGATTCAGTGTTCTCTGATATTCTCAATCAATATGTAGTCATTTATTTGGATGATATCTTGATATATTCCCGTGATCCTGAGCACCATGTAGATCATGTCCTGCAAGTTCTGGAAAGACTCAAGAAGAACCAATTGTTTTGTAAATCTGAGAAGTGTGAGTTCCATAAATCTGAAGTAAGGTATCTCGGGTTTTGTATTAATCAACACGGAATATCCATGGATCCTGACAAGGTCAGTGCCATATTAGATTGGCCTTCTCCAACGTTCATTAAAGAAACACAATGTTTTCTTGGTCTATCAAACTTTTATCGTCAGTTTATTCATAACTTTGCCCACCTACAAAGTTTCATAACACAAACAATTAAGAAAGAGAACCTAAAGAAGGGTTTCATTTGGACCAAGGAGGCTGAACGCGCGTTTCAAGAATTAAAGACAGCCTTTACCCAAGCACCCGTGTTGCGTCATCCTGACAATACCAAGAAATTTATTGTCGAGACTGATGCCTCAGACATAGCTATTGGAGCAGTTCTGCTGCAGAAGCAAGACAATGATGGATTGGAACATCCTATCTTTTATCTGTCTCATATTCTATCAGAGGCTGAACGAAATTATTCTGTACTGGAACGTGAACTACTCGCTCTCAAAGTAGCTTGTAAGGAATGGAGGCATTTCCTGATGGGTTCCAGAGAGCCTTTTGAAGCTAGGACTGATCACCGTAATCTCCAGTGTCTTCGGAGCTTTCAGTGTCGCAACAGTCGTCAGGCTCGATGGGCTTTCTTCTTTAGCCAGTACGATTTCGTGATCACGTACATACCTGGTTCCCAGAATTTAGTGGCAGATGCCTTATCCCGCAATATCCTGACATAGCCCAGAACTCCTCTCCACATCTTATTGAGGCTAGCAGGATCATCGGAGCTACTCAATCTTTTCAAGAACGCATTCAATCTGAGTACCAGTTTCTGTCTGCTTCAGAATGGGATAAAGTGACTCCTTTTTTGCAGAAGAAGGACAACTACTTCTATCATCAACATGCTCTTTTCCTACCTACCAAGAAAGTGCAGACAGAAGCTCTGAAAATGTGCCATGATTCTCCTATAGCCGGTCATCGGGGTATCAGGAAGACCCAGGAGCTGCTTCAGCGGTCTTTTTGGTGGCCTTCGCTAAAGACAGACACTGAAACCTATGTGTCAGCATGCCCAGTCTGTGCCCAGACTAAGACACCCCGAACTAAGGTGGCAGGTTTATTAAGAACTTTACCTGTTCCTTCTGCTCCTTGGTGTACTCTATCCACGGATTTCATATGCTCTCTACCTACCTCCTCTGGTAACCAAGTAATCATGGTGACCGTAGATTCATTCACCAAGATGGCCCATTTTTCAGCCTTGAAGAAACTACCAACGGCCCCAGAAATGAGTCGCATTTTTCTACGGGATATTTTTCGCCTCCATGGTCTTCCTCAAGAGGTCATTTCGGACAGAGAGCCTCAATATGTATCACGTTTCTGGAGAGCCTTCTGTGCCTTCTTTAACATTGCAATTTCTTTATCCTTGGGTTTCCATCCACAAACGAATGGGCAAACTGAACGAGTGAATCAAGAACTTCAGCAGTATCTGAGATGTTACTGTAATGCCACACAAAGCAATTGGTCGGAATATCTTGCTCTTGCCGAGTTCTCCTATAACAACACAATACATAGTGCTACCAAGACCACACCCTTTTATTGTACTTATGGATTTCATCCGAGGACTTTCACTACTGTTTCTCGAACATCCTCTTCTGTGCCTGCAGTCACTTCTTTTTCATGACAGATCCGTCGAATCCAGGGCCTACTTCACACAACTCTCCTAGCTTCGAAACAAGCTATGAAACGAAAGGCGGATCGTTATCGGCAAGCCGCACCTTTGTATCAAGTGGGCCACAAGGTATGGCTTTCTTCCAGATTTCTACAATCCCGGTTTTCCACCAATAAGTTCAAACCACGTTTTTATGGACCCTTTCGAATTTCGCACATCCTGAATCCTGTAGTTGTGCGTCTCCGCTTACCTCATACCTGTTTTCCATGTGTCCCAGTTAAAACCCTTTGTTCCTGATCCTTACCATCGTCAGTTCCATCGTCCACCTCATCTGTCTATCAACGGACAGCCTGAGTATGAAGTCTAGGAGATCTGTGATTCTAGAATTTTTCGACGCAAGCTACAGTTTTTGGTCCATTGGAAAGGATACCCCCTCAGTGACTGTTCTTGGGACGATGCTTCCTCCGTCCATGCTCCCCGTTTGGTTCGCCTGTTTTTTGACAATCATCCTGACAAACCTGGTGCCTCGGGGAGGGGACCTACTGTAACGCCGCGCTCTGACGCAGCGTCTCTTTCTGTCCTCGCGGATATTCGGAGCGCCGTTCCCCGCGTTTTTTGACTATGCTTTCTGGGAAGCATATATTTAGCTTGCGGACGCGCTACACTTACTTGTAGCCTTTTTTCTTCTTTTGTTGTTGGTGGTGGGTTTTTTGTTGGTCCTTTGTCTGTCTCTATCCATGTTGTCAAGTCCTGTTTTTTCTTGTTTTCCTTCAGGAGTTCCTGTTAGAGGTTTTTTCCCCAGTGTTGGGGTTTTTTTTTCCCTCTGGGACTCCTTCTGGAGGGTACGGTCTGCTTTGGCGTAGCCTGTCAAGCAGCACCGTGGCTACTAGAAGGGGTCGCCCTTATCTGGGAGTATCCAGGACCTGTAGAAGACTTGGTGTATTCGTCAATCCGAAATCCAGAGGTGAGAAGTCCAGTGCAGTACGTGACAGATGTGTTCTCAGCAGGGGATGTTCAGGACGAGTCTGGCAGCGGCATTCCGGATTTGTTGCAGCTTTCTCAGGTTCTTCTTGGTGGTTCCAGCACAGAAGGCGTTGCTGTAGCCAAGTCTGCTTGTGATCAAGGCGTGTGTCACAGTTTTGTGGCAGACACTTGGTATCCATCTGAAAATCTTCCGTAGGAGTCAGAAGGTGTGGAAGCAGGTGGATACAATGGAGTTGATCTGTCTGGTAATGGTAAGCACTGACTCAAGGATGATGTTGAGGTTTTGTGCATGGTCTGTGGGGGACGGGGGGCTGCCAAGTGTAGAGGGCCAGCAGGAATCATTGCCGGCTGAGGAGGATGGTCCCAGGATGAGGATATCAGTCACGTCGGAGTTCAGTTTAAGACAGCCCTCCTTCATCCAGGTGGCAACTGATTCCATCCCATCTTTGAAATTCTTCTTGGCTGTTGAGGGGTTTTCAGTCAGGGAGATGATCAACTGGGTGTCATCAGCGTAGGAGACAATGTTCATACCATAATTCCTGATGACTGGGGCGACCGGGGTCATGTAGATGTTGAACAGCGTGGGGCTCAACAAGGATCCTTGGGGTTCTCCACTGCTGATTTCTGTAGGTTCTGACAGTTGTGGCAGAAGCCTGACTGTCTGTGTTATGCCTGTCAGGAAGGAGTGTATCCATCAAAGTGCCTTTCTGCGAATGCCTGCTGTGTGGAGTCTGGCACATAGGGTGTGGTGGGACACTGTATCGAAGGCGGCTGAAAGATCTAATAGGATGAGGGATGCGATTTGGCTGTGGTCGAGGAGAGAGCGGATGTCATCTGTGGCAGTGAGCAGGGTGGTCTCAATGCTGTGGTTAGTTCTGAATCCAGATTGGGAGATGTCCAAGATGTTGTTATCCTCGATTTGTTGGCGGAGCTGATCGTTGATTGCTTTTTCAGTGACCTTAGCTGGGAAGAGCATCAGTGAGATGGAGAGGCAGTTCATGAGATCCATTGGGTCGGGTGTGGGTTGCTTCAGTAATGAGCAGATCTCGACATGCTTCCAGTCCTTGGAGAAGGTTGTTGACTGTATGGAGCAGTTGATGGTCTTGCGGCAATAGGGTGTGAGTCACTGGCCTTGTTAATGATGTAGTGGGAGTAGGGGTTAGTAGGGGCTTTGGAATGGATGCTGCTTATGATGGAGTGAGTCTCGTCCATTGTAAGGGGGGTCCAGGTCTGCATGAGTTGTGGGGGTTTGGTGAATCCTGGTTGGAGCATTATTTGTGAGTTCAGAGAGTCTTTGGGTCCAAACCTGTCGTAGATGTCCTTGATTTTCCAATGGAAGAAGGTGGCTAGTCTGTTACAGTGGTCCTGAGATAGAGGGATGTTAGTGGTCTCAGCTTTTGGTTTGGTGAATTCTTTGATGATGTTGTGGAGTTCTTTTGTGTTGTGTGTGGTGGTGTCGATGCAGTTCTGGGGGGCTGTTTTGCTGGTGGAGCTGATGAGGCCATGGTGGGATTTTGCTGCGGATTTGAAGGCTGCAAGGTCGTTCAGGGATTTGCTGTTCCTCCATTTCTTCCCCAGCCTCCTGCAGCTGTGCTTTGATTCCTGGAGTGCAGGGGTCAACCAGCTGGCTTTCTTGGCAATATGTTTCCCTGTGGTAGTTTGGAGAGGACCTAGGGTGTTGGTGCAATCGGTGATTATTGTGTGGGGGTTGTGAGCTGAGGTGTTGGCATCTGTTGTGTTGTGGGTGGTAAGTTGCTGAGGGTGTTGAGAAGTTGCTCCTCTGTGGTCTACTTCCATTTCCTGTGGGGGGCGAGTTGTGTAAGTGTGCGCTGTAGGTGTGGAGATAGAAAAGTGTATGTAGTAATGGTCAGTCCAATGTAGTGGGTTTGAGTCGTCGATGTGACATTACTGCTGGTGGAGTAGATGGGGTTGAGAGGGTGTCCAGTGGTGGGCATTGGTGAGATGACCAATTGTTTGAGCCCAATTGTTTCCAGGTTCTCGAGTAGTGATGAGGTGTTGTGGTCGCTGAGATTGTCGATGTGGAAGGTAAGGTCTCTGAGGAGTATGCAGTTGCTGCAGGCGAGTGCGTGGGGGGCTATAAGGTCAATGGTGGAGTCGCTGAAAGCTGGGCGTGGTCTGGGTCACCTGTAGATGATGGGGCCGCGGGTGGTGGTCTTCAGGGTGGCGTGCACTTGGATGTGAAGGTGTTCAATGATGGGAGAATTCCTGTGTGTTGATTGTTAGTCGAAGGGTGGTCTTGTGGGTGATGGCTATGTCGCCTCCTGGTCTGGAGGGT
The DNA here is from genome assembly GCF_031143425.1 of Pleurodeles waltl. Lineage (NCBI taxonomy): Eukaryota > Metazoa > Chordata > Amphibia > Caudata > Salamandridae > Pleurodeles > Pleurodeles waltl. Next base: position 731,458,810 of record NC_090443.1, read on the forward strand.
CGGTCCTTGCGGAGAAGCTTGTAGTAGTTGGGGATGGCGATGGAGATTTCCGGTTTGGATGTTGTGTTTGTCCATGTCTCGGTGAGGAAGGCGATGTCTGGGCGGGTGACATCTATCAGGTCCCAAAGCTCCACGGTGTGCTTGTGCATGTTGAGGAGGATGCACTTGAGATAGTCTGGAGGAGTTTTTGGCAGTTCCGCGGCTGGGAGGTCTGGCATTTGGCATGCAGAGAATGTGAGGTGGCAGTGGCAGCAGGAAAAAGGTCTGGGGAGTCCTTGGAGGAAGCATGGTGGCAGGTGATCTGACATCCAGGGTTCAGTGCGTGGAGGGTCCTGGTGTTGTATCAGTTGATGGTGCAAGAGGCAGGGTCTGTGGCACTGGGTGCGGCCAGGTGCAGATATGCACAGACAGGCTTGCCTTTGGTGCATCTTTGGCTTAAGAAGTGGAGAGAGGGGGAGGGATTGGTCTACTGGGAGGGTGGGAAAAAACTACTACAGTGGGGGGACAGGGTAGTGGGTGCAGCAGCGGCAGGGAGTGGGGAAGCGCGGGAAAGCGCTCACACGGAGAAGGCAGAAAAGCAGATACAAAGAGTAAAATGGCAAAACAGACAAAACGAGGAAAATAGAACAGACAGACATACCAGCCAGACACAGCTGGCAAATAGGCCACCAGCAATGAGCCGCAGGCAGGTACCTGTGGGTGGAGGCGGGCCTCAAACACAGAACCAGCAGGCTCTGTCAGCGGCAGCAGCAGTGGCCATGGATGAGGGAGTGACGGACGCTGGCCAAAAGGTCAGTGAAGTAGCCCTTCACTGGGCAGCAGACACCCTTAAGAAGGGGAAGGATTGGTCAATTGGGAGGCGGAAGGGTGGGAAAGTGCGACAATGGTGGGGATGGGGACATGGGGGCAGCAGGGAGAGTGGAAGCGCAGGAAAGTGCTCGCTCAGAGAAGGCAGAAAAAAACTGATACAAAGAGTAAAAAGGCAAAACAGACAAAACGAGGAAAATAGAACAGACAGACACAGATGGTCACTAGGTCACTAGAGATGAGGTGCAGGCAGGTGCCTGCGGGTGGAGGCGGCCTCAAACAAGGAAACATCAGGCTGTGTCAGCAGTAGCAGCAGTGGCCACGCAGAGTGACAGACACTGGCCAAAAACATTTTCAACTGGCAAGCTGGGTTCAAAACCAGGTTCCTATGTTGACATAGTCACTATACCACATATTCTTCCTTAGTTAATGGAATAAAACATTTAAAAAAAGGTGAAGAATTGAAAATGCTCCCAGAGTTCACCTTCACCAATCCTTGTGATACTTATATTATTTTGGTATATTTGTGATGTCTTGTGAGTAGACCGAATGCAAATTATTGTGGTATGTAGGTATTTAATAGAGTTCACACCTTAATTATGTTATCTCTCATTTAAGGTTTAGGTTTGTCTATGTGCATATCCACTATAGGTTAAAGTACAACGTGATTTAGATATTTACAAAGTTCAAAACAATACAATTATTTATTGATAGTGAGACATCTATATTGTACCCATCAGGGTGGAACAGAGATCATGGTCCAGAAGATTAGTACCCTTTTTGATGTTCATCTATCATTTAAAATAGTATACAAGGGTTGATGAACCCTTTTACAGCCTTTAGCACTACAATCTGTTCGTGTAATAGCTCTGTGCCGATGCAATAAAAAAGGATCAATATTGCAAATTACCACTATAAGCCACTTTATGTTTCAGATTTGCAGGTTAAATATGTTTCACAAAAATATAGGTACCTGACAAGGCCACATTTACTCTCAATCATGTTTTCTTTATCTCTAAATGATAGAAGCCAAAATTTAAATGTGCATATACTCCACTAGAAATGTATTATGGAGGATAACTTTGTGAGGCAAGCTTATGAGGGAGCTGAAGCTGTGAAAAATTAGATCAAATCTTGTTATGGTGAGCATCAATAGGACAGGATAGATTGCTGCATAATTTGATTCAGCAATTTGAGGATAACCAGTTGGAGACCTGCGCTAAGACCCATGTATCAATCAATCAATCAATCACAGATATTTATAGATCGCGCTACTTACCCGTTAGGGTTCCAAGGCGCTGGGGGGGGGGAGGGGGACTGCTACTGCTCGAAGAGCCAGGTCTTGAGGAGTCTTCTGAAGGCCAGCAGGTCTTCGGTCTGTTGGAGGTAGGTAGGGAGCGTGTTCCAGGTCTTGGCGGCGAGGTAGGTGAAGGATCTGCCGCCGGAGGAGGTTTGTTGGATGCGGGGGACAGTGGCGAGGGTGAGGCTCGCGGAACACAGTTGGCGGGTCGGGGTGTAGAAGTTGAGTCTTTCGTTGAGGTAGGAGGGGCCGGTGTTGTGGAGTGCTTTGTGTGCGTGGGTGAGGAGCTTGAAGGTGACCCTTTTGTTGACGGGGAGCCAGTGGAGTCCTTTGAGGTGAGGGGTGATGTAGCTGTGGCGGGGTGCGTTGGTGATGAGTCGGGCTGAGGCGTTTTGGATGCGTTGAAGTCGCTGTAGGTGTTTCGCTGGGATTCCTGCATAGAGTGCGTTGCCGTAGTCCAGTCTGCTGCTGATGAGGGCGTGGGTCACTGTCTTCCTGGTGTCAGTCGGGATCCACTTGTAGATCCTGCGGAGGGTGCGGAGGGTGTTGTAGCAGGAGGAGGTGACGGCGTTGACTTGTCTGTCCATGGAGAGTGCGGAGTCGAGGATGAATCCCAAGTTGCGGGCGTGGTCGGTTGCGTCGGGGGAGTTCCGAGGGTGGTGGGCCACCATGAGTCGTTCCAGGCGGAGGGGGAGGTCCTGAGGATGAGGATTTCTGTCTTGTCGGTGTTGAGCTTCAGGCGGCTATTTCTCATCCAGTCGGTGACTGCTTTCATTCCCTCGTGGAGGTTGGCTTTGGCGGTGGCAGGGTCGTTGGTGAGGGAGAGGATGAGCTGGGTGTCGTCGGCGTAGGTGATGATGTTGAGGTCGAAACGGCGGGCCACTTGTGCGAGGGGGTCCATGTAAATGTTGAACAGCGTAGGGCTCAGGGAGGAGCCCTGGGGGAAGCCGCAGATGACGTTGTTGGCTTCTGAGCGGAAGGGTGGGAGGTGAACGCTCTGTGTTCTGCCGGAGAGGAAGGATGAGGTCCAGGCTAGGGCTTTTTCCTGGATGCCGGCTTCTTGGAGGCGTGACAGTAGGGTGTGGTGGCAGACTGTGTCGAAGGCCGCTGAGAGGTCTAGGAGAATGAGGGCGGAGGTCTCGCCGCGGTCGAGTTGGCGTCTGATGTCATCTGTTGCGGTGATGAGGGCCGTCTCGGTGCTGTGGTTGCGTCTAAATCCGGTTTGTGAGGAGTCGAGAACGTTGTTGTCTTCGATGTGGTGTGTCAGCTGAAGGTTGACGATCTTTTCTGCGACTTTAGCTGGGTAGGGGAGGAGGGAGATTGGGCGGAAGTTCTTGAGGTCCTTGGGGTCGGCTTTTGGTTTCTTGAGGAGGGCGTTGATGTCTGCGTGCTTCCAGTTTTCTGGGAAGGTGCCTGTTTCGAAGGAGGCGTTGATAATCTTGCAGAGTTGGGGCGCGATGATAGAGTCGGCTTTGTTGAAGATGTGGTGGGGGCAGGGGTCAGTCGGTGATCCGGAGTGGATGGAGTTCATGATTGTGCGGGTTGCGTCGTCGTCGACGTTGGACCTGGCAGTGATGGGGTTGGCGATGCTAGGGTACGAGGTGGCGACGGAGGAGGGTGCGGTCGGGGTGTTGAAGCTGCTGTGGATGTCGGCGATCTTGCTGTAGAAAAAGGCGGCGAGGGAGTCGCAAAGTTCCTGAGAGGGCAGGATGTTGTTGACGTTGGTGCTGGGGGTGGATAGTTCCTTCACGATGCGGAAGAGATCTTTGCTGTCATGTGCGTTGTTGTCTAGGCGGTCTTTGAAGGAGGAACTCTTGGTGGTCCTGATGAGGTGGTGGTGTTGGCGGGTTGCGTCTTTGAGGGTAGCGTGATTGTCCGGTGTGCGTTCTTGGAGCCATTTCTTTTCCAGTTTCCTGCAGGCGCGTTTGGAGGCCAGGAGTTCGTCGGTGAACCAGGAGGCTTTCTTGCTGGTGGGGTTGTTGGGGGGTTTCTTCAGTGGGGCGAGGATGTTGGCGCAGTTGTTGATCCATTGTCTGAAATTGCAGGCCGCGGTTTCTGGGTCGGTGGGCTCGTTCGGTGGGTTCTGGGAGAGGGTGCTGAGGAGTTGTTCTTTGGTGACTTTGCCCCAGTTGCGGCGGGGGAGTTGGCGGCTGTGGAGGTGTGCGGTGTTTTTGTTGTAGGTGAAATGGACGCAGTGGTGGTCGGTTCAGTAGGGTTCGGTGGTGTCGTTGAAGGTAACGTGGTCGCTGGTGGAGTAGATGGCGTCCAGTGTGTGTCCGGCGGCGTGGGTTGTTGACGTGACAAGTTGTCTGAGTCTGATGTTTGCGAGGTTGTTGATCAACGTGGTGGAGTTGTGGTCGTTGTTGTTCTCGAGGTGAAAGTTGAGGTCCCCGAGGAGTATGTAGTCCGTGGAGGCGAGTGCATGGGTGCTTGCGAGGTCGGCGATGGAGTCGCAGAACTGGGCCCGTGGTCTGGGGGGCCTGTAGACGAGCGTACCTCTGAGGGTGGTGTTGGGGTCGGTGTGGATCCGGAAGTGTAGAAGCTCTGCGGTGTTGAAATGGTCGTCGGTGTGGGTGGTGATCTTGAGGGAGGATTTGTGGACGATGGCGAGTCCTCCTCTGTAGCCGTTGGTGCGGTCCCTGCAGGAGATCTTGTATTCGTCTGGGATGGCGATGGCGATGTCTGGCGCGGATGATTCCTTCCACCATGTCTCGGTCAGGAAGGTTACGTCCGGGGCGGTGCTGTCGAGCAGGTCCCAGAGTTCTACGGCGTGTTTGCGTGCGGAGCGGGTATTGAGGAGTATGCAGTGGAGTAGGTTCGGTCTGGTGGTCGTTGGTTTGGAGGTTCGGTCGCAGGAGAAGTGGCAGGTGCGGCAGGCGAATGGTCCGTGGGTGTACTTCGGTGCGGCTTGGTAGCAGTGTTGGTTTTGGTTTCGGCCGTTGTTGAGTGCGTGGAGGGAGGTAGCGTCATAGCTGAGCCTGGGCGGGGTGAGGAGCGGAGGGCGAGGTCCAGGGGTTCTGGCGCTGGACGCGGTCCGGGTGCAGACGGGCGCAGACGGGCGCAGACGGGCTTGCCTCTGGCGCGCCATCGGCGCGCCCGCTGCGCGGTTGCGCATCGACCTGCATTAAGAGGGGGTGGAGGGAGGGAGGAGGAGCTGGGGGCGGGAGGGGGGCGGGGCCGAAGAAGCGGGAAAACGGGCGAGGGGAGCGGCGAGTGTGGAGGGGGGTTGGAAATAACGCTGGGTATCTAGAGGGGAGGGGGGGTGGGAGGGCAAGGGGTGTACAGAAGTGGAAAAAAATCAGGGAAGCGGGCGGATGGCGATGGATTGGGGGTGGGGGGTCAGAGGAGGAGAGAGACGCGCGGGATCAAGCGCACAGAAAAAACAATAACAATAGAGTCACTACTGGGCAATACAGAAACAGATTACAGATACAGAGTACAGAAACTAATGAACACAGAGGGCACAACAGGGACAGCAACAACAGCAACACAACAGAGACAGAAACAAAGAGACAAACAAGGAGAAAACAGAGACACGACAGTAGCAAACCTTACTGCCCACCACTGGGCCACCAGGGATGAGGCGCAGGTGAGGGCCTGCGGGTGGAGGAGGGCCTCGAACACGGGCAGCAGCGGCAGGCAGGGAACAGGGCACCTGCAGGGTGCGCTGCGCGGCGGGGGAGCGTCCTGGCCTGACAACGAGGTCAGAGAACGCCGTATGTGGGAGGGTGTGAGCATGCCCATGAACCTGTGGCCCACTCACACTGGGAAGCTGTAGCTCCAGCTGGTTGGCACCACCCGCAGCACCAGTCAGTAAGGAGCTCATGTTGCTTCACCTGAACAAATCCTGATGAGTCTTGGTACCAGCTCAACATACCATGATTCTGGGCAAATCCTTTAATCTGCCTGAGCTGAAAAACTAAGTGTGACCTTCTTTCAACTTCACTGGTGCTCCTGTAAGTCGTTCCATTACCTTCAGGTCGAGTTTGTGCTATATAAAATTACGAAAAAGGTCAACTATCTGTGAATGAGCTCAACTCTTCAATAGGTGGGGTTCTGTTTATGACAGAGTCCTATTATTATGTGCAGTGTAGGAGGCTGGTTCGGTATATGGTGTACACCTATAGGTGAGGCACCATGCACCCTAAGTGTCAGTGTAAGTGGTTTCTAATAACCAAAGCTCTCAAGTGGTATATGTGGAGCGCACCGAAGGTTTATCAGAGGTGGTGTAAAGCAATTGCAATAACCACAGAGTCAGTCAGTGATTTACACACAAGAAAGAACCACACCAAGTGTTAGAAAAATATAGAATTATTTATTAACACAAAGGCACTAAACTAACTTTAGTATACCTCTTAACCAGAGATATGCACACACAAAATACACGTAGAAACAGGTAGGTAAAAGCATAAAATGAAAGGGGCCCCTATCGGGGGGCCAAACCCATGTACTAAAAGTGGGTTATGAACAGTCCAACAAGACAAGACTAATACTCAAGGATTGTAAGGAATGGGGAAGTACTAGAACACTAGAGGTAAGTAGCAGAGTTCCCCCAGAAGCCAGCATGCAGAAGTGTTCCTTAGCGTTGATGTCCATAGGTTAACTTGGGATAGTCACGGTTGGAAAAAGGTTGCAGAAGGACCCTTCCCAGAGGACCTCAAGGAAACCCATTGGTGCAAGGAAGGTTCAAGAGTGCCCCCACCCGTGGATACCCAGAGAAGTGGAGTACCTACACCCTGGAGCCCAGGTGCATAGGGGTGAATTTGTGTCAGAACCTCCTGTTGAAGTTAATGGGGATCCTGGCTGTCCATCTACAGCAGTGACTCCTGGACCAGATCGGTGGATCCCAGGTGTGGAATCCAGACAACAGGTACCTGAGGAAAGAGGGGACAGAGTCCAAACCACCCAGGGTCACCCAGGGGGTGCAGGCGGGCAATGCCTGCCTTTCTTGGGGGTACTTCTCTGTTAGACGGTTGTCGTGGAGGAGCAGCTGTTGCATCCTGGCAATGCAAGAGGATTTCAGGAGTTGTCCATGAGCTGTCCTAGGTGGGTTGTCGAATTGCAGAGGGGTCAGTGACCAGCAGGGCCACCAACAAGGCTTGGCAAATGCAAGAGGAAGGATGCACAAAGAGTTGCAATAGATGGGACCAGCAAGGTCCAAGGGACTCAACCTTCACAGGTAAGTCAAGGCCAGCCCTTAACAGTGAGGGGTGCCAGAAGGAATCGATGGAGACCCCAGGAGGACCCTCTGGTAGCAGGCACAAGGAGTCGCAAGGAGGCCTCATCAGCACAAAGAAGATGGATGCCTACGTTGCGGAAGCTGCAGGGAGGAAGTCGGTCATCGAGCTGTGTGATGTTGCAGGCTGGGGCTTCTTGGAGCTAGGAGGTCTCACAGATCCATTGCCTGTGTTGCAGAACCTTGATGAGTCTGTGGGACAGCAGGATCTACAAACTGGTCATCGATGTTGAGATGACAGCAATTGCAGGGGAGTGACTCCTTCACTCCAAGGTATATTCCTTCTGGATGTCCTTAGTGCAGGTAGAATCCGTGTGACTCTGGAAGATGCACAGCCACAGATGTTGCATAGTCCTTGAAATGCTTGGGAATGAAGTCGCAGTAGGAGCTTTCCTACCAGTTGCAGTCTTGTCCTGGTTCCTGGGGAAGTGCAGCAGCAGGATCCGGTGTCAAGTTTGCAGAAGAGTCTTGAAGGCAAATCTTGCAGACAACTCTGGGGTCCCACCCTCAGGAGAGCCCTTAAGTACCCCACAAAGGGGATTAGATGACTACTGCAATGACCCACCTATCGGAGGTGGGTCAGGGTCACTACTCTACTGGACTGACCGGTCAACTGCTCCCAGGGGCCTCTGCTCATCTTGTTTCCAAGATGGCAGAATCAAGTGGCCACCAGACAGAGCTCTGGGCTCCTCTCTAGGGGAGGAGCTGGACGAGAGGTGGTCACTCCCCTGTTCTTTGTGTGTTTCATGCCAGAGCGGGAGCCTAAAGGCTCCTGCACTGGAAGAAACTGGTTTTGAAAGGAGGGCACCAAATGTGCCCATCAAAGCAGTCTGGTGGCTCTCAGGAGCACCCCAACCCTAGCCCAGAGTCTCCTATACCTGAAGGAGAGATGGTAAGACCTCTCCTCAACAGGAAAACCTTTGTTCTGCCTTTTCCTTCCTGAGTTAGGCTTAGCAGCAGGAGCGTAGAACAATGTCTGGGTGCAGCAGCAGTACTGGCTTGTACGCAGACCGTGCAAGGCTGCACAGGCACACATGAGGGATCTTCTAAGGAACCCCCAAAGTACATGGTATCATGCAACTAACACTGGAACTGGTGTTAAATGACTCCAACATGTTTGATACCAAACATGGCTAGGTTTGGAGAAACCATTATGTAGTTGGACATGTGTGATGACCAGTGTCCACTACATACCTTAAAATGGCTTCCCTGCATTTACTCAGCCCAAAAAATGGAGTCTAAGGTTTGTAGGGGTATTTGAGCTCATGCAGGGGTATCTTCACGCTCAGAACCATGCACCCTATAGGCTCCTGCACTGGAAGAAACTGGTTTTGAAAGAAGGGTACCAAATGTGCCCATCAAAGCAGTCTGGTGGCTCTCAGGAGCACCCCAACCCTAGCCCAGAGACTCCTATTTCTAAAGGAGAGATGGTACCACCTCTCCTCTACAGGAAAACCTTTGTTCTGCCTTTTCCTTCCTGAGTTAAGCTCAGAAGCAGGAGGGTAGAACAATGTCTGGGTGCAGCAGCAGCACGGGCTTGTACGCAGACCGTGCAAGGCTGTACAGGCAGACATGAGGGATCTTCTAAGGAACCCCCAAAGTACATGGTTTCATGCAACTAACACTGGAACTGGTGTTGTTAAATGATTCAAACATGTTTGATACAAAACATGACTAGGTTGGTTGGACTATGTAGTTGGACATGTGTGATGATCAGTGTCCACTACATACCTTAAAATGGCCCAAAAAATGGAGTCTAAGGTTTGTAGGGGTATTTGTGCTCATGCAGGGGTATCCTCACGCTCAGAACCATGCACCCTGCCCTTGGGCTGAAGGGCCTACCTTAGAGGTGACTTGCAGGTCAGAAGTGAAATGGCTGCGATATAATGTAACCCTTATATCTGGAGTGAAAGGTGCATGCACCATTTCATATAAGCTGTAAAGGGAGACCTGTAAACACAGTTTGCAAGTGCTCCCATGGGTGGCATAATACATGCTGCAACCCATGGGGGACCCCTTGTGTACCAATTCCCTGGATACCTAAGTATCATATATTAGGTACTTACAGGGGTACACCAGTATGCCAATTAAGGAGTGTAAGAAGTACTTCCCAACCACTTTTAAGTGCGAGAACACAGACACTGGGGTCCTGGTTAGCAGGAATTCGGTGTACTATTGTCAAAACACGCTGACACCAGGTAAAAAGTGGGGGCAACCATGTCAGAAAGATTCTACTTCCCTACATGCAGGAACTAATTTTATCTGTGCAGGAACTCACTCATGTCTTCTCTAGAAGTGCAACCAACTTTGGTTTTAGGTTCCTGGGAACAGGAAAAAAGGAGCAGTGTATAGAGAGCATGACTACAAGGACAGAGAGTAGTACGAGTGATTGAACAGTGCTGAAGCCCAGGTGCTTGTCTATGGATGATGTGGTAAAAGTCAAAATGCACTCAGTACATGAAAGAGAAAAAGTGGACCTAGGCAGAAAAGCAAAAGATAAAAAAATAATATGAACAAAGGGGGCTCCATGTTCAAGCCACAAGCATTTAGGCAGGGGTCAGTGTGAGAAGCGAGATGGTGTCCAAGGACAGTTCTTGCTATTGTGTGTGGAAATTCAAACCATCAGCAGGATCTAGAGAGTGGGCAACGGCCCATGTGTAAACAGGACCCCTATAAGGTCAGGTGAATTCTAGACTTGGCTCTAATTATTACCCTATGGAGGAGTAGTGGAGCAGTGGTCTGCACATGGCTGCAGTTTCGGCGCCACAGTGACTATGGGCCAGATGTAGGTAGGAAAAAAATTGCGAGTCGGAAATTGTGATTCAATTCGAATCGCAATTTCCGACTCGCAAAATGGGATCTAAGAATAAAGTGCGACACCAATTTGCGACTCGCAAATGATGTCGCACCGCATTTTGCGAGTTCGCTTCTATCGAGGTCGCTCTTTGCGACCTCGCTAAAAGCAAGCTCGCAATTTGCGAGTAGGATGTTGCAAATTGCGACTGGCCCGCAAATTGCATGCAGGTGCAGCACAACAGTTTGGAAATTCACTTCCTGGCTCTTGGTAATGACATCAGAACCAGGAAGTCATCAAATACACCTGGGAGGAGGGAGGACCACACCCTTTCCAAACTGCTGTGCAACACCCAGGAGAGAGGACCTGCTGCCACAATGGAGGAAACAGGCAGTGCTGGGAGAAGAAGAAAACTGAAGTTTTCTGACAAAGAACTGGAGGTGCTCAAAGAGGAATGCTGCCAAACTGTTTGGGAAGGCAGCCCTGAGTGTCCCAGACACAGAAAAAAAGAAGATTTGGAAGCAAATCCAGGACCGGATTAATCCCATAGGGGTGAGCCACTGCACCTTGGAGAAAATCAAGAAAAGGTGGTATGACCTGCGCTCTAGGACAAAGGAGAGGGTAGCAGAGAGGTTCAGAGAAATGAGGGGCACCAGGAGAGGCCCATCCACCGTCCCACCTCCCACAGCCATGGAAGCAATGGTGGAGCAGACCCTGGAGCCTGAGGCCGTACTCGGAATGGGAGAAGTGGAGAGTTCTGTGCCAGGGACATCCAAAAGTGAGTACCATGAGATATGCATTCACACCTACAAATGCAGTATCCACACTCTCCCAGTACACAGCAGCAGGCACAACCAGACTAGCTCCATTCCAGTGTAGCAACCACTAGAATAGTGCATTATGGGCAATGTAGTATAGTAGTCAGCATATAGGCAAATGTTTATTATGAGGCATAAAACAGATGTGAGAGACTGACAGTGTATTCCCTATGTCCCATAGGTCTCCCACAAGACACCCCCAGCAGCGACAACAGGCAGGGAGGAGACAAAGGGCCAGAGACAGCGCAGGAGGCTGCAGCAGAAATTCCTGGGCCCAGCAGGACACCACCAGAGTCCTCTCAGGAACAAGAGCAGGAAATGGGGGAAGCTGATGTGCCACAGAAAGTCGTCTAGAGCCAGCAGCACGACAAAGGCACAGACACAGACGCAGAGTTCTGGCGGTGCCCCAGGAGGAGATAGGGGAGGCAGGAATTGCAGGAATAGAGGCATCCCTACTTAACGGGCAGCACCTGCAAAACAGACAATTGAGGTCAATCTCAAGTACATTGCACAGGATGGAGAGCAACATGACCACTGGCCTGGCTGAAGTGAACACGCAGTTCACTAGACTGAATGAAAATGTGGGGGATCTCACCCAGGCCATCCGCCAACTTGTGACGGAACTGGTGGCAGACAGACAGAGCGCAAGGCGCAGGGAGCGCCACACAGTTGCTCGCTTCGACCGCAGCATGGCAGCTTCAATTGGGCGTCTTGCAACAAACACTACTGGCCTGTCTAGACGGACAGTGAGTTTACAGGTGGAACTTGACCACTTTGCGGGGGATGTAGCACGTGGACTTGGCCGCATCAGCCACGCAGTGGACTTGATGGAAGCTAGGCAGGTGGCAAGGGGCACAGGTGAGACCCCTCAGGACAGTGCGGAGGGGTCCACAATAAGTAGTGTGTCTGCCAGTGACTCCCGTGTGCTAAGGAGTGCAAGTGCACGGCAGGGGTCAGCTGACCCACCTGGGATGACCCATGCTGGGCGCACAAGGAGGAGGGTGTAAGCCATCAGACAGCATGAGGCACATGATGTTAATGTGTCCTCATTACATTTGGACATATACAGACTTTAACGGACAGCACTTTTCTTTCATCATTTAGTTTACTAATAAAAAGGTTTTGTTTGTTCCACTACACAACTGGGCTCTGTTTGTCTGACATCAGTGAGTGTGGTGACAGTTGCACGTACCTGCCAAAGTACTGGGTTGCAATGTGGTCCCGTCTCTGTCTGCCTTGATTTGCAATGCTTCTATCCCCAGGCTGTCGGTGTCGTAGCTCTTGCTCCTCATCCTCTGAATCTGTGTCTTCAGGGGTGAGATGTAGCCCACGTCTGGTGGCAATGTTGTGTAGGAGTGCACATGCGCCAACGATCTTGAATGCTGTTTCTGGGGCATACTGGAGCACACCTCCACTTTTGTGGAGGCATCTGAATCTTGCCTTTAACAATCCAAAGGTCCTCTCGATGACAGTTGTGGTCCGCCGATGGGCACTGTTATATCGCCTCTCGTTCTCAATGCCAGGTGTTAGGTATGGGGTAAGTATCCATGGTCTTAGAGCATATGCACTGTCACCTGTTTGGCAAAAATAAGCAAGGTTAGCAGGGCATGGATGGTTTCTACAGTGACCTGTATGTATAGCTTCAGGGTGTATTCACCAATACCTAATAGATATCCGTCTCCAAACTCCCCACGTTCTAGGCGTTGGTGTATCCCACTGTGCCTGAATATGTATGAGTCATGTGTACTCCCTGGAAATTTGGCTACAATGTTAGTAATGCGATTATGGGCGTCGCATACCACCTGGATGTTTAGTGAGTGGGTACATTTCCTATTGCGGAATACATATTCCAGATTTGCAGGAAGGCAGATTTGTATATGTGTCCCGTCCACACACCCTATTACATGGGGGAAGCTGGCAATTCAGTAGAAGTTCAACTTGGTGCTGTCAATTTCTGCCTCATTCCTGGGTAGGTATATGTATCTGGACATGTGTGTGAGTATGGCATCTAGGAAACATCGGAAGAATCGTGAGAGTGCACTTTGGGATACCCCACCTGCCACAGCAATCACCCTCTGATAGCTACCCCAGGCCAAGAGGTGCAGTGAGCATAGCACTTGCACATGTGTGGGGATGGCGTGCCACCCCTTGTCTGTCATTGAAGCTGCGGATTCAGTAGTTCAATTAATTCTAATATTGCTGCACTGCTCAGTCTATATTTGTCACAAATCTCCTCCTCAGTTTGTTGGAAAAGTTTCTGCTTGGTTTGGTATATCCTCTCCTGTCTCTGGCTCCTCCTCCTCCTCTGCTGGGCAGCGTGGACTCTCCTCCTCCATGCTATCACATACTGTTCAGCCAATATGAGTAACCCAGATGCCTTCTGGGTCTCCTTTTATACTTTGGTTCTGGTTACCACCTGCTCTGACTTAGTGGTAATTTGGGTGTGCAAAATGGGCTTTTTGCGACTGGCTTTTTCATATGGTTTGCGACTCGCAAATTGCGACTTCCTCTTTGCGGGTCGCATAATCAGGTCGCTATTTTTGCGAGTCAGTAATGGCTCACATCGCTATTTGCACTTCGGAAATGGGATTTTTGCATCCCTTTTTGGATTTTGCGAGGTCGCAAATTGCGAATCGGGCCATTTGCGACCCGCAAAACTTTGCTACATCTGGCCCTATATTTTGGCTTACGATAGGTGCGTCTTTGACAATGGCCAGGGGTGATTTAGGAGATGGTCTAGCACCAGGGGTCCAAGATATGGCCAGGTTACCCAGGTCCATCTTCCAAAGGGTGCCAGGGGTATCCAATTTTGTGTTACTCTGGAATGGTTTAGGGCCTGTCTTACTGGTTGACCCAAGGGGGCTCTCATGGTATGAGGGAGTGGCTGAGTTCACCTTTTTCATATACTAAGAAGGGGGTTATAGTGGAAATCTCAGGGTACCAAATCACATTTTCTTGGGCGTGGTGCTTGAAGGACCAACCTGGTGGGTAACCATGATTTTGAGAATTTCAGGGAGAGAATTTTATGTCTAGTCTTGTATTGAAATGGATGTTCAATATACATGATATAAATATTTTGGTGGGTCAATATCAATAAATGTTATTTATGTGTCTTTATCAAAACAAATATGGCCTGAGAATGCTTTATTCTCAAAAACAAGTTTTGCAGCCCCAGGCTACTTCATTACTTTGATGGGGAATTAGGCTGCTTTACTGTATTTGCCCAGACAGCATTCCCACTCTACCTCTGAGAGTCCCTCACTTGTGAACTGTTGTCTCAGGTACTAAGCCTGAGCTTTAAAATCCCCCAGTCAGGCAGACATTCAAACAATGGGAGCTCTCAGTAAGTGGCAGTTATATAAACCATTAATACGCTATTTTATTTTATGTGTTTTTAAAGCTATCATTACTTTCAACTCACCGCTTGCTTTCTGGTCCACCACGGGGTTTCCCGATTGTTATGGAGAGAGCCGCCTTGCTTTTACACTCACTTCCTGTTTGGGTGGGGTTGATGAACTTGCTACCTTTCTGGGACTTATATAAAAAGAAAGGCAGATGAGAACAAGCAGCTCTCAGTAAGTGGAAGCTGTACAGACCATTAATCCGTTCTTTCAATTTATGTTGCTGTGGAGAGAGCTGCCTTGCTTTTACACTCACTTCCTGTTGGTTGGGGTTGACAGACTAGCTGCCTTTCCTTGACTCATATCAAAAAAGAGGCAGCAGATGCGCGCAGCGGACGTACCAAAGTCAGGACTCTTGCATGTTTGGATTAGTCTCAAGAATGGCCCCAAAACGTACCTACACGCCAGATGAGCTACAGCTATTCACACTGAAGCATCATGATAAGGTGAGGCTCTGTGATCTTATTTATCTCAACCAGTCTGATGACTTACACATGTTCTAAGTGGCAGAGTCTAGATTAAACCCTTTAATCATCTCTCATGGTGTATGAAGCATCAGCTGGTCTTTCTACACCATCGCAAGCTATGGCCTCAGACTTGTTAAATTTAACTAGTCCTGCTCTTAGGTACTCTGAGGTAGCTCAAATTAAATGTTTTTTTTTTTATTAAACGTTAGATCCCTGCCAAAGCATTCTTCTGAATTATGCGCTCATCCTCTCCTGACATTGGTTTCCTAACGGAAACCTGGCTTAATCCTGCAGCGGCACTAGCATTAGCTACAGCTCTTCCTGACAGCTATTGAATAATTACAGCAGGCAGAAAGGATAGAGTTAATTGCCCCTTCTGCATTAGCTTCTCAGCAGTTTGCTCTTCTGGGGGATTTTAATTATCATGGTGAAACTCTCCATGATGTGGAGGTAGTACAGCTCCTATCTGATCTTACCTCGCTCGGCCTAGTTCAGAAAGTCTTGGGCCCCACTCATAATGCAAGTCACACCTTAGACCTGATTTTCTCAAATACTACTCTTTTAACTTGTAACAATCCCTACCAGATGGTATGGTCTGATCATGCGGCCATTTATTTTCAGGTTTTGCTAGTCCATAAATCCAGCAGAGCCAAACACACTGAAACTAGGTCTTTAAGACAATGGTCCAAAGTCTCTCCCTCATCCTTTGTAGAAGTTTATAACTCACCAAATTAAAAAATGTGACAAATATGGAGACTGGCCTCTTTACCAAAATGTGTTAACGCTGGTCTTCAATAAAATAGCTCCTTTAAAATCTCAATCTATCAGAACACACTTTATTGGGCACACACCTTGGTTTAACCCTGCTCTGTGAGAGGAAGAAGCTTCTTGCAAAAAGCTGGAACAGCGGTGGCGTCGATACAAGGAACCAGAGATGAAGGAACAGTTTCGATCAGCTTTAACCAATTACCATCATAATTTTAAAAAAAGTTAGAAAAACATATTTAGCAAATCAAATTAACTTTGCTGGTAATTCACCTAAATAACTATATAAAGTTCTCAATTCCTTTATCAAACTGCAAGCCTGTACCAATAAGATTCAGACTTTCCAAGCTTTATGCAGTTCGCTTGCTTCTCTTTTTGAGAATAAAATGAATAAAATCTATTTGAATTTCACCAATATTAATGAACATATTGCTAAGCTTTCTGAGATAAATAAAGAGACTTTGGTGAGTTCATCTCGCCTTGAGCAGTTCTCTTTCTTTACCGAAGAACAAATACAGTTGGTCCTCACCTCTGCCAAATCTGGGTCTCCTTAGAGATATGTCCTCCTAAAATAACGTCTTCCCTAGTGAACATCTTAGTTCCTGCTGTAGTCTCACTATTTAATGTATTTGTTACTACCGGGAAAATTCCAGCAGCTTGGAAAGCAGCACAAGTGATTGCAATCTAGAAGAAAGCTAATATGCCCCTGGCGATTTGAATAACTATCGTCCGATTTCATTACTTCCATTTTTGGGTTAATGAACAAACAGATCACGGAATATCTTAAAAACGATCAACTTTTGGACCCTTCGCAGTCCGGTTTTCGTGCCTTTCATTGTACTGAGAGCACTTTAGTGTCTGTGGCGGTCCATTTCAGACGTTCATTAGATATTAATTGCCCTATCTTGCAGATATGACTGGAAGCGCTGTGAGTGAAGGAGGGGCAGGAGCCCTTTAATTTTGAAATCGCGCTCCCGCCGTCGCGGGAAGCGCCGTGAGCGGAGGAGGGGCAGGAGCCCTTTATATTTCTGTCGCGCTCCCGCCGTCGCGGGAAGCGCTGTGAGTGAAGGAGGGGCAGGAGCCCTTTAATTTTGAAATCGCGCTCCCGCCGTCGCGGGAAGCGCCGTGAGCGGAGGAGGGGCAGGAGCCCTTTATATTTCTGTCGCGCTCCCGCCGTCGCGGGAAGCGCTGTGAGTGAAGGAGGGGCAGGAGCCCTTTAATTTTGAAATCGCGCTCCCGCCGTCGCGGGAAGCGCCGTGAGCAGAGGAGGGGCAGGAGCCCTTTATATTTCTGTCGCGCTCCCGCTGCGCGGGCGGCGCCCGGGCAAAGCCCGGGCCAAGGGCGGGCCCGTCCTTCGCCCGTCATCAACCGGAAGAGGCCGGGCTGGGCCCCCCCCCTAACGTCTACTTCTTCTGCCTGTGGAATCTCCATCGGGGTGCTGTTTCAGATACTGTGTGAGTTTGTTATCAAATATGGGGAAAAGAAAGTCTAATGTTCAGAAGGGGGAAGCCGGGTCCAGCTCCCTTCAGTCCTCCATTACTAGTTATTTATCTTCTGTGATGGGGGCCATTGAATCCGAACTTGAACATGTAGAAGAAAGGATTGGTGCTGTCCAAAGTACTGTTCAACACCCCCCCTTGGAACCTACCATCCATATTTCCACTTTTCCAAGGACTGGTCCTTCATCACTGATCTCGCCTCTGAATACCAGCCAGTTGGGCGCCGATATACTCCCCACTACCGATCAAATTAATTCTTCTCTCCTTTTAGCTATTCCTCCTCCTGAAAGCTCTTGCTCTCAGGCCGATTCTCCCCCTTTGAAGAAGAGGAGAGCCGGGAAAAAGCTCAAAAATACAAAAAAGGCCCCGGGCTCCAATAAGAATCTACCTACCTCCCTGGCCCATAGTGACCAACCCCCAATCACCCTGGTCTCCTTCCCCGAATGCCCTCCGAGTAAGGATGCTCCTGAAGATCTTTCTAGTTTTATTGACTTGACACTGAAATCCTTTTGCGCAACTCTTGAGGTAAAAATTTCCACCTTGATCGCTAGGAAGCTCGATTGCTTTTGTAACGATGTGACCAGGTTTTTATCTAGTTTTTTAAAACCAGGTCCTTTATGCACGGGAATACTTCATAGCCCCGAACCAGCACATCAGTCTACTCCTCCCCCTACTTTGGTACCCCAAGGAGTAAGTAATTTTTTGCCTGATCCACGAACCGTCTCTGGTCAAGGACCTTTTGCTGACAACCCTGCATCAGGGCCGATAAGGGAAGTTTATTCCTCTAGAACGCATGACAAAGATCCTACTAAACTTACTAACCATGCAGACTTTTTGCATTTACCACCTGCCTGCAACCCGTACGTTCTGGTTCTCTCAAATGTTCCTCCTCTGGAGTGCTCCAAACAAGAAGATACCCACTCCCTAATTAGAAAAGCTGGTCATTGGTTGAACTTCAATTTCAAATCCAATTGTTTCCACAATGATAAGATTCTCATGGCCCGAAGAGTGAGGAGGGTAGGATACTCCAAAGTATTGGAGGAGGGAGACTATGTTGTTTTAAATTTTGCTAATCCTCGTTCAGTAGACAATTTTTTGACCAATTTGGACTACTGTAAAATGTCAACTAACAGGATTCAAATACATCCCCTGTATCATTTTTACGACCCTGTGCTCCTACCAAACCGCATTGTCACTAATTCTAGTATTCGCAGACCAGATTTTGAAAGGCTTCATTTACAGGTAAATGTACCCTCTAGCAACCGGTTCTCGACTCTCAGTCACCTTGACGTGAACGATTGACTATCGGTGACCCACCCCTGTTCTTCTAAAAAGGAGAGACCAAAGGCTGGGAATGTCCACGCTGAATGTATCTGGGACACAGGAAAGCCTGATTTGGACCTGAAAGCTCCTATAAATACTAAAGTTCTAATGTCATGTCCTGTGTCTAGACCATTAACTCTGCTTAGCTGGAACATAGCAGGGCTGCGATCCAAATCTGACAATTCGGACTGGAGAGCTTCATTTCCTCCTACGATATAATCTGTCTACAGGAGACCTGGTCCAAAGATACGTTCCTCCTGAACGGTTTCACCTCTTTGTGTCAGCCGGCATTAACCTCCCAGATGGGGAGAGCTAGTGGCGGCCTCTTATTTCTCGTTTCCGTACATCTCCCGCTTTTAAAAGTGTCTTTAATCTGGTCTTCCCTTTATTTTATGGTTGTCCTAGTCTCTATTTGTGGCCAAAAGGATATCCTTATTTTAAACTTTTATAACAATATCCCTCGGGGCCTCCTTATGGGTCATTTGGAAGAGGTAACGGATTTTATAGATTCTTCACATGCTTTGCAGAATAGTGACCTAATTATTATATGGGTGGGCGATTTCAACACTCCTCTGTGCAGCAAAGAACACATGGACCTGTGTGCCTTTCCTGCTGAGGGCAGAGAGTCAGCATTTCATTTTAACCATACATCTGAAGGAGATGCCTTAAACCTTTTTACTTGTAAATTTGACTTGGTCCATGTTACCGAGAAATTGGCCCCTGACGCCTGCAATATACCAACCTTTACAGGGAATTTGAGGGGGAGTATTATCGATTTCATACTTATCAGCTCCTCTGATTTTTACGTAATTCAAGAATTCAAGATTACGCCCCACTGTGCGAGCGATCATAACCCCCTTAGTATTATATTGGACCTAAAAATTATTCAGGCACCCAATAATAAAAGCTTGAGCGCTGCTACTGTTTATAATCCAAACTGTGGCATACATTTAAAATGGGACAAAATAGATCCAAAACTTTTTAACCAGGAAATTGTAAGAAGTAGGTCGGACTCGATTCATATGTGTCTCTCCCAGCAGTTAGATTCTGACCGCATAGTGCGTGAATTTGAATTTTTAAGCACTGACATTTCACGCGCCTTGGCGGTGGACAGGCCTGCGAAGGGGCCGGCGGCCCACAGATGGTTCGACTCCGCGTGTTCATCTGCCCACAAAAAACTCAAAGATGCACTTAAAGCAGTTCCTCTCTCCCGTCAATTAGTTAAAATAGCCAGAGTTCATTATAAGGCTGCCATTGACAAACGGAAATCAGAAATTAGGTCCAGTGCCTGGGGCGATCTTTTGGCTGCATCTGAGCAGAAGGACACTTCTAAATTTTGGAAAGTGATTAATCACTCATACTTTTCTGGTCACCACTCTTTGGCCGATGACTGTCTTATTGCTGAGGATGTCTGGTTAACTCATTTTAGGAAAGTCTTCTGTTCAGGAACCTATGAGAATTCGCATGTAAATCCTTCTGCACTTTTCAATTTAGATTCCAAAACTAAGGCCCCAAACATTATTTTTGACCTCCACGAGGTCAAAAATGCTATTAATAGATCAAGGCAGGGAAAAGCTCCCGGCCCCGATGGGGTTCCCGCTGATCTTTTTTAATCAGAAATTGATCTTTGGGGTCCGCTAGTTACAAATGTTTTGAATAGTGTGGTAAACAGTAACGTGCCCCTTTCATGGAAATCGGCCATTATTGTTCCTATCTTTAAAAAAGGTAATAGACAAGATCCTTCCTGTTACAGACCAATCTCTCTTATTGATTCGACGGCAAAGATTTTAGGTAGTGTGATCTTGTCCCGGTTAGAAGACTGGGTGTCCGAGGCCCAGATTTTATCCCCTATTCAATTTGGTTTTAGACCTGGTGTAGGCACAGTTGAGCAAGTTTTAAACTTGCAGCTGATACTCAGCAAATATGTGACAGTCAAAAAAGAGTCTATTCACATGGCTTTCATTGATCTAACCAGTGCCTTTGATATGGTTAATAGGTCAAAGTTATGGCAAATTTTGGAAGCCTTAGGCTGTGATCCGCCTCTATTGGAGCTTATTAAACGCCTACACACAGACCTAACAATTTCTGTTCAGGTCGGCTCACATGGGCAGAGAACCTCCCCATCCCGTCAACTAGGGGCGTAAGGCAGGGATGTATCTTAGCCCCTTTTCTCTTTCTGATTTATATAAATGGGCTCTATGATTCACTTTTAAAACATGCAAAGGACATACCGAAGATGGGTCAGAGACACCTTCCAGTTTTATTATACGCTGACGATGCAGTTTTAATTGCCCGTACTGCAAACGGTTTACAGGGACTACTGGATGTATTTTACGATTTTATGCTGAATCTGGATCTGAAAGTAAATTACCCCAAGACTTTTGTTATGACTTGTGGCCCACGCAATACAAAGTCTAAACTATTTTCTATGGGAGGGCACACTCTTAATAAGGTCAAAGAATTTTGTTATCTAGGCATGTACATGAGTTCTTCTTTGTCCTGGAAGACACACATTAATTTTAAGCTCCAACAGTTGATAAGGAACAATGAAGCAATTTTTCGCTTTTCAAATAAACTAGGTCACAGACCCCCTGCTCAGTTGAAAACTCTTTATAATTCCAAATGCACTGCATCAGTCCTTTATGGGGCAGGCGTCTGGGGCTATAATAAAATACCGTCTCTTCAGAGTGTAGAAAATAAATTCCTGCGCAGATTATTGTTGGTTCCAAAATGCACCGCAAACATAATCTGCCATGAAGAACTGGGTCAGTGCTTTTTGGAGGACAGGGTCTTTATGGCTCCCCTACTGCTGTGGATCAAATGTTGGTCAAACCCTATGGCAAGTTTGGTCCAAGACTGTATCTCTGATTGTCTTCAATTGGAATACTCAAATAGGATTCCCTGGCTTATGTTTCTGCAAAACTCCTTTGAGAACCTAGGGCTTAGATATATGTTTAATGATCCCCATCTGTTAACCACAAACTCTAGGTCTGTTTTGAAGTCTACTTATTCCAAGCACATATCAGAGCTGAGATTTTATAGTTCCCTGAAATTGAAATCTTTCGATTCTTATTCTCGGATTGTGACTGTTCCATGCCTTGAACCCTATTTGTCTTGGTTTTCAAGTTTTAGAATAATTTCCTTTTTAACACTTTTTAGACTTAATCTAATTCATTTTAAGGTAGCTTTCCCTGAACCATGTTTCTGGGAAAAGGATTTACCACTTTGTCCCTGTGACTCCAAATCAACCCAGAGCACTTTGCATTTTTTTCTTTTTTGCCCTTTATATGCTGCACCTAGAGGGGCCTTTATTTTACCCACGTTACGTCTTTTTAGACCTATTCATTATAAGGAAGCCCTGCTATACCTTCAGAGATTGCCTAATATCCAAATTTGTCACCATGTATTAGACTTTGTCACAGCTTCTTTACGTATTAGGAAAAGGCCTTCTCCTTTTTAAATATTTTATGTACGTATAGTATATCTTTTTAACGCTAACATTTGTACTTTTCTGACTTTGTGATTTTTAATCATGTCTAGTATATTTATCTATGTATGTTAAGGGGTTTCAGATTGGATGTTCATCTGGTGCTTCCAGTAATGGTTTTAAAGTTTTATTTTACTATTTATAGATTGGGAAATGTGTCTTGGTTTGTACTTTTATGGCAATTGCCGAATAAAGTTATTTGACTGACTGACTGACTGGATTTGTCAGCGACATTCAACACTATGGCACACTCCTTTTAAGGCTCAGAGAGTGTGGCATCGGTGGGTTAGTATTAAAGTGGCTAGAGGACTTCTTTCTAATAGAACACAAATGATTACTGTAGGCTCTTTTAAATTGTGTGCTATTCATTAGGATGAGGGAGTACCTCAGGGTTCCGGCCTTAGTCCTGCATTATTCAATATTTACATAGCACCTTTGGCTAAATTGGTCCAACAGTATGGATTTAAAATATATTGTATGCATATGACACTCATTTATTGGTATCTCTCGATGGTGAATCGTCTAAAGTAAAGGAACTCTTTGACACTCAGGGCACTTGCCAATTGGATGACAGAGAATTGTCTCCAGCTTAATTCAAATAAAACTGGGATTATGTCACATGGGCAGGCAGCTAATTTATGGAGCCCAAGCTGGTGGCCTTTGGAACTTGGAGCTCCTCTTAACTCTAATACTATTGTAAAGAATCTGGGGATGCACTTACATCAATCTCTCACTATGTCTGATCGTGTCCCGAAAATCATGGCCTTTTGTTTTTATCTCCTCTACATGCTGAGATGGGTTTTACCCCTTCTTTCCTCTTCTTCGACGAAAACACTGGTTCAGGTGTTAATTATGAGTTGCTTTGATTATGGAAACGCCTTGCTTGCTCCTATAAATGAGTCCCTGCTGACTAAGTTGCATGTTATACAGAACACTGCTGCTCGTTTTATTTGTAACGCGCTAGCAAGGTCATCAGCCACTCCTCTACTGCATTCCCTACACTGGCAGCTGGTCCATAGTAGGATCATTTTTAAGATCTGTTGTATTGCCCATAAGGCACTCATTGGAAAAGGACCATGATATTTATCTACGAGGCTTCTTCTCTACTGTCCAAACAGAAATAAACGATCTTGGGGCAAAATGCTGCTTACTGTTTCTAAAATCAACATGATCAGGACAGGAGGACGATCCTTTTCCTATATAGCCCCAGCATATTGGAATGCTCTTCCAACATTTCTTTCTCAGTTAAAGATTTAGGAAGTTACAGACCATTTCGGATTTAGGAAGTTACTTAAGACGGTGCTCTTTTAATGGTCTAACTTTCTCGGCCACCTTATACTTTCTGAGACAACGCACTGAGATACCTTTTCAGGGTGAGTCAAGGGAGAACTAAGCAATTATAACATAGCATAACATCTGTACCGTGTCTCAGCAGAAGGTGTATTAACGCATAGGATTACAGTTGGCAGATTGAAGTTGGCATAAGGTAGTAGAGTGCTGTGTCGGTGGGGACCAGCTGCCGCGGCAGAAAGCTTTGGTGGGTGTAGTGCCAAATATTATCATGCATAGTGCCATTCAGATGCACTTGTCAGTCTATTACTTGTTCAGCTAACAAATACCTGGGGCAAGAGACACACACAGCATTCTCTGAGATGGACTGTGAGAGGTCAGCACCCAGCAGCCCTTGATAATTTGTAGTTGAGCATTGAAACCCATGTGTGTCTCCACTGTGGTGCACATGTCCCCCACCACCCCATCTGAATTAGATAGCAATCATGAGATAGAGGAACACAGTGCCGGGCTGCTCTCCTCTGCTGCCTCTGTATGGTGTGTTAGAGTAACTGCCTGACTGGTAAAGTAACTGTTTGACATGACGTTATTGTCAAACCATCACCCTGATGCCAGTGCTGTCCAACAGACTCTCAGGCAACATCAACACTTGTGCCACGGCTGGCCTTCCTTTTAGACTAGATCAGGCAGTCAGGAGCATTTTACTCCGAGACTGCCCACAGGACTATCTTTTAAAAGTCCTTGACCCCACCAATAAATGCTGGTGCCACATATTATCAATCACTGAAAAAAGTAACTGCTGTCCAGACCTATATTTCCCAATACCACTTTGCATGCTCTGACTTTTTAGCAAGTACTTTGAGTTTTTAGAAGTGAAAACACAAGTGCCCCAGAATGCAAAATGCTGTTGATAAAAAATTCTGGTGTGCCTGATAAGCAGTGAATCACTGTAATACTATTTTAAAAAAGAAAAAATGTCTCCCCCTTTTTTGCCTGTTGTAGGAAAGTAGCCTCTTTCTAGCATGGTTACCCCTGTTTTTGGCCTGTTTGTCAGTGTGCTTGACTGTGTCTATTGGGATCCTGCTAATCAGGACCCAAGTAGTTATTCTGTCTCCCTCTAAATTTGGTTGTTGGATACTATTAACACAGTACTCCACTCACAATTGGCATACTGGTGCCCCCTTATAAGTTCCTAGTATATGGTACCTATATACCCAGGGCATTGGAGTTCCAGGGGATTCCTATTGGCTGCAGCATTTTATTTGCCACCCATAGGGATCCCATGCAAAGGCTTGTACAGGACTGCCATTACAGCCTGAGTGAAATAGTGCATGCACCCTTTCACTGCCATTTACGGTGTACCAGGTCACTCATAAGTCACCCATATGTCAGGGCTTCCAACCCTGAAGGCTGGGTGCAGAGTACCTGTGTGTGAGAGCACCCATGCACTAGCAGAGGTGCCCCCACATCGTCCAGGACCATATTCTCAGAATTTGTGAGTGTGGGGACTCCATTTTACGTGTGCACTGGACGTAGGACCCATGCACAGCTGCACATTGGTAACTCTAAATACGGCCATGTTTGGTATCAAACATGTTGGAATCATACTCCAAGGCTTGTGCAAGCATTGGTTGTATGATTCCATGCACTCTGGGGGCTTCTTAGAGGATCCCCAGTACTGACATTACAGCCTTCTGAGGTTTTCCAGGCAGCCGCAGCTGCTGTCACCTCAAAGACAGCTTTCTGCCCTCCTGTTTCTCAAGCAGCTTGAGCCCAGGAAGGCAGAACAAAGTATTTCCTTTGGGAGAGGGTTGTTACACCCTCTCCCTTTGGAAATAGGGGATACAGGCATGGGAGGGGTAGCCTCCCAGAGCCTCTGGAAAAGCTTTGATGGGCACAGATGGTGCCCCTCTTGCATATTCCAGTCTACACTGGTTCAGGCACCCCCAGTCCCTGCTCTGGCGTGAAACTGGCAAAGGAAAGGGGAGTGACCACTCCCCTGTCCATCAACACCACAGGGGTGGTGCTCAGAGCACCTCCAGAGTGTCCCTGGGTTTTGCCATCTTCGATTCCAAGTTGGCAGGGCACTCTGGGATATTTATGGTCTTTCTCTTGGGTGGTTCTTCAGATTCTGATTGCAAGACTCCAACAGGAATCTTCTGAATCCTTTACTTCACCTTCTTACCGAAGAAACTGCGTCTGGACCCTCAAGGAACTCTACAAACTGCAACAAAGAAGCAAAGACAACTTCTGCAACATTTCCAGGTCGTGCATCCTCAGAGGACTGCCTGTCTTCAGCCTGCACCAGAAGAATGAAGGAATCTCCCTTGAAGTGAAGGAGTCACTTCCCTGCTTCAGCAGGCACCCCTCTGCAGCGACGACTGGTGGCTTGGGTCCCCTCTCCTGAAGAAGTGAGTGGATCCAGCAACACAGGTGGTGGACTGAAGTGGTCCTGGTGGTCCAGACATCCAACTGTCCAACTTTGGTGGAGGTAAGAGCTTGCTTCCCCTGCAGACAGTACCCCCATGCACTGCATGTTTTGCAGTTGCCTGAGCTTGTTGGTATCCTGTCACCTCAAAGACAGCTTTCTGCCCTCCTGTTTCTCAAGCAGCTTGAGCCCAGGAAGGCAGAACAAAGTATTTCCTTTGGGAGAGGGTTGTTACACCCTCTCCCTTTGGAAATAGGGGATACAGGCATGGGAGGGGTAGCCTCCCAGAGCCTCTGGAAAAGCTTTGATGGGCACAGATGGTGCCCCTCTTGCATATTCCAGTCTACACTGGTTCAGGCACCCCCAGTCCCTGCTCTGGCGTGAAACTGGCAAAGGAAAGGGGAGTGACCACTCTCCTGTCCATCAACACCACAGGGGTGGTGCTCAGAGCACCTCCAGAGTGTCCCTGGGTTTTGCCATCTTCGATTCCAAGTTGGCAGGGCACTCTGGGATATTTATGGTCTCTCTCTTGGGTGGTTCTTCAGATTCTGATTGCAAGACTCCAACAGGAATCTTCTGCATCCTTTACTTCACCTTCTTACCGAAGAAACTGCGTCTGGACCCTCAAGGAACTCTACAAACTGCAACAAAGAAGCAAAGACAACTTCTGCAACATTTCCAGGTCGTGCATCCTCAGAGGACTGCCTGTCTTCAGCCTGCACCAGAAGAATGAAGGAATCTCCCTTGAAGTGAAGGAGTCACTTCCCTGCTTCAGCAGGCACCCCTCTGCAGCGACGACTGGTGGCTTGGGTCCCCTCTCCTGAAGAAGTGAGTGGATCCAGCAACACAGGTGGTGGACTGAAGTGGTCCTGGTGGTCCAGACATCCAACTGTCCAACTTTGGTGGAGGTAAGAGCTTGCCTCCCCTGCAGACAGTACCCCCATGCACTGCATGTTTTGCAGTTGCCTGAGCTTGTTGGTATCCTTCCACAAAGTTCTTCATGCACCCTGCAGCTCCAGCCCCCAGCACTCTATCCTATGATGCACAGGTTCCTGCGTGGTTTTCCAGAGGCGTGGGATCCCTTTGTGTAGTACTGCATGATCCTCCTTTTGCACCTTCTTTGTCCCTGTGCTGTGGGGTTCCTGTGCATGCTGCCTGGTCTTCTGAGGGCTCTCTGAGTTGCTGAGAGCCCCTCTTACTTTCCCTCCTGGGTAGAAGCCACCAGGTCCCTCCTGGTCCCATGCATCGCCATTTACTGCTAACCGTGAGCTTTGCGTGTGCCAAGGCTTTTTGGCAGAATCCAGTGATGCAAACCAGATTTCAATCATCCATCCAGTATAAGACATCATCTGCACCAACCAGAAACCCGCATCCATCTTCTTCGGTGCAGTACTGACTGTTGTTCTTCACCGGTATTTCTTCTTTTGCACCTTCATCCGGGTTAGCAGGGGCTCCTGTTCTCCCTGGACTCTTCAGTGCTTCTAGGACTTGGTCCCCTTCTTCCACAGGTCTTCAGGTCCAGGAATCCAGCCTTGATGTCTTGCAGTGTCTTCTGGTTCTTGCATTATCTTCTTTCTAGTGTTCTTGTGTGTTCTAGGAAAGGTAATGTGTTTTACTCCTGCTTTCCTGGGCTCTGGGGTGGGTTCTATTTCTTACCTTTGGTGTTTTCTAATACTCCCAGTGCCCCTCTATACACTACACTTGCCTAGGTGGGAAGCCGACTTTCGCATCCCACTTTCTTAGTATATGGTTTGTGTTCCCCCATGCCCATTTCTAACTATTTCACTATTTACACTGTTTTCTAACTGTTTTTACAGCTATGTCTACATACTAGTGTATATAATTTGTGTATTACTTACCTCCTAAGGGAGTATAGTCTCTGTGGTATTTTTGGCATTTGTGTCACCAAAATAAAGTACCTTTATTTTTGTAACACTGAGTATTTTCTTTCATGTGTGTGAGTACTGTGTGACTACAGTGGTATTGCATGAGCTTTGCTTGTCTCCTAGTTAGGCCTTGGCTGCTCATCCACACTACCCCTAGAGAGCCTGGCTTCTAGACACTGACTACATTTTACTTATAAGGGATAACTGGACCTGGTACAAAGCAGACCAGCCTCCTACACCCGTATATAGCAGTTGCTATCCCTTGTCAAGGGTAGTAAAAACGATATCAATTTAATTACATACAAATTGGCAGATTTTGTGACACTGCGACTTCATTAGTTTGTTATTTTTACACTTGTTAGCACTATCTGGGCATTATTTGCACCTCATTTGAACAAGCATATAACCCAAATAAAGCAACAAACAACTGATAGGTGACCAGCTAAGCTTATCAAAGGGTCTTCCATTGAACAGTAACATGTGTATGTTTAGGAACATTTGAACCGCTTGAGCTAGAAACATTGTTGTTGTTTAAATATGCAGATAATGCAGCAGACAATGGATTATGTGGCAAATTCAGTGAATCTATAACTATGTGAAAAACGCTGAAACCACACAATCGCATAATTCCAGTAGCCCTGCATACAATATCATTTGTCACTTGTACCGTCTTTGCCTGGAAAGACTCAGGCTAACAGTCAGGTTGAGAACAGGGAAGAGGTCAAGAGCAAATGCCGCCTCCATCATCACAGTGTTAATGGGCAAACATTGTCTCAGTGAGGAATGCTAAAGCACATTTCCATGCACAGTGAAAGCTCCCACCATAGGGTCTGTGAACTAGCATTTTATTGCAATTGTAATTCTATTTATTTAGAGTTTACTAGCCCTGACGAAGAATTACTGGTGACCTCCACCCCTCCTTTGAAGACACTTTCCAGTAGGAGGAAAAGCTTAACGTGTCTCTCTTAGAAAATAGAAAATATTTTCTCCGACGCCGGCTTCCCTAGCAGTGCCCAGTCCGAGACAAGCAAAGACGATCCTGTAGCCATGGCTAAAGCTCATGACGGGGGGCTAAAGCCCCTTTAGCCCAAAGGGCATTACACTACTGGTTTTCCATACATCTATCAGGTATTTGTTCAGGTGAGAAAGAATGAAGGAAGAGGAGAAACTCTGCTCAAGTGATTGAACCGTGGGTTTCTTTGTTTAGCCCTCAGGTGGATGCAATCAAGTTGGGATTTTAACTTATTGAAATCATCGGGTGTGTTTGGCTTTAAATATAGCGAGGTATCATCTGCATGTTGATGAAATGAGAGTTCAAGTTCAGCAAGTAGTTCTGTCAAGGGTCCAACATATATGGCTGAAGAGGTTGACTGATAAAATGGAGCCTTGGGGAATGCTTCTAATTTTATTGGTGAGGTGGGCCTCACACCATTTTACAACAGTGCCGCCAATGCCCTGGTCTGAAAAATATCCTGTGGTAGTTTATGATCTACATAATCAAATGTGACTATTGAATCTAGAAGGATGAGGAACGGGTGTCCCACATCCCATTTTTATAGAAATTTCTCAGTATGTCATCTACAGTCATCAGGGCAACCGATTTGATGTTCTTTCCTAACACCCGATAGTTGAATCCCTTGAAGATTGTGTTTTTGTACATGCTGTTTTGGTTGTTAGACTGCTTTTTTTCGATGATATTTGTCAATGAATGGGTGTCCTAAGATGGGTATGTACCTTGCTGTGACATCTAGATCTAAGTATAGCCTTGGAAGAGCTTTTGAACTGAATTCTTTTCACAATAACTAACTATGCAAAGTCTTCCATATGGGGCAGCGGGTTCATTGTGTTTAACACCGGCCAACAATCTAGTGACCCAATCATGTATTGTCTTTAGATGGATGCATTCTATATGTGCCTTTAGTCATTTCTGCTTGGGTTCCCCAAATATAAGCCAGACCTATGATCTTTGTCAGTGATTGCTTAATCATCTCCCATATTGTTGCTTAATCAAAGATGGAGGACACAGGAGCCAGGGAGAAAGGAAATCTTAAAATCTACACAGGGATATGGGAGGGAGCTAATATATCCATCATATATGTAGTACAATCAAGAAATGGAGGACCTGGAGTAACAAATCCGACCTACTAGATTGAGAGAAAAGTAGAAACCCCCACACAGACGGAAGGAGTAAAGAAGGATCATGTAACTTAAGGTCATTTAGACACTAGTGGGGAGCCTCCAAGGTAACCGGAGGCCATTGCCTCCATTCCCTTAGAGGAGGACCACCAGTGCAGTCCTCCACCAGTTTCATTATTGATTAGTTTTCTGTACTTCGATGCAAAGGATGCTTGCATCCACCTATCAACCCATTCATTGATTGCATGGGTGCCTCCTTGCTGTATTCATGTGTACACATACTATACAAAAAGCCAACCTTATTAACTTTAGAAATGTTTGTTGCGGAATAGGTCACTCATTCTTTGTGACATGCACAAAACTTCAATTAACTCTTTTTTTTTCAAACATCTCACTTTTATCTAACACTGCATAGCAAACTTTGGCCATGTCCACGTGCTGTACCATTGCATATTGGCTATACACTGGAAAAACTCAATAATAGCAGGGTTATTCTTAGTATTGCTGTGGTTATTACAAATCTAAACATAATAACAAGAATATAAGGATTCACATTTGTGAGAAAAATATTATTGTCAGGGTGTAAACTCAGAATGCAAACTGAATTGTAAACTAAAAAGAAGTTGTAATTGAAACTACTTTATTGTTTCAGCATTACAGATCTAAGCCATAAAAAAATTACCATATAAAAAGTGTTTAAACTTCTATGGACCACAGCCACATTTGCAGATCGTCTCACACTACACATTAACAGAGGTGGCTCCTCCGGAGAGTCGCCTCCCTGCCAGCAGCTGCAGCTGCAAAACCCTTAAAAGAAAATGATAATAGACTGTGTTTATTATCATTTTCTTGTAAAGGGGTGGGGCCACAGGGATGGCAAGCAGTGAGGGGGAGTACACAGCACTCCCCCTCACTGTGCGCAGGGAATGGTGTGTGTATGTGTGTGTTTTGTATGGGGGACGGCCCCTGGGGTAAGGGTCTCTCCCCATGGGGACACATTACTGTTGGCCATATCTGCCCCTCTTGGGGGCAGATCGGCCCGAGGGGTGGGGGGGCAGAAAGTCTACTAGATGCCAGGGAATTTTTTAAAAAAATAGTGGGGTGGTGGCTACCAACCAGTATGGACCTGGTTATGCTCCCACCCCAACTGAAGGGGGTAACAGTCTTTCAGCTCTCCCCCGCACACTAAAACATCTTATTCCACTGTAAGCAAAAGGACGTTTGATTATTTTGGGGTTTGGTTTTACATTTGGGCCATGAGAGTTTGGATAGCTCTCAAAATTGTCCCACTTGGAATGGTGAGGGCTGCACTTTTTGGACTTTGGGATGCTGCCATGTAGAAAAATCCACAAGACCTAGACACATCTGAAAACTAAACATCTGGGTGATTCCAAGGTGGTGTGCGTCACATGCACCCCGCACCATTTTCTTACCCACAATGCCTTGCAAACCTCCAACTTTGCTGAAAATCACACATTTTTCCCACACTTTTGTGATGGAACCTTCCGGAATCTGCAGGAATCCACAAAATTCCTACCACCTAGCATTGCTTCATATATACTAATAACAATTCTTCCCCACTTGTCAGCCTAAAATTGTTTTTCTTCAAACTCCCCTCTTGGACCCGCTTTGCTTCTGTCTCAATTTTGACATGTTTTTGGCTCTTCCCTGTCACAGGCACTTGGCCCACCTACACAAGTGAGGTATCATTTTTACCAGGAGTCTGGGGGGAACGTTGGGTGGTAGGAGATTTGTCCCAGTGTGGTGATCCCACACAGAAACGTGGGAAAAATTAGATTTTTGGGGATCCACGCAAGTCACACCTCCCTGGATTCCCTCGGGTGTCTAGTTTTCAGAAATGTTTGGGTTTGGTAGGTTTCCCTATATGGCTGCTGAACCTAGGACCAAAAACGCAGGTACCCCCGCAAAAAACAGGTAGTTTAGTATTTGATAATTTTGAGGTGTCCACATAGTGCTTTGGGGCATTCCCTTTTTTGGGCACTAGGCCTACCCACACAAGTGAAGTACTGTTTTTTATTGGGAGACTTGGGGGAATACTAGGTGGAAGGAAATTTGTGGCTCCTCTCAGATTCCAGAACTTTCTGTCAACGAAATGTGAGGAAAAAGTGTTTTTTGGGCCAAAGTTTGAGGTTTGCAAAGGATTCTGGGTAACAGAACCTGGTGAGAACCCCACAAGTCCCCCCATCTTGGATTCTCCTAGGTGCCTAGCTTTAAAAAATGCGCAGGTTTAGTAGGTTTCCCTAGGTGCCAGCTGAGCTAGAGGCCAAAATCCACAGCTAGGCACTTTGCAAAAAACAGGTCTGTTTTCTTTGGGAAAATGTGATGTGTCCACGTTGTGTTTTGGGGCATTTCCTGTCACGGGTGCTCGGCCTACCCACACAAGTGAGGTACCATTTTTATCGGGAGACTTGGGGGAACGCTGGGTGGAAGGAAATTTGTGGCTACTCTCATATTCCAGAACTTTCTGTCACCAAAATGTGAGGAAAAAGTGCTTTTTTAGCCAAATTTTGAGGTTTGCATAGGACTCTGGGTGACAGAACCTGGCGAAAGCCCCACAAGTCACCCCATCCTGGATTCCCCTAGGTGTCTAGTTTGAAAAAAAATGCACAGATTTGGTAGGTTTCCCATGGTGCCGGCTGAACTAGAGGCCAAAATCTACAGCTAGGCAATTTGCAAAAAACACGTCAGATTTCAATGTAAAAATGTGATGTGTCCCTGTTGCGTTTCCTGTCGTGAGCATTAGGCCTATGCACGCAAGTGAGATAACATTTTTAGCGGGAGAATTGGGGGAACACAGAATAGCAAAACAAGTGGTATTGCCCCTTTTCTTTCTCTACATTTTGTCCTTCCAAATGTAAGACAGTGTGTAAAAAAGACATCAATTTGAGAAATGCCCTGTAATTCACTTGCTAGTATGGGCTCCCCGGAATTCAGAGATGCGCAAATAACCACTGCTTCTCAACACCTTGTGCCCATTTAGGAAATACAAAGGTTTTATTGATACATATTTTTCACTCTTTACATTTCAGCAAATGAATGGCTATATACCCGGTATAGAATGAAAACCCCTTGCAAGGTGCAGCTCATTTATTGGCTTTAGGTACCTAGGGTTCTTGATGAACCTACAAGCCCTATATATCCCGCAACCAGAAGAGTCCAGCAGACGTAATGGTATATTGCTTTCAAAAATCTGATGTCGCAGGAAAAAGTTACAGAGTAAAACATTATGAAAATTGGCTATTTTTTTCACCTCAATTTCAATATGTTTTTATTTCAGCTGTTATTTTCTGTAGGAAAACCTTGTAGCATCTACACAAATTACCCCTTTCTGAATTCAGAATTTTATTTACTTTCCAGAAATGATTAGCTGTCTGGGATCCAGCATTGGTTTCATACCCAATTTTGTCACTAACTGGAAGGAAGCTGAAAGCACAAAAAATAGTAAAAATGGGGTATGTCCCAGTAAAATGCCAAAATTGTGTTGAAAAATGGGGTTTTCTGATTTAAGTCTACCTGTTTCTGAAAGCCGGGAAGCTGGTGATTTTAGCACCACAAACCCTTTGTTGATGCCATTTTCAGGGACAAAAAACACAAGCTTTCTTCTGAAGCCCTTTTTTCCCATTTTCCTTTAGGGTAACCCACAAACTCTGGGTACCTCTAGAATCCCTAGAATGTTGGAAAAAAGGGACTCAAATTTGGCGTGAGTAGCTTATGTGGACAAAAAGATATGAGGTCCCAAGCGCAAACTGCTCCAAATAGCCAAAAAAAGGCCTGGCACCTGAGGGGGATAAGGTATGGCAGCGAAGGGGTTAAAGATATGTATACAATGTGTTGATGTCAATTCTATATCAAAACCATCCCATGTAGAAAAGTATTGTCCTAAATTGGAGGAATCAATGTGTGCTTAAAAAATATTGGATTATTATTTGATGTCTTTCTAGGGGAACTGGAAGCAGTTTGTAAAGCTAATGTGGATTTTAAAATATATGAATGAGAAAAAGCTCATTTATGGAACAGGACATATTTCAATTTGAGTGTTATGAATTTCTGAAAGAAAATATAATGTGAAGAAGGCATCTGTCCAACAAAGAACTAAATAAAAGCTTACATTGTTAGTGATGGTAGCCTGGCACCATAGCAATTTTATCTGGCTGGAATCATTGTGTGGTGCTAGCGATGTCAACGATATGCTTAGATGTTTCTGCTGCGCCAAAGAACTCTGCCTAGTTGCCACGTGGAGTGCATAGGTTAATCTGAGTCTCTGGTCCCTCAACTAAAATACTAAGTATTATGTATTAAACTCAATCCTTCAACATAGCAAATTTCATTTGTTATTTAATGTATTTTAATTCTTTTTGTACTTTTATCTGAAGAAGGAAAAAAATTGGGTTTATATATGATCATTTAGTATGTCCTGCCAAAAATTGAAAGGCAATTGTTGCATTCTGTGAATATCTAATAAAGGATTTCCACACCAACCTGAAATCATTTTTCTGTTTTGCGAAAATGCATTGATTGTGGTTCCTAGGTTGACTGTAGTTTTAGATACTTAGGGGTGACATAGAGGTCACTGAGCAGGAGCTGAGCCTGCAATTCTCTACTCCAATTAGAAGTGAGAGTTTGTTTTTCTCCAGTGGAGCCGTGACCAGCTCTGCTGGCAAAAACCCTTGAACCAGCAGCCCTTTTGCCACTGGGCCTCTAGGTTAGAATGGTGGTATCTCTGCAGCCTTTACAGCAGGACTATGGACACTAATTTCCCCTGCCAGGCTCCCCATATGAAGCATGATGGATCTGGCCAGGGCAAACAAACAATCACCCTAATAATCAGGGAGAAACGTTCCACTATGTCCGTCATTGATTATTTTGTTTTCTTAAGAAAACCCCTGTCCTGAGAGAAATAGCATAGCCAGTGTGCCGTGGGCCTAGTGAAAGGAAGGAAATGGCCCACCTGGCTGCTGTTTGATAAAATGCAGCAATATTATTTGTTTAGTGGGCCGGTCTGGCCCCTGGGCCGCAGTGTCACTGCACCTGCTGTCCAAATGGAGGTAACACCCTAACTTGGAAGAAACAAAAAAGAATGCTGAGTGAGCTTAAAAAACTAGTGTTCAAGCGGAATTCAGCAGTGTTTCGAGTCCATTTGCTGTGCCAGCCCATGTCCTGTAGGCACACAAATCCCCTACAGCTGGGCACTCACCTCCCAAAGGAGCAGGGCAGGCCGTGTAGGAGGCTGGACTGGCTTGTAGTGAGTACCAAGGGGTACTTGCACCTTGCACCAGGCCCAGTTATCCCTTATTAGTGTATAGGGTGTCTAGCAGCTTAGGCTGATAGATAATGGTAGCTTAGCAGAGCAGCTTAGGCTGAACTAGGAGACGTGTGAAGCTACTACAGTACCACTTAGTGTCATATGCACAATATCATAAGAAAACACAATACACAGTTATACTAAAAATAAAGGTACTTTATTTTTATGACAATATGCCAAAGTATCTTAGAGTGTACCCTCAGTGAGAGGATAGGAAATATACACAAGATATATATACACAATAGCAAAAATATGCAGTATAGTCTTAGAAAACAGTGCAAACAATGTATAGTTACAATAGGATGCAATGGGGAAACATAGGGATAGGGGCAACACAAACCATATACTCCAAAAGTGGAATGCGAACCACGAATGGACCCCAAACCTATGTGACCTTGTAGAGGGTCGCTGGGACTATTAGAAAATAGTGAGAGTTAGAAAAATAACCCTCCCCAAGACCCTGAAAAGTGAGTGCAAAGTGCACTAAAGTTCCCCTAAGGACAAAATAGTCGTGTTAGAGGGAAAATGCAAGGAAAACACAAATCAGCAATGCAACAACGATGGATTCCTGACTGAGGGTACCTGTGGAACAAGGGGACCAAGTCCAAAAGTCACAAGCAACTCGGAGATGGGCAGATGCCCAAGAAATGCCAGCGGTTGGTGCAAAGAAGCTCTTACTAGGCTGAAGAACTGTGAATACTGCAGGAACGACAAGGACTAGAGACTTTCCCTTTGGAGGATGGATCCCCCACGCCTTGGAGAGTTGTGCAGAAGTGTTTTCCCGCCGGATGGACGCCAACAAGCCTTGCTACACGCAAATCGTGCGTTTGGCGTTTTTGGACGCTGCTGGGGCCCAGGAGGGACCAGGAGGTCGCAAATTGGACCTGCAGAGAGAGGGGACGTCGAGCAAGACAAAGAGCCCTCACTGAAGCAGGTAGCACCCGGAGAAGTGCCAGAAACAGGCACTACGAGGATGCGTGAAACGGTGCTCGCCGAAGTTGCACAAAGGAGTCCCACGTCGCCGGAGACCAACTTAGAAAGTCGTGCAATGCAGGTTAGAGTGCCGTGGACCCAGGCTTGGCTGTGCACGAAGGATTGCCACCGGAAGTGCACAGGGGCCGGAGTAGCTTGCAAAGTCGCGGTTCCCAGCAATGCAGCCCAGCGAGGTGAGGCAAGGACTTACCTCCACCAAACTTGGGCTGAAGAGTCACTGGACTGTGGGGGTCACTTGGACGGTGTCGCTGGATTCGAGGGACCTCGCTCGTCGTGCTGAGAGGAGACCCAAGGGACCGGTAATGCAGCTTTTTGGTGCCTGCGGTTGCAGGGGGAAGATTCCGTCGACCCACGGGAGATTTCTTCGGAGCTTCTGGTGCAGAGAGGAGGCAGACTACCCCCACAGCATGCACAAGCAGGAAAACAGTCGAGAAGGCGGCAGGATCAGCGTTACAGAGTTGCAGTAGTCGTCTTTGCTACTATGTTGCAGGTTTGCAGGCTTCCAGCGCGGTCAGCGGTCGATTCCTTATCAGAAGGTGAAGAGGGAGATGCAGAGGAACTCGGCTGAGCTCATGCATTCGTTATCTAAAGTTTCCCCAGAGACAGAGACCCTAAATAGCCAGAAAAGAGGGTTTGGCTACCTAGGAGAGAGGAAAGGCTACTAACACCTGAAGGAGCCTATCACAAGGAGTCTCTGACTTCACCTGGTGGCACTGGCCACTCAGAGCAGTCCAGTGTGCCAGCAGCACCTCTGTTTCCAAGATGGCAGAGGTCTGGAGCACACTGGAGGAGCTCTGGACACCTCCCAGGGGAGGTGCAGGTCAGGGGAGTGGTCACTCCCCTTTCCTTTGTCCAGTTTCGCGCCAGAGCAGGGGCTAAGGGGTCCCTGAACCGGTGTAGACTGGCTTATGCAGAATTGGGCACATCTGTGCCCAACAAAGCATTTCCAGAGGCTGGGGGAGGCTACTCCTCCCCTGCCTTCACACCATTTTCCAAAGGGAGAGGGTGTCACACCCTCTCTCAGAGGAAGTTCTTTGTTCTGCCATCCTGGGCCAGGCCTGGCTGGACCCCAGGAGGGCAGCTGCCTGTCTGAGGGGTTGGCAGCAGCAGCAGCTGCAGAGAAACCCCAGGAAGGGCAGTCTGGCAGTACCAGGGTTTGTGCTACAGACCACTGGGATCATGGAATTGTACCAACAATGCCAGGATGGCATAGAGGGGGCAATTCCATGATCATAGACATGTTACATGGCCATATTCGGAGTTACCATGGTGAAGCTACATATAGGTAGTGACCTATATGTAGTGCACGCGTGTAATGGTGTCCCCGCACTCACAAAGTTCAGTGAATTGGCTCTGAACAATGTGGGGACCTTGGTGCCCGTAGTGCCAGGGTGCCCTCACACTAAGTAACTTTGCACCTAACCTTTACCAGGTAAAGGTTAGACATATAGGTGACTTATAAGTTACTTAAGTGCAGTGTAAAATGGCTGTGAAATAACGTGGACGTTATTTCACTCAGGCTGCAGTGGCAGGCCTGTGTAAGAATTGTCAGAGCTCCCTATGGGTGGCAAAAGAAATGCTGCAGCCCATAGGGATCTCCTGGAACCCCAATACCCTGGGTACCTCAGTACCATATACTAGGGAATTATAAGGGTGTTCCAGTAAGCCAATGTAAATTGGTAAAAATGGTCACTAGCCTGTCAGTGACAATTTGGAAAGAAATGAGAGAGCATAACCACTGAGGTTCTGATTAGCAGAGCCTCAGTGAGACAGTTAGTCACTACACAGGTAACACATTCAGGCACACTTATGAGCACTGGGGCCCTGGGTTACCAGGGTCCCAGTGACACATACAACTAAAACAACATATATACAGTGAAAAATGGGGGTAACATGCCAGGTAAGATGGTACTTTCCTACAGGCCGTTACCCAAACTGAAACTTAACCTATTAGAGAGTTTCTTTTTACCAATTGCCAATCAAGAAATCTAAAGAACAGTATAATTCCCAAGTTGTGTTTCACATTTTTTAAAGGTTTAGGTTAGTACTCACCAGTCTCTCATTATCCCAATGGTGTAACTGGGAGTCAAACCCAGTCCAATCCACTCAATTACAGTGTTGGGCCTGATGCACACAAACTTTGCATTTGCAGACGTAGTGCAACTTACTTTGCAAAAACACAAAAGTGCATTGTGATTTATAAGGGACATTAAGAATCACAATGCAAGTATTCAGAACCATTGTGGGTCATAAGATATATGGGGTTGCCAATGTGATTTGCATGCTGAGGGCTGGCAATAACAATTTGTAAAGTGAAAACCTTCAAGGTTTGACAGCTTCTGCTCAGCTTGTGCAGGCAGCAGACATTAGGAGTCCCTAATGTTGCATTCTCAATGTGTCACTGCTTGTGATATGGTGACAACTGTCCCTTTTAGGGACAAAAGTACAATGCAGATGGCTTATTTTATGTTCTTGTGAAATGGAGAAGAGAGGAGGAGGAGGCTCTGATATGTTGTGGGAGGTAGTCCCAGGACTTAGCAGCCAAGTATGAGATGGTGCAGCCGCCCTGCTCGACTTTTGTGTATGTGTGGGGTGTGTGCTAGTGAGAGACCCATAGAGGGAAGGTGTCTGGAAGATTGGTGAAAGTGAACAGGCCTGTTTAGGTCGACAGGGCCAGCATTGTGAATAGCTTTGTAATTGTGGGATGGGAGTTTGAAGTGTGTGCCCTTGTGTATTGTGAGCCAGGAAAGTTCCCTAAGGTGTGGTGTGATGTGGGCTCAGCATGCGAGGTTGTGGACTAGACTGGATACTGCATTTTGGATGGTCTGCAGTTTTCTTGTGACCTTGTTGGTAATCCCTGTGAACAGGCTGTTTCCGTAGTTTAGTCTGCCTGGAATGAGGACTTTGGTGCTCATTTTTCTTGTGGAGTCTATTAGCCATGAAAGATTTTCTTCAGCATCCTTAGTGTGCTGACGCAGGTTGAAACCACTGTTTTACTTAGACAGTCATGTCCAGCTCGTTGTCTATGAGGATTCTGAGTTTTCTGGCTTGAGAGCAGGGTGTGGGTGTGGGTCCAAAGTCTGTGGCCCACCAGGTGGAATCCAATGGTGTGGCATTGTTCCCGAAGACTACCATCGCGGTCTTGTCCAAATTAAATTTGAGGCAAATGGATTTCATCCAAATGGACACTATTGTTGTGCATATGGTGAACTTGCTCCTGGTGTTGAGTGTTTTGTCTGAGAAGGATAGTATCAGTTGTGTATCATAGGTGTAAGTCAGGATGCTTATGTTGTGAGCTCGTTACAATTGAAACAATTTAAGTAATCTATCTTTCTTCGCCAAGTGCAGGAGAAGGTCAGCTGCATGCTCCCAGCATACGGGAAAGAGAAATGGGGAGGATTGGAGGTCCTGCCATAGCTGTTATGTAAATGTAGACTTATAAGTGAAAAGTTAGGAAGAACAAGAGTGTTACAATGGTTCTCAGTGGTTCGAATTCACTGCCACACACTGTGTGTGCCTCTACCTATGTGTAATATACCTTGATTATTGTTAGCCTTTAGTCCTACTCATATGTCTGGTCTGTCACTTTATTTCTTTCTTTACAAAGCCTGGGCAACGTAAATGGACTAGAAAATACGGGGGAGGTGCACCTCAGTTCCATCTTAATTTTCCTTTAACAATTGGGAGCTTCATTCTCAGTCAGATGCAGCAAATAGCCCAGGCGCCATACATTGACGTTGAATGCCAGTGCCTGTTTCTGTTCATCTCATTTTATGCTTTCTGGGAGAAGCTATATTTGCTCGAATGCTAAATCAAACATAGAGGCGTGTGTATGCATATCCCTCTGGGGACATTTGAAGTTGGCTTGCAGCTGCCAGACAAGGGCAATCATGCTACCTGTCAGAAACCACCTTGTGTTTCACATTAAACTGTCAACTAGTATTCACTAATTTATGTCTTATAACTCTGAATTTTAAAAATCTTCCGAAGGAAAATTTACACAAAGGACAGTCTTCCT
The DNA here is from genome assembly GCF_031143425.1 of Pleurodeles waltl. Classification (NCBI taxonomy): domain Eukaryota; kingdom Metazoa; phylum Chordata; class Amphibia; order Caudata; family Salamandridae; genus Pleurodeles; species Pleurodeles waltl. The sequence continues at coordinate 731,498,781 of NC_090443.1, forward strand.
CTCGTGCACATTTCATTTTATTTGCTGAAGTCTAAAGTCTGAAATGGCAGATGTGACACAGATTGACTCCAAAGAGGTACGTGAACAATATTTAACTTGGAGCTCATACAGTTCCATTCACTCTAGTCCAAATGCACACCTGCTACTGCGAATGTACATTTCACTGTGTTGTGCTCAGCTCTCAGAGGAGTGAAGCTCTCAGTCTGAAGGAATGTAGAGGCCTGAAAATAAATGTGTTAGAAATAATAACAACAACGCCTCAATGTTCCATACACTTGTTTTGAAGGGTACAAATTGTCTCAAGAGGGAAAGAAAGGCTGGACAACTGCTTAATGCCATTAGCAATGTGGGATTTGTGCACGTTTGTACATATATTTTCATGGTTCAGCTCAGTGCTTCTCAAACCTTTTAGAACCACAACCCAAATTTTAGAACAACAAACGTTCAGGACACACTTATGTTTAATAGACATGAGGCGGGCAATTTTTTAATGTAACTAAAGCATCATGTATAGTGTACTGTCATTGACAGACAACACATTTTCTGTTGAAATCTCCACTAAATTTGCACAGGCATACAGTTTTACTGATAAAACAATATTTCTGACAACTGCTGTCTGGATATTGGGTTTCAATGAATATGTATCATTTGTGCATCACCAAGTAAATTGTATTGATTTGCTCTGATTCTATGAAACCTTTGTTCCACCACACCTCAGGATTACAAAAACATTTACTTCATTTTTGCTTTCCTAACTGCTGAATGCTTTACAGGGAATTTACATTTTGCTGTGTATTACAAAAAATGACTTCCTACAGCCTTTTGTTTCATACTAACTGCACCCCACCAAGATTGTCTCATAATTTACTTTACTTCTCTTACTTTAGCTGCAAAGTGAGAGGAGCTTGGAAACACAAACCCCCATGTTAAAAAATAAGTAGGGCTCTGTTGAACAGAGGCATTAATATTAATAGTAAAATCCTTACAGCTAATTTGAATGAGGTTTGGCCAATTCTGGTATCCCCTTTCCAAATTAGTTTCAGTAGAAATAGGCACACAGAATAATATTTGCCTGGCTCTTAACGTAGTGGACAGAGCCACAGTAGCAGATGTGCAGCTTCACCTTCTATGTTTGGATGCAGAGAAAGCTTTTGACAGGATAAAGTGGATGTTCCTTACTAAAATACTCAACCGGGTGACTCTGGGTCCCCATATGAAGACTTTTATCCTTGCTACTTACATAGCCCCAACAGCCAAGATCCAGATCTGCTCCCGTATCTCAGACCCCATAGGTAGCCAGGGGCATGCGCCAGGACTGTCCCTTCTCTCCCTCGATTTTTGCTCTGATGATGGAACAAATGTTTCAACATGTCATGGCTAACCCCAATATTACAGGCTGACAGATGGCTGGGGGACAAGCTAAAATGGCCCTGTTGCAGATGATGTACTTTGCTTTCGCACTAATTCCTCAGTCTCTCTTCCAGCACTGATGTTGGAGCTGTACCGTTTTCAAGAGGTGTCAGGATTCAAGATAAACCCCAAAAAATCAGAGACAAGGGGGTTGGGAATAAAAGTGGAAGACAGCGGCTGAGTCGCAGCCGGCTATGTCTTTCGTCTAGCCCCTGCAGAAGTGAACTATCTTGGAGTGGTTACCAACCACTTGTGATGGAAGTGTTTAATTGCAATGTGCCCCTGCTTTTGACAACTGTTAGAAATTGGGTCTATAGTTGGCAGAGGTTTATTCTCAGTCCAAGTAGGGATCAATATCCTAGTCAGGACAAGTAAGATACACACTGAAAGTTTACCTGTGCTCACCCTCTGATAGCTTGGCACAGAACAGTCAGGCTAAACTAAAGAGGCAATGTGCAAAGTATTTGTGTGACACACAATAATACAGTGAAAACAACACAAAAGGACTGCACATCAGTTTAGAAACATTGCCAAGATTTATCTGAGTCAAACAAGACTAAAATGACAAAAATCCAACATACACAAGTCACGTTATAGATTTTTAAAGGTTAGATCAAAATGCAGTGCTTAGAAAAAAATAGCTCCAACTGGAAATATCCGGTTGCGCTGGACCGGGTAAAATCCAAAAGTGCAGTCCAACTGCGATGGTGTGTGACCTTTGTACAGGAGTCACACAGACCCGCTGACAGTACCTTTTTGGCTTCGATGCTTGGTGATGATGCATTGATCCAGAGGAGAGGATGTGTTGCAATTGCCGGTGATGCATCATTTCCTGATCGGGAAACTCTGTTGATGCGTTGATGTCCAGAAGGGATAAGTACTGGTCACTATGCATTGGTGATGCGTTGGCCATGCTGGGGCTGTGTCCAGAAAGGATGAGTACTGGTTCCGATGCATCGGTAGTGCGTTGGCCATGCCGTGGCTGCATTGTAAGTTGGGGTCGTTGCATAGCACAGTCAGCGAGCATTGTCTGCGGCTTTGGTGCAGGCAGCTGCAAAGCAGTGTTTCTCCAGCGGGATGCATTGGTTCCAAGTGACACTCCAGTGTTGTTCAATCAGGTCTAGGTTGCAGCACCACACTCACCCGAAGGGCCCAGGACTGTATTTGATACCACTTGGTAGAAGAACACTCACAGCAGCGGAGCCCAGGTGCTGGTAGCAAGAAGCAGGTGAAGTCTTTGATATCTCTGAGTCTTCAGAAACAGGAGGCAAGCTCAGTCAGGCCCTCAGAGAAACTTTGGATTGCCGGCTGTAGAGAGTTAGATCCAGTCCTCTCACTCCCAGGCACGAAGTAGCAGGCAGCAGGCCAACACAGCAAAGCAAACAGCAAAGTGGCTGTCCCTCCTGGCAGCACAGCAGTCCTTCTTCCTGGTAGAATGTCCTCAGTTCAGAGGTGTTCTGAGTATATGGTGTCAGAGACCCAGTACTATTACCCCAAAAGGCATTTGATGTAGAGGTAACTTCAAAAGAATTCTCTGAAGTGCACAAGAATCACTTCCAACACAGCCCCGGCTCCAGACTACCACTAAGGGGTATTCAGCCCTTTGTGTGATGGCAGGACACAGCCTATTCGGATCTAAGTGTCAACTGCATCTCCCTCTCCCTACACAGGACGATTATGAGTATGCAGATGAATGCAGATGTATCTCTTTTCACACCCAGCCCTTCCTGTGTGTGGCTGTCTATAGAAAATGCACAAAGATATCTGTCACCTCAATCCAGACGTGTATTCAAAGACACACAAAGGCACAGAATAGTTAAAGCAAGAAAATGCAAATTTTCTAAAAGTGGCATTTTCAGACCTGCTTTTTAAAATCCACCTTCATCAAAATATGTATTTTTACATTGCAAGTCCAGAGACACAACACTCCATATGTCTATCTTTTCCCAATTGGAATTTACACTTAAAAGATGTTTTAAGGCATCCCCAATGCTAGCCTGTAGGATAGATTGTATTTGCAATGGTGAAAACAAATTTAAGGGCTTTCACTATCTGGGCATGTTAAACTAAAAAGTACATGTCCAATTTTTTAATTACACTGCACCCTGCCCATGGGGCTAAGTAGGGCCTGCCTTGGGGCTGACGTATCTGTAATAAAAAGGAAGGTTTGGGCCTGGCAAGTGGGTTCACTTGCCAGTTCGAAATGGCAGGCCTAAGACATGTTTGAAAGGCTGCATTAGTGGGTGGCACAATTAGTGCTGCAGGTCCACTAGTACCATTTGATTTACTAGCCCTGAGCACACCTAGTGAACTTATCAGTAAATAAAACATGCCAATCATGGAGAAGCCAATGTTAGCATGTTTTAGACACAGAATACATGCACTTTAGCACTGGTCCTAAAGCAAGCATAAACGAAGTTCAACTCACAGTCAAAACTGCAGGTCAGAAAACAAAAAGTCAGGATAAACCACGTCAAAAGACCCTGGTCTCATAACAACCCTTTTCAAAGACCTATACGTAGCGTCCTTTCAAGCCTGGGTACCCACCAATGACTACACCACACACAGAGCTGAATAGTACACGTCTTTATTCTTCTGTATGTAACTGCAAACTCAACATTCATGCATAGCAGACAGTGAAAAGCGCGATGGGTGCAATTGCACCCGTCGCACCGCCGCAACACTGCCGGCTCCATTTGGAGCCGGCTCCCGTGTTGCGGGCGACATCCCCGCTGGGCTGGCGGGGGGAAACTCGGTTTCCGCCCGCTGGCCCAGCGGGGATGTTGTAATGGCCACTGCGGGAGTGCAGCCGCACATCAGTTACAACTTGGCGGGCGGCGGTTTCTGCCGGCCAATGTTGTAATGAGGGCCTATATCTCCTCCTCCAAAGTTACATTTTGTTTTACAAAATCTGTATATATATATATATATATATATATATATATATATATATATATAGATATTTATAACTGTAACCTTTAAATTTCTATTGTTTTGTACATGTAAAAACTGAACCTAACTATAATAACCCGATAACCTTTTGTCTTCTTTTAGTGAATTTCTAGGGTTTTTTAATTCTATTTTCTAACTATAACACCCTGTAACCTTTGTTTTTTCAGATGTCATCAGCACAATTATCCAAATTTACAATTACCTTTGTGTTTGATGTCATTACTTGTTGTATAGGTAGCATTTTCTCAATGCGGTTGGGTCAACAGAAAGGTTGTAAGGGGGTGTACAGCTGTGGATGTTAGCAGGCAGCGGCAAATGGCAGGCCCGGGGTTAGTACTGACCAACATGTAATTGCTTAATCAAACATGCTAATAAAGTAAGAAATAAAACCATTGCTATGTGTGGTATCACTCCTTGCTGCCCAATGCATGATGTCCCTTGTTCTGGTTTGTGAGTGACTTCACTTGTTGTGTCAAATGTGATGCTACTAGAAGTCACAAAAGTGCAGTATGCGTGTGACGTATCTGATTGTGTCATTGTGGCATCAACACTATGAAAAAGCCAAATGTCTAAAAGTTTCACGCTGCTGCCCATGCTGATTCTATTGTCACATGTGTTGTCGCCTTTCAGGCCACGCATGATGACAGGTGATGCTGTCACGTGATGTTATAAGTGCGATTAATGGTAAAATCTTAAACTTCCCTCCTTCTACAGTTTTGTCATGTGTGATGCCATGGATATGAAAGATAGTAATATTTTAAAGCTGTCTGATGCTACTGTTTCAGATTGTGGTGATATGACGGAGGTCCATTTTACTGTCTCCTCTGTCCACTTCAGTGCATGTGCAATGTGTGATGCCATATGAGTATGTCTTTTGTGATGTAAGAATAGACATATTTTGTAAAGTTACCTGCTACTAGGGCAGACTGTGCTGGCATTCGAGATGTTGCTTTTATTGCCGTCTGTGCTGTGTACAATGAGGGAAGTGTATGATGTCATGTGATGATGTAATCCGTACAGTGAACAAGCCTGACTTCAAGTTATTCACATCCACAAAAGAGCTGTAAATTAAAACCACAACAGCCACTTTTCAAATATTCAGCAAACATATTTATTTGTCTCTATTTTTTACGCTGTGGGCTCTGTGAGAGATTATGAGCTTCATTATGACCCTGGCAGTCACCAGACCGCCATGGTCATGGTTAGACTGCCGCCAAAGTGGTGGTCCAACCTCAACATTATGACTGTGGCGGAAACGCCACGGTCCAACCGCCAGGCTGCCACCAGCCTGCAGCCTGCCGGTCCCGGCAGTTGTCATTTTCATGGGCAGCGCTGCCCTGGGGATTACGAGTCTCCATCCACCAGCCTGTCCATGGCAGTTTACACTGCCATGGAAAGGCTGGCAGAATGGGTGACTCGGGGGCCGCTGGGGGGGGCCTGCACTGCCCATGCACTTGGCATGGAGAGTGCAGTGACCCCCATGCACATCCCTGTTGCGCATTCCACCGCCTGAATTGCGGGCAATGGAAACTCTGTTTCCGCCTGCAAGCCCTGCGGTGAACTCCTAATAGGGAATACGCGGTTCAGGCCACAAGGCAGTCTGATGGCAGGAAGAGTTTGGCGGGCGGCCTCCGCCACCCACCAAACTCATAATGAGGCCCTTTGTCTCCCTTCCAATAATGAAGATACATGAGCGGTGGCCCTCTGTTCAAGAAGGAAGAGGAAAGATGTTTGACCTCCACAAAAGCACTGAGGCAAAATTTTAGATATAACACAAAAGGCAGCAAGTAGGACAAGTACGGGGCGCAGTGCACCAACGAGGGCATTTAGCTTTAGAACAAGCGCAGAATACATATGGATAGTAAATTCAGATAACGGGTGTGGGTGTTGCTGCTAGTCATCAGCTTTCAATCCTAAGCAAGCTAGGAATCCTCTAGCCAGACACATTCCAGGGAGTATAGGAAAAATGCTGGGGTTGGGGCCTATTAGGCCACGCCCGCCTTATTCAACATCTGAGGGGGTCCTCACACATGGAAATTCTGCCCTATACTTCAGTTTTTATGTAAACCAAACTAAGTTTTAGATGCCATGGCCTTTACATTTTGCCATTGACCAGGGCTTTTTCGGAGGAGACATTAGAGCAATGCAACGGGTGTGTTGGTACAAAAAATGTGCATAGTCCTAATATTTTGCTTCTAGCTTCATTCTGGGGTGAACACTACTAAGCGTTGCAGAAGGTGTTGTTGACCAATACAAGTTCTCCTTGCGAGAGTAAGTTTTAAACCCCATTCTTTGCAAGTCATAACACAGAATGAGCTTGTGCTATCCCGGGACCTGGCCCATACGGGGGCTAAATTTTGAGCAAACATGAGACATTTTTTTAACATTTTCATTGAATTTTCAGATCTGCCTTGATTTTAGGCAAAAATAAAATACTTTTTTGCCCTGGCGGGGACCCAGGACAATCAAGCACCAAGGCCTAGGGATAAGGGTATTCCTAACCTGCCCCTTTTCTTTATTTTTTGTGGGATTTTTTTACTCGGCTGAGACCGAGTCTCAAAATGGATGTCAATGCTTCCTGATTGAAGTTGTTGGCAGCCAATCAGATCTCAGCATGAGATCTCCAGAATCTGTGGAGCCTCCACATCCCTATATATCTATATTTCTTTTTCCTCTAATATTTCTAAAACTACTGAACCGATTTGTACCAAATCACAAAAAGCACACTTTCTGGACCAAAAGCTACCGTTCTGCCAAATTTGGACTAATTCCCTCCATCGGTTTGGGCTATAGTTGTGTTAAAAATTCCTATGGCTATTTACATGGGAAAAACGTGTTTAGGACCCCACATTTTATCTCTGCCCCTGTTTGACGAAACACCCCGAAACGTTCAAGACAGCAGCTGAACAGACTGTTGTCATAATTTTGAAAATGTCATGAAGATTCGTCAAACGCACCAGAGTTATTGGCAAATCAAAAAAGGCTATATATATATATATATATATATGTGTATACATTATTTGCGGTCACCAGTAGGTAGTTATAGTCAGGCCCGTTTCCATAGAAAAAAGCGTTTTTAACTTGCTTATATCTTTGGCACCATTTGACAAATTTTTCAAAAAAAGCGGCCCAGTGATTCTCGTTGTGCACAGGAAGTTTCGGGGTGATCTGTCAATCGGGGGCTCAAACAACATTTGGTGTAAATCTGTTCAGTAGTTTAGGAGATATTCAAGGGCAAGTAAAGTTGTATATCTCTGGCCGCTAGTATTTCACGAAATTTACATTCCAAAAGAAGTGTTGCAATTGGCTGACCGTAACCTGACTAGAAAGTTGCGACCGCCATTTTATTTCACGGGATATGGTACCCAGGGGTGAAAATTCAAATTGTAGATGGCATAAAGGATCAGGATGAAGGTACCCTGACCCCAGGGGTGTGATATAGCTGTGTTTTAGGAGCAAATTATAGGTTTAAAATAATTTAGTGTCACAGTACGCGATATTCATGAAAATGTTTGGATATTCTGAAAATATTCCCAATTATGGAAATATTTGAAAGAAAAAACACAGACTCATTCATACACTAACTCATTCACTCACACACCTACTCAGACACTCATGCACCCACTCAGACCCACTGATAGACTCACACGTCCACTTTCAGACCCATTCAGACACACACGCAGCCACTCACACATCCACAGATAGGTACAGGCCCTGTGGCTAACTTGTGCTGTGCATGGCTAAACGGCATGCGTGGCACGGGGTTGGGTGGTTATAAAGGCCTGGCTGCAAGGCGAGACCTTGCCGTGCGCGACAGGGTTGGAATAACGTATAGTAATTAAATCTACTTTACGTTAAAAAAAAACTAGAAATTCACTGAAAAAACAAAGGTTACAGAGTTCATAGTTAAGTTCTGAATTTACTTGTACAAAACCATAGAAATTCAGTAGTTATAGCTAGAGTTATTTCAAGTAACTATAATTTGCTCACTAAGGTAACTATAACTTGCGCCTTCGCTATGAACTGATAATTACTCCAAATATTATGTCATTGATGAGATCTTGTACGGCACCGGGGGGGCCTCAACGAGGATGAGGAACTTTATGTGCATGTTGGACAAATGTGACAATGAAATAATGTATACGTGTATTCTCTCCTTCCTTGATCTCCCCAAATAGGCGCTCTTGTGAGTTTTCTCTTTTAGGTAATGATTATAACTTGTGGCATTCCCATGCTAGTAGCTTTTATTAGTTTACAGTTTAGACATGATGGTGTTTTATTTTCCGGCATGAAGACATTTGCATTGTGGCCATTTGGCCTAAATTGAATTTTCTACAATGAATTTGCAGTTATGCTACATTAATAATGGAATATGGTTTGGTGAACTTATCCACGTATAATTAATATAAATATAGGTAAAATGTTTTCTCTTTTCTTTTGTATATAACATTATAAAGTGCAATTAATTTTGTTATTTGATGACTTTATTTGGGATACATGATATGATTAATTATAAGTGGTAGTGATGCTGGAAATACTATATGAGTAATATACCAAATGTTCTAAATTGTTTTTTTAGTTTTATTTTAATTTATTCTGATCATTTAATTTATAGCCCCTTATTGTGTATTTGGAATTATCCTGTATGAGGTAGTATTTTCTTTATGTCTATTAACAAGGGGTGCATAAGGTCAGAGGGGAAAGTGCACAGGTTTTTTCAATTTGGCCATGATGAAGACACTTTAGTGTTGAAACGCGTTGCCATCTTAGGAGTGTATATCCTCTTCTTTGAATCAGATTTCTTTTTGAATTGTCATCTCAAATAAAGCCTTGTGCTTGAGAAGTAGACACGTTGGGTGTGACTTTCTTTTTCTGCTTTCAAATGAAGTGGCAGAAATCAAATTTTCATATATATGTATATATAAACATGTGTGTGTGTGTGTGTGTATGTGTGTGTGTGTGTTACCCAGGGGCAGTCGCTAGGGAGTTAGGACCTAGTTCCTATAGAAAAATCTTTTTTTTACTTGTCTATATCTTTGGTGCCAGTTGACAAATTGAGATATATGCACCAAATTTTCCAAAAACATATGACGCTCACTTCAGCTGCTGTCTGGAAAGTTTCGGGGTGATCCGTCAAGCGGGGTCCGAGAAAAAGGGTGGGTCCCAAAATATGTTTTCTTCATGTGAATTCCCATAGGGATTTTGAACTTGAATAGAGGGAGAATCGCTGGATGGAATTACACCAAATTTGGCAGAAAGCTAGCTTTTGGTCCAGAAAGACCCTTTTTTAGGTAAAGGGAAAGCGTAAGACCTCTTGTATACTTTTAAGTGTATTTCTTCTGTGGGCTTCCCTGCTATTTCATTTGTTTGTTTCAGTGTCATTTAAAACTCCTTGCTTGCTAGTGGTCACTCATGCTTTTGTCCCCTCTTTTTCTGTGTGGGAGCAGTGACCAACTACTGTATAGTTACACTTTGTCCTGTTTAACTGGTCTGTTGGGGCCTTTGTTTTTAATTTGTTTCCTGCTGCTGTCCAGGCAAGCTTACCTTTTCATTTGCAGAGCATTCTTGCTCTGAGCTTAGCTGTAAACAAGGCTATAAATCAGGTTGTTATCTTGGTCACATTTGGTCTTTGGGGGCTCTCTGAACCCTCTCTCAGCTGCCTGGCTTACGCCCTTCCTTGGCTTGGAATTTCTTTGTGGTTCCCATGCTGAGAGCAAGGGCGGAGGATCGCTTGTAATTGCTTATAGCCTAGGCACCCAACTCTACCAGGGCTCCACAGTCCTTAGAGATAGTGTCCACTCCTCTGCTCCATACTGGGATCCCACTCACAACTACATCAGTGCACCTCAGTTCACACACTCCAAGGCCTCAGCCGTACCAGTGCCAGGAACCCCACACACGCTGCCTGCCAGAGCACCTTAGTTCTTACAGTTCGTACTCTCTGCTGTTCCAGTACTGGGACCTCGAGCGCATCTCCATCAGTACACCTCAGTTCACACACTCCAAACCTTCAGCTGTGCCCTTGCCAGAACCCCACACATGCTGTCTGCCAGAGCACATCAGTTCTTACAGTCAGTACACTCTGCTGCCCCAGTACTGGGACCTCAGGCGCAGCTCCATCAGTGCACCTCAGTTCTACCCCGGCGAGGTCACTTCCTTTCCTATGCTGGGATCCCGCTCACATTCAGTTCCATTACAGCAGCTCAGTTCTAATATTTGGCCCCACTGCCACGCCAATATTGGACCCAAAAGAGCAAAACACAGCTCAGCCAGTGAGCTTCAAGTCTAATATTCAACGTGACTGTTGTTGGGAACCACCACAGCTTCGCCAGAATCCATCAATTCTAACATTCATAGCACATTTTTTCCCAGTACTAAATCTTACACACACACGCCTTTCAGCATTCCCCGTTTCTGTGTTTCAGAGGCAGACACTCTGACGCTGGGCCCCACTTGAAGCTGCACCAGGGCACCTCCAGGATAACACTCGGCAACACTAGCAAGCCAATACTAGGTTCCCCACATAGCTGCATTAAAATACCTAGTTTCTGATCTTGTGTGCCTGTTACCATTCCAATACTGCAGCCCACATACAACTAAGTCAGTACACCTCAGCTCTAACCTGCAGCGTCCCATTATTCCAATACCAGGAATTACACAGCGCTCTGTTTCTCATTCCTCACGCTCTGCCTTTCTGTTGTTCCACCACTGAGCCGGGACACAGCTCTGTCTATACCCCCAATCCTGTTCTGAAGCGCACCAATATTGCTGCATTGCGATTCACATGCAACTCTGCTAATGCACCTCCTGCTGTTCTGCAGTGTCCCCTGCTGTTCCGCACTCTGACTTCTGTTTCAGGACTTGTGGGAGCAAATCAAATCTATTCTTAGCTGCCATCTTTATTTGGGAGAGTATGTTTCACCTATCTCACTCCGTTCTTTCCTTTGCTCTGTTTACTCTCAATGTTTTCTTTCTCCCCCACTTTTCTCTTTCCAGCTCTTAAAATCCACATGTTAAGTTTTGCTTGTTCTTTCAATTGTTTAATTCCACTCCCCTCCCCTTTTTTTATTTCCCTATTCCTCTTGCTGCCTTCTCTTTCAAACTCGCAAAAACGTTGTTATTTCTTTCCTTATGTTGTTCTTCTCTTTTTTCTTCATCAGGCGTTCATTCTTTCACTATTTTTTAGGTTGAGCGTGCAAGCACCCTGGCCTGTTGTAATCTTTCTGTGGACTTTTAACCACACCCATCACTATCAATGGTTCTTGGGCTTGCCTTTAAAAAATCCTTTGCTATCATTAGTAAAAGCTTTACGTTTGTCCATCGTTGGGGCAGTTTTGTTACCGCCTTGGCCATCGACCCTGTTACATGGATAATTGCACTTTTGCCAATACATTGGACTGCGAGCAAACTTCTTTTCCCTTTTGTGTCTCTCCTTTGTGCTCGCGCTCATGGCGGCTGTGTCACTTTGAATCTGCTCGCTTATATCAACTGTTTTACTTTTCATTTTCAGTTTATGTGGCAAGAAAAATCCAGTTGTGAATTTACAACACTAATAGCAAACACGTGACCCATTGCATTGCAAATGCTTGTTGTTATTTGGTGTGAATCTGTTCAGTAGTTTTCAAAATATTAAAGAAAATCCAAATTTGTATAAATTTAAGGAAGTCCTCGGGTGGGTCAGGTCCCGAGGCATGTTAAAAATAAAGAAGAGGTGCATGGGGGCCCCCTCCTGGGCTTATATATGCCCCGGGGACAACCACCTCCCTAGGGCTTAAGAACTAATCTTCGCAGGTGGGCCACACGCTCCCCCCATAACCCTGGAGGCCACCACCTCCCTGGGGCTAAAGAAAGAATGTATTATGGGGGGCCATGAAGCCCCCCCACAGCCCCGGGGGCCACAACCTCCTTGTGGCAAACATTCAATTACATGCAGGTGGCCACGCTGACCAGGTTCCCTGAGCCAGATCTCTTTCCCGAAACTTTTGTGATGCATTGGCACAATTGGTAAAACCTTTAGTTGCCACTGTATGTCCCTAGTAAATGGTACCAAGGCATGGGGCACTAAATGTAGGCCCCTTAGGGCAGCAGCACAGATTGTGCCACTCTCTGGGACCATGCATCCAAGTGCACCCAGCACTGCCATTGCAGGCTGAGTGTCCGGGTGCAATCCCAAAATGCAAAACTGACCTGACACTCAGCCTGTGTGACCTGTCCAGTAAACACTGCATGCAACATAGGTAAGTCACTCCTCTGACAGGCGTTCCAGCCTCAAGGCAGGGTGCACTATAATGCATGTGTGGCTGGGGCACAGTAAGTAAACAGAGCAGTCATTTTAAATGTGTGTGTTGGATACTGGTCAGTTAGAGTTTCACAGCTACATGATGGCCACTCTGAACCCTGGGTTATTTTGTATCAAGCAACTCAGAACAATAGATCGAAACTGATACAAGTATTGGATTTATTGCAAAAATGTACCCAGGGGCCACCTTAGAGGTGCCCCCTGCAAAAGCTAACTAACCCTGGAATTTGCCCCCTGCAAAAGCTAACTAACCCTGGCATGGTTAGTTGGCCAGTCACAACCAGCCTGTCATGACACAACCAGCCTGCTACCACGAGATAAGATTCTGGAACCCTGGGGTTTAGAACCCTTGCTCTCTGGGTTCAGAAAACAAAACCCTTCCTGGGCAGAGGTGTCACACCTCCTCCCCCAGAAATGTGCACTGACCTGCCAGTGCGCTTCAAAGGGCTTACTGCCTTTGAAACGCAACCCCCAGCCCTGCTGCCAGCAAGAGACGGCTGCTCCAGTTGCAAACCACCACCGTTGGTGGAAGCAACAGCAGGAAAAAGCACAAAGGACAGGAGGAGTAGCCACCCCAGGCTTGCACCTCCCCTAAGGTGTTGCATGCAAGGTGACCCCACTATTTCATTTTCCTTTATCTTGCAAGGTAATAAAATAGCCAATCAGGGATAGTGATCACATGGTGGTTGTAGCCGCCCTAAGGTAGATGACACATTGGTCACTACTAGGGACTCCCCTAAACGCTCACTATATGCAGTATTTAGTGAGCATTCGTAGAGCTGCAGATCAGATCCCAAGGACACAAGAAGGCCTGCAACAAATAAGACCCAAGCTCGAGAAATGCATTTATGCTGCACAAAGAAAAAGGCACCAAACCCTGCCTGCTGCACTCAGGACTTGACAATCACTGCTGAGGGGTCGCATGAACATTGGACAGACTCTACAAAACCTCAGAGGACCTCCAACCTTCTGAAAATCACCAAAGATCTCCCTCAAGAGTGAAGAAATCATTCCCTACAACAAAGAAGCAAAAGACCAGTGAAGTCCAGTTCACTGACTGGCCACGCACAACAGAAGGTGTTGCCCGGCAGTGGCTAGATTAACATATAGTAATGAAAATTAGTTTACGTTAAAAAACACATAGACATTCACTGAAAAAAACAAAGGTTAAAGGAGTGTTACAGTCAAGAAATATAATGTTTTTTAAACTTAAAAATTCACTTAAAAAATCAAAGGTTACAGGGACGTTATAGCTAGGTTCTGAATGTACTCACTTGAAGAGGACACATGTTATGGTTACTTTAGGCCGCAAGTTATAGTTACTTGAAATAACTCTTACTATAACTGCTGAATTGTTCTGGTTTTGTGCAAGTAAATTCAGAACCAAACTATAACATCCCTGTAAACTTTTTTTTTTTTTTTTAGTGTATCTAAATATATATCTTCAATCAACCTTCTTGGCGCTTTGGTCAGTAGACCTGATCTCTAGTGTCAGAGATTTTTAAAGATGGTGAAGAGGTAACAGCAGTGACTGATTTCTCAGGTTTAGTCTTTCCTTCACCATCTCAGTCTGATGACTGATGAATCAAAGGCCTAAAGAGAGAAGAGGATCTGGTAACAGACTTCCCTGGCCACTGGGCAATCACCATGAGTTCCTTGGTAGACACCACGTGGAAAGGTTCGGCATCATATGGAGCATCTGTCAGGTGATCACTAAATCTACTTTCTTAAAACTGATATTATTTGAATGCAGCCTCTTGTACGCAAAGGCTTTCATTTATTGCTTGTTAACCAAGTCCCTGGTACGAATCATGTTCTAATTTCTTTCTCTCTTGTTGGTCCATTGAGGTAACTTGGTTCTCATTGCTCTTCCGAACATCAAAGTCACAGGGCTTTCACCTGTATTCGAGTGAGGTGTTGAACAATAAGCTAGTAGGGTAGAATTTGAAACAGTTTTCAAAATGAGCTTCTCAAGCATTACACGCTGTACTGCTTTCTTTAGCGTACTTATAAAATGCTCAATGAGTCAGTTGGCCTGCGACCACAAAGGTATTCTCTTTCGATGCTTTATATTCTGATGCTCCAGGAATTCTTCAAATTCTTTACTGTTAAAAGGTGGGTCTGATAATGACCCGCCTGTTAAACGTCGAGAATTTCAGTCATTATCAGACTTCAAAATGGCTGGAACTCCCCATGTCGCAGAAATGCTATCCAGTCTCTCAATGACTCGTTCGTGAGTTGTGGATGAAAGACCTTTGACTAATGGAAAATGTGAGTATTCATAACATTCACCATCAGGTGATGTCCATTATCGAGTGGAATGAAAATGTTGATGGCTAATCTTTGCCATGCATGCTTAGGGAGTTCTGACATGTTTAGGGTATGCTGAGTAACATTTGTAGAAAGGTAGTTGCATAAGTCCTTTTTTGACCCTCTCATCTAAATACTGAAACCAAACTCGGTCTCAGAGAGCTCTTTTTGTGGCACTGATATCACAATATCCTTCATGAGCCACTTCATTTGTTTCCTGTCGCATACTATCTAGAATCAGGATTCTCACCCCTCGCAGTTTAACTCTCTCCTGAGTTTTCAACAGTTCATCTTTGACATTTCTGTATTTTTGACATTAACCATGATGGATTCTCAACCCTCGTGATATAACTCCCTTCTGGACAGTTCATCTTTGACATTTCTGTATTTTTGAGGTCGAGTGTGCTGGTTCCATGACTGATGTGTAACTATGGATAAGATTTATGGAAAGCGGCGTTACACCAAGTGCAGCGCCACTTTCGATGCGCCCCTTAGCACCCCCCTACCGCCACCATGTGTGCGCCATATTTAAAATACAGCGCACCATGGCGCAGGGTAGGGGGTAATAGTGTTATCTTTCATGACGCTATTGATGTACTCTGCAGGAGTAGCACCAAAATATTGACGCTACTCCTGCAGAGTACATAGGGCTCCATTATAAAGATTGGAAGGCCCCTTTTAACGCCTACTCTTGAGCAGATGTTAAAAGTGGCATAAAAAAATAGCGTAAGGAAATCTCCTAGATTTCCTTGCACCATTTTTCTGGCTCCCCTAACGGGGGAACGCCCCCTTTGCATACATTATGCCTGGCGCAGGCATAATGTAGCACAAAGGGTTACTTAGTGGCTCAATGCAAGAATTGTACCACTCTGCGAAGACGGCGCAAGGATTCTGGCCTCATTGGGCCACATTAACATCAAAATAAAGGATGTTAATGTGGCGCAAAGTGGCGCTAGGGGCCTATAAATATGTCCCTATGTCTTTTAACTTCAGTATGTCACTATCATGGCTCATGGCAGTGATAATCTGGGCTAATGAGATGGCAGTTGGTGTATTTGATTTTTCAATGAAGTAAATGTAGGCTTCAGCCATCTTAGATGGTGTACCTTGACCTTGTAGAGGCACTCTGGAAAAGTAGTCAGCAGGGCTTTGATCCTTTCCCGGACAATGCACAGTGTATAATTGTACTCTTGCAACCGTAGTCCCCATCGTTCAATGCATGGAGGAATCTTGGCTTTTGGATTGCCAAAGATAGTCAGCAAAGCTTGATTATCAGTTACCAGTGTAAAAGGCTTTCTAAACAGGAATACATGGAAATGTTCACAAGCCCATATCATGGCTAAATATTCTTTCTCATTCTGTTTGGGACAAACTTCAACTAGCATCTGTCACATTGTGCCTTTGAGCATTTGGGTGTCCACTGTGCTGTGCAAGGATAGTACCTAACCCAACTGGGATAGCATCAACAACAACCTCGGTATAAAGCTTTGGATTGAAGTATGCCATTTCAGCAGCATTTTCAATGGCTTGTTTGATTCTCTTGAAACTTCTCTCACATTCTTGGGACCATTGAAATGAAAAATTTTTCTTTATTAACTCTCGTAATGGAGCACTTATAGTGGCAATGTCTTATATGTATCTTGAACAGTAACTGACGAGGGGCCAAGATGGCCACATAAGAGGGCGTACCTTGTGGCGGCTCTGGTGAACTACAGTGCTGAGCCCCCCCAGGCACCCAAATAGCAGTGAGCTGCCCTGAAAACAACCAAAGGTGGCCCACTCCCCCCCAGGGAGAGGCCCAGAGGAGCAGAAACCACCCCCCAGCGAGTGAACTGTCCATCGGACCGGAAGCGTGGTGCGGGCCGGGCCTATGCTGCGAAGACTGCGCCACGGCTACACCGGGATACAGTGGGCAAGAAATAAAAAAGGAGAACGGAGGAGAACCGGACCACAAGGGGTGCCGACGGGTTCCAGGAGAGGCCTTACCTGGGATGCTGGAGATGTGGGTATTGGCCCTGCACAGATAGGGAAGAAAGGGCGCTTGGCACCTTAGCTGGCAGGGGGGGTGGTGAAGGATGGTCCCCCACACCCTGAATCATAACACTAAAGCTTCAGAGACGGGCTGTGAGGTGCCCGCCCCCCCTCTGCAGAAGTTGAACGATGAGAGTAGGTGTATGTCCTTGGGGGCATTCATGGTTGGAGAGGGGGAGGGGCGGTGAGCTCCACGGCTGACTGACTCCTGACTGGGAAGGCCCCTGGGGAAGCTGTGGCAAGAGTGCGGCAGGCAGCGCCAAGGCCAACAATAATGCAGTGACAGAGGAGGCGCATTGGCTGGCACCCCTACAGACAGTGGGAGCGAGCAGATGAAGTTTCCCCTCCTATGTTTAGACAATAACCAGTTGGTAATAGATTGTCTTGCTATAGAGAACAGAGGAAGAAACAGAGGACTAGAGACTATACTGCTGGACTCTTGGTGGTGTACATAGAGGAAAAGCACAGAGCTGAGGAGATCTTCTGGGGCAGGATGACTGACCACTCACAGCCAACCGTACAACTGTGGATTCCAATGACTTCTTATTAATGGTACTGCACTGCGTGGCTGTATGAAGAGACGTGGGGAGGCAACCCCAGGTCTCACAGAGACTGACCCCTCTAGCTGTAACCACTTTTGATATACTCAAGGTGTTTCCAGGAAGTGACGGGCTGGGCTATTAGCCTCAAACCCAGGGTTGACCAGTGCTCTATAGCGGGTGCAAATGCCACTGAAACTTAAGGGGGGCCCAGGAGCAGCCTCAAAGACCCAACACAATATCGAAGAGGGCTGTCTAGAATGGCGCACAGTGCGACACCCAATATGGAGCCTGGACTGGGGCACCACTTGGCCCCATCAAACTTAGAACTCTAAAATGTGATCCTGGAGGGTAACAAAGCAATCAGGGAGAAAATTGATGGGGTGGCTATCACGGTGGCGCTATTGCACCAAGACATGGACAGAATGAGGCACCGAGTGAAGAATGTGGGAACAAGAACCAATTCTATGAATGAGGTATTGGGCACACACACCATGTAATTGGCTGATCAGAAGAGGTTGCTACAAGCACAGGAAGCTAAGGTAGCAGGCTTAGAAGAGAAATCGAGGCATAACAATGTAAGCATTCTGTGATTACCCGAGGGGACTGAGACTACTCCAGTGAAACAGTTTCTTGAATCCCTGCTAGCTGATATTTTGCCCAGGCTGGGGAATGAAGGGGTACTACCGGTGGACAGGGCCCACAGAACACAAGAAGGTAAACCTAAGCCGGGAGCCCCACCAAGAATGTGGATAACACAGATGTTGAGGTACAAAGACAAGATGAACATTCTAGTGGAGGCACGCCAAAAGGGCAACATGGAATACTACTGGAACAGACTCTCTTTTTAACCAGACAATGGAGTGGCCGCTCAACAGAGACAGAGATCGTTTATGGAAGTAAAGCCCAAGCTCAAAGATAAAAGATTAGACTATGCCCTGCTGCCAACGGGATGCCTTCACATAGACTTCCAGGGAAAAGACACTTCTCCGACACTGCGCAAATGCCATGCAGTTTGTTGAAAGCATTAATAATTGATCGGCTGACAGTGAAGTAATGACTGACATGAAGCAGTGGATGCAGGAGAAGGAGAGACATACTGATGTTAATATGTGAAAGCCGAAGGGGGAACACTACACAGTGGATTGAGAATATGACTTAAGTCAGAAGAGACTAGGGGAGTATACATAGTCATAGCTCAATACCACATGAGTTTGAGACCCAGAGAGTGAGGCCACTGGGGTAAACCCATAGGGCGAATCTGTAGGCACACCCCAGTAGAGGGTAGAATGTGTATTGTTGAGAGGGGAATTTGTGGAGACACAGTATGTGCCAATTGTGGAAGCTGAGTTGGGGAGAGCCACACGGGTGAGGGGTAGGGGAATGTTCAGGTTTTCTAGTTATGTGTTTCGAGGGCATGGGCATAAGAGAACTAGATGGAGAGATGCAGGCTACACACATTGTGAAGCTGGACCGGTGCGATTCTATCCGGGCGCACAAGAGAATCTTATAATGCACACATGGGGTAACTGCACTATCGTGGAATGTTAAGGGGATACAGAATCCCATTAAGAGGCAAAAGAATATGATTGTGCGTATGAAAGCTGATGTTTGAGGAAACATCTACTGCCACAGGAACACTAAAAGCTACATTCCAAATGGTGGGGGGGGAGCGGTGGTACTCTACCTTTACATCTTCAGCAAGGGGGTGCTATTGAGGGTAGATGTCACTTTCCCAATCAAAGTAACAGTTGAATTAAAGGCAGAAGATGGTCGTTATGTGGGCATCGTAGACAAAATAGAGGGTACACACATGGCACTCTTAATTACATATGTCCAAACATAGATACACTTAAATTCTTTGATACAGTGGTGCACAACCTAACACTTTATGTGTAATATGACATAATTTTGATTGGTGACTTCAATTGTGTACTAGATAGGCATTTAGATAGCTCTATACCCAATCCTAGTCCTTTCGGACAGCTCTACATGGCCCCCTTAGAGGGCACAGATACACTTAACCTAATAGAACTATGGAGAACACAGCATGGTGACATGAGGGATACTTTTTCTATTCTCCTCCGCAAGGGACATTTTCTAGAATAGACTGTGGTAGTGGATCCTATTTAGTTTTCTAGGGGACCGGGAGATCGCTTAGCCTTTTGCCTTGAAGGCCTGTGCCCCCATCACCTAGTGACTTTTAACCTACTTAGCCTGCTCTGTTTTAGCTAATTTATTTAATTATTTCTTCTAAAATGGCTGCTATGTTTATAGTTAGGAAAATGTTTTGATTTCCCGTTATCAGTACCATTCTGTGAAGGCATCACTATCAGCATCAAAGACAAGTGATGTACGTAGGTATTCACATCATGTCCCTTTCTCACTTACGTGTCACAGGAACTTAATGTTCTTTTGGAGGGAATAGTCTATATAATTGCCGCCCCAAGCATGCCTTCTTATCTATTGTTTGGGAGCATACCTGCATCATGGGTCCTACAAGTACTGTATAAATACATCTCACGCAGACACGGTTATCAGAGGGATTCCTACCAGATGCCATCAAAGCGACCTACGCTACACATTGCCTTGATGCAGACTCAGCCTTCGTGTTCCCACGGAGTCTGATGCAGAGACCTCATTCCAAGGTAACAAGGGTTGGGGACGGTTCTCATGGACACAGTACTGGCAGATTAGGTTTATCACACCTAGCTCTCTTTAGGTTAGAGGTTATGTTCATCATGCTAGGGTACTACGGCCTATTTTACATCTTATGTTTATTGCAAGATGGTGGGGGTCTTTGTATTCATGACTTTCATTTTCACAATTATGCTTCTTGCACTGTGCATTATCCTACTCATTGCAACTCATGCATTTTACAGCAGATTGCAGCCCTGTTAATAAACCTATTGAAAACTTTACTGCATCTCTTTCATTGCCTGAGTGTGACTGAGACTTGTTACTCATGTGAGAAAAGGGTAATCTCCATTTAACCACGCCTCCCTGAGATGTCGCACTCTAGATTCCATGCGTAAAGGCTGCCAGAAATCACCTTTTACTGTTTGGGTTTTTGGTGAGGTACTGCTTGTGAGCTGAGAGGATTGGGCCGACAGGTGCGACTTGTTGTAGGATTGGCTTAGTCGCCTACAAACTAAAGTGCTGTCATCCCTAAACTAGCAGTCTTGCCTAGGGCAAGAGTCCAACTACGACACTTTCCATTCACACACCCTGAACAATTGGGTCTCTTTGGGATGATGCAGTACTTAGATCAAACTCTGTCGGATCATGCTCCTCTTGTGTGGAGCTGATGGATCAGATGTTTGTGGCACCTGTACTGCAGTGGTGGCTGCAGACCAGAGAACTATTGGATCAAGCATATCGGGAAGAAATAAGGAAGGCAATACAGTTCTTTGAAGTTAATACAGGTACAGTAGAATCAGCCTGTGTGCTATAAGAGGCTTTCAAAGCCAGATTAAGAGGGAAATGTATGGCAACAAACTTTGGAGTGCGCAGATCCCTGGGACATACAGATACAACCCTTGAGCAACAAATAGTGGATATTGATAGACAGGCCCCATATACTGGAGAGATATGGAAGACATGACGCAGACTGTAGGGGGAGTTAGATGAAGCCTAGGACACACTTGGGACACAATGACTACAAGATGTACACAAAAATGGTGCACCAACAAGGTGACCAGCTGAGTAGACTCCTGGCCTGGCTTGTCAATAGGGAAAGAGGCAGGAATGCAATGGTTTCTATCAAAGACGCACAGGGGGTATCTCTGATTGGCTAAGATGACATTCTGCACCGCTTTGCTGAATCTTATAGATAGCTATATGCACAAGCAGGCCAGGATGATAAGGCAAGGATTGCGACTATACTGGATGAAGCACACATACCCATGGTAGATGAAACATCATGGGAGACACTGAATGCTCAAATTGAGGAATCTGACATCAGAAGGGTGATTAAAAACATGAACAGGAGCAAAACATCAGGCATTGGCGGCCTTACTGTGGAATTCTAACAGGCATATGTGGATCTATTGTGGGGACAACTGCTGGCAATGTACACAGAGGCCTTTAAGTGGGCCATACTACCAGAGTCACTATGAGAAGCCAATATCCTAGTGCTACCCAAGCCTACCCTACACATTGCAAATCTTACTGCCCCTTATCGCTGATTAATGTGGATGCAAACATTTTGGGGGAAATATTGACGCACCAACTGGCTAGAATGATTAATGAGGTCATACATACAGATGAATCAGGGTTTGTGGGGTGGCGAACAATAACTACTAATATCAAGAAGGCCTGTTTGATTATGGAACAAGCAAGAAAGGGGGTGGAGCCTTGTGCGGTGGCCAGTCTGGACACACAAAAGACATTTGATACTGTAAACTGGGCATTCATGAAGCACACATGACGCAGATACCATTTAGGATCGGACTCCTTAAAATGGGTGACGTTACTATAAACTAACCAGCAGGGCCTGAGTAAAGGTGGGCCATAGAGTTTCTGGTGACTGGCCGATGGAAAGGGGGACCTCTAAAGGATGCCCCTTCTCACTGTTAACCTTTGCCATGATAATCGAACCACTAGCCTAACTTGTACCCTCCAGCCATGAAGACATGAAGACAAGGGAGACATACGAGAGGTTTGATCGCTTTATGCGGATAATATATTGCTAACAACAAGGAACCCAACGGACACATGGTCTGTAATATATGCTACTATAAAACAGTGGGATCCTACTCAGGATTTAAATTGAATGCAGATAAGTCCATTCTTCATCATATTCAGAAGAATGAACACACAAGAATGAACCTTGACAATATTAGTCAGTGCAGACGTCTGTTAAATAACTAGGAGTCAACCTAAGCTCAGATATGACTGAAACGTATGACTCAAATGTAGGAACACTATTAGATAGTCTGGAAAAAAGCATATGAAAATGGTTAAAATTCACAATGTTGTTGATGGGTCGATGTAGGAGGCTGGCCTGGTTTATAGTGGGTACCAAAGGTACTTACACCTTATACCAGGTCCAGTTATCCCTTATTAGTGAAATGTAGTCAGTGTCTAGAAGCCAGGCTTTCTAGGGGTAGCTGTAGCTGAGCAGCCAAGGCTTATCTAGGAGACACGCAAAGCTCATGCAATACCACTGTAGTCACACAGTACTTACACACATGAAAGAAAATACTCAGTGTTACAAAAATGAAGGTACTTTATTTTGGTGACACAAAATGTCAAAAATACTTGGAGACTATGGGGGGTCATTATGACCCCCCCCATCCTGGACCGCATCGCTGGCGGTGGCGGTAGTACCGCCAACAGGCTGGTGGTCCGAACCGCCGTATTATGACCGTGGTGCATCCGCCATGGTCATACCGCTGGTACTGCCAGGCTACCACCAGACGGCAGCCTGGCGGTCGTAATCCGTCAGGGCAGCGCTGCCCTGGGGATTATGAGTCCCCATCCGCCAGCCTGTCCATGGTGGTAAACACCGCCATGGAAAGGCTGGTGGTAAGGAGGTCTTAGGGGGCCCCTGCACTGCCCATGCACTTGGCATGGGCAGTGCAGGGTCCCCAGGCACAGCCCCATGGTGCATTTCACTGCCCGAATTATGAGCAGTGAAATGTGCGACGGGTGCTTCTTCACCCGCTGCACCTCAACATTGCCGCTGGCTCGACTAACAGCCGGCTTCAATGTTGTTGTGACTTTTCCGCTGGGCCAGAGAGCGGAAATGCTGTTTCCGTCCGCTGGCCCAGCAGAAATGTCATAATCGGGTGCCAAACATACCGGTATTTAGCCGCCTGAGGCATCGGCGCACTTTTCCAAAGACCGCTGATGTCATAATGAGAGCCTATATTCCCTTAGGAGGTAAGTAATATACACAGTATATACACTAGAATGCAGTAATAGCTGTGAAAACAGTTAGAAAACAGTGCAAATAGTGAAAATCACAATAGATAGTAATGGGCCTAGGGGGAACACAAACCATATACTAAAATAGTGGAATGCGAAAGTCGGTTTCCCACCTAGGCAAGTGTGTAGAGGGGCGCTGGGAGTGTAAGAAAACACCAAAGTTAAGTAATAGAACTCAACCCAGAGCCCAGGAAAACAGGAGTAAATCACAGTAAGTTTCCTAGAACACTCAAGGACACATGATAGAAGATAATGCAGGAACCAGAAGAGACTGCGAACAATGTATTCCTGGACCTGAAGACTTGTGGAAGAAAAGGACCAAGTCCAAGAAGCACTGAAGACTCCAGGGAGAACAGGAGCCCCTGCTAACCTGGATGAAGATGCAAAACAAGAACCACTGGTGAAGAAGAACAGTCAGTACTGCACCCAAGAAGACGGATGTGGGTTTCTGGTTGGTGCAGATGATGTTGCACGCCAGATGGATGATTGAAGTCTGTTTTGCGTCGCTGGATTCCGCCAACAAGCTTTGGCCCACGCAAAGCTCACAGTTAGCGGTAAATGGCACTGCCCGGGATGAGGATGGACCTGCTGGCCTGGACCCAGGAGGAGGAGAGAGAGAGGGTTCTCAGCAACTCAGAGAGCCCTCAGAAGACCAGGCAGCATGCACAGGAGTCCCACAGCATGGGGACAAAGAAGGTGCACATGGACACCCACACAGCGAGACACAAAGGGATCCCACGCCGCCTGAGAACCACTCAGGAAGCTGTGCGTCACAGGAAGGAGTGCTGGTGGCTGTAGCTGTGCTGTGCACAAAGAAGGATGCACACAAGCCTTGGCAACTGCAAAACACGTGGTGCATGCCGGTACTGTCTTGCGTGGGGAGACAAGCTCTTACCTCCACCAAAGTTGGACAGCTAGACCTTAGGACAGTGGGGACAACTTCAGTCCACCACCCATGTTGGTGAAGCCATGCACTTCGTCAGGAGAGGGGACCCACACCACCGGTCGCCGCTGCAGCGCGGTGCCTGCTGAAGCAGGGAAGTGACTCCTTCACTCCAAGGGAGATTCCTTTGCTTCTTCTGGTGCAGGCTGAAGATATGCAGTCCTCTGAGGATGCACGACCTGGAAACACTTGCAGTTGCTGGCAGGAGCTGAAGATACAATGTTGCAGAAGTCATCTTTGCTTCTTTGTTGCAGTTTTTAGAGTTCCTGGAGGATCCAGATGCAGTTTCCTCGTTAGAAGATAAAGTAAAGAATGCAGAGGATTCCTGCTGGAGTCTTGCAATCCAAATCTGAGGAAACACCCAGGAGCGAGACCCTAAATAGCCCTGAAAGGGGGATTGGTCAGCTACACAGGTAAGCACATATCAGGAGAGGGCTCTGACATCACCTTCTGGCACTGGCCACACAGATGCTCCCAGAGTGCCCCAACACCTGGGAATCTAAGATTGCAAAACCCAGGGACACTCTGGAGGAGCTCTGAGCACCACCCCTTCGGTGGTGATGGACAAGGGAGGGGTCACTCCCCTTTCCTTTGTCCAGTTTTACACCAGAGCAGGGACTGGGGGTCCCTGAACCGGTGCAGACTGGACTAGGCAAGAAGGGCACCATCTGTGTCCTTCAAAGCATTTCCAGAGGCTCTCGGAGGCTACCTCTCCCATGCCTGTAACACCTATTTCCAAAGGGAGTGGGTGTAACACCCTGGGCTCATGCCTCTTGAGCAACAGGAGGGCAGAAACCTGTCTGTGAGGTGGCAACAGCTGGGCTGGCTAGAAAACCTCAGAAGGCTGGTATGGCAGTACTGGGAGTCTACTGTGGAGCCCCCAGAGTGCATGGAATTGTATAACCAATACTAGAATCAGTATTGGGGTACAATTCCCAGGTGTTAGACACCTTGCATGGCCATATTCAGAGTTACCATTGTGAAGCTGGACATAGGTGTTGACCTATGTCAAGTGCACGCGTAAAATGGCGTCCCAATACTCATGAAGTCTGGGAAAATGGTCCTGGATGACGTCGGGGCACCTCTGCTAGTGCAGGGGTGCCCTCACACACAGGTACTTTGCACCTAGCCTTCAGGGTTGGAAGGCCTGACATATAGGTGACTTATAACTGACCTAGGCCTTCATTATGACCCTGGCAGTGAGTGATAAAGTGGTGGTAATACCGCCAACAGGCTGGTGGTAAGTCTTGCCAAATTATGACCATGGCGGTGGTAACTCCCATAGACAGCCAATGTACCACACCAACCGCCAGGGCGGAAACAACACTCAGCACGGCGGTAGCCAACAACAGCCAGGCGGAAGACAAAGTACCTCCCACCATATTAAGACACTACAATCTGCCACCTTTTCCAGGGCATACCAACACCATTAAAAGCCTGTCAGAAACACATCACAGAAGAGAAAGGACTCACCATTGCAGACACAGGGAAGAACAACGCCGCCATGGAACCCAACCTGCAAGTTTCCAGATGATCTTCTACGTTATGCTCCACCTGAAACACCAACGCTGACGAAGACGATGACGGTGAGTACAGGCGGCTAGCACACAAGGGAGGGTGGGAGGAAAACAAAAGTGACACACACACACGCGTCACACACCTGACACACACACACCATACACACAGCCAGCTGCACACGAAAAACTGCAGAATAATGCAAGAACAACAGGAATGGATGAAAGTGATTGTAATTAGATCAAATTCAAAATCAATAATTCGATTTGTCAATGAAACAGATATGTACACATGTACACAAAGGGACACTGCCCAGTCCAATTTTCAAAGGGTCCACATGGCCACAAGCACAGTCTAAGGCCCAACTCGAATCCTGACCACATCTGGATAGTACACTGCAGAGGCATCAGTTTGCAAATAGGCAGGCACCTCAGAGGGAGTGGGGGGCACCTCAGCCGGATGCGGGAACAAGCCCACTGGTTCTGGAGGGGGCTCCATGCCCATTGCTCTGTCCTGGGAAGTGCAAGGCCACAGTCTCTCAAGTGGGTGACTTTCCCACTGGTTCTGGAGGGGGCTCCATGCCCATTGCTCTGTCCTGGGGAGTGCAAGGCCATAGTCTCTCAGGTGGGTGACTTTCCCACTGGTTCTGGAGGGGGCTCCATGCCCATTTCTCTTTTCTGGGGAGTGAAAGGCCACAGTCTCTCAGGTGGGTGACTTTCCCACTAGTTCTGGAGGGGGGAACTCGCAGAGCAGCCCCTGCAGTGTGGCCTAGTCCTTGACGGCTGCGGTGTGGTGGTGGATGGAGGAGCCTCCTGGGCAACCTCTGCAGTGTCTGATGGCTGCACGTGGTGGTAAATGGAGGAGCCTCCTGGGCAGCCTCTACACTGTCTGATGGCTGCAGTGTGGTGGTGGATGGAGGATCCTCCTGGGCAGCCTCTGCACTGTCTGATGGCTGCTGTGTGGTGGTGGATGGTGGAGCCTCATAGGCAGCCTCTGCACTGTCTGATGGCTGCAATTGATCAGCTGGCTGCAGGGGCCCCGTGACAGATGATGGTGGTGGAGGTGTCACCCTGACAGCCTCCACTGGAGTAGATGGCTTTGTCTCCTCCAGTACATGGAGCGTGGATCCCTTACCCTTCCTGGCAGGGGTGGATGGGCTCTTCCCCTTCTTTTCTGGTGGTGCAGGCTCCTTTCCCTTCCTTCCTGGTGGTGCAGGCTCCTTCTCCTTCTTTCCTGGTGGTGCAGGCTCCTTTCCCTTCTTGTCTGGTGGTGCTGGCTCCTTCCCCTTCTTCTATGGAGGAGTGGTATCCTTACCACCATGAGTAGGTGGTGCTACCACTGTCGCCGCAGACTGTGTGGCTGAGGTGCTGGGCTGTGTCTGTGATATCCTGCTCATACGGGCAGGATGGGGCAGAGGGGTAGGGAAGAGGTCAATTTGGGAAAGGAAAAGCTTTTTAGGGACGTTGGGGTGGGAGGAGGGAGGAGTAAGGGGAGTGGAGGTTGAGGGTGTGGTTGCCGGAGGTGTATATCTGCTGGACTTGGGTGAAGGTGCATGGACTGCATGGTGATGTGGGGTGGATGACTGTTGGGTGTGTGAGTGCTTGCTGTTGTGTTCTTTAGGAGGGGTGACAGATAGGGTAGGAGAGGACAGAGGGAACGCGTGCATGGCTGTTGTGGAGTTGTCTGCCAGTGAGGTGTGTGTCCTGCTTGGTGATTCTGGTAGTGGATGTTGATGTAGTGCATGAAGGTGTGAGTGTGGACATGACTGGGAGGGAGGTGTCGAGGAGGAGGAGGGGGTGAAGGCAGTGTCTGCAACTGTATGGTGTTTTCGTGAGTACTTGTGAGATGAAGTGTGGTGCCTGTGTTTGCCTGTGCCACTCTTGGGTGTTTTCTTGTGTGCATGCTCTTCTGTATGTGTGCTTGGGATGGGTTGGGGTTGAGGAGAATGGGACTGGTAAGTTGTAGTTGGATGGGGGACAGTAGAAACAGGGACAATGGCTGCCATCAGAGAGGAGGCCAGAGCCTGAATCGATCTCTGTTGGGCCGCCAATCCACTGTTGATGCCCTCCAGGAATGCATTACATTGCTGCATCTGGGATGCCAGCCCCTGGATGGCATTCACAATGGTTGTCTGCCCTACAGAAGTGGATCTCAGGAGGTCAATGGCCTCCTAACTCAGGTCAGCAGAGCTCACTGAGACAGGG
Source organism: Pleurodeles waltl (assembly GCF_031143425.1). NCBI lineage: Eukaryota > Metazoa > Chordata > Amphibia > Caudata > Salamandridae > Pleurodeles > Pleurodeles waltl. The sequence continues at coordinate 731,526,915 of NC_090443.1, forward strand.
CCTGAGGTGCCTGGGGCAAAAGAGATGCCCATCCTCCAGGGTGAGCGGGAAACTTGGTGAGGGGCTGCTGGGAGGGCGGTGCTGCTATGGGGGTGGCGGCTGTACCTGCCGATGGGGTGGTCACAGGGGTGTCCACCACCACCAGGGAGCTCCCATTGGAGGAGGTATCTGAGCCCGTGTTGTCTCATCCAGTCTGCCATGGTGCTCCCCTCTCCCTTCATCCCACTGGTTTCCTCCGCATCCGTGGATTCTGCCTCCTGGGTCATGTGGGATGCAGCTCCCTCTGTCGCTGATGCCCCTGCTCCTCCACCAGATGATGCTGATGCACACAAGGACAGGATGACAAAACAAGAAAGGGGGGAGGGACAAGGAATACGTGGCGTCAATGACTGCACCAACACCAGAGTTGGCATACACATCACCGTCACACACAGGGAACAGGCTTAAGCTCTATGCATTGCATCAGGGATATGGCTAGTCACTAAGGCAAGATGAGGACAACGCACCGCCAACTGCAGCACTCCTGGGACCTACGATACCCTGCCTGAAATGGATTGATAACAAGCTAGGTCACCTGTATTTACCATACACCCATTACCCTTCAGATGACCCACGCTGCAATGTCTGGCCTGGCCTTAGGGGCATCCACTGACACACATCCACCACCCCACCAGCCAAAATATGTATTGATACCCACTGTACTCACTCCCTTGTGGCCGCTGTGACTCCCTCAAGCCCCCATCCAGCTCAGGGTAGGCCACTGCCAGTGTGCAGGCCATCATGGGGGTCAGGGTCTACCGTGCTCAGTGTCTCACATCCTTCCACCGTTTCCCGACCGTGGGTGCTCTGCCTGCCATAGACCCCCAGGGTCCGCACGTCCTTGGCGATGGCACGCCATAATCCCTTCTTCCATCGATGGACGCTAACCTGCAGAGGCAATAGAGACAGGAGAACACCATTAAACAAACAGTCCAGCCGTCACACAAATGGCCCACCATACCTGTTTCCATCCCCATTGGCAAACACAGAGCCCAGAGCACAACATGTACACCGCCAACAGACAATTCCCCCACCCCCCACCCACTCTTACACGATGCTTGCACACACATCTCCATGCATCCTTGACGCATGCATCGTGGCCAAAGTGTACTCACCTGTTGCTCTGGAGGCCCATACAGTTGTCTGTTCTGGGGTAGGACCCCATCCACCAGTCGCTCCAACTCCTCCGAAGTGAAGGCAGGGGCCCTTTCCCCAGTCACACGGGCCATGGTAGGTTCCAGATACAGGTCACAGCAGCACACGCAATGTAGGTCTTCTCCTGTTGAAGGTCAGGAAACAAGTGAGGAGTGACTTAGAAAATGGCGGTCACGTCTGCGGCGGTGTACATTGTCACCGCCGGCGTAGACCTCTATTGGCCACTGTACTCCATAGAGCCCCATATAATCCAATGAGGAATTGCACGGCGGTGCAAGACCACCTTCCGCCACGACACCCGACATCGACGGAGATACCTCACTTCCACCTGTCCCTACATACAGGACAGGAGGTCGCCATTTCAGGGGGGGAAAGGCTTATCAGCATTAACTGCGTCACAGCCTAGATTAGCACATATCTCGCTATTAACACTATCCCAATACATAGGTGCGCCCTGCGGACTGCTGTTGTGGTTTTGTTGTTCCAATTGTGACAGCCTACTCACGCTTGTGTTCCTTAGATACCTATCGCTGCAGATGAATAGGAGGTGGAGACATACTCCCGTGTACAGACCCCTTGTGGACTTAGCTACACTGGAGGACAGGCACATTATACTCACCTATAGACTGGACAGGGCTACAATCACAGAGCTGTGTGCCCAGTTGGAGCCTGACCTAATCTGATCTATCAGTCATCTGACTGGGATCCCCCCTCTTGTGCAAGTGCTATCAGTGCTCCATTTCCTGGCGACAGGTTCTTTCCAAGTGACAGTGGGCTTGGCAGCAGGAATGTCAGTCAATGTTCTCAATCGTGCTGGCAAGAGTGTTGTCTGCCCTGGTAAAACACATTTGTAGCTAAATAGCTTTACCCCAGGTGGAAGATTTGGCCACTGCGAAGGCCGGGTTCTATGCAATGGATCATATCCCCAATATTATTGGTGCGATTGACAGGACACATATTGCGTTTGTTCCCCCCCACGCCAGAATGAACAGGTGTACAGGAATCATAAGAGTTTCCACTCCATGGATGTGCAGATGGTGTGCCAGGCGGACCAGTATATCTCCCACGTCAGTGCTAAGTATCCTGGGTCAGTGCATGATGCCTTTGTCCTGAGGAATAGCAGCATCCCAAATGTGATGGCCCAACTACAGAGGCACAGGGTGTGGCTAATAGGTGAGCCCTGGTCCCCACCCACTGTATGTTAGTGTATCCTCTGGTGTTTACCTCATAGGATAGTGTGTGGCTAAATTTTGTCCCTCAATACCTGCAAGTGACTCTGGCTATCCAAACCTATTGTGGCTGCTGACCCCTGTGAGGAATGCCAGGACAAGGGCTGAAGAACGTTATTATGAGGCACATGGGCGAACCAGACAGATCATCAAGAGAACCTTCGGCCTCCTGAAAGCCAGGTTCTGGTGCCTCCATCTGACAGGTGGATCCCTGTGCTACTCACCTGAGAAGGTCTGCCAGATAGAAGTGGCCTGCTGCATGTTGCACAACCTGGCCCTCAGACGCCATGTACCTTTTCTGCAGGAGGAGGAGACATGAGATGCCCCTGTGGCTGAGTAGACCCTGATGACAGTGAGGATGAAGAGGCTGGAGACGAGGATGAGGACAACAGAACATCAGTTATCCATCAGTGCTTCCAATGACAAACAGGTGAGACAGTGCAACTTCACATTTCTATGACTATTGTATTCTGTGTGGCTGTGGCATGATGGCATTGACCACTTTTTACCTCTACGTCCCAGGGAACGTTTGTGGGGTGGTTCACCTTCTGCAGGGGGAGGGGTGCTGGTGGCCAGTGGGTCCTGTGGTGGGGCCTCCTGCCCACTAGTGGCAGCGGAAGTGGAGGGCTGGTCAATGGACTCGCTAGTGGTAGGGGCCCGCTGCTGTTCTGTTGCCTCCCTCATGATGTTGGCCATATCTGCCAAAACCCCTGCCATGGAGATCAGGGTGGTGTTAATGGCCTGCAAGTCCTCCCTGATGCCCTGACGTGTCCCTCCTGCCACCGCCTGTTCTCCTGCACGTTGTTAAGGATCTGGCCCATCGTGACCTGGGAATGTTGGTAGGCTCCCAGGATCTTAGAAAGTGCCTCTTGGAGAGTCGGTTCCCTGGTCCTGTCCTCCCCCTGGCACACAGCGTTCCTCCCAGTGTCCCTGTTGACCTGTGGCCCTGTCCCCTGAACGGTGTGCCCACTGCCACTGGCCCCAGGTCCCTGATTGTCTTGGGGGTGAGGTGTGGACTGGGGTCCCTGTACAGGTGGGTACACTGCTGATTGACATGTGCTGGGGACAGAGGTGTGGGTACACTGGGTGGGTGCTGGTGTTGGATCCTGATGGGGGAGGGTCTGCAGTGGTCTGTGAGTGGGCTTGGGGGACTGGCTGTCCAATGGTCCCTGATGGGCCAGGTAGGTCATCCAGACCCAGAAGTAAAGAGTTACTGTCATCACTGGGGGCATCTTCTGTTGGGGGACTGGATAGTCATGACACCTCCTCTCCACTGACATTGGCTGGGGTACCTGTGGGGATGTAAGTGATGTATTATGCTTCTAGTGTGAGACATTTGTTCATCCCTGGCTTCCCCTCTATCGTTGGTGTTGCCCTGCCACATTTTGCTTGTGTATGGTGATGTATTGAGGGATTGTTAGTTTCCCTATGATGTGCATGCTTTAGTGATGGGTGTCCATGCATGACTGGGACGGGTGTCCATGCATTGGTATAGCATGCAGGGCTTGGCATAGTGGTTAATCATATGTGTAGGTGCAGTGCGTGGGATGGAGTGGAGTGATGGGAGTGAGGGGGTGTGATGGCATGCAGGTATGGGGATGATAAGTAGTAAATGTTGATTTACCAGTGTCCAGTCCTCCGGCTACTCCAGCACGTCCCTCAGGATGCAGTTATGCCAGTACTTGCACCTCCCATGCTGTGAGCTCTGGGGGAGGAGGTGGGGGTTCACCGCCAGTCCTCTGTATGGCAAGCTGGTGCCTTGCTGCAATGGAACGTACCTTCCCCCATAGGTCGATCCACCTCTTCATGATGTTATCCCTTCTTCTTGGTGCTGTTCAATGGCGTTGACCCTGTCCACGATTCTCCGCCATAGTTCCATCTTCTTAGCAATGGATATCTGATGTACCTGTGCTCCAAACAGCTGTGGCTCTACCCTGACAATTTCCTCCATCATGGCCCTTAACTCCTCAGTGAAACAGGGGTGCCTTTGTGGTGCCATTGGAGTTGTGCGGTGTGTGTGTTGGTGAGAGTGTGTTGAGTAATGTGGTGGGGTGTGCAATGTGGTGTGCGTGAGGGATATATGGGTGTATGCGGTGTGTGTGTCTAGATGTCTCTGTGCTGTTCGTGTCAATCTCCTGGCAGTAATTGTTGTTTGTAAAGGGTTGTGGGTAATGTGGGTGTGTGTTTTATAGTGCTATGAGTGGGTGTGGTGTGTGTATGAGTGTCAGGTGTGTGTTTTTAGTATTGGCCAATGTAGTGTTGTTTTGTATGTGGGTGTCCATTCTGAGCGCAGCGGTATGTACTGCCAATGGTTTACCGCCGTTGAATGTCTGCCGTGGTGATTTGTGGGTCGTAATGTGGAGGGCGTTGTTCTGTTGGCGTAACGTTATGGGTCTGCCACTTTTGCACTGACCTTTGGTCTGACGAATTTATGTATGGTGCTGTATTCTGTTGGATTGTTGTGTGTGTGTGTCATAATATGGTGAACGGATATTCACCACTGTGGTGGTATGTTGGCCGCCGTCAGCGTGGCAGTAGGTGGTACTTACTGCCAATGTCATGATGAGGGCCCTAGTGCAGTGTAAATGGCTGCAAAATGGTGCATGCACCATTTCACCCAGGCTGCAATGGCGGTCCTGCAGAAGCCTTTGCATGGGCTCCCTATGGGTGGCAAAAGTAATGCTGCAACCCATAGGGATCACCTGTAACCCCAATGCCCTAAGTACCTAAGTACCATATACTAGAGAATTGAGAAGAGGGAGAGCATAAGCACTGGGGTCCTGGTTAGCGGGATCCCAGTGACACAGTCAAATACACTGACATCACACAGAAATTGGGGTAACATGCCAAAAAGAGGGTACTTTCCTACCGATGAATAGCAATAAGCAAGATGATAGTGCTCCTCAGGATACTCTTTGTACTGCAGCACAAACCAATGCTCATCCCTGTGGCCTGTTTCCATAGATTAGATAAATTGCTGCAATTGCTATACTGGGGACACAGGAGGGCGCAAATCAGTCTAGAGGTTTTCTGGCTTCCTTGGTATAGAGGGTGGCTACAGGCACCGAATTTTTAAATATACTACTGGGCTGCTCATCTTCAACATGTGATACTGTGATTCCAGGGCGAAATGAAGAACCCTGTTAAAGGGATGCTCACCAGATTAGTCAAACCCCCAAAATCTCTACCTGTAGCAACACACAAACTCAGATTAGCCCGCCCAGAACAGATTTAGACGCTATTGGCCATTTGGGATCAAGCGACGAGACGGGAGTGGGAGGCATATATCTTTTTTGAGCAGTTAGTGCCCTGGCACACGGCCGTAAGTCACTCCACACCACTATACATGGAACAAAGGGGGAAGGACACTGGCCCCATTGCATGGAGGACTTGTATGTGGATGGCAGAATGTTGAGTTACGCCAACTATTGCAGCCAGTGGGATGTCACGGGCGGTTGAATCCTAGCATATGCTGGACTGGAGGCGGCCATCAGAAAGGCTTGGCTGGGATTCCAATAAGAACATGACACACACTGAATTAAACTCTATTGGGCATGGGTGATGAGCATAAACTTTTATCTTGCCTAAATGCCCTTCTTGTTCCAAGAACAGCCTCTCTCATTGTGACACTGAAGGCACGATGGGAGGTGGACATTAGTGAGGAACTGAGCAAGCATGATTGGGCCTCTGCGCTGAGCAACTGTAGGAGGGTAACTCGTAATGGGAGGATGAAGTTGATTCAACACAAATGTGTACACAGAGTTTACGTCACACCACAGTGGTTATACAGATTGGACAGATTGGACCCGACCAAGCAGGAAAATTGTCCCAAATGTTAATCGACCACTGGGACTTATCTACACATGTGGTGGGCGTGCCTGGCTGTGGGGGCCATAACTGATATGCACTTGTCAGATGTGCCTCCTAGCCTTGTGCCTCCGACCAAACATACAAAACATGCCAAAAACGTAATAGATTAAGGTTTAGCCACTGCAAAGAAATGCATACCACTGCGTTGGAGGATCAACAATGGTTGTGGGAAATTACAAGATGGGTAAGAGCAGAATGTGGGGTACGGCACAAGCTGATATGCAGTGGGACTGACCAGGGCAGTAGAATGGAATGGGATATGGTGGAGATTCGTTTACAGCAACATTTGGAAAGCCCACATACGGAGAATGCACTAGTTTCAGGGAATGAATAGCTCAGCTACGCTACGCTAATGGAGGACATGAAGGGGAGGTCCATACGGGATGTCAACACTTCTGTGTGTGACAAGCGCATTTGTACTAATGTTTGTTGAACACTGTTAATCTGGCTTTACACAAGCAATTGACAATGAGGTATGCCTGTCAAGTGGATGCATGAAGGGGTGTGCAGGGTGGGCAGGGTGGAAATTGTGAAATCAATAAAAGAAATATAAGGAAAAAGGAACAGTAACTGGCCATGCCAAGAAATGAATGCACTATAGAAATATCTGTTGGGAGCAGCATTTGACAGAGCTTGTACTTTCACAGGATCGGATGTCATACCCCCATCAGAAAAGGTATGGCTGAAGAATTTTAGCTTTGTCTTGTTGAGCCCACACTTGTTTGCATTCAAAGTCAAACCTCCATCAGTAAATAAATGACATACTGGGGTGAGCGCTCTATCTTGTTCCTTCTTTGTAGCTCCAAAAACTAAAGTGTCATTGCTATGATTGAATGGATTCACAACAGGCTGGGTGATATGTTGAATGACGTCTTGGAAAAGTTCTGCAGCCAATGACACACCAAAACTAATGGTCTTATTTAGAACTTAAAACAGACTTTTCTCTGTCATAATGGTGATGGATATTCCATCTGCCAAAATCTAAATCCCATTATAGTCTATATGAACAGACTACTGTGTACAAAAAGTTTTAATGTACCTGTAGTTTTCTTTGTGTTCCAACTGATGATAACCTTTATTTAAATCAAGGTGAGAGAAGACCTTTGCACCATTAAATTGTGTTATGTCAGCAATGTGTATGTTGTGTAGCCATTTTAGCTATAGTTTTAGACATGTTATTTTAGCAAACTAGGCTTGCAGCTGTGTACTTTAACCTAGATATGTTTTATTCTAACTCCGTTATATTATTTTAACAATAGCCACATTTGCGGTCTTGTTTTATTTTCTCTGTCTGGCTGTTCTTCGCATAGGTCAGCACTACGTTCTTAAACAAGACATTTCTTTCACTCTGTGCTTTTCTCAAGGCTGCAGTAAGATAGGTTGCTGGCAAAAGTGGTACGCTTTGTCGCCAATGTTCACAGAAACATACACACTCTTACGTGGGGATCCTTTCTTGGAACATCAGCTGTTTTATGATAAAAACACTACTTTGACCCATGTATGTTAGAGGGAGATTAAAAGCCAGATGACCACGACTGTATGCTGATTGCTGAGTGCTTCGCTGCAGCTGCTTATGTAGACTACAGGCCTCTTGCTCAGGTATGAGGGATGATTTCTTCCCAGGGGAACCTGAAGGGCAGGATTAGAGCTTAACATGCTGTGCTCTAACATAGCCTAGGTAGGAGCAATTCTTAACAATCGTAGTGACAATATGATAGCGTCATTTTTATGTTTCACTCTCCTTCTCACAATTTTTATCCTGTCATGCTTCATCATCCTATTTATTGCAATACATGCTTTATTTTTTAAGATGCAGTTGCTTCAATAAAACCTTATTGAACTATACTCTGCCTCTGATTGTCCTTGCATATGTGAGACTAATGTAACTGAGAGAAACGGGTGAGATCTGAGTGACTGCGATTTCCCTGAGGAGTCATTTGTGTCATGCGCCCGGTTGCCTAATCATCCCTGCTCTTGGGTGGAGATGAGGCACTGCTAGTTAGCTGGAAGAAAACCCGGATAAGTCCGACAGGTGTCACGTGGTGTGGGTTCAGACCCAGACCCCTGCAGTACAAGTGATTCTGCCGCCCAAATCCAGTAGTCTCATTAGGATAATGAGAACCTACGTGACATGTGGACCTGGATGTTGTTCTTGTTCAATTGCTATGTCTGCCTGACGGATGTCAATGCATATGCATACAGCTCCTTCATTGTCCTTTTTGGGCACTACTACTGTTGGATAAACCCATGGCTTTGGACTAGCAGAGCACTCCATAATGTCATGATTGAGTAATGATTCAAGTTCTTTTTCAACAGCTTCTAAATGGAAAGCAATTTGTCTATGTCTCTGAGCAACAGAACGCACTTCCTCAATAATATGCAGCTTAACTTTCATAGTCTCATTGATGTTACTTGGTATCACTCCTTGCCTTTCCACATCTTTGAGAGTGCATGTGATGAGGTAGTTCCCTCATTTTTCCTCAACCGATTTCACCTTTATATTTCCACAGCCTTGAAAAAGCCCCAGGTAGATATACCTTAGGGGGCAAAATACGTGTTGGCTGTTTCTTCAAGTGTGCATTAAGAAATATATTCTGGATTTACTTCTTTGATTCTGCGTATCCATCTTACAACTTAATCTGACATATGGTATAAGCTTGGAACGTACATATTGGATTTACAGTGGGCTTATCAATCTTTTCTAGCTTCAAGAAATTATTTGGGGTGAATTGGTCCATACTCCGTTTGATAACCCACATTTGGACTAAAAGGGCATTTCAAAGGATGAGAGGGTTGGATCATTAGAACACTGTTTTCTTGATTTACTAAGCCAAGAATCGATTGCGTCAGAGACCTGAAGGATTCTACAGCTCTTCCCAGCTTTTGTTTACCTTAAAGCTATAGGGCAGTGGGCCAAGCCCTACAAACTGCAGTGCTACCAAGTGTGACTTTGGCTGGTACAGGAGATGTGGGCCTTTCACTGGATGTACAACCAAGACCCCTGCATCTTTTAGGATCTCGAACCTGGAGTTCCTACAACTCCTAATTGACTTGACTTGCTTGTCGCTCCCCCTGCTGCCACACCCTTGGGGTTGTGTTGGACAATGAGAATGGGCAAATATTAGAAGAAGAAAGAACTACCTGACCCTAGCTCGTCTCACAAAACAAAGTTGGCTACCATGGAAACAATGGCCTTGAGTGCAGTATCTGCATCTGGAAGTCAATTAGTGGCCAGCTTGTACACTACACGACAGGCTATAGCTGTCTCCAGGGAGGCACATAAACTGAAAATTGACACCGTGATCACCAACATTTGGCTTCTATGAGACGCCCACCAATGAGTAGCTGAGAGGGTCACGGCTACTGAGCGCACATTGGAAGGAACGATGTATGAAATGGTGTCCATGAGAGAATGTATGGCACAAGTGGAAAAAAAAGTCAAGATTTTAGAAAGTAGAGCTGAAGATACAGAGAACAGGGCATGGTGAAACAATCTTTGCATCATAGGCCTGCCTGAGTGTATTGAAGGTACACCTGGAAACATGGTCAACTTTCTAGAGAAGGGGCTTTGTGGCTGCATGTCCCCGCAGGGTATGTATCCATACTATGCACTTCAACACACTCATGAGGTTCTGGCGCTACCACCACTTCCGGAGGTGACCCGCAGACCAGTGGTGGCCAGACTCTTACAATATAGAGATCACTACCATATTCTATGGCAGGTAAGGCAAATAGTCATGCTCGTCCCAGACTTCACCAGAGAGGTTCAAGAACAGCGAGCAACATTTGTGGAAGCCAAGGAAAGCCTTAGAATCCTAGGAGTACCATATGCCATGCTATTCCCTGATAGACTACCAGTGACCCACGAGGATGACAACCTTTTCTTCACATCTCCTCAACTGTTCTGAGATTAGTTGGACCAGCTTCCACAGGGGGAGGATCTGAAAACAGTGAGACGAGAGAGCCCTAGAGACCCCCCAGGAAGAATGAAAAGAGGGGCACCAGGATGGCTCCATCTCTTTCTTAACTGCTACATGAACAACAAAGGGAGGTGGAGGCGGCCTTAAGTGGTGCTAGTTCCAATACACCCTCCGTGATGAAGGAAGATGACCTGGGAGACACTGACTCTGATCATGACTCAGTCTCCTCATGCAGATCCAGAGACTTGATGCTGCTGGTCACCCCTGGCACCTCAGATGAGATCATTTGATTATTTTTATGTTGTTACAGGATAATGAACTCATGAGTGAGACCTAGAGTGCCTACAGCTTATATCTGTCTTATTATTGTCTGATTGCTGGGCCAAACATGGACTCATCTACCATGTCAATGCCTTAGACGGTGTGATGTGAAGCCGGGGGGTTGTGTGTGTGGCTGGCACAACCCCCCAGTGTTAGCGTGTGTAAGAGATGCTTGCAGACCAGTTGTATATTGACTTGGATGTTTGGATGGGGTGTACTTTCCTTCCTATCCTGGGGATGCGGAGTTGAGTGTTTGTGTTAAAAATGTTAGAGTTTCTATGTTGGCATGGCTCTGCCCGCCACCCCATCTATACATTAAGGGCCATATTTATACTTTTTGACGCAAAACTGCGCCGGCGCAGTTTTACATCAAAAATATTACCGCTGGCTAGCGCCATTTTGGTGCACCATGCGGGTGTCAAATTTATACTTTGACGCACGGCGGCGCAAACCACAGGTGGGAGTCATTTATTTTGATGCAGACCGCAGCGTCAAGTCTTAAAGCAAAACAACGTTAACGCGGTGGAAATGACTGTGGGTCGATTTACGACCCAGCAAACCGTATATGTGCAGTTTATTGACGCAATAGCATCAAAAAAATCCGCGAGCACTGCCATTTCACCAGAGGAGAGCCAAAATGGATCCCAGATGCCACTACAGACCCCAGGAAGATGACAACAGACCAGGAACCAGCCAGGAGGACCCACACAAGAACCATGACACTTATAAGAAGAAAATAAAGTGTTGCTTCAGTGCAGAGGAGCAGGAAATTCTGGTTAAAGAGGTGACGGAACACCAGCACCAACTGTTTGTCACCTCAAGGTTGCCAATCAGTAGGAGAGAGGCTATATGGCAACAAACTGTTGACAAGATTAACAGTGTGGCAGAAGTACGCAGAACAGTCATCGAGTGCAAGAAACGCTGGCATGACTGCAAGCGCAGGACCAAGGAAAAGATGGCCAGGAACAGGAAGGCAGCACTGCAGACTGGAGGTGGGAGTCCAGCACATCAGGAAGCCCTGGACCACATGGAGGAGATGGTCGCAGCCGTCATCCCTGAGGAGATCGTCACAGGGATTCAAGGACAGGACAGCGCAGACTACCAGGAGACAACGCACATGCAGGGTAAGTCGCATGGGGAATTGAAATACACTAATGTCAACTGCAACCGGGGGGGAATACCTACTACACATTGCATGTAAGTCATCATGTACATGGAGTGGCATGGGTAAAGGGGCACGGAATGGGGGCATGGCCTGCACAGACAGAAGATAGGGAACACCATTACACTAAACCAACAACAGTCCCATGGGGGCATGCTGTCATGCCAACGATGGAGCAAAGGGAAATCCACGCCAGGAGGGAAGGCCACAGCATCAAACTGACATCCCGGCACACGTCATCCACCATACCCCCCACATTAACTAGGGCCCTCTTAACAACCTCTAGCCATCCCGACAACTGGAATGTAACTGCAACAACAGTTTCCACTACCACTTCCGCTCTGTGTGCAGCTCAAGTAGCCAATGGCAGTAACCTCCCCATGGATCATACACACCTAAATTAGAGGGTTGAGGATGACAACTTCAACAATCCCCTGAAAAAAGACAAAGGCCCCAGTACTGTCAAATGTCAATGCCCATAGTTGTTGCAAACATCAGCCAATGTCAACAACAATAGGAGCTACACAGCACTAAGGACATACTCATGCTGCATATGTCAGGGTCCATCCTGTGCCTAGGTCACAATGTAACATCCCAAATGTCATACTGCTCAGACAACAGCATTGAGGGGTGGGGGGGGGGCACATGTAACTGGCCACTGACATACACCTGCACAGTCAGAGGAGGAAATAGGACACTGCTACGACAATCAGGGCAATCCAATGTACCACTCATTCCCAACATCGGCTGTACACATTAACAATGCCAACATCCATATCGTGTCATATCATTGCTATGCATAGAATATGCTACATGTCAAACACATTTAAGTGGAAGTGAAAGATCAGATATTGGGGCAGGTCAAGATTGTTAAGTGTGCTGCCAATGCCATCAGAACACCCACAGCCAGTGAAAGGTCTCACCATGAGAATGGATGTAGACGGAGGGTTGAGTAGGACAAGAAGGTGGCAATTCACTATTTGGCCAGAACCAACACCTAGACGAGATGATGCAGAGAAGTCTAATAACTTAATAACATACATGTGACATGCAGGTGGGCCATAGGCCTGGGAGAATGCCCATCCGAAGGACTGGAGCAATAAACACGAAACAAAATCACAATGTGAATTCATCACAAGGCAGGCATGTCACATCACTTATGCCACAACACATGCACACTAATTGTACCCTGTTTCATTGCAGAGGAAGATGGATCTCCTGCGGATATGCCTGTCCCAGATTACCCTGATGACATGGATGACGAGCTGATAAACATTCCCCAGGAGACTATCCAAAAGGTCCTTGAAACCCTCCAGACCCCACCTTCAGTCATAAGGAGGAGCACAGAACAAGCAGCCATTGCAGAAGATCCACCCACCACCCCAATTGTAAGACCTGCCAGCTCCAATACAGCTGAGGACTCAGACGACACAGGCACCAGCTTTGAGAGAACTGTAGTTGGGGTACAGCGGGAGCTGGCCAAGGAGGTGCGGGTGGGGATGCAAACTATGGCAGCCAGCCTAGAGGGGGTGCGTTCGTGCATGATGCATGATGTCATCTGCAGATCAGGCAGCAGCTATGCAAGCCCTAACATCTATCTTGCAGGAACAGCAAAAAACCCAGAAGGAAATCAGCACAGCTGTGATACAGTTGACCCAACACCTACAACAGCAATCCTGTCAACGTGTGCACGAATGCAACATTGAACCCCTCAGGGCCGACCTGGCTGCCTACCATCGTGATGTGGCTGCTATTCTCAATAACCAGCAGATCCTCCTTGCTGCACTACTGCCCTTAAGACCTTCCGAAGTAGCAGCGACCGGGATGTCTGACTCCACGTCTTCTAACACTGAGGTGTGTGTTGCCCCTTCACAACCACCACCACCAAGAACAGAGGAGGCAACACACACATCAGAAGAAGAAGACATGGAACAGATCACCTTCACACGGAAAAGTACCCGGAAGCACTAGTCCCTGCCACATGGCCAACTATTACCAAGGTTCTGCGCTTTGTAACATGCCAGTCTTGCAACAACTCTACTTAATGACTGTTCTGCTTACCACTGTATATCTTGTCAGCCTGCCCAGTGATTGTCTCTATCCTACTAATTGGCAAATCCTGTCCCTCTGCACTGTCTGAAACATCCCCCCAGCATGTCAAAAGCATTTCCGTAAACCCTTGTGAAGGATCACAATCTAAGATGTCACTCTAATGGACTCACAATTATGGACAATGTACAGATAGCACTACAGCACTTTTCAATAAATAGCACTTACACAACAAATCTGTCTCTGGGTAATGTGACATATCAACTGTGCAGTAGATAACTTAAATGTGCCTACTGTCAAATTACGTAGCTTGTCAATACAACTGTCCTGATATTATGTAGTCAGATAAATCTGCACAGTTCCCATGATTGCATCATACTCTGCCGCTCCTGAGGGACAAATCTGATGAAGTGAGAAACCATACACCATCATGCTGTGTTGGTCATCAAATAGTGGCTGCAAAATGTTGTATATAACAGTGCACACTAATCTAAGCAAACACTACAAAAACTGCATGAATGAAGCTATCTGAGTTTACATACAAATAGGTAATCATGCTGAACTGTGTCACAAATGACGTATGTGAGTCATGAAGACAAGAATACTAAAGTGCCTACGAGAACTCATCTTATAAGGGTGTCCTTGATCATCACACTGCAGTCAGACCTAAAACTGTTCCCCCAATACCAAGTCTGGAAGCACTGTTTGTGACGTAGAAAACACACTTATCAACAGAAACACATTGTCATCCATATTAACTGCGATTGGTGGTTGCAACGAAGGGTGGAAACTTTGCAAGGTAGCTCTGGGGTAGCTACCAATCTTGCAGCTCAGTTGGGATTTGTTTGTAGCATAGGACACAAATGTAATAGTACAAAATTCATGTACACTGATTCTAAGCCCAGGATCAAGTACCATTTAACACATACTGTTAAGGGTTAACCAAATATTTATTAAATGCTCATCCCAGAAGAGGAAACTGAGGGAAAAGTCTTACCTACCCTAATCTACCCTGACTACTCATTACCCACAACTGTCCCTAACTAACCTAAGCTACACTTACTTATCACATGTAACGAAACGTTCTAAACATCCACCCTCCCCCACCCCCCTTATGAGACGGGACACATGGAGGACAACACATACTAACCTAAACACATACTATACTATCCTAAACAAATATATATTTTTTGTATTTTTTTTTTCCATTTTTTTTTTATTAAACACACAAGAACCCCAACATAGTCACCCACCCACCCACCCACCCACCCACACATGTAATAAAAAAAAATAGAAACAATCAGGACCCCCCACCCACTAACACTAACTAAACTAACAGCCTATACTAACTTAACACTAAGCCCCCTAAGCCCAATAAGTATAAGAACAAGGAAAGAGGAGGGAGGGGAGGGAATCATGTCCATATCAAAAACAGTCTAGAGATTGGCCCTGCAGAGGGTCCTCTTGATCGACTTCACACGCCGGTTAATGTGGCGCACATCCCGGCTCAGGTGGCTTAACTTGCGCAGCACGCGGTCCATCTTCCGTTCCATGTTGTGGAAGGCTGCAGGGTCAACAGATGGAGCTGGGGCAGTCTGGGTACCGGTGGAGGAGGTTTGTGTGTGTGTGGAGTCAAGGCCAGCGGGCTGTCCTGCACCTGTAGCAATGCTGGGGCCTGGAAGTCCGTCAGATGTAGCCACAACAGTCCCAGCTGTGGGTGGGGCCACCTGGCTTGAAGTGGTGGTTGTGCTGGTGGTGGCTGTGGTGGGCAAAGTAGGGCCACCCTGTGGGAAGGCCCTCCATGCCTTGGAGGCCCGTTCATGGTGATATCGACGGGCCATCCTCCTGAACCCCGACTCCACCAGCAGGATGTGCTGGTATCTCTTGGCCCGCCGCTGGAAGTCACGGACATGGTCTGGAGTCATGTTTGCAGCTGTGAAGACAAATGCAAATATTCTACATTAGTAACTGCATTGTGTGAAATGGCACAAGAAGTCAATCAGACAATACATCTACTGTACTTGTAACAGCTCATATCACAATACAGATAATTGAATGTCCCTGAGGAAGTACATGGCAGGCCAGCCTACAAAGGTCACATCACACATAGCACATCCATAACCTACAAGATGGGTAACAACTGGCTTTGACTTGCCATCTGAGTTCTGCCAGTTATCAGCTAACAATCATGCTGCATATCCTCTGCCAAGACCTGGGCTAAAATGTCAGTGTACGGAATGCAAAACTAAAGCCACATGGTCTGCAAGTTGTAACAGGACTTGCCAGTATAGTACCAAGTGCCAAACCTGAGTGTGTATACTAGGTTCCAACCAAACAGTCACTTTTTCACATATATGTGTAACATACTGGTAGCATCAGTCCTAGGTACCCCATTCACAAACCCATGTCTGTGTTTGAGGGTGGGGGGGTAGATAAACAACTATCAATTTCCAACAACATGTACACCGAGGAGTGTATAGAAAACTCTACACATGTTTGGCTCCACACACACCACAGGTAAGGTCTATCAACAATTAGGAGTCAGCAACCCCTAGACCAATCATAGGGCCACACATGTCAGGAAATGCAGAACATCGTACACAACATATACTTCCAGTAAGTCCTGACTTACATCAGACACAGAGTTGCAAGAACACCCATGATCATGATTAGCATGCACACCTAGGGCATTGCACTCAAGTTCCACGTACTTGTAGCACTACATGTGGAAGTACATGCTGCTAGGAGGTTCTACCTACAGTTTAATAAGTACCTTGGTAAATAGGGAAGCAGAAGTCTATTGGAAATCAATTTGCTGTACCAATCTTGGAGAATGTGGGTCTGACAGGCTGACTAAATCTGAGCTGACTTCCAGTGCGACTCTTGTGGATACAAGTGTCTTCCACATGACTCACCCCAGTACTCACTGTGGTGCCTAAAGGAATGGCCTACAATCCCTAGATAATACCAAAGGATACGCATTGGCTAACTCAAAACATTTGAGAAACTGAAATCCCACTCATGGAACAAGACAAATGATTGCCCAACTCATCACACCTTGCTATGCGTTCAACACACACAAGTCCATAACCAGCAAACACAACATATAACAGACATATCAACACTTACTGGAGTGGTCGGGGTCCTCAAATGTAGCCACTTCGCCCACAGAGTAGGGTGCCGGTCCACCTGTAAGGCATGGAAGGAAGAAATGTGCTCAAAATCTGTGCACTGACCAACAATTTCATTAACATATACAATGTGTAGGCTGAATAAGGAAATGGCAGCCATTCAGACATGATGATACTGCATCAGATATATCACGGACAACTTGTACATAGCATGGGTCTCCTGTGACAGTTACACACATATCTGCACACATGCTTTGGCCCTAACTATCATGTGGTGGCAAAAATATGGAGTGTAATAGTCTCATCATGTGCATCCAAGAGAGACATCCAAAGCCTGGTTACTTGAGGACTGCATTACCAGTCAAACATGCTATGTGGCCATGACACATTTATTACACATAGGTACAATGTACAGAGGGACAGGGACTTTTGTAAGCCCTCATGTTGTTACAGTTTATTCATTTGATGTGGCCCAGCTATGGTGATTTGCACCAACCATGGAGATGTGAACCCATGTGCATACCTTTGGACTGCCATACCTAATTGGAATGTGGCACAACTAACTCCAACAAACATTCTAAGATGTTAGCTGAGGGCACCTTACACCTTTTCACAATGTTTCCAAATCCAGATCTGACATGTATCCAAAACAATAAAGCACCACAATAATCCCTAACATTCATAGTACTTCCGTGAACGCTTTCCTTCCACAGTCACCAGACTCACATGAGACATATGTCTGAGCCACTTTGCTATAATCAATTGACGTGAAGCCAGCACTCATTTTCTGCATCATGTAGTGATTCTAAAGTCTTTCTAGCTATTGCGTCAACAAAGTTAGCCAATATGTTGGTACATCTTTACTTCTCTGGCAAAAGTGCCCTATATAGACATGATTGGCTCCTAATTTGTTTGGTTGTCTGACAAAAAGGCCGCACCAATTTATTTCACGGAAAAGTATCCTATAAGTTTGCTGAGCACGTGCTACCTGACAGCTAGCAATTGTGATCCTTCCCATAGTGCATCAATTATCCCAGTATGTTTCCCCAGCATTACACACAGTCAGCAAGTTAGCTGGCAGACATAGTACAAATCATCTGATGTCACTACAGAGCATTTAATCGTGCACATTTACATGATTAGTACTCACCAACAGGGACACCAATCACGATTCCCAGGTGGTCCAAGAGATCCTGCTCCCTGGTGATGAGGTCAGCCCACTGGTGCTTCAGCTGGTGGTCACTCCTCTGGCTGGCATACACACGCTGCAGGTGATGCAGCACCTTTCCCCACCGGATTCTGCACGCCTCTGTGTGATACCCCTGTATCACCCTGCCCCCTGCCTCGATCATCAGTGGCAAGAAATGGCACACAAGCCATATGAAGCCCCCCCAACTCCTCTTCACCCATCCTGCCAAGACGTGGCCTACCAGACATTGTGGAAATGTGAAAGGAAATAGGGGTTAAAGAAATAGAAAGGGGAAAAGGGGGAAAGTAGGGGTACAAATACAGAAGAAAAGTAAACTTAACCACTAAAAGAGCCCAACCATCCCCAAACTACCACTACCCACAACAGACTAGATAAATGGACAAATGTACGCAAAACACAGTAGGACAGTATGCACCAACAATATTTATTTCACAAATTGACAATAGAGACAGCACACAGGAGAAAAAAGCACAAAATCTAAGGACACCACTCTCTACACAGCCACACAGTCTAGAAGAATGATAGACTGCAAAGTGAAAGTGAAAGTACACCCAGTGTACGTGATCTGTAAACAGGATATCCTATTACATCACTTTCTGTATAAAATGTCTGCCCTTTTTCACATTATGCATCATTTTTTGTACACCAATACTGTATTTGCGTCATTTTTTTTGCCGCACAGGAGTGAAAATTAACCCGCATGCAAATAATAGCACATGGCCTGTACAATTATCTGAATGCGGCCTAATGTTCACTCCTGTGCGTCCAAAAAAATGACGCAAATACAGTATTGGTGTACAAAAAATGACGCATAACACTAGGAACGTCAACATTTCAGTGCATGAACTGGTTTTGGGCTTTTTTTCTGTTTTTATGGTATGTTACATTTGGGACACATCAGAGATAGGCTGATGGCACCCACTATGGGGTTGATGGTGTATGTTCACATGTGTGACATCATACTGCAGCGGACCATGATCCGTTACTTCCTTCACAGTATTTTTACGGTTGGCTGACGCACTAGATGGCCATATGTGTGGCCTACATATATGTATTGCACAAATTGGGCATGTTTGGCATAAGGAAAGGATAGCAATGTGACACACATATGTACAATACCTAAATGCCTTTGGCTCAATGTGTGTGCTGTGGCAACTAATGTATTTGTTGACCAAGTGTGTGTGTATCACATGATGCATTATTGCACATATGCTTGTATGAGTGTGACGTCCATGTGTCCAATCCTTAGATGCAAGTCATTGTGGAAATGAGAGAGGACATGTGTTAGTCATACATGTAGCAACATCCGTAATGTGGACTTCCAAGATTTAGGGTAACGTAGACACCACATGTGACAAAGCATGCACCAGATAGATGGCAGACACTTGTTCATGTCAATGGTCCACATTTTCAACATCCTATGTCCTAGAGTTTTGGCAACAGCTTCCTAGGCACTAGTTGGTGAATCCCACAGTGAGTCATACACATGCATTGAGGAAGTGGGTACCATGTTGTTTGCCCAGACAGACAAAGTTGAATCACAAATGTATGATGACACCATAACTCTCAAGTGGCTGTGGTGAACCAGCAGACGAGGCAGCACGTGTCCACATATTTCCAGTGATCAATTGCACATAGGTGTCTTGTTCATGTGTGTGGTCCAATGATGATCCTGTATATTTTTTGGGGTGTAATTTGTCACAGTTCGGTCCAGGACTCATCATGAGTCGGTGGCAGCTATTCCTGTATCTACTGAGTATCCTTTGTTGATCAATGTGAGTAAAGTGGATGTAGACATGAGAACCTACATGGGGATGGCCCCACCCTGTCACTAAAGACGTGTAATGAGACAGACAACAGGGCAACCTTGGTGTGCTGAGTGAGAGAATGTCTCAGGTGTCATTACAACATTTGTACACAGGTTAGCCTCTGCAATTCCCACTGCATCTGGGAACATCATAGCCTCTGTGCTGATTATTCTCGCAGCTATTCACCACACACGGCCCATCAATATGTTGTGAGCACTGTGATTCTGTGTGTGAACTGTCAGAGTCCTGACATGTGTGGATTTTTCATGGACATTATCAGAGGTTGCTGGTTCTGCTGAAGGCCCCATACCCAATCCCTGCATACGGCCCTGGGACACTGTCACATTTTGTCATTCATGTATAAATGAGACCCAGACAAGGGATGGGCCATGAATTTTGCTTTTCACAGAGGATTTAACTCATATGGTACAGTTAAAAGGCAGATAATGCTATACAATGTAATTGGGTATGCATTGAAGAAGCCCATGCCCAAATACCCCCTGATGAATGAGAGGTTTGCTAACGCAAGTGTGGTACATATGTAGACACAGGGATACTTTAGTGTGATGCACAGACAGATGCCAGTCAGGCTGACAGAATGCAGGGTAAATCAGGATCCAGCAATTTGACAAGTTACATAATCAGTGGTCTGACTAAGACTGTTTGGAGGACGAACTAGAGAGCTGACATGTCAAACTGTGTATGTCCTGTGTTTTTGAAGGTGACAAGTGAACCCAAGGGCTGTGTTACACGGCTTAATTAGTATCAATGTTTAACGGTGTATTTGACAAAATGGCAACTCCTATGCTGTTCCAGGCATCAGCAGGTGCAGTGCTTGTTGAAATGGGTGGTGTGCATGGAGGTGATAACAGGTGTGGGCTGCATCTGTTTCTCACAAGTACTGTAGGTGAGATTTGCATTCTAATGGCCAACAGACATTTTCACACCTGAAGCAATCTACAGGTGATAACAGGGCTTAGAAACTAGAAGCCAGTGTATTAATTGACCTGACGTCCATGCAGTCAGATGTTCTATGACAATGGCATACCATAGGAAAGGGTGTAGCACACTGGATTGCTATTGACAGGCTGTGTGTGTAGAGGAGGGAATATCAGGGTACACATATTACTATTCCAGGGACCTCTTCAGACATGTGGGTTGTGACCAGGTGCATGGGTGTGTCAGGAGTTAGGAAATGGGCTGACATGTACATGGAATGTCATGTGCGCAATGCTGCTCATATGTGTGGCACTTGTGCTGTCTATGTGCTGCTTCTATGGAACTCTGGTCACAGATAGTCCTTGCAAATATTGGATGCAGTTGGACTTACTGCTGTCAAGGGTCTGGTCAGACAGTCCTGTTACTGACGCAAAAGCACATCGACTGCCTCATGTATGAGGCTTGTTTTCCCCTTATTGAGTGATGGTGTCTTAGTTGTGTGCCATATGCTGCGTTGGACCTTGATTTCAACATGTATGTGTGAAATAGGTGTGGTCCTCTGCTATTGGCCTTCAAAGGAGAAATGTACATAATATGTCATTTACAGTGCATGTGTATGTGACCATTGTATGTTACGCATCACATTAGCTCTGGGATTTTCAGTGTCCTAACCAGTATATCAGCAATGCTCCATGAGGCAACACTCTTATTCTGATAGTTAGAGATGAAGGTGTGCAAAAATGATTAGCCAGACCATGATATGGTGATTATTATAGGTGTTTATTTAAATTAGTTCATTAAAGTGGTGATGGTGATTATATTTAAAATAAATTGTTCACGATATGTTGCCGCCTGCGTATACCAGCGGCCGTGTTCTGTAGTTCCCCCTCATGTTGCAGGCCAGCATCCTCCTCTTCCTCCTCTTCAGGCATGTGTGGCTCTGGTTCCAGGATGGGAATGTTCCTTTTGATGCAAATGTTGTGCAATATTGCACATGTTAGGATGATCTTACAGACCATCTCCGGGGAATGTAGGAGGCTAACACCAGTGATGTCGAGGCACCAGAACCTTGACTTGAGGATGCCGAAGGTCCTCTCGACTATGGTGTGTGTCCTCCTATGTGTGTCGTTGTAGGCATGCTCTGCTGCAGTACTCGGGTTGCGAATAGGTGTCATTATCCATGGCTGGATGCCATACCCCTGATCCTCTGCAAGAGAAAATGAATGGGATCATGTTGATGTAGCTAGCCCCATTGAAATGACCTTTCATGGCAGTAGTTGTCTTGTGTTGTCTGTGACTCTTTTGTGTTATTATGTTGCATCCTAGGCTTGTAGGATGTACCATCTGCATCGTGTTGTTTCCTTGGCTGAACAAGTGTTTGGCTGCTGACTGTTTGTCAGCAGTATGTTTTGGGATTTGCAGGACAGTGTGCCCTCCCTAGCATTGTGACTTGTGATACAGGTGTCCGTGTGTCTTCACTGGGGGTGAGATTATAGTTCCATACACAGAATCATTTTGACAGTGTTGTTAACACGTTCATATCAATGTACCCTGGACATCCCATACCTTTAGACTTATGCAATGGATTAATGTAAACTTCATTGGGACACTTACAATTTGCAAGGTGACATTTAGGCAACCCACTCCTCACGTTGTGATCTTTGACGTCTTAACATTAGACTGTAGACTAATTTCCGATGTGTGACAGGTTCAATGGTGACCTAAGAAACATGGCTAGCGATGTCACGACCTCAGTGTGTTCCTGTTCACATGTTGCTGTTGTGGTGTATGTGTTGTGTGTCATAGGGGATTGCTGTGCAGTGTGTATATAAGCAGGTTTTTGTACTTACCAACAAGTAGTCCATTGTCATACCGTCCATCCTGGAAGTGCTGATTGATGGTGCAGTGACGGAAGATGAATGAGTCATGGACACTCCCAGGATATTTAGCCACGATGTTGGTGATCAATCCTTGGTGATCGACTATGGCCTGCACATTGATAGAGTGTGTGTGCTTCCTGTTGCGGTAGAGGTGTTCAGTTGCAGGAGGTGGCACAAGGCGTACATGTGTGCAGTAGATTGCACCAAGGACGTGTGGGAAGCCACTAATGAGGTAGAACCCCTGTTTTGTTTCCTGCTGCTTCTGCAGTGTGTTAGGGAAGCAGATGTGGCGGGGTGTAAGTCCAATGATGGCATCCAGTACTTTGGGAAAAAAGGCAGAGAATGATGGTTGTGATATTCCGGCAACCAGGGCACCAGTTGTTTGAAAAGAGCCACTTGCCAGCATGTGAAGTACGGCAAGCAGCTTGGATTCTGTTGGGATGGTGCGGGGTGTCAGCAAAGTGGGTGCCAACTGCGGTTCAATGTTTCTCAGCAGCTGCTGAATGGCCTACCAGTTCAACCTGTACCTCTGGATGATGTCGTGTTCCCTGAGGCCATGAAGGGTTGTTCTGGGGCGGAATATCCTCTCCTGCCTCCTGCGCTGCTTTTGGGGTCCCTGCTGGTATTGTTGTAGCTGCTGTTGTAGCTGCTGGGCTCTGCGTCTGCGTGCACGCTGGATAAGAATCACCTCCATGTCTCCCTTTTGCTGCTCTGCTGCTCTGCTGTTGCTTCTGTGTGTTCTGATTAAATACAGGTGTGTTTGCACCATTTCAAGGCCTGCCCACCCAGGCGTTAATTTTTTACGCAAATAGGGCTGTATGTCATTTTCCGGGTCCGCCTCCCGGCTGTGCGTCATTTTTGCCCGAAAGCATAAATACGACGCACGGCTGTTGAAGTCATGTTTTGGACGGGAACGCCTACCTTGCATATCATTAACACAAGGTGGGTTGCCGCATCCAAAAAATGACGCACAAGTCGGAATTTCGTCGTCCGCGGGCATCAAAGTTTAAATATGGGGCAACGTTTGCGCTGAATGTGCGTCAAAATTTTTGACACACACTCGGCGCAGACGGAGTATAAATATGCCCCTAAGTTGGTCATGGACCCCCTACTAACACTGTAGAATCAATGCTCACCCCTAACAGATTGCCATGTATGCTCTGCACCAGCATGGATTTATGGAAGACCCTGCCATTATCTGTGACTAGACAAATAGTGGTGGCAAAGATGGTGGGGCTCCCCAGGCTGTTGTATTTCTTCACTACTCTGCCCTCTGCCCATTGTTATCCCCCAACAGATTTTTAAAGCCTTAAACCTGACTGAACTTATATGGGGATCAAGCAGATGTAGGGTAGTACTGACCAAATTGCAACACTCAATGGCAGATGGAGGTCTGGCCGTGCCAGACTTGGAGGTGTATTATCTAGCAGAGCAGCTCCAGTGGTTTACCTAGTGGATTGCTTCATGACTGAAACCAAGTGGAGAAATTGATGGAGCTTTCCCAAGCTCCTCTATACTATTCCAGATTATCCTGAACCCCGGACACCCACTTTGTGTCGGGCATGTGGCCTTGCAGGTCGTCAATCATTGTTGGCGGCACTCCCTCAAATGTACTCATGACTTGTTTGTACCAAGCTCTATGGTTCGATATTGTTACACCCATGTGGAAAGTACTGAGGAAATGGGGGGGAAGATCTTGCACTGCTACTTACCTAATCAGAATGGACCACAATACTAACCAAAGGGCCCAGGAATGCTTGTTTTTAACTAATTATTTGTTATTTCCGGCACAGGGCATACCTCACCCCTGGTAAGATTGCTCACGTCTTCCAAGCCACCATGGCAGCTTGTCCCAAATATGGAGAGCTGGGAGCCGAAATGCTTAACATGGTTTAATCTTGCCCTGACCAGACTGGCCTTTTGAAGAAGTGGTCGCGTTCATTACTGAAGTTACTCAGAGGTCCATTCTGCACACTCCACAGAATTCTTGCGTCCACAACTATGAACTGGAGAGCCCCAAGTGGCCCAAATATGACTAGATGGAGGGCAGGCCATGAGAACGCAGTGCTGACAGAACCTGACTTGGACACCGCTAAACACTGTCTTTCACCAGTAGACGAACCAGCAAAGGAATACGACTAATCCTTCTTATCTTTATATGTTGTTGAGGGCACAGAGTACTTCAAGGGCCGTCATTTCATGGTATTGTAGAGTACAAGAACCATGTTATGTAGGGGGTCCTAAATAAGGGCAAGGACATGCACTGGGGTGACCGCGGGTTGGGGAGCTCTTGGCTTGAATGGGCAGGTAAGCAATAATTTGTACACAATGTGCCTGGTATTACTGTCCTTCGCTATACTTATTGCCAACATCTGGCCTTTGAAATGCAGCGTATGTGTAGTTACTTAATACTGTACCACTCAGATCTGGCGGATGGTGTTTGACTTGTTGGAAAACCTAATAAAACTTTGTGTAAAAAAATGTTACAGCAACGTAGATAATATTTCGGGTAAATATAAAAGGAACTACATATCACCATATATTATAATATGTTAAAGCTATGTGACATAGATCTTACAAGAATATACATATTTTGTTGATATGTAAACCATAAAATTCAGGGTCACAAATGATATTGCTCAAGTAATTTAAAGACTGATTTTGTGGTTTTGGAGCAGTGTATGCCAGACTCAACACTGAAGTTCATAAACCAATCTATCTAGCTACCTTAGAATAAAAGTTAAAGTGAAAATGTCAGTTAAAACAAAACATATGAAATTCACCTGTTAGAGTTAATTCAAGTACGTATAGCTTGTACCCATGCCAGGCACAGACATCAATTATATAATTTCAGTAACATTTTTCTTTAAGTTGTGGCCAGCCAATCAGAGCACAAACTCCTGTGAGAGGAAAACAGGTCGGCGGGAAAGAGGGACCACTTGGCCAATCAGAATGCTTTTTTGATTTAAATTTGCTTGTTTGCAGAATTCCCACTAGCCAAATTCTCCATATATATACATTCTGAACCTTAATTTCTCAAAAATTACTTAACAGATATACACCCAAACTCAGAATGAATGCATTGTAGGTAAAAATCTAGCTTTCAGCTAAATTTGTGTAATTCTGCTTAGCCGTTTTGGCTATAGCACTGTTCAAAAATCGCTATGGAATTATCATTGAGAAACTGCTTTTGTGGACCCACTTTTTCTTGGCCCCAGCTTGGCAGATCACCCCAAAATGTTCCAGGAAGCAGTTGAGGTGGATTAACTTTTTTGGGGGGAAATGTTTGTGAAGATTCGTCAAATGGCACCAAAGTATATAATGACTGATGGTTCAACAAATAAAAGCCTGGAAAAGCCCTAGAATTTGCATGTTATTATATGCAATGTACAAGGAACACCTTAATTCAGGCTGTATGCCAAGCTAAATATACCGCTGCAGCAATGGTACAGGAAAAATGACTGTCAACCATGTACAAAATACGGCAAGAAGTGAAAGCTATAGTGTTTGATGGACCAGCAAGAAACTAAGAAAACCAAGTTTAGGCTATACATACCAGGCCTCTGCCAAATTTCACCCAGATCTATCAAAGGGTGCCAACAATATTGGTAATTCAAATATGTGACCCCCTCAACCTTTTACACTCACAGGATCTGTATAAAATGTACATTTAAAACACCTACACTGGGTGTAATTTGCTACCTCCTTGTCAAATTTGATGCAGATTTGTGAACCAGGGCTAAAGTCATAAGCAAATGAAAATTATATCGCCTTCAATTCTGCTCCCATTGATGAAATGGTACAAAAAGTTATACACCAACAGAAAACCAATAGTTCCAGGATTCTGCCAAATAGTTTGCGGATTTATCGCAAAATAGCAATGTTATTAACTAATACTTTTTTTTGCCTCTCCCTTTTTTAACTGCCCCCTTCCACCTTTAATGGGTTTGTAGAAATGTAATACTAGGCTAAACATGTTAAGTCTCAGTCAACTTTCATGCATTGCTATCAAACTGTGCCAAGTCCATTACTGAATAAGAAGTGTTCTGCCCCACCCCCATTTAACTTTACCTCTCCAGTAGATCTGCGCAAAACCTTATATTCCTGTATTGGGTTTAAGTTACGTTTTGCGTGCCACATTGTACACAGTGGTTCAGACCATACAGCAATAATATTGCAGGGTGTGTCATTTTATCATTAGATGCTGACTGCAGTTGAGTGGACCTCTGGAGGGCTGCGCCACCTAGTAATGCCTGTGATGTGGTTCTTTCTTGTTCTTTGTTGTTATTGTTTCCTGTTTTCTCCTAAGTTCTGCATGAAAACTTAATACAAGTTTTTTTTACAATAAATGAATGTAGATGTATCAAGCAACACCAAAGTTAAACTATATATAACACTAATCTGACAAATGCCATGCAGATGCCTCACCCAGTGCTAAAGTTATTGTAAATAATCCCTTTTTGCCTGCCACCCCATTAAATTAGAGCTAATGGATCTGCATGGATTTGAAAAGACAGGGAGTAATCTTAACATACTAAGGGGGTCATTCTAACCCTGGCGGTCCAAGACCGCCAGGGCTAAAATGACGGGGGCACCGCCAACAGGCTGGTGGTGCCCCACTGGGCATTCTGACCGCGGCGGTTCGGCCGCGGTCAGAAGTGGAAAACCGGCGGTCTCCCGCCGGTTTTCCGCTGCCCAAATGAATCCTCCATGGCGGCGCAGCAAGCTGCGTCGCCATGGAGGATTCTGACACCCCATACCGCCATCCTGTTCCTGGCGGTTCTCCCGCCAGGAACAGGATGGCGGTATGGGGTGTCGCGGGGCCCCTGGGGGGCCCTGCAGTGCCCATGCCAATGGCATGGGCACTGCAGGGGCCCCTGTAAGAGGGCCCCAAAAAGAATTTCAGTGTCTGCTTTGCAGACACTGAAATTCGCGACGGGTGCAACTGCACCCGTCGCACCTTCCCACTCCGCCGGCTCAATTCTGAGCCGGCGTCCTCGTGGGAAGGGTGTTTTGCACTGGGCTGGCGGGCGGCCTTTTGGCGGTCGCCCGCCAGCCCAGTGCAAAACCCAAAATACCCTCAGCGGTCTTTCGACCGCGGAGCGGTATTTTGGAGGGGGAAGTCTGGCGGGCGGCCTCCGCCGCCTGCCAGACTTAGAATCACCCCCTAAGTGCCTGCCAATTCCATTCATATTTGTTGAATAACAAAGGTGTTATATGCAAATCAACAGTCTTTCAACAGGATTTCAGCTAGTAAACACAAAAGTGTTAAACCTTTTAAGCCTCATAGCATCTGTGATATTAGCATTTGAAAAACAGATTTACACCAGACGCATATGCCTGAAGGCAACATGACAGCTTCAAGAGTACATTGTGCTAAACAGCTTCATCCATGATCATCAGTCTGGATTGAGGCCTTAAACAGGCACATAGGGGGTTATTACAACTTTGGAGGAGGTGGTAATCCGTCCCAAATGTGACGGATATGCCACCAGCCGTATTACGAGTTCCATAGGATATAATTGACTCATAATACGGCTGGTGGTATATCCGTCACTTTACCATCACTTTTGGGACAGATTAACACCTCCTCCAAAGTTGTAATAACCCCCATAGTCATCCTCAACAAATGTATAGGAGGAGCTCCTCCTTTCTAAAGAAGAGTTCAAGAAATCAGCCTAACACTCCACAACCTCTCTGCTGAAAATGTTGAAATAGTGGGCAACCATAGCTGGTTCTGCTCTGACATACAATCAATCTTTTGACTCCAATTATAGCCAAAGATCAGGCTTGCCTCAGTCTAGTTGTTCACATGTCCAGTGTCCTGTAGCATGCCTAAAGAATAATCTATCTCCTGCTTTTTGTTGAAAACTTATGTGTTTGCCCTGCCACAGGTGCTTCAAGCAGAATTACTTTGACTCTTATCTGTTGTTCAATTTACTAGTCAATGCTGTGATCAAGGGCATAAAGCTCCAACTGTCCCTGTTCTGCAAAATTTTATGTTTTCTCAAAAGCTCCACTATGTGGAACTGACAAAAGCCAAGGTCATATCACAATTAGACTACTTAAACATTACCTGTATTGCTCTTACTACACAATAAGTAGGAAGAATATGCTTTGGGTCCACTAAGAGCACTCCACTGGCTTCCAATAGAAGCTAAGGTTCAATTCAAAGTGCCTGATTCACAAAGATTTTGCTGTGAGTAGTTGTGACGTGCTTTTGTAGCACTCCTGGCATAATACAAAATTGTAAGAGTAAGCCAGTAGGTGTCTTAGAATACTCCTTGAATTCAGTAGTAACCTGGAAAACTACAAGAGTAAAGCATATTAAATTCTTTGTTAATTGGTAACAAGTTTCTGTGCACTTCCCATAAAGCCAGAAAATTGTCTTAATCTACTAGAGAAAAGCCTTCATAAGGCATCCACCCACCTAAGCCTT
Organism: Pleurodeles waltl; assembly: GCF_031143425.1. Classification (NCBI taxonomy): domain Eukaryota; kingdom Metazoa; phylum Chordata; class Amphibia; order Caudata; family Salamandridae; genus Pleurodeles; species Pleurodeles waltl. The sequence continues at coordinate 731,556,067 of NC_090443.1, forward strand.
CAAGCACTGTTCAAAAAGAGGAAATGCGGGGACAAAACCATGGGTGCAATGCTCAACACTGCGGAACACCCTGCCTTTCTTGAGAGTTGAGCACAACTACTCCTGGTACAGAAACTACTGGAGACAGAATTGTTTAGACTGGACCTCTATTTAAGCACAATACAGATCATAGATTTCGGCTGAAGAATATGAGACACAGATTTTCACCTATATCACAGAACTCTAACTTCACTTTCTTCTGTCATCAAACTGTTTGCTTGTATACCCTTTAGCCCTTGGGAATATTCAAAAGATATCAGAAAGTTGGTTTTAAAACTTCCAAATAAACGAGGAAGTGATACTTTTTCTTGTCGTAGGACTCTTGTTATGGGAATCAGACTGCCGGTTTCAGATGCAGCACCACAGCTTGTGGGTGATTTAGTCAAGCCCACATTGTTTGGTAGTTGTCAGCCTAACCCTTTCGGCTAGCTAGCAGCACCTCATCCAAACCTAGAAAGTAAAGGTGATTTGTGGCAGGCTGATGCATGACATTCTATGACTCCTCAGGGTAGTTGTGGTCAGCAGATCTTACACCTTTCTGTCGCTAGCACAAGTCTCTCACACACACACACGTAGGAAGACAAAAAGAGATGCAGGACAGCATTTATTGAAAAGACTGCAATCTCCAATAAAATATATGGGCTGCAATTATTAGGAAGATGAGGCAGAGCACAATCAGGATTGTTACCATAAGTGAAAAGAAAATGAACACCCCAGCATATTGGAATTAATATGTACATAGGAAACCTACACAAACTCTTAGCTTCTAAGTGACAACATAGCAGTAATATCCCAAATCTGCACGTTGATAGTCTATAGAAGGAACGCCCGCCCCCATTACCTGAAACGGGTCTGCCATGTCTCTTTTAATGGTTGCAGAAACTATGCTGAGGTCAGCAAAGTAGCAGCAGAATGGCATACAGCATGGATGGATCTCCTGGACAGACTGACCTTTCGAACCTTCTCTGGCATGTGTGTTGTTTTATAATAAACATGTTTGTGTTCTGAGAAACTAGCGTGACGTGATCAAGTGTCTAAGTGTCGGGCTGTCTGGACACTCTTGTGGTGATATTGCTAGACAGATTATCATGCACTGCGGTGGGCAACCTTGAGCAGTGGTACAGTGTGAAAATGTTGTACACTGAAAACAATAACAATGCATTTACAAAATAGCAGCTAATTAGAAAAATAAAACATCCCCACTAAATGTCAGCTATGCTTAAATGAATTCAAATGAATACATGAAAATAGAGCATGTAACTAGGTGAAGGGGCACAGGCCACAGGCCTCAGCTAAAACATATGTTCCCAAGTAAGACCCAAAATGAACCCACAATACCCTCCCCATTGTCAGGACAGGAGTGCAAAGTCCAGCACTTAAAACAACTACTCTCTAATACTAAAACACTAAAAGCATATTAAAATGTACATAATAAAATATAAAATATCGAAGTTAACAGGCAGGGCAGGCCAAACCTAAAAAGGTAATTTAGAATTTGAGACAAAAGGTTGAATTCAGTAATAATCATGATCCGGCAGGAAATCTCCAATGTCATCAATGAAGAAAGAAGCTAGGAAGGACTCAATTTCGGCAGGCAACAGGATGACTAGCGCATTAGATGAAAGATCCATGGAGGATATGTGTGCAGATGCCTCAGCCATAGGACTGGCCGAGGGACCATCATTCCTCACAGTGCCAGATGTAGAAGGAGACAGCACATCCAGAAGGGGCAGCTCATAAGACGGCTCGCGTAACAACCGCAGTATCAAAGGGTATGTCTGTGAATATACCCTCATCAAGAACATTAACAGATCCTTGTCCGAAAAAGGCACAGGATTCACAGCCAGGCACACCTTTATTGTGCACTCAAATCAGCACCACAAGCAATGGAAAACTGGCTGCACACAAGTGAGGATCGGTCAGAATGCCAGTGACCAATTCAGCTCTAGTTCCTCCACAAATGAAGCTTCAAAATACTGCATCATGCGATCACAACACAAGTGGGCTGATGGAAGCCCTTCTGTTGAGATGGTACAGCAATTGCAAATGAAAAATAGCAACAGCAGGATACTGCTGATTAATTCCAAAGCTACTGGAACTCCTCCAAAGATACTCACAAAAAGGAGTGGCTAGCCAAGGGAATAACTCTGAACACAGTCTAAAAGGTGCTCACAAATCCAGGACCAACAGCCTTAAAAAAGTGCACAGTGCACAGTCCCCACAGTATTAGATGTATTACAAAAACCTGCTCATTAATGCTCCAAAGTGTTGGTATTTAATAGGGACTGTATCCATGCAGATGACCTTGCTACTTGGAGGTCATAGGTTTCTCTGGCTGATGCCAGAGTCACACGTTTTTGAAACAGTAGCATCTTTAGTCTGCTCAGCTTGTCAAAATTTACATTTGAAGTAGCGATGTGCGGCCGCATTTCTGCCACTTTTATCTCTTGTGTGGGGGGAAATAACACATGGCCGCAGCAAGTTACAATTTGTGAAACCAAAATCACTTAGGTGATTCGAAGCTCCATTCCGCAACAGCCTTCTTCATTCAGCACCACATCACTTCAGTTCGAAAGTATCTGAAATGCTGGGCGAATCAAAGAAAAAGGAGTACCCATTAGATAGCAAGCCAAGTTTGCCACAGCCACATTGCAAGTGCTGTGCAAGGACACCTGTTGGCAAATCATAGATAGATTTACAGAAGTCTCACTTTGCTTCCGCTAAGAAAGACCCCTGTTTTCCCATTCAAACATTTGTAATCGAAAGGCAGCTCCCACACCTTGTGGATGGAGCAGTCCCCTAATTGCTCAAATCTGCTTACAGCTAAATGTTTGAAATACTTCGTGAATTGAAATGTTGAAATGGGCAGATTAATCATCCCGTGTATTAACCATACTGCTGATGGAATTTCCACTACATTAAAAGGCAACTTTTCTTACTTTTTAATGCTAAGCATGATGTAACTCATTTTTTTTAGCCATTATCTGTTGCTGACTTGTCAAATTAAAAGTGGCAAATCACTCTGAGGAGTTAACGTGCTGCCAGGGCATGCGGCCACTCTTGAGAACCTGCAACGTCCAATTCAACTGCATAATGGACCTGAGTTGGCTCTGTCCATAGTGTAAAAAGGACATGCCATTTTGAATTAAGTCTATTGCAGATGACACAATGTTATTTAGTGTGTAAATGCAGTTGGACAATGTGTTCATACCATTATCGACTATGGCCAGAGCCTTCTCAATCTTTTCTTTAGCAATCTGTCTTAAACGTGTGCAGCTGCCATTTGTGAAAGCTTCCATATCTCATCGTATAGAAAATGTTCTGAGCGTGGCTTTCTAGGACCGAATAAGACATTTTGTATGCCAACATCTTTTTTAAAGTAGTCTAAGGTGTTCTTTTACATTTGTTAATGTGGAATATTGTCCACACTATACATTGTCATGATATCTGAGTATTGAGCTGTGACGTAACATGGGTCCAGTCAGCTCACTCTAAAACCCCATGTGGAGTTTACAAAACATGCATGACAACCATTTGTGTCCACTGGCCACAATAACCACCCATTGGGAAAGAGAAAGTAATGAATTAAAGGTACCATTCTGAACCAACTAATGAGCTTTTTTTTGGTGACACTTAAAAATGTCTCACATTTGTCAAAATGCAGTCGGTGTGGACATACTGTGCACATTCAGCTCTTTTATTTTTGCTAACCCAAGGCAAGTTGTTTGCTGAATGGTGTCATTTACAAATATAATTTGTGAAGGAACAAGGCATACTCTAAATAAAGATTCCCTACCTTGTATTTGCCAATCTCGTGTTCCCCACACACTCAACATCAATTGTGTTTTTCCAAAACTCCTAGCCTTCAACGGCTAACTGAGAAACAAAGGAATCTGATTAAACCAATTTGGTGTTGGTTAGCAATACGTTTCTCATTTTAGGAGGAGGTAATTTAAAATAGTAGGACTCACCATTCTTAGCATCATGCCCAGTAAAATATGCAAACTTGTTTCCAAAGGTTTTAGAACTCCTCACTGGCAGAGTCAGACAATGTTCCCATTGATTGTAATTGTAAACTACTCTAGGGGCACCAGCCCAGTGCAGAAAATAATGTCCATAATGATGATAACAGAACGTTTCCGTATAAATCACTGTGGTCGTAAAAACATTCTCACTTTCAAATATAGTACAATATTCAAGATCAGAAAGCATGGTATCAACTGCTTTAACATCCAATTTATCAGATACAACCCCCAGTGTAATAACATAATTCATAGAAACTTTGAAGACATATGGAATGTAATGACTGCAGTAGGCCCAGATATATCATATGGTACTTTATCCCAAACAATCCCATCGGGAACCGGAACAGCTGAAATGTTCACAATGGACAAATCTCTTCCGACGTCATTGGAAGACAGATAAGGTGTTAAAACCTCATCCACCAGTAAAACAGCAGAGCGTTCAGGAAGATAGGAGATAGTGACCATTTATCAGCAGAAAGAAAACAATGGCAAAACAACTCCAAAGAAGAAAGGTAAGCAGTGTCAATACCATCTATAGATAGTACAGTGGATGAACCAAATAAATGTTTTTAAGCCAGGTGTAAAGCTTATGTGCTCTTGATATAGGTGCAGTTGCTGAGGTTGAAGAATTTGAAGAAAAGTCATCAATGTCGGTAAAATAACCAGAAGCAGTTTATGCAAAAACTAGGGCCAGTGCAGAACTGGTAGATGTAATCAAATTTGGTGGTTTGTAATACACAATGTCATCCATTAGTATTGAATTGGAATAGAAGAGATCTACATGTTGGACATTTCTTGTAGATGAAGTGGTGATAGGAATTTACAAAATTCTCCGCCCTCCCCAAGTTCAGGGAGACAATTGTAGCATCAATACTTGTGGAAACATTGTTGAATCCTTGAAAAGGTATATCCCATTGGGAGGCAAGGGAACTACCCAGAAACCCTCTTGGTCTGCTGTGCAGGCTCAGCCACATGCTGCAATTTGACATTGTCAATTGCAACAAAGCAGTTTTCTTTAGAACCATGCAGCAATGTTAAAATGACACTTCTGATACTGTGTATTCCCAGGGCTGGAACTTGTGCTCTATATGTTGGCCAAAATTTCTTTTAACAGCAATCTTTTCACACACTAGACCCCCAAGTTTAGTAATCCAGCTGGTAAGTGTTGTTGGCAAATCCCTCATTCCCAAGGTGGTGGCATAAGCAGATGAATTTTCATCACAGAATTGTTGTATTTCCTGTAAAACAGCAGCACATTAATTAATGTCACAGCACCAGGCCCATCAAGATCTGGGACATACATAGGAATCCCAAATAAGACCATGTAATGGATACATCCTCCCAAGGACCTTCTGGGCAGATTATTTAGTGCTCTCTTGACCCCATATAGGTGATGAAGCCACCTACAAACAGACCTTAGTACTCTTGCTGTTAAGGATTGCCTTAAGTCTTGGTTTTTCTGCTCCACAACTGCGTTTCTCTCTGGATGGTAGGAAAACGAGAAATGGTGCTGAACACCCATCATTGCCAAGGTGTCCCTGAATGCCCTGGAGGTAAAAGCAGGGCCCTGGTCCGAGATAGAGTGTCAGCCAATTGTTGCGGCCATACCATTGGAATCTGGAGCATGGGTCAACAGTGACTTAGATGTATTTGTATGCACCATCATGTTGTAATGGACTGCAATGGTCCAGGTACACAGATTGTAGTAGTTTATTGGAAACTAAGGGCCAGATGTATGAAAAATGCAGTCTGCAATTTCTTAATTCCGAATCTTTGTGATTCGCTTTTAGGAAATCACAAACTGCAATGTACTAATGTCTCTCAGACACATTTAGCAATTCGCCGTGGGCTGCAAATGGACCTGCCTCATCAATATTCATGAGGAAGGTCACAATATACGATGCATTGTGAATGGTTACAATCACAAGGATGGTGGCCTGCTAGGGTCAGCAGACCACCATGTCTGTGATTGCTTTTTCAGTTTAGCAATTTGTTGTAATGCAGCCCGTTTTCCATAAAGGAAAACCAGATGCATTAAAAAAAGAAAAATGAAAAGTTTTCTTTTCATTTCTTAAGCATAGGCAGTGGTCCATGCAACCGCTGCCTACTCTAAAAAAATGCTCGCACCCCCATTCACCTTAGGGACCCCTTCCCATTTGTAAATGGCTTACCACCAACTTGAAGATGGTAGTAACTTAGAATGTTTTACGACCACATTCCCAGTTGCAAAACATTCCTACATACCAGTGTGACTTGTGATTAGGTGACGACCTTGGCATGCCCCTTCCTAATATTGAATTGTTACTCGTTTTATGATTAGGTACAAGATTGCCAAATCGCAAAATAGGGTTTTATACATTCAAAAATGCTTTCCCTGGTCGCGGACAACCCAATTCTGGGATTCGGTCTGTGTGTGATCAGAAAAAACTTTGCACATCTTGCCCGAAGAGGGGTGTCTGTGGTGGGCATTTGATGGTGGACCCTTTAATTTGTTGGCAGATGTCACAACAAAAGACATACTCTTTGGTCTTTTTATATAGACCTGGCCACCAACAGTGTTTTTGGAATAGGGACATGGTACCTGTCACACCAGCATGGGCAGAAGCAACACTCTCATGCGCTGCTTTTATGGGATCTAATCTCTAATCTTGAGTGGGGATCACATGGTCTCCACCCCTGGAATGGTTGAAAATGCAATAGTTTGTGTCCTGATGTGGTAGGAATATTTTGCAGGGTATGCTTTTGGTAAAGGCTTGCTGTCTACCGAAGCTTTCACAGCAGCCAATATCTCATCATTCAGGGCCTGATTCAGACCTTCCGCCAAGGTCCCGCCGACAAATGACCGCTCCGCGGTCAAAAGACCGCGGCGGCCATTCAAACATTTCCGCTGGGCCGGCGGGCGCTCTCCCAAAGAGCGCCCGCCTGCCCAGCGGAAATGCCCCTGCAACGTGGACGCCGGCTCAGAATTGAGCCGGCGTAGTTGCAGGGGTGCGACGGGTGCAGTTGCACCCGTCGCGTATTTCAGTGTCTGCAAAGCAGACACTGAAATACTTTGTGAGGCCCTCTTACGGGGGCCCCTGCAGTGCCCATGCCATTGGCATGGGCACTGCAGGGGCCCCCAGGGGCCCCGCGGCACCCCCTACCGCCATCCTGTTCATGGCGGGTTTCCCACCATGAACAGGATGGCGGTAGGGGGTGTCTAAATCCCCATGGCGGCGGAGCGTGCTCCGCCGCCATGGAGGATTCAATCGGGCAGCGGTAAACCGGCGGGAGACCGCCGGTTTGCCCTTTCTGACCGCGGCTGAACCACCGCGGTCAGAATGCCCTTGGGAGCACCGCCAGCCTGTTGGCGGTGCTCCCGTGGTCGGTGACCCTGGCGGTCACCGGCCGCCAGGGTCAGAATGACCCCCTCAGTCTTGTATGGGATTGAGTAATCGCAGCAACAGAAGCCGTAGCTACTTCAGATTTGGCAGCTTCATCAGCCAAAGTGTTTCCTATAATATGTATGAACTACATGTGCCTTTGGTAGCTTTACTTTAAGATCTGCTACCGTTCCCATGAAAATGTATGCAGGATGGTGTTCCCTTTGGAGTCTCTGAACCCATTTAGGCTCCAGTGATGTAGGTATTCATAAAAGGACTGGACACATTAGTATGAATCATACGCAATCAAAGTACAAATTTCAGGATCCATGTGTTCCAGTGCCAAAATTAGAGCCTTGAGCTCTGCAAATTGTGCAGTGCAGTCCACTAGGGTCTGCATGTAAGTATGTTGAGGGTCAAATTTACCACCACTCATTACCCTGTTAATAGCTGGTCAAACGTCGGCATATTGGTGTTTGGCACCTAAAGCTGGTTGTTTCAAACCATCAGAATAAATTATGATCTGATATTGGTCACGAGGCAAGATGCTAGTGGGCATGGGGTACTCAAGTTTATACTGAAAGATTTCTTGGGTCTGTAGTTTTGGGTCAAAAACATAATCGACATCAGTGGCCCTCAGAGACATTACCCATTGAATCCAATGTAGATTTAATGCTTTTGCTTACGGGATGCTTTAGCTTTAGTGACACTGGGGTAACGACAATTATGTGTTTGCCTTGGGCAAGTGGTCTCTGCTTAATGACAGTCATCTGTACAGCAGTCAGTATTTTTTCTGTTGGTGTGAAATGTTTAGCATTGGAGTTCAAATGTGATTTGTATGTTATGGGTACCATGTCACCGTCGTTGGATGTGACATAGGTAAACCCAATGGCACCCCGAATTACTCTGATGACCAAATTTATTTTGTTGTTACATGTGTATAACTGTTGTGCTTCTAGCATGTCTTGTTGTAATGCGTGTGTGTTCAGGTGGCCAATGTTTGCTTGAAAAATCTGGACAAATTAGATCATAAAGAGGTTTTATGCATTGTGCATAGTCTGGAATGTATTTTCTGCCAAAACTGAAAATTTAAGAAACCCAGCAATGTCTGTAGCTTCCTGATAGTGCTTGGAGGCTGAAGTTGAGCGCATTTTTCTAGAAAGTGTGGGGCTAGGCTCTTGTCCTCATCAGATAGTTTATATCCTAGGAATAGGACACTAAGAAAAGCAATGTTGGTTTTCTTAAACTTAAATTCATAGTTGGGGCAGGGAATCCTAAAACAATGCGATCTACCTGGCCTAAATGTGCATTGAGGTCATCATCTGTGAGTTAGAAGTCATCCACAGAGAATGACCCAGGGCTATTCTTATACCCTTGGGGAAAACAGCAACATTTCCTTTAAGAGCCAAGTGCACAGAAGGTGCTTAAATCCCAGCTTTCAGGCACTAGATTTTGGCAGAAATTATCCAAGGTTGTTTTGTATTTTTTTACACACTATATTGTTAATAAGTGCTGTGCTGTGTGCATTTGTTATTGCAAATGTGCATGTATGACTGTTAAGATGGCTGTAAATTAAGACTATTCTATATGAGTAGTCAGCTTTTGCACTGGGAAATAAAGGATTACTCATTGCAGAGACACAGGGTTCAATTACTCCCTGGTCAAGTTGTGTGAGAATTTCCCTCACTGGTGCTTCAGCTTCATGTTTAATTAGATATTGAGACTGGGTCTGTGGAGTTGCTCTGCTCTTATAGGAATAATAGGGACGTGGACCCTTGCTTGCTGTGCCACTGGATTCAAGCTAGCCTGGTTAATGAGGGGTGATACGGTCCCAGGATGTTTGTTTCCAGTCCAGGGAGGCCCTGGATTGGCAGTTCAGGCTAGACTGTTCCCATGGGAAGCACGGTCAAGATTGATTTGCATATGGCTGGTCCGAACTGTGGTGATGTGGCAAGCAAAATAACGATAGTTTAAACCCAGATCTGTGACTGGGGGTGAGTGTTTGAAAAGTTTCAACACTCTGACCGTCATTTTATTTGGTTTTATTTTGGTTTTGCTAAAATTATATTTGCTTCATAGTACGAGGAGTGGATTAAAGGAGGTAATAAACGAAATATGATATTGAAACCCACAAGGCAAAAACACATTTTTTCCCAGGAAACAAACTTAGTGGAAGCTGCAGCAAAAAGATATTGAAGAGTATGGAGACTGTCATTCTCCTTTTCCAAGCAGTCATGTAATGAGTCATTGCGCCACTTTGCAACCCCTTGCGCCACATAATGCCTGTGTCAGGCATAATGTATGCAAGGGGGTGTTCCCACGCAGGGAGGCCTGAAAAAATGGTGCGATGAAATTTACAAAATTTCACTGCACCATTTTTTCTGTCATTTTTACCGCCTGCTCAGGGCAGGAGTTAAAGTAACGCACCCATAATTATCTACGGGCCTCCATGTGATTTGCTGCACTAGCGTCAACACTTTTTACGCTACCGCAGCAAAGCACCACAATAGTGTCAAAAATGCTGACCCTGTTGTGGTAACAACCGCCATGGTGTGCCGTATTGTACATATGGCATAACCATGGTGTTGTAAGGGTGTTGTTAGGGGAGTTAATGAGGTGCACAGGGGACGCAAGAGTGAGGTCCAGATTTACTAAGGGTTTGCATCGGCTTTGTGTTATGCAAGACAATACAAGTCCTTAAATCAGATTTACTATGCCATGCAGAGCCACCTTTGCATGGCTGTGAAGCACTGCTTTATGTTACTCTCCACTGGGAAGGCATTCTATGAGTGGAGTGTGTTACCATGCATTGGTGCATTTCCAGATTTTGCTAATACTGATAAATCTCGTAATGCGCAAAAATGCTGTGCTTTATCAGGCGAGGCGTAATGAGGAGAAATAAGTGTATTTCTTATGTTTTTTCCTATTTCTATGTGTGCTGATTTCTGCAGCACACATAGAAAGCGGAAAACGCCTCAGAGGATTACTTTTGTGCAGGAAGGTGCCTCTTCCTGCACAAAAACAATCCTGCCTGTAACGTAGGCACCCTTGCACCATTGTACAAGGGGGCCTGCGTTCGGGCTTGGCAGCCACAAGTGCACCAGCACAGAGAGAGCAGGAATGAAGCCGTGTGTAATTAAATATTGCACATTCCTGCCCTCTCCATTTCATGCAATGCAGCGTAGCAAGGTGCCTTGCTGCGTTGTGAGACTTGTTAGTAAATATGTCCCCAACTATTAATTGATATAGTGCAGAAAATAATTAAACTAGCCATACTTGAGGAGAATCATTTCCTCACAGTCACCTGGGTTGTATTGAGGCGACGGTCACAGCATATTTGTTGTTTAGTATGGCACAGGTGAAGGATGCATATATGTTCTAAAAATGCCTCATTTATTAATGTAGATGAGTGACCCCTTAGTAATTTTGGTATTCCTAAAGTATGAACTTTTGGCACACGTCATTTTTCTAAACACATCCAATAGTGATTCATTGTTGTAAATTCCTAGGAATATTCTTTTAATGGTTGTGAGATGGCGGTTTTTAGTCATTCAGTCTCTGTTTCGATGGTAGCAGTTGAGCCTACAATTTTCCCAAAACAAATCTGATGGTTATTTCCCACGTTCCACAGATTTCAGAAAGGCATCCCAGCCTAAGAGCTTAGTACAGCAGATTTCAGATGACCCATTTCTCTCTGGTGAGAATATGCTATCAAAACGTTAGTCAGCCGTGTCGCGGACCTAATGCAAATATTAAACAACCTGTCAAGGTGTATTCGAAAGCATTTATTTTTCTGCTTAATTAGATGCAATACATTTGACTGGGGGCTTTTTTGTTTAACTGAATTAAAATAGAGAATTGCACATGTTGTGGCGAACCAGCTGAAGTAAAAAATAACGACGCAAACAGCACTTGTGTAGCCCTGGAGGAAGGCATGGATACTAATCAAAAATTGATCAAACTGCCTCTGGCAGGATGTTTTTCTGAGGCTGTATGAAAAGACCAGCAGTTTCTGTAAACCCCTCTAGCATATTTATCTGTATTGACCAGCAGCAGCTGTGACCCCACTGCATCATGGTCTGGAAGATACAGTCACCCGCTTCTTAGCCTGAAAAAGTTCTTCTCATGGGGGCGGCAAGCAATGGCACGCATACAGCATTGGCACGCAGACATATATTCTTCTTCTCCTTGCCGGGCTTTTATCTTTCCTTATTACTCCTTCTGCCATATCCTGGGGACATAGGAGAGAAATAAGTCTTTGTAGTCTTTACATCCCCACCCAGCTTTTGTTTTCCTTCTGTGGTCCTGCAGCAGCAAATAGGCTTTGATCCCAAAGGGGCAGGGAACAGGACAGGGATGAGACTTTCCACTAGATGTACCAGCCATTATCACTGAGTAACTGCTCTGTTTCCTGCAGCTAAACTCATATAAAGTAAAGTAAAAATGTAGTTTAGTAATCACACCTTGAGCAGAAGCAAAATGTGAATTAACAGTTGAACAAACCAGTGGATGAACAATACTGGTTGAAAGCCCCTCTTAGTATGTCATATATCTTTATCAAAATCAAAAGAACCTGCCTATCGCTAGACCTAAAAATTGACCTGAGGTTAGTTCGGGCTATAATACTCTGAAGAACTTTACAATAAAAAACAAGCATTGGAAAGGGCAATAGGGCTGGCAATGGCTGCTAGTCTTTTCAGTTTGTCAGTTTGTTTTGCCATTATTTTTGTAAAATTTTATAAGTGGGGCAGGAGCTGCCAATTGTAACCAAAATACAACAAGCATTTGCAATGCAACGGGTCTCGCGTTTGCTCATGTTAGAGCTGATCGCGTTGTAAACTCCTAACCCGACTTTTCACCTATCGGGCAAAAGTGCATTTATATACGTAACCCGAAAAAGTGCAATTAACTATGTAAAGCGCTCGACTTCTGCCAAGCGAGATCGCGCTCGTAAATTAGAGAAAAAGAAGTCCACGAGCCCGATGGAAAACAGCGAGCCTCGCATGTTTTCTGTACTTGGTCGCTGTGCTCGAGGAGGGCCAGCCACCGGAAAAGGCATGACATATGCGTGCCTTCGACTAATGAAAGCAAGCAGATTTTATTAGGCAAGCCCACGAACCAATAAAAAACACTGACGTGATGTTGACAGGGCTCCCAGCCCTTTTCTGAACACTAAAGAGTCTCGCTGCGATACGCATGCAGGAGCGCATGCAACGTAGGCTCGACCCTAAAAAACACAGTCTCATCCTACCGAGCACTGCTGCTGGCCGCCACCTCCATGTTCTTCTCCTGTCCCAAGTAATAAGTCAATAATATGAGAATAGCTACTGGAGGCCATTTAACAAACAACTACAGCTACCAGAGCCCTTTGACAGAATGGGAAAGCTATGCCTACCTCACAGCTCGCAACACATGCCATGTGTGATCTTGGCTGGCTCGTGAGTTTATATTTACTAACTAACTCTCTTTGAGCAAGCAACAATCTGGTATAGACAGGGGTGACTGTAATCTATGGCACCTGACTATTAACAAACCCCCTCATTCGCACATGAAATCTGATAGAATGTCACACACTGCACATAAATGAATCAATATAGGTATTTCAGCAAGCTGTCCACTGTCATATTTCAAACGCTTCACGTACATTTTGCAGTTTATTGTATATCTATTTATCTATATTTATCTGGCGTACTTGTAAAGTAAAGCGCTACACAGAGTCATAAAACTGATTCAAAGCACTGCACATATCTGAACCCAAAAGAAGTAGAGAAAATCCGATTTATTTAGCTGTCGAATGGTTTTAAGGAACAGAAGAGAGTAAAGAGATTTTTTGGAAACAGATGATTATTTCCAATATAGGCAGGAGGAGAGGAGTCGCTGCGATTTGCGCAAGATCAACCATGGCAACTTGCGGAGCTGGGACACGACTTGCAAAACTAACTTCAAAGAAGCAAAACACTTCACTACTCATGACAAGTAAGCACTTCTAGACAAACACAGGCGTTGCTCATCAAGGTGTGGATTTAGTAAGTAACCTGTCCGATCAGTGTCAGCTCTGAAACATCTTCATCGGAGCTGTGAGTTGCCTACGAAGTCGATGTGTGTTTCGTCAACACATTCATCCGATGAGCTACCGAGAACTATACGAGCCCAGCTCTGAGAAGTTAATAGGTCGCCGCTGCCACTTGTTCTGTTTAGTAGCCACGGACTAGAGGACACTTCCAATCAAACAAAAGTCTTTCAAAATGTCACTTACATAACTGAAAAACAGCCTTGGTCAAGGCAAATGTAGACACCACCTCAATTACAATGCACTCTGATTCTAAGCACTATAGGATCAATGTGCCCTAATTTGGCGGTTTTCAGTTTCTCAAATTCAAAATTCTAATGAACAGATTGAGGGTACAAAGCCTGCGACCTGCAGGTTGCATGCGCATCTCATCAAAGACCGCTCAACCCACTGAGCTGCCTTTCCTATATTTCAAAACACATAACTACGCAACCTCACAAAAACACACTGGCGTAACAAGCAAGCTGGAAGGAGCTATATGCAGACTCCAAAGGCAACAGAACCGCCCCGCTACCTGGTCCAGGAGGTACGGAAATCAATGCCAACTATCTGAGGTAGGTAGAGTGAATTTGCAATGGGGCGATGCTCCTTCTTCCTAAAGGAGCAGCCACCGCTGCTGACTAGCTCCCTTTGGTGGACATAGGGGTGAGGGGTGTAAAGCGCTCGACTTCTGCCAAGCGAGATCACGCTCGTAAATTAGAGAAAAAGAAGTCCACGAGCCCGATGGAAAACAGCGAGCCTCGCATGTTTTCTGTACTTGGTCGCTGCGCTCGAGGAGGGCTAGCCACCGGAAAAGGCATGACTTATGCGTGCCTTCGACTAATGAAAGCAAGCAGATTTTATTAGGCAAGCCCACGAACCAATAAAAAACACTGACGTGATGTTGACAGGGCTCCGAGCCCTTTTCTGAACACTAAAGAGTCTCGCTGCCATACGCATGCGCGAGCGCATGCAACGCAGGCTTGACCCTAAAAATGGCTAAAAACTAAAATATTTTTGGGGTGCAAATCGCACACATTGTCCGCGGCATAACTACTTGAGAGTGGATGCGCTCTTTGTGAAAGAGCAGAATGCCGTTACTTACAGTGCAGTTAGCCAACAGCTGAAGTGGGCTGACCGACTGCCCTATGTTGTGTGCTGCAGTGTTAGGAAAGAAGTGTGTCTCACTCAACAACAGGCAAACACATAGGGAGGACTGGCTGGATGATATACTTATTTTAGTAAAATAAAAAGGTCTCATCAAATGCCAGACATAAAAAGAAACAAAACAGTGCCACTTGCAATTCTGGGGCCTTGATTTAAATTTGGATTTAGCACAAGGCCCCAGAATTACAAGTGGCATGGGAGGGTGATTCAGCATCCTTTCAGGACCGTATGGTGCCTTTGCACTAAGCTTTGAAAGTATACTCAGCACTCAAGCGAGGAAGAAAAGGACCAGATTTAAGAAGTGGGAAAGGGAGCACCAGGGAAAAACACATAATGGGCAACAGAGGTGAAGTAGCTGATCATTGCACAAGCAAGATAATAAGAAGAAAGTAGCATTAACAACAGTTGAAAAGAAGAGGTAGGCAAAATGGAAATCTGTAATTAAAGAGGACCAGAGCCATATTGGTGAAATGTGGGTCTCTTTCCTCACATTCAAACAGGACAGATAAAAACTGAACTTAAAGTAACAAACATGGTGCCACTCGACTGTATTTTAACAAAACCGAATGTGGTATTCCAGCCTTTCTTTCCAAATGTAATTCCAGAGGTCAGGTTGGTTAAACCAGCGAAGATGAAAAGTAGTCTACACGGGTGGAAAGCAGAAACATATCATTCTGTACTGTGTGACAACTATTAGGTGTCCAACCTTTGAGTGATGACCCAGAGTCCTCTTGGAGGGTACTGCTCTTGTTTTCAGGTGGAATATATCAGCCGTCACAAGAAAAATTATTGGTGGTTGCTGCATAGGTCCTCAGCAGTCGCTAAGCACTCGTTGCTGAGGTTGTCGTCTTTTCCTTTCCAGAGAGGTATCCTTCCTTCCTTATTTCTGAATTGAGCGTTGTATTTTCTTCTTTGCTGACATTTGGGATTGAATCTAATTTTGACGTGTGAACTCCATTATTACTGCAAGTAACACCTGTCTGTTTGAGTCATCTCTTTGAGATCTACACTGTGAAGACAGTTGTGTTTTGTTTGAATACACCTCTTGCCATCTTATTTCCCGGAATAACAGGCTCTATTGCTTAAATGTTGTTCTGTGCTGTGGGCTGCCTATTAGATAGCCATCTTTCAAAGGTTGGGAAACAACCCTGCAACACCTTGGGGAGCCATACTCTAGCTTTCAGGCAGAATGTGTGGCTGGCAGAATAATATTTGAGGGTGGTCGCTACACTACTATGCTGTGGACATTTATGTGTTCAGTGGACCAGAATATTGGGCTTAATTCAGGCGTCCAAACTCATTACACATGAATTAGCAGTCTGGGATGAATGGTAAACCATGAGGGATGAAGGTGGACTCCTGCTGCATGTGATACAATCAACCATGAGGCATTTGTCATCTGGCTGCAGGGGTGATCACAGGTTCTGCCATCCATTGTAGTCAGTTTTTTTGTCAGAGTGTACTGAGAAAACGTATCTGCTTCCTTTTAGGTCAGATGGAACTTCTCTCAGGATCTGACAAATCCCTTGGTTTACTCCCTTTGTATGTATGCTTCTTGTGGAAGTTGGCATGATGCTTCGGTTTTAAGACTTTCCCATATACATGGTGACACCCCATTGCTCCAGATAGTTGATTAGTTATCCACCAATTCTATTGGCTGTCCTGGAGCCTAACTTTCTGCTATGCATATCTGAACGAAGGATACCTTCTTGAAAATCTAAGGGGACAAACCAAAGGTACTGTTGTTTGGCACTTCCTGTAGGTCAGCATCTTGCTCTCTGGAAAAATTGAGTGAATCTTCTGTCTCCTTTGCCTCCGTTAAGAACTTGGGACTTTTGCTGAGGGATGAGCTTGCTTTTAACACCCAAGCACAACATACCTGGGCTGGAGACGCTTGGATGTGTGCTGTCCCATTTTTATTATCGCAATTTCTCTAATTAGGCTTCCTATCAAGGTTCTTAACAAGCCTCATTTATTTCAGAATACTGTAGTGTGTAGCCTTTATCTATACAAATATGGCTCGGCTGCATGAGGCCTTTCATTGGTTGCCAATTAAACATCATGTGCAATTCAAAACATGTTGTATGATGCACCAGGCTTCTTAATGGGCCAGCCTTTTATTTCTGATGACTCTGGTAACACGTTATGGTCAACACACATTTTCAAGATCAGAAGACCAATGTGTACTCGGGGTCCTCTGTTTTAAACAGGCCCTTCACGATTAGAGAACCTAAAGCGTTTTAGGGTCTTAGCTTTGGAATACAAAGACCCTGGACGTCAGACACCTTTCAAACTGTGGATACTTAAGGAACAGCTTGAGAAGTTCTCTATTAAGTTACTCTAATTGCTGCCTTTAGGGCTCCTAATGCCAAGATGCAGACGGGTAAACGTTCACTTTAGAAATGTAAAAATAAATACATTCTCTCCAGAGAGCGCGAACCCTCATGCAAGGTTAAAAGCAAATGTGGACATTTCAAGGTTGGTGTCTGTACGTCAAATTTTTAGTGCTACCTGAGAAGCTAGTTTAAGGTGCATAGGGGCAGCCTACATGCTAGCTTACACTATATAGTTTGAATAGCTTCTGCCAGAAGAAATCAAATAAAGAAGGAAGGGGAACTGAACTGAAAAAAGGAAATGAAATAAGTATTTTGAATAAACCAACATCAAGAGATTCCTTGCCTGAATTGCAGGCCTTGCTGAATACTCATCACTATATTTGTGTGGCTCGGCATGAGCAAACCTTAGTTGGAGAGGGAGGCTTGCGGTATGTCTCACCACACAATAAATTCACTCTCAAGTTGGCAGTCGAATCCAGGGGCTCCCCCATCCGGTATCAATGGTCTGCGTTGAGTTTGAACTGCCTTCAGCAGTCCTCACTGCCTCATAAATGTGTGTGCCTCTGACGTTCTGAAGTGTCCATTTATCCTAATCCCCCCCACGCACCATACTGAACGGGAAACACATGGAGTAATTATAATCTATTAAATCCCAGTGGCTCTGTAGTCAGCAGCTAATGTTCAGAGCCCTTTAACATTTCAAAATCATGCTTCTCTCTTTCTCCTAATGGAGAGAACTTATTTAGACATGTTTATCTTTTCATTAGTTACTTGGAGGGAGGTTCACAGACATATCAGGACAAAATATCTTTTATGTGATGTTTAAGGGCAAAGGGGGAGAAAAACCTCTAGTCCCCTGTACCGAACCTCTTCAATCTTTTAGAAGGATCGAGCAAGGGAAGCTTTTTTAATTTTTAACATTGTGTAGGGGAAAAATCGACTATGCATAGAGCCCTCCCTATATCTCTGCTTACTTCCATTGTTCAATTCACCAAAATGGCAGGGGTAGCGGAAGTAACATCGCGCGACCATCACACGCCCTTTTCCCCTTAAATTTCACTCTTACAGACGTGCATGCACACACACCACACCTGCACACAATCTCCCACGTAAACACACACCCCCGCCCACAAGCACGCACACAACATACGTTAAAAAGCATGTTATTAAATATGAGCTGCCACTGTGTTCCAGGCACTGACTGCCACCTCTGAGGACAGAGGTCGCAAAGGCAGTCTTAAGGGTCACAAGGGGCGAGTCAGGGGTCGCAGCATATTTGTTGTTTAGTATGGCCCTAAATGACGTCCATGCTTACTTCCCAGCTGCCCCTTTTTAGCAACAACATCCTCACTTTTCAGACCAATTTAGTTGGCAAATGTGAATGTGCATTTCACTTTTTTTTGTTCTTGAAAATCTGTTCTGCCACAGGAATAGACAGCATGTTTATTCGCCACAGGCTCCAATGTCATACCTTTAGTTCATTAAGAGGGTTTTATAATGACAATATTCAAATGTTTATTTATTTTAACCTTGTGGTCTGTATTACTGAATTAAATTCTCAGCTTTGTCATGTGAGCAAAAAATTATGTTTTTGAGGACAAATCACCTATACCTCAAGTTGTAAACGTGTTTAATGTAAAAAGATGTTATTTAAAACCAAGCTGTACATTATGTTGTTTGGTAATAGCATATTGTCGTCCCTCATCTCTTTATTATGTTTTTTATAATGAGATTTGAACCAGACTCCACCCAAGCAATAATGTTCTAGGTACCACGTCGCAAGTTTGAGATGATCCTCGTGACATAAAAATCATTTTTGTAAAGTGCGCCTCTGCTCCTTAGAGCTAGATTCATGGAATATCAAATCTGTACCAAAAAAAGACATTACCTTGAAGGGACACAGCATACACTCACATGCTCACGCGAACTTTTGCAGCAGGTGCATTAAACTAAGTTAACTTCTGATTTGTTGGATATATGCTGCAGGTTAGACAGTGCAGCAGACAGTCATGGAGATACTCACAAAGGCAAGGTACCCTTGTGAGTAATTTATATATGTCATTTACCCAACTACTTTTGAGTAACTTTAATTCTTTTGGCTATTCACAAAATCAATGTAAAGTTACTCAAAGTTTAGACTTACATCTCCCCTCCCCCCCAACCCAATTTAGGGGTGGAGTCAGAATAATCATAGTTTACAATGGTATAGTTACTACAAATAAAATACAACCATAATTTATGTCTAGTAGGACCTCCTCTCTCGGGGTGGAACCTCTGCCCTCGGGCTGAAATTTCACATGGAAGTGAATAGGAGACCTCTGCTCAAGGGTCCAAATCTCCACTATTGGGGTGGAGACCTCTGCATGGTAGAGAATAGGAAACCTCTGCACTCGGGGTTGAAATTCTGTCCTCACGGCAAAGACCTTCATATGGCAGTGAATAGGAAACTTCCATGTGGCAGGGCATAGAAAAATCATATGCACCTGAAAGTAATCTAAAACTCATAACACATATTCCCTTACTAACACATACATACTGCCCACACCAAAGGATTCCTTTTCAGTTTTTGAGCCTGCAGCCACCACGATTCATTGTGCCTGAAGGATGCTGCCTCTTAAGTAGAGGAATAGAAACTTCCCCGAGGAGGAGACAGCCCTTGTAGTAGAATTTGTGGTTAAGAACTACAAGCAACTACATGGGCAGCCTTCATTCTTCCTCAGTAGAACCCAGAATGCAGCCTTATGGTAGGAGGTCACAGACTCTATGAATGCACTGGGGAGGAGATCCACACAATGGGACACATAAACAAGTTCTTCCAGAGGGCCACCTGGACCCCAATTCCATCGCACCCTCCTCTCTACAATGAAATCCCCACTTGCTATATAGGGCTGCCACTAATGTGGTGCTAGGAAAGATTATACCCATCCCCACCTTTCTCAATATAAAAAAAAAAACTGGCAGTTCTCATGCCTTCATTTCAGCCACGCAGCCCCCAAAATAAATCATACATGTTGTGTTAATTGTGTTTTTACTAGTCATTCATACAGGCCCTCATTCGAGTAGATTGCTTGTTCAGCTGGGGTAGACATCCTTGCAACGACAGCAGAGTAATACACAGGGCAGGTCTTGCAATGCAAGCCACTTACACAACTAGCAATGTCCTTATGCGAACAAGCTGACTGACACACTATAAATAATTTCTCTCACTTGTTTGTTTACATACAAAACATAAATGTCAACATGTGTTTTGCCATGTCTTTTAGTTGTGCTCAGATGTATCCATGATTTTTACGGTGACACAATTATACTACTACTTTAACTTTTTCATTTTAAGGTCCTGTGTTGTTGTCCCATCCATCTCCTGCTATAAAATTTGCTTCTGCTTCTAGCACTGCAACAACACCTCAACTGGCACCACACGTCAAAGGGATCATAAAAACTGGTAAGTTGAACCTTTGCTCTTTTGCCTAAGGATCCAACATCTTTCTTTACTACTGTGAAGATAACTGTAT
This sequence comes from Pleurodeles waltl, assembly GCF_031143425.1. Taxonomy (NCBI): domain Eukaryota; kingdom Metazoa; phylum Chordata; class Amphibia; order Caudata; family Salamandridae; genus Pleurodeles; species Pleurodeles waltl. The sequence continues at coordinate 731,576,557 of NC_090443.1, forward strand.
GTCTTGTCGTGTTGGCACCATGCTCAATATGTCACCCTATTCTTTCATATATTTTTGTTGTCATAAAAATTGCCCTAAAACCTGGTATTTTAATAGTAGCACTATAAGATGTGTTAGGTCTTGTTTTGCATTGCAAGATATCCATTTTTGCCTCACAAAATGAGAAGTGAAACATGTATCTAGCAACTTGTTTGATTTACAGTTACTTACTCCCCCCATGTATGTCTCTCACTTTTGTCAGCATCTGTCATACGACAGTCCCGGGTGTCAACACTGAAAGAATCCACAACTAGGACATAACAGGACATCCTGACAGCAGCAATTAGACCTTCTACCATCTGTGCATCAGGTAAGTATGGGAACCAATTATCTTAAATTCTATGTCTCATTATTTCTCCTTTCACTAATTCAATGTTCCTTTTTTTGTACGTATATCAAATGTTAAAAGGTTAAAAACTTTATTGCATGGTGGTGTATATTTTCCTGTGTGTCTGTCTAATGTATCTGCATTTGTGGTCATGATGACTTATATAGATCGATGATATCACTTGAACCTACATCTTATCACTGAAGCTGCTGGATCTAGACACATGTTTCGAAAAAAACATCTACAAGAACTAAGCTTCAGTAGCTGGCTGCATGGAGCGTCTCCAAAAACCTCATCTCTGTGGCTTGAGCTTGTAATTTCACATTGGTGAGATAGAATAATTTCAGCCATGGATCACTCCTAAATAGCATATGTTGACTTATGCTCACATGGTATTACATTTATTTGCAGAACAATGTTTATTAAAGTACTATGTTGACAAAAAACTGGATTTGATGTACTTCCTCTGATGAAATCTTCTTCCATGTACTGGGGACATTGAGCCTAACAATGAGGCGGAACCATCAACAAGCAGGGGATGGTGGGCAATCAGAGGACAGACTCAGATCCTTCTCCAAGCTATAGCATCTTCAGCCTGCATTGCTCACCAAGAAGAAGAGGAGACAAAGGAGCTGACCAAGGAAGAGGAGGACCTCGAGAAAGAGGAGGACATTGTTGCCCTAAACATACCATCTTCAAGAAGGCCACTTCATGAATGGGTAGCAGTATAATGCTAAAACCTTTCTGAGAAATCCAAGTCTCCAGCCATCAAACAGGCACAAATGCTAATTCTGTCTATGCAACAGTCACCTACACACAAGCCTCCACTCACCGGTACTGCTGTACAATCTCCTATACACTCCTCCATTAAGTTGCATCTTTGGTCTTTTCTAAATCATCTGAGGGAGAGCATACTTCTGGTGAAGAGCACTTGTGCACTTTTGATGAATTATTCCTCACAACCTATCAAATGCCACCTCTGTCCATGCTGGTCAACATGCTGCCCATGTCAAACAGCTATGCATGCAATCGGGGTTGGCATAAGCTAATGCTGCTCACTGGGGAGATCTAACAGAATACTGTGCAACAGGATATTCATGCTACAGGGACTACTCTCCTAAAGGTTTCCGACACTCTTAAGGTGCTACCTCAGATGACTGACTGGCAGAACTATGCCTTGAATAATGCTACAGACTGTTACCAGGACATGGCAAAGAGGCACCAATAACATTTTCAAGCTATCAAGGAATAGAGGGGGTCATTCCGACCCTGGCGGTCAAAGACCTTCAAGGCCGCGAATGACGGAAGCACCGCCAACAGGCTGGCGGTGCTTCCTTGCCCATTCTGACCGCGGCGGTAAAGCTGCGGTCAGAAAACCGGGGCCGGCGGTTTCCCGCCGGTTTACCCCCGGCTGGGCGAATCCGCCATGGCGGCGCTGCTTGGGATTCTGACCCCCTTACCGCCAGCCTGTTTCTGGTGGTTGTCACCACCAGGAAGAGGCTGGCGGTAACGGGTGTCTAGGGGCCCCCTAACAGGGCCCCATTGAGCTTTTCACTGTCTGCTTAGCAGACAGTGAAAAGCGCGACGGGTGCAACTGCACCCGTCGCACCCCCGCAACACCGCCGGCTCCATTCGGAGCCGGCTTCTGTGTTGCAGGGCTCCTTCCCGCTGGGCCGGCGGACGCTACCTTGGGTAGCGCCCGCCGGCCCAGCGGGAAGGTCAGAATGGCACCAGCGGTCTTTTGACCGCGGTGCGGCCAAATGGCGGTTCCCGCCAGGCAGGCGGCAACCGCCGCCCGCCGGGGTCAGAATGACCCCCAGAGTGTGCAAAGCACTGTGCCTTGGCCATGGAGATGAAAGACGTAATACTTAAAACATTCCATTGTCAGTCATCATAGCCAACACATGGAAGAGATTCTATAGAGGTATCTCAACATCAGAGAGACACAATACCTGTCAACTTCACACCTGTGCCATCTCCCCCAGCTCCATCTACACTACCTCCATCACCTGCATTACCTTGATCTGTACCACATCCACCATATCAACTTCCAGCACCATCAACTCCCCAACCAATACCACAAGCAAAGTCTCAACTATCCTCACCACGAGCAATGCAAAGGCAGAACATTAGGAAAACCCCCTCAAATTAACTGTGACATTTAGCACAGATTTCTATTTTGTTATAGCTTTCACTGTCACCATTTTGTTGTAATACAAATACACCTTTTGGATAAAAAATCTGTGTCAAACTTTCATGTGTGTTGACTGTTTAATGTTTCACTTAATACATAGGAAAGTGCTATGTAGGTTCTGTTCTTGGTTTATCTTCAACGTGTAATGCATTTAAAAACTGCATTCTGTCATAGAAAGCATCTTCTAACTAACTAAACTTTTCCTTTGGATGACATACAATGTATGAGACAGTTACATGTGTAAACGTAAAAAAAAGTTTGTTTATTTGAGTCGACAAGTATGTATATATATATATATATGCATTCAAAAAAACAAAGTTTATAAGGACGCCATAGTTAGGTTCTGAATTTACTCGCAGAAAACCAGAGAAATTCAGCAGTTATAGAGTTACTTCAAGTAACTATATTTGAGCCCTAAGGTAACTATAATTCGAACCCCGGCCATGCACAGTTATCTGATCAATAATTGTACTGCAGATAGTACAGTAACATTATCAATGATGTTATCAAAGATGTCATGAGTGATGTAATTTGGGGGGTAATTAACAGTGCGTTGTGAGGGCACAAGTTATAGTTATCTTAGGGCGTGAGTTATAGTTACTTGAAATAACTCTGACCATAACTGCTGAATTTCTCTTTTTTTTTTTGTGTGAGTAAATTCAGAACCTAACTATAACGTCCCTGTAATCTGTAGTTTTTTTAAGTGAATTTCTAAGGTTTTTTAATTCTATTTTCCAAACTAAAACTTCCTTGTAACCTTTGAATTTTTTCAGTGAATTTCTATGTTTTTTTACTAAAGTAATTTTAGTTACTATATGTTAATCCATTCACCACCACGCATGGACTGTGGCCTTTGGCCTTTCCCTGCAGCCAAGCCCCTATAACTACCCAACCCTGCAGACGGCCTTAAGCTGTGCACGGCAGGGGTTGGCTGCATCCATATTTCATTTATCTCTGGGGAAGTGGTGGTCCGCGTGGCTCTGGAGGAGGCCATACAGGCCTACCCCTTATCAAAATATTGTTTTGCTCTTGGGAGGTGGTTGTCCCCAGGACGTGCGGCGCCGCACTTCCCTCACATATTTGTTAGTGATTGCCTGAGGCGGTAGAGGTCCCCAGGGCTAATACAAGCCCAAGGAGGCGAGCCCTGTGCACCCTTCTCCATTTTAAAGTCCCAATGTCCCTGGGACTTGGCCTACCTGGGGGCAGAATTAAAGAAGAGGGTGGGAGAGCGCCCTTAAAAACAAAAAAAATCCTTGAAAAATCCACAGATCCGTGCGCGGATTTTTCTGAGATTTCTTTTATAAAATGCTTTATAGCCCTGGCGGAGTCCGTGGGGGACCCCTAGACCAAATCAAGGGCCTATGGGTAACCCTACCCTGGCCCTTTTTCTTTTTTCAAATCTTTTTTTCCCGGGGCCCGGCTGAAACCGAGTCCCAAGATGGCTGTCAACACTTCCTTGTTGAAGTGTTGGCAGCCAATCAGATTTCAACACAGGGACAGTTGGATCATGGAGGATTGCATCCCTAGATATCCATATTTCTTTACCTTTAATATATCCAAAACTACTGAACAGGTTTACACAAAGGTACAAAAAGCACAATCCACGCAACAAGAGCTACCTTCCTGCCAAATTTGGTGTAATTATGTTCAGCAGTTTGGGCTATAGGCGTGTCTGAAGAACATATGGAAAAATGAATAGGGAAAACACATTTAGAGACCCCCCTCTTCTTCTTGGTTCCTACTTGACGGATTGTCCCGGAACACAGCAGCTGAACCCACTGAAGTATACGTTTTGTCAAGCAGCTTCAAAGCTATTGGCAAAACAAAAAACTTTCTTCTTATGTAAACTAGGTCCTAACTATAACTACCTACTGGGTCCAGCCAGTAGGTTATATATATATATAATATAAGATAATATTTTATATATATATATATATATATATATATATATATATATATATATCTTTTTTTCCACTTATTAAAACAAAGGTTACAGGGATGTTATAGTTGGGTTCTGAATTCACTTTTACAAAACCTTAGAAATTCACCAGTTATAGTTAGAGCTATTTCAAGTAACTATAAATCGTGCCCTAAGGTAACTATAACTCGCGTCCCAGCAATGCACAGTTTTTTTTATGAATAATTGTACCACAAATGTTACAGTGATACTATCAATGAAGCTATAAAAGATGTGAGTTTTGCAATATCTGCCGTAATTAGCAGTGCATTGCGAGGATGTGAGTTATATTTACCTTAGGTCACGAGTTATAGTTACTTGAAATAACTCTAACTATAACTGGAGAATTTCTAAGGTTTTGTATGAGTAAATTCAGAGCCTAACTACAACATCCCTGTAACGTTTGTTTTTTCCAGTGAATTTCTATACTTTTTTAAATGTGAAGTAATTTTCATTACTGTACATTAATCCAATCACCACCATGCAAGGCCTTTGGCCATGTATGGCGGTGGTTGGCCGCAGAGCCTGGCCCATGGCCAGGCCCTGATGCCAACCCCATATGACCACCCAACCCCACGCTGCGCACGGCCTTTGGCCATGCACAGTGGGAGTTGGCCATAGGTCTGCGTGGCCCGCCTCCCCCTCTGATTTCAGCCCTGGGACCCCCGTTCCCCTGACCTTCTAATTTTTTGGGGGGAAGGTGGGCACCTGGCTTTGCCTATCCCAACCAATATTGGCCCCAGGGACCCAGGGAAATGCCCACAGACACACATACATTTAGACCCTCAACCTTCAGTGTACAGGTCTGAGACCACTAGGACACTAGGCCAAAAGTCATGCTTTAGTATGTGGTGTCCAGACTTAGCTATGACATTGAACCCAATGATTTTGAGTGGAAAAAATACTTTAATGTTACATCACTAGGAACGTTTAACAGTCAAACCGCTGGAAAATAAAAAGACACACTGCTATGAGATACAATTATTTGAACCTTCAGCACACTGAGTGACAGTCTAGGAGTTTCACCACTAGGCCAAAAGTGGCCATGGTCTGCAGTCCATCAAAACATAACTTTAACATTCTTACCAAACATCTTGCTAGTCTGACTCTTTGAAGTCATTGTATGGAATGACCATTTCATTAAAAATCTCTCTTTCTCTCTCTTCCATCCCATTATGGGATGGAAGAGAAAGCAAGAGAGCGACAGGACCGCGGGAGGAGCCTCAATGCCCCTGCAATCCTCGCCGGCTCTCCATATCCTGCGGGAGCCGGCATTGCTCCCACAAGCAAGGAACGGTTTTAAATAGCAGCTTCCTGCTTGCGGGAGCATTGTTATTATCTGTTTCCCTGCATGCATTTTTAGATGGAGGGAAACAGATGAAAACTCTGCTTTCTGCAAGTGAGAGCTGTCAAACAGCTATTTGGTCTGACTTGGCAAGAGCTGTCAAAGATCTCGCCAAGGCAAAGCAAAGTGCTATGTCTTGGGGTGGGCACCCCGGGACATAGCAGGAGTCCGCCCTGAGTGGTGGCAGCCCCAGGGCCATCTGTGGCTCCACAAGAGGGGCCCCTCTCCAATGCTCTATATGACCCAGGGAGGTGGCAGTCTTCATTCTTTTATTGTGGCCAGAGGGAGGTGGTGGTCCATGGGGCTGCGGGGGTAAGGAAAGCGCTCCCCGCATACAGAGTGTGTTTAGCCCCAGGGTGGTGGCAGTCCCTGGGGCTTCAGAGGGGGCACATGGGCCCACATACATAGTGTAATTAGCCCCGGGGAGGTGTTGGTCCCCCGGGGCTGCGGGGGCAGGGCGCGCTGCATAAAATTGTATCTTTGCCCTGCAGAGATGGCAGTCCCCACATACAATTCAAACTTTGTCCTGGGGGCACCCTGTGCACCTCCTCCTTTTTAAAGCCCCCAATGCCCCGGGACTGGCCTATCTGGGGGCAAATAAAGAAAAAAAAGACAGGAGATGCATTTTTTTAAAAACAATGTAGGGAAAATCCACGGAGCCAGAAGTGTGGTTTTTCCTGACTTCTTTTAAAAAAAATGCTTTTTAGTCTTGATGGGGTCCCTGATGGACCCATAGACCAAGGCTAGGGGCTCAGGGTGTCCCTACCCTGGCCATTTTTCTTTTTTTCAGTTTTGTTTTGGGACTGAAGCCAAGTCCCAAGATGACTGCCAGCACTTCCTTGTGGAAGTGCTGGCAGTCAATCAGATATCAGCACTGGACCAGTTTGATCCGCAGAGTAAGCGTGTGTCAATAAATCTATATTATTTGGACTTTAACATCTCTGACACCACTGAACAGATTTACACCAAATAACAAAAAGCATGGTTTCTGGACCGAGAGCTAGCTTTCTGCCAAATTTGGTGTAATTCCATTGAGTGGTTTGGGATGTAGTTGTATTCAAATAGTCCAAAAATTTAAAAATCTCATTGATGTAGAATGGGGAAAAAGTGTTTTGGGAACCCCCTTTTTCTCAGCCCCGAGTCGATGGATGTCCCCAACATTTTCAAGACAGCGACTGAACTGACTAAAGTATAACTTTTGAAAATTTTGTGAAGATTCATCAAACAGCACCAAAGTTTCTGGCAAAACAAAAAACGCTCTGTCTATGGAAAAAGCTGTCCTATCTATAACTAACTACTGCCCACCCCTAATTCAGAGTAATTTAGGATACATAATTAGGGGACAGGGATTGGGCTGCACAAGAGATGTGTGAGGTGTTGCGGCAGAAGTGTCCTTTGACTCTTGTTGTTCTAGGTCAGCACAGGAAGGAGGAGATGAAGCCTGGTCAGGGGTTGTAGCTGAGTCCCCAATAGAATGGAGTTCTGCAGAGTTACAGAGCAGCTGGGTGCAACCTTAGATGATCACCACAGGTTGATATTGCTCAAGACTAGGAGGAGACTGCATATATTCCTCCTCTTGGCTGTGGGTGTCCACAGCCCCTGCCCCTCTTCAGTCACCTCATCTGCCTCTTCGCAGAGTCTCTTGATGACAGATCTTGTAACTTTCTGGGTGGGCGCACTGTCCCTGCCTGTTGTTGCTTCCTCCTCCTTCTTAGCGGTAGAAAGTTTTCATGCACGCCTCCAAAATGAAATTCTTGCTTCCTGCTGAGATGCTCTTGGACCAGCCCATTTCACAGAAAAATAAAGTTGAATTAGAAGGGCAGTTTGATTTCTTTGGGTCAATAATGTATATCTACATAACTTCTGTTAAGCCCTTGGGTGCCCAGGACGTAATGGTTACATCCTCAGCTGCACCGCTCGGGTACAGAGGGTGTAATCGTTATGCCCTTGTATTGGCCCTCGGGGAAGCGCTAGCGCTCCCGTCGATGGCCTGGCAACCCCTTCCCATGGGCAGGGATGGAAGGGGAATCGCTTCCCCTTCCACCCCCATCCCTGAGCCCCCCAGCAATCGTGCGCTGACCTCATCAGAAGCCGTACCCACCACGCTGGAAGCTTAGTTTCCAGCGTGATCTCTCCGGATCCTGGGGCCGGGGGCAGCACAGAGACATGAAAGGAAAGGAAAGGCCTTTCCTTTCCTTTCATGCCTCTGTGAGCTTTTCTGCAGCCCGATCATAAAGCGATCCGGCTGCAGAAATGCCCACTAGACACCAGGCCTGTTTTTTTTTTTTACTAGTTATGTATGAGGGCAGCTCCCCAGGGGGGCAATATATTACTAGGCCTTCTCTGGCCCCCCTGGGCGCAGATCGCCTATTTTAATTAGGCTGATCTGCCCCCATCGGGGACAGAACCCACTAGACACCAGGGAGTTGTTTTTTATTTTACAAGAACGATGAAGGGGAGCGACCCCTTGAGCAGGAGCTGCTCCCCTGGGGGCAATTTTTTACTAGGCCATTTCTGCTCCCTCTGGGGGCAGATCAGCCTATTGTTATTAGGCCAGTGTGCCCCCGGGGGGGGGGGTAGGGGCAGAAACCTCTAGACGCCAGGGATAATTTTTTTTTGCTTGTTTACTTTTTTTACAGGAGAGGAGCGACCCCTTAGGCAAAGGTTGCTCCCCTGGGGGGGAGAATTGTCTTTAGGTCATTTCTGCCCCCCCTTGGGAGCAGATCGGCCTATTTTAATAAGGCCAATCTGCCACTAAGGGGGGCAGAAACCACTAGACACTAGGGATTTGTTTTAGGTCAATTCCACGCAAGGGGAGCGACCCCTTATGCAAGGGTCACTCCCCTGGCTGGGCACATTTATTTTAGGCCATTTCTGCCCCCTTCGGGGCAGATCGGCCTATTTTAATTAGGCTGATTTTCCCCCAAGAGGGGCAGAATCCACTAGGCACCAGGGATTTTTTTTTTCAGATAGTGAGCAACCCTTTAGGCAAGGACCGCTACCCTGGGGGCAATTGTATTTTAGGTCATGGGGACAGATGGCCCTATTTTTCTTAGGCCAATCTGCCTCAAAGGGGCATAAACTACTAGACACCAGGGATTTGTTTTTTGGTGACAATTTCAGCCACGGGAGTGACCCCTTTGGCAAGGGTCGCTCCCCTGGGGGGCTATTTTTATTAGGCTGATCTGCCACCAAGGGGGGGCAGAAACCACTAAGCACCAGGGATTTTTTATTTTTTTTATTTTTTACAGATGGGGATTGACCCCTTATGCAAGAGTCGCTCCAGTGGGGGCAAATTTATTTTAGGTCATTTCTGCCCCCCCTTGAGGGCAGATCGGCCTATATTTATTTGGCCCATCTCCCCCTGGGGGGCAGAAACTACTTAGGCACTGGGATTGGGTTGTGTGTGTGTTTTGTTTGAGGGGGTAGCCCCTTGGGCAAGGGTCGCTCCCTGTGGGGGCACATTGCTGTTGGCTATTTCTGCCCCCCTTGGGGGCAGATCGGACTATTTTTGTAAGGCCCATCTGCACCCATGGGGGCAGAAAGCCCACCAGAGATGAGGGAAGATTTTTTTTCAAAAAAAGAGGGTGGGAGTATGGCCATACCCCCCCCCCAAATAAATAGGGACAAAGTTGTTCTGCCCCCTGACCCACTCCCGGTGGGGGGGCATAAAGCTACTAGATGCCAGGGAATTAAAAAAATAGTGGCTACCAACCAGTATGGGCATGGTTATGCCCCATCCCAACTGAAGGGGGTAACAGTCTTTCATTTCTCCTCCGCACACTAAAGGATCTTATCCTAACAGCAAACAAGAGCACATTTGATTATTTTGGGATTTGGTTTTACATTTGGGCAATGAGAGCTTGTCTAACTCTCAAAATCGTCCCACTTGGAATGGTGAGGGCTGCACTTTTTGGACTTTGAGATGCTGCCATGTAGAAAAATCTTTGAGACCTAAACAAATCTGAAAGCTAACCATCTGGGTGAGTCCAGGGTGATGTGCTTCACATGCAACCTGCACAATTTTCTTACCCACAATGCCCTGCAAACCTCCAACTTTGTTTGAAAGCACACATTTTCCCACATATTTGTGATGGAACCTTCCGGAATCTGCAAGAATCCACAAAATTCCTACCTCTCAGCATTGTCGCATCTATACTGATAAAAGTTCTGCCCCACTTGTCAGCCTAAAAACATTTTTTTTCAAACTGCACTTTTGGATCCACTTTGGTTCCCCCTAATTTTCAACATATTTTTGGTTCTTCCCTGTCACAGGCACTTGGCCCACCTACACAAGTGTGGTATTATTTTTACCGGGAGACTGAGGGGAATGTTGGGTGGTAGGAAATTTGTGCCGGTGCGGTGATCCCACACAGAAATTTGGGAAAAATGTGATTTTTTAGCTACATTTGAGCTTTGCTGAGGATTCTGGGTAAGAAAACACTGGGGGATCCACGCAAGTCACACCTTCCTAGACTCCTTTGGGTGTCTAGTTTTCAGAGATTTTAGGGTTTGGTAGGTTTCCCTAGATGGCTGCTGAGCCCAGGACCAAAAACGCAGGTGCTCCCGCAAAAACAAGTAGTTTTGTATTTGATAATTTTGATGTGTCCACATAGTGATTTAGGGCATTTCCTTTCTCGGGCAGAAGGCCTACCCTCAAAAGTGCGGTACCATTTTTATTGGGAGACCTGGGGAAATGCTGGGTAGATGGAAGTTTGTGGCTCCCCTCAGATTCCAGGACTTTGCAGTACTGAAATGTGAGGAAAAGCTGTTCCTTTTGCCAAATTTTGAGGTTTGCTAAGGTTTCTGGGTAACAGAACCTGGTGAGAGCACCACATGTTACCCCATCCTGGGTTCCCCTAGGTGTCTAGTTTTCAGAAATGTCCAGGTTTTCTAGGTTTTCCTAGGTGCTGGCTGAGCTAGAGGCCAAAATCCACAGCTAGGCGCTTTGCAAAAAACAGGTCAGTTTTCTTTGGGAAAATGTGATGTGTCAACGTTGCATTTTGGGGCATTTCCTTTTGCGAGCACTAGGCCTACCCACACAAGTGAGGTACCCTTTTTATCGAGAGACTTGGGGAAATGCTGGGTGGAAGGAAATTTGTAGCTCCCCTCAGATTCCAGAACTTTCTGTCACCGAAATGGGAGGAAAAAGTGTTTTTCGCCAAATTTTGAGGTTTGCAAAGGATTCTGGGTAACAGAACCTGGTGAGATCCCCACAAGTCACCCCATCCTGGATTCCCTAGACGTGTCTAGTTTTGAAAAATGCACAGGTTTGGTAGGTTTCCCTAGGTGACGGCTGAGCTAGAGTCCAAACTCCACAGCTAGGCACTTTCCAAAAACACGTCAGATTTCAATATAAAAATGTTATGTGTCCATGTTGCATTTCCTGTCGCAGGCATTAGGCCTACCCACACATGTGAGGTACTATTTGTATCAGGAGACTTGGGGGGACACAGAATAGATGAACAAGTGTTATTGCCCCTTGTCTTTCTCTAAATTTTTTCCTTCCACATGTAAGACAGTGTGTAAAAAAGACGTCTATTTTAGAAATGCCCTGTAATTAACATGCTAGTATGGGGACCCCGGAATTCAGATATGTGCAAATAACCACTGCTTCTCAACACCTTAACTTGTGCCCATTTTGGAAATACAAAGGTTTCCTTGATACCTATATTTCAGTCTTTACATTTCACCAAATGAATTGCTGCATACCCGGCATTCAATGAAAACCCATTGCAACGTGCAGCTCCTTTATTGGCTCTGGGTACCAAGGGTTCTTGATGAACCTACGAGCCCTATAACCAGAAGAGTGCAGCATATTGGTTTTGAAAATCTGACATTGCAGATAAAAGTTACAGAGTAAAATGTATAGAAAAATGGTTGTTTTTTCAGCTCAATTTCAATATTTTTTTATTTCAGCTGTTATTTTCTGTAGGACAACCTTGTAGGATCTACACAAATGACCCCTTGCTAAATATAAAATTGTATCTACTTTCCATAAATGTTTAGCTGTCCGGGATCCAGCATTGTTTTCACACCTATTGCTGTCACTAACTGGAAGGAGGCTAGAAGCACAAAAAATAGTGAAAATGGGGTATGTCCCAGTAAAATGCCAAAATTGTGTTTAAAAATGTGGTTTTCTTATTCAAGCTGCCTATTCCTGAAAGCTGGGAAGATGGTGATTTTAGCACCACATACTCCTTTGTTGATGCCATTTTCAGGGAAAAAACTACAAGCCTTATTCTGCAACCCTTTTTTCTTATTTCTTTTTTTAAAACAAAATTTCTCTGTATTTTGGCAAATTTCTTGGTGTCCTCCAGGGGAACCCACAAACTCTGGGTACCTCTGGAATCCCTAGGATGTTGGAAAAAAAGGACACAGCCGGCCAAACTGACATGCGCACTTAGAAGTGAACCACCACTCCACCTCCACTTGTTGACATGGAGGATGCTGGCCCGCCCCGCCTATGAAAGCAGAAAAATAAAGGGCTAATAAAATTCTTTTATTATCCCTTTATTTTTATGCTTTCAGCAGTGGGGCAATACTCCTCCACCATAGCACAGTGGCCGCCCTTGTATATAAAGTATAAATAGTATAAATTCATACAATTAATCTTTGTATGGAATTTTCCTCTTGAGAGTCCATATTGATTGAAGGGTTGCTTACCCATGATTCACATTGTGGCTTGGGACTATAAATGATTTAAATTGCAGCATTATGCACATCTAATGTGTGTGTGACATATCAGATGAAAACTGGAGTCTGGCCATGCCAGCACCTTTGGTCATGTCAAAGATGTTGACCCTTTGTCTGTAAACCCTCTCTGTGCTCCTCCTACTTGTACTCCACGCCCACTGGGGTGGGTAACTCTGTATGGTGAACCATAGTGAACGTTTCTACATACCTTACTATATAGAGTTATTCACCCCAACTGTGGAGTCTGCCTATGTTAAAGTACAGGGGAAAATAACAAAGTTTATTTAACTCCAAATAAATTATTAAAATATTATTCTGTTAAATATTAATGTAAATTATTTTTAGACATTTATTTTATATGCAGAGTAAAATAATAAAAATGCTCCAGCAATATCAGCTTAAATTTGAAATAAATCTATAAGCAATTTTAGCATTCTAAAATAAATATAATTATTTTGCTTGAAGTTTAAAATTTAAATAAATTCCTACCTAACGTAGACAGTTTTTATTATGCATTAATAATTCTTAAAAACGATTTATAAAATTACTTAAAAGTCATTCAAATATATTTTTCATGTAATGTTTTTGTTTTAAATTTTTTAGCATTAAATTACATTTTTTTATAAATCAATCTATTTAGTTTTACAACTTTCCAAAGAGCACAACCAATAACATTTAACTGTAGGCCAGCTCACAATGACCTTTCACATAAAGAGCATAAGCTCTTTCAGAGTGTACCATATTAAGAAAACAGAGATGTAGAAAATCATTAATGATGGGAGAAATGTTGACTTCACAATACAGTCATGTAATAGGGGAACTGGGAACATAGAAAGGAGTATTTCTACCAACTACTCCAATTTTGTATGTGTTTTTGGGGTACCCCACAATCTTTCTACACCAGCTCCTCTGTCTTTGTGCAGCCACCATAAAACCTAAAACCATTTGCGACAACTATATATATGTGGATGTATGTGTTTGGACTCCCCCACTCTTCCTCCATTCCCAGAACACTATTTTAGGATCAAGGTTTATTGGTGTACCGATGACCTTGCTCAAGACTGAGACCTGTTTTTGCTAATATCTTGCTGTCACGAGTCTGGACCATGTCATTTGAAAGAAGTCATCTACAGGAGCACATCTAATACATCTAGAGGAGCCGTGCCTATTTACCAAAGCCTCCTAGGAGTGTAGTAAGTCCTCTGAAGGTATTTAAATTGAATGAGCAGTAGAGAAGAGATGGGCAGTAGTTGTGGGGACATCAACATTTTAAATCGTTCATAGTCTTCCAAGTCACCTAGATCGTCATCCCACTGTGGACTGAGTTGGAGCAAGAAGTCCAGGGCATTTGTTGTGGGCGCTTGGTATGGCTGGCCGATTCCCTTCTTTCCCAAATTTTCCATAATGGAGTTCCTTCTATGGGCATCTTATGGCATTTAAGGAATAATAGGGCTTCATGGTAGCATATTAATGGGAGCTTTGTAACGACTGGGAGTGCATGGGGACAGTGCTGCCACACAGGATGTTTAAAACACATTGGGGCAGATTTAGAAGAAAATGGTGCATCGGTCCCGACTATCCACTTTTCTTGCATCACGCTACCGCCACCTAATGACACCAAGGTTTAGCCGTATTTATAATACTGTGCACCATGTCTGTCGTTACCACAATAGTGTCAACATTTTTGCTGCTCTTGTGGCGCTTTGCTGCACTAGTGTCAAATATTTTGCCGCTAGCGCAGCAAAGCACAGAGAGGCCCATAGGTTACTATGGATGTGTCATTTTAATGCCTGCCTTGCGCAGGCATTAAAAATGATGGAAAAATGGCACAGTGAAATATTGAAAATTTCACTGCACCATTCTTCGGGCCTCACTGAGTGGGAACGCCCCCTTGCATACTATATGCCTGGAGCAGACATAATGTGGCTCAAGGGGTTACAAAGTGGCGCAATGCATGCATTGCACCACTTTGTAAATATGGCTCAGGAAATGGCATCCTTAACGCCACATTATTCTAAAAATAAATGACGCTAGTATGGCACAAGGAGGCGCACGGGACTTGTAAATATGCCCCATTGTTTCTCAGTGTTGGTTAACTCAAGTTCTATAGTCAGGTTCTGATGGTCGCCAGATATCCAGTGTTGACATTTTGGGAAGCACAATAATATGATCTGAAGTTTGACAGACCTAGGCCAGCTGAATATGGGGGACTCTGGCATTTTTCAAAGGATGCTATCCATAGAAACCTAGTGATCAGGGATCGAAGTTTCAAGAAAGCTGAGGGGGAAGTGTATAGGGATACTTTTGGAGTATATAAAAACAGGGCAAGGTAATCACGTTAAGTGAAGCCCAGTGGCCCATTAGCAAGAGGGGCAGGGCTGTTCAGGGCCTGAAGTCTTTTTTAAGAGATGGTAGGAGGGTATAAATGTTTAAATCCTAGCTCCTACTCTCTGAGCCCACAACTACCATTCCCAGACAGGGGAAAGTGGTGTCCCGAGATCTGCAAGTTTATGTTTACTAGGGACGGATGGATCTCTCCATGGATCGCCGGATAGACGGTCTTCCCCAAGACCCACAAACCAGAAGCATCCCATAAACCCCAAACATGGTTCAACCTTGGAATTGTTATCTCTGGATGTTGTACAAAGAAGATCATGTGGTCTGCATACAGAGAGAGATGTTATCTTCTCTACAGTCATTCCAGCCAATGCCTGTCACTTGCATGTCTCTTCCGATCCAGCCTGCCAGGGGTTCATGCATACAAACAAAAGTGGGGAGCGGGCAACCATGGGGGGTACCCCTCTTGATTTGAAAAGGGACCTACATCCCATCATTCAGTCTGACCTGTGCCCAGGGGGAGGCACATAAAGAGGCTACCATACTAATTAAGGAACTACCATCTGTCTTAGGACCCCAAAGATGAATGAATAATGGACCATGTCAAATGCCTTTTCCAGATCTACAAGGAGTAGAGTTATGGGTACCACCAGACTGGATGCTCCAGCAAAGATAACCTGGAGTTCGTGCTGCAATGTTGTGTGCTTCTGTTTGGCATGAAGCCATTTTGGTCTTTATGGATCACTATACTTATTACCTCTCATAGCCTGGTGGGGGAAATCTTGGTTAATAATTTGATTCTGGTGTTAATCAGTGAGATTAGGTGTTAGGTAGCACAACTTTCCATTTTACATAACATTTGAGAAGCCACATAGAAGATTATTTTGAACTCAATACATACTCTGTTTAATCTTCTGCCACCTAATCGGAAGCCTTTAAATGTTTGATCAGAGAGAGGGCCATGAACCTCACAAGAGGTATGACTAGGGAAAGGGAGAAAGAGATTTCAGACTTAGAGGATCACATTGCTACTTTAGAAAGGGAGAAGACTGAAGCCTCAAGTGACATAGCCACCAGACACTATTACTGGCGAGGGAAATTGTCCTGCAGAAACTACCAGACTCCAAAATCTCCAGTATCGGCTGGCTGGTCACATGGAGCAGAGTTTATGAAATAGGGGACAACCCAGGGTAAATGTTGTACTGGTTGGTAACAGAGATTACAATTTGTAAACTAGTCATCAGACAACCACCAGGATTTCAGTGTTCTAACTCTCTGTTGGCCCCATCATATGTGCACAGATACATTTGAATAAGGGAGGTTTCAGAGCGACCCCCTTGGAAGTATCCATGCAAAAGGGGCCAAGTGGCATTTAAGTGCAGGAATGAAAATGTAATCTAGGTTGGAAGAGGTAGCATGTACAGTGGAGGTGTAAGTATAATGTTTTAGGGATGGATAATGAATGCAATAAAAAACAAACTAACCCCTCCCCCAACTTTCATCCTCCCTATTCTTCCACATTTGCATTTGTCACCCTAAAATATAGCTGAACAATCTAACAGGCAATATATTATAACCAAAGGAAAAGGGAAGAAGGAGATTGAGTAAAAAGGAGGAGGGCGAATGTCCCCAATTTGATGTGAGAGCAGAAGAAAGCACTGCTCGATGATGAAAAGAAATGAGGGACCGGACCTCTCTACAAGTGTAGGTCTGAAGTTGGTTTTCCATATTGGTAAATGCATGGTGCCAAGGTGAAAATTCCTTGAATGGTGAGCATAGAGAATGAGATGGGCCCCACACCAAACAGTCAAAGGGCCGAACAGTAGTGGGATAGAGTAGTGTCAGTCCTTGGCACCCATGGGGGAGGTGTTATGTGTCTCACTCAGGGTCCCTACTGTTTTGAGAACCCTTTTAAGCTGTAGTAAGTAGGAATGGGCTTTCTCTTTTGTGGGTGGGTTTGTCCCGTAGGCTCTCATTGTACTAATTAAATTACTGGATTTTGAGCAGCAAGATCGTTCACATGTGGGGCACTCAGTCTGACCCACGGTGAAGGACCCTTGTCACTCTAAATCCGGGTTTTGCTCCGGCTAACTAGCAGTGCCTCATCTCTCCCAAAGGGAAGAGACAATTGGGCAGCCGAGTGCATGAAATCTTAGCACTTCCCAGGGACGTCGTGGTTACTCAGGTCACAACCGGTTTTCTCATACACAGTACAATCTCATATAGAAATGACAAAGGCTGTTTAAGTTTTAAAGATTGGTTTAATAAAACGACTGCATTTAGATAGCAAAGCGTGAGCTGCAATAACCAGAACTACACAACACAATAGGATTGAAATAGTAACGATGAGAGTGAAGCACAAGAATAAGGCTATCATAGTGCCACTAGATTAGGTTCTCCCTAAGTTATATTCTGAGCACAGCATTTGAAGCTCTAAGCCTGCCTTTCAGGTTCCCCCGGGAGGACATCAATCCTCATACCTGAGCAAAGGCCTGTAATCTGCATCAGCATCTGCAATGGGGCAGTCAGCATCTAGTTGTAGGTTCCTGGTCGGAATCTCCCTCTGGCGTGTACTAGGACTAGGAAGTGTTTTTATAACTAACACGCAGATGTTCTAAGAAAATGTCCCTACGTAAGGATGTGTATCTTCTACGAATACTGGAGACTAAACTTCTACCACGTTTACCGGCAATGTACCAGACTGTAGCCTTGACTGAAGCACAGGGCGATCAAGAATGCATTATTTGATAACCCAGTGCTGAACTAAGCTAAACAGTGTAATAGAAGGAAATTAAAACAAGACCTTAAAACTGGTTATTGTAAAATAACAGTGCAAGGCTGAATAAAATGTATCTAGGGCAAAGTGCACAGTGGTCTAGTATGTTAAACTAACGTGCATGAATAAAAAATGGCTACACTACACCCTCCCCTTGTCGGTAGAAAGTGGTTTAAGCCGAAGCTAAAATGCCCTGAGCTAAAATATATTGAAAATCCTATTCAAATTTTAACAAGTAAAAGGACACACAAGCATACTAATCTGCAAATTATAAAAATGAGCATGCGGCCAAATCCCGAATTCAAAGGAAAATGTCAATTTAGAATAGTTACAAATCAAGCATCAGTCATGGAAAGCAGGAGATTCTCCACCTCGGCAGAAGACAAAACCGGTAAATCCACACCAAAAACTACCAAGGAGCAGGTGTGTTCCAGAGCCCCAGTGTCAACCAATGCGGCTTCCCGTGCAGTGCCTACGAACGAGTTAATATCAACTTCCTCCAGGAAGGGTAGCTCGTAATCAGCTTCTCTAAGCAAACGCAGCCGCAGCGTGCATGTCTGGTAATGAACCCTCATCGAGAACATCGACAGATCAGCATCAATCACTGGGGGGCGTTGCTGTGAGAGACAAACGTCCAGTGCATGTTCAAAAGAGCACCAACGGCACCGAAACACGGGCTGCACACAATCCAAAACCGGTCTGAATGACAGAGACCAGTCACATTCCACATGTTCCAGGAGTGTTGCTCCAAAGTGCTGCATCATGCGTTCACGACACAGCCACGCTGATGGGAGTGCCCATATTCGTCCTTGTTGCAGCGGGACAGCCATTACGAAAAAACAACAGCAACAGCAAAATGCCGGCTAATAAAGCCAAAGTTATCTGAAACCCCCCAAAATGCTTCCAAAAATTGAATGAATAGCCGAAGGTATTAAACCAAATATAGAGGAAAAGGTGTGAACGAAACCAATACCAGCAGCTTTGAAAAAATGTGCTAATCCAGCTGGACGCATTAAATATACGTCCCACGAGTTCACCAAAGTGTCTCAGAAAGTTTGTATTTAACAGGGACTGTATTTCCGCCGATGACCTTGCCACCTGAAGTGCGTAGGTCTCGCGTGCAGATGCAAGGGCTACATGCTTCTGAAAAGCTTTCAGTCTACTTAACTTGTCAAAATTCACCCTGGAAGTAGCAATGTGAGGCCAAATATCCGCTACCTCCCTGATTTTAGTGGGGGGAAACAACACGTTCCCGCAGCAAGTAACGACCATAGTGACCGACACAACGCAAACTATTCCGGCCCGCATGCGACAACAGTCTTCACTATTGAGGAGGACATAGCTGCCGTTTGAAAGCACCTGGAACGTGCATTTAATCAAGGGGACTGGAACTCCCTTCAGATAACAAGCCAAGTTCGCAACCGAGGCATTACACGCCCCATGCAAGGACAGCTGCTTACAAATCATCGAATCGCTGACTGAAGTCTCACATAGACCTCTTTCATGCCATTGAGGCATTTGTACGAGAAGGGAGGCTCCCACACCTCATGGATGTAACTATCTCCCAACTTTTCATATCTGCCTACCGGAACATGTTTCAAACAAGAAGTGAATTGTAATGTAAAAATAGGCAGATTAATAACCCCGTGTATCAACCACTCTGCTGAGGGAATCTCGGCCACGGTAAAAGGCAATCTTTCTAACTTTTCAATGTTGATCATGACATAAGTCGCCTCCTTCTTAGCCATTAGTTGTTGTTGTCGCGTTAAATTAAAGGAAATAATATTTCTCTGGCACTGATGTGCTGCCACGGAACGCTACCCGCCTTCAATGTCGGAAGCGTCCAACCCAACTGCATAATGGACCTGGTCTGACTCTGTCCATGATATAAAGAAGACATATCAGATCGTATAATGTCTATAGCAGAAGAAACAATGTTGTTAATTGTATATATCCGGTCGGACAAGGTACGAATTCCATTATTCACAACAGCTAATGCTTTTTTTCAGAATTTCCTGATCTATCTGCCTTAACCGGGCTGCAGCCTCTTGTTGGGAAAGTTTCCATATTTCATTGTATACCTCATACAAGAAACGCTTCTTACGTGGTATCTTTGGGCCTGACAAAAAATCTTGTAAGTCAGTGTTATTAGACAGGAAAGTGAGATGTGTCTTAACTGCATCAAGCGAGGATGATTTTAGCCATTGCTGACACAATTTCCCCACACTATGGTGGTCATTCTGACCTCGGCGGTAAAAGGCGCCTACCGCCGGTCAGAAATCCTCCATAATCCCGCCGCGGTCGCGGAAACCCGCCACGGTCATTCTGACCCGCAGAAGGCAAACCTCCGAAAATCCGACCGCCACAACAGACCGCCAGACCAGCGGTCGGCGGAAAGGTGGAGGTGACCAAACCTCCACCGCCACGCCAACAGAAATACGCCCATGCCATTACGACCCACGAATCCACGCGGCGGTCATTCAAACGCGGTATTCCATTGGCGGGACACACCGGCGCGGTCAGAATACACACAAACGAACAAAACTCACCCACATTGGACGATTTGAATCCCACACACCTGATACACATACACACACCACTCCCACACACACAATACAATATAAAACACCCACCCACATCACCCACAAACCCCTACGCTTAAAAATTCGTAAAGAAGACAAGAGCGAGACACCAGCATCCAAAACATAACAGCCACAGCCACTCAACACCATCACCCACACACTATCCACACACAAAACAACACACACCACCACACTCAACTCACTTAAATACACATACTCCACCCCACACATCATACACACCACCCCATGGCACCCCAAAGACAACCCCGCTTCACAGACGAAGAACTCAGGGTTATGGTGGAGGAAATCGTTCGTCAAGAGCCCCAGCTGTTCGGCACACAGATACAATACACCAGCATTGCCCGGAGGACGGAGCTATGGCAGAGGATTGTCGACAGGGTGAACGCAGTGGGACAGCACCCCAGAAATCGGGAAGACATCAGGAAGCGATGGAACGACCTACGGGGGAAGGTGCGTTCCATGGTATCCAGGCACAACATCGCCGTGCAGAAGACTGGCGGAGGACCCCCACCTCAACCCCCACAATTCACATCATGGGAGGAGGAAGTCTTGAACATCCTGCATCCTGACGGCCTCGCAGGAGTCGGCGGAGGAATGGATACTGGTAAGTTGAAGCTTCAATACTGCTTCCCCCCCACCTGCATGCCAAATCAGACCCCAACCCTCACCCCCATCCTCGAACCCCACCCTCACCCCCACCCCCATCCTCACCCCCACCCTCACCCCCACCACCATCCTCACCCCCACCACCATCCTCACCCCCACCCCCAGCACACCTATTCCCCGCCAATGTCTCACCATCACAACCCACACATCCCAAAACCTAGGCCTGCATGCGTCCACTAAGCATGGACACCCATCACCAAAGCATGCCCAATGCATATACACATCCCCCCCACAAGCCACCCTCACCAAAGCCCCCACACACGAATGCCAGCACTTGGGGACACGGGAACCCACAGATACACCCATATGCCACACATTGAAACTATAACCATACCTCTATACCCCTGCAGGACCCAACCGTCAACACACCGCGGCGGAGGGGCCAGAATTATCCCCACCCCCCACCCAAGAGGCCGTCAGTGATGACAGCAGCTCTGTCGATCTGGACACCGATGACCAGCCCGGACCATCGGGGACCTCTGGACAGTCGGTTCCCCTCACACAGGCACAGGCCACTATAGACCCTAACCCCTCTGGGAACACCAGCACAGCTCCCACCCAGCGGGCCCATGCCTCTGTCTCCAGGGCGCGTCAATCTGCGGTGTGTCTACCACTACAGGGCACCCAGGATAACCCACCACCCCAACAACAACAGGGACCTGGGGGCAGTGGTAGTGGGCACACCGGCCAGGGGGCAGAGGCCCAGGGAAACAGGGCAACTCGGAGGGCAGCTGTGCGACAGGGAGGGGAACGGGCCCAGGGAACCCACTCTCCACGAGGTCCTCACCACCATCATGGGAGCATACAACCGCTCCCAGGAGACGATGGCGACGGTACTGGCCCGGTTCCAGGAGATCCAGGTGCTGCAGGAGGAACACTATCGGGGGTACAGGGAGGACATCAGAGCCATCAACACCACCCTGGTTACCATGGTAGGGCTGCTGCAGGACCTCGTAAACAGCAGGGCGGACACTGAACAACACCCAAGGGCCCCTGCCACTAGCCTGGACCAAGAACAGCCATCCACCTCCGCCGGCGCTAGTGGACAGGAGGCCCCCGCACAGCAGCAGCCCACCAGACCCCCACCTCCTGCAGGAGAAGAACCACCCCGCAAGAGGGCCCTGAGATCTCGCAAGAAGACAGAGTAGGATGTCAAGACCCCCGCCAGCAAAGGATACCACCTGATGTCATCCCACTGTCCCACATTGTCACCCTGTCCATCCTTGAACTGCCCATGCTCCATCTCTCCACAGGCCTCTGGACAATGCACCTGTGTGACTGTTACTCTGGACTCTGCCATGGACATTCCTTCACCATAGCCCCCACCCACTTGATACCACCCATCCCATTTTGAGCACTTCAATAAACACCTATTTTGCACCAAAATATCAGGAGTCTGGCTGTGATTTCAATAGATTGTAATTGACATGACAGTGCAAATATGTCCTTGTACATGGTGAAGTCAACAAACAGCTGCCACAAAGCTGTAGTCCATGGGGAAACGAAGCACAGGACTCGTAGTGGGGACCCCAGATCTGAAATAGGGAGGGAAAAGCCAAAACTCAGTCATCATACACTGGGGCAAATAGACAGGCAGCAGAGATGCTGCAGAGTAGTTAACATTTACTAAATTATCTTTGAAATGTTACCTGTGTCCTATTTGAAGTACTGTTCAATGATTCTGTCCCTGTTGTCTGTTTCAGCCCCGTCGTCTTCCTCCTCGTCACTCTCCTCAGGTTCCACCGCTGCCACAACACCACCGTCTCGACCATCCTCCTGCAGGAAAGGCACCTGGCGGCGCAAAGCCAGGTTGTGAAGCATGCAGCAGGCCACGATGATGTGACACACCTTCTTAGGTGAGTACATTAGGGATCCACCTGTCATATGCAGGCACCTAAACCTGGCCTTTAGGAGGCCAAAGGTGCGTTCGATCACCCTCCTAGTACGCCCATGGGCCTCATTGTACCGTTCCTCTGCCCTGGTCCGGGGATTCCTTACTGGGGTCAGTAGCCACGACAGGTTGGGGTACCCAGAGTCCCCCACTAGCCATACACGGTGTCTCTGTAGCTGTTCCATCACGTAAGGGATGCTGCTATTCCTGAGGATGTAGGCGTCATGCACTGACCCTGGGAATTTGGCATTTACATGCGAGATGTACTGGTCAGCCAAACACACCACCTGGATGTTCATTGAATGGTAACTTTTTCTGTTCCTGTACACCTGCTCCCTGTCTCTTGGGGGAACCAAAGCCACATGGGTCCCATCAATGGCACCAATTACGTTGGGAATATGTCCAAGGGCGTAGAAATCACCCTTCACTGTAGCCAATTCGCCCACCTCAGGGAAAATGATGTAGTTCCTCACGGATTTCATCAGGGCAGACAACACTCTGGATAACACCTTTGAAAACATGGGCTGAGACATCCCGGAAGCAATTCCCACGGTTGTCTGAAATGACCCACTTGCCAAGAAATGTAGTACTGACATGACCTGCACCAGAGGGGGAATCCCTGTGGGTTGGCGGATGGGGGACATCAGGTCGGGCTCCAGCTGGGCACACAGTTCATGGATAGTGGCACGGTTAAGACGGTAGGTCAGGATAATGTGGCGTTCTTCCATTGTCGACAGGTCCACCAGCGGTCGGTACACGGGAGGATTCATCCGTCTCCTCGCCCAACCCAGCGGACGGTGCCTAGGAAGGACAACATGGAGCACACAGTCAGGCAACCCACAGGTACGTACTCACAGCTAGCACAGTATACGATTCTCTATGCAGTGAATGGCGTGTCTGAGTGGCTATGCAAGGCCTAGGCCTGTGTGACGCAGTTGAAATTGAGCCATGTGGGCCCTGGAAATGGCGGCTGCCTGACCTGTGAAGTGTGACAATGGGATGTGAGGTCAATGCGCTGGCGTGGCACACAGCGGCGGGCGGCGGGCGAAGACCGCGGCGCGAAGCCGCATTGGTTAACATTGAAGCCTATGGGTTTCAGGAGCCAATGGCGAAGGGCGCCGGCGGTGGCGGGACGCACCGCCGCGGTACGCACTGCCGCGGACGTGACCGCCATTTTCTATCTACTTATCCACTTGCGACTTGAACTTTCACAGGAGAGGACCTATACTGCAAGTGTTGCTGTGACCTCGGTCTGGAAGGGACAATGGCTGCTGCGACTGGGGAAAGGGCCCCTGCCTTCACTGGAGAGGAGTTGGAGAAACTTGTGGATGGGGTCCTCCCCCAGTATGCGCTACTCTACGGTCCTCCAGACCAACAAGTGAGTTTAATTCAATCTGGATTTGGGGCCACTGGCTGGCTTGGGGGCCTGGCGGGGATGGGGGGCATGTTGGGGCTGGCGGGGGGCCTGGCGGGGATGGGGGGCATGTTGGGCCTGGCGGGGGGCCTGGCGGGGATGGGGGGTATGTTGGGCCTGGCGGGGGGCCTGGCGGGGATGGGGGGCATGTTGGGCATGGCGGGGGGCCTGGCGGGGATGGGGGGCATGTTGGGCATGGCGGGGGGCCTGGCGGGGGGCCTGGCGGGGATGGGGGGCATGTTGGGCCTGGCGGGGGGCCTGGCGGGGATGGGGGGCATGTTGGGCATGGCGGGGGGCCTGGCGGGGATGGGGGGCATGTTGGGCCTGGCGGGGGGCCTGGCGGGGATGGGGGGCATGTTGGGCATGGCGGGGGGGCCTGGCGGGGATGGGGGGCATGTTGGGCATGGCGGGGGGCCTGGCGGGGGGCCTGGCGGGGATGGGGGGCATGTTGGGCCTGGCGGGGGGCCTGGCGGGGATGGGGGGCATGTTGGGCATGGCGGGGGGCCTGGCGGGGGGCCTGGCGGGGATGGGGGGGCATGTTGGGCATGGCGGGGGGCCTGGCGGGGATGGGGGGCATGTTGGGCCTGGCGGGGGGCCTGGCGGGGATGGGGGGCATGTTGGGCATGGCGGGGGGCCTGGCGGGGGGCCTGGCGGGGATGGGGGGCATGTTGGGCCTGGCGGGGGGCCTGGCGGGGATGGGGGGAATGTTGGGCATGGCGGGGGGCCTGGCGGGGGGCCTGGCGGGGATGGGGGGCATGTTGGGCCTGGCGGGGGGCCTGGCGGGGATGGGGGGCATGTTGGGCATGGCGGGGGGCCTGGCGGGGGGCCTGGCGGGGATGGGGGGCGTTGGGCCACTGGAAAGGAAAATGCTGAGTAACTTGAACGTGGTATTTCTCCCTCCCTGTACGTGTCACATAGGTCCGCGCCCATGAGAAGATCGGGATTTGGCGTGCCATCGCCAAGGAAGTCCGGGCCCTGGGGGTCCACCATCGACGGGGCACCCACTGCCGCAAGAGGTGGGAGGACATCCGCCGCGGGACCAAGAAGACCGCCGAGTCTCTGCTGGGGATGGCCTCCCAACGTAGGCGGGGTGCCTGCCGTCAACTGAGCCCCCTGATGTTCCGGATCCTGGCGGTGGCCTACCCTGAATTGGATGGGCGCGTGAGGGCAGCACAGCAGACACAAGGGGGTGAGTACAAGCATTATCTACTCTGTTGTCGCGCAGTGGAGGTGTCTGGGTGGGGGAGGAGGGCTGGGGGTCCCCCTAGGCCAGGGCGATATCTGTAGGCTGGGCACCCCCGTAAGCCCCTGTGTCCCCAGCCACCACCCTCAGTAGTTTATCAGTACAGCCATCCCTGGGCCGTGTCATCCATGGGTGCAGTTGTCAACTCTAGGCGTGTAGGGCATGTTCCACGGAATGCGTAGCGGACCCCAAGTGCGCAACTTAGTGCAGGGGGCATCTGTGTCTGTCATGTCCGCTAACTGTACCGGAGATCCATGTAATCAATATCCCTTTATTTCTCTCTCCCCCCCCCTTTTTGTTTGTCTTTCTGTGCTTGTGTGCATCAGCATCATCAGGCGGAGGAGAAGTGGCATCGGGGCAGGAGGGAGCTGCATCTCACATGGCCCAGGAGGGCCATGCCACAGAGTCAGACTGGACCAGTGAGACGGAGGGCGAGGGGAGCTCCACGACGGGGACGACTGGACCCTGCAGCGACACGGACATGTCCTCGGAAGGGGGCTCCCTTGCGGGGGTGGCACCATCCGTGCCCCCCGCCATTACAGGTACAGCCGCCACCCAGCGCACCATCTCCGCCCTCCCAGCAGCCCCTCAGCGTTCGCCCCGTGCCCGCTCTGCCAGGAAGCCGGGCATCTCCTTCGCCCCAGGCACCTCAGGCCCTGCCCCTGTTACCCCCGCTGCCCTCAGTGAGGAGGTCATTGACCTCCTCCGAACGCTCATTGTTGGGCAGACTACCCTTTTGAATGCCATCCAGGGGGTGGAGAGGGAGGTTCATCGCAGCAATGCGTACCTGGAGGGCATTCATTCGGGTCAGGCTGCCCATCAGCGATCGTTCCAGGCTCTGGCCTCAGCACTGACGGCAGCCATTATCCCTGTCTCCTGCCTGCCTCTACTAACTCCCTCCTCCCAGTCTCCTGTTCCTCTGCCTGTCCCACCCACACCATCAGACCAGCCTGCACACACCTCAACACCCAAGAGAAGCTCATCCAAACATAAGCACCACAGATCACGCAGACATTCACACACGCAACATTCCGATGCAGACATGCCAACAGTCACTACCACCTCTGTGACCCCCACCTCCTCGTCTCCCTCCTCCCTCCCTGTGACGTCTACACTCACACCTCCATTCACCTCACCATCAGCCAGTGTTTCCATCACCAGCACACCCTCCACTCCAGTCCGCACACGTGCAGTCACCACCCCCTCTGCCATTTACACGTCCCCTGTGTCCTCTCCCACTGTGTCTGTCACCCCCTCTTCCACACCACACAAACGCAGCCACCCACCCACCCAACAGCCATCCACCTCACGACAGCCTATCCCTCCTGCACCTGCACCCAAAGACAGCAAACGTGACTCACCTACAACCACATCCTCTCCCTCCACTCCCATTCCCACTGTACCTACCACTCTCCATTGTCCCAAGAAGCTCTTCCTCGCCACTACTAACTTCTTTCCTGACCCTGAGCCCCCCCCTCCTTCTCGTCGGGGTAAGAAGAGCACCTCAGCCACCACCAGCCCTGCAGCCCCCTTGACAAGGGTGCAGGGGTATTGGAGCCCGCCAGCCCGCATGTCTGGATCTTCGCCCAGCAGCAAGGGGACAGCCAGCCCACCCCCTGGGAAGAGGAGCAGAAGGCGGAAGGGGCGCCGCAGGAGCCCGCCTTCTACATCCCCCCCGGACACCACCCAGAGACAGTCACCAGCCACAGCTCCAAAGGGAGGAAAGGGCCACAGGCCGACGACTAAGGAGGGCAAGGGCAGCAAGTTGGAGAGGTCAGGCAGCAGGCCTGCTGCCCAGGAGGAGCCCACAACCCCCATAGCCGCTGCCCCGGGAGGAACCGGGACAGCTGCCCCGGGAGAGCCCACCAGCCCCATAGCCGCTGCCCAGGGAGGACCCAGCCCAGCTGGCCAGGAGGGCCCCACCACCCACAGCCCAGGTGGGCAGTGAAGGAGCACCATCCCCGCTGCCCAGGAGGGCACCACCAGGCATTTAGCAGTTGGCCATAGACCGTCCGCCGTCTCAAGAACCGCTGAACTGGGCCCTTCAAGGCAAGAACCGCTGAACTGGGCCCTTCAAGGCAAGAACCGCTGAACTGGGCCCCGCCGTCTCAAGAACCGCTGAACTGGGCCCCGCCGTCTCAAGAACCGCTGAACTGGGCCCCGCCGTCTCAAGAACCGCTGAACTGGGCCCTTCAAGGCAAGAACCGCTGAACTGGGCCCTTCAAGGCAAGAACCGCTGAACTGGGCCCCGCCGTCTCAAGAACCGCTGAACTGGGCCCTTCAGGGCAAGAACCGCTGGCCCTTTGGCAGACGTGGCAGGGCAGGATCTATCTCGGGCAGGGCTGCAGGATGTCCTCTGGCCAACTTGCCTCCTCCAGTGGCAGTGGGGTCTGTTATGGACTGTTTGGACTGTGGCTTTGCTCTCCCCAGGATGGCCCAGTGGGCAGGCCACCCACTGTATGGACTGTATGGACTGTGGCTTTGCTCTCCCCAGGATGGCCCAGTGGGCAGGCCACCCACTGTATGGACTGTATGGACTGTGGCTTTGCTCTCCCCAGGATGGGCCATTGGGCAGGCCACCCACTGTATGGACTGTATGGACTGTGGCTTTGCTCTCCCCAGGATGGCCCAGTGGGCAGGCCACCCACTGTATGGACTGTATGGACTGTGGCTTTGCTCTCCCCAGGATGGCCCAGTGGGCAGGCCACCCACTGTATGGACTGTATGGACTGTGGCTTTGCTCTCCCCAGGATGGCCCAGTGGGCAGGCCACCCACTGTATGGACTGTATGGACTGTGGCTTTGCTCTCCCCAGGATGGCCCAGTGGGCAGGCCACCCACTGTATGGACTGTATGGACTGTGGCTTTGCTCTCCCCAGGATGGCCCAGTGGGCAGGCCACCCACTGTATGGACTGTATGGACTGTGGCTTTGCTCTCCCCAGGATGGCCCAGTGGTCATGGAGTCCCCTCGTGGATCTGGCGTCGTGTACTCAAGTGGCTGAGGTGCCCCCCCTTCCCTTCCCCCTGAGGTGCCTGTCCTATTTTCTTTCTGATGCCCCTGCAGTGTTCTCTCCGTGGAGTTCTTGTCGTGGGACTGGGCCTTGCCCCTTTGCACAGGACCCCTGTGATCCACGGACAGTGGTTGGACTACATTTAGTAGCTGTATATATTTTGTACATAGTTTATTTATTTTTGGGGATTAATGGCGTACATATTTCAATATATCTGCCCGTTTATGATCTCTTCTTTTGGTCTTTGCATTATTTCGGAGGGGGGTGGTTTGTGGGTTGTGACAGTGATCTGTGGGAATGCATTGATGTGTGTGTTGTAGTGGGTGTGGGTGGGTGGGTGTGTGCCGGTAATCTTTTCCCTCCCCTGTGTCGTAGGTGCAGTACTCACCGATGTCTTCCGCGCCGCCGGGCGTGCTCCTGGTATATGAGGAGGAATAGGAGTGCGGGGATGACCTGTAACTCTGGCTCCATACTGCCGGAATCTCGCGTGGAGTGCGTAGAGGTGAGCGTTTTCCCGTTCGTAGTCTGTTTCCGCCGTGTTCTTATCGGCGGTGCTCCCGCCCCGGAAAAGGTGGCAGATTGGTGGGTCGTAATAGGGTGGGCGGTACTTTGTCTGCCGCCGGGCTGTTGGCGGGAACCGCCGCGCTGTTTGTTTGTACCGCTGTGGCGGTCGGAGTGT
The DNA here is from genome assembly GCF_031143425.1 of Pleurodeles waltl. Classification (NCBI taxonomy): domain Eukaryota; kingdom Metazoa; phylum Chordata; class Amphibia; order Caudata; family Salamandridae; genus Pleurodeles; species Pleurodeles waltl. The sequence goes on from NC_090443.1 coordinate 731,605,736, forward strand.
TAAGTTGGCGGGCTGTGTTGGCGGTTCCCGCCAGGGTCAGAATTGCATATTTTAGACCGCCGGCCTGTTGGCGGCTTGGCCGCCGCTTTATCACCGACCGCCAGGGTCAGAATGAGGGCCTATATGTTGTAATTATTTCAGCATGTTCTGGTGATAAATAGCGAGGGTCTGATCTACTCGTTCGGAAACCCCCCGAGGAGATGACAAAGCGTTGATGACACCCGTTGGTATCTATGGGCCACAATAACCACCCGCCTGGACGTGGTGAAGTGTTAAATGTATCATCATGGACTCATTCATTAAGCTCCCTAAAAGTTGCATTTGTGTACTTTTGCCAGTTATTAAATTTTGCAGGTATGCTGGGCATGTTTAATTCTCTGATTGTAGCTAAGCCTAAGCAACTGGTCTATTGTACTGTTTCATTTAAAAAAATCATTTGAACGGGGATGAGACATGCTCTAAACAATGTTTCCCTACCCTTGGTTTGCCAATTTTTTGTTCCCCAAACACTTTTCAAATCAACCTTTTTTTACCAATATTCATAACCTTCAATTGATAACCGGGAAACAAAGGAGTCTGAATATATAAATTTCGTGTTGGTCAACAACATTTGCTTATCCCTAGTAGGATTTATCTTAAAATAATATGACACAGCATTTTTTTTATGATGCCCAGAAAAATACGTAAACCTTTCAAAATAAGTTTTTGAACTCCCTTGCGGGGGAGTTTGGCAATGTTCCCATTGCGTATAATCAAATATCGTTTTTGGACTGCTCGCTTTATGTATGAAGTGGTGCCCATAATAATTATAGCAAAACATGTCACCATAATTGTCTTTAAACTGGTAAACATCCTCATTTTCATAGACAGTATAATATTGCAATTCTGTCATCATTGAGTCAACTGTTTTCACATCCCAATCATCAGATACAATGCCTGGTATAACTATATCATTCATGGATAACTTAAGCACATACGGTATTTGAATTATCTCAGTGGAACCATAGATATCAAACATTACTTTATCCCACACAATCCCATCTGGAATTGGCACTGCAGAAATGTTCACAAAGGACAATTCTCTTCGAACCTTATGTGATGAAAAATGTGGTTTCAATACCTCCTCCACCTGTTCAACCGCTGATCTCTCGGGAAGAAAGTGACCATGTATTAACAGAAAAAAGGTAATGACAAACCCAATCCAAAGAAAAAATGCTAGGACATTCAATAAAAGCCACAGATAGTTCCATGGAAAAATAAAATATGTATCTTTAAGCCAATGTATCAGCTTACGTGGACCCGACAGGTCAGCAGTCGAAGAGGCAAACAAGTCCGATAGACCATCGTTGTTGTCAGCAAAGTAACCAGGGGCAGTTCGTGCAAAAGGCATTGCCGTAGTCAATGGAGGAGTCGGTGTCTCCCGTGGTGGGACACGGTAGACAGCACCATTCGTCACGTTGGTATTCATGGTGACTTGATCAAATGTTTCTAAGTTGCTCGTTGTTAGTGGAACTAATGCGAGATCATCATCCACCCTCCCCAAGCTCGGAGAGGTAACAGTGTTGGTATAGACAACTTGAAGCAGAACTTCTTCTCCAGTAGTGAGAGGGATTCGGGAACTACTAGACGTTCCTCTTGGTCGGCTGTGTAGAATCGGCCACATGTTGTAACTTGACATTGTCAATAGAAACAAAGCGATTTTATTTGGCACCTGGCAACAGGGGTAGAATAACAGTTGGGGTTCCGTGTATCCCCAACACAGGGACTGGTGCACGATAAGAAGGGCCAAATTCTTTTTTCACTGCAACCTTTTCACGCACAAGATCCCCAACCCTGGGAATCCAGCCGGTAGGTGTTACTGGCACATCCTTAATTCCTGTGGAGGCAGCACTTTTAGAAGAGTTATCTTCACGGAACTGCTGTAATTCCTGTAAAACAGTGACACGATCATTTATGTCAAAAGGTGTTTCCGCCGCCTCCACACCAGGACCATCAAGATCCGGAACAAACATTCGTGTTCTGAACAGGCACTCATATGAAGTACGACCCCCCAGGGACCTTCTAGGCAGGTTATTTAGTCCTCTCTGAACTCCATACAGGTGGGTTAGCCAACTACGACCCGTACCTAAGACTCTGGCTGTTAAGGATTGCTTTAAATCACGGTTTAATCGCTCCACGACAGAATTTCCCTCGGGATGAAATGGAGACAAGTACTGAAGCTGGACCCCCAACGAAGCCATGGTGTCCCTGAATGCCTTTGAGGCAAAAGCAGGGCCCTGGTCCGAATGGAATGCCGCAACTGCAGATGTACCGACAAAGACTCGCAAATCTTTAATAACAGTCCGAGCATCAGCCGAGCGTTGTGGCCACACCCACACAAATCTTGAGCAAGAATCAACAGCGACTAGTATGTATTTGTATGCATTATCCGGTGTTAATGGACCGCAATGATCCAGGTACACACATTGTAATGGTCTGTTCGAGATTAAGAGGGGTGTCTGCGGCGGGCGCTTAGCTGTGGAAACTTTAATTTGTTGACAGATGTCACAACAAAGGACATACTGCTTAGTCTCTTTATAGAGACCAGGCCACCAATAACGGGCCTGCAAGAGTGAAATAGTATCAGCCACACCAGCATGTGCGGATACCACCCCCTCATGCACTGCTTTAATCAATTGTGATCTTACATCTTTATTGGGGAAGTCACGTACGCCCACGCCTGGAATTTTAACTTCACCGTTCAGCATACTTCCCATCAAGTATTGATATTTATTAGGAAATCCTTTAGGATAAGGCGTACCATCAACCGTAGCTTTTATGGCAGCCATAATGTCTGTGTCTGGTTTGGAACTCGAACGAGTCACTGCAGCTACAGTGGCAACTGCCACTGCCGACTTTGCGGCTTCATCAGCCAAAGTGTTTCCAGCAACGTGTATTCCAACGCGCTGGTGTCCAAGTGTATGCACAACATGGACTTTGGGTAGCGTCTCTTTCAGGTCTGCTACCTTCCCCCACAGTAGCCTGTGTTTTATGGTGTTGCCTTTCGAATCTCTGAACCCATTCAAGCGCCAGTAATGCGGGTATTCATTAAAAGACTGGACGCAATAATAAGAATCACAAACAATCAGTGTGAACTGTGTCGGATCTGTATGTTCTAGTGCCATTAGTAGAGCTTTTAGCCCAGCCAATTGTGCTGTACAATTCCCTAAGGTCTGTGTATAGGTATGTTGGGGACAGAATTTCTCCCCCTCCATATAGCCGCTCACAACCGCACATGCAGCAGAATATTGATGTTTTGTTCCAATCGCTGGTTGCGCAGAGCCATCGGTATACATGACCACCTGATACTGATCAATAGGCAATGTGTCAGCGGGAACAGGATATTCAACTTCATATTGTAGGAATTCCTGAGTTTGTAACTTTGGGTCAAAAATGTAGTCTACATCAGTGGCTGTCAAAGATGTAGCCCATTGTATCCATCGTGGGTGAAGTGCTTTTGCGTTCGGGACGCTAGCTTTTGAGCCTCAAGGGCCGGAATAGGAGAAACAACAATAATGCATTTTCCTTGGGCAAGAGGTCTTTCTTTAATAACAGCCATCTGTACAGCAGTGAGAATTTTCTCTGTGGGTGCAAAGCGTTGTTCAGCAGCGTTATACAAGTGTGACTTGTACGCAATCGGGACTGTCTCCCTTCATTAAATGTGACATAAGTAAATCCAATGGCCCCACCTATCACCCTGATGACCAAATGTGTCTTATCATTCCATGTGTGTAAATGTTTTGCTGCTAGCATATCTGCCTGTAACTCTCGAAGAGCATGTGTGTGTTCAATTGTCCAGAATTTGCTTGAAAAATCTGGACGTATTAATTCATTTAATGGTTTTATGCGCGTAGCATAATCAGGAATGTATGTTCTGCCAAAATTTAGAAAGCCCAACAATGATTGTAATTTCTTAATCGTATTTGGTGGGTGCAATTGTGCACATTTTTCCAAAAATTGTGGCGCTAGGCTCTTCCCTTCACTCGACAGCTCATATCCCAGGAACAGGACGCTGAGGAAGGCAATTTTTGATTTTCTGAAGTAAAATTTGTAGCCGAGTTCGGCAAACCCTACAACAATGCGGGCTACCCGTCTTAAATGTTGTAGCAACTCGTCATTCGTGAGATATATATCGTCCACATATGACAACGCTTCAGGGTCTATCTCGTGTAAGATAGCAGTCACACAAGCAGAAAACAGTCCTGGGCGGTTTGTATACCCTTGAGGCAAATGACAGATTTTTTTCTGGGAGCCTAGTGCGCTATAGCTTGTTAAATCTCTGCTTTCAGGTGCAATATTCTGGCAGAAGAATCCATTCGAGATATCCAAAGTCGTTTTATATTTTTTCCACACAATGTTGCTCATTAGTGCAGTGCTATGCAAATTTTGTATAGCATATATACGCGTATGTCCGTTTAAGACTATTCTATATGAATGGTCCGGTTTAGCTACAGGGAATAAGGGATTATTCATCGGCGAGACACAGGGTTCAATCACTCCCTGGTATTCTAATTGCGTAAGTATTTCTCTCACCGGTGCCCTTGCTTCATGTTTTATGGGATACTGCGGTTGTGGCTGTGGTTCACCTTTAATGGGAATTACATGGTATGGAGAATCCCTGTCCCACCCTACGTGATTTCTATATAACGCAGGTGCTTGTGCGAGAGCCCATTCTATAGAATAGGACTCAGCGAGTTCCTCTGGAACAAGGGGCGAAAAGGAAGGTTTAATAACCTCCTCCCCAGCAGGGCAGGTGCAGACAAAATCAGGCGGACAATCTTGTTCGGCCAGCAAAATGTCATATATTTTAACTACACGATCCCAGAAGATTGCGTGTATGGTGCGTTCAATGTCTCCTTCCAATTGTAAAGTTACTCTATACACCCTATCGGGCTCAGAGACACGCATACCTGCTGTTTCTACTTGTATGAATTCATCAGTTGCTTTCACCTCCAGATGCTCTAGAAGATTCCGGCGAACTATTGTGACCTCTGCCGCGCTGTCTAGCAGTGCTAGAGCCCAGTTTTGTTCTTCAAGAGAACCCTCTTCCTGAGTGGCATGTCTAACTGAGACTGCTGCCACCTTTTTCTTTTTAAACTGTTGTTTTTGTTGTACTGGTTTCTCTTCCTTCTTAACAGAAACCTCCTAAGAGCGTTGTGATTCCTGCCTCGGTTTCACATACTCTGTTCTCCGCTCTGATCGCCCACCTCTCTCATTTCTCTTTTCCGATGAGTCCTGAAAGGAACGAGATTGGCGTGTATCAGTATATTGATATCTATCAGGCGTTTTTATATTCTCTCTATTTCTGAGATTATACCTATTCTGTGGGGTCTCCGTACGTGGAGATTCTCCCCTTTCTTTTTTAGGAGTTTGTTGTGTTTTTCTCCCAGCGCTTCTTATTACACTCAGGTGGTTGATTAGTATTCTCTTTATTAATTTTACCCTGAAATTGAGGGTTTTGTGGTCCAGCCCCAAGGCTATCTCGACCGATACTGGAATATGTTTCCGCTATTATTTTAGGCAGTTTCCGCGCCTGATCTTGTTGCGGAACGTCACGAAGACGCATGCGCACTGCACTCCTCTCGTTTTACTGGGACTTTACCCATAATAGAGTGTACAGTCACCAGATTTATACCTGGTGTTACTGCATGTTCTTGTGCTGGAGCGGCATGTGCTTGGTTTGTATTTAGTGTCTGCATCACAAATTGTACTAATCGTCTGTATATCGCTGTTAATTCAGTATATAAGCGTCGAACCTCAGCCACCGCCATGTTCGCAACCGCAGGATGAGGTGTATATGTGGCCAATAAAGGCCAGGTAGGACCTTCATTACTTAGTGTACCTAACCGTACTGGTAATATTGTATGGGGTAGGGTGCCATCAAGCCAATTATTATGTTCTTGATAAGATAGAGGTATCTCTAAGTATGCATATTCCCTGTACTGTCCAGGCGCATTCGCAACTGTGTATGTATGACATTTATTTGTGTTCCCATCAACTGCTGGAAATGTGACCCAAGAATAGAACAGTTCTGTTCTATAAGCTGCGTGAGCGTCCACCACAAATGTGACTGGACCTCCCTGTGCTGTAAGTCCATGTGCTAATAAATGTGCCGTAAGTGGTTGTCTCATATTGAGAGCTATTTGTACAGCCTGGGGATTAGCCATTATAAAAATACTAAAGGTTCAGAGAAGGCACACCAAGACAGGGTCTCTTTTCCTTTTAAGGTTCAAGCTTGAACAACCACCCGCTGTAAAATAGGGTTACCTATACGGCGGTGGTGGAAATCCTCAGTACCACGGACGTCTCCGTATACGGAACTGAGGGGTCATTATATTATATGAGACCGAGACATAATGGTGAACCTGAAAATTAGAGCCTGACCAAACGTTGGCGGCGCCATGTCGCGTAGGCTCTCATTATCCTAATGAGACTACTGGATTTTGAGCGGCAAGATCGTTCACAGGGTGGGGGACTAAGGGGGTAATTCTGACCCTGTCGGTCCCCGACCGCCAGGGCCAACGACCGCGGAAGCACCGCCAACAGGCTGGCGGTGCTTCCTGGGCCATTCTGACCGCGGCGGTAAAGCCACGGTCAGAAAAGGGGAACTGGCGGTTTCCCGCCGGTTTACCCCTGGCCCAGGGAATCCTCCATGGCGGCGCTGCTTGCAGCGCCGCCATGGGGATTCCGACCCCCTTCCCGCCATCCCGTTTCTGGCGGTATTTACCGCCAGGAACAGGATGGCGGGAACGGGTGTCGTGGGGCCCCTGGGGGCCCCTGCACTGCCCATGCCACTGGCATGGGCAGTGCAGGGGCCCCCTAACAGGGCCCCATAATGATTTTCAGTGTCTGCAAAGCAGACACTGAAAATTGCGACGGGTGCCACTGCACCCGTCGCACCCCAGCAACTCCGCCGGCTCCATTCGGAGCCGGCTTCATCGTTGCTGGGTCTTTCCCGCTGGGCGGGTGGGCGGCCTTTTGGTGGTCGCCCGCCCGCCCAGCGGGAAAGTCAGAATGATCGACGCGTCATTTGACCGCGGTGTGGTCTTTTGGCGGTCGCCGTCCGCCGCCCGCCGGGGTCGGAATGACCCCCTAAGTCTGACCCACGGTGATGGACCCTTGTCACTCTAAATCTGGGTTTTGCTCCGGCTAACTAGCAGTGCCTCATCTCTCCCAAAGGGAAGAGACAATTGGGCAGCCGAGCGCATGACATCTTAGCACTTCCCAGGGAAGTTGTGGTCACTCAGGTCACAACCGGTTCTCTCATACACAGTACGATCTCATATAGAAATGACAAAGGCAGTTTAAGTTTTAAAGATTGGTTTAATAAAACGACTGCATTTTAGATAGAAAAGCGTGAGCTGCAATAACCAGAACTACACAACACAATAGGATTGAAATAGTAACGATGAGAGTGAAGCACAAGAATAAGGCTATCATAGTGCCACTAGATTAGGTTCTCTCTAAGTTATAATCTGAGCACAGCATGTGAAGCTCTAAGCCTACCTTTCAGATTCCCCCGGGAGGACATCAACCTTCATACCTGAGTAAAGGGCTGTAATCTGCATCGGAATCTGCAACGAGGCAGTCAGCATCTAGTTGTAGGTTCCTGGCCGGAATCTCCCTCTGGTGTGTACAAGGACTAGGAAGTGTTTTTATAACTAACACGCAGATGTTCTAAGAAAATGTCCCTACGTAAGGATGTGTATCTTCTACGAATGCTGGAGACTAAACTTCTACCATGTTTACCGGTAATGTACCAGACTGTAGCCTTGACTGAAGCACAGGGCGATCAAGAATGCATTATTTGAGAACACAGTGCTGATCTAAGCTAAACAGTGTGATAGAAGGAAATTAAAACAAGACCGTAAAACTGGTTATTGTAAAATAACAGTGCGGGCTGAATAAAATGTATCTAGGGCAAAGTGGACAGCGGCCTAGTATGTTAAACTAACGTGCATGAAGCTATATAAAAAACTGGCTACACTACAGGTTCACATCCCTCTCTAAAACCTTACCTAACCCTCTGTTAACCTTTCTTTCTCCACCAGAATCCCCTCCGATTTAGTAGTAAGTATGTCCCATTTTGCAGTCACTCACATCTGTTACTCTCACCTTTATTACTAAAATGTATACCTACCTGAACAGAGTCTCTGCAGTCAGGTCAGGGATCTGACACAGAAAAAGACAGGAGAAGCGGAGATGCAACCTTTGCTTGAATGTTTGTGCATAACATTTTGCAGTATGTTTGTAGTACTATTGTAGTACTACAAAATGTACTACAAAATGCAGACACGAATTGGCCCCTCAATATCCAGAGCTGTAAGATGGAGGTGACAGCACTTGCTTGACTTGTTCTCAAATCATCAATATATGTAATGGCTTTTGTCAAGCTCCTCAAGTTCCACACACAGAGATCCTGATGCCTGAATAGAACTAAGGGATTTCAATAATGCTGGCTACTTTGCAGAATTTCATCTACCGGCCCACTTGCTGTACTGAAACTTGCCCCAACACTCTAGCCTCCTGATACTTCTCACTCCCCCCACCTCCATAAACCTCCTGATGCACTATCTGTTTTAGTTTGGAACACTGTGCTGCTGTTAGGAAAATATCAGACTCATACTCTGAAAATTCAGTAAAGAATATGTCAGGGGAGGTGCAACAGAGTAAAATTGTCCAGTTTACAACACATGTCCCTTTGCTGCCCAACCCTAAATGAACCCCTTGGTCAACTGAACTGTGGTGTTCTATCTCAACCATCTGATGGATGTGGTACCTTACAGAAAATACTGAATGCGTGCCTGTGCAAATAGATTTTGAACATGATGAGGTGAAGTTTAATATTTCTTAATTATAGTGGAACATTCTGGTCAATTTCTGACTAACTCTTTTGGGGCTGCTCAAGGTAATAATAAAATAGTTGGTCAGTGCGTAGCTATTAATGAAGCAGCAGGTGCAGTGCCGCTGTGGCAAAGTGGTGGGAGGGGTCCACCATACCCAATTATGGCTCTCCTTCACATTCACACGTTTTACTTCAGCTTATATTTCCTGAGTATTTGCTTATTCCACAAAGTTGTGTTTCTGTACTTTTTGTTTCATGCAACACATTACTCATTTGTAGTGCATACGGAGAACTGAATCAACGCCAGGCGCCTTGTTGTGATCAAGTACAGGATGGGTGTTTATGACAGGGCATCACTGAGAGTTCAGAAGCTGAAGCCAGCGTGAGCATCTAACAATGCCTGATAGTGGATCAAAAATATATTCAGAATACATGCACATACAATCTCTGGCATCTCTGCAGAGTGCGCAGAGCGATTGTCACGTTTGCGGGATTCTAAATTGTGTTTCTATGAGAAATGTGAAAGAGGTCCAAATATTGACAGCGGCGAGTGAAAGGAAAATAAAATACTTACCGGTAACAGGGTGGATTGATGGGGATGTGGAGTAACTTGAAGCACTTATGGGCAGAAAGAGAGGGAGAAAAGAAAATGCTGAAGAGGAAAGAGATGACGTGTGAGATAGATCTGCTGAAGCAGATGTCTTAATTAGAAATTATTAATGAGTGTTTATGTATTTTTAATAATGAATTCTGTAGAAAATGAATAACGCAGAGAAAAATAATGTGCAGTTTTGAAATTGTGACATCGGAGAATGGCCACCAGTGTTCACAAAATGTACTAAATAGCCGGGTCTGGTGGCTTAGTGGACCAATGCAGCTGTTGTAGGGGCCTGCCTATGACCTCATGGTCACAGGTTCAAATCCCGGCAGGTTCACTCAGCCTTTCATCCAAAATAAAATGAGTACCATTGAGTTGGGTAACAATAAACATCTGTTATTCAGCGCCAAGATTCCTACGGGTGAACGTGCGCTTTACAAATACTTATGTTATGTTAAATAAATGATTCACACGTATAAAAATATTGAAAATGTATCAGATTAATGTAGTAATAGGTCATATTGAGACTTATGAAATATGTTCATGCTTATTAATTGTAGGCCTTAACTTAGCGAGTGTCTTGGCCTAGTTGCCAGGCCTCATGCAGAAGCTGTATTTCCTAGCGTTTAAGGAGAAAATGCTGACAGAGTGAACTAACTGTGAAATGCTCATTGTTTAATAAAATGCTTAGCAAAACCTTTCTATGGGAACCGAAGGCAGGAGGTGAAGTCTCTAGTAATGAATCAAAATGTGTGTTATGTGTGCTAGATGTACTTTCCCAGGACGCGAACAATGAAGACACTGACTGGAGAAGAAGATGCAACAAATTTGATACCTGACGAGCCGGATAATGAGGACATCGTAAAGCAGACTAATCAACAACATGTAAAGTGTGAAATGCTAGAATTCATAGATTTGGTACAAGAAAATTACTGGCTAAAGTAATAACGTACGATTAATTGACCAAATGGAAATTAGGGGATAGTTTGGGTGACTTTGATATAACAACGTGACAGAGTGAAAAGACTTCAGACCAGATGATGAGACTAGAGAGAGAACTTATTCCGATTTTGTGATGCGATATTAAGAAGAAGAAGAGATTCGAGATTCCTTCATTGGGCTCATACTCTCTGACTGAGAGCCTGATGTGTTGCTGATCAATTGATGACCTGAGGACAAAGACTGATTCTGCTTGCTGACTCATACCGTGGATAGGTAGATATGACAATATGACTGAAATGTGTATTTTGTGCCTTTTCTTTCTAGGTACCAACTGCGCTGTCTTAGATAGTTTCTCTTAGATAGATGTTTTGTAAATTCATGTTCTAAATTGTTTTGCATGAAGCCCCACATGCTGATGGTAATATGGGTTAGATGAGGTTTTCTACTTGACGTATGACAAGTTGCAGAGACAAATGTTTCACAGACTATTTTGCTGAACTTTATGGACAGTACTGAAATATTGAAGCAGATTTTTTAATGATCTGCACTAATGCTCTAGAGTGTATTATGATACAAGCCTTGACCAGATTGTGTTTCTGGCGTATTTTGGCTGACTAATATTGCCCTCATATGCATTTTGATATGCGTGTTTGTGTTTAAGCCACATGACTTAGTATTGCTAAAATAAGGGAAATAAAATGAATAGCCTTTTACTAAAGGTGTGGTTATTCATGGCTGAGAACTCATAGTGTGTGACAATTACTGACTCTATTGATTATTGATTATTGATTTGACTACTGATTATTGATTTTTGTGTATGGATTGTTGTTCCCTATATTGGAGCTATGGTAAGAACATCTTAAACGAGCCAAAACAACTGAGTCAAATGGAAAACATGTGAGGCCAGATTTACAAAGGGCATGTGTTGCCATTGCATCATGCAAGGAGACCCAAGGCAATGCAAACCTTTAACTGGGATTTACTAAGCCACGCAAAGCAACATTGTGTGGATCTGTGTGGTTTAGTAAGTCCAAGGCAACATAATGCAGCACATTTCGCTGCCTTGCGTTACCTTGCGACAAGGGTGCGTACTGTGGGTGAAGTGTGGGCGTTCCCACTCATCCACTCATATATTTTGGCGCATTCCCAGATTTACAAATAGCTGTAAACCTGGGGATGCTTCAAAATGGCCCATCTCCCACACCCAGGCGAGAGGAGAAGAAATATCTTTACTTCTTGTTACTTCCATTTCATATTTGTGATACATTAAGCAACACATATAGAAAAAGGGAAATGCCTTTAATGATTGTTTTTTTGTAGAATGGTGTCCCTTCCTACACAAAAAACAATTCAGCTCGTAACGCTGGCACCCTTTCACCTGCTTTGGTGCTAGGCAGCACACACTGTGGTAGCGAAAAGAGGCAACAGAAATACGCCTATGTTTGGAAATTTGGTGCATTTCTCAAGTCTCTCTTTCACGCAAGTTGCCTAGCTCTGCTGTGCGAAATATTAGTAAATCTGCCCCTTGAAGTTCCCTAATGTTGACAATAACTTGACACCCGTTTATTTGCATGTGACAGCAAACTTTAAGTTTTATTAACAACATTGTTAAAGGAAAATATGTTCTTTTAAGCAGAAAAAAGAAAAAATTAGAAACCGTACATTAAAAACTCGATAGTCGTGTACCCTTAAGTGGAATTTTAAGCAAAGTCCTCTTTTGTACAATAAAGAGAAAGCATACCAACTCTAGTAACTTGCCTTTAGAGGAGGAGAAAAAAAGAGTTTGTTGGACAGCCTGTGCAGATGCGTGAAGCTTTCCACTGTGATTATAATACCATTATTGTGTCTTGAAACATAGGTATTTATGATAGAAGCAAATGCTAACGAGATTGGCAGCATGAAACGTTCTCATTTATAGGCTCCAAGTCTGACATTTCACTCATTGTTCTCTTTTTGCATGTTGAACAGTGCCAACTTCGAGCTTAAGCAATACAACAGAACCCCTTAAAGTGAGGCCATGATGAGTCTGAAAGAAGTCAACCGAGTTACTTTGTGTAACAAGCATTGGCAAAGCCTAAAGGCCTGGGGTTGTCCACTAGCCTTTTGGCAATTATTGTTTAGTTTTCTTATGGTTCTTGAAAAACGTAATTGTTTGGTAAGCTGCAAGGCTTCAAAGGAAGACCATTGCTTAAAGGCAAAAATGCACTTTTGTGTCTAAAAACACTAATTACCATACTAGTGGCTGGCACTGAAGAGAACTACTTTGTATGTTGATGAGTTGTGGTATGCTGCCCATGTGAAAGGGCACCATGCCATAACGCATAGAAAAATCTGTCAGTGGCTGAAGTGGGTTGATGCATTGCCCCTTGATGCATGCTGGAGTGGGTGCAATTAAAATGTGAATAGCACAACCACAGACAAATGAAGGACGTGTGGCTGAAAACCATATAACTGTTATACATATAATTTAGTAAAAGGTTGTGGCTAATACAGACCTAAAAAAGTAAATCATTATGGCATTAGAGGAAGAGAGGAAGGAAGGAAGGAAGGAAGGAAGGAAGGAAGGAAGGAAGGAAGGAAGGAAGGAAGGAAGGAAGGAAGGAAGGAAGGAAGGAAGGAAGGAAAATCAAAAGGTCTTGGTTAACATAGACCACAAAAAGCCTCTCTTTACGCCACTGGCTACCAGACTATTGCCTGTGAGAAAGAAATAAGAAAAGGAAGAAGGAAGAAAAGGAGGAAAGAATGAAAGAAAGAAGAAAAAGGAAGAAAAGGAAGAAGAAAAGAAAATGGAAGAAAAGAAATAAAGAAAAAAGGAAGGAATGAATGAAGGAAGGAAAAAGGAAGGAAGGAAGGAAGAAGGCAGGAAAGAGTAAGAGGGAAGGAACAAAAGATAAAGAGAGGGGAGGAAAGGAAAGAAAGAAGATAAGGAAGATATAATGCAAAAAAGAAAGAAAGCAAGAAAGGATGAAAGGCAATTAAGACAGAAAGTAGGTAAGAAAGACAGAAAGAAAGAAGACATGAAAGAAAGTTAGAAGATAAGAAAGATAAAACAAAGCAAGAAAGAAAGGGAGCAATAAAAAAGGAAGGAAGGAAAGAAGGAAGTCATGAATGAAAAAAGTAAACAAGAAGAAAAGGAAGAAAAGAGAAGAAAGAAAGAAAGAAAGAAAGAAAGAAAGAAAGAAAGAAAGAAAGAAAGAAAGAAAGAAAGAAAGTGTTAGAACTGCTCAAAATTAAACACAATAAACACAATAAATGCCTGTTTTCTTCCTGAGCAAAATTTCATGAAGACCATTGGTCTAAATGAGTCCGGAGTAAACATGTTCTGCTTTGTGTACTGCGTAAATATAAAAAGAGGATAACTTTAATAATACAGAACAGTTTCAAATGCACGTCATCTAGTATGGTGTGAAAATGTGGCAACAGGTAAACAAAGGACACTCCAAATGGAATTTACAACATCAACGTCCTGCTATCACATCAGGCTCTAAACACAAAGGCAACACTAAAATAATAAAGTAAAAACAAAAACACTAGCACAGTAGGGAACTAACTTGTCTGTGGATGTGCTCCTTGCAAGAGAACAAAATGCAGTCATTCAAAATGAAGCTAAGCAGTGGCTTAAGTATTCTGACCCATTGCCCTATGCTGTATGCAGTAGTGGGCAGAAGCAAAATGTAAATGACAAAACAACAGACTGATGGACGAGGAGAGCTGTCTGAAAACCCCTTTAATTAAGTGTGTTATACATATAATTTTAGTAAAATCAAAAGGTCTTTGCTAACGGCAGGCCTACAAATAAGCAAGCAATGCTGGTGTGAATTTCAAAACAATGGTGTAGTAAAACAGTCACTATCAAACTCATCATTCTGGGCAAAAACGTAGAGAAATCACTGAAAAACTCCTCAAGGGTTGTTATTGTGGTAATCAGGGCTACAAAGCAAAGACATTCTTCAAGTATATTTGAAAGTAAAAGAGCAGCTGAACATTCGCTGTGTCTCACAGCAAGCCTCTAACAGTTCTAAATTACCACATTCTAGCAACTTCTATGTACATTCTGCATTCTACATATTAAAGCAATACATACGTTGCTAATACAAAACACATCATCCCCTTTTTTCTACGAGCAGACAACAAGGAAAGAACAAACATGAAACATTGGCGATGTTAACATTTTGCGTAGTCTCTAAATTGTGCAGGACCCATTCTAATTGACTCGCTTCTACAATGAATGCACACTTCAGGCAGAATATTGTTTTCTACTATTTTGAAAGTATTTCTATTAGTAACACTACCTAAAAAGTCAAGAGCAATCTGTCTTGTATTGTTGGCCACATCAATACTACTTGAATCATGGATAATATCAGAACTATCATCAGCACTAGTGTTCCTGCCAACATCCAAACATGTATTGTCATATCTGCTATTTGTCTAACTCTTGCTATCCACTGATCCTTTCAACATAGGAACACTTCTGAAGCTCCATATATTTCCTCCTTCCACCCTTACAGCCTTACTAAAAACTTCCACAACACTAATGAGATCAGACCACCTGGGGGATCATTTCTCCTACTGTGCAGGTAGTTTTATTCTTACAAAATCTCAAGTTTTCGATTTCGAACCACAATAAGATCTTTTGACAATCTCCCCTTTAGCTTTCATTTTCTTTTGACACGTTTGCACATGCTCACTAACTTTGGAAAAGTTAATATCACAATCTTTCCCATTCTTTCCTCTGAGCCACCAAGGAATTAACTTCAAACCAGGTTTTGTCTTTCTCAACATCTCAAAAGGAAACATTCTGGTAATCAAATATGAAGGGGTCCTGTACTTTAGAAGTGTGGCTTTTAAGGCTTCATTTCAAAGCAAATCACTCTTGATTACCAACTGAAGAGATTCCTTGACAACTCTATTAAAGTGTTCCACTTGGCCATCAAATTGTGGTGATCATTATACACACTTCTGTATATCTTTGTGGGTTACTACACATCTGGTTTAAAAAACACTTGGTTTCTCACTTGTAAAGTGGGGCCCATTATCCGACACAAGTTCTTCAGGTATTGCTTTCCTGCAAAAAACATCACCTAACAACTCTATTGTTAGTACCAACTTTTGCTATCATTTTTACTTCAGACCATTTCATAAAATAGTCAACCACAAAATGGCAAATGCTTCCTTTCTAGGTGAGGCACCACCAAAAGCTAGAAAATGTCAATCCCTAATTTTCTCCATGGTCCCTATGCATATTCTATCAGGCTGACATCCACAATATAAGCTTTTGCTGACTTATTATTACTGGTTCATGGTTTGCATTCTTTTACACATGTTCCGATCATTCCATCGATCCAGGTCACAAATAAAATTCACAGCTTCTTCTTTTGGTTTTAGACATACATAAATGCCCCACATGTGCCAATAAGAAAATATTCTTTCTCAGCTTCTGTGGGGGGGGCATTTTTATCACCTCTCGCCACAGTACCATCAGATACCAATATTTTACTCCATACCTTGAAAAATTAAGCCAAGTCCCCACTCAACGTGGCCTTCTTTTAATATAAAAATCATGAACCAAAATCATTACTTTAGCATCTGACTGATTCTTTTCAAATTTCCTCAGTAATGGCTTTCTCTGATTCATTATTCTGATTCCATGCATTCATATAGCCATTGGTATAAACCACATCACACTTGCTACTTTCACATTCTAAAGGAAAGCGAGGCATACAATCAGTATGCACATTATGTTATCCAGGTACATATTAATATTCTTCAAGTTTAGCTGCCATGGGTGCTAAAGGTGCTGTTAAGGCTCTTCCTCCACCAGCTGGCAGCCTGTTTATAAGTGGTTTATGGTCTTTGGTGAAGACAAACTTTGTCCCCGAAAGTAATTGTTTAAAATGTTGAGTTGGCCATGAACAGGCCAACAAGTTCTTCTCCTCAGTGACATAGCTTCTCTCAGAGTTTCTCAGAGACCTAGAAGCATTACGTACTATTAATTTTTTGCCTTTGCTTTTCTGCATCAACATTGCACCTGGTTGAAGACTATTAGCATCAACAGCTACTACAGAATCTTTGTCAACCACATAAGATTCTAAGAAAGGGGCTTCCATAATTTCCTTCTTTAAAACATTAAGATAATTTTGATGACTTCTACCCTGTCTAATTTTTTTTTTTTTTTTTCAGTAGCTGCCTTACATGATCAAACCTAGGTCCAGATTGATACTTTTTCAGTCAAAACTGCGGTAACGCAGTTTTGTGTGAAAAAGTATACCGCCGGCTAGCGCCATTCCGAGACACCAGGCAGGCGTCATATTTATGGAATGATGGTAGTTGGCGGTAAGGCCCTACTGGGTCATGAAAAAGGGTGCTAGCCAGGTGGGGGAAGCGTAGGGGGAACAAGAGGTTGTGTGTCAATGGATGACACTCGTCTGGTTAGAGGCATAAAAATGGCTCTAACCAGACTAGAGTCATCTTTTGACACACAACCCCCATGAACATGACTCCTGCCTTAGTAAAGACAGGAGTCATGCCCACTACCCCAATGGCCATGCCCAGGAGACATATATCCCCTGAGCATGGCCATTTGGCTCAGTGCCATGTAGGGGCTCAAGTTAGGCCCACCCTTGGCACTTGAAATTTTTAAAATATACTCACCTGTACTTATCTTACTTACCTGAGATGTGGTCCCCCCATCCTCTGGCATCCCTCTGGTGTGGGTGGAGGTGTCCCTGGGGCTAGGGAAGGGCACCTGTGGCCCCATTCTATGATCTCTGGTCATGGAAATAGGCCCACAGGTCGCCTAACGCCTGCCCTGACCCAGGCGTTAAATAATCGTGCTAAGCAAGCTTAGCGCCATTATTTAAGGCCCCCTTTCCCCTGTTTTTGATTTTAGCACGGGGGTATAAATATGGCACAAAGGCCATATCGTCATTTTTGTTTTGCAAGGGAACGCCTACCTTACATCTCATTGATACAAGGTACTTTCCCACATGTAAAAAATGACTTTGCCTCCAAAACTTTGGCGCTAGACAGGTCTAGTGCCAAAGTAGAAATATGGAGTTAGGTTTGTGCCGAATTTGCGTATAAAAGGATGACGCTAATTCAGTGCAAAGCAAGTATAAATCTGGGCCTTAGTTCCATAGTTTTGTACACATTTTGCTTAAAATTCTGTCAACCCTACGAAGGACAACGGTTGGCCCTTACTAGTAGGAAGAGGAGAATGCAAAAAACTTTAACATGGTTTTGTTTTGGTTTTATTCCATCTTTAGACATTTCATAACCTAAATACTTAACTTTCTCCCATAAAAAATTGCATTTAGAAAGTCTAAAGGGGGGAGCGTGTCCAACATGGTGCCTTGAGCAGATGCAGTATTACAGAGTTCCGCCATCGCAATCCTAAAGCCGCGATTTTGGGCCCCGCAGCGGCCACCCCCATGGGTGGAGCATGGACCCCTTGGTGCAGAGGGGGGGCCAGAGGGGTAAAATGGTGCTGCGACCCCCTGCGGGCCTGCACAAAGGCTTCCAAGGCGGAGAGCGCCATGGGAAGACATGGCTGAATGCCGCGTCCAAAAGAGAGGAGGTCCAGGTCCCCGCCGTAGCCCCGAGCCGGTGGGACTTAACAGGCCTCGAGTGGAGTGAGAAGCAGATGAGGTGAGGTGGTGCTGGACCCCTGCCGGCCCACGTGGGGGGCACTGGGCCAGGGAGGACCGCGTCGAGACAGGGCTGCTGTGGCTGGCACCTGAGTGAAGGACACACTGGCGGTCACCGGGGGGAGACCGGAAGGGGAAGCGCTGATGAGGGGTAGAGGATTACCAGTGAACCCCACTGTGGCCGAGGCAAAGAAGACGTAGAGGTGCCTGTAGAATGACGGTCGAAGAGGCCCTGCAGTTGTAGATAGTGAAGGAGGAGGAGTGAAGGAGGTATCGGGAAGGCCTGCGGGCACCCCCGGACGAGGGGATCTAAGAGAAGGCCAGGCTAGTGGCTGGAGGGGTGCCCGGACAGACGGCAGCCCTGCCGTGGCCAGCGCTGATCTGATGGATCGACCCCACTTGGTGGTAGTCGGGCTGGGCTGCGGTGTGGCAGAGATGCCGCGGCTGGCCCCTGAAGAGCGGAGAGCACACAGGCGGGTGCTGGAGAGCCCCACAGACCCCGGGAGACTGCAGGTGAGGGGACGTCCGGTGACACTGTGTGCCAGTGGGGAAGTCCCGACTGCAGCTGGGAGCAGGAGGATCAACAGGAAAGGAGGCTGGGCCCCCGCGCAACCCCTGGAGCAATGATGCTGGACGGGGTTAGTATCGGTAGAGGGGAGGCATCCCCCCAGGTGACAGAAGACTGTGAGGGGGGCGAGATGGCCACTGTAGCAACACCCTGAGAGACAGCGGCCCCGCTGTGGCCTAAACAGAATGGGGGAGAGGAGGAGAGAAAGGCCTGATTAGCTCAACAGCACATGCCTGGACGGTGCTGGTTGGGGGCCATGGGACGCTGAAGTATGGGACTCGTGGGACCAAAGAGCTCAGAGGAAGGGGTCTCCCGAGTGCAAAAAGGACAACTGTAAAGCATAGAACCCGGCACAGGGGGGTCCAGTGGCAGGAAACAACCCAGAGGCCTACACCACAAAGGGTTGAACAAGTCTGAACACGTACCTGATCTGGTCATACCAAAGGTGCCTCCCGGAGAGAGGAATATTAATCTGTAATAAAGAGCCATAGAACTCACCTAGGAACAAGTTAACACCTCACGAGTCCAGTGCTGGAAGGTGACACTGCTAGTGGGGGACCCCAAGGCAGAGGGAGATAGAAGAGAAGGGGTGAAGCGAGAGACAAGTAACGAAGATAACAGGGCATTGTTGTGGACTCCACTCCCCCAACAATCCCAGGCAGCACCTAACGTAGACATGGCGAATGCTCGAGAACCACGAAAAGACTCCTCTATTAAAGAGATGTTTGCAAAGCCGGCAGGAAAGAATGTGGACCGAACTGAAAAGGAGGGCCCAGCCACTCCAGATGCCACTTTGGAAGTAGATGCACCAATCACAAGATCGTTTCTCAGGATTTGTTTTACTACTTTGAGATGACATAGCAGCCCTGAAACAAGAACTAGCAGCAGATGTCAAAGATATTAGATGCAATATGGATGAACTGGAACAAAGTGTCGACTCCCTGGAGCCGGGAAGCACCGAGATGAGGAGCTAGAGGAGCACAGGCACAAGATCCTCTCACTTAGAGACAAAACAGCAGACCTCAACTACCAACTGGAAGACCTAGACAACTGATTGAGACAGTGCAACATACGCATTAAAGGCTCCACTCCAGGCAGATGCGGGGAGACTGAAGTACTACATGCTCCACTTGCTCCGCTATGTGGCTCCGAACTTGGAGGAGCAGGACATTATCTTAGACCACACTCATAGAGCAGGTCGACCGGTTGACTCTCTGGGGCAACCACAAGACATTCTCACATGCCTGCATTATTAATGGCAGAACGAGGCCATCATGGCGGCAGTGAGAGATGAGACCTTCAGCAAATTGGAGGGTAACAAAGTATGGCTTTATCAGGATCTCTCCCAGGCTACCCTTCAAAGACAAAGAAATCTCCAGCCCCTCACCAGACTTGTACGGGAAAAAGGGATCAAATGTAAGTAGGGACAACTCTTTCGCATCACCTTCGTGTGGAACAATGAGACACATAGACCCTCATTACTACTTCGGTAGTCTTACTAAAAGACCGCCGAAGCAGTGGGCGCCACTATACCACCAGTGCTGGTGGTATATGTGGCTTCCTATTATGACTTTTCTGCTGGGCCAGCGGACAGAAACAGTGTTTCCGTCTGTTGGCCCAGCGGAAAAGTCACATCAACATTGCAGCCGGCTCATAATAGAGCGGGCGGCAATGTTGATGTGCAGTAGGTGTAGCAGGACCTGTCGCGCATTTCACTGCCTGAAATGCGCAATGGGGCTGTGCCTGGGGGCCCCTGCACTGCCCATGACAAGGGAAAAAGATTCAAAAGCCATCAGCCCAAGAGAGAAGTCGTGAACGGGCTGCACTACTTCAACAGCTACAGCAGAGAGACAGTGCCTCGGATCTGGACAGTGATTGAATGGTGCTTCTCTGGAGACTGACTCCGGTGGATGGCCTGGTCGCTGGAGGTGAGAGCAGATGAGAGGCTCACAGTTCTTCACCTTAGGGGCAGTCGATGGTCGTTGGCGGCGGAGCTCACCCCTATTTGTGTGTTTAGATGAAAGACCTTGCCAATGACATGGACCCCAACGTTACATTCCAAATGCAGGTTCCCAGGCGGGGAACCATTCAGTAAATGTTTTGTTTGGTTGTTTATGTATTTTCCTTACATGCAGGCCATACAGGTAAAAACAGCATGCCTTGCATACACGTGCAACAGATCTTGAAGGGACTCAAGGGGGAATCCCTAATCTCCCCAATAACAATGAAACAGTTCAGTTTGCATACCTATGCTTAAGGCCCTAAGCTTAAACGTTCGGGGTTGAATGCCCCAGTTAAACACCTGGCACTCCTAACCTTTCTCTCGAGATGCACAATGCGACATCTGCCTTATCCATTTGATTAGGGTTGGATTGGAAGCACATGCACTAGAAATGGTTTGACCGGCAGTTTTTCACCTCCGGTCCTAAGAAAACAGCTGGAGTAGCAGTCCTTCTGGCTGCGCGTTACCCAGGTCAGGTAATCCAGACCCAATGTGAAAGCGCGGACAGAGTGTTATCTTTCCGCATTGCCACTCAAGGTTACACATTCACGCTAGCAAACATATACGCACCAAACTCCCAGAAGGAGGCATTCTTAGAGAAGGCTGTGGGGTAAATACTGACCACACCAGATAGGGATATTATGATCATAGGAGACTTTAATTTGGTCCCACGTGCCACATTGGACAGGTTCACACATATGACAGGAAAGACGGGCGCACACTCCTTGGCACTCAGACAGTGGCTGGCAGAGGAGGGCGTAGTAGACATTTGGCAACAACACCACCCACTACATAAGACCTACACCTTCTTTTCTGCTGTCCACCAGTCCTACACACGGATCGATTATTTCCTCCTCTCCCAACACTTGAACACATACACCACAGCGGCAGACATTGGGGTGGTAGCCCTGTATGACTACTTGCCCATTTCAGTTGTCTGCCGCCTGCTAAGGTCACCAATACAACAGCACTCCTGGCATCTAAATCACACACATCTCCGTCAGGACGAGATGATTTCAGAAATAATCCTAGCTATCACACAGTTCCTACAGACTAACGATAACCCAGACGTCTGGTGGCCCTGCTGTGGGACACAATGAAGGCAGTAATCCGCGGCACCTTTACTGAAAGGGCGGCTCAGTTGAATAGGGCTAGGAGAGATAAGCGGGCCCAATTGGAGACTGACGTCAGGGACTTGGAGAAGGAACACAAACGCCCAGGTGCCTACAGAGTCAGGAGGCAGCTGACGGCTGGCCAGAAACAGCTCAAAGCCCTAGACATAAGCAAAGCGGAATATGCTCTTCTGTGCCTAAAACAGAAATTCTATGTGGGAGGCAACAAAGTGGGTCATTTACTAGCTCACCGGCTCTGTGCTCATACCCTCCGGCAGCGAGTAGGGGAGGTGGCAGACTCTCAGGGCAACTGAGTAGTTCAAGATACCCATATAGCACAAGCGTTTGGAACACACTGTTCGCGGCCAAACACCTAGACCCCAGCCAAGCAGAATCCTATCTGGACCAACTGCCACTGAACAGCCCCTCTGCTCCTGAGTCAGTAGCTCTAGAGGAAGATATTGAAGTTGAGGAGGTACTGCAGGTCATGCAAAAGCTCCTCCCAGCCAAAACATCAGGCCCAGATGGCTATACGTCAGCCTACTACAAGACCTTTGCCCCAACCCTAGCGCCTGTCTTAGCTCGACTCCACAAACCCATTTTTGTCATTCCTAAACCAGGCAAGGAACCAGCACGTTGCTCATCCGACTGACCCATCTCGCTATTAAATGTAGATGCAAAGATCTATATGGGAATCCTGGCGCCACAGCTTGGTCCTCATATGCCACACCTAATTGACCCAGATCAAGCAGGTTTCATTCCAGAATGTAATCGCAGTGATAACACTAAACGCCTGTGTCACTTAGTCGACAAGGCTCACCGCTCCCATACCCCCATGGCACTTCTCTCGGTTGAAGTGGAGAAAGCCTTCCTTAGAGTGCACTGGCCATCTCTACAGCTGGTTCTCACTAAAATGGGACTGGGAGAGAGGTTAAGCTGATGGATATAGGCCAGTTAAAAAAAAACAAGAGTGTCAGTCAGGGTTAATGGCATACTATTGCCCACTTTCGCTACAGGGGAACTTGTCAGGGCTGTCTGCTGTCGCCTCTACTGTTTGCTCTTTACATGAAGCCTTTTGCAGCCGGGGTGCGCCTCAACTGGGACATTAGAGGCCTGAGAATGGGTGGCAGACAGCACAAGCTGGCGCTTTATGCTGATGATGTGATGATTGTGCAGACAGAACCCACAACCTCCCTGCACCCACTGATGGGGGAATTGGAGAGAGAAGTCCACTGGTTTTAGAATTAACCAGCGAAATCTAGCATCGTTAACATTCCGCTACCTAACGTCGACCAGAACTACCTGGAACAACACTTCCATTTACGTGGGTGCCTCAGGGAGTTACTTACTTAGGCCTCCAGATACTTCCACGTTGGGGCGCACAATAGATAGCAACTACATGAGGCTCTTGCAGGGAGCAAGGGCAGACAATATCCTGGAAGAAACATATATTATCATGGCTGGGTAGATTGGCAGCAGTTAAGATTTCACTGCTTCCTAAGTTGCTGTATGCAATGCAAACACTGCCGCTGCAGCCTTCCCACTCAGTCCTTGCTAAATTACAACGTCTTATCAATTACTTCATTTGGGGAGGCAAAAAGGCGCGGATTGCGGGGAAGTATGTGTATCTGGCTCCAGGGTAGGGTGGATTGAGCATCCCATGCATAAAGAAATACTACCAGGCAGCCCAACTGCGATATATGGTGGAGTAGGCCAGAACCCGCACGGAGAAACATTGGTGCTTCATCGATCAAGCAGTGGCTGGCGTCCACATATGGAAGGTACCCTGGCTGCCTAAGCCCCATAGGTCACCAGACATCTATATTTCCCCTGTCTTGTGAGCCACTCTGTCAGTCTGGGATGCAGTCCAGACAGGCTACAACATATATTCGCACATGTCACCCCTGACTCCCTTTATGGGTAACTCAGAGTTTCCCTCTGAGCACGAGGCACCCCCTTTGACACTCGGCAGAAAGCGGGTTGCAAGAGGCTGGGAGATGTCTTTGATGTGGAGGGCCTCATGGACTTTTTGCAATTACAAACATGTTACGACCTGCTCTCCACTGCTCGATGGCAATACTTGGCCCTGAGGCATTGGCTACTACAGCCAAACATCCGCCTTCATGCGAGCCGTCCGCTGACCAGTTTTGAAAAGTGGCTGATTACTCAGAGGACAAGCGCATTCTCTCAGATATCTACAAATTCCTCAACACCCCCTAGAATTTAACAAGTCACTGGTGCAGAAGCATTGGGAACGGGAGTGCGAGAGCACCTTCACAGACAAGGATTGAAAGGACATTTGACATAGAGGACACAAATCAGCAACTAGTGTGATGGGTAAAGAGAATTGATTAAAACAGTTCACTACTGGTATTACACACTGGCTAGAGTGGCCAAGTGGAAGAAGAATACGGATGGGTTATGTTGGAGACACTGCAGACAGCCAGACACTCTGGTGCATGTGCTGTGGCACTGCCCCCAACTACGATATTACTGGGACTAAGTGTTGGCCGACATTAACAAAATTTGGAACACAGATTTGCAGAGATTCCCTACCTACATTCTTCTAGGCCAACCGAACCCACTCACATACCCCTTTTATCCTCCAAATCGGCGAACTATCACATTGGCGCTAGGCACGGCTAAACAAGTCATACAGGCATGCTGGGGGACAGATCAAACTCCAACACACTTGAAATGGCTCCACAAACTATGGGACCTTCTGGTTATTGAACAGTTAACAGCTTGTGTAACGCACACATTGCCACAGTTTGAGAAGGTTTGGGAAGCTATGTGCACTTCCTGTCTGAGGAATTTAGAGAACTCATCTGCTCTACTTACTTACGCATATTGGGGCTCACACGATCCCCGTACATTACTCCAGAACGGAATGGGGGCCCTCACCTCTGTTGTCCCCTCTCATGCTCCAGGCTGCAGGCTAAATCGTTGTTTTGTGAGGTTGTTTAATGTAGTTTTCCCATCCCCTCCCCAGCACCCTCCCCTTGGTCCAACAAATGTTTTACCCACCAGCTGTTGGATGTAGGTGCTTGTATGTTGTATTGCTTGTTATTATACGAATAAACAGATCTAAATTAGAAAGTCTAAAGGTCATATTAACAAGCCCCTAGTGACACCTTGTGCCACCCTAGCATAATCTTTTTGACACTAAGGCAGTGTTAAGGAGGTCTTTCTCCCATACCGTATTTACAAAGTAGCGCAATGCTTGCATTGCACTACTTTTTAAACCTTTGCACCACATTATGCCTGCGTCAAGCATAATGTTTGCAAGAGGGGTGTTCCGATGCAGGGAGGCCTGAAAAAATTTGATATTTTTTCATCATTTTTACCGCCTGAGCATCCATTTTAATCAATGAGCCTCCCTGTTCTTTACTGCACTAGCGCCAACTTTTTTTTCCACTAGTGCAGCAAAGCACCACAACACCATCAAAAATGTTGACACTATTGTCCTAACGACTGCCATGGTGCACTGCATTGTAAATACAGCACAAGCATGGTGTCATTAGGTGGGGCAGGGGCAACGCAAGAAAAGTGGAGTGATGCGCCTCCTCCTTGTAAATATGCCCCTGAATGTCAAACCTTTATATTGCAACATTTTCAATACCATGTATATATTTTTGTCATGTTCCTCATGACTGTTACCAAAGCCTAAAATATTGTCTTGAAATGCCACTGCACCAGTGACTCCTACAAAAGTAAGATTCATAAGACATTGAAACATTGACGTGGTGCTTATCAAGCCAAAGGGCATCCTAAAAAAATGTAAACATCAATTTTGGAGTCACAAAAGCAGTTAGGTGCTTGGACTCTTCATGTAATTTAACCTGAAGGGGTGTACTTGTGGTAACAGCACTAGAGAGAACTGTTGCTCCAGTAAGAGTCAAAACCATCACATGAAAGTTGGGAAAAGTACATCTATCTATCCAAATTTCTTTATTTAAATTGCATAGATCTACACACAAATGGAGATGACCTGAACTTTTTAATGAAATAGCTTCAGGAGATGTCCATGGAGAAGATCCAGTTGGTTCAATGATGTTCCTCTTTCACCATTAATTTAACATATCTTTCAATTTCTTATGATATACTAAAGGCACTTTCTTCACCCTGTGCATAATGGGGAAAGTTCTCTCTTTCATGTTAACTCTGTTTGAATCCTTTCTATTGTCCTAATTTCTCTTGAAATAAATTAAGGAAAATCAACTTTATTTCACTTACGAAGTAGGTGCGTTGTTGCATTGATGTTGCATTAATGTTGTTACATTCACCAATGGTGAAGCAAAGGGATCTAATCTTATGCTGATTTTCTATTGATGAGGCCACGTGTGTACTAACGGCCCCTGCAGTGCAGTGGGGACCCTGACCTCCAGGAGCCCCCTCAGCACAGTACCCGGGCCTGAGACCTCCTGAATAAATCCAGAGGGGGGGCCCTTGTGTACTTTGCAGGGGTGCCCCCTCAAGCTTCGTTATACCACTGGATGAGGCCAACCTAAAATGGCATTCACTTTAATTGCAACATTAATTTTGCCATGTGTTCTTCTCTCTTCAAGTTCTATATTTGACCAGAAATAGCCTCCAATGTTGATTTTGTGACCTGGATACCCACTGGTTCAGCAGAAAATAAGTTTCTCTGACCCCACAAATCATGATATAGGCCCTCATTACATTGGCGGTAAATCCCACTTACCGCCGTGCAGAAGACCGCCAACACACCGCTGCGGCCGTGGAAATCCGCTACAGCTATTATGACCCACAGGCCGGAATCCGCCAAAATCTAGACACCGACACAAGTCCGCCACACCAAAGGTCAGTGTGAAACTGGCAATAACAAAACCTCCACCGTCACGTCAACAGGAATCCGCCCACACTATCACGACCCACGAATCCACCACAGAGCCTCCCCCCTCAGGAAACACCAGCACAGCACCCACCCAACGGGCCCATACCTCTGTCCCCAGGACACGTCAAGCAGCAGTGTGTCCACCACTACAGGGGACCCAGGCAAACCCACAAACCCAAGAACATCATGGACCTGGGGGCAGTGGCAGTGGGCACACGGTTCAGGGGACAGAGGAACAGGACAACAGGGGAACTGGGAGAACTGCTGTGCGACAGGGGGAGGACAGGCCCAGGGAACCCACTCTCCACGAGGCCCTCTCCAACACCATGGGAGTATACCATAATTTCCAGGAGACGATGGCAATGGTACTGGCCAAGTTTCAGGAGACCCAGCGGCGGCAGGAGGAACAGTATTTGGGGATCAGGGAGGAACTCAAGTCCATCAACACCACCCTGGTCACCATTGTAGGGGTGCTGAAGGACCTTGTAAACACCAGGAGGGACACTGTGGCACAACAAGGGGCCCCTGACACTAGCCTCGATGATGAACAGCCCAGCACCTCGGCCGGCGCTAGTGGACAGGAGGCACTGCCACAGGACCATAACACCCGCACCCCACCCCCTGCAGATGGAGAACCACCCCGCAAACGGTCCATGAGATCCAGGAACAAGTCAGAGAACAATGCCAAGACCCCCGCCAAGAAATGAGACCACCCTGAATGTCATCCTTCTGTCCCACTTCGCACCCTGTCCATCCTTAAACTGCTCTAGCTCCACTTCCTATGCCCCTTTGGACAATGCACCTGTGAGAGAAATAGACTGGACTCTTCTATGGACATTCCTCCACCATCACCCCTGACCATTTTACAACCCCCTCCGCTATTTTGCACTTAAATAAACACCCTTGAATCACAAAACAACCTGGAGTCAGTCTGTGCTTTCACAAATGTGTATTTGCAATAACTATGGAATATAGCAATGTCAATTTACTTGTTCACATACCAATGTAACACAGCTGTAGTCCATGAGGTAATATAGCAGAGGTCACACAGTGGGACGCACATCTGTGAAATGGAAAGGCAAAGTGACAAGTCAGGGTCCATACACTGGGTGAAAGTGACAGACATATGATAGGTCTAACAATTGTATGAGATGGAGGAGGCAGTAATGTCTTCTTACCTATGTCACACTGGAAGTACTTCTGGATCACGTTGTTCCTG
Source organism: Pleurodeles waltl (assembly GCF_031143425.1). Taxonomy (NCBI): domain Eukaryota; kingdom Metazoa; phylum Chordata; class Amphibia; order Caudata; family Salamandridae; genus Pleurodeles; species Pleurodeles waltl. The sequence goes on from NC_090443.1 coordinate 731,633,565, forward strand.
TTGTCGATATCCTCTTCTTCTGCCTCCTCTTCTTCACTCTCCACAGGCTCCACAGCTGCCACAAGACCTCCTTCTGGACCATCCTCCTGCAGAAAAGGCACCTGTCATCGCAAAGCCAGGTTGTGTTGTGCAGCATACAGCAGGCCATGATGATCTGGCACACCTTCTTTGGTGAGTAGAAGAGAGAACCACCTGTCATATGGAGGCACCGGAACCTTGCCTTCAGGAGGCCGAAGGTCCTTTCGATCACTCTCCTACTTCGCCCATGTGCCTCACTGTAGCGTTCCTCTGCCCTTGTCCTGGGATTTCTCACTGGGGTCAGTAGCCATGACAGGTTGGGGTACCCAGAGTCACCTGCAAATGTTGAGGGACAACTGTTACACACACACTAACCCTTAGGGACACCCCCAGACCCAGGCAATCATTCACATGGTCTAGGGTCCGTGTCCTCACCTATTAGCCACACACAGTGCCTCTGGAGTTGCCCCATCACATAAGGGATGCTGCTATTCCTCAAAATGAAAGCATCATGCACTGAGCCTGGAAACTTGGCGTTCACATGGGAGATGTACTGGTCGGCCAAACACACCACCTGCACATTCATCGAATGGTAGCTCTTCCGGTTTCTGTACACCTGTTCACTCCTGCAGGGGGTACCAAGGCCACATGTGTCCCATCAATGGCACCTATGATGTTGGGGATATGTCCCAGGGCATAGAAGTCACCTTTCACTGTGGGCAAATCCTCCACCTGAGGGAAAACGATGTAGCTGCGCATGTGTTTCAGCAGGGCAGACAACACTCTGGACAACACGCTAGAGAACATAGGCTGGGACATCCCAGATGCAATGGCCACTGTTGTTTGAAAAGATCAACTTGCCAGGAAATGGAGTACTGAAAGGACCTGCACTAGAGGGGGGATTCCTGTGGGATGGTGGATAGCTGAAATCAGGTCTGGCTCCAACTGGGCACACAGTTCCTGGATTGTGGCCCGATCAAGTCTGTAAGTGATAATGATGTGTCTGTCTTCCATTGTCGCCAGGTCCACCAGCGGTCTGTACACCGGAGGATGCCACCATATCCTCACCTGCCCCAGCGGACGTGTCCTATGGACGAGAACAGTGAGCACAGAGTCAGCCAACACTGAGGTATTAAAAAAAGAATTTATTGCACACATTTGTCAATCTGCAATGTGCCTGTCACTGTGTGTATGCAAGGCCTAGGTAGGTGTGACGAATTAAAAATTAAAGCCATGTGGCCACCTGAAACGGCGGCTGCCTGATCTGTAAGGTGGGACAAGGTGATATGAGGTAACGGCGCTGGCGTTGTACACCGTGGCGGTAGGTGGTCGAAGAGCGCAGCGCAATCCTGCATTGGTTATCATTGGACCCTATGGGTCCCAGGAGCCAATGACGATGTACGCTGGCGGTGACGGTACGCACCGCCGGTGACGTGACCGCCATTTTCTCTTTGTTCACTCATTTGATACCTGACCTTCGACAGGAGAGGACCTACACTGCAAGTGCTGCTGTGACCTCAGTCTGGAAGTGACGATGGATCATGTGTCTGGGGAAAGGTCCCCTGCCTTCACTTCGGAGCAGTTGGAGAAGTTAGTGGATGGGGTCCTCCCCCAGTACACGCTACTCTACGGTCCTCCAGACAAACAGGTGAGTACACTGTGAGCATGCTGTATGGGCAATGCCTGTTTGGAATGGTGTGGATGGAAGATACAGGGGGGGGAATGAGGCCTGCATGAGTGGATCGTGAGTGTATGTGCGTCAGGGCAAGGGTGGGAACATGGGCCAATGACTGTGACTGTCTGGACGGTTAAAGATCATCCTTTTCCCCATTACTATTCCTCTAGGTCAGCGCCCACCAGAAGAAGGATATTTGGTGTGCCATCGCCAAGGACGTCCGGACCCTGGGGGTCCACCGCAGATGGAGCACCCACTGCAGGAAAAGATGGGAGGACATTCGCCGCTGGAGCAAGAAGACGGCGGAGGCCCAGCTGGGGATGGCCTCCCAATGTGGGAGGGGTGCCCGTCGCACCATGACTCCCCTGGCGGTGGCATATCCGGAGTTGGATGGGTGCTTGAGGGCATCACAGCAGCCACAAGGGGGTGAGTACCGTCACATCCATCTGACTCTGCACGCATTATGAGGTGTCTGGGTGGGGGAGGTGGGCAGTGGGTTACCCAAGGCCAGGGCGAGCTTTGTAGGCAAGGACCCTTTGTGAGGCAGGCTATGTGGCACCCCAACCCCACCAATGGTAAGAGCCATCTACACCTAGTCAGGCTCCTGTGACTTCCATGTGTGCAGCAATCGGGCATAGGCCTTGTACCCCATGTCCCTGTGATTAATTAGGGAACTGTCAGTGCATGGCGTAGTGCAGAGGGCTGCTGTGTCTGTAGTGTCCGCCAATGGTAGCGGTTTTGCATGCACTAAACATGTCTTTCTTCTCTCTTTCCCCCACTTTTTGTGGTCTCCCTGTTCTTGTGTTCATTAGCATCATCAGGCGGAGGAGCAGTGCCACCTGAGCAGGAGGGAGCTGCATCCCACATGGCCATGGAGGGCGAGGCAACGGAGTCTGAAGTCACCAGTGGGACAGAGGGTGAGGGGAGCTCCACGGCGGGGACAGGAGCAGAGACCAGCGACACCGACTCCTCCTCTGATGGGAGCTCCCTTGCGGTGGCGGGCCCCTCTGTGCCCCCCGCATCTACAGGTACAGCCGCCACCCCCCCTACCAGCACCGCCCTCCCAGCAGCCCCAAAGCGTGTGTCCCGTGGCTGCTCACCCAGGAGGGTGGGCATCTCCTTCGCCCCAGGCACCTCAGGCCCTGCCCCAGTCAGCCCTGCTGCCCTCAGTGAGGAGGCTATTGACCTCCTGAGATCCCTCACTGTTGGGCAGTCTACCATTCTGAATGCCATCCAGGGCGTAGAGAGGCAGTTGCAACAAACAAATGCATACCTGGAGGGCATTCATTCTGGCCAGGCAGCCCAACAGCGAGCATTTCAGGCTCTGGCCTCTGCACTGATATCAGCCATTGTCCCTGTGTCCAACCTCCCCCCTCCAACCTCCTCCACCCAGACCTAATCCCCTGTATCTCAGCCTATCCCAAGAACACCATCAGACCAGCATGCACACACCTCAACACACAAGGGTGGCTCTGGCAAACATAAGCACCACACATCCCACAGGCACTCACACAAGCATCATACCCATGCTCACATACCAACATCCACTGCCTCCATTGTGTCCCCCTCCTCCACGTCTCCCTCCTCCCTCCCAGTCTCGTCTCCACTCACACCTACATGCACTACATCTTCAGCCACTACCTCCATCACCAGCACGCCCATCACCACACACCGCTCACGTGCACTCACCACCCCCACTACCATTCACACATCCGCTGTGTCCTCTCCCAGAGTGTCTGTGAGCCCTCCTCCCAAAGTACACAAACGCAGTCACACACCCACCCAACAGCCATCCATCTCACAACAGCCTCCAGCCCATGCACCTTCACCCAAAGTCAGCAAACAAACACCTCCTACAACCACTACCTCTTCCTCCACTCCCAAACCCCCGCCATCTACCCGTCCCAGTGTGTCAAAAAAGCTTTTCCTATCAAATGTTGACCTCTTTCCTACCCCTCCCTCCCCCCGTTCGTCCCCTAGGGCCTGCCTTTCCAGGTCCCAACCCAGCACCTCAGCTACCACATCACCGGGCACAGTGGTGCCAGCTATAGCGTGATTTTGGAGTACGCCAAGCAAAAGGGCTGCCAGTGTCCCAAGGAGCGAGGGCAAGGACATTCCGCCTCCTCCAAAACTGAAAAAGTTGCCCTCATCCCTGAGGGAGAAGGTGAAAACACATGCCACCAAGGGCTCAGGCAAGACAAAAGTGGAAAGTGGCAAGACAGCTGCGCCACCATCCAAGGTGGGGAAGGGCCAGAAAATCAAAGGCAGGTCCACGTTGACGCCAACCTGCACTGCGGACAAGACCGCCACCAGCACCGCTACCTGCACCGCCGCCACAGACACCGCTGCCAGCACCGCAGACACTAAGCCCGCCACCAGCACTGCAGACACTGAGCCCGCCGCCAGCACCGCAGACACTGAGCCCGCCGCCAGCACCGCCACCACATACACCGCCGCCAGCACCTCAGACACTGAGCCCGCCGCCAGCACCGCAGACACTGAGCCCGCCACCAGCACCGCAGACACTGAGCCCACCACCAGCACCGTAGTCAGTGAAAGGGCCACCAGCACCGATGCCACAGAGCCCGCCGCCAGCACCGATGCCACAGAGTCCGCCGCAAACACCGCCACTACTGACACTGCCGACACCACCGCCGCTACTGACACCGCCGCCAGCACCGCCAGCGGCCCCGCAACATCCTGAGCCAGTGGCACCACCGCAGACAGGGCTGCCATCCCCAGTGGTCAGTCGTACGAGGCTGGTTGTCATTGCGTTCTTCCAGGGGGTGTTGGGGGTTGTATATGTAATGTTGCAGCATGTATTGGTGTGTGTGTTGTTGTGGGTGAGGGTGGGGGTGAGGGTGTTGCGTGTGTGTTTACCTCCCCCCTCCCCTGTGTTGTAGGTGCAGTACTCACCGTGGTCGTCGCCGCAGTCTATCATGCTCCTGGTAGAGGAGCAGGAATACTATTGCAGGGAGGATTTGGAGTTCTGGCTCCATGGCATCCTGGTTCCTTGTGGGTTGTGTAGAGGTGAGTGTTTCCACTTCCAAGTCCTGTTTCTGCCGTGTTTTTGTTTGTGTTGGTTCTGCCCTGGAAAAGGTGGCGGATTGGCCTCTCATAATAGTGTGGGCGCTTTACCACCGACCGCCAGGGTTGTAATGAGGGCCATAGTGACTTTTCATAATGCTGTACCAAGCACAAAATTCCACCATCGTAGTTACTAGTAGTTTACCATAGATACTACTAATACATTTAGGAAACCCCTTACGGTGGCTGTCTTTCACTCATAAAATAGAATTGCGATTCACATAGTCATCAACATGTTCATTGCATTATACACAATTAATTTTGTTACCTACATTAGCTTTTGAAACTCTTCCAAATGTCCCTTTTGTCATCAAATTATATAGTAATGAGGGGCACACAGAGAAGAAATTGTTCAAGGTCAGTTGAAAGTAAAAGAGCAGCTTAACATCCAATGCATCTTATAATAAGTCTCCAAAAGTTCTACCTTCTCACATTCTAACAACCCCATGTACATTTTATATTCTACTTGTTATTTACTTCAACATACATTGCTAATACATAACACATATGGCTGTCTATTAAGGTCTCTTATTACCAACATTACCAAAACACCTTAAAAATGTGCTCTTCTACATCAATTGAATGGGCATTGTGCTTACAATCCAACATAAGCCCTACTGAAAATCCACAGTTTGCTTTAGCTATGACACAATGCCAACCCTCATTGTGCTGGGTAGCATGAAACCACAAAGTGACATCCCAAATGAATAATCAAAGGCATTATCATTGCTGCCATTACACACAAGATCACTAATGAAACCACTGATAGGTCACAGATCAGTTGAAGACTGCAGTAATCCTGAAAACATACTGGTACAATTGCTGGAGGGGTGATCTCAGTCAAATATCGGTTTACAAGAAAGGCTCACCAACTCATTGGGGAGAAATCCCTGCTCAATCTATCAGGTCTCTGGATCTTTGACTTTGAGTGAGAATTAATCAGGAGCTGTATGTCACATTTTAATGACATCATCATTCCTAATCTACTTTAGTCAATAATGAGAGTTTGGTATTAGTTCAAAATCTTTATTAATCAAATCTCTAGTAGTTCGCCCTTATTATGTTCAGTAAATAAGTTAATAACAATCAATCATTAGTTTGTCAAGATTAATATATTGGCAAATGCATTAAGCATATTCCATGAAGGGAAGAATCCTTATTATATGAATGGGGCAAAAAGGTGTTTGTGAAGCCCATCAACAGTTCCAAATCGAGAGAGAGAAATCACAAGCTTAAAGCTTCAGCATTAAAGTCGGCAAAATAATCAATAATAAAAACACAAATGTTCAATAAACTCAGCAGAGTCTCAGCATGCGCAGTGTGTTTGGTGATGAAAAGGGGCAAGTAAAGGTAACCTACTCTAGGAACATGCACCATTATAAATGTCACACTATTCTCAAAGTATCATCTTGTCTTTTCTTCTTTTTTCCACCAACCAATCAGCACACAATGTCTTCATGGGAATAGGAGCACACCTCATCTTCTTACAGTGACACAATACCACAGATGGCAACATCAAGTGACCACAGCCACTTCTTATCAACTAAGTGTCCTTATTTTTCACATTGTATGATTCAGTCCTTTATTCAGAAAAAACATTTTGGCTAAGGGAACACTCATATCTAGCCTTCTCAATAGCTGTTCTATTCATCTATCAACAATGGTCATTGTCTAAGTAGAAACATTTGCAGAATTAAGCAACATATTTTATGCAACTTATTAGTAATAAGTAGAAACATGTCCATGGGAAGGTCAGCAAACAACACTTTAGATAAAATCATCATTTTTCAGTCTTGTTGAGTTGCCAAAAAATACACTACTTTACTATTTAGGTCTGGCATGAGTAAATATGATTGCCTACTACTTTATTTTGCTTCCAAAAAACATTTCATTTTATGAAAGCCTTCACATTAATTATGCACATTATTATTATTAGATGCAATCTTTTCTTAATTGTATAAAACTACTCCATCAATCCCCCTTTGATGGTTATCTTAACTGTCACAATTTCTTGAATCTTCATAGCTCACTCTCATCCTCAGTTGAGTCTTTCCTCTGCCTCTTCAAACTCTCAGACATTTTAAGCCTTTTATACTCTCTATAAATGTGGTCATTCAATTCTAATTCCCTTTTAATCCTTTTATTTCTTTCTCTGCTCTTTCTTCTTTATTAACATAGGCATTAATATTGCCTTATACATCCCTCCTCCTGCTGTTAGTATAGCAGAAACTCATCTACCGAAGCTGTTTAAAACACTAATAGCTTCTAATGATTCTAATTCAAGTTTCAATTCAGAAATGTTCTTTGTGTACTCTAAAATCTTCTTACTCCCATCAGGGATGTAAGTATAGCAGTGCTGAGGTTTTATTCTCTTGCAGACTCTGCCTTTTTCTGTTCCTGCCTATGGACTACGCAAGGCAAAATACTACATGTGATTGCATATGATAAAGGAAAGTGATGGTATGTCACCTCCTTGGTAGCTGACAAAGGTAAATGTGCACACACACATAACAGTCCTTGGCATCTAGAGTTTGTGTGTATTCTTGCAATAATCTAGAATTAGTTTAATAATCTTCTTTCATGTAATCCACAAATGAGGCTTTCAATTGCTTCTCATCAATCTTGTGTGATGTATAGATGTTGACTTTGTTCTCATTATCTCTGTTGTGAAATAATTCATGATTATCATAGCTGTTATTATTAATACTACTACTTAAGATGTAATACCTGTAACGATCTTGCATCTAGCTCTGGTTAGGAAACACATGTTTGCCTACAGTCAGATATAAAAAACGGAAAGTGTATCAGCAAGAAATGTCAACAATTCGTCAAGGTTTGTTTTTCTTAAGAAGTCTTTATGTCCTTCACAAACAGCTCTTAAACCTTTATTTACAGCAATCTTCATATAGTCATCCCTAATCCTACTACATCATCTTCTAAATGTTATCCCAACTATTCAACTGCAATCTTGGGCCTAGGAAAATCTTCTTAATTCTTCCTACTTACAACCTATGAGTTTTTGTTTACGTTTACTGTGATTTTAATGCAATGTTTTTCAAATTGTTAATCCTGTCAGAAATTCTTTTCAGCATCTTTTTCCTAATACTGTGTGCAGTATAACGTCATGAGGGTTCAAACAGTTTGGATTTCACATTTATTAAGTCTGATATTGGAGTGTTGAGCACTTGCTTCATGTGGAAAGTCCATTCCGGTGCAGAATACCTTTGGCAAGGCACTCAAGCTGTTTTTGATCTCCTTAGAGCCTGTTGATGTTCATATTCTGTGTCACTTCTACTGCTTGAGTCAGTCTCCTCAGCAATTGTTGGTGGCATTTGTTCAACTGACACACTTGATTTCAGTTTTCGCTGACCATAGCTCCTTGGTCATAAAGCATTATGAGGGACTCTCCTTGATCCAGTGGTTGTCCCTTCACTCGGATCCTTGATTTGGTCCAGTGCTGTCTCAGCTGATCTCTCTGGTTTAGAATCTGCTACAGAGTGCTTAAAGGCATGAAAATGTGGACACGTACATTGATATCTATATATATATATATATATATATTATTTATATATATATATATATATATATATATATATATATATATATATATATATATATATATATATCTGTCATGATGATAATGAACAGTGAACTATTTTCCAAATTTCACATTTCAGTGTGAAATGTTTTTTATCACTGCATTTTGTGCAATAAAAGCACCCAAACATGATATATAGTAAGTATAACTTGTGCCCATGCCATGCACAGTGTTGTCATCAATGATGTGAGTTCCGTTGTCATCAGTGACGTTATCGGTGGTGCCACTGAACATGTCATGAGTGTTGTAAAATGGGAGGTCCTCAGCAGTGCATGGCCAGGGTGTGAGTTATAGTTAGTTGAAATAACGATAACTGTTAAAGTTCAGTGCTTTTTAAAAAAGTTTAAAATGTTATGTTTAAACTAACATTTTCACCTAACTAAAACGTCACAATAACCTTTGTTCTTTTTCAGTGCAGTTCTGAGATTTTTTTTAAACGCAATGTAAGAATTTATTACCATATTTAACTATATCATTGCTTTAACCTTTGTTTTTGTTTTTTAAAAACAGAAAGTAATATGTTATTACCATACGTAATACCTATTTCTTCACATGAACTTTGGCTGTACGTGGCATGAGGTTGGCCACAGGGTCTTCACAGGCCTTTTACCCAACCTCCTATGGGCAGCCAACCCCCACTGTGCACAGTAGGCCCTGCACCCAACCCCCATGGACAACTAAGCCACAGGCAGCGTGAAGTTGGACGTAGGGTCAGGCCTTGCACACAAACCCCATTTCATGTTTTGCTAATAGCTTTGGTGCTGTGTTACATATCTTAATTCAACTTTAAAGAAATTAGGTCCATCAACCTCAGCTTCTTTCTGGAAAGTTTCGGGGTGATCCTTCAAGTGGGGGCAGAGAAAAAGGGGGAGCCCAAAATATCATTTTACTATGACAATTTCCATAGGAAATTTTGGGGAGCGATACACAAAAAAGTTTTAACAGAATTACAGCAAATGTAGCAGAAAGCTTGGTGTTTACCCAGAAAGCCTGCTTGTTTTGTGATTTGGTGGAAATCTCTTCAGCCGTTTTAGAGAGATTTAGGTTAAAAAAAATAGTGATATCTGCTGCTGCTGTACTCCCAAAAAACAACTAAACTGAGAATTCTCAGAAGTATTGAAAGCAATATTGAAATCTCTGATTAACTGGCTGCAACATGAAGAAAAATGTTGCTGTTGCCATTACAGGACTCGGAACTCAGTCCAGAGTCCTGAGAACAAATTAAAAAACCATAGAAGGGGACAAGATAGGGATACCCATGACCCCAGCCATTGTGGGGGGTCACAGAGGTACCCTCCAGGGGTGAAGAAGAAAAATACTTATTTTTGCATTGTTGTGGTCCCGTAGGCCAAGGTCCATGTGCGTCGAGGGGGTTGGCTGCTCACAGGGAGATGGGTGCAGGGCCTGGCTGCAGGCCAAGCCGTGCAGACAACACCATACCATGCACAGCTGAAGACTGCAGACATCTCAGAATAATGGCCAGTATGCAAAAAAAATTAAATTCACTGAAAAACACAAACGTTTATGTTGAGTTATATGGAAGTAAGGCAGTAAGATTTTAACTTACTTTTAAAAACCCTTTAAAATTCACACACACACACATATATATATGGTGCGGGGTTTGGAGATTAAAGGGAGCAAAATTAAATATATATATTTAAGGGGCCCCGTGTGGACCACTACCTCCCTGGGACTATCTAATAAAAGTTGTTGGGGTGGGGCACACAGACCCCCCTCCCCAGGGACCACCACCTCCCCAGTGCAACTTTAAATGGATATATGGAGGCTGCATGGACCCCACCTAACCCTGAATGGGGAGTTTCAGGGCCCCGCGGTCCCAGCCGGCTCTTCACCTCCTGCAGGAGCTGGCATTGCTCCTGCATGCAGGGAGATGCTAGAAACGCAGCTCCCTCTGTGCAAGAGCAATAATGTCATCTCTTTCACTGCCCGCATATTAGCAGGCAGAGAAAAGATGGAGCTGTGACAGTTCCTGTCAAGCAACAGCTACCTCCCAATAGTGGCACCTCAGGGGGTAGCAGGAGCCGGCCCTGGGGGGTGGTGGTCCCCAGGGCCACATATGGCTCCAGGATGGGGAAACCCCTCCTTTGATCTTGATGGGCCTGCCCTCGAGAGGTGGAAATCCCTGGGCTGTACATAGCCCAGGAGGGGGCTGCATAGCCACTCTGATATTTTAAAAATGTTTATGGCCCCAGGAAGCTGGAGGGCTCCGGGGCCTGGGGGGTCTACATCGATCCCCTCTTTATCTTTGATTGTGTCCCCGGGAGGTGGCGGCCCCCAGGGTCGGGTGGGTCAGTGCGGCCCCCTGCTTATTTTTACAATCTGGTCCCGGGGAATTGGTGGTCACAAGGGCCTGGAGGGGTCAACACTCTCCCACTACATATCATTGGTTGCTCCAGGAGGTGGTAGTCCCCAGGGCCCAGAGGGGTCTGCACAGCTCCCCCATTTACTGTTAAAATCTAGCCCCAGGGATGTGGTGGTCCCCGTAGTCCAGGGGTGTCCTGGCGACCCTCCCAAATATAAAATAAATAAATCTGGAATAGCCCCAGGGAGGTGGTGGTCCGCAGGATTTTTAAAAACCCTAGGAGGGGGGCCCTGTCCGCCCCCCTCCATCAAATTTATAAACCATTAATGCCCTTGGGACCTGGCCCATCCGGGGCAGAATCACTTTGAAACCCAGGAGATCGCTTTTTTTTTTAAATCACAGAAAAATCAGTGGACCCAGCCACTGATTGCTCTGTTATTTAAAAAAAATACTTTTAAGCAGGGTCCCAGGGAGTCCCTGGGCCAAGGCTACGGAATTAGGACATACATACCCTGACCCCTTTTCTTTTTTTTAATGTTTTTTGGGGACTGAAGCTGAGTCCCAAAATGGCTGCTAGCACTTCTTGGTTTTCCTATGAAACTTTGTCCTAAATATAACTACCTACTGACACCCACCAGCAAATTATATATAGAAATATAGCTTTGACGACATTTGACAAGTCTTCACAAAACTTTTCAAAACAAAGTTAAATAACCTCAGCTTCTTACTGGAAAGTTTGGAGGTGATCCATCAAGTGAGGGACGAGTAGAAAGTGGAGTCCCATAAACATATATTACTATGCCAATTTCCAGAGGAACCTTTGAAAAGCAATAGAGAAAAAAATTGCTGAATGGAATTACACCAAAAAGCTTGCTTGCCTTTCATTATTTCATTATTGGTGTAAATGTGTGTTTAAATGAAAGTGATGTCTGGATTGCTGGTCCCACGGGAGTCCTTGGGACTCCAGTGCTACCACAAATTTTTAAAAATGTGCAATCTGATTGGCAAAACAAGACTTTTTTCCTTGTTGGTCATTTTTGTCCCACAAGACCAGTACTGTATCATGGGAATGAGTGATCTTATTGGCTGGCTCCAAGATGAAGAAAAATGTTGTCGCTGCCACTACAAGACATGATGGTTTAGTCCCCCTTTCATCAGCATAGTTAAAGAATACATATAGGGGGCAGGGTAGGAATACCCTGGTACTCATGGGGAGGACATGGAGGGAGCTAAACTAAAAGAAAAGTGTTTTAATGCTGCAGTACCCATGGAATGCCAGCTGGAACCACTGCGGCCCCTTGAGATACAGTGGAACCCCCAAGGAAGACCGGTACCACAAGACTACACAATCTTCACTCATATATTTTTTTAAATAGTAAAGAAAAATTTGAAATGCGCGCCCATGGGGGATTAGCCATCTGCATGTGGTTGGCCATGTAGGTGTTGGGTACAGGGCCTGGCCTCTGGCCAGGATGTGCAGCTAAACCCTTGCAGTGTAAAGCCAGTGAGGGAGTGGGTGCCGGGCTTAGTCACAGACCGGGCCCCCCGTGGCCAACCCAACATGTGCATGGACTAAAGCCATGCAGCTATGCTCAGTGAGGGAGTTCAGTGATCATGACATTAAGTATATCTCCCAATATGTGACATCATCTCATAGACATAGAAAGCATTCTTAGTGTTACAGCATAAACCTATCTTTCCTTTTTTACACCCCTTTGTAACTTGTTTCTTGTCATTAGTTCATACCTAAAAAGTTTTGTTAACTAATATGCATCTCTTTATCTCCATATTTGAGCAGTGACATCCCAGGATGAATAGTCAAGTTACACATCCATATTTGCTATATGGCTAAAAAAAACTCATAACAAAAACAGTTACTCTTGCAATTAGATAGTGTTATTTATTAATACCTCATCCTGATATGGGTAGTATTCAGTTTGTTAATTCAACATCTATAGATCATTCCTCAGTGGGCAAGTGTCACTTACAAAAAATCAGTTGTTCTTATGTGATTCATTTATATTCCATAAAAATAAATGCAGCTACTTCCCGTTGTATCCATCAGGACCAAGCTGATAACTATCAGTCCAGTAATCAAGCATTATAGATCCTGCTCCAGTGAGCAAGCTAAACGTAATGCAACCATTTTTCTTATCTGCTCTTAGTGTCACATTGATGTCTCTTCAAATGTCATCTAGGATGTTTGATTTTTTGCCTCTAATGGAACTAAACATTTGAAAATACTAAAAATCAAAAAGTAAAAAAACTCACAAGCTGCTCTTATCAGAATAAAGACAGTTACAATATTTCATATGTGTCCAAATAATTCTTCTTTAGTATTAAATCATTTGAATCATCTGTGTTCAGTTTCAAGATGTATCTGGTCTCTAGCCTTCTTAATGTCTACACTACCAATGATAGAATATCTTCCCTTCTTTTCCTTCATGTAACTGCTCAAAGTGGCATGCCACAGGGTATTTTCTATCTTGGCTCCTTATCACACATATCTGTTGTAAAATTATTTGTTGAGCCTGCAATATAATACTCCCTATGTATCCCTTTGGGAATGGAAAGGTATAGAAAAACATAAAGTACAAACAGCAACAAATTGACTGTTGCATTGAACTAGGAAAACTGGTATAGAAAATGTGTTCTGTCCATTAATCTCTTTACAAGTCTGCTCACTGAAAGAGAAAAATCCAAAGTACTGCTGGACCCTAATTTATGAAACTGTCTCTTAGGGTAACATTCATGCATGTTCATATAGTTCATACTTTAAAAAAACAGCTGAACAAATTTAGGGTAGGGTAGGTGTTCTGTACAGTCCATAACTGCAACAGTATAACTTACACTAGCAGGAATGAGTAGGAAGAGAAATAATCAATTTTCAGTATTACTAATATTTCAAGGAGAACATTCCTCATCTAATAGCATGTACCACGTATTTTCATTGTCAGAAAAAGAACTAATGTTATAAACATCATAGAACTCATTTTTTGCATTTTATTAAAAATACATATATATTTAAAAACCTGGCATACATATATAGCCTGCGTGTTATAGGTAACAAATAACAGAGACTATGGTATTGTTCTTCCATGGCCATGTGCACCAAGGGTTTCCATCGATAGTGAGTTAAGCACAGGGACAGCCGTAGGACAAGTCCTTTGGCCAAGTTGTCCTCAGTGCTGTTTGATTACTATCCTGGAGGCTGCGTTTCCTCCTTGACCTCCACCATACTATTCTTGTTTAGCTTACCTCAATAGAATCTGCTTGTGCATGGTTATTATGGTTTTACCAGAATACAAGATGGTACCTCGACAGGATGCTCCAAATTGTTCTCTGTCAGGCTGGGTCCCAGATCCTCTAGCTCATGTTTTTAAGTAAAAGCAATATTTGGACGTAAATATACTCCAGACATATTTGAAAGAGCACTCATGTCTGTTTTGTTTTCAATTTCCCAATTTGTACTCTCAAAACAGCATGACATTTATTCAAAATTAATTTACTTTTAAGTACATTTCTGACATTTGCAAATGTGCTTAAGTCTGGAGTCCTCTGGGCTGGACGATGGAGTAGAGCAAAATGTGTATTTACATCTCTATAAAAATAAGAGTGTTAGATCCTTTTTGTTCCTGGCAGGTAAATGCTTAAGCAGTTACATCTCATACACTGCAGTGTTCCTGAGCCATGTCTCCTGTTGTGAATCCAAAAGATTTTACTTATCAATGTTATGATAATATATCTCAATAAATAGATACTTCCAAGCATGTTAGTTCTTTCATTAATGTGCTAAAGTGTTATGGCTGCAGCATACAATTCTACGTTTAGATTGCACATACATCAGACTTCCAAATGTCATAGAAACAGAACATAAATACTGCAAGCAAGCATCTTAATGAACTGCTAATCTACTAATGACCACATTTTCAAAAGGGTAAGAGTTGAAGATTGTTCAATGTTTTGGCTTTAGTTTCAAAACTATTGCGACATTTCTGTTTTGGAACTATCTCAAAAGGCTACAACAAACACCAGGCTTTCTATTCGGTATGTATTCATTTAATACACAAAATTAAATAGTATTGCAGGGCAAGGTGCACATATTTGGCATCTGTAGATAATAGCGCAAATTTGCTGTCAGAATACTTTCAAAGGTAGAGCTCGAAACATTTCTTTACGAAAACATGGCGTACATAAATTGATTAAATAGAGGTTGCAAAGTAGCAAAACCAACAGGTAGTGATGGTGGCAATAACACATTAGACCTAAAGTGAATACAGAAGCAATCATGTCTACACAAACTTTTAATAAACGTACTGTCCTTAATAACTCAATAACGAATGGACATAGTTGCATATACCTTAAACCTTCTGCTATGAAGGAAATATAACATACTCCACACAAACAAGAGACAAAGCACACCATTGTACCATTGTGTACTATTTTGCAACCAAAGAACAAACACTGGCTGCTACAAAAATGTATTGCAAAGGAAGGTACTCCCACCCTTAAGGCAAGAGAAGATATGAAGGGAGCATGCACATCTGGCACTTATGCATTGAATATAACTGTCAGGCTTAGCTTGTTTTGCTGCTTTTTATTCGAGGCTATTTGTCATTTACTGATCTGAATTGCTTTTAGGTAGCACTCTTTTAATCAGTAAATATATCTCAGATTCTGGTTTATGTATGCTGTGTTATGTTGGTATGTTTGTCATGTTAATTTTTGTTTAGTTATGATGATTTAAAAAGCATCAACTTTGCATGATTTCCCTTGGTTTCCTCTGCTGTAGGTTGACACAGCCAAGCAGTTCCAGACTAGGCGGCGAGGGCGTATTGTTTCTACAGAACAAAATACGCCCTTGTCGCTTTGCTATGGCTAGTATTTTCCTAAGTCCGTGTTCACTTCATCAAGGCCGCTTCTTGATAATGAGAGCTGTTAAAGAAGTGTATCTTAGTGATTTGTCAAGGGCCACAATCCTCATTTAGGTTTATCTTTAATATTAGAAGTAACTCAATGGGCTCCTTTGAGATGAACCACGATAGTGGCTTCAAAAAACCGGATGCCTTGTGACCAATTATATGGACACTGTGCACTCATGGTCTAACACCAACAAAAAAGAAATGACATTTTGCCAGGCTTACGCTCGAACAGAGAGGGCAGTAAGAAGATCACAAACTAGGACTATAGAAAAAAAGCAGAAATGTTAGGCAAGCAACTAACCAACAGTGATTTAAAGGAATAAATAAAGAGGAGCAGTGAGTAACACCATCTGTAGCTGAGTTGTTCACACTCACCCAACCGGACTACAGCTAAACAAATTTGCTCCCAGCAACCCATCAATGTACTGCTGTGCTCTTTGAGCGTGATAAGATATCCAATGATAGCCGTACATTTCCTTCAACCACTGTGCTGAGGGTGGGTTTGTGGGTGGGGGTTACATCCATCTATCCAGCTTCTCACAATCACTAGATATGTGATGTTGACTGCCAGGGCCAGCTTTAGCACTGATAGCACACTGTGCAATATTCTTTTTTGGCACCCCTTCCCCCATGGCCTTCTCCTTGGATTTCCGCACTAACATCCGGCAAAAGTGCACCTCATCTCTACATAGCTCCCCTCTGACACACATTTGTTTTAAACCGTTGGTAAAGGCCATCTTTGCTAATCCACTCAGCTACCCACATATAATACAGATCTTTTCTTTGCAGCAGGCATATTAATATTGCATATTAACCCTCTGCGCTACTTTATGGCGAGTCAAAACTCCCACTGGCCAAAACTCGATCTCTCTCTCTGTCAGGAATGTTAATCACAATTATCTTGACATTTTTATTTTTGCTTGACAGGTGGAGCACATGGAACTCTGCTTCAGGTGCTTTTAAATTGTAAGTTATTGTTAAACACAGCGCTCCCCACCCTCCAGGTTAGGGCCCAGTGCTGCTGCACCGGTTGCACCCCCCTAAAGCATGCTCTGTTGGCTGCAGCAAAAAAATGATTGAAAGATCTTTGGTTTATCCTAGTCAAAAGTGTGGGTGTCCTAAAATGGCATCCCTCTGTAAAAGGTGAAATTGTGATTTGTAATAGATGATAACAGTGCCTACAACATCTGACCAGAGTGCCGGAGCACACCATAGGAAAAGAAAATATGAACAAGATCTCTGTCAATGTTTGATGATGGGGACATCCCTTAGATTATTCTGAATAAAAACATTTTTACTCTAGCTTGAGTATAATAAAAATGCAGCACAGTAAATCAATGCTGTCTACAAAATGTGCCCAACAGGAATTCCTCCTTCATTAACTCAAACAATTCTCTTAGTGTGAATTCATCAGCCATAATGTCCTCTCTCTGCCATCATAAACTGATATTAGAGATCACTATATTTAATATGACTTGTGAGGTTATTCTAACTGAATATTACGTACAGGGAAGAGCAACTTCCCCATTTTGGAGTCCTGAAATGCAGGAAACTATTCATGCTAAAGGATCATTATAGAGCTGAGGGGCATTTTTAGGCCTGGGTTGCCAGCACATCTGTCTGCAAGACATATTATTACCAATTTTCAAAGCTGTAGATCGGGTGGGCTTTCTCTCCATCCAGAGGAGTACAACTCTCTCTCTTCTCATGTCTTTGGAGATCTGATTATCCCTCCGACATCCAGGAATTGCTTTCATTAGAATGCAGGAAGGACTATTTTAGATCTGAAAAGTACACATAATTACCATGGTGTTTGGCACATTCTATTATTCCTCTCCTAAATGCATTTTAAACAGAAAGCAATTCCTGTTGTTGCCTTTTTCCCAGCACTGGCAAACTTTAATATTGCAAATGTTACACACTGGATGTCATATTCACCTAAATGGACACACCACCACAACTGACAACTCTCCAATTATCTGGAGAGATCACCACATCATTCTCTTCAAGATGTCTATATCCACCCACAACAACAATATGAAGGTGACAGCAACCCACAACAACACCTCCACCTCCAGACAATATAAAAATAATTGGGCCTACAAGCACTCGTCTAAATTATTTATACCTTAAAAAATACCAACCAGTTAGCGTCCACAGGGTGTACCCATGCATGTTCTGAAATAATACATACCACTAAAAACCTCCACCTGTGTTATCTGACCACGTGGACAAATATCAAAAACATGAAAGTACAACTCAGAGTGTTACAACACCAAGGAAGAAATCAAAGGTTGAAAAAAGACAAAATTATACAAAGCGGCCATCAGGACCACACAAAGATATCACTCCACTGACATTATGGAGACCGACAGCTAGTCTTTGGATCTTCACAAGTTCCTAGCAGAATTCTGCAATTTGAAATACCAAAACTCTGAGACCTAGCAGCTTCTACCGTTCTGTAACAAAACTGCCAGATAATTCATATAAAAAAATAGAAAAACTAGAAAGGACTAAACAGCCAACTCATGCACCACTTCCAAATGTGAAAGAACTCAAGAAAGGACAGGTGCCAATCCACCGTCCTTCATCAAGTCTAATTTCCTATCTGAAAAGTAATTCTATGAACGCATCAATTCAAGGAGACTATCTGCATCATCATGGGACCCAGGTTCCCCACAATGATCTTATAAACCATCTATAAAACAGCTCCCACAGGAGAAAGAGACAAAAGCATTTTAAACAAGTATTTTGACGTAAGATGCTTTTCTTCAGAAAACAGAGGCTTGTCCATAAAGCGATTTCTCAAGAAGAACCTCACGTTCCATGCATCAAACTACAGGCCAATATCTAATGGTCCATTCATGAGAAACTATTTAAAAGAGCAACATTCACTCAACTTTCCATCTTTACTAAGGTCCATTATATTAGATGCCTGATAAACAATCTGAGCACATAATCTGCTCTGTGGTATATATGGGACAAAGTAAAACTCACAGTTGGCAAGAAGAGAGTTGCAGCTCTACTACTAGGCCCCATAGGCAGCTTTTGACACAGTTCACTACAAGATGCTACTAGAACTCTATCATCTCAGAATATGAGAAAAGACACTGCACCTCCTACCTCAAAGACAAAAAAGTCTAGTATTCCTACAATTAGAGATGTGGAAGCTACTTGTAATCAAGGCAGCCCACATACTAAATACATATACAATAGTGGAACCTTTAGATATGCATACAACATAATAACTTCAGTAACTATTTATGGCCCAACAGCAGTCCAAAGAACCAACTACTGTATAGTATCTGGACAGGCATGCTCTGAAGATACAGACATATTTTGAAGAGATCTGCTAAAATGTAGAGTCTTTAGCCGACATAGTCCAATGCTGCAGGTCCTGCTACTTATCTATCACATCACCATGACAACCTCATAAAGCATAATTGTTCACCCCCCCCAGTGGTGTAACAACACATAGAGGCCCCCCTGCAACTACCCCAGACTCACTCAAGACAGGTGCTGTGCTGAGGGGGCCCCCTGGAGATCGCCCCCCCCTGGTACCTCACCCTTTGCAGATGCATGACTCTCCTTCTCTGACATGAAGCCTACACGGCACAATAAATTACTCAGAGTGTGTGTACAAGCGCAGCAACAAATAAAGACAATTGTGGGATTATAAAGAATAACTACGAACACCATGTAGAACTGAGCACTGGCACCAGCATAATTCAAATATCAAATTGCATCTCTATCTCTAACACTTACTCCCTCACAACATCTCTAAGCACTGTGTCCATATCACGATAAACACATCTAGGTGGGCAACACTCATAATATGGAAGCATTTCACACAAAGCCTCAAAACATGCCACCCATCCCGGCAGGCGCTTCAGCACACCACTTTGTGGCAGTAAGCAATATATAAGTGTTACAAAACAAAACAGTGTGAAAAACAGCATGTGTGCATGCAACCCATGTAAACAGCCTTTATAAATGCATATGTTTGTATAAACCCAGTCCTATTGGCTTTTGCAGTGCTTATTAATTGCAGGGGTGATGAGTTTGAACTTCTTTCTTTTTTAATTTGTTTCAAGAGCCTTTGGAATTTGGAGGACCCTAATTACATGCCAAGTCTCAATTAAGGGCCTGATTTAGATTTCGGTGGACAGGTTTTTCCCTCACAACGGTGACGGATATTCAGTCCTTCAAAATATAAATCACGTTATTTCCTATGGGGTTAGATTTCGGCAGACAGGATATCTGTCACCACTGTGATGGAATAACCTGTCTGCTAAATTCTAAATCAAGCCCCCAATTATGGACAATGGTATATGTTAGGTTGTTTAGCTGTGTAGATGCACCATGCTGGATCAAAAGAACACACTGGAAGAAATGAGAATTTCAGTTCTTGTGAGCATTAAAGGCAAATCTGAGAGCTTAATTTCCTGAATACGATCAAGATAGGCCGCACAATCATATAATCAAAAATCTGGCCTTGCAAAACCGCAATTTCTAATGTGTATGCAAAGCATGTTTCTTGAAAACACAACAGAGTACCCTCTCCTCCAAACCCTCAGTCCGCTGGCCTCATTCAGAGTCAGGCAGACATCAGTATTCTTTGGACGGAGCCCACTGAGACTCAGTCAACAAAATACTTTCTTCATCAGCCTGACAGAATAGGGGCAGTCAGAGCAAGGTCTTTTCACGGTCCACCCCATTTAGGGTGGATAGTGTAAACTCTTTTTTTCCTTTCTCATCACTGCCAGGAAAAACCTGACACTACAAAACAAGGAAAAAAACAATAATGAGCCTCACATCCTGCAAGAAAACTTACAGGGTGTGTGGCCATTAGTTTGTTGTTATAAAAAAGAAAGAAAAAAAACGCTTATGAAAAGTTTGATGGCCTGGTTGACGGTATTGTTTGTCAAACATCTCTTACATCGATGGCAGTGGCAGCAGTTTCTATTAATGTGGACAGCTAACCACATGGTAGGCAGAGAACTCTAGTTTGGTGGACGGAGATCCAGCAGGATGGCAGAGGGATTGTCTTCTGTCATCTCAGTGGAGTAGACTACTTCCACTAAACTCTTAATCGGGCCTATAGAATTTTGCAGAATGACAAGCATCTTGAATATAATTTATTTTCTCAAACAGACAGACCAGTGAACTCTGATCTTGATGTAGTGCACTAAATAGATCTAGCCTTGCTTGTTTGCCCTTCAAAATAAAGCAATTGATTTCCCTGTACAACAATATCAGGGGTGGGTGGAACTCATGGAGTTTTACTCCATGAAATACAACGGAGTTACATAAAAAATCTGTGAGATTCCTCAGAGTTCAGTGAGAGGGTGGTAATCTTTATGTTAGCACCGGGAGCTTGTTCCGCATTGAGAAATCAGTGCAAACGGCACCACATGGCATGTTCGAGTTGTCTTTACTGCGCTTGAGTAGATTTTCTACTCGGGCAGCAGTTTTTCCAACACGAATGGTCGGGAGCCTCTCACAAGCACAAGCATTGGGAAAATCTCGCTGGGTGCCTTCCTATCTCCTGAAAATCCTACTCGGCAATGCCAATTCTTGCTCACACTTGCCAACTTACTGTTGGTGAGCCACACATGAGAAAAAAACTCCACCATGCGCAGGGTGTGGAATTTGGCCGGAACTCTTTGTTTCGTGCATAACGCAGAGTGGCCTAAACTCCGCAAACTCCATCCGTGGAGTGTAATTTTTCACCCCCCTAACCAATACCCAAATATCAAACATACGTTTGGATTGATTTGTAGGATATTCCAGTGTCAGGCTGTTTGGGTAGTTTTTCTTTGAATATTTGCAAGCTTACTCTATGTTTTGCTGGTGGTGGTGAGCCTTCTGTGGGGCTCACCTTGTACCACCGTGCAAAGCTCTCTTTGTGTGCATGCTAGGGTTTTTGTGTGTGATTACTCTTCAGAGATGTGCACCTGCAACACTGTTTTGTCCATTGTAGTTTACTCGTCATTGTAGAGTGCAGCTCTATTTGAATTGCACATCATCATGTTTGAACGCTGATGCCAATATTATGTAGAGTTTGGAAGAACATGTAATTTGTTAATGTTTGTGGTGTGTATGTCTATGAGTTTGTTGCCTATTTACAGTTACTAGGACTTTGATGTATGGCGTTTCTGTATGGACTTAGCACTTGACATCTTATTCTTTGTTTGTTTGCTGTACATGCGTTTGACTTGGGATTTATCTTGTTTCTGTGCGTAGTTAATTCAGACTTGAATACATCCCTTCTTGAAAGGTTACTGTGTGTTCCTCCATGTGTAGGCATGTCAAATGACACACATAAATTTCTATTCTATTCTGGAAAAGTTATGGAGCACATAACTACCCAACAGGCCTCCCAGTGCTATGAACTACACATCTGTCATAAGAATCACATCTTGACCAAAAAAGAAAGTTCTTCAAGCATTACTTTAAACTAAGCTCTGACTGATTCATTCTGAGCTCCACTCGGAGGGTGTTCCAGAGTTGGGGGGCTAAGTGGGCAAAGGAGCACCCCACTCCTTGCCTTCTTGAGTCTAGGTACCAGCAACAATCTTTGGTCTGTGGAATGCAAAGATCTCCTGGGATTGTAGGGATTCAACAATCTCTGTATCAGCTGAATAGCGTGACTGGCTAAACAGAGGGTCTTGAATTGGATTATCTTATGCACTTGCAGCAAGTGCAGGGCTGCAAGGGCCAATTGAGGATGACCAGTATTTTCAGATTTTTAAAAGAATCTGTGTGTCAGCATCCTGGATGACTTGACGTCTCTAGCACAGATTTAGGACTACCCAGCTAGAGAGAGTTTCCATAGTCCAGGAGAGAAATACCAGATCTTGCACTGCCACTCTCCGTGGAGAGCACAACAACCAGCTTAGCAATTTTCTGAGTGTCCTCAAAAGTCCAAAGAAGTTTGATGCAAAGTTCCGAGCTTGTACCTCCATGGAAAGTTTGTTGTCAGTCCAAAACCCTAGGCATTTGACCTCAGGATTGGGATGCTCACCAAGATTATCATGTCAGCCCATTCCAGCCAGTAAAAAGGGTTATTGCCAACAACTCATGCTTCAGTTCTTTCTCCATTTAGTTTTAAACTGCTGGTTGACATTCAGTCTTTTACTTGTTTTAGACAGGCATTTAAATGATTAAAAGCAATTCCTGTTTCCAGAGTAAGAGATATGATGACCTGTAGATTATCTGCATAGGACCCCAACAACAGATCATGAGCTCGCACTATTTCTGCCAGAGGGAACAATTATAAATTAAATATTGTGGGGCTTAAGGAAGAATCCTGAGTTACCCAACATTTTAACAGGTGAGACTTACAGAAAATAGGGACACTTCACATACTTGGAAATTTCTATTTTCAAGAATGGCTGTGAGACATTTAAGCACAACTCCAGAAATACCAGCCTCCTTCATCCTCTGAATTAGAAAGGGATGGTAGATGGTATGGAAGGCTGCACTCAAGTCATAGCAAAATCAAAGCCGCTGAGCTGCCTTGATCTAAAATTGCTCTTAATTCTTCGGTGGCTGCTAGTAGGGCAGTTTCATTACTACTTCCAGGTCTAAAACCTATATGGGATGGATGTAGAATAGCATGCATATTGAGAAATGAAAATAGGTGTTTGTTCACATAATTCTCCAGGGCCTTGCTAGCCCCTGAAAGAAGGGAAATTGGTATGTGATTCCCACAGCGTAAAGGATCACCAGAGCAGGGGTCTCACAGCTGCACGTTTCCTAGCTTGAGGGACACTCCCGCTTTTCAGAGAATGATTAAAAGTATCTGTCAAATCAACAGAATTGCATTTCCCCCTTTTCTAAGTATGTCTGAGAGAGTTGGGTCCTGTGGTGACCCTGATTTATTTGTCTTGATTGATTTCAATCTCTCCAGTAACGTCTTTATTGATTGCTGGAAAGGCCAACAATTTTCCTTAGCTGAACTTTCTATGTAGGGGATCTTGCTGAGACCTGAGTCACTTGGCAGAGAATAAAGGATATTGTTAACTTTTTCTAAAAAATAGTTGCCAAACGTCTTACAGTGTGCCTCAGAGAGAGGGGGCCAGATTGACTCCTGGCCAGTTTCATGCAACAGTTCACTAACTTAAATAACTCTTTAGATGAGTTAGGTGCATTGTCAACGTTTGCACCGAAATAGGCTCTAGCATCTCCGATTGCGTAGTCACAGTTTTTCCTGGCTCTCTAAGAAGCTAGCTTACTGGATTCATCGTGTTTTTTCCTCTAAACCCTTTCCACATTTATGCTTCCTTTTTTACTCCACAAGCTCTAATGAAGACCTTGGGGTACGACCACCTGGGCGGCTAGCCCATTGAAGCCTCAGAGGGACAAGATCATCCAAGGAGTTCTGCAGCCAACTCTCAAAGTTATTATACCTTTCTGTAACATCCTCTTCCATTATGCGGGCAGAGTTTGCAAGAGAACTTTCCCACATCTCTGCATTTGACCAGCAGCGGTTGTATCTGGGGTTGTGGGGCAGATTAACTTTGCTCCCTGTTCTATGTAAGTGAAAGGGTTTTATGTTATGATGTAACCAATGGATTTGAATGGAATCATCTGCAATCATGTCTGTTATATTTGTAAAAATGGTATCCAGTAGAAGGCCTTATCTGAGAGTAGAGAGTTAACAAGTTGAGCCATCTGGTCAGAACTGTCATCCTCAACATGTAGATTTAAATCCCCCAATATTGGGAAGGTCACTTTCTGAAGGCTGAGTTCTGCCACTAAATCAGGGAGCACCTGAGTAAGTTGGGTAGCCTAACCTGGGGTACAATACATCAGTATGCTGAGAAGGTGAAGGTAGCAGAAAGCTTAAAAATAATAGCTCCCCACCCCACCTCTTTTCTCGGTCACATCTCGCAATTGCATAACCCTGAGGGAGTGATCCCCAGAACATCCTCTCTGAACCATGCATCTGTGAGAAACAATGCCTCCGGTTGCTTGTCTTCCAAGAATGTAAACAGCCCAGAGCTGTGCCTTGGAAGTGGTCAGCAATTAAGCAGCTACATCTGCTATTTGTAGCTGTTTTCAGTTCCCTCAACTGGCCTGTAGCCACTGTTTAGCAGTTTCAAATTCCCCACATCAAGTTTGCACCCCTTACAAATGAAAGGGGCATTATTTGGATTGATAGCGTGCCCACAATCCTTACCCATCGGCCAGTTAAGTTGATGCAGTTCCTCTGCAGAGAAAATTGACCGCTTTGTATATGCACAGGCAGGGGTACGTGGTACTGGCACCTGGCCGGATGCGGACCCGGGCAGACAGGCTTGCCTTTGTGCACCTGCTGCGCGTGTCCGCTGCACGTCCGCCACCCTGTGTTCCTTAAATAGCTAGGTCAGACCTGACAACTATAGCGCCAATCTAAAATGGCATCTCTAGTTGTCCCAGCAGAAATGTAGTACTAAACACAGGCAGAATCCCCATCCTCAGATAAAGCAGTCCCTGCCCACATCCCCACCAAGAACTTCAAACAATTAAAGCTTCAATAAAATGTTGGAAATAAAGCGCAGTGTGACTAGAAGCAGATTATCTCATTGTAAAGGCAAAGAAACTGAGCAGACCTAAATTGTTAGTGTATCTGCACCCCAGCATTCTTTAAATAGCTGGGTCAGACCTGACAACTAGAGCGCTAACCTAAAAAGACATCTTTAGTTGTCCCAGCAGGAATGTGGAACTAAACACAGTCAGAATCCCCACCCTCAGATAATGCAGCCCCTGTCCTTGTCCCCACCAAGCACATCAAACAATTAAAGCTTCAATAAAATGCTGTAAAGAAAGTGCAGCGTGACTAGCAGCAGATTATCTCATCGTAAAAGCAAATTAACTGAGCAGACCTAAATTGTTAGCGTGTCTGCACCTCAGAATTCTTTAAATTGCCTGGCTAGACTTGACAACTAGAGCGCTAACCTAAAATGGCATCTCTACTTGTCCCAGCAGGAATGTGGCACGAAACGCGGCCAGAATCTCTGTCCTCAAATAAAAATGGCCCATTTCCTCACCCCTGCAGTTATACCTTCAATAAAATGCTGTAAATTAAGTCCACTAGCCTCAGAGTATCTCATTTGAACAAGGCTTGGTAAGAGGCCTACACCACTGAAAGGGCCATTGGACAGAAGCCTGGTGCCTAGACCTGAGATGTACCTAAGGTGGACTGACCAGAGCTCCCTGATGGGACGACATTTGTGGATCCTCGTGCCCCCACAATAGTAGCCTGCTGTGGGGCTCCGGTGACGGTGAACTACCTAGGCCCTTAAAAGAGGCAAAGGCCAGATTTGTGAAATCAGCATAGGAGAAGAACTGGACTCTGAGGTTATCGAGGGAGGCCTTGTTGGGGCTTTCCTTTGAGGGAGATGCTTGTAGAGAAGGGAGAACATTCTGGTAAGTCCAGAACACTTGAGGACTAAAATGACCAAAATATTAAATTGCCTGACTAGTGGGAGTGGGCAAGACTCTGCCTTGGGAAAAAGCACCATACACGGCTTGGGCCTTTGTCCTCTTGTCTGTTGGCCCCCTCCAGAATTAAACTATTCAAGCTGAAGTCACGAGGGCTTGTGAACACCCCCTTCCTCACAAAAGGACAAACTGTGATGTAGATTCTGGATTATTCACAGGAGAAAGGGAGGACCTTTATATGAAACCCACAGGCATCCACATGGCCAAGTTAATGAATGAAAGGTGGCTGGTGGAGACACTTTAGAAGGGTGTTTTTCCACTGCATAGAGGCAGGACCCCAAGAACAGTTGACAACAAGCTTAGAGTGGTTGTGAGCCACTCTCACCCAGTCCATGATTGACTGTGAGGCCATATCCTGGGTGGTTCCCAAACAAAAGGGAAGTCTTAGTGTATGAACCTCAAAAGTATTCACAGGACCAAAGAAATGGATAAAAGGTTACTGATGGAGGCCATTAGGTGGGAGCAATTTTGCACTGCAGCTCTGCAAACAATCTATGAAAAAGAGGCCAGCTGGGGAGGCCTTCCAGATATTTAGAAAAATAAATGCTGTACCCTTTCATTTGGTCCAGGATAGAATTCAACAAAAGCGATGAAAATGATCTGTATAGAGATGGCAGCCTCAGGGTTTCCAATTTTCAATTGGGACAAACTGCAGTCACAGTTTGGAAATACTGAGGGCCTGGTTCATAAAGGTAAACGTACACTTTTGTGTAAGTTTACAATTGCTTACTATTCACAAAGTGATTTACGAGTAGTATCTTTATGAGTGCGGAGTCTCCACACATAAATAAACCTATCTTTTTATGTGTGGAGGCTCTGCAATTGTAAAGATGCTATTAGTAAATCCCTTTGTGAATAGCAAACAATTGTAAACTTACACAAAAATGTAAGTTTACCTTTGTGGATCAGGTCCTAAAATGAACAAGGTCTTACTGCATTGGCCTGTCTTTCCTGTGAGAGGTGAGGGTTTTACATGTGAAAAAGGTTGTAAGCAGAGATGAAGGACAAAGCAAGGCTCCCCTCCACACAGAGAAAATTAGGTTGGTGCAAAACACCCACTGATGAGAAGCACGTAACCAAAGCAGGGACTCCCAACTCAAGGGCCCTAAGACAAAAGGGAATGCGTTATTCACAGCATTCATATTGCAAGCAATAAAAAGCACACAAGCAGCCCCTGAAACCAGCATTGAAGAGGTGGGGAGTGAAAATGGGAAAATTGACTGTGCAGTGTAATTGATAGAGTGACAAGGCCGATGGAGGAGTATCAGTCCTGAAGGATAAAGTGGGCAGTCTTAAAGGCATAGTGATAAAGTTGGCCTGCAGAGGTGGTGGGCTTGAGAAATAACCTGTAAATTGTGGGAATACCAGAATGTTGGAGGAGCCCAGCCAGAAAGTTTTGTAGCTCATTGAATTTACACACTGGTTCCATTTGGAGAATACCTCCTCTTTTTTGTGATGCACAGAGGGTACTGTTTACATGCCCTTCAGTGGATGCACCCGCAAGCCAAGTGATCAGCATGATCCTCAACTACAGAGACAGAGGTGTGATCCTGATGGTGGTGCAACACCTAGTGCAGTGCTGAATTCTCTCATATGATGTCATCCTGGACTATACCAATCCATAACAAAAACAGTGGAAAGTATATGCCTGCAGAAGGACTCTCAGTGCACAGCTTGCTGCTGTGTACTTCAGAAGACTGTTTTGCTGCATCTGGAATGTCTGCTCTGCTGCCAGAAGCCTGCCTTGAAGGCTCAGAGGCCTGCCTTGCTGCTTGAGCTGTGTTCTACTGCTTGAAACCAAGGCTACCAGAGCAATTCCAAGGGATTATTGGCTGGCCTCCTGATCAGAATCTTAAGGACAGAAAAGGTTCCAACCATCTTGTACCCACACCTGGACCGAGTCTGAGTGAGTCCTGACCTTCCAAGGCCTGCCTCTCCAGTTCTGGACCCTTAAAAGTGGTGCTAAAGGGGCACAAGTAGCCAAAACTCAAAACTTGAGACTTAGAAACATTTTTGCTAATAACTGCTCTGAGAGCTGAGAGGAGTCTGGTACCCACCTGCTTGTCAAACTGCCAAAGGTGCCTGACAAAGCAGCACCCGCTACACTCTTCTCCACAGCAGCAAACCCTGTTCACTGATGCTTTGCTGAAGGGGGATAGGTGCTTGTAAAGTCATCAACAGCCACTGCCTACAGCTTTGTCTCCCAGGGGAATTTCAGCTTATAAAAAAGAGACTAAGGGCCGGATTTAGATCTCAGCGGAGAGGTTACTCCGTCGAAACGGTGACGGATATCCCATACGCCAAAATCTAAATACCATAGAAAACTATGTTATTTAGATTTTGGCATAGGGGATATCCATCACCGTTGCGACGGAGTAAACCCTCCACTGAGATCTAAATGAAGCCCTAAGTCAGAACACAGAAATTGTCACCACAACCGATGATGAAGCTTTCTCCTCACCCAGTGCCTGCATCCTTGCCCAGCAGAACACTACCTTCTCAGACATTTTTCCATGACCTTTCTTCTAAATCCAAATATAAGCACCGTCCTGGTCCAATCCACTTCTTATTTTAAACCTGCGCTCCATTGCAGATCTTTTAGGCACTAGTTATTACCTTAAACTTTAAAAATTCATAACTCCAATTCTACTGATTGGATTTTGTCATTTTGGTGTCAAATTATTTATTAAAAGTTACTCTATTTTTCTAAATTGGTGTGGGATTTTTTTGTGTTCTCTTTTCACTTTATTACTGTTTGTGTGCTACATAAATACTTTAGACATAACCTGTAAGTTCAGCCTGATGGCTTGTGTATCAAGCTACCAGCGGGTTAAACACAAGTTAATTTAGTGGCTTTAGTGGTTCACCCTGACACGGATTGTTGCTGTTACTTGAGCAGGGATTCCACCCCACTTAACCACCAACTCAATTTCTGTTACCTTTTCCCTGCATGAAGCCTCTGGGGGCTAATCAACAGTACCCTGTAACTCTCACCAAGGTGGTGATTAGCCCTGATGAGGTGTGAAAACTGCTCCAAGAGCAAAGGCAATGCCCTGCACTTGCGGAGGTGTTTTTGTTCCTGTGGCAGGAATACCACATTGGTTGTGCTTCTCCTGTCACACATAGAAGTAGCTCACATTTGCACAGTCCCTCTATTTTATCCTCCCTGTCAGATAGGTACCAAGCCCAGTGGGGATATAGCTTCCGTTGAACTGCTCTTGAATGACCAACGAGGAGGGGACCTCTTATTACCATGGCCACGTAGGCTCTGCACAAGGGAAAAAAAGTTTCTCCATCTTGGATTTAGTAAGAAAGAGCCACTATCAGATTGTTTGCAGTAGGCACAAAGGAACTTCTGAAAAGATTAGGGTTACTCCTGGGAACTATTACCCTATTGTTTAGGGCGGAACAACAATTCACCCCACCCACACGCCAGTGCCAGGCATGAATCTGGCATCTCATGGCACCATCCTCAGAACACTCTAAACCTGTAGAAGAACAGAAGAAGAACTGCACTGGGGTATTTAAGACCTACTAGTTGACCTGAAGGGCTAGACTTGCTCCCACTGGTACCCGGGACACAGAAGTAGACCCCACTAGTCAATTGGCTGACCTCCTGTATAAGCTACAAGGCCACAACGAGCTAGAAGAGATCTTTTCCTGAAGAGTTTAACTGACAAGTAGCAATTGGATCTGTTCACTGATGTTGGCCACTGCTGGAGCGAGTATTGACCCCCATGTGCTGTTACTGAGTTCCTGAGACCCTTGACTGTGCCTAATTAGACTTCCCCTAACATCCTTGAATACCTGGGACTTTTAAATTTTTTGGACTTCAAGATTTCTGGAGGACCTGGGAAATGCCTGGCGCCTAAGGTGGGTTGCTGCAGAGCTGAAGAAACAGGTCCCCTTTCCCTCAGAGCTTCTCCACAGCAGCAAATCTGTTTCAGCAGGACTTTGTCGAGAAGGTACATGGCCTTGTGGAGCCCTCTTAAGATACAGCATGCAGCCTTCCGAGATGGAGGACTTTGAGGTCTGAAAAAAAGACTAAGCCAGAAAATAGAAATCTTGACTAAGTGATGGTGCCTAAAATATCCAGCTGGCGAGAAATCTTCTCTGGGATTAAAATTTGAAATTCTCTTCTGAGCTTTTCCTACCAAATTCACAATAGCTTCAACAGGACCTTGTCTAATACCTATCTGATGTATGGAACCCTCATCATTTACATCCTGTTGCCTTGCCACACAGAAGGATTTTGACTTCTAGAAGAAGGACTAGGTTCATGGGTAAAACCTCCAATACGGTCGAACCTGGTTGGTGTTTCCAACCCACACTCCAATGTAGTCAGCCTGAAAATGCACCTAGATCCCGGTCTACCATGACCATTGACTTCCTTTGGCAATTTTGGTGCTATTTTTACTCACAAATTTAAAAATTAATATCTCTAGTTTCCCTTATTGGATTTCAGTTGTTTTGTTGTCATTGTATTCATTAAATTATTCTCTATATTTATAAGATTGGGCTGGGATTTTTATTTTGGTGTGTTTTTGACTTTTCAACTGCTTTGGTACTTGTATGTGCTTTACCTATTTTTCTTAAGTTAAGCTTAACTGCTCTGTGCCAAAGCTACCAGCAGTTGAGGCCAGGTTTAAATTATTGAAACCTTTAACTGGACCTAACTAGATAATGACCTTATTACTTGTGGTGGACTGCTATTCAAACCCAATTAATAATTCACTTTCTGAAAGGTATTACTTGCAAGATTTGTTTGGATCAGCTAGTAACTGATGTGCTGTCTAGCCACGGTGCTGATAGATGAGGAGCATATACTGGTTTATGATCAACATTGGCATGAAAAGAGAGTAGACAATCAGATGAGTTTCATTGACAAGATGTAGTGACACAGACTGTCAAACTGGATCATGGCGCACAGTTTTGGGATTCATCAGGAGATGGGGAAAATAGTTTTGAACTGACCACTCTACCTATCTTTTATGTGGCATTTAAATTTTAAAGTAGCTATTTGCAAGGCGTGTGACACTAAGAGGTTCCACTAACATTTGGTTAAGCCATGTTTCATTTGAAAACAGTCCTGATTCTTGACTTCATTTGGTGATTTGAAACATATGCCTGATATATTAATCAATCAAACATTTATAGAATGCAGTAAATCACCTTGAGGCTCTTGAAGCGCTGTAGCTGAATGCTGCTGTGTGGAGGAAGGAACATTTGAACATCCAGGTCTTCAGTTTTCATCTGGGTTGCTGGAGTTATGGAGTGGTTCTGTGGTGCAGGGGAAGGTTGTTCCAAGCCTTGAGAGGCTGTGAGAAGGAGCATCCTCCGCTGTTGGCTCATATATGATGGTGGATTTAGTATAGCACAGTGCACAGGAAATCATTTTAAGAATGCAAACACTTTGTTCCCTACATGATGGATCCTTGCAATTGCTACATTTATTGCTCCTAAATAAACCATGTCTGTTAAACCACTTGTTAGTGTCCTAATTTAAAATATACTTTTGTCTTGCAAATAAAAAATCCTGCTCCTAATTGTTGAAGCCTTGTCATTGAGATTATAACTGTGAAAGTTTATGGTGTGTAATATTGTTGAGCATGCTAGAACAATGGGGGATGTAACTGTGGATTAGGTATGGAACCAATCACTTTTCACCAACCAAAGCCAAAGAAAATCCCTTGCCGATTGTACTTTGTCTTCCCTGCTTTTATTATCACTTTAAGCACTCTACAGTAACTAAAATTATGGGGGTGATTCTCACCCTGGCGGGCGGCGGAGGCCGCCCGCCAGAGGTCCCCCCTCCAGAATTCCGCACCGCGGTCATTAGACCACTGCGGGTATTCTGGGTTTTACACTGGGCTGGCGGGCGACCGGCAAAAGGCCGCCCGCCAGCCCAGTGTAAAACAACCTTCCCACGAGGACGCCGGCTCCGAATGGAGCCGGCGGAGTGGGAAGGTGCGACGGGTGCAGTGGCACCCGTCGCGAATTTCACTGTCTGCAATGCAGACAGTGAAATTCATTGTGGGGCCCTCTTACGGGTGCCCCTGCAGAGCCCATGCCATTGGCATGGGCACTGCAGGGGCCCCCAGGGGCCCCACGGCACCCCATACCGCCATCCTGTTCCTGGCGGGCGAACCGCCAGGAACAGGATGGCGGTATGGGGTGTCTGAATCCCCATGGTGGCGCAGCGAGCTGCGCCGCCATGGAGGATTCAGAAGGGCAGCGGAAAACCGGCGGGAGACCGCCGGTTTTCCACTTCTGACCGCGGCCGAACCGCCGCGGTCAGAATGCCCTGCGGGGCACCGCCAGCCTGTTGGCGGTGCCCCCGTCATTTTAGCCCTGGCGGTCGACGACCGCCAGGGTTAGAATGACCCCCTATATCTGTAAAACCCCTAAAATTGAAAGGAGGAAATTCCGGAAGCTTGTGCCATTGGTCTTCCAGATGTTTTATTTTTATTTTCTCAACTTACCTTTGTCTTTCAATGTCCGCAACAGTTATAAATCATGTAACTCATATGACCCCCTGAACTACAAATTAGTGCCTTGGGCAAACTTCTTTAGTAAGCCACAGGATGGGAAACCCCATTGCTCTCTCACACTGTGGTTCTACAGGGTAACACCTCTTATTCACTTGACAGGGCTGGAAGCAAAAAATGGATATTTTTTGTTGTGCATAAGTACAACAAGTGGAGTTACCTACATAGATGTCAATTTTCCAAAATGCCAGGTTTAGCAGAAGGGATATCATGCACCCTTTTTCCTTAATAATATCACAGGACGTAACATCACATGACCTTTGAGCCTGAATTTTCCCTAGAAGTAATGTCACATGACCATAACAATACAGCACTTAGCATTGCTGAAGTTCCATAATAACTGCATGATTAACAGCATAACAGGGAAACAAATTTATATTTAAGTGCCATATTGATATGTCAAGGAAACATTTCTCTGACTTTTAATAAGCTGTCGCGTAGGTTCTCATTATCCTAATGAGACTACTGGATTTGGGCGGCAGAATCACCTGAAATGTGAGGTACTAAGTACAAGTCCACACCATGTGACGTCTGTCGGCATAATCTGGATTTTCCGGATAACTAGCAGCGCCTCATCTCTGCCCAAGAACAGGGACGATTGTGGCAACCGGGCGCATGACAGAAAAGACTCCTCAGGGGAATCGTGATCGATCAGATCTCGTCCATTTCTCTTGGTTACATTAGTCTTGCACAGGTAAAGACAAACAGAGGCAGAGTATAAGAATATGTATATTCCTGTGAATGTTGGAGACACAGCGTATCACTTTTGCCGGCAATCCCATCTGACTGCAGTGTTGAGGAAAGCTCAGAGTGGAATGCTAAGAATGGGATGCTTTCCTAGGAAAAGGAACAAATAGATAGAGAAAATAAAACAACACAGCAAATGTGGCTATTGCTAGAAAAATAAAGCGATGCTGAATAAAATGTAACTGAGCTAAAGTGCACAACAGCACACCTAGCTAGCTAAAATAACATGTCTAAAATATGGCTGCAATAGTTATACAACAAAGCAAGCAAAGTGTGTTGGTTAGTCTCATATTTTCTGGTGGGATAGGGTGGTTGGGTAGGGCTTACCTGAACTCCCATGCAGGTCCCTTTCGGCTGCGGACCCTACAAAACAACAGAAAGAAAGCTTTAGAAACAAAGAAGATGGGCAAGAGCTGAATAGAAGAGTAAAAACAGAGAAGGGATTGTTGCTCTTTTATGGAGAAGCGGAGATGGAGACAGCAAGGAAGGCACTGAGGAAAGGTTGGAAAGGATCATAAAGGGGAGGAGTCGGGAGATGAGGAGGAAGTGAAAAGGATGCAGAAAGCGATGCGCAGGGAAGAGAAGATGCTGACAGAATCGCTGCCAGTGAGTGACACCGATCGCTATAGAGAATCCTGATAACAAGCCCAATTGAGACGAGAAGAGGAGGAAGGTGCAGCACAGGAAGACAACCGCCAGAGCAGCTCTTGGTCGGACCATGCTCCAAGATTAGTGTGGCTTACACACGTTCATTCAAATGTAGCGAGTAAAACTCGTGAGTCAAAATAAAGAGGACGGTATAGGGAGGCCTTTTCGTTATGGGTTTATTTTTTATTATGTTGACTTAGTAATATTATTTGAAGGTGGGAGCCACACCAGAGGTAAAGGAGAGCTAAGGGCGAACAGAAAGAAGAACGTATATAGTTACATATAAGATTCAAGAGGTTAGATTTAAGTTAAAGAAGGGAACAATACCTAAACCATTAAAAGTAGTAGCCAAAATGACTGCACATGTTTGTTTTACAATTTCTTTCCACCTCTGGCTGCTCACTCCCGACCGCCCACAAAACACCCTTCGATACAAACTGCTCCCTTGGGCGAAACTGGTTTTGTGCGGACCCCATCTCAATATGTTGCTATGTTTATGTCATTGTGTAGCGGATGTGACAGAGCAATGCTACCCCCGTTTGTGAGAGTGGATTGCAGTACCCTTATAAAAGTGACTTATTACATTTGTTTTTATGGACAACACGAAGCACAGTGAAATTCTCTGAGTTTGTTATAATTTACCTTAGAAGGTAGGGAGAGTTGTGCCTATGCCTGTTCATAGCAGCATTTTAATGGGAATTTTGACTGAATCAACTTACAGATTTGTAATTATAAAAGGAAGGTGGGACTAATTTTGTTTTCTTCTTTTGACAGCAATTGGGAAATGTATGGATGTGCTCAACTGAGAACTTGAAATTGAGTATGGAGATTCTGAATTTATGATTCAAGGGAAACATTGGAGTAGGTAATGGAGCGTTTTGATAATAGATACTGATTGTAATGGGTACCATTGGATATACATTTATGAGGTTTGAATACAATTTGTAATCTAAATTGAATTCTAATATCAATGGGGAAGTACACATAGACAATAAGAAGGTGCTTAGGTGGTCTTGCATAAGCAATTCATTGAAAATAATAGATTTGGGTGATAAAAGGTTTGGGCAAATCTGTTTAGCAATTTATACACCATACTGGTATGATTATATTTTATATAAAAACTAAAAAAAGTTTTAAAAAAGTGTTATAGTTTTTAATGTAACAGATGATGATTGGAGTTTTGTATGTACGTTTTGTAGGCCTTGATTAAGTCTCTGTTCTGAGACAAAACACGTTGATTGTTCTACCTCAGTTTGAAAATTGGAAATTAAATATGAAATATTCTTTGAAGGATGTGGAGACTACTTTTCTTTGGCGCTTGAAGAATCTGCAGACACTGGATGATGAACTGAGATATATGACCACCTAATTAATTGAGATATTTTTGCATGCTAAATGGAGGAATGAAATAGTTTATAATTTTGGTTGCCCTCCCCAAGAGTGGTTCGTATTTAAGAAGAGAACACTTACCTTTGGTTTTCTTCTTTTGCTCAGGGGTCCGGACAGGATGGTCACCTACTGGAAGAACATGAAGAAGGAAAGACATCACCTTCCTCAAGGACTTCACCTTTCACTTTTCAGACCTTAAGAAATCTAAGACTGAGCTCTTGTGAGACTGACCATTATAAGTCTGTATTAGAAAAAATAAATAAAACAACAAATCCTAAAAACTTCCTAAAGAGTTGTCATCTATTGAACATAAGGACAAATGCAAAAAGGGGCTTCACTCCCCCCCACCCCCCTTGAGAAAATGTTGGGAAAATGAGCTCTATTAGTATACTTAAATAACATTTTTCATAAATGTGCTAAAAAACCGTAGGCTCTGGAAAAACACTTATTGAATATCCAAGTAATTTCATGGTGTTTCAAGCTAATGAATCCTGACAGTCTCCATGAGTTGCCCCCATTTTTTTAACGTCCTGTAGGTGCCCCCATATATCAACAAGCACCTATGCAAAATCTTAGCCAGTGTTTTTTCGATGTTGCACAGCAGTTGACATGGCTTACAGTAAAAAAAAGTGCTATGATGCAGCCAAGGTTAACCATTTCATAGCACTTTTTTTTACCTTTAACCCATTCTGCACACAACAGCCGCGGTGCTGTGCAACCTGTGTAAAAAAAAAAAAAAGAACAGAGCTGTTTGGGGGGATGGGAGGGACACATAGAACACAAGAAAAATTGAAAATAAATGGAGAATGAGGTTGGTGGGGTAAGTTACTTTTGGAGCAAGAGGAGGACAGGAATGAAGGAGAGGGACTGCAGAGTATGCAGTCTCTTAGGCCCTGACTTATACTTTTTGATGCTAAACTGCGCTAACGCAGTTTAGCGTCAAAAAGTATACCGGCAGCTAGCACCATTCCAAGACGTCGGCCGGGCGTCTTATTCATCGAATAGCGCAAGTCCGGTGCAAATGGTGGGCTAACGTCATGGAGAATGATGTTAGCCAGGTGGGGGGGGGGGGCGGTATGGGAGAGGGGGGGGTTTGCACCAAAAAACGATGTTAGGCCGGTTAGAGTAAAGAAATATGACTCTAACCAGCACAGCATCATTTCTTGACGCTAAACCTACCATACCACATGACTCCTGTCTTTTAAAAAAGACAGGAGTCATGCCCACCACCCCAATGGCCAGCACATGGGACAAGGGTCCCCTGGGCAGGGTCATTGCACCCAGTGCCATGTATAGGTGCCCCATTTCAGGGCCCCCAATTGCACTTTAAAAATAATCCAATAGTACTTACCTCTACTTATCTATACTTACCTGGGACGGGTCCCCCATCCTCCGCTGTTCCTCTGGTGTGGGTGAGGGTGTCCTTGGGGCCTGGGGAGGACCCCTGTGGACTTATTGCATAGTGTTCCACCATGAAAATAGTCCCACAGGTCCCCTAACACCGACCCTGACTCTGGTGTTAAATATTTGCGCCATTATTTAGACCCGCCTCCCTCCTGTGCACCATTTTTGCATGGGAGGATAAATAAGGTGCATGGGCCTTAGAGTCATTTTTTGCCCAGGAATGCCTACCTTGCATCTCATTGATGCAAGGTAGATTTCCGCAGGCAAAAAGTGACTTTAACTCCAATATTTTGACACTAGACGGGTCTAGCATCAAAATATAAATATGGAGTTAAGTTTGCGCTGAAATAGTGTAAAAAAATTATTCTATTTCAGTGCAAACAGAGTATAAATATGCCCCTTAGTGTATGTCAGCAAGTACAAAAAAAATGAGTACCTGCAGGCCAGTGGAAGGACCCTGGCACAAAAATCATACTTAGTCTATGCTCCAGGGCATGAATGAAGACCCTAAAGACTATATTTCCCAGGAGGAAGCCAGATGCCAGGAGGAGCAGCTGACCAGTGGTAACCAAGGAAAGAAGAGTGATGTGGGAGCCAACCAGTGATAAGTAAAAGTAAGTAGTGGGCGACCTCTGAGCCATCTTTAAGATTTTCTTTTAGGGCAATAGCTTTCTCTGACAGCTCATGCATGCTGTAGGTGAAACCTACAAAATACCTCTATTGTTTATTCCAGAGTTTTGTCATTGGTGTCCCTTTTGCCTAAACATTACATAAAATATTCTACTCTTAAAATTTGCCAGTACTGCTGTCCCAGTACTATATGTGATCCTTAATTCAAATGTTACGTCTAGTATGCCAGGGATAGCATTTTTTAACAACTTTATTTTGCATTTTGTAATAGAAAAACAGGACACACATTACAGAGTCATCTTGAATATCATTGAATGCAATAATGGGGGGATTCTGCATGTGTCTACTCCCCAGAGCATGTATAAAGAGGCTTAACAGACAGAATATGACACTGTATCACCACCCAAAATCATGGGCTCAACTCCCTACCCATTTGTTCCTCAGTGAGTAATGGTAGTCATTGTGGATATGTAGCTTACGTGGGGTCACTCTCCATGTCCAAAAGGGACATCACCCTTATCTCTGAAGCCCTCAGAGTCTTGGACATAGTTAAATGCAACCCCCACCCCCAGTTCTTTGTTGTCTCTGTATGTAGGTGGTAAATTGACACCACATTGTATCACATTTGGCAACTCTGTCTCTTATAATTGCTGTAAGCTTTTCCATGGCATAGATATTCCATACCTTCCCCCACCACGTTTATTGAGGGTGCTTGTGGGTGCTTCCACATCTGGGCTATGCTCAATATCACTGCAAAAAGTAGATGAAAGAAAAGCCACCCCTTTGGAGTCATCATGGGAAACAGTATACCCGCACTCGAGTCACCAAGGAGTAACAAGAGCCGGTTGTTTGGCTACAAAACGCTAGTGATGGAGTGCACTGTATTAAAGAACTCTCCCCAAAATATGTGAACCATCAGGCATGTTTACCATGTGTATAGGAAAGTGCCCCACCTTTGCAACATAGCTCTGTACTCTCAAACATCCTTTTGAGGTGTACGGGTGTGAGTACCAGCATGGGAGGATTTTGTAAGAGTTCTCCTTGTATCATAGGCAAATGATGGACTTGGAGGCCCTCTGCCACATTGCTCCCCAAGTGTTGTCTATAATGTCTGTGGTCAATTACCTTTCATACAGTTTTATGTAAGCATCTTTCTTTGGTGGGGTGAGGAGTTAACAATATAGCCGTGAGATGCCTATATGAGGTATAAGGTTTCTATGGGTTTTTCCTCCCTTTGCACAGCTAAGCAGGCAGAAGTTCATCTGGACCAGTGTACTGCTTGTCCAATCCTATAGGTGTCCTGCTGGAACAAGGTACATCGCTCAGCTAGATCCCCATTTGTTCTTAGGTCCCATCTTTGTAGAAGTCTTGCAGTGTCAGAGATAGACCCCGATCCC
The DNA here is from genome assembly GCF_031143425.1 of Pleurodeles waltl. Taxonomy (NCBI): domain Eukaryota; kingdom Metazoa; phylum Chordata; class Amphibia; order Caudata; family Salamandridae; genus Pleurodeles; species Pleurodeles waltl. The sequence continues at coordinate 731,672,442 of NC_090443.1, forward strand.
ACCTCAAGGAACTTTTGCTGAACCATGCCCAGCGAAAAATCTGGATTGTTAGCCAGAGGAGTGACAGGAAAGAGATATGATGGGAACATACATAGCCCTAGGACTTCTCTCAAATAAGTTAGGAGTGTGGGTGTCAATGGTAGAAATAGAGGGGCACGTGCCCAAGCTGAGGTGGGTAGCCACAGGAGACTGCCCAGAGGAGCCAAAGAAAAGTTCTGTTCCACCTGCACCCAAGGCTTGTTGTCGGGGTCAGGGTCGTGGTTCCAGTCATGTAAGGATTGAAGCTGGGCTGCCAGGATGTATGTGGCCACATCTGGAAATCCTAAACAGACTTCGGTTGTTGGTCGAAATAGAGTCACCCGTGCCACCCTTAGTGATTTGCTCCCTCCCTCGTGAAGCTGAGCATTTTGTTCCTTATCTGTGTCTGTATAATTTTGGAGATGTTTAGGGGGAGGGTTTAGAGGACATAGAGCAATCAGGGCATAAAATTAATTTTAAGACAGTTGAGCCAGCCCAGCCAGGAGATCTCCAGCTTACCCCACTTGTAAAGGTCTTTGAAGAGGGCGGTGAACAGGAGAGGAATATTGCTATTGTTAGACCTGACAGCCGTACAATGGTCATCCCCCAGCTTTTTGCCTACCTCCCTCAATTTTTCTGACCCCCTTTTTTGCTGGTTTTAGGACTCTGCGCACTTTACCACTGCTGAACAGTGTCAAAGTGCATGTGCTCTCTCCCCTAAACATGATAGCATTAGTTCCTACACAATTGTCATATTTAATTTACTTGTAAGTCCTTAGTAAAGTGAACGATAGGTGCCCAGGACCTGTAAATTAAATGCTAGTTGTGGGCTTGCAGCACTGATTGTGCCACCAACATAATTAGCCCCTTAAACATATCTAAGGCCTGCCTTTGCAAGGCCTGTGTATGCAGTTCCACTGCCACTTTAACTTGGCATTTAAAACTACTTGCCAAGCCTTAAATTCCTCTTTTTCTACTAATATGTTACCCCTAAGGTAAGCCTTAGGTAACCCATAGCGCAGAGTGCTATGTAAGTAAAAGGCAGGACAGGCACCTATGTGTTTTACATGTCCTGGTACTGAAAAACACAATTTTTTTTCCCAATACTGTGAGGCCCGCTCCTCTCATAGACTAGCATTAAGACTGCCCTCATAAACGTTTAAGCGGTAGATTCTGATCTGGAAGGTGTAGCCCTGTCATATTTAGTATTGCCAGAATGGTAATAGAAAATCCTGCTTACTTGTGAAATTCAATTTAATATTACTATTTGAAAAATGCCACTTTTACGAAGAGGCCATTTCTCTGCACTTACTGCCATCTATGCCTTACAGCGTGTCTCCCATCCACATTTGGTCTCTACTGGTTGACAGCTCCCCTTGTGCATTCCACCCTGACAGCCACAAACGTGGACACTGAGTCACATCTGCATTCATCTGCTTACTGAATGGATCTCCCTGGGCAGGAAGGGTGGTGGGGCTCTCTCTATATTTCAAAGGCCAGTGGCCTGCCCTCACACAAACGACTGACAACCTCCCCCCCCCCCCACCCACAGGGATCCTGGCAGACAGGACTGGGCTGAATGGGGAACTTCTGTACTTCAAAACCACTCTTTGAAGTTTACCCCACTTCAAAGCCTTTTTTGGGTATATAAACTAGATCTCTGACCACACCAAATGAGACTGGACCTACACCTGAACTCTGTCAGAACTGACTGGCTGCCCAAAGGATTCATCTGGGCTGCTTTGCTGAGAAGGACTGCTGCTTTGCTGTTTCCCTGCTGCCTGCTGGCATCTGACTTTTCTGGAAGGACTCTGCCATCCCTAAAAGTGCTCTCCAAGGGCTTGAATTGAACTTGCCTCCTGTTCTGAAGTCTCAGGGCCAACAAAGATTTCACCAGCTGGCTTTTAGCTAGTTTCCTGACTTCAGGGACACCAGGAACGACTTCAGCGATGCCAGCACTGATGCCGCAGCCTGCTCCCACACCATGGACCTTGCTGCTTGCAGTCACCGCGACCTGCAATGCAAGTTCGATGTTGCCGTGACACCACTGATGTCCCGCAGTGTGATCGGGACTCTGTAAAGTCGATACGTCATGTCTTGACCAATTGGATCCATCTACCCCACTGGGTCACAAGGAACCAACGCCTCATCACCAATGCTGCACCAGCTCCCCCTGCAACTGGATAGAACCAACGCCTCATCTCCCCAGACACTGTAAGGAACTGACGCTGCACCGAACCCAGCAACACCTCACCTCCACAACTCCATACAGCGTCTTTGTTTCTTCATTTTCAAAGGTACTCTACCTGGGGGTCCATGCGACTCTCACTGGTGGCGTCGTACTATTGGGACAACTCCTTCAATAATGTTGTGATTGCCCCAGTTGGAGCTATTGTGTTTCTGAGCACCTTAGTGGGATTTGATCTTTAAAAATGAATTACTTTGCTTGTATACATTGGATTTTCATTATTTTGACCCTATTTTATTCAGATAAATAGTATCTATATTTCTAAACTTGTGTGGTGTATTTTTGTGGTGTTTTCACTGTGTTATGTATGAGTTATTGCACAAATCCTTTACTCAATGCCTTCTAAGTTAAGCCTACCTGCTCTGTGCCAAGCTACCAGAGGGTGAGCACAGGATCATTTGAGTTGTGCTGTGACTTACTGTGATTAGGATTGTGGTCCCTACTTGGACAAGGGTGTATACCTCTGCCAACTAGAGACACAGTTTCTAACAGCTATCATATAAGGTGGTCATAAGCGACGAAAGCTGGACCCCCAGATATGTGATCACTGTTGTTGTCAATGCAAAGCTGCCTTTCTGGATGGGTGCCATAAGGCTTCCCTGCAGGTCTGCTACTCCCCTGCCCCATGATTTAGAAACGTTAATGTTGAAGCCTGGAGCCTAAGCAAACAAATCGAGCTACGTCATCAACACTGCGGTGGTCAAGACTGGGTTAGTGACAAAACACAAAATATTGTTGGTGAATAGGGCTAGTTTATGCTCTCTGCCATGGACCATCATGCCGCAAATTGCAGAGTTTCTCTAGATTTTGGCCACTAAGGGCTACATTGTCATGGTAAAAACAAGGGGGGAGAATATCTGGCATGCACTTTTGGTGAGCGTAATGGCAGGTGAAAAGGAGGCATTCATTTTTAGTTTGACTGAAGTTTTTTTTTTAATTTGCGTGTATAAAGGTTTTCATCTTGGGTCCGAGGCGAGTTTTGTCTAGTACTTTGAACAGCCATGACCAATCCACCCTGTCAAATGCCTTCTCATCATCCAGAGAGAGAGGAGGGCCATTGGCTGATGTTGCCAATCTGCGACCTCGATGAGTGCAATGGCTAATCGGGTAATTTGTTGGCCTGTCTGTTGCGAATCAAGCCAGATTGCTGTGGGGCAATAAGTGCCAGACAAATAGGGGGAAGTCAAGCCACAAATACGGACACATAGAGTTTCATGTTGTGAGCACGTTTGGCCTGTATGAGGAACAACATGTTGAAGGTTTGTTGGACTTCAAGAGTAACATAAGATGAGATTCTAACATTGTATCAGAGACCACTTCTGATGTCATGAAACAATTGAACAACTTCACTAAGGGTTCCACCAGCAGGGAGGCACGAGGTAAGTGGCACGGGTTGCAAAGGGCAAGTCCCCTAAATGGCAACTTGGATGCCCTTTTGGAGTATATAGGGGCAGGATGTTGGATGCTGTATATCCTGTGTGAGATGTTAGATGAGATACTTGAGGTTCTGAGATATTTCCAGCAAAGGCGCAGCTTGCATCGCTCTACTGTTGCAGAGTATGACTGATGCAGCTGTGCATTGTGCATACCTGAACCTTGATTAGTAGTTGAGCCAACAGTGGTGGATCCTTACCGAAAAGCCCAAGTCCAACTGGCCCAAAACACCCATCCACAGAGCACGACCAACACTCCAAACAGAATACAGAACACTGAGGGTGTTCTGCAGATGGAACTCTTTACAACACGTGTTTTCCCTTTAAACGGAAAAGGAACAATAATTCTCAGAGAAGTAATGTAATCCTGAGACAGTCGCCTTGCTTCTGACACTGTTGATACTGTTGTGCTTGCTTTCTCTTACTTTAAATGTTTACAAACAACTACATTTGCAAACATCTTTTTAAATGACTGAAGATATCCAAAGAATCCCATTTTGACTGGAAGATTATAATCCTCCCTTTTTAGAGACGGTGCACGTATCCATAAAGCATTGCAAATATTAGAAGTTTGTGATCTTTGAATACTCTATAGATATTACTTTTAGTTATTGTCTTTGTGCTCTAGGTACATTCTTAGCTTTGCGAACAATTGGTATTCAGAAGCATTACAACTATTCTTGAACATTGTATAGTGTTTAGCCAACGGTCCTTTATTCATTACTGTAGTGGTTTATATTAGCTCTGATTGTGTCAAGTAAACCCACCTAATATTGAGGGCGCTGGCCTTGTTATTATCAATGTGCCACGTTTGTGCGTTGTCAAGTATTGTGTTTGGCACTGTACGTTGTGATTTTGGTTAATTTGACTGTGACAACAGTGTTGCACTGTACCTCGGCTTACTAGACTCCTCCAGATTTAAACTGTTCAACCACATCTAACAAGTAGGTCAGGAATGTTTAGGTGGTCCCCAAGTTCTGTTGCTGACTGATTAGCTAGAGACCCACAACTTTCTCTCATTCAGAGAGCCGAATGGCCCATGTAATTACAAGATCCAGCAAACTGGCCTTACTTAAATAAATACGATGATACTTTATGTCAGCACCAGCCACAGGGATAAGGTGATATGAGCCTCGGAGTGGGGAAGGCCTGTGATTTGCCAGGACCAAAGGGGATCTGCATGTCTTGCCAATGTCTCACTTTTCGGGATGTGTCTTTGTCCATTCCTTTGTTCTTCCCTGTGGTGTGAGAAGGTTTTCTCTGCCGCCACCTAGGTGAAGCCTCAGTGCAGTGGCTGCTGACCAGTTCTTTAGTATCCAGGTAGGCAGATGCCATGCATGCCAGGTCTCTCATTTCAGTAGGCGATCAGATACCATTGGCTTGAGCATCACGGGGGTTCTTAGCTGGATAGAGGATGTCCCACCCAGCGCAACCATCAGGAATATTTTGACTCTAAAGCCTCTCAGTTTCTCTTTGGGTTTTACAATGATATAGTAATATATATTTCATTAGGGAAACGCACCACATCAATCCAAGAAAACCAACATTACTTCCTGTTTTTATTTGCCTCCTGTTCCATGTCACCTTGTGAAGAGCACTTTCTGAGAGGCTGGATAACAAGCGTGACGTGTTGCAATGCTGTTAGTCTGACTAGATGTTCGCCTCAGCACTCTTAGGGGCTTTTTTTGCCCTTTAATGGAATCTGCTGTTACTTATTTCCTGAATCCTTAGAGTTGCTTCGATTTTTCCTCCGAGGTACTGGAGTTTTCTCCATTCGGTTTTATTAGCCACTTCCTTCAAGTGTGCCATCTGGAGCCTGAGGGAAAAAGATAGATGTGCACCTTCTCTTTCCACACTGCCTAGAAGACAAGCCCTTGAATTGTCCTCCATCAGAAGTGAGTGTTCCATCCTGTTTTGTCAAACACGTCATGCACTTATGTTGGTTAGTGGTTTAACATTCTACAAAATGATACACTGTGTTTTGTTGTACCTTCACATCCTGTTTACAGAGAGCTCTAAACAATCAGGCTTTCTCCGGAGGAGAACTTGTCACCCCCAACATACTGGAAGCGTTCAGACATAAACAGAGATAATGTTATGGAGGAACAAGTCGCACAGAGTGTGTGCTCACATCCGGACTCTTTAACTGGCAGTGACCAGTGCGGCTCTTAGGGATGTTTGCTTGGGCCGTGAGATCATTTGTCTTGTGGGTGTTTGTTGCTACACAAGTGCTACACTTCTGTTCTTGGTGAACATCTGCTCGCAGAAACAGGAGTTTGCCTTACTAGAAACATAATCAGCAGAGAAAATATCACTGCAGGATGCGGGGTTATCGGCCGCTTTTGCTTTCTTCACAGATCTTAAGTAACCATGCAAACGTTTTATAAAGGTCTGGCATGATTCCGCTTTCAAACATTGTCTAAAATGTAATGATGGCAACATTAGTCTAATGCAATGAGGTATTGTGCCGTAAATGTCTGATTCTTTTGCAATAGTTATGTATTTGTTTTTGTTCAGTTCTCCTACAAATGGAAACATTGGTGTATTGAAACATATATTAGAGATATCTAATACTCATTATTGCCCAACATATACAATAATATGCTTTGATCCAGGCAACATAAGTTTAATTTCGCTCTGTATGTAATGCCTCTCTGGTGGTTATACAGCTTATCCTACTTAACAATATGTCCTCTGAGAAATATTGTGACATAAAATGTATTAGTTGGATTTGTTTTGGGGGCAGAGGAACTGCCTCTCACACGCATTTGTGTGTATGTTTTGTGGGACAATAACTCTATTTTAGACTTTTTATATTATTTCTAAAATGAAATCACTATATTTTTATCATAAACCTGTCAGCTTAATGTATTAGGGCACAAACCATCTTTAGATTTAGAGTGTAAGTTAACTTCTGCCAGTTTGAGTTTAAAAACACACAACAGGATCTGCAGACTCTCAACGTCATGCGGCAGATTAAACACTCCAGAGGAAGGGGGCACTGAAAGGATTCTCATGCCTCGGAAATATCCTTGTCCACTGAAAACTTAAACACTTATGCTCCGGCCTGCTCAATGTCCAGGCGAAGCTTGGGTACAATTGACATGCTACTCTTCGACGAGGAGAGGCTTGATTCTATTTCCCACATCATTCTTATGACATAATCAATTGAAATGTAACTCTATTGCTAACAAGTAGCTCAAAAGCCAACTATCATGAGTCAAGTATTTTCGGTATAAAATGCGCACAGAATTAATTTGGTAAACCAAATAAGATTTCCCTTTTTCTGTGCATTCTTTTGCGACCTTTTTGGAACCGATGTGTTTCAGGCACAGATTTAGCCACCTCTAAGGCCAGGTGTCGCAAAGTCATGCCAGGGGTCGCACGGAGCAAGCACATTGTGATCCCTAAATGACGTCCATGAGTCAGGTGGCATCAAAAAACAACGCCCGCAGTCACTATTATTGGCACAGCTAGTTCATTCATTTCACTAGCTAACACTTTTTCGGAGCATTCTGGGAAAGATCGTAAGAAAATAATTATTCTTGGGAGTTCACCTCTGGTCCAATATCTTACCTCACACCTGCACCTGTTCAATCACACTTATTATTATGTGTAAACGTTCTATTCATGATCAAATTTTAATATTGAAGGAAGCTGGCCTGGTGTGTGGTGGGTACCCCTCGGTACTTATATCTTATACCCAGGTACCCTGGTATCCTCTCTTGGTGAAGTGTAGGCAGTGTCTTGAAGCCAGGCTCTCTAGAGGTAGCTGCGGATGAGCAACCAGTGGTTATCTAGGAGACGTGCTCATGCAAAACCACTGTAGTCACAAAGCACTTACACACACGAAAGAAAACACTCAGTTGTACAAAAACAACGGTACTTTATTTTAGGTCACACAATACCTCAAAATACTAGAAGGACAACCCTCCAATAGTAGGTAAGTAATACACTAATTATATACATTAATCAACTGTAAAAGGCATAGAAAAGGTTAGAACACAGTGCAAACACATTTAGACAAAAGTGAACCTAGGGGGAGCCCAAACCATATACCAAAAAAATTGAATGCAAACACAGGACCCCCACCTAGGTAAGTGGAATGTGTAGAGGGATGCTGGGAGTACTAGAAAACCACAGAGGTAAGTAAAACAGTATCCCCTCTCCCCCCTAGCGACCAGGAAGGCAGGAGTAAATCACCAGAATTTCCCCGAACCACCCAAAAGGAAGAAACAGAAGAAAAGAAAAGAACCCAGACTAGACTGCAAGAAACCAGCAGTGGATTCCTGGAGAGGAAGACCTATGGAGTGAGGGGACCAAGTCCAAAAGTGTCAGTGGAGTCCAGGAGGAATAAGAGCTACTACCCACCCAGCTGTACTTGCAGGAGGTGGTCGACGGTGAGGAAGAAGATTGCAGACAGGTGTTGGTGCAGGAATTCCACCAACAAGCCTTGGCAAAGGCAAGTTTGCGGTTAGTGGAAAAGTGATGATGCTGAGGACCAGCAAGGCCCAGGAGGACTCAACCCAGGAGGGGGAGGCACAGGGGACCTTCAATGACACAGAAGGCCCCCAGGAATGGAGACAGCACCCACAGGACGGGGACACAGAAGTCGCAGAAGGAGCCCATACAGCACTACAGAAACAGATGCTACGCTGCATGAGAATCATGCAGAGGGCTGTGCATCACAGGAAAAAGTGCTGGGGGTTGGAGCTGAACTTAGCCTGGAGTTTCCTTGGAAGAGATGCAAACAAGCTTTTGCAGCTGCAAGAGATGCAATGCACAGCGGTAATGTCCTGCGTGGCAAGGCAAGGGCTTACCTCCACCAAAGTTGGACAACTGTCAGAGAAGACCAAGCGGACTACTCTGGACTACCACCTGTGATGTAGGATCGTCTCAGCTCAGGAGGAGAGGAGATCCCCGCAGCTGGTCATCGTTGCAGGAGGTGCTTGCAGATGCAGGGGAGTGACTCCTTTACTCCAAGGGAGATTCCTTCTTCCTTCTTGTGCAGGCTGAAGACTTGCCGCCTTCAGAAGATGCTATGCAGAGGAAATGTTGCAGAAGCTGGAAGAAGCCGTGGAAACAATGTTGCAAGAACATTCTTCTCCGTGGATGCAGATTGTCAGTTCCTGGAGGATCCAGTTGCAGTTCCAGTAGCAGGAAAGTCAAAGTAAGGTTGCAGAGGAGTCCTGCTAAAATCTTGCAAGCCGAATCTGAGGACCCACCCCAAAGAGAGACCCTAAATAGCCCTGAAAGGGGGATTGGTCACCTAGCCAGGTGACCACTTATCAGTAGGGGGCTCTGACGTCACCTGCCTGGCCTGGCCACTCAGATGCTCCGAGAGATCCCTACCAACTTTGGATTCAAGATGGCAGAACCCAGGGACCCTCTGAAGGAGCTCTGGGCACCACGCCTGGGGTGGTGCTGAACAGGAGAGTGGCCACTCCCCTTTCAATTGTCCAGTTTCGCACCAGGCCAGAGACTGGAGGACCCTGAACCAGTGTAGACTGGTTTATGCATGTAGGGCACCAAATGTGCCCTTCAAAGCATACCAGTGGCTTGGGGAGGCTACCCTTCCAAAGCCATGTAACACCTATTTCCAAAGGGAGAGGTTGCTACCCCCCACTCCCAAAGGAAATCCTTTGTTCTGCCTTCCTGGGCTTGAGTAGTTCAAGCAGCAGGAGGGTAGAAATCTGTCAGAGGGGTGGCAGCAGATTGGGCTGCTTTAAAACCCTGGAAGACTGGTAGGAGCAATGCTGGGGTCTTCAAAGGAGCCCCGAGAGTGCATGAAATCATTCTTCTAATACTGTCAACAGTATTGGGGTATGATTCTGACATGTTTGATACCAAGCATGCCTAGATTCGGAGTTACCATTATGTAGTTGGACATAGGTAGTGACGTATGTCCAGGACACGCATAAAATGACGTCTCTGCACTCATGAAGTCCATGAAAATGGCACTGGAGTTTGTGGGGGCACCTCTGCTAGTGCAGGGGTGCCCTCACATACAGGTACTTGCACCCTGCCCTCCGGGCTAGGAGGGCCTGCAATAGGGGTGACTTATAGTGACCTGATGCAGTGAAAAAGGGTGCATGCACGCTTTCACGCAGGCTGCAATGGCAGGCCTGCAAAACACTTTGCAGGGGCTCCCTATTGGTGATATAATACATGCTGCAGCCCATGGGGATCCCTGGCACCCCAATGCCCTGGGTACCTGTGTACCAAATACTAGGGACTTACATGGGGGCACCAGTATGCCAAATGTGGGGTGAAAATGGTACATATTACCAAGTTAGAAGGAAGAAAGCAGGACCTCGGTGAACACAGTCAAACACACAACAGGCAGAAAATGGGGGTAACCATGCCAAGAAAGAGGGTACTTTCCTACAGATATCTTTTTCTAAATTAGCAGTGAGGATAACTTGAATGACTGTTGACTGCATTTTTTGCAAAAGCCGGATGAATAATGTTTTAAAAAAAAGGAAATGTGTTCATTATTTACAAATTTACAATGGAGCTGAGAATTTCAAGGCACTGTGGCCCTCATTATGATATTGGCGATAAATTCCACTTCCCGCCAGGATGACGGCCACCAACATACCTCTGTGGTGGTGACTATCTGTTCGCCATATTATGACACACACACACCAATCCGACACAATACTGCCACATACACAAATTTGCCAGCCCAAAGGTCAGTGTTCAACTGGTGGTACCAACACCCATACCGGTACGCCAACAAAACAACACCCTCTACATCATGAACCACAAATCATGACATTCAATGGCGGTAAACCATTGGCGGTACACACAGGCACGCTCTGAATGGACACCCAAATACTAAACTGCACAGCCTTGGCCAATACCAAAAATACACACCTGACACTCATACACACACCACACCCACCCACAACACTATAGCACACACACTGACATCACACACAACCCTTTAGGAATACAAATTATTGCCACCAGACTGACACCAAGACCACTGCGACAACTAGACACACACACCCATACACCCAAACATCTCTCACGCACCCCACTTTGCACACCCAACCACAGTACCCTACACCACACACTTACACACACCACACAACACCCATGTCCCCACAAAGACACCCTTGTTTCACAGATGAGGAGTTGTAGGTCAGGGTGGAGGAAATAGTCAGGGTAGAGCCACAGCTGTTTGGAGTACAGGTATAGCAAATGTCCATTGCCAAGAAGATGGAGCTATGGCTGAGAATCGTGGGCAGGGTGAACCCATTGGACAGCATCCAAGAACAAGGGACGACATCAGGAAGAGGTGGAACGACCTACGGCAGAAGGTACGTTCCATAGCAGCAAGACACAAGCTTGTGATACAGAGGACTGATGGTGGACCCCCTCATCCTACCCCACAGCTTACAGCATGGGATGAGCAAGTCTTGGCAATACCTCATCCTGAGGGACTCAATGGAGTAGGCGGAGGACTGGGCACTGGTGAGTCAAAATTTACTACTTATCAACCCCCATACCTACATGCTATCTCAACCCCTCACCTTCACTCCCATCACTCCACTCCATCCCACACACTGCGCCTACACATATGACAAACCCCAATGCCCAGCCCTGCATGCTATAATAATGCATGGACAGCCCTCCAAGCCCTGCATGAACACCCATCACTAAAGCATGCACAGCATAGGGGAACTAACAATTCCACAACACATCAACATACACAAACCAAGGTGGAAGGGCAACAGCAATGATAGAGGGGAAGCTAGGGATGTACGATATGTCACAGGCATGAAGCATTATACATCACTTACATCATCCCCACAGGTGTCCCAGCCAATCTCAGCGGAGAGGAGGTGCCACAACAAACCAGTCCCCAATGGAAGATGCCCCCAGTGATGACAGTAACTCTGGACTTCAAGATCTGGATCAACAACCTGGCCCATGAGAGACCACTGGAAAGTCGGTCACCCCAGCCCACTCACAGTCCACCACAGAGCCTCCCCTATCAGTATCCATCACCACAGCACCCACCCAGCGTCCCCACACCTCTGTGACACATCAATCAGCAGTGTGCCCACCTGTACAGGGCCCCCAGTCCACATCTCACAGCCAAGACAATCAGCATCCTGGGGTCAGTGGTAGTGGGCACACCGTTCAGGAGACAGAGGCACAGGGGAACAGGGACACTGGGAGGACTGCTGTGCACCAGGGGGAGGACAGACCCAGGGGACCGACTCTCTAGGAGGCACTCACAAAGCCTTCCAACAAGCCCAGGACATGACGGGCCAGATCCTTGACAGCATGCAGGAGAACAAGCGGCTGCAGGAGGAACACCATCAGGAGATCAGGGAGGACTTGCAGGCTCTCAACACCATCATGATCTCCATAGCAGGGGTGCTGTCAGACATGACCAAAATCATGAGGGAATCGACAGCACACCAGCGGGCCCCTACCACTAGCCAGTCTATTGACCAGCCCACCACTTCCGCTGCAGCTAGCGGGCAGGAGGCACCGCCACAGGACCCACAGGCCACCAGCACCCCTCCCCCTGCAGAAGGTGAACCACCCTGTAAAAGTTCCTTGCAACCCAGACAGAAGCTAGAGACACTTGCCAAGACCACCACCAGGAAATTCAACTCTCCTGATTGTCCCCCTTGTGTCTCACCCTGTCACCTTGTCAACTTTGAACTGCCTTTGCTCCCCTTCCTATGGCTCCTTGGACACTGCACTTTACCCTGAATTTTATAGCACTACAATAAACACCCTTGAACAAAACTTGACTGATAGTATTTTATGTTTTGAGAATGTGCATTCAGGGGGACAGTCACATCTGGTGCAAATGATAAGAACACTGTGATAGCACACAATTATCCTTTAACTGTCTGTAGTAATCACATCAGGACACTGTTGTCATATCACTAGCATCTGTAAAATGACAAGCCATAGGTGACAGTGAGTTGAGCTGCAAAGGAAGCGAATGCCATCATGCTACAGTCACACAGATGCAATCAATAGTCAGAACAATGATCAGTTCCACTGTCTCACCTGTGTCATTGGAAGTATTGATATATAACTGATGTTCTGTTGTCCACATCTTCATCCTCTGCCTCCTCATCCTCACTGTCCTCAGGGTCCACTGCTGCCACAGGGGCATCTTCAGTATCCTCCTGCTGCAGAAAAGGCACATGTCGTCTGAGGGCCAGGTTGTGCAACATGCAACATGCCACTACTATCTGGCAGACCTTCCCGGGTGAGTAGCACAGGGATCCACCTGTTAGATGGAGGCACCTGAACCTAGCCTTCAGGAGGTCGAAGGTCCTTTTGATTATTCTTCTGGTTCGCCCATGTGCCTCATTATAACGGTTCTCAGCCCCTGTCCTGGCATGCCTCACAGGGCTCAGGAGCCACAATAGGTTTGGGTAGCCAGAGTAACCTGAAAGTATTGAGGTACAAACATTAACCTAACACAATGCTATGGGGATAACACCTGAAGGAATACACTGACATACAGTGGGTGGGGACTCTGGCTCACCTATTAGCCATACCCTGTGTCTCTGTAGCTGGGCCATCACATTTGGGAAGCTGCAATTCTTCAGGACAAAGGTGACATGCACTGACCCAGGATACTTGGCAGTGAAGTGAGAGATGTAGTGGACAGCCAGACACACCATTTGCACATTCAGTGAGTGGAAACTCTTCCGATTCCTGAACACCTGTTCATTCTGGCGGAGGGGGTACAAACGCAATATGTGTGCAGTCAATCGCCCCAGTAATATTGGGGAAATGCCCCATTGCATAGAATCCTGCCTTCACAGTGGCCAAATCTTCCACCTGAGGGAAAACAATGTAGCTGAACATGTGTTTCGCCAGCACGATGGTGAACACTGGCTGTGACATTCCTGCTGCCAAGCCCACTGTCACTTGGAAATAACCAGCTGCCAGGAAATGGAGCACTGATGGCACTTGCACAAGAGGGGGGATCCCAGTAGGATGACAGATGGCTGATATCAGGTCAGGCTCCAATTGGGAACACAGCTCTGTGATTGTAGCCCTGTCCAGTCTATAGGTGAGTATTATGTGCCTGTCCTCCAGTGTAGCCAAGACCACAAGGGGTCTGTACATGGGGGTTTGTCTCGTCCTCCTATTCACAGCAGTAGGTATCTAAGGAACACAAGAGTGAGTAGATTGTCACAATTTGATCAATGGAACCACAACCTCAGTGTACATACAGCATCAATGTGATTGGACAGTACGAATGGCAATGAATGTGCTATTTTAGGCAATGACGCAGTTATGGTCTATCTGATCGTTGTCCAACACCTTGAAATGCCGACCGCCTGTCCTGTATCGTGGGACAGGTGGAAGTGAGGTAACTCCGCTGAAGTTGGGCATCCTGGTGGAAGGCGGTCTTGCACCGCTGTGCAATTCCTCATTGGCTAATATGGGGCTCTATGGAGTACAGTGGCCAATGGGGCTCAGCGCCTGCAGTGACAGTGTACACCGCCGCGGATGTGACCGCCATTTTCTGACTAAATCCTCATTTGTTTCCTGACTTTCCACAGGACAACACCTACACTGCGTGTGCTGCTGTGACCTGTGTCTGGAACCTACCATGGCCCATGTGGCTGGGGAAAGGTCCCGTGCATTCACTTCGGAGGAGTTGGAGTGACTGGTGGATGGGGTCCTACCCCAATATTGACTTCTGTATAGGCCTCTAGACCAACAGGTGAGTACACCCTGGGCAAGATGCTTGTGGGAAGGATGCTTGGGAGATGTGTGTTCAAGCATTGAGTAATCGGGGGGGGAATGTCTGGTGGTAGTGTACATGGTGGGCGCCGGACGTTGTGTGTGCTAATGGTGATGGAAACAGGATTGGGGGCCATATTTGTGACAGGCTGGATTGTATGTGCAATGGTGTCCTCCTGTCTGCATTCCCTCTGCAGGTCAGCGCCCATCAAAAGAAGGAATTGTGGCGTGCCATCACCAAGGACGTGTGGACCCTGGTGGTCTACAGCAGGTGGAACACCTACTGTAGGAAGAGTTGGGCGGACCTGAGGTGCTGGGCACAGAAGACCGTGGAGGCCCAACTGGGGATGGCCTCACAACGATGAAGGGGTGCCCATCGGAACCTGACCCCCCTGATGGCCCCCATACTGGCGGTGGTCTACCCAGATCTGGATGGGTGCTTGAGGGCATCACTGCAGCCACTGGGGGGTGAGTACAGTGGGCGTTACTACAATAAATGGTAGGTGGCATGGGATCCAGTTGGTGAGTGTGAGTTAGTGGGTGTCCCTTAATGCCAGGCCAGACATTGCATCGTGATCCAGCTCAAGGGTAATGGGTGTATGGCAAATGCAGGTAACCTAGCTCATTTGCATTCCAAGTAAGTCAGGGCTTTGCGGGTCCCAGGAGGTGTGCAGTTGGCAGTGTTTGGCCCTCATCTTACTGTGGCATCTAGCCAAATCAATGCCAGTGCAATGCATAGTGCTCAATCCTGATCCCTGTGTGTGACAGTGCTGTGTATGCCAACTGTGGTGTTGGTGCTGTATTTGACCCAGTGTTCCCTTTCTATCTCTCTCCCCCTTTTTTCTTCTGTCACCCTGTCCATGTGTGTATTAGCATCATCTGACGGAGGAGCAGGGGCACTGGCAACAGAGGGTGCTGCACCCCACAGGACCCAGGAGGCAGAGTCTACCAACACCGAGGGAACCAGTGGGACGGAGGGCGAGTGGAGCACCACAGCAGAGACAAGAGGTGACAACACTGACTCAAATACCTCCTCCCATGGAGGCTCCCTGGCAGACACCTCTGTGACCACCCCAGCTTCAGGTACAGCTGCCATCCCCGTACCAACACCACCCTATTAGTAGACCCTCAGCCAATTACCCATGCCCGCTCACCCAGTAGGGTGGGCATCTCCTTCGCCCCAGGCACCTCAGGCCTTGCCCCAGTGAGACCTGCTGCCCTGAGTGAGGAGGCTATTGACCTCCTGAGATCCATCTCTGTAGGGCAGTCAACCATTATGAATGCCCACGGTGGATTGGCGGCCCAACGTGGATCGATTCAGGCTCTGGCCTCCTCTCTGATGGCAGCCATTGTTCCTGTTCCTACCTTCCCCCCTCCAACTACTACTTCCCAGTACCAGTCTCCTCAATCCCAACCCATCCCATTTACAAATACAGACGAGCATGCACACAAGATAACACCCAAGAGTGGCACAGTAAAACACAGGCACCACACTTCAGTTCACAAGCACTCACGCAAACAACAGACAGTTGCAAACACAACCACATCCACCTCCTCCACTGTCTCCCCCTCCGCCTCCTCCTCCACCTCCCTCACAGTCACGTCCACACTCACACCTGCATGTACTGCTTCAGCAGCCACACCAGCATCACCACACCAAGCAGCACACACACCTCACTGGCAGTCACCTCCAAAACATCTATGCACGTGTCCCATGTGTCCTCTCCCACCCTGTCTGTCCTCCCTCCTAAAGGACACAAACGCAGGCACTCAGACACCCAACAGCTATTCACTGCACATCAGCACACTACCCATGCACCTGTACCCAAGTCCAGCAGACGTACTCCTTCAACAACCACTCCCTCAGCGTCCACTCCCATCCCTCCTCCCTCATCCCACCCCACTGTCCCTCAGAAGCTTTTCCTTGCCCAACTTGACCTTTCCCTCCCCCCATACTGCCCGTAAGAGCAGGGTCCCAATGACCCAGCCCAGCACCTCAGTCAAACAGTCCACGGGGACAGTGGAGGCACCTCCTAGTCGCGGAGGCAAGACAGTGAAGGATCCCACTCTAGCAGCCTGGAAGGGTAAGGATCCCACTCCAGCAGCCAGAAAGGGGAAAGATCCCACTCCACCAGCCAGGAAGGGGAAGGATCCCACTCCACCAGGCAGGAAGGGGAAGGATCCCACTCCACCAGGCAGGAAGGGGAAGGAACCCTCACCTCCTGCCATGAAAGGGAAGAAGCCCTCATCTCCAGCTGAGACACAACAGCCCTCGCCTCCAACATAGGGCGCCCGGGAGTCCCCTTCCCCTGCTGAGACACAGCAGCCCTCACCTCCTGCCCAGAGGGCACCTTCAACAGCTTAGACACTGCAGCCCTCAACTCCAGCAGAGGCTTTCAGGGTACCACCACCGCCAGTGGTCACGGAGCCCTCACCTTCAGCTGAGACGGTGCAGCCCTCACCTCCAGCAGTGGACATGTACGACACCCTCGAGGGACTGCTGTACAAGGAGCCCCCTCCAGAAGCAGTGGACAAGTTGCCCACCTCAGAGACTGTGACCTTGTATTCCCCAGCAAAAAGAAATGGGCATGGAGCCCCCTTCAGAACCAGTGGGCAAGTTCCCCACCTCAGAGACTGTGACCTTTTACTCCCCAGCAAGGAGAAATGGGCATGGAGCCCACTCCAGAAGCAGTGGGCAAGTTCCCCACCTCAGAGACTGTGACCTTGCACTCCCCAGCATTAGGAAATGGACATGGAGCCACCTCCAGAACCAATGGGCATTTTCCCCACCTCAGAGACTGTGACCGTGTACTCCCCAGCAAGCAGAAACGGACATGAATCCCCCTCCAGAAGCAGTGGGCAAGTTCCCCATTTCAGAGACGGTGACCTTGCTCTCCCCAGCAAAGAGAAATGGTCACGGAGCGCCTTCCAGAACCAGTGTGCAAGTTCCCCACCTCAGAGACTGTGACCTTGCACTCCCCAGCAAAGAGAAATGGGCATGGAGCCCCCTCTAGAAGCAGTGGGCAAGTTCCCCACCTCAGAGACTGTGACCTTGCACTCCCCAGCATTGGGAAATGGGCATGGAGCCCCCTGCAGAACCAGTGGGCAAGTTCCCCATCTCAGAGACTATGACCTTGGACTCCCCAGCAAAGAGAAATGGGCATGGAGCCCCCTCCAGAACCTGTGGGCAAGTCCCCGACTTCGGCTGAGGTGCCCCCACCTCCCCCTGAGGTACCTGCCCACTTCAATGATGATGCCCCTACACAGTTCGGTGAGGATGTTGTCAGGAAACAAGTTGGACCTTGGAAGGTGCCCTGTGGCCATATGAGCCCTTGATACTTTGGACTGGGCATCGGCCCTTTGTGGACAATTGTACATATCTTTTATGTGGTGGCTTTTGCCTTGCAAATACATTTTCAGTACTTCCGTGCTCTAGTCCGTGTATTATTATGCCATGCGCTGTGTGCCATTGGTTTTCCTCTGCAGCAGGTTGTGTGTGTAAATGGTGTGTGTTGTGCGTGTGTGTCACTCTCCTTTTCCTCCCTTCCTCCCTTGTGTGCTAGGCGGCTGTACTCGCCGTTGTCGTCTTCGTCGGCATTGGTGTTCCACGTGGAGCATGGCGTAGAAGAGCATCAGGAAGACTTGCAGTTCCGGTTCCATGGTGGCATTGTTCTTCTCTGTGTCTCTGATGGTGAGTCTTTGATCTTCTGCGCACTGTTTCTGCCAGGCTTTTGATGGTGTTGGTTCCGCCCCGGAAATCGTGGTGGATTGCAGTGTCATGATATGGTGAGCAGTACCTTGTCTTCCACCTGGCTGTTGATGGCTACCGCCATGGTGCGGGGTGCTGAAGGAAGTACTCAACACCAGGAGGGACACTGTGGCACAACAATGGGCCCCTGACACTAGCATGGACGATGAACTGCCCACCACCTCCGCCGGAGCTAGTGGACAGGAGGCACCGCCACAGGACCGCCACACCAGCACCCTACCCCCTGCAGAGGGAGAACCACCCCGCAAACGGTCCCTGAGATCCAGGACAAAGACAGAGAACGATATCAAGACCCCTGCCAAGAAATGAGACCACCCTGAATGTCATCCTTCTGTCCCACTTTGTCACCCTGTCCATCCTTAAACTGCCCCAGCTCCACTTCCTATGCCCATTTGGGCAATGCACCTGTGAGACTAATAGACTGGACTCTGCCATGGACATTCCTCCACCGTCACCCCTCACCATTTTACTACCCCCTCCAATATTGAGCACTTAAATAAACACCCTTGAAGCACAAAACAATCTGGAGTCAGTCTGTGATTTTGGAATAGTGTATTAGCAATTACTGTGGCAAAAAGCTCTTTCAATTGTAATGTCAACATACCTATGTCACACAGCTCTAGTCCATGAGGAATCAAAGCAGATGTCAATCGTAAGGGAAAGTTACAACTCAGTGACCATACACTGGGTGAAAACGACAGACAGTAGAGAGGCAGTAGTGTTAAAGTACATGTAGTAGGCAGGTTTGTATTCTTACCTGTGTCTCACTGGAAATATTGCAGGATCACCGAGTCCCTGTTGTCCATGTCCTCTTTTTCTGCTTCTTCGTCTTCACTGTCCACAGGCTCCACAGCTGCAACAACACCGCCATCTGGACCATCCTCCTGCAGAAAAGGCACCTGTCGTCTCAAAGCTAAGTTGTGAAGCATACAGCAGGCCACGACAATCTGGCACACCTTCTTTGGTGAGTAGAATAGGGATCCACCTATCATATGGAGGCACCTGAACATGGCATTCAGGAGGCCGAAGGTTCACTCTATTATCCGCAGTGTTTGATCATGGGCCTCATTGTAGCGTTCCTCTGCCCTTGTCCTGGGATTCCTCACTGGGGTCAGTAGCCATGACAGGTTGGGGTAACCAGAGTCACCTGCAAATGGCGAGAGACAACTGTTAGACACACACTAACCTGTAGGGATAACCCCAGACCCAGACAACCATTCCCACTGTCTTGCTTCGAGGCGCTCACCTAATAGCCACACACGGTGCCTCTGGAGTTGACCATTCACATAAGTGATGCTGCTATTCCGCAGGATGTAGGCGTCATGTACCAGGGAACTTGGCATTCACATGGGAGATGTACTGGTCTGCCAAACACACCATCTGCACATTCATGGAATGATAACTCTTCCGGTTGCTGTACACCTGTTCACTCTTGCAGGGGGGCCAAAGCCACACGGGTCCCATCAATGGCACCTGTGATGTTGGGGATATGTCCCAGGGCATAGAAATCACCTTTCACTGTAGGCAAATCCTCCATCTAAGGGAAAACGATGTAGCTCCGCATGTGTTTCAGCAGGGCAGACAACACTCTGGACAACACGTTTGAAAACATAGGCTGGGACATCCCTGATGCTTTGGCCACTGTTGTTTGAAATGACCCACTTGAAAGGAAATAGAGCACTGACAGCACCTGCACTTGAGGGGGGGATTCCTGTGGGATGGTGGATAGCTGACATCAGGTCTGGCTCCATCTGGGCACACAGTTCCTGGATTATGGCACGGTCAAGCCTGTATGTGATGATCATATGTCTTTCCTCCATTTTCGTCAGGTCCACCAGCGGTCTGTACACCAGAGGATGCCGCCATCTCCTCACATGTCCCAGGGGACGGTGTCTATGAAGGACAAAAGCGAGCACAGAGTCAACCAACTCAGAGGTACGTACCCACAGTTTACACAGAACACAACTCCTAATCCGAAAAGTGGCCTGTATGTGTGTTGAGTCTAGGCCTAGGTTTGTGTGACGCAGTTAAAAATTAAGCCATGTGGGCCCCTGAAATAGCGGCTGCCTGACCTCTAAAGTGGGACAATGGGATGTGAGGTAACTGCGTTGACGTTGTACACCGTAGCGGTAGGCGGTCGAAGACTGTGGCGCAATTCTGCATTGGTTAACATTGGGTCCCAGGAGCCAATGACTATGTACGCCGGCGGTGACTGTACGCACCGCCGCGGACGTGACCTCCATTTTCTATCTGTTCAATTACTCGATACCTGATCTTTGAAAGGAGAGGACCTACACTGCAAGTGCTGCTGTGACCTCAGTCTGGAAGAGTCAATGGCTTGAGTGTCTGGGGAAAGGGCCCCTGCCTTCACATCGGAGGAGATTGAGAAACTTGTGGAAGGGGTCCTCCCCCAACATGCTACTCTATGGTCCTCCAGACAAACAGGTAAGTACACTGGAAGCATGCTGTATGGGCTATGCCTGTGTGGAGTGGGGTGGATGTAAGATGGGGGGGAGATTGCGGCGTGCATGAAACGACGGTGAGTGCATGTGCCACATGGCAAGGGTAGGGATGGGGGCCAATGACTGTGACGGTGCAGTTGGTAATAAGTTTCCCTTCCCCCTGTACAATTCATGTAGTTCAGCGCCCACCAGAAAAAAGGTATTTGGCGTGCCATCGCCAAGGACGTATGGACCCTGGGGGTCTACCACAGACGGAGCACCCACTGCCGGAAAAGATGGGAGGACATTCGCCACTGGAGCAAGACGACGGTGGAGGCTCAGCTGGGGATGGCCTCCCAACGTGGGAGGGGTGCCCATCGCACCATGACCCCCCTGATGTTCAGGATCCTGGCGGTGGTGTACCCGGAGTTGGATGGGCGCTTGAGAGCATCACAGCAGCCACAAGGGGGTGAGTACACTCTCATTCTGCTGATTTTGCGCGCAGTGGAGGTATCTGGGTGGGGGGGTGGGCTGTGGGGTTCCCTAGTCCAGGGCGAGTTTAGTAGGCAAGGTCCCTCTGTAAGGCAGGCCATGTGGCACCCCACCCCACCTCTGTAGAGTGCCAAGTACACCTAGTCATGCCCCTGTGTCATCTATGTGTGCAGATGTCGTCCATAGCCTTGTAGGCCATTTCCCAGGGATTGAACAGTGGAGCCCAAGAGCGCTGCGTAGTTCAGGGTGGCTTCTGTGTCTGTCGTGTCCGCCAATGGTAGCTGTAATGCATGCACTGAACATGTCTTTCTTCTGTCGTCCCCCCCTTTTTGTGTAAATGCATTCCTGGAGGGCATTCATTCAGGTCAGGCGGTCCTTCAGCGAGCTTTTCAGACTCTGGCCACAGCACTGATGGTAGCCATTGTCCCTGTCTCTAGCCTCCCCCCTCCAACTTCCTCCACCCAGACCCACTCCCCTGTACCCCATCCTATCCCAAGCACACCTTCAGACCAGCATGCACACACGTCAACACACAAGGGAAGCTCAGGCAAAAATAAGCACCAAAGGCAGCCAACCTAGGAGACCAGTAGTCTCAGGAGCGAGAGCCCTCAAGCATCACAATGGATGACTAGCATCATCATCGGGAATTGCTCCTCACCAGGCCGGCACTGCAATGCCTGGCGGGCACCCCGAGAGGAGGGCTCTAAACAATACTACTCTGATAGTGACTGGTAAGTTCAACTATACAGACCAAGATGCTTTCAATTCGGCACCAGTACACAAAAGAGAGGGAAAAATGGTTAAAATTGGTTATTCATCACACAATCTACATCATAATTTTTAATCAGTTAAACGAGGATAAAGACCAAGGTTAAAATCAAAAACATGAAAGTCACATTTAATGCTCAATAACTTTCAAAAAACAGATAAGTCTCAGAGGACTCTAGGTATTATAGGACCTCTAAGCTCGGATCGACATGTTTCGCGTCTAGCGGTCCAGCTGGATCCATTGACGCTTCATCAGGACCAAACACATACAAAAATTAAGTCACCTCTTCATCAAAAAGGAAACAACCTCAAATTAGGGTAGATAACACCGGTCACTTACATTTAAATAAACTGGTTAGGTCAGGTCACCCATCCCCAAATAGAGAACAGGTTCCTTGGGAGGCACGTTCCAAGGACTCAAATTGACAATATTAGTCAATGGTCCTTTGCGATGGACCTACCCTCTGAAACGGCGTCCCGAAAACCAGGCAAGCATCACACACATGCAGACACACCAACATCCACTGCCTCCACTGTGTCCCCCTCCTCCTCGTCTCCCTCCTCCCTCCCAGTCTCGCCTACACTCACACCTGCATGCACTACATCTACAGCCACTACTGCCATCACCAGCACACCCACCACCACACCCCACTCATGTGCAGTCACCACCCCTACTACCATTCACATGTCCCCTGTGTCCTCTCCCAGTGTGTCTGTGACGCCACCTCCCAAGATACACAAACGCAGGCACACACCCACCCAACAGCCATCCACCTCACGACATGGTACTCATGCACCTTCACCCAAAGTCACCAAACGAACACCTCCTACAACCACAACCTCTTCCTCCATACCTAAACCCCCTCCAGCTACCCGTCCCAGTGTCTCCAAAAAACTTTTCCTGTCCAACCTTGACCTCTTTCCCACACCTCCCCCAACCCATCCGTCTCCTATGGCCCGACTCTCCAGGTCCCAACCTAGCACTTCACCCACAACATCTCCGGGACCAGTGGTGCCTGTAGTCACCGGAATCTGGAGTGCACCGGCCATCAGGGCAGCCAGTGTGGCACGGAGCCACAGCACGGACAGTCCCCAACCTGTCAAGCATCAAAAGTTGCAGGAGAGGGGGAAGAATCCAGCCACCAAAGCCGCTCCCAGGGGTCCCGGTGGGAGTGTGGTGTCAGCTGCGACACCTTCCAAGGTGGGGAAGGGCCACAAGAAACCTGGTAAGTCTGGTAAGTCTGGGAAGAGCAGCACGGCGGAGGAGACCACCATCATCCCCGCTGCCCAGGAGGCCACCGCCATCATCCCGCTGCCCAGGAGGCCACCGCCATCATCCCCTCTGCCCAGGAGGCCAGCACCTGCCCTGCTGCCCAGGAGGCCACCGCCAGCACCTGCCCTGCTGCCCAGGAGGCCACTGCCAGCACAAGCCCCGCTGGGCTAGAGAGGACCGCCAGCACAAGCCCCGCTGGGACAGAGAGGACCGCCAGCACAAGCCCTGCTGGAACAGAGAGGTCCGCCAGCACAAGCCCTGCTGGGACATAAAGGACCGCCAGCACAAGCCCTGCTGTAACAGACAGGACCACCAGCAGCTGAGTCACTGCAAAGGAGCCCACCGCCACAAGGACCGCTGAACAGGGCACCGCCACTACAAGCACCACTGAACAGGCACCGCCGCCACAAGCACCGCTGTATAGGGCACCGCCGCCTCAAGAACCGCTGAACAGGGCACCACCGCTACAAGCACCGCTGAACAGGGCACCGCCGCCACAAGCACCGCTGAACAGGGCACCGCCGCCTCAAGCACCGCTGAACAGGGCACCGCTGCTACAAGCACTGCTGAACAGGGCACCGCTGCCACAAGCACCGCTGGCCCATGAGCACCAAGGGCACTGACGCTACTGAGTCCGTCACAAGCAGGATGAAGCACTCTGGGCACAGAGCCCCCTCCAGAACCAGTGGAGAGATACATCCACTACCTCTGTCCTTACCAGGATGAAGCACTCTAGGCACCATGCCCCCTCCAGAACCAGTGGAGACTGTCATCCACTACCTCTGTCCTTAGCAGGATGAAGCACTCTAGGCACCATGCCCCCTCCAGAACCAATGGAGACTGTCATCCACTTGAGAGACTGTGGCTTTACACTCCCCAGGATGGAACAGTGGGCAACCCACCCACTGTATAGACTTGAGAGACTGTGGCTTTGCACTCCCCAGGATTGAACAGTGGGCAACCCACGCACTGTATAGACTTGAGAGACTGTGGCTTTGCACTCCCCAGGATTGAACAGTGGGCACACCACCCACTGTATAGACTTGAGAGACTGTGGCTTTGCACTCCCCAGCATTGAACAGTGGCCAAACCACCCACTGTATAGACTTGAGAGACTGTGTCTTGCACTCCCCAGGATGGAACAGTGGGCAGTTCACCCACTGTATAGACTTGAGAGACTGTGGCTTTGCACTCCCCAGGATTGAACAGTGGGCAAACCACCCACTGTATAGACCTGAGAGACTGTGGCTTTGCACTCCCCAGGATGGAACAGTGGGCAACCCACCCACTGTAGAGACTTGAGAGACTGTGGCTTTGCACTCCCCAGGATGGAACAGTGGGCAACCCACCCACTGTAGAGACTTGAGAGACTGTGGCTTTGCACTCCCCAGGATTGAACAGTGGGCATGTGCCCCCCTCGTGGATTTGGCGTTGTGCACTCAACCGGCTGAGGTGCCCCCCCTTTCCCTCCCCCTGAGGTGCCTGTTTTCTTGCTCTCTGATGCACCTGCAGTGTTCTCTCCATCATGGTCGGGGATCTTGTGTGGGCCTCACCCATACCATGTGGGCCCAGTGTTCCACGGACTTCAATGGAGCACTACCTGGACTACTAAGCTTGGTGTATATTTTGTTTATGGTGTATATATATATTTTTGCGTACTTGATTTTAATATATTACAATGGTTACACTTATTTCCTTTTGTCTTTGCATTCTTCCGGGGGGGTTGGGGGCTGTAACTATATTGTATAAATATGTATTAGTGTGTGTGTTGTGGTGGGTTAGGGTGGGGGTGTTGCGTGTGTGTGTCCCTGTTTTTTCCCTCCCCCCTCCCCTGTGTCGTAGGTGCAATACTCACCGTTGTCTTCGCCGCCGGCGTTCGTGCTCCTGGTAGAGGAGCAGGAAGATGAGGGCTGGCAGGATGTGCAGCTTGGGTTCCATGGCGTCCGGATTCCTCATGGGGTGTGTAGAGGTGAGCGTTTTCCCTTCGAAGTCCTGTTCCCGCCGTGTTTTTGTCCGCGGTAAATCCACCCCGGAAAAGGTGGCGGATTGGTAGGTTGTGATACTGTGGACAGTACTGTCTTCCGCCTGTCTGTTGGCGATGACCGCCAAGCTGTTTGTCTGTACCGCCGTGGCGGTCAGAGTGTTAAAGTGGCTGTCTTTGTTGGCGGTTTCTGCCACAGTCATAATTTCAATTTTTTTACCGCCGGCCTGTTGGTGGTCTTACCGCACTTTAACACCGTCCGCCAGGGTTGTAATGACCACCTAAATGTAAAATTGTGCTTAGAAGTCACTAGCGGTCAAAATGCTTTCTGAGGTCACGAGGGACAGGTGCAAAGTCAAAATCCAGGCCAATCGCGATGGAGGGTAGGCCAGCTACAGAACCCATGCAGGGTCTGCTGAAACATTATTTTTGGTGGAGTAAAGCATTGACACCTGGGTTCAATGCGTTGGCATTTCTCATGCAGATGGTTATCTGCATCATCATTGGGCTCCATTGAAGACAATGTGATGCATTGTTGCCAGACCACACAGTGTGTCATTGTCTGGCCACGCAGGCCATTTATCCGCAGTCGTCGGGCAGGCACTGCTTCACTGTGGGAGAGTGATGTGCTGGATTTTTACACGCACTCAGGGCGATGCAGTAGTTTTTGCAGCAATCAGCTGCCGAACTAGCTTCTGAGGCCCAGGACTGGGGATGGGCACCTCAGACAACAGTAGAGTGAGGAGAGGCCTTTTTTTTTACATGGTTAGCCCCGCCTTTTTGCCTGATATATGATGTAGCCTACAAATTGAAGTGCCCAGGGACCCTGCTGATCAGGTTCTCTGGGCCAGATCTCTTTCCCTAAAACTGTTGTGACACCCTGGCTCAATTGGCGACCCGGTTAGCTACCACTGTAACTCACTAATGGTCCTGAGGGTAGCAGCACTGACTGTGCCACCCTCTAGGGACATGCATTCCAGTACCCTCACCACTGCCATTGCAGGTTGAGTGCCCTGATGCAAACCTAAAAAGTAAACTTGAGATGGGCACACTGCCTTTATGCCCTGCCACTTACAAACTGCAGACAATATGGGTAAGCCACCCTTCTGGCAGGCCTTCCAGCCCTAAGGCAGGGTGCACCATACTATATGTGAGGGCATAGCTGCACGAGCAATATACCCCATTATGTCCTTGCCAAACCTTGGGCATAGTGAGTGGACAGAGTAACCGTTTTTAATACATGTGCTGGACACTGGTCAACATGAGTTTCGCAGCTACATGATGACCACTCTGAACCCTGGGTTGTTTAGTTTCAAACAACTCAGAATGATAAATCCAAACTGGTACCAGTATTAGATTTATTACTAAATGTACCCAGGGATCACCGTAGAGCTAACTACCCTGGCATGGTCGCTGACTGATTCTAACCAGCCTGCCACCTCCAGACAGCCAATCTACAACCTTTGGGGTGAGAGATTCTTCTCTCTGGGTTGCAGACAAAGCCCTTCCTGGGTGGAGGTGCCAAAACCCCCTCCCTCAGGAATGTGCACTGCCCTGGTGGCGAGTTTCAAAGGTCTTATTGACTTTGAAAGTCAACCCCAAACCTGCTGCTAGCAGCAGATGGCAACCTCCATTGCAAACCCCCTCTGTTGGTGGGAGAAACACCGGGAAATTCAAACAAAGGGTAGGAGGAGTGGCCCCACCTGGCATGCACCACCCCTAAGGTATTGCCTAAGAGGTAGACACTCCATTTCATTTTCCTCCATCTTGGTAGTGACGCCACCCTAAGGTAGATGACACTTTGGTCTCTACCAGGTTCCCTCTAAAACACCCACTAAATACAGTATTTAGTGGGCATCCCTAGACCAGGAAATCAGATTCAATGGACAAAGAAGACCAGCACCAAGAAGATCCAAAGTACAAGAATTGTGGACCTGCTGCACCAAAGGAAAGGTGCCAAACCCTGCCTGCTCCACCCAGGACCTGACAATAGCCGGCAAGGAACTGCTGGACAACTGGAAAACTCTATAAGCCCCAGAGGACCTCAAGGCCTTGCCAATCGCCAGAGAACTCGCTCCAGAGTGGAGGTATCACTCTAAAACTTCAAGGAACCAGCAAGCAAGTGAGCGTCACTTCACTGACCAGCCCTAACTCCTGAACTGGATGCTGCAGCTAGACAAAACTGCCCCCTCTCCCCGACCACAAGGACAAACCCTACCAGTGTGCCAAGTGTGGTGGCACTGTGCCCTGCAGTGGCCAATCCATTCCAATACCCTGGGTATTGGTCAGCCAACATCAGACATCAAGAAAAACAGCCCACTTAAGGCTGCAAAAGGATAAGGAGGCCGCCCCAGTAGAGGGACTTCAGATGCAATCTGGACCTCCCACCAGAGTGCCCCGTTGTCCTGTAAACGACCTTGAACCAACTTTCCTCCTGCTCCTGAGGATATCCTCGCGCACAGCTCCTGGCTCATCAATTTGCTCTGCATCCGGCCGCCCTGCGCCCTTCACCCTGCACTGAAGAACCGATTGTGCTCTAAGGATACCCCACCCCTTGTGCCTTTAACACTCCAAGGGGACCCCCAGGATTCACTGTTAAACTTACCTGTGCAGTGCTTTTCCAAGTGGTCCCCTGCAGTGGCCCTTCACCAGCTCCACCTTCTGCTGCTGCTCTCATCGAAACTGCAAGCCGCCCGAACTCCTCCAACTGGCACAGTGTGGCCACCGACAACCTTGATCAACTTGCAAAAGAAGAACTTGGTAAACTAACTGTATGATTTTATATGTATTTTTAAAGGTGATCCTCCATTGATTCCTATGGTGCGTAATTATGCACAAAAAGACTATTTTTATTAAACTTCTAAAATTCATATCTCGAAAAGTACTCACCCAAATCCGATGAACTTAGTTTTAAAGTGTATATAAAAAATTGAAGTATGTTTATAAATTAGTTTCAAGTTATTCTTTTGAGTATGTGAGTTGCAAGATTGATGTGGGTACAACAAATGCTTGCACTTGCCCAAGACTGGCCTAACTGCTCGACCAAGCTACCATAAAAATTAGAGCATTAGGTGGTCTAGTTTTTACCCCTGTAAACCAATGTGTGGTTTCCTGGACTCCCTGCACAGTGTGCCTCGCTTTGCACACTACATAGAGAGCCATCCTCCTACATTTTGTGGCAGCGGTGGAATAAGGACTGTGCATTTGCTGATACTACTTCATCAATTTTGTGAGAACACAGGTAACTCTCCAAATTGCCTTTAGATTAATTGTTTTTCATTTTTCAATTGGCTAAACATTTGTGCACATTTTTAAAATGATTGCGAGGGCCCTGGTTAGGTCCCTACAACTTTAGCAAAAAGTTTTTAAAAGTCCTTACTTTAGTTAGCCTATCTAAAAATGGGGTGTTAGACTTTTCATCCTCGGCATGATCTCCCTTAACGTTTTGCCTCTGTTTCTGAGGTTGTTGATGTGTGCTGGACTCTGTTTTTGCTGTTTTTGTTACTCTGGGCACTTTACCACTGCTAACCAGTGCTAAAGTGCAAGTGCTCCTATACAAAATGTGTATGTAATTGGTTGATCTATTATTGGCATATTTGATTTACTAGTAAGTCCCCTGTAAAGTGCACCAGAGGTTCCAAGGGCCTGTAAACCAAATGCTACTAGTGGGCCTGCAGCACTGGTTGTGCCCCCCACATTAGTAGCTCTGTAAACATGGCTCAGACCTGCCACTGCAGTGTCTGTGTGTGCTGTTTTAAACTGTAAATTCGATTTGGCAAGTGCACCTACTTGCCAAGCCTAAACCTTCCCTTTTTTTACATGTAAGGCACCCCTACGGTAGGCCCTAGGTAGCCCCAAGGGCCGGGTGCAGTGTATGGTTAAGGTAGAACATAAAGGCCCTCATTACAACCTCAGCCGCCCGCCAAGGTTGGACCGCCAGGCGGGCGCAAATGTGGCCACACTCCCACCATGGTCATTTTGAGATCCCCGCCGGCCCAGCGGGGATCACGACTGCAACACAGGAGCCGGCTCCAATTGGAGCCGGAGGTGTTGTGGCTGTCCGACGGGTGCAGTTGCACCCGTCGCACTTTTCACTGTCTGCATGTCAGACAGTGAAAAGCTGCACGGGCCGTGTCAGGGGGCCCCTGCACTGCCCATGCAAGGGGCTCCGCGACTCCCCGTACTGCCAGCCTTTTCCTGGCGTTTCAAACCACCAGGAAAAGGCTGGCTGTAGGGGGACTCGTAATCCCCTGGGCAGCGCTGCCCTGGCACATTAAAACTGAAGTGGCGGTAAACCGCCGGTCCCGGCGTTACGACCACGGTGGAAGCGTAATACCATGGGAAGCACCGCCAGCCTGTTGCGGTGCTTCCGTCAAAACAGCCTTGGCGGTCTTTGACCCCCATAGTAATGTGTTTTATATGTCCTGCCAGTGAAATATTGCTAAATTCGTTTTTCACTGTTGCAAGGCCTGTCCCTCTCATAGGTTAACCTGGGGGCTACCTTTATATATGATTAAAGTGTAGATTCCCTTTGGGAGCGGATAGACATGTGGGGTTTGGGATCTCTGAGATCACAATTTAAAAATACATCTTTTAGTAAAGTTGATTTTAAGATTGTTTGAAAAAGCCACTTTTAGAAAGTGGGCATTTTCTTGCTTAAACCATTTCTATGACTTGTTTGTGGATTCCCTGTCTGGGTCAATTTGACAGTTGGGCTGGTTGCACCCCTCACTGGACAGTGACACAAAGGGAGCTGGGATGTAGTCTGCATTTCCTGATGAGCCATCTGTGCTAGAAGGGAGGGGAGGAGTACTCACTCACACCTGAAAGAGCCTTGCATGCCCTTACACAATGCAGTCTCTAACCCCGTGGTATGTGTCTGTGGCCTGGCCTGGCAAGGCAGGAATTCACAATCAAGAGAGACTTTGCTTTGAAGCAAGACTACTTCAAAGGGCAAAATGGGTATAAGAAGGGCACCCCAAACCACAGGCTTTAGAACACTTCTGGAAACCAAGAGGAACCTCTGTCTGGAGAAGAGCTGAAGAGCTGAGGAAGAAGAGCTGCCCTGCCTGTGACTGTGCTTTGTGGAGCTATTCTGCAATTGCTGCTTCTGCCTGTGCTAGAGGACAAAGAATGGACTTTGTGTTGCCTTCCTTCTTGTGAAGAACTCTCCAAGGGTTTGATTTAGAGCTTGCCTCCTGTTGTTTGAAGTGTCAGGGACAGCAAAGACTTCTCTCTGCCAGCACCTGGAGCCTCTGCTGAGACTCCTACTCTGCCCAGTGGTGCCCACCCAGTTCCTGGGACCTTGAAAGGAGAAGCTGGAAGCCCAAGAGTGAGAAATCCACGCATCGACCGCCGTGCAGGGAAAAGATCGATGCAACTCCAATCTGTGGCTGAAAAGTTGATGCACCGCCTGCTTTGCGGCTGAAAATCAACGCTCCCCTGCAAAGCGACCAGAAGATCAACACTTACAGCTGGAGAAACAACGTGCAGCATAGCTGACTAATGCTGGTAAGATCGCAACCTGCACTGCGTGTTTTTCGAAT
Organism: Pleurodeles waltl; assembly: GCF_031143425.1. NCBI lineage: Eukaryota > Metazoa > Chordata > Amphibia > Caudata > Salamandridae > Pleurodeles > Pleurodeles waltl. The sequence goes on from NC_090443.1 coordinate 731,703,157, forward strand.
CACTGTGCGGCAGGATTTCTGACGCAAACATCAATGGGCATGCAAAAATTACGCAAAGCCTGCCTGAACCAGAGAGTGTTGACCGAATCGACGCATTGCTCTCCTGTGGAGAGAAGAAATTACGCACGCCGACCCTACTGAAGGAGAAACAACGCAAGGTCTCGCTCTAGAATGAAATCGACGCATTGCAAGCCCTTTTTGACGCAGACTCACCCGTGCAGGGTTAATTTTGACGCACCCAGGTACATTTCCACGCCTACAGCATTAGAGTTGTGTTTAAAATTACATGAAGACTCTTTTTGGTTTTTAATTGATATCTTGACTTGTGTAATGTGGATTTTTGCTGTTTTGGTCTTGTTTTGTTTAGATAAATATTTTCTATTTTTGTAAACTTGAGTTGTGTCATTTTGCAGTGTTTTCATTAAGTTACTGTGTGTGTTGGTACAAATACTTTACATCTAGTGCTCTGAAGTTAAGCCTACTGCTCGTGCCAAGCTACCAATGGGGTGAGCGGGGGTTAGCTGAGGGTGATTCTCTTTTACCCTCACTAGAGTGAGGGTCCTTGTTGGACAGTGGGTAACCTGACTGCCAACCAAAGACCCCATCTCTAACAGGGGGTTCCACATTCTTAAAAGGGTCCCAACTTTGGTAAAATAAACATCAGATGCAGAGACCCAAAACCAGGAGCTCAACCTCGAACCTTATGAGGCATATAGATATGACCAATTAGGGAGGCTCTGCAGACTGTATCAAATTCATACTGGGAAAAGCCCACTGCAGAGAAACTTAGTTTTCTAGTGGCCCAGCATGAGAGATAATCCCCGAGATGAAGGAGATGATGCTGATAATGCATCTGTGGTGGATGAAGAAGTTGTGGACAATGGAGATGTGGGCAGCTCCTCTCACTCCAGTACTAGTGCATCCACAGAAACAGACCTGAACATTGCCAAGCTGACGATTGTCCTTAGAGAGTCAGCTTTTGGAGATTGAGAAAAAATGGAAAGAGTTGGGTTTAGGGCTCGTCTCTGGTGGCAGCATACATGTTTTGAGGGAGAAATCCTTCAATATCACACTCCCAAAGGAGTTGTCCCTTCCTTCACCGAATGGGATGATATAATCAATTGGTTTACTGCCTTGGAAAGAGCCTGCATTGGGTGGGAAATTGCGAAAAAAACTTTGGGGCTCACTGTTGTGGGATTTATTCTCAGAAAAGTACTGGGGTAGGCTCCTGACACTGAATGAGACAGATTCTAAATCCACTGACCTCATGAAGGGTACCCTAATTGAGGGCTTTGGATTTACAATTGAAGAGTACTGTATAAAGTTCAGGGAGGCTCGCAAAACCCAGAGCCAAAATTGGGTAGACTTTGTGGACTACTCAGTAAAAATGCTGGGTGGTTGATTAGCCGGAAACAAGGTACAAGATTATGACGGGCTGTTTAACCTACTCATGAAAGAGCATCTGCTTAGTAATTGTTTCAATGATAGGCCACATCAACATCTGGCAGACCTGGGTCTACTTTCCCGTCAATAATTGGGGAGGAAGGCAGACCACTGGTTCAAAACAAGGGTGACTTAAACTACCACTGATTGGGAAGACCAAAAGTAAGAGTCCAAAAAACCCACCCAAGGGAAAGATGGGATCCAAAACAAAAATAACAGAGTCTTCTCAAGGCCCCAAAAAACTGCACAGGAGGGTGGACCCAGAGACTTCTCACAATCTACAGATGGTTTCAAAGATAGGAACTTTGATCCCAAAAAGGCTTGGTGCCATGACTGCAAAACAAAAGGGCACCAAACTGGAGACTCTAGCTGTAAAAACAAAAAGAATGCCTTTAATCAACCTGGAGTGAATGCAGTTGCTAATCTCCAGATGGGATTAGAGGTGTGTCCTGACAATGTCAGTGATCCCACAGAGTCAAAATTAGTCACTGAGGGTAGGGGGAAATTATCTTGTGCAGTCTGGCAAGTAATATGCAAAAATATAGACATCATCCTTTGATTAATGGGGAGAAAGTAAAAGCCTTGAGGGATGCAGGATCTAGTGTTACCATGGTAACTCAGCACTTGGTCCACTCAAATCAATAGCTAGTAAGGAAGTCTTACCCTGTCATCAGGAAGACTTGGGAACCACTTTCAAAACAGATCTCAAATCAGGAACCCTCTTCTCAGGGAGAGGATTCCACCTTCTTGGAGGGAACTGAGCCTGAAGAGCTTGGGCCTTACCACCCAGAGCTCTTGGGCCCAGTGGGATCCTCCAGGAAAGATTTGTGCCAGGAGCAGAGGACCTGTCCGACTCTTGAATGCCTGAGGCAGGAAGCTGCTCAGGAAGAGCTAGGAAATGTCAGTGGTACCCACAGGGTTTATAGGGAGGAGTGCCTCCTGTACACTGAGGCCAGAGACTTGAAACCTGGTACAACCAGGAGGGTGGTAGTGCCCCATCACTTCAGAGAATTTCTCTGCACTTTAGCCCATGACATACCCCAAGCTGTGCATCTGGGCCAAAATAAAACTTGCAATAGCTTAGTTAACCACTTTCACTGGCCAGGAATATCCCAAAAAGTGATGGACTTTTGTCAGTCCTGCACTACCTGCCAAGCCAGTGGCAAGGCAGGTAGACACTGAAGGCCCCCTTAATGCCACTACTTGTGGTTGGTGTAGCCATTGAAAGGGTAGTGGTTGACATTGGTGGCCCCCTTAACCCTTAAACAGCCTCAGGATACAAATACATATTAGTGGTAGTGGATCATGCCACTAGATATTCTGATGCTATACCCGTTAAAATCATTACTGCACCTACAGTTGCAAAAGCCCTCCTGAGTTATGGTATGAGTAGAAAGCTGCTACGGTTGAGTTCCAACCAGGGACGAATGTTTGGGTGTTGGAGCCTGTTGCTCCAAGGGCCCTCCAGGACAAATATTCTGGGCCCTATCCCATCCTTGATGAGAAAGGGGAGGTCACTTACTTAGTTGACCTAGGCAGTTGCAAAAACCCTAAAAGAATCATACATGTCAACCGCCTAAAATCCTGCTCTGACAGAGCTGATGTGACCATGATCATGGTTGCAGATTAGGGACAGGAGGATGAGAGTGAGCCTCTCCCTGATCTCCTCACCAGCAATCCACAAGATCTTTCTTGGATAGTGTGGTTCTATCAGACACACTCACAGAACTGCATCAAACTGATTGCAGGCAAGTCCTCAACCAGTATGCTGCGTTATTCTCTCTGACCCCTGGGAAGACAGGCTGGTGTACCCCTGATGTGGACACAGGAAATAGCTTGCCTGTCAAATACAAAATGTACAGACAGTCAGACCATGTCAGAGAGAGTATCCAGGCAGAAGTTAAAAAGATGCTGGATTTTGGGTGTCATTGAACACTCAGATAGACCCTGGGCTAGCCCAGTTGTTTTAGTCCCCAACCCTCACTCTAAAGGAGAATAAAAGGACTACAGGGGCCTAACTTCTGTGACAAAAACAGATGCTCGCCAAATACTAAGAGCTGATGAGCTAGATAGATTAGGGGCAGCCAAGGTATCTGAGCTCATAGACAGAGTAGGGGCAGCCAAGGTATCTGAGTTTCTTTGATTTAACCTCTGGGTAATGGCAGATTGGCCTGATCCCAGGAACAAAAGAGAGGTCAGCCTCAATTATGTGACAAAAACAGATGCTCACCCATTCCCAAGAGCTTGTGATACACCCCACATCAGACGCTGCTACACGGCCTACGAACTCCACGCCCTCAACCCTGCCCGCTCCACCGCATGCGTCCTAGCCACCCCGAAGCACACCAGTGGACCTTTCTCCTGCCGGATGTGCAACTTCACCTCTACCCAAGCCACCAAGCACCACAACAGCTCCACCCACAACAACCACCTCAGCTGCATCCTCCTCAACACCCGCTCCATTCACAAGCATACCGTCAAACTTTGGGACCCTCTCACCTCAACCTCCCCACACATCGCCTTCCTCACCGAAACATGGATGACCCCCTCCTCGGAACCTGACATTGCCATAGCCATCCCGGAAGGCTATAAGATTATCCACAGAGACCGCACCAACAAACCAGGAGGAGGAATCGCCATAGTCCACAGGAGCACCATCAGGATCTCAACCAACACTCTCGACACCATCAATGCCGCCGAACACCTGCACTTCCAGATTCACGTCAACGCCAACATCACCCTCAGAGGAACCCTTGTCTACAGACCCCCAAAGCGGTGACCACAGTTCTGGGATGCCATTGCCGACACAATCAGCGCCCACGCCCTCGCCTCTACGGACTCCATGCTCCTCGGCCACCTGAATTTTCACCTAAAGAACACCATTGACAGCAACTCCTCAGCCGTGATCGAAAACCTTGACAACCTCGGTCTCAAACAACTCGTCACAACGCCCACCCACTCAGCCAGCCACACACTCGACCCCCATCTTCTCCACCAGCAGCAACATAATCTTCACCCATACCACTGAACTCCATTGGACCGACCACCGCTGCGTCCACTTCTCCTTCCAGAAACCCAGTGCTCACCACCACCAGCAACGGATCCCTCGCCGCATCTGGAACAAGATCTTGAAGGACCAACTAATCTCCACCCTTGCCAGCGCCCCGCCACTCAACACCAGCGACCCCAACACCGCCGCCCTCAACCTCAAACAACAGCTAGACGACTGCTCCAACACCCTCGCTCCACTTAGGAAACCAACCAACATCTGTACAAGCAAGAAAGCACCCTGGTTCACCGCCGACCTTCAGGCCTTCAAGCGGAAGTGCCGGAAAACCGAGAAGATATTGTGCAAAGAACAAACAGAGAGCAACCACACCGCCCTCAAGATTGCCATCCGCAAGCATCACCAGCTCATCCGGACCACCAAAAGATCATTCTACAAAGAGGGAATTGACAACAATGCACACAACAGCAAAGAGCTCTTCAGCATCATCAAAGAACTCGCAAACCCCAAGTCCTGTTCAGTCAACCCCCCTGCTCACAAGACCTCTGCGACTCCCTCGCCACCTTTTTTTACTGCAAGATCACGGACATCCACGGCAGTTTCGCCCCCAGATCCCTACGACCACCGCTGCCAACACCAACCCGAAAGAACCCAACCACACCAACCTCCTGAGCACCTGGACCCACACCAACGACGAGGACACCACCAAGACCATGAGCACCATCCACTCCGGATCACCCGCCGACCCCTGACCTCACCATGTCTTCAATAAAGCCAGCCAAATCATCGCCCCCAACTCCGTACCATCATTAACAGTTCTTTTGAGACCGCCACCTTCCCGGAGAACTGGAAACACGCTGAAGTCAACGCCCTGCTCAAAAAACCCAAGGCAGACCCTGAAGACCTCAAGAATTACCGACCCATCTCCCTCCTCCCCTTCCCAGGGAAGGTCATCAAGAAGATAGTCAACAACCAACTATCACGCTTCCGGGAGGACAACAGCCTGCTCGACATCTCCCAATCCAACTTCCGCAAGAACCACTGCACCGAGACCGCTCTCATCGCCACTACCGACGACATCAGGATCATGTTCGACAAAGGTGAAACCGTGACCCTCATCCTCCTTGACCTCTCAGCAGCCTTCGATACCGTCTGTCACCACACACTTCGCACACGCCTCCACGACGCCGGAATCCACCACAAGGCCCTAGACTGGATTACATCCTTCCTCTCCGGCAGAGCTCAGAGAGTCCGCCTCCCTCCATTCCTGTTGAAAGCCACCAAGACCATCTGCAGAGTACCCCAAGGATCCTCTCTTAGCCCCACTCTTTTTAATATCTACATTGCGCCGCTCGCCAACATCGTCCGATCCCACGGCCTTAACATCGTCTCCTACGCGGATGACACAAAACTGATCCTCTCACTCATGAAGGACCCCGTCACCGCCAAGACCAATCTCCAAAATGGACATCACGCTATCACCAACTGGATGGAGGTAAGCCGCCTCAAACTGAACTCGGATAAGACCAAGATCCTCATTCTCGGCTCCAACAGATCAGCATGGGACGACTCCTGGTGGCCTGCCACACTAGGAGCCTCTCCAACTCCCACCACCCATTTATGCAACCTCGGCTTCATACTGGACTCATCGCTCACCATGACCCAGCAAGTCAACGCCATCTCATCCTCATGTTTCAACACCCTCCGCATGCTTCGCAAGACCTTCAGATGGATCCCCATCAAAACCAGACGAACGGTCACCCACACCCTTGTTAGCAGTAGACTGTACTATGGCAACGCACTCTACGTGGGAACAGCGGCCAAACTCAAGACGAGTCTTCAGTGCATTCAGAACACCTCCACACGCCTCATCCTTAACCTCCCTCGCCACAAACAAATCTCAGCCCATCTCAGAGACCTTCACTGGCTCCTCGTCAACAAGAGGATCATCTTCAAACTCCTGATCCACGCTCACAAGGTTCTCCACGACGCAGGCCCTGTCTACCTCAACGAGCGTCTCAGCTTCCACGTTCCCACCCGCCAGCTCCGCTCCACCAACCTCGCCCCACCACCATCCCTCACATCCACCGTACCACAACCGGCAGCAGATCCTTCTCCCACCTCACTGCCAAAACCTGGAACTCCCTCCCCGTCAACCTACGTCTGACCAAGGACCTCCTGACCTGAAGTAGCACTCCCCACCCCTAGCGCCTTGAGACCCTATCGGGTGAGTATCGCGCCTAACAAGTGATTGATTGAACTCATAGATAGACTAGGAGCAGCCAAGGTATCTAAGCTCATAGATAGAATATCGGTATCCAAGGTATCTGAGTACTGGCAGATTGGCCTGACCCCAGGAGCAAAAGAGAGATCAGCACTTTCTACTCCTAGTGGGCATTATTAGTTCAGTGTTATGCCCTTTGGATTAAAAAATATACCTGCCACCTTCCAGAGGTTGGTGTATCAAGTCCTTGATGGACTGGAATCTTTTAGTGCACCTTATTTAGATGACATAGCTGTATATAATTCCTGATCCACCTAGGGAAGGTCCTTGAGGATTTGCTGAAGGCAGGCCTCACTATCAAGGCCAGAAAGTGCCAGATAGGGCAGGGGAAAGTTGTCTACCTGGACCACCTGGTTGGTGGAGGCCAGGTGCAACCCCTCCAACCCAAGATCCAGACCATTCTGGTCTGGTATGCTCCCACAACCCAGACACATTTCAAGGCATTCCTTGGCTTGACTGGGTATTATAGGAGATTTGTAAAGGATTATGGCACCAAAGTTGACCCTCTCACAGACCTAACCTCCAAGAAAATGCCCAAAAAAGATTAACTGGACAGTGAGTTTTCAAAAGGCCTTTGACACTCTGAAGAATGCTATGTGCTCTGCTCCAGTCCTCCACGCACCAGACTACTCCAGGCAATTCATAGTCCAAACCTTCTTTCTCATGTGCAGCAATAGAATGTTGGCGGGTGCACTTTTCTTGCTTGTGTGCCCCATTGAGTGATAAGATGTGCAACAAGGCAAGTCGGCCAGCTACCACTTAAAGGTACATAACAAGCATTGGCAATGCCAATAAGTATTACTTTTAATTTAAAGTTGCTTCTTAGTCACTGAATGGTTTAGGCACTGACTATGTCATCACACATGCACCCTGTCACTCATCCTTGAACTTGTGCATCCATAAATAACTTATTTATCTTACATTCACCAACTTACACAACCACAAAACAACACCTACACAAGTTCAGCCACATATGGAATATAAATTGAAAGAATAAATGTAGAAAAAATAAAATATGCTATTGCCCAAAACAGCAGACATGCTTACATTAACAAAATTAAACAAAGCAGCAGGTGGACGTCTTGGAATGGTATTGTACATAGCTGTGGACACCCAGCAATGGCATTGTACATTGATCTATATTTATCATAGTGTTGCTTCCCTTTGCACCATATAAGGGGGCGCAAGGGCAACGCAGCACTAGAGTCAGATTGATCAAGCCATGCGAGGCCATCTTGCATGGCCCTGCATGGCTTGATACATCTGGAGTAACGCAGGACAGCACAAATCGCTGCTTGCGTTACTTTGCACCAGGGAGGCGTTCCTCTCTGAAAAATATCCTGAGTCACACTTCCTGTTTTGGGGAGAGGTAGAGGCCGTCTGGCTAAGGGATTCACTGCGTTACACTGCCTAAGACCCCCACTGCAGAAAGCTTTATTTTCACTCACTGATTTAATTAATCACTCAAACACTTCTGCACTAATTCACTTAGCTTCCTATTTTCTCACTTGTTGACTGACACCTTTATTTTCTCAGTCACCGCTTCAAAATCTTGGTCATCATTTGTTCACTCATTCACTTCATGCTTCACTCACTCACTTGCTTATTCCCTCGTTTGTAAACTTGCACTCACCAATTCCCTCATGTGCTCAGTCACTTACTCATTTGCTTACTCCTTCACTCACCTCACTTACATGCATAATTGCATTACCTTACAGTCACTTACTGACATCCATTCTCTTTTACATGCTTTCCCGCTCACGTACTTGCTGCTCACCCTTTAATTGATTTTTTGTTTGCTTATTTACTTACTAATTTGCACACTTGCGATAAATCCCTCACTGCTTTATTCACATACTCATTCCCACATTCAGTTGCTCGCTAACTCACTTGCTCAATCACTTGGACACTCACTCCTCCTTCATTAACCCATTCAATCACTGTTTCACTTATCTACTCACTTGTTTATTCCCTTACTCGCTTTGACAGTCATTTGCTCATTCAAAAACCCACAAATCCATTCACTCGCCCATTCACTCATACATTCACTATTTCCTATTCTTTTACCACTCACACACTTTTTAACTTGCATACACTCTAATTCATTCATCCATTCATTCAAATAATAAAACTTTATAACATATCGCCTCAGACAAGTATGTGTGCACAATGAAAATAGTGACTTCACAAGGTGCAAAGACAGAGAAAGAGAAACGAAAAGTGGAGAAGTCACAGGTCTGTGTACTTGGCAGACTGGACCCAGGCTATAGGAAAAGCATTGGAAATTCTCTCTAGCTGTTTTATGCTTGCCCTGCAGGCATTCACACGTCCTCCATTAGCATTTCTAAAGACAAAACGTGTCTTTGAAAATGCATTTGAAAGCGCAGCGTCACCACCATCAGCGGCACTTCAAAGGCTACAGTGAAGCATTTAATGAATGTAGCAGTGCTTCAGAGTGCCCGTTGATTGTAGGTGTCTGCGCGGAGGGAAACCTAGGTGTGCGCGCCCGCACAGTAGCGCAGTTTAGAGGGAACCATGGTCCAAACTGATGCTTCTGAAATGGGATAGGAGCGGGACTAGCCTAAAAAAATTATTATGGACATGACCAGTCACTTGCTTTTATTAGCAAGAAACTACTCTTAAGGGAACAAAAGTGGAGTTCCATAGAAAGGGATGCCTTTGCTGTGGTGTTGGCTCTGAAGAAGCTGAGGCCATACCTGTTTGGCTCTCACTTCATAGTTCAGACTGACCACCGGCTTCTCAGATGGCTACAACAGTTGAAGGGAGAAAACCCCAAACTGCTTAGGTGGTCCAATTCCCTTTAGGGAATGGACTTTCATGTGAAGCACCGACCTGGGACTGCCCATGTCAATGCAGATGGCCTATACAGGCTCTTCCATGAAGACTCAATAGGGAAAGGGTAGTCTCATCCTCTTTTGTTTGGGTGGTAGTGTGGGGAGAGGCCTCATTTTGACATGGTTAGCCGCCCAATTTCTTCCTGATGTATGATGTAGCCTAAAAATTGTAGTGCTGAGGGCCCCTGTTAATCAGGTTCCCTGGGCCAGAGACCTTCCCTAAGACTGTTGTGATGCCCTGGCACAATTGGAGACCCCTCTAGCTACCACTATAAGTCCCTAGTAAATGGTACTTCGGAACCCAGGGCATGGGGTACTAAGGGTAGGCCCCTGAGGGCAGCAGCACTAATTGTGCCACCCTCTGGGGCAATGCATTCTAGTACACCCAGTACTGCTATTGCAGGCTGAATGCCCTGATGCAGATCTAAAAAGTAAACTCAACATGGCACACTGCCTGTGTGCTCTGCCAACTACACACTGCATACAATATGGGTAAGCCACTCTCTCTCTGGCAGGCCTTCCAGCCCTAAGGCAGGGTGCACCATACTGTATGTGAGGGCATAGCTGCATGAGCAATATGCCCCCACTATGTCCTTCTCGAACCTTGGGCATTGTGAGTGGACAGAGTAGCCATTTTTAATACATGTGCTGGACACTGGTCAACATGTGTTTCACACCTACATGATGGCCACTCTGAACCCTGGGTTGCTTGGGCATATTTATAAGCCTCTAGCACCACCTTGCACCACATTCGCAGCATTTATTTTGACACAAATGTGGCGTTAAAGTGGCATTTCCCAAGCGCCATATTTACAAAGTGGTGCAATGCTTACATCAATAGTGTAAAAAAATGCCCCTCAGAATGATAAATGTAAACTGGTACCAGTGTTGGATTTATTACTAAATGTACCCAGGGGTCACCTTAGATGTGCCCCCTGCAAAAGCTAACTACCCTGACATGGCTGCTGACTGGTTCTAACCAGCCTGCCACCTCAAGACAGCTAATCTACAACCTTGGGGTGAGAGATTCTTCTCTCTGGGTTGCACACAAAGCCCTTTCTGGGTGGAGGTGCCAACACCACCTCCCTCAGGACTGTGCACTGCCCTGGCGTCAAGCTTCAAATGGCTTACCGTCTTTGAAACTTGACCTCTAGACCTGCTGCTAGCAGCAGATGGCAACCTCCATTGCAAACCCCTACTGTTAGCGGGAGCAACAGTGGGAAATTGAAACAAAGGCCCCACCTGGTATGGCCCACCCGTACGATTGCCTCTGAGTTGGACACTCAATTTCATTTTCCTCCATCTTGGATGGAAGGAAAATAGCCAATCAGGTCTAGGGAAGTGACCTCTGCCCACCAGAAGTGGTCACCTGATGGGTGTAGCCACCCTAAGGTAGATGACCTATTGGTCACTACCAGGTTCCCCCTAAAATGCCCACAAATACAGAATTTAGTGTGCATCCCTAGACCAGTAAATCAGATTTGATGAACAAAAGAACCATTACCAAGAAGATCTGAAGCACGAGAACTGTGGTCCTTCTGCTCCAAAGAAAAGGCACCAAACCCTGCCTGCTGCACCCAGGATCCAACAATCGCAGCTGAGGAGCTGCTGGACAACTGGACAGCTCTACAAAAACCCCAGAGGATCTTCAAACTTTGCCAATCACCAGAGAACTCCCTCTAGAGGGGAGGTACCACTCTAAAATGTCAAGGAACCAGCAAGCCAGTGAGGCTCACTTCACTGAACAGCCACTAACCCCTGAACTGGACATTGCAGGTGGACCAAACTGCATCCTGACAACCATGAGGACAAACTCTACTGGTGTGCCAAGTTTGGTGGCACAGTGCCCTCCAGTGGCCAATCCGTGCCAATACCCTGGGTATTGGTCAGCCAATGTCGGACATCAAGGAAAACAGCCCACCCAGGGCTGCAAAAGGACCAGGAGGACCCCCTGTTGAGGGACTTTCGAAGCAAACCACACTTTCTGCCAGAGTGCCCCCGTTGTCCTGTAAACGACGCTAGAACCAACTTACCTCCTGCTACTGAGGGCATCCTTGTGTACAGCTCCTGGCTCACTGATTCGCTCTTCACCCCAATGCCCTGTGCACTGCACTGAAGAATGTGCTCTAAGGATCCCCCACACCTTGTGACTTCGACACTCCAAGAGGACCCCCAGGATTCACTGTTAAACTTACGTGTGCAGTGCTATTCCAAGTGGTCCCCCGCAGTAACCTTGCACCAGCTCCAGAGACCTTCTCCTGCTGCTCCCATCTTAACCGGGGGCCACCCGACCTCCTCCAGCTGGCACAATGTGCCCATTGACAACCTCGGCCAACCTGCAAAAGAAGAACTTGGTAAACCAACTGTATGCTTTTATATGTATTTTTAAAAGTGATCCTACATTGATTCCTATGGTGCTTAATTAGGCACAAAAGACAATTTTTATTAAACTTCAAAAATTCATATCTCGATAAGTACTTACCCAAATATGATGATCTTGGTCTTAAAACTTATATAAAAATCTGAAGTATTTTTATTAATAGGTCTCAAGTTTTTCAGTTGAGTGTGAGAGTTGTAAGATTGATACTGTGGTTGCAACAAATGCTTTGCACTTCCCCAGGGTTGGTCTGACTGCTCGACCAAGCTACCATAAAAGTTAGAGCATTAGGTGGTCTAGTTTTTACCCCTGTAAACCAACGTGTGGTTGCCTGGACTCCATGCACAGTGTGCCTCGCTTTGCACACTACATAGAGAGCCAGCCTCGTACAGGTAGGGCAGACAATTGCAAGCAGTTGTTGATGTCTATGAGACGGCGGAAGAACGGGGAGGAAGCCAGCAAGCCCTTGGAGATACTCTGCTTCAGCAGGATGGGTCCAGTCCTTGTCCTCAGCAGGGCAGAGATCAGCAGGCAGCAGGGCAAATCAGCAATGCAGAAAAACACTTCCTTGGAACAGTCAGTCCAGGCAGAGTGGCAATCCTTACAGCACAGCAGTCTTTACTCCAGCAGAGTTCTTCCCAAGTCCAGTAGTGATCTGATTTCAGGGTGTCAGCGACCCATTACGTAAACCCCAAAATGCCTTGGATGTGGGGGATGGCTTCAAAGGTTCTGTCTGAAGTGCACAGGTCCCATTTTCATCACAGGTCTGGCTTCAGACTGTGAGTGATCATCCCTTTGTGTGTGCTCAAGCCACTACCCTTTGAAGTGTAAGTGTGAGCCCTGCCCATCCTCCTTGCCCAGGAAGACCCATCAGTATGCAGATAAATGCAGATGCAGCTGAGTGACCTGTGCTGTGGGTGCTTGGAGAGAATGCGCAAATGTAGTTGTCACCCAGACCAGACGTGTATTGGAGACAGGCTGTCAGGCACATTGAGCAGTAAGAGCAGAGAAATCTCTTTCTAAAAGTGAAATTTTTAAAATGGTAATGTTAAATCCGACTTTAACAGGAAACAGGACTTATCATTACTAGTCCAATTATATGAAACATGATGCAGCTACTCCTTTCTGATCAGAAATGACTGTTTAAAAGTATATTATGGAATTCTCAATGCCGGCCTATGTGAGGAGCAGGCCTCACAGTAATGAAAAACAACACTGGGAGTTTTTCTTTACCAGGACATGTAAAACTTAAAAGTACATCCTGCTTTTTACTTACATGGCACCTTGCCCTAAACGCTACCTGTGGTTTACCTTAGGGGTGATTTATATGTAATAAAAGGAAAGTTTAAGGCTTGGCAAGAGGTTTTAAAAGCCAAGTCAAAGTGTCAGAGAGACTGCACACACAGGCTCTGCAATGGCAGGCCTGAGACATGTTTACAAGGTGACTTATGTGGGTGGCACAATCAGCGCTGTAAGCCCACTAGTAACATTCAATTTACAGGCCCTGCGTATAGGGTTTATCACTATACAAGGGACTTACAAGTAAATAAAATATGCCAATTGGGGATACATCAATGTTACCATGTTTAGGGGAGAAGCACATGCACCTAAGCACTGCTTATAAGTGGTAAATTGCTCAGGGTCCTACAGCCAACAAAAACATACAGCTAAAAACAGGTGGTGAAAAACAAGAAATCTGGGGTAAGACCACACGAAGGATGGCAGGTCTAACAGTACCCCTAGAGTGGGGAATGGGTCACCCCCTCCAGCCAGTAGCAATATTTCCAGTGTCATTTAGTTTGAGTGGCAGATTTTTACGAGTTTGTGGGAGGAATCCGTATTCCAGTATCAACAGGCAAGAGTCTACATTTTTTTCATGTTTAGTTGCAGGCTAACATACATGCTAAACGCAGTGGGGATCAGTACACTCAACCACCACTAGCTAGAACATCTCTATAGCCAATGAAGAGCTTTGACCATAAATAAATAGAAGAATTGACTGCGGCTCAGTACACACTCTGGAACAGCATGGTCTGCCTTTGCAATGGTCATGCCGCTGTAAACCTTAGCTATTACTCCCAGTCTGGCCTTTACTGTTCATTTTAGTGTGTTGTCCCACAGTGGTCTATACTATCACAAATACATGTATGAGCCTACATTTAAAGATAAAACATCAAACATGTGTGCAAACGACACACAAGAACAAGCTCATGGTACATAAGGACTGTTAAATATAGGGGTCTCTAGTTAGCAGTGGCTTGCACCCTGTCCAATTAGGGACCCTAACTCTATTCAGGGTAAGGGAGTCACACAGCCACCATAACCCTTGCTCACCCCCTCGGTAGCTTGGCTCAAGCAGTCAGGCCTATCTCAGAGGCGATGTGTAAAGTATTTTTGCAACACATTCACAGCGACGCAATAGAACACCATAAACAGACAAGGTTAATGAAATAGAAATCGTTTTTTATATAGTGAATATAAGACAAAAACGACAAAAAGATCTGATGAATAGCTTGGGAGTTATGCTTTAGAATAGATCTGGTCAAAATAATATTAGGCCAAGGCAAGAAATACGAGTCTATAATAAGTCCCTGCAGTAATGAAGTTATTGATGCACAAAAGAAAAGAACGGACCCGTATCTCCAATTGTGCAGGGCTTGTGTTAGGGTCTTTACGGTAATTACAAGAGCTGAACAGTGAACTTATGCTCACCGAAGTTGGTACATGGTTGAGGATCTATGTTAAGCCTCGCTGGGCAGGCATACTAGGTGAAATGTGGTAACCGTTACCCCCATTGCTGTGGAGCGCCGCATGATCAACATGGGACTGCTCAGATCCACCCCTCCTGCAGTTTACAAACAAGACGGGCCAGGGCTGTGACAGTACCTGGGTGCAGACAGAGCAATGTAGCAGAGCAGAGTTTGTGGGCCTCTCCTTCACATGGAGTCCGTGTTGCGGTGAGGCAGTCACGCTTCACAGTGGCAGGCGAGGCTGGGGGAGTGAGAAATGCGCAGTGCCTCGTGTGATGCGTGAGGCGCAGCTCACCAGGTTTAAGTAGGCTGTGTCCAAGTGTTCCTTGCAGAAAAGGCACAACCTTCTTCCTCCCCTTAAGATGATGCCTGCAGCCCCAAAACACTGCCTTTACTTGGCCAGGGACCATGCTGAAACCCTGGAGGTCTCTGCTACCAAACTCCAAAGGCGCTCACACCCCAAACACTTGTGCAGTGCAGTGAAAGCTGGCAGAAAGACAGGTCCTTTTCTGTTGAGGTCCTTGATGCTCCTGGGGCCTCAGATGGAACAGGGGCTAGCTAAGCAACCCCTGGAGTCACCCTGGAGTTGTTTGGAGGTTGTGTTGCAGGGCAGAGGTCAGAAGGTGACAGGGCAGCTCAACAAGGCAGGGTAGCAGTTCCTGGAAACAGTTAGGCACAGCAAAGTGGCAACCCTTCTAATGCAGAAGCCATTATTCCAGCAGAATGTTTTCTTAGTCCAGTAATGTACAGTCTTAGTGGGTCAAGAGACCCAGTACTTATACTAGAAAGAGCCATTGATGTGGTAGAGGACGATAAAGGGTTCCTGTGTAAATTCACAAGCCCTCCTTTCAGCTTAGTCTCAGCTCTAGACTATAGGTGGGGGGTAATCAACCACTTTGTGTGGGCTCTGGTCACTACCCTCTGGGTAAGTAAGTGTGAGCCCTTCCCAAACTCCTCTTCAGGAAAACCCATCAGAGAATGCAGAGTGTGCAGAGAAATGTCCACTTTCTAAAAGTGGCATTTCTAAAATATTAAAAATAATAAATCCGACTTTACCAGTAAAGAGGATTTATTATTACCATTCCAATGGTACTAAACATGTAGCAGCTATTCCTCTCAGATCAGGAATAACAGCTTAAAGCTTTTATAAGGAATTCTCAACGCTGGCTTTGGAGAGGGGCAGGCCTCGTGATAATGAAAAATTACTTTAGGAATTTTTCATTACCGGGGCGTGAAAAACTGAAAGGTACAATTCCTGCCTTTTGTTTACATGGCACCCTGCCCTATGGGCTACCTTAGGGGTGACTTATATGTAGGAAAAGGAAAGTCCTGGGCTTGGCAAAAGGTTTTAGATGCCATGCTGGGGTTGCAGTGAGACTACACACATAAGCTTTGCAGTGGCAGGCCTGAGACATGTTTGCAGAGTTACTTAAGTGGGTGGCACAACAGTGCTGCAGGCCCACTAGTAGCATTCAAGTCACAGGCTCTGGGTATATGGTACACCACTTTACAAGGGACTTTCAGGTAAATGTAATATACCAATTCGTGGATACACCAATATTTCCATGTTTAAGGGAGAAGCACATGCACTTTAGCTCTGGTTTGCTAAGGCCAACAAGAAGATACAGCAACAAAACAGGAGGTAGATCAGCAAAAAGTCTGGGGTAAGACCACCCTAAGGATGCCAGGTCTAACACGAACTTACTGGTCAGACTACCAACTTCAATCCCCAGGTGATCAAGGAGATCGGCCTCACAGCTCACAATAGTTGCTCAACTGTGCTTAAGCTGGTGGATACTGGGCTGGACATTGAAGACCTGATCCATTTGGTACCTCACTTTCTCCGCTGGTGTTGCCTCTCCTGAGTAGGGTAGCCTTGCTTTACCCTGCCTCCACTTCCGATCATGTGGGGCAGCTAATTCACAAAGAACCACAGCAGGCCACCAAATTCATCTTCAGACATGTTGCTCGCTCTGCCCCTGCCCGACATCCAGCACCCAAACTATCCACCCTAAACACACCCTGAAAAAGACCTAACCCTCCCCCTACTGCTAAGCTACAGAACCCTTAAATGGACAGACACATTTATGATACAGTACACAAAACTATACAATATAGAATACACAAAGGACAATTTACAAGCACAACAGGGACAGCAGACACATTAACAGAACCAAAAAACAGACCACTCCTCAACAGCACACTCAAAACACTTCCAGCGCCCAACACAGACAAAATAGGCTGCAAGTTAAAGTGAAAGGAACTTCACAGTCCCTGGTTTGCATCATGGCTGAGCCATTGCATAATTTCCTGTGTGGAGACATCATGTTTCTGACTAAAGTGTCACATTTTCTATAAAAGCATCAGCTTTTTTGATGCATCACTAGTGATTTAGCTAAGGTGCCAGTTACACACAATACATTACAATAGATAAGGCATTAATGTTGATGCTTTGTAGTTGATGAGTGGATTCTGTGTGATGATCTTCTTAGTTAGAAACAACACATTAGAATAGATAAGGTATTGATTTTGGCGGTCTGCAGTTGATGCGTTGATTCCATGTGATGTTCTTCCAAAATAAAGCATCACGTTTCCGACTGAAGCGTCACTTTTTATACAAAAGCGTTGTTTTTTTAGGATGCATCGCTAGTGACAAGGGCAAGGTGTGGGCTACATACAACACATGCAAATGTACAATGCATTGTTTTTGAAGGTTTGATGACGATGCATGGCCTCCAAACAACACTCAATGTGCAATCCATCATGCTAGTGGTGAATATGTGTGCTTTCCTTGACGCTATTGGCCCTTTGTGTTTGGTATAGTGTAATACTTGGTGCAATGCATTACATTTATCACAGGGTTCGCTTTTCTAGTTCTATTTCTCTCTGCTAACATGCACACTTGAGATGTGTTGCAAATGTATGTTAGTAGTGCACACATGTGTGACTCCTTGTGTTCATTCTGAAGACACTAGAGCGGGCAATATATTGCTGTGACAGACTGATTATCAATTGTGCACATTGTGACATTATCAATATGAAAAACTGTTTGTATTATGTGTGCATTGAAGTAGTTATCACTGTAGTGGACATTTTTCCATCACAGATACTGCTGTACTATGCAAATGATATCTACATTGTCAGACATGATTGTGGGCATACTTGTAGTTCATACTATCTGTCTTCATTATTTACCACAGTTGTGTTTATGGTCTTAAAACACACTCAAGATTTTACATTCACTGGTTACTTCAGCCTGCCTACATTATATGTGGCATCCAGTTTACAGATTGACTGTCTAAATGTGTACAGTAGTTTGCTATGGCAATAGGTCACCTGCTCATATGTGCATGACATCATATAGCAGACTATATTGTCCAATGACCACCAGATGATATACTGGTCCACACACATCTAATATCTTGGCTTAGTGTCTAGCAATATATGTGCCACATGCAAATTACACTGGGAAATGGGTAATCCAAGACCGTTACCCATTATTTTGTTCTTCATGAGGCCTGCTTGAGTAGGCTTAACAAGTGTGATGTCTTCCAAGTAGGGATATGTTTAGCATTTCCATGCATCACAGCTTTTGCCAACAGAGAGGGGTAACAAGAACTTAGAATATGGTTAAGCGTTCATACACGATGGTCACATGTGCAGTCATTGCCATGTTACACTACTGTGACCTGGGATGTGTCAGTGCACGGTACCTTTGCTGGATTCACCTTGCATTTAGCCATTGCCTCTGACTAAATGTTTTATAGTCTAACTCTTTTTGTTATGTTTTTACAATCACACATAAATGTAGCTGTAGGAATGAACTGATTGTGTGTATCTGAGTGCAACACACCAGCATGGTAAGATACATGTTGGCTTGTTCCAGTTGCATCTTTTCCTAGATGGTTAAGTGTGGCAACATTGGTACTAGGTTGTCAATCTTGCAATGGAACAGTTGTGAATTCTGCATTCATATGTGTGACGTCACAATGGATTTAATATGTGCCAGCAGACATTGATGTTGCATATGTAGTCTGCATGGGTTGGAATGTGATCCCATGCACATACTATGTTGCTCGGTTCACAGTCATCAGACGAGTTAACTCTACTATCCTCCACAAGTATGAGGCTGTACAAATGGCTAGATGTAGAACACACAAATGCAGTAATTGCACACTATTTAAATTAGCACACCATTTGGATTGTGGTAGGATGTCTGACAGTCAGTACACTGCAACATCCCACATTATCATGACCTGTCCAAAATGTGCCAAATTGCTATCTTTGTTTGGTGTCTGCTTTCAAAATGGACATGCATTTGCCACAGGTGGTTGGCATGGACAATTTTTTTTATTTCAAAGATGTTGTCAAGAGGTGAGCTGGACATTACACATTATTACATAACATTGTTGTGTGCTAATTACTATCACATGTGATGTGAGTGTTTTGATGTTTAAAGTGACTAGGTAGTAAGATTGCTTACACAGTGGTAGTTTTCATAAATGTATTGCCATTTTAGTCATCTTTGTTTATGCACTCCATGTATTTGTGATCCCTTAATATGGCTCATGCATCTGCAAAGAAATTCTGCACAATTTGGTCTTTCCGCTGTGTCTCAGCAATTGCAGGTACATTTTTGGTGTTGGCCCTCATCTTCTTGATCATCATCATCATCCAGGTCTTCATGGTTCTCATTTCCCTTGTCCCACGGGACAATGGTCCACACATATATGTAGTGCAAGATGCAGTACACAAGTATGATCTTACATACCTTGGGGGAAGTAGAGCAATTTCCAGACCAGATATGTCAAGACAAAGTATGACTTAAAGACTCCAAAAGTCCGCTCCACTATGGACAGTGTCCTGTTAAGTGCATGGTTGCAGCTTCGCTGGGCCTACGTCTGGGGCTGTGCATATGGGATCATGTCCCATGACTGCTGACCATATCCTTGGTCATCTGAAAAGACAGGAGGGGAACAATCAGTCAATAGTCATGATGGATGATGTGCCCACATTCATGTACATTTGTTATGGGTCCTGAATGACTAATGCACTTTTCAACCAGTATGGAACGTGCACTGACATTTTTTAGCATGCATGCAATTTCATTTTTGGTATGACTGACACCGTACTATAATTACAAGTATACTGGCCTGTGTGACACACATACTATTTGTAATACTTGTGAGTGCCAATGCCATGAACGGGGTGATTCTTTACTAGTATGGAGAGTCAGTTAGCCTTTGAGGAGACATGTCTCTCACACTCCTCTAGTATGTTTGCTTGGGACTACCACTGACATTTCTGAACTAAATTATGTCTGCTTTTACAATATTTAGCTGGTGCAGATTATGTTGTCTCATTCCTTCACACCTATTTGAATGCAACAGTAGTAGTCACTTTTGTTCATTAGCTACTGCCATGGCTAGATTATTGAGTGCATGTCAATGTGGAACATGATAGTCTACACATGGCAGTGCACTGTGTCCACTTTGTTGACAATACACAAGGGGAGAGATATGTTTGGTTCTTACGCTGTATAGTGCAACTGGTAAACTTTCAAATCTGCATTGCCCCATAGATTGAGGACAGTGTAAAACATATTTTTCAACATGATGCAGTGTCCTGGGTTTGCAGCCTGCAGTGGCAGGTAATGGGCAGCATTGCACCAAGACAGACACATTATCTAAATGGTGAATGTGTGGCTGTCTGTTCTATGAGATGTACTTTTTGCATGAGGGTCTTCCTTGCTGCACAGTCTGAACCATTGGAGGACTGATAGAGGAGTTTTGTGTGGCACATGATGGACCAACATAGAATGACAGGTGTGCATATGATGACTAATGTCATTTTTCATGGTACATATGACCTAGAGAGGGCAAACATTTTGAAACTTTTTCAGTTTCACAGGTATTGGATACACGGCATTCCCCATGACCATACAAGTTACCAGTGGACACACAGATGACAGAAATGGAGGCCCTTCCTTCAACGCAGTGTTGTAATACAACATTTTATATAGTGTTGCATAGTTGAGGATGTTTCCACCATTTTGAGACACACAGAGCCTCATTTATGAGTTGTTGCCACAGGGCAGCACAGGAAGTCACTTAGCTGCGCTGTCCTGCATCAGAAGGAAAGGGCAGGAATGTTCCATATTAATAAGTAAAGGTACATTCATGTTCCTTCTGCGTGTGCAAGATCACAGGTTGGTGACTAGCGCCAACACATGCACTGTTGTAGGCTCAATTGTTTTTATACAGTTAGGGACACCTTCCTGCACAAAAACAATCAATTGAGGTTTTTTCCTCTTTCTATGTGTGCTGCAGATTCACCGATCCTTGTAAATCTAGGAATGTGTCAAAACCCATTGCTGCTGCATGGGAAAACCCACTGAAAGGCCCATGGAACTCATCCTTCATATAGAGTAAGGCAACACAGCACTTTGCACTGCTTGCCTTACTCAAAATAATGAGGCAATGCAAGGGCACGCAGGGTGACTTTGCATTGCCTCATAGACATGATTAAGAAACCTTTTCTACCAAAGCGCCATGGAAATTGATGCTCCAGCTGCGCTGCCCTCCTATACATGGTCTCAACATGTGCGACTTAGAGAGTTGTATTGCCCATGTGCCATGTGGTATGGTGCAAGTATGAGGCCTACACCTGCTATGTACGGACTATCTCATTGACCCAACATAAATATGGCAATTTTATGCAACATATTTTCCTGTCATGAGGTTGGTCATGTGCTTCAGATGTATTTACTAACCAGCAGGCCATTCCTATATCTCCCAGTCTGCAAGCACTCATTTATGGTGGAATGTCTGAAGATGTATGCATCATGAGCACTCCCAGGGTACTTTGCCAGCACGTTGATTCACATCACTAGATGGTCCACTATTCTCTGCATGTTGATTGAATATGTGTGCTTCCTATTGCGGTACAGGTGGAATGTAGCAGTGGGGGGCCCCAATTGCACATGAGTGCAGTCCATTGCCCCCAATACATGTGGAAATCCAACAATGGCGTAGAAACCCTGCTTGTTTTCAAGTTGTTTCTGATGTGTTTTGGGGAACATGAGGTACTGGGGTGTGAGGGTTATGAGGGCATTGTGAAATGCGGAAAAGGATGGCTGAGATATTCCTGCCACTCTGGCTTTGGTGGTTTGGAAAGAGCCAGATGTCAGATTGTGGAGTACTGCCATCAGCTTGGCCTGCAGAGGGATGTTGATGCACCTTTGGGATATTGTCTGCAGTCTGGTGCAATTTGGTGCCGGATCTGGACAATGGGCTCCTTCCTGAGCCTGTAATAGGTGATGGCCTCCTCCTCCCTGAGGTCAATGAGAGTAGTCATATGCCAGTATGTTCGCTCCCTTCTCCTGCACTGTCTTGGTGGTGGTGGCCATTGTCTTCTCCCTATTCTGAGCTGCAGTATGGGTAGCTCCATGGCATAGTTGAGCTTGTCAAAGTGCTTTGGGCATGTTCTGCTTATGTACCAGTACCAATGCGTCACTTTTACACCAGGGTTGCTGATGCCTAGGAATTTTGCTGCATTTCAGGGCATCATTTGCCAACAATGCATCACTTTCCCAAAAATATATGGTTTAGTAAGTTCTGCATTGGATTTTAAGGGGGAACACCTACCTTGCCTATGATTCACATTACATGGTGCAGTCGATTGTAGCACAGGCAAAAACAATGCAGGACAGAGAAAAGTGACGCATTATGCTTAATGCGTTGCTTTGTAAATATGGAGCCCTGAATGCATGGCAGCTGTGTTAAAAACAATGGCGCAGTAGCAGGGTCCATTCATTGTAATTATGCCCCAACGTTTATAAGGAACAAGGGAAACCTATGGACATAGGGGGACCAGGGGTACGTGTATTTGTAAAGGAACAAAGGTCCCTCATGCAAAGCGTATAAACAAACAAAAGCAATAGGAATACAGTGAAACCTATATATGTTGTCCAATGGACAGTACATCAATTATTTATTGTAAATTCAACCAATAGCATGGGAGGCCAAAACAAAATGGAGAGATAGTCAATTTTGACTTCAAAGATTCAGGCATTTAAATGTGACAAATTAAACGTAATGGGTGTAGTCACAATTCACCAGTACTACTGATTTTGTGTACAATATAATCAACATTTACAATTGAGTATAGGTACTGAGGAAGAGTTAAAAAATTTGCAAACCAACATGAACTTAGAGTTCATGGAAAACAATGTCTATAGGAATAGCCAATAATAAGCATGGGCCTGAAACGAATAAGCATATAGCCGTGAGCCTGGGCTACCGCTCTCTGGGAGAGTGAAGCTGTCTGCGCCCCGATGAGAAAATGTAGTGAGGCTGCATATGTTAATGCGGATAACAGTACTTCCGGTTTGCTAACAATGTTGTGCATCCAACTGTGAGAAATCCAAACAAGTGCAACGAAAGGAGGGACATGTAGCTGCAGTGATTTGCTGTAATAAAGACTGCTGCATGACTGGCTGGGAATATAATCAAAATGATGCCCGCCGTCCATGCATGGCATCGAAGGCAGTGGCAAATGCCCTGGAATGGATGGGAGAAGGCAGCCAAGGAAATTGTTGCAGCGCAAATAAAAAATGTCAGGGAATGGAGGAAAGCATGCAGCTACAGGGGTTTCTAGGGCAATACTGGTAATTGAGTCTGATATCAGCGAGCTGCGGCTGCCTCTTTCACTCCATGAGGACTGAGGCCCGAATCTGACTCGATCCGCGGCCAGACTCAATAAATAACCTGTATTGAATCCCAGGAATCACCTGAGGGGTGACTAATTGGCAGGTGTGGCTCGCGGGTGGGAAAAGGGACAGGACGGGGCGGCATGTGACGGGGGTCGGGGGCCCCAAAAAAATAAAAATAATAATAAAAAAAATAAAACAGACCTTTTTCCCGCACCACTCCATCACTCTGCTCTGTCATTGCAGGTTGCAGACACAGGCTCCCAGCCTGCCCTGCGGCCAATCCTGACGCTGCTCAAAGCAGCATTAGGATTGGCTGGGAGCACCCAGCCAGGCGCACCCAGGGACACTGGGAGCCTGTGCCTGCTCTCTCCATCCCAGCAACACACTGCCGGGCTGGAGAGACCACAGTGTGCATGTATGTTTGGCCTGCCCGAGACGGCCGGCAAAACATACATGCGCACTAAAGGTGGGGTGCTGTGCACTCCCCCTCCGTCCTCGTCATGCCCGTAGCCCCACCTACTTTTATAGTAAGAACATAATAAACTGAGTTTATTATGTTTTACTATAAAAGTTTTGCAGCTCCTGCTGCTGGCGGGGGTGGGGGGACAACTCTCCTCCACCCAAGCTGAGGAGCCACCCCTACTGATTAGAATGATGACATTATGTCATGGCCACTCACTTCGCTACACCGTAGGCTGGTAAACCTTTTGGTATAGTAATCACATGCATACACTGTACAGGTATGGCTAGACTTTCCTCATGGACTATGGAGGAAGCACAGCGGTCAAACATGTCATCCTCCATGGTCCTGGCCTGGCACCCTACTCAAGGTCAGAGTGAGCCTTCTGAGTCAGAGCCCAGGAGACAGGCATTAGCTGCGCAGGTAGTGCCCGTAATTCCTCCATGCTGCCTCATGGCGTGTCTGGCTTTAGCCATACCTTCATTGAGGTGAACTGCCAGCTTAGCACATCACTCTGGCCCTGGTAGCCCTGCCCCAGCGAGACATCCCTTGCCCAAAAAGTGACTTCTAAGGGTAATACATTGCCAGCTTGAAGGACTAAATTGCCTTGTAAGGCTTGTCTGAGTTAATGAGGTAACAATTCAGTAATGGAGCAATATATGTGTTGTAAAGCATGCAATACAAATTGTGGTGTAAGTAGAAGATGACATGATTAATAAACTTTGGGGCATATTCAAGGAAATTGATGTTGTACCTAGTGCAGCGCCACTTTTCTTGTGTCCTTTACTGCCCCTCTACTGCCTTAGATATGGCGCACCATGGAGCAGAGTAGGGGGCAATAGCATAATTTTCCATGATGCTATTGATGTACTCTGCAGGAGTAGTGGCAATATTGGTGCTACTCCTGCAGAGTACATAGCGGCCCATTACATATACTGGAAACCCCCTTTTAACGCCTGATCTGAGCAGGAGTTATAAGTGCCATAAAAAATGATGCCCCTTGTGCCATTTATTCAGCCCCCCTAACAGGGTAAAGCCCACTTTGCATACATTATGCCTGGCGTAGGCATAATGTATGCAAAGGGTTACTAAGTGGCGCAATGCATGCATTGTGCTACTTTGTAAATATGGCACAAAGAATCGGCCTCATTGGGCCGCGTTAGCGTAAAAAAAAGTGATGCTAATGTGGCTCAATGTGGCTTTAGGGGCTTATAAATATGCCTCTTTGACTTCCTCCTTAATAAGCACATTACAAATTGCTTTTCAACATGACAACAGTGTCTTTTTTGGCACATTGATAGCGTGACTCTTTGAAAAGCACTCTTATGTGCACTTTGACCTTTTATATTCAAACTTTCAAATTGGGTCTACAATGCATATATGTGGTAATAATGCTTAGTTATAATTGTTTAAGTGGCATCATGGGAATCCAAAGTAACTACAGTAGAGGGTGGTGGTTTAAATGGGGAGGCAGGTAATTAAACACCGAAGAGGCAACTGATTTGTGATGGGTAGTAAGTCGCATCGAGTTTACAAAAGCGCTGTATACACCTGGGGCACCAGAACCTGGTCTCCAGCTGCATTCTTCATGTGCTGCAGCGTCAATTGTCAAGCTACTTCCAACTGGCAAGGCAACCATGTGCAAAAAGAAGCACAACCTCAAACACTGCCATGCCTCTTCTTCTGGGGACAGATGTCTTCCTGCTGTAGTGCCCATCCAGATAAGCCATATTAGGGGGTGTCTATCTATAACTGGAGGCCCCACCTGTTCCCAGCTGTCAAAGGGAGGCCTGGCTCGCTCCCAAATGGCAAAGGGAGGCTATGCCAGTCCTCAAAATGAGGCAGCAGCCTTCTTGGGAGGGGACTGTCTATAAAGGTGAGACCCGCAGTTGTATTATTGAGACTCCCTTCCTGCAGTTGGATCTCTGCTGTGATTCTCCATTGTTTTCCGGATTTGTACACACCTTCTTCTACAGAATGCATTGTCAGAGAAGAGATCGTGCAAAGCTTTATTTCACATGCTCTAGAACAGTGGTAAGATCATCTTTTAGTTTATTATGTGGACAAAGTAAACTCAACTGTATGGCTGATCATGCCCTATTATCGGACAGTCTTGCTTAGTTTGAAGTTACTTCTTTTTGGGAAATCCTCAGGGTTTTGACACAAGTAATTAGTCGGAAAATGGAATAAAAAACTATATTGCATTGTCAGAAGTTAAAACCTTTTTTGAGATATTCTATGGGATTAGCAACTGAACAACTCTCATCAGCAATTGGTATTTACTCTATCTTCAGTAGCTGAACCAGGGTGAAGGATAACTGTATTACCAGCTTTGGTCCTCGCCTTGAGCCCTCGCCTCAACGGACCACATCCTCCTCAGCGACCTGAACTTCCACCTGGAAAATACCAACAATACCAACACCACCAACCTAATTGACAACCTCGTCAACCTCGGCCTCAAGCAACTCGTCACCTCACCCACCCACTCCGCAGGTCACACACTCGAGCCCATCTTCTCAGCCAGCAACCACATCTCCTTCAGCCACACCACCAAACTCAGCTGGACAGACCACTGATGCATCCACTTCTTCTACCAGAAACCAGTCACTCACCACCACCGCACACAACCTCCCCGACGCAACTGGAGCAAAATATCAACGGATCACCTGATCTCCACCCTCGCTAGGGCCCCCCCCGGAGACCCCGGACCCCAACTCAGCCACTACAAACCTGCATCTCTGGATAGAAGACTGCACCAACACCCTCGCACCACTCAAAAAAAAAAAAACACCACCCACAGAATCAAGGGCAGCAGGCTCACCCCAGACCTACAGGAATACAAACGGCTATGTCGCAAAATGGAAAAAACCTGGCACTGTGACCCCACCAACACCAACCACATCACCTTCAAGGGTGCCCTACGCAAACATCACCAACTGATTCGCACCACCAAAAGGACCCACTTCAAAAACCGCATTGACACCAGCGCTCACAACAGCAAAGAGCTCTTCAGAATCATCAAAGAGCTCTCCACCTCCAGGACCTGCTCCAATGAACCCACGCTAACACAGGAACTCTGCAACTCACTTGTAACCGACTTCCGTCGAAAAATAGAAGAAATCCACAACAGCTTCAACCCCCAGACCCACCAGCTAACTACAAACACCTACGAACCCAACGCTCCAAGCAACACCCACTTCCTCCACACCTGGACCCCTGTCAACATAGAAGATACCACCAATGTCATGGCCTCCATCCACTCCGGATCACCATTGGACCCCTGCCCACACCATATCTTCAACAAAGCTAACACCATCATCACTCCACATCTCTGCAACACCATTAACAGCTCCATCGAGTCAGCCACCTTCCCAGAGAGATGGAAGCAAGCAGAAATCAATGCCCTGCTGAAGAAACCAAAGGTAGACCCTGACGACCCCAAGAACCACCAACCGATCTCCCTCCTCCCCTTTCCAGCAAAGGTAATTCAAAAAATCGTAAACAGTCAACTATCCCGATTCTTGGAAGACAGCAAGGCACTTGACACCTCCCAATCTGGATTCTGCAAAAACCACAGCACCGAGACCGCACTCATCGCTGCCACAGACTACATCAGGACTATGCTTGACGAAGGAGAAACAGCAGCACTCATCCTCCTGGACCTCTCCGCAGCATTTGACATGGTGTGTCATCATACTCTCGGCTCATGCCTTCACAACGCTGGAATTTGCAACAAATCACTGGATTGGATCTCATCATTTCTCACAGGCAGAACTCAGAGAGTCCGCCTCCTGTCGTTCCTGTCAGAAGCCTCCGGAATCACCTGTGGCGTCCCCAAGGATCTTCACTCAGCCCCACACTCTTCAACTTCTACATGGCCCCCCTCGCCAACATTGCATGAACATACCACATCAACATAGTATCCTACGCAGACGACACCCAGCTGATCATCTCCCTCACGAAAGACCCCACAACAGCAAAGGACAACCTCCACAACGGACTTCACGCCATCGCCAGCTGGATGGAATAAAGCCACCTCAAGTTAAACACAGAGAGGACTGAAATACTCATCTTTGGCACCAACCCCTCAGCTTGGAATGGTCCCTGGTGGCCCACCTCCCTAGGATCTGCACCCTCACCCACGCACGCAACCTGGGCTTCTTCTTGGATTCCACCCTCAGCATGACTCGGCAGGTCAATGCCATCTCCTCTTCCTGCTACAACACCCTCTGCTTGCTCTGCAAAATCTTCAAGTGGATTCCTGTCGAAACCAGGAAAACCGTCACCCACGCCTTGGTCAGCAGCCGATTGGACTACAGAAATGCCCTATATGCAGGAATAACAAACAAACTCCAAACAAAGCTGCAAAGAATCCAGAACGCGTCCGCCTGCCCCATTCTAGACTTCCCATGCCGCGACCACATCTCACCCCACCTCAGAGACCTACACTGGCTACCAGTATCAAAGAGCCTCACCTTCAAAATCCTCATCCATGCACACAAAGCCCTCCACAACACAGGTCCTGCCTACCTCAATGACAGACTCACCTTTCACACCCCCACCAGCAACCTTTGCTCCGCCAACCTCGCCCTCGCCTATATTCCCTGCATTTGCCGCACCACCGCCGGAGGAAAATCCTTTTCTCACCCAGCCGCCAAGACCTGGAACTCCCTACCGCTCCACCTCCGCCTGATCCAAGACCTCCTTTCATTCGGGAAACGCCTCAAGAATTGGCTTGTCGACCAGTAGCTCCCCCCTCCAGCGCCTTCAGACCCTAATGAGTGAGTAGTGCGCTCTATAAATCCTTGATTGATTGGTCAAGTGAAGAAGCTGATTCATCCCGGGCTGTGGTTGCAGCTCCATGGCAACATCCTGTTTGATAGGCCTTTCCAGAGATAAATACAGAGTCTTGCTACAGAGTGGTCCCAGCTCAGGCCTTTCTTCCTATCCCTCCGCATTTCCCTCAGCCTTGCTCCACAAACAACCACATTACGTCTCCTTGGCCTAGAAATCTCAGGATCTGAGGTAGAATTTTCTTACCCTTATGCCAACTACTGTGTGCATCTTATCTGTCAAGTGAGAGTCAAATCGTGTGTTGACGTTTTCAGGTTCTACTCCCAGGAGTCCCCTTTCTAACTCACTCGCCCTGCATCCTGCGTTGATTGCCACTGTTCTAGTTTATGGCAACTGCATTAACGTAAAGGTGATGTTGGCTACCATTCTGCTCCTGCATAAGTAACTCAGTTTACTGACGCAAATAGACCGATTGTTTCATCGCTGTTTTCACTGTGTACATACAAAAGGGCACAAAGTGCATATGGTATGTTAATGTCGAAGTCACCTTATGGTTCTCTGACCGGTGAGTCCTTAGTCAGCAGAGAATTGCACTTTGAAATCAGTGTGCCTCAATAACCTTTCCCCAACCTATTATTTTTAGTGCTGGTCCCATTGGTCTGTTTCACAGATGCTTATATAAGCTGCATACATTTATTATTTGGTACATTAACGTTCTGCAGCACGAGCAATAGAATCATAATAACCACACTGACCCTCTTCCAAAAGCCTCGGGTCTAAGGGGACACCATTACCTCTCCAAAAAAGTAGAGGGTCTGGGCTGCCATTTATTCTCATCCACCCTACACTTCTGAGCATCCTACGGGGTTGCTGGTCAAGGTAACTTTGGCTGAGGCACCTGATTCCCTGCTAGACTATAAAAGTTAGAAGTGACAGGCCTACGGAGCCAGAACCAGCCCTAATGCAGCACATCACAGCAACAGCACAGAGGAAGGTGTAGGTTGAACAGTTAACAAAGTGCTAAAAACAGACTAGACAAGCCAGGCGCAGCGCTGTCTTAGCTGAGGCCTCTAAATGGAGGGCAGCCATTAGTAAAATTAATATGTCCTACATTGTGACACATTTAAGCTTTTAGATTAAATGCTATAAAACCTTCCAAAATGCTGTTTGTCCACAAGGGTGATTCTTTCCTTTAGCTAAGAACTCAGATTTATGAATTCTCAAAATTAGTGCATTACATCAGTATAATTTGGAAAGGAAAACGGGCAGCTGTTTTTGGTGACTTGAGCTATCTTTTGTTTTAAGATTTAAAACCAGAGGACTTCATAAACTGCAAGGCAGCAGAAATAATACTTCTGGCGCTTTGACAAACCCTGACATATTGAAACATTTCCCGAGTACCGCTTTATAACTGCCTATAATATTTGGAAATTATTTCTGCAACACGCACTATTTGTCACCAATTACAAACATCGTTTCTTGGGGTGAATTACAATGCAACCCCTGTTGACACCTCCCCATCGCCATTCTTCTGAGGTGGACTGGGAGCGCGTTCTACTCTTGCTCACCTGGCACAACGGGGTCTGCCATTTATGAAGCACAGTTTAAAAGTTTTCCAGTTGCCACTGATTGGGGATTGGCTGGTAAGGGACAGTATGACCTCCCAGATCATGCATTTGGTTAAGGAGAGGAGGAGTTTTTTTAATGTCACTGTTCATAGGTATGGTAGGGGACAAGTGATAACCCTACCCTCTTGGACCTTCACCATCAGCTTCAGAAAAGCAACTCATCAACTCTCGACCTGTGTTGTACACCATGAGTGATGTTGCTCAGCTACCATGTGTACAGACGCCCTCTCTGGCCAGTCTTCCTTCACCCACAGATGGACTCACGACCCTCTGGCCTCCCCAGTTTATTGACTACCCGCAATTTTTTGACGCAAAAGCAGCACAAACTTACAAAATACAGTTGTGTTTTGAAAGTTTGTGATGATTTGCGTCAAAAACGATGCAAATGCGGCGCTAAAAAGTGATAGAGCGGTCCGTAGTAATAATTTACCTGTGTTCGGACGCTCTTTAGGCCGATGAATCTTTTGACTAAGTGGGACTCTCTGTACTCTTATATCGATCAATTGCATCAAATCAATAAATAATAACGAACATAAGCAATACCTTGATCAACATAACACTTAACAATTAATCCAGAATATATTTCGGCGAACCCTGACCTTTCAGTCAGGAATAACCACACCAGTTTATTGCAAAGTTAGTGAATTTATTTCCCTATATTAACAAAGCTAGCACAATATATATGTGTCTCAACACCAAATGATAAACATAAATGAACATTAATAGCTGTCCATAGCGGCGAAACAGGTGCAATCTATGTAGCATTTGAATCACAAGGCATTCGATAATAGCAATGCAAATCACTAATACGATAATCTGTAGTGAACTAATTGCATACATTTAGTCAGCATAACAAGATCTCAAATTGCATCGTGCGACATAAGGAATCCTCGTCTAACCTCAAATTAGCATCGGCATGTGGGACTTCATGCAAAAACAATTTAGCAACATAAATTTAGAAAAACTCCTAACTAGGGCTCTTATCAAAATCAGCAGTTGGTTACCTAAAGGAAACACAATGCAATTTTACAATTTCCTTTCATATTTACCAATTACGATCAGCAACCAAGGAAGTCTTCGTCTCACAGGTACCGTTTCTTGATCAGCATGGGACGGGGCAAAAGGGGCAGGGGTGGACGGGGCAGTTGCCTCACGGCGGCAAGGTAAAACTAATACTTCATGTGAGGGATCAAAGTTAAAGTCTCTAGGGCAAGAATCATTTAACCCCTTAGCTGCTGGGCCTTTCCCCCCCCAGTGCTGAGCCCTTTTTTGGCTATTTGGGGTAGTTCGCGCTTAGGGCTTCATAACTTTTTGTCCACATAAGCTAACCACGCCAAATTTGCGTCCTTTTTTTCCAACATCCTAGGGATTCTAATGGTACCCAGAGTTGGTGGTTTCCCCTGGAGGAGACCAAGAAAATAGCCAAAATACAGTGAAAATTTAGTTTTTTCCAAAAAAATGGGAAAAAAGGGCTGCCGAAGAAGGCTTGTGGTTTTTTCCCTGAAAATGCCATCAACAAAGGGTTTCTGGTGCTAAAATCACTATCTTCCCACCTTTCAGGAACGGGCAGACTTGAATCAGAAAACCAAATTTTTCAACACAAATTTGGCATTTTACTGGGACATACCCCATTTCTACTATATTTGGTGCTTTCAGCCTCCTTCCAGTTAGTGATAGGAATGGGTGTGAAACCAATGCTGGATCCCGGAATGCTAAACATTTCTGAAAACTAGACAAAATTCTGAATTCAGCAAGGGGACATTTGTGTAGATCCTACAAGGTTTTCCTACAGAAAATAACAGCTGAAATAAAAAAATATTGAAATTGAGCTGAAAACAACAGCCATTTTACTTTATGTTTTACTCTGTAACTTTTTCCTGCGATGTCAGATTTCTGAAAGCAATATACCGTTTTGTCTGCTGGACTCTTCTGGTTGCGGGGATATAAAGGGCTTGTAGGTTCATCAAGAACCCTAGGTACCCAGAGCCAATAGATGAGCTGCACCCTGCAGTTGGTTTTCATTCTATACTGGGAATACAGCAATTCATTTGCTGAAATATGAAGAGTGAAAAAGAGGTATCAAGAAAACCTTTGCATTTCCAAAATGGGATCAAGATAAGGTTTTGAGGAGCAGTGGTTATTTGCACATCGCTGAATTCCGAGGTGCCCATACTAGCATGTGAATTGCAGGGCATTTCTCAAATAGACGTCTTTTTTACACACTCTCTTATATTTGGAAGGAAAAAATGTAGAGAAAGATAAGGGGCAATAACACTTGTTTTGCTATTCTGTGTTCCCCCAAGTCTCCCGATAAAAATGATACCTCACTTGTGTGGGTAGGCCTAGTGCCCGCGACAGGAAATGCCCCAAAACACAACATGGACACATCCTATTTTTTTTATAGAAAACAAAGCTGTTTTTTCCAAAGTGCCTACCTGTAGATTTTGGCCTCTAGCTCAGCCGGCACATAGGGAAACCTACCAAACCTGTGCATTTCTGAAAACTAGAGACCTAGGGGAATCCAAGGAGGGGTGACTTGCGGGGCTCGGACCAGGTTCTGTTACCCAGAATCCTTTGCAAACCTCAAAAAGTGGCTTAAAAAACAAGTTTTCCTCACATTTCGGTGACAGAAAGTTCTGGAATCTGAGAGGAGCCACAAATTTCCTTCCACCTGGCGTTCCCCCAAGTCTCCCGATAAAAATGATACCTCACTTGTGTGGGTAGGCCTAGCGCCCGCGACAGGAGAAGCCCCAAAGAGCAACGTGGACACATCCAAATTTTTGGAAGAAAACAGAGGTGTTTTTTGAGAAGTGCCTACCTGTAGATTTTGGCCTCTAGCTCAGCCGGCACCTAGGGAAACCTACCAAACCTGTGCATTTCTGAAAACTAGAGACCTAGGGCAATCCAAGGAGGGGTGACTCGCGGGGCTCGGACCAGGTTCTGTTACCCAGAATCCTTTGCAAACCTCAAAAAGTGGCTAAGAAAACAAGTTTTCCTCACATTTCGGTGACAGAAAGTTCTGGAATCTGAGAGGAGCCACAAATTTCCTTCCACCCGGCGTTCCCCCAAGTCTCCTGATAAAAATGATACCTCACTTGTGTGGGTAGGCCTAGCGCCCGCGACAGGAAATGCCCCAAAACACAACATGGACACATCCTATTTTTTTTATAGAAAACAAAGCTGTTTTTTCCAAAGTGCCTACCTGTAGATTTTGGCCTCTAGCTCAGCCGGCACATAGGGAAACCTACCAAACCTGTGCATTTCTGAAAACTAGAGACCTAGGGCAATCCAAGGAGGGGTGACTCGCGGGGCTCGGACCAGGTTCTGTTACCCAGAATCCTTTGCAAACCTCAAAAAGTGGCTAAGAAAACAAGTTTTCCTCACATTTCGGTGACAGAAAGTTCTGGAATCTGAGAGGAGCCACAAATTTCCTTCCACCCGGCGTTCCCCCAAGTCTCCCGATAAAAATGATACCTCACTTGTGTGGGTAGGCCTAGTGCCCGCGACAGGAAATGCCCCAAAACACAACATGGACACATCCTATTTTTTTTATAGAAAACAAAGCTGTTTTTTCCAAAGTGCCTACCTGTAGATTTTGGCCTCTAGCTCAGCCGGCACATAGGGAAACCTACCAAACCTGTGCATTTCTGAAAACTAGAGACCTAGGGGAATCCAAGGAGGGGTGACTTGCGGGGCTCGGACCAGGTTCTGTTACCCAGAATCCTTTGCAAACCTCAAAAAGTGGCTAAAAAAACAAGTTTTCCTCACATTTCGGTGACAGAAAGTTCTGGAATCTGAGAGGAGCCACAAATTTCCTTCCACCTGGCGTTCCCCCAAGTCTCCCAATAAAAATGATACCTCACTTGTGTGGGTAGGCCTAGCGCCCGCGACAGGAGAAGCCCCAAAGAGCAACGTGGACACATCCAAATTTTTGGAAGAAAACAGAGGTGTTTTTTGAGAAGTGCCTACCTGTAGATTTTGGCCTCTAGCTCAGCCGGCACCTAGGGAAACCTACCAAACCTGTGCATTTCTGAAAACTAAAGACCTAGGGCAATCCAAGGAGGGGTGACTCGCGGGGCTCGGACCAGGTTCTGTTACCCAGAATCCTTTGCAAACCTCAAAAAGTGGCTAAGAAAACAAGTTTTCCTCACATTTCGGTGACAGAAAGTTCTGGAATCTGAGAGGAGCCACAAATTTCCTTCCACCCGGCGTTCCCCCAAGTCTCCCGATAAAAATGATACCTCACTTGTGTGGGTAGGCCTAGCGCCCGCGACAGGAAACGCCCCAAAGCGCAACGTGGACACATCAAAATTTTTGGAAGAAAACAGAGGTGTTTTTTGAGAAGTGCCTACCTGTAGATTTTGGCCTCTAGCTCACCCGGCACCTAGGGAAACCTACCAAACCTGTGCATTTCTGAAAACTAGAGACCTAGGGCAATCCAAGGAGGGGTGACTCGCGGGGCTCGGACCAGGTTCTGTTACCCAGAATCCTTTGCAAACCTCAAAAAGTGGCTAAAAAAACAAGTTTTCCTCACATTTCGGTGACAGAAAGTTCTGGAATCTGAGAGGAGCCACAAATTTCCTTCCACCCGGCGTTCCCCCAAGTCTCCCGATAAAAATGATACCTCACTTGTGTGGGTAGGCCTAGCGCCCGCGACAGGAAACGCCCCAAAGCGCAACGTGGACACATCAAAATTTTTGGAAGAAAACAGAGGTGTTTTTTGAGAAGTGCCTACCTGTAGATTTTGGCCTCTAGCTCAGCCGGCACCTAGGGAAACCTACCAAACCTGTGCATTTCTGAAAACTAGAGACCTAGGGCAATCCAAGGAGGGGTGACTCGCGGGGCTCGGACCAGGTTCTGTTACCCAGAATCCTTTGCAAACCTCAAAAAGTGGCTAAAAAAACAAGTTTTCCTCACATTTCGGTGACAGAAAGTTCTGGAATCTGAGAGGAGCCACAAATTTTCTTCCACCCAGCGTTCCCCCAAGTCTCCCGATAAAAATGATACCTCACTTGTGTGGGTAGGCCGAGCGCCCGCGACAGGAAACGCCCCAAAGCGCAACGTGGACACATCCAAATTTTTGGAAGAAAACAGAGGTGTTTTTTGAGAAGTGCCTACCTGTAGATTTTGGCCTCTAGCTCAGCCGGCACATAGGGAAACCTACCAAACCTGTGCATTTCTGAAAACTAGAGACCTAGGGTAATCCAAGGAGGGGTGACTTGCGGGGCTCGGACCAGGTTCTGTTACCCAGAATCCTTTGCAAACCTCAAAAAGTGGCCAAAAAAACAAGTTTTCCTCACATTTCGGTGACAGAAAGTTCTGGAATCTGAGAGGAGCCACAAATTTCCTTCCACCCGGTGTTCCCCTAAGTCTCCCGATAAAAATTATACCTCACTTGTGTGGGTAGGCCTAGCGCCCGCGACAGGAAATGCCCCAAAACAGAACGTGGACACATCAAATTTTTTCATAGAAAACAGTGCCTACCTGTGGATTTTGGCCTCTAGCTCAGCCGGCACCTGGGGAAACCTAGCAAACCAGCACATTTTTGAAAACTAGAAACCCAGGGGAATCCAAGATGAGGTGACTTGTGGGGCTCGGACCAGGTTCTGTTACCCAGAATCCTTTGCAAACCTCAAAATGTGGCTAAAATACCACGTTTTCCACACATTTCGGTGACAGAAAGTTCTGGAATCTGAGGGGAGCCACAAATTTCCTTCCACCCAGCGTTCCCCCAAGTCTCCCGATAAATATGATACCTCACTTGTGTGGTTAGGCCTGGTGCCTGCGACAGGAATAGATCCCACAACGGTCAATGTTGGTCCTTACGTGAGGCAGCTGTTGACCCTGGGGTGATCCATTCCTGACACAGGCACTAGGTGTAGGCACTCAAGTGGGGTAGTGTTTTTATCAGGACAGGTGAGGAGTCACTGGGTGGTAGGAATGTTGTGGATCCCAGCATATTCCTGTAGTTTGTGTGACAGAAATGGGAGAAAAATAGAGTTTTTTTTCAACATTTCAGCTTTGCAGGGTATTCTGGGTAAGAAAACTTTGGGGAATCCACACAAGTCACACCTTTGTGGACTCCCCCGAATGTCTAGTTTCCAGAAAGGTTTGGGTTTAGTGTGTTTCTCTATATGGCCGCCGAATCCAGGACAAAAACACAGGTGCCTGCCTTACAAAACCAGTTTGTTTTGCCATAGACAATTTTGATGTCTCCACAATATGATTTGGGTGGTGGAATTTGGGGCTGAACTAAATTGGTGAGCTCCCAAGAGAGCACTCTCTCTCTGCTTGCCGCCGCATTCACCTGCTCTCTGGGTTGGCCTAACCCACTATTACCCAGTTGCACGAACAGCTTGCGAAGGGACAGCAGGACTGTCCTCATCACCTCCCTCATAATGTACTGGAAGAGGAGTTTTCGAATGGGACTCCTCTGACTGAAAAATCACTCCCAGAGTCTGCGCCATTGTCCTATCCCTCAGATGCTGTCTCAGTATCTGATGTCTCAGTCTCTGATCCTATGTCAGAGCGGTCCTCTATAACCCGAGTGCAGGCAGCAGTCATCCATCAAGATGCCATCTCTGCTATTGGCTAAACTGTTGCTCTAAAACACTAGCCTACGTAGACAGTCACAAAATCGATGGTGTGTGTGAGATACGTGCAACAGTAGAGGCCACCTTACCTGCGCTTCTTCCCTCAATCAGCACGTACTTTCAAGACACTCAAAAAACACCTTGTCACATACCATTCGTCACAGTCTTTAGCACCTCCTGCGCCCAGTCCAACAATCATTATTGGTGCTCCCACTCCCTCCTCCTCGGATTCCCTCATTACCACCCAGCAAAAGTGCCCTTCATCTCTCCATAGACTTTACTAATGTACTCAGCTATTTACATAAAATACAGATGTGCTCTTTGCAGTAGGCATATAAACCTTCTGCGCTTCTTTATGGCACTAAAACTGCCACTAGACAAGTCGGACCCTTTTCCCCCCAGGGAAACCACACACATATTGACAAAAGTGATGTATATATGACAGCCAACCACCTGAAACTCAACTCAAGCAAAACCGAAATAATCCTCTTTGGCCCTCACCAAAAAAACCTGGGACCCCCCCATGGTGGCCCACCACGCTAGGCCCTGCACCCACCCCCGCCAACTACGCACGCAACCTCAGCATCATCCTAGACTCCTCCCTCTCTATGACCCAACAAATCAACGCTCTTACCTCCTCATGCTTCAACAAACTCCGTATACTGAAAAACATTCAAATGGATCCCCACAGAGACCAGAAAAACTGTCACTCACGCACTCATCAGCAGCAGGCTTGATTACAGAAACGCCCTCTACGCCGGCACCACTCTAAAACTCAAGTGCAAACTACACGCATCCAGAACTCAGCAGCACGACTCATCCTCGACCTCCACCGACACGAACACATCTCTCCACACCTCAAATCCCTCCACTGGCTCCCCATTGACAAAAGGATCACCTTCAAGATCCTCATCCTCACACACAAATCACTCCACAACACAGGCCCTGCCTACCTCAACGAGAGTCACCTTCCACACCCCCACACGAAACGTCCGTTCAGCTGACCTCTCTCTCGCCTCTGACCCCCGCATCAAACACACCACCACCGGGGGCAGATCCTTCTCCTACATTGCACCCAAAACATGGAACGCACTCACAACCCACATTCGCAAGACCCAAAACCTACTTCTTTTCAGGAAGGGCCTCAAAACCTGGCTTTTTGAACAGTGAACCTCCTAGCCCCTTTCCCTCCCCCCGTCCCTCCCCCCAGCGCCTTGAGACCCTCACAGGTGAGTAGCGCGCTTTATAAATCTCTTTGATACAGATCTACCTATATATATATATATAAATATATATCTACATAGATATATCTATAGATATATCCATGTACCTAGATATATCTATCTACATAGATATATATATATATAGATATATACATATATTTTTTTTTAGTTGTTGTATGGTTTCCTGCCCACGGACGACCCCCTGTCATTTCATTTTTTTTTGTTGAAAAAAAAAAAAATCCCCTGGGGGGGCGATCGCGCCACCCCCCCCAGGGGGCACCTACCTTTTTTTTTTTTAAAGAAAATTATGCCGGGGGGGGGCGGCCCGTTTTCCGGGGGGGGGGGCCGCCCCCCAAAAGTGAAATCCCTGGTGTCTAGTGGGGTTTCCTGGCCCCCGATCGCAGCTGTGCTGCGATCGGGGGCCAGGAAACCATTTCAGAAGGCCTCATAAGAAAGGGGAGACTCTCCCCTTTCTTACGAGGCCTTCTGAAACTGTTTCTGGCCCCCGATCGCAGCACAGCTGCGATCGGGGGCCAGAAACAGTTTCAGAAGGCCTCGTAAGAAAGGGGAGAGTCTCCCCTTTCTTACGAGGCCTTTTCAAAATGTTTCCTGACCCCCCCGATCGCAGCTGTGCTGCGATCGGGGGAGCCAGGAAACCTGAAAGTGTTTCCTGGCCCCCGATCGCAGCACAGCTGCGACCGGGGGCCAGGAAACACTTTCAGGAAGGCCTCGTAAGAAAGGGGAGTGTCTCCCCTTTCTTACGAGGCCTTCCCGAACGTGTAAAAGGCCGTTTTCCCCATGAAAGCAGGAAGCGGCCGCAAGGCTGCTTCCTGCTTTCATGGGGAAAACACCTTTGCAACGTCAGCGCGCCTCGCTGTGCTGCGATCGGGGGCCAGGAAACACTTTCAGGAAGGCCTCGTAAGAAAGGGGAGACTCTCCCCTTTCTTACGAGGCCTTCCCGAACGTGTAAAAGGCCGTTTTCCCCACGAAAGCAGGAAGCGGCCGCAAGGCTGCTTCCTGCTTTCATGGGGAAAACACCTTTGCAACGTCAGCGCGCCTCGCGGCGCGCTGACGTCACAAAGGGGCGGGTGGGGGGCGGGGGGAGACACGGTAGCTTCCGTGTCTCCCGGGGGGAAAAAATAAATAAAAAGTATTGCCCAGGGGGCACCTACCTTTTTTTTTTTTAAAGAAAATTATGCCGGGGGGGGGGGGCGGCCCGTTTTCCGGGGGGGGGGCCGCCCCCCAAAAGTGAAATCCCTGGTGTCTAGTGGGGTTTCCTGGCCCCTGATCGCAGCTGTGCTGCGATCGAGGGCCAGGAAACCGTTTCAGAAGGCCTCATAAGAAAGGGGAGACTCTCCCCTTTCTTACAAGGCCTTCTGAAACTGTTTCTGGCCCCCGATCGCAGCACAGCTGCGATCGGGGGCCAGAAACAGTTTCAGAAGGCCTCGTAAGAAAGGGGAGAGTCTCCCCTTTCTTACGAGGCCTTTTCAAAATGTTTCCTGACCCCCCCGATCGCAGCTGTGCTGCGATCGGGGGAGCCAGGAAACCTGAAAGTGTTTCCTGGCCCCCGATCGCAGCACAGCTGCGACCGGGGGCCAGGAAACACTTTCAGGAAGGCCTCGTAAGAAAGGGGAGACTCTCCCCTTTCTTACGAGGCCTTCCCGAACGTGTAAAAGGCCGTTTTCCCCATGAAAGCAGGAAAACACCTTTGCAACGTCAGCGCGCCGTCACAAAGGGGCGGGTGGGGGGCGGGGGGAGACACGGTAGCTTCCGTGTCTCCCGGGGGAAAAAATAAAATAAAAAATAAATCCTCGGGTGCGACGCACCCGAGGATTTATTAATGCCCTTCCTGGTGTCGGCCACTGGTCGTGACCCGCACCAGGGAGGGTGTGTGGGCGTCGGCCAGTGGCCGACGCCCGCACTTAAGAGGTTAAAGTCTCTTTCTCTCGATTAGAGAAAGCATCAAAGTCTCTTTCAAAATGGCGTCGCAGCGAAGTGGGCCATAATAGCTACGAAGTCTGCAAAATGGCGGGTATCGAGCTGGTAATGGCCGTAATGATCTCATTTCTTCTCGTGCACCTGGGTTTTATAGACAACAGTTCAAATCCAGTAGGGTCTCCATTGGAGGGTTCATAGGTTAGCTTCAAATTGTCCAATCAAAAACGACAGTTCTCAAGCTTTTACTTAAGCATACATTATCCTTGGAGATGGGTACGCAAGTTGCAACATTTTATACCAATTAACTCACTTTCAGAGCCTCCATTGTCCGCACCTGCAAATCGACCTTGGAGTAAAGAGAAAATATGCCAGGCTGGCACGAAACTTTAAGATAAGCATGTGAACGATCTCAGTGGAAAAATACAGCTTCAAGCAAAATACACGTTTAATAGCACATTGGAAAAATACGAGCATCTAAACCGTGAGACCGGGCAATTAGGCCAAAGCCTCCACTAAAGTTATGCTAAGCTAAAGCATTTCAAACAAGCAAATCGTAGCACACGTTTATGATTATGTCGGATTAGTGCAATTCTAATACACCACGTTATATAAAGCACGCTTATAAATGTTGGCAAACTACTCTGAGGGCACATTTTGTCCCCGTACAATCTTTATTAGTTCGGTTAAAGTCACACATGATTATTTCAACACTACGTTTAAGCGCTAATAAATGTAAAACCTTCATTTTCTGCTTCATCAATCCCTCCTCTGATGACTACTTGTCATCACACAAATCATGCCCACAAATTTTATTCCATTAAAATTCTGTCAGTTCTCTTTTCCTTTTAGTTCCCCTAGTTTGCGCTTTGTATTCTTCTGCCATTCTTTTCATAATTTTCTCTTCTTTTCTTCTCTTAATTCTTTCCATAATCATTATTATTCCCCTTTTTATTCCCCAAATTCCAAATATGCAAATTATCACTATTAATATTCCCTCTATTATTTTTAACAATATTCCATTCCAAATTCCCCCAATCCAATGTCCCACTGAAGCAAGTCCTTTTCCAACCTTCTCCCACACTCCTGGTTCTTTCAGTTCCTTCAAATCTGCACTCTCTTTTGTTAGATTAGCAAGCATAGTTTTAATTTTCACACTATTGTCTGGAATATAAGTACAACAGTGGCGCGCACCAAGCATTTTGCAAACGCCACCATCCTTTGCTAAAAGAATGTCTAAAGCAAGCCTATTTTGAAGAGTCATAGCTCTTTCCGCTGCAAGTTCAGCATCTATCAGGATTATAGCACCTGAAAACTTTGTCAACATGTTATCCACTATAGTAGACAATTTTCTTATTTTGATGGAATTCAGCACAACTCCCAATGAAGGAATCATGGCTCCAAATATATCTCCTACCACAGCAGCTGCGGTCTCTCGCTTCTGGATACGATGGAATCCAGATGTCTTTTGAATCATCGATAGGTCATCCAGTTGATAAACCTTTGGGAACACTATGCCCAAATAACTTCTCCCCCACCATCCCCTTGGAAGACGATAATAGGCATTATACCCACAAATGTAATATACACCTGGAATGACAGGGTCAAGTCCGTCCATCATGAATGTCCATTTGGCCTTAAAGATAAACGTATGTTTACACTCACTCGCTCCTACAAAAATGTTGTCATAATAAGATTCACCTCGATATATACAAAATTTCCCTACATGCCAAGCATCTAAAGCTATTCTCCCTTGTGTCTTTATTGCGGCAAAATCATAATTATCTACTGAAGTCCTCTTATGTAGCTCTTTTTCTAGTTTCGCATTCATTTGTGCCCTTCTATCATCTGTGCGATCTAAAAAGCTTATTTCTACTGCAGAGAGCGAGCAGGTAAGGTTTTCCCTATGAGCGTGAGCCGTTTCAAAAGGTTGCATTGGCTCGAAAAATTCCCTCATTATTTTAGCATCCCAATCTTTAGCAATCTGGCTTAGCTGCGCTATTATAGGAACATATGCAAAGGTAACATCATAATTTGAGTAAAAATACTGTATGTTAGTTTGACCATAAAACCTAGACATTACTATACTACATGTAATCCCGTATGTAAGAGGCATGTGGTGATATGTCACCCCTTCCTTCACTGATGTCGGTATCTGTGTACACACATAACAATCTTTCGCATCCATAGTCTCAACATATTCTGTTAGCAAGCGATAGAAAACATTATAC
This sequence comes from Pleurodeles waltl, assembly GCF_031143425.1. NCBI lineage: Eukaryota > Metazoa > Chordata > Amphibia > Caudata > Salamandridae > Pleurodeles > Pleurodeles waltl. Next base: position 731,745,450 of record NC_090443.1, read on the forward strand.
GAAAGCTCTTTCTTATCGTGCAAGAGTCTCTCATCCAATGCTAGTCTTTTCAATGCGGTTAGTTCAGTGACAGTAACAGGAGCAAAAGTAGAAGCAGCAATTCTCTCATTCTCACCCTTTCCATGCATCCCAAGCACAATTGCCATTATTATTAGTACACATGCAATTATCAAGCCTATACACACATATTTACAATATTTCTTTCTATTGTTTTGCGTCATGATCTGTATAGAATCAGAGAGTTAGAAGCACCTATAAATGAAACTATTTAGCAATTCAGTTACAAAGCTGAACGAGCACAATGTTCACACAGTTTTCTTCAAGAGGCCAGTCACTTATCGGTTAGCAGCATTTGTCTCAATTCGGCAATAACTCAGTCTTTATCAATTCAGCAAGTGTCTCATCCGGTTTAGCAATGTCTCAGCTGGTTGTTTTGTTTCACGCTAGATTGTAGCAAGCAATGTCATTTATCACCCTTTCAATCAACACTGTCCATAAAACTTTTCTTTTCTATTGGTATCTCTTCCTCTTCTTCGTTCTCGATGCTTAGAGATACAAACTCGTCAGTCCAATCGTCATTGACTGCATATGCCCATTCAGGACCGGAATATCTCCTGTTTGGTATCCTTTTCCTTTTCAATTTTGCTTCTCTTTTTGATTCTGCTTCGCTGGTACTTTCCTCTTTTGTCAAGTCCTTTTCTTCACTTGAGGTTGGTACCACGACAGACACTTCCTTTCTTTTCTCTTTCACTTTTGGCCTTTCTCCGTCGTTCAAACCTTCTCCAGTCCTTTGTTTTATTGGTGATATACTTAGTCTTCTCTTCGCACCATGTCCATTTGTTGGACCTGCGACCTTTTCTGTAGAAGTTTGAACCTTTTCGTTCTGTTCTGCCTTGTCCCCTCCTTCTGGGGAATCAATCACGTTCTCTTTTTCTTTTTCTATACCATCTGCTTCTGGGAAAGCCCTCCTCTGATTAGGCTCTCCTGCTTTTTCACCTTCTTCGAGCCCTTCGTCACCGTTACTTTCGTCAGGCTCTGTATCACTTTCAGCTGCTTCAGGTTCTTTGTCACCTTCAGCTGCTTCAGGCTTTTTGCTACCGTCAGCTGCTTCAGGCTCTTTGTCACCTTCAGCTTCTTCGTCGCTGTCTGAACTTTCTCCTTGGTCTTCCCCAAGTGAGTCTGTCTCTTCGTCCTCCAATAATATCTCTCTCTCTCCTGCTTCTGCCTGTCCGCTTTCAGTTCGGTTTTGTTCTGTCTCAGCACTCAGCACGGTTTTATCAGGCACTGGCAGTTTTAGCGCTTCAACTTCCTCATCTGTGGGACACAACACTTTCTTTGTGTGACTGGCGTGAATCCAGTTGGGAACCCCCGCACACTTCACAGCAGTAGTTGTCGTCAGGATCACTTGGAAAGGGCCTTTCCAACGGGGTTCCAGACACGACTTCCTCACGTGCTTCTTTACCACGACCCAGTCACCTGCTTTCAGTGCGTGTCCTGGACCTTGGATCGGTGGCAAGGTGGTTGCTTCCACCTGGTGAGAGAAAGAGCGAACCACGGCAGCCAGACCCTTGCAGTAGTCTAACACCATATCATCTGTAATATTCAAAAGCGCGTTTGCGGGAACTGCAGGAAGTCTCATAGCCCTGCCCATGAGAATTTTGTGCGGAGACAATCCAGTCTTTCTATCAGGGGTGTTTCTCATTGACATTAGCACTAAGGGCAATGCGTCAGGCCATTTCAAGTTTGTCGATGCACATATTTTCGCCATTCTTGATTTCAGTGTACCATTCATCTGCTCCACCAATCCTGATGCTTCAGGGCGATAGCTACAATGCAGTTTCTGCTCAATGTTCAGCGCTTCGCAAAGTAACTTTATCACCTCGTTATTGAAGTGACTTCCACTATCTGATTCTAAAGAGATCGGGAATCCGAAACGTGGTATTAACTCTCTCAACAATAGCTTTGCAACTGTAAGGCTGTCATTTCTACGTGTGGGGTATGCCTCAATCCAGTGACTAAAAATGCACACAATCACCAACACATACTTCAGACCCCCATGCACAGGCATCTCGATGAAGTCCATCTGCATTCGACTAAATGGCCCACTGGCCCTGCCAATGTGGCTGGCGTTCACAACTGTTCCTTTTCCTGGGTTCATCTGCTGGCAAGTGACACATCGATGGCAAACTGCTTCTGCAGCTTGACGAAATCTGGGGTTAAACCAATCAGTTTTGAACAATCTTATCATGGCATCTCTCCCTAGGTGAGCTTGCCCATGATAGAACCGCGCAAGCTGTGATAAGAGACTGTTTGGCAAAACAAATTTTCCCTCATTTGAAACCCAAAACTCGTCTGGTCTCTTTATACATTGTGATTTAATCCAGGAATCTCTTTCATCCTCCCTGACATTATTTTGTAATGCTTTTAATTCATCTATTGTATCTACGACCTTCAAGGCAAATGCTTCAGCTTGTTTGAGTTCTGGTTCACTTATCGAATTCCATTCATCTCTGAGTAATATACAATTCAAGGCACAAAATCTTGCGACTTGATCCGCATATGCATTTCCCAGAGAAACATAGGTGGTCATTCTGACCCTGGCGGTCTTTGACCGCCAGGGCGGAGGACCGCGGGAGCACCGCCGACAGGCCGGCGGTGCTCCAATGGGGATTCCGACCGCGGCGGTAAAGCCGCGGTCGGACCGGCACCACTGGCGGGGTCCCGCCAGTGTACCGTGGCCCCATTGAATCCTCCGCGGCGGCGCAGCTTGCTGCACCGCCGCGGGGATTCCGACCCCCCCTACCGCCATCCAGATCCCGGCGGTCGGACCGCCGAGATCCGGATGGCGGTAGGGGGGGTCGCGGGGCCCCTGGGGGCCCCTGCAGTGCCCATGCCACTGGCATGGGCATTGCAGGGGCCCCCGTAAGAGGGCCCCTACATGTATTTCACTGTCTGCTGCGCAGACAGTGAAATACGCGACGGGTGCAACTGCACCCGTCGCACAGCTTCCACTCCGCCGGCTCGATTCCGAGCCGGCTTCATCGTGGAAGCCTCTTTCCCGCTGGGCTGGCTGGCGGTCTGAAGGCGACCGCCCGCCAGCCCAGCGGGAAAGTCAGAATTACCGCCGCGGTCTTTCGACCGCGGAACGGTAACCTGACGGCGGGACTTTTGCGGGCGGCCTCCGCCGCCCGCCAAGGTCAGAATGAGGGCCATAGTCCTGTCCTTTTGTATGAGCACTGCACTTTACCACTGCAACTTCGGCTGGCACTTGGATGGCGTGTAACAATTCCCTTATCCTCTCCCCGTTCTTCACTGGGGATCCTGAAGAAGTCAGGAAACCTCTCTGTGACCATAGTTGTCCAAAGTCATGCACAATCCCAAACCCGTATTGACTATCAGTGTAAATGGTGACTTTCATCAATGCAGACAGTTGACATGCTCTTGTAAGGGCTACAAGTTCTGCTACTTGTGCAGAATAGACTCTTTGAAGCCATCCCGCTTCCAAGACCCCCGTTACAGTACATACAGCGTATCCTGCTTTCAAAATCCCCATCCCGTCTCTTAGATATGAACCATCAACAAAAAGAATTTGGTCATTTTCATCAAGCTTAGTATCCTTAATGTCCGGTCGAGGTTTTGTGCAAAATTCAGTCACCTGAAGGCAGTCATGCTCGACGTCTTCAGCGTTCTCAATTTCAGCATTTTCTTCAGGGAGCAAGGTTGCTGGATTCAACATAGTGCACCTTTTCAGCTGCACATTCGGTGAGCCCAGAATTATCGTTTCATACCTTGTGAGTCTTGCTCCGGTCATGTGTTGCGTTCGGGAGCGGGTCAAAAGTATTTCAACTGAGTGAGGGACCATGACTGTTACTGGGTGTCCCATCACTATTCCTTCACTCTGAGTGAGGCTGATACCAACTGCTGCTACGGCGCGCAGACACCCTGGGAGTGCTGCTGCGACCGGATCCAAAGTAGCTGAAAAATACGCTACTGGTCTGTTTACGCCACCATGGGCTTGAGTCAAGACAGACAAAGAACATGCATCACGTTCGTGGCAAAACAATGTGAAAGGCTTTGTATAGTCAGGCATACCTAAAGCTGGAGCCCTGCACATGCACTCTTTCAATTCAACAAAAGCATCCATCTCATCTCCTTTCAGTTCAATTTGATCCAAGGCATCCTTCTGGGTCAGTTTCAGTAAAGGCTTCGCTAGAGTTGAGAAGTTGGGAATCCACTGGCGACAGTAACCCACCATTCCCAAAAACTTCCTCACCTCCCTCCTTGTCTTTGGTGGACTCATTTGAAGTACACTCCTTATTCTTTCCTTCATTATTCTCCGTGACCCTTTCTCTATCTGGTGACCCAAGTATTTCACTTTCTTCTGACAGAACTGCAATTTGGAAGGAGACACCTTGTGTCCATTCCTTCCCAAATGGTTCAACAGAGCAATGGTATCGGCTGTGCAGCCACTTTCTGTCTTTGATGCAACCAGTAAGTCGTCAATGTACTGTACTAGGGTTGACTCGAATGGCAATTCTAACTCTTCCAAGTCTTTCTTTAGAATCTGATTGAAGATTGACGGTGACTCAGAAAACCCTTGAGGAATTCGACACCAACTGTACACTCTGTCTAGGAATTTGAAACAAAAGAGGAATTGGCTGTCCTCATGAAGAGGCACAGAAAAGAATGCTTGTGACAAATCGATGACTGAGAACCACTCAGCATCGCAAGGGACCTGGAACATTATCACAGCTGGATTCGGTACTACTGGGCAACATTTGACTATGATGTCATTTATTTTCCTTAAGTCCTGCACAAGTCGGACCTTTCCACTCGGCTTTATTAGTCCCATTATTGGTGAATTACATGGACTGCTTAACACCTCTTTCAGTACTCCCTGTTTTACAAATTCGTCAATAAGTTAAGCAACTTTCATGAGGGTGTCTTGTGCCATGTGGTATTGTGGGGTCTGGGGAAAGATTGCATTGGGCTTTACAGTCACTTTCACTGGTTCCACTCCTTTCATCAATCCCACCTCTTTCCCTGTCATATCCCACACTTCCTTTCCGACTGTCTCCCGTAATTCAGCTGGAATATCTTCTTCAGTTATCATCGGGAAAGGACAAATCAGAGGATACTCTTCATCTACCGTTTCCATCTCATCCCCCTCTACACTGTCCTCTTCTTCCCCATCACTGCTCGTCTGGATTGTTATTCCTTCGTTCGAACACATGATCGAACAACCCAATTTGCACAATAGGTCTCTTCCTAACAGTGCTATCGGGCTTGAGTCACATACCACAAACTGATGTACCCCTTGATAGTTACCGATGCTGACTGGTACCGGATCTGTTATTGGGTTCGTCAGGTGCCTGTTTGCTACTCCCACCACTTGAACTGTCCTCCCTGAGAGTGGCAAATTTGGTACTTCACTACTCTTAACAGTTGAACGTGTGGCTCCCGTGTCAACCAAGAATGAAACACGATGACCCATTACTCTTCCCTCTACGTACGGACCCTTTTGATCAACTTCCAAGGATGCTGCAAGCACACAATCTCCTTCTTCTTCTGAGCTTTCACTCTCCCATACATTGTTTATTCCACTCTCACTGTGTAGTGGGAACTGTTGTACGGTGCCATTTGTACTCATTACCTGACCCGAGACCTGTGGAGGAACCATCACTTGCTGCTGACTCATTGGTGCCAAAGGTATTTGCATTTGCTGATTAGGTACCATGGGTAACTGCTGTTGCATTGGCTGCATTTGCGTCATCTGCATACGAGGCATCTGCATCTGCTGCGGCTGCATAGGTTGCAATCCCTGCAATTGATTTATGGTCTGAAAATTTGTGTTTGGACCTCTCATTTTCGGTCCCCTCATTGTCTGAAATGCATTGACATCATTGTTTTGCTGACCAACACCTACACCTGCACCTGCACCTTCCTGCACCACCATCGGGCACTCGCGTTTCCAATGACCGACGATTCCGCACACGTGACACGGCATCACCTTCTTCATTGCCTGCACACCCGTCACAACAGTGTTCAAATCCGGACCATTATTCGCAAAACCTCCTCTGCCTCTGCCTCTGGCCTGTGGCTGAAACGCCATATTTCCCTGCAACTGCGGCTGCGGTTGCGGTATCTGCTGTTGGAACCCTTGCAACCCTTGCAGACCTTGCAAACCTGTCTGAGCTGCCTTAAGCTGCATCATCATCACCTTCTCTTTCAACCTTTTCTGTTTCACTTCAATTTCGTCGCTACAGTATTTCGCATAATTCAAGACTTCGTCAATCGGTTTAGACTGCCAGCAAATCAAATGCGACTTTATCATCTGACTTATCTCTGGCCTCAGCCCTTCCACAAATCTAAACACAAAATGAAGCATGTCCTTCGCCTCTATTGTTTCCGTGCCACTGTAGTTCTTAAACGCCTTCAACAACCTCTCATAGTAACTATGAATCGATTCTTTAGCCTCTTGGGCAGTTCGATCAATCTTCTGCCAATCCACATTTTTCGCGGCAACCTTCGTCTTCAAATGCTCAATCACCTTATAGTACAAGCTCATCACCATAGGTGATGGTGCACCCGTCTCCCTGTCTCTCTCTGGTTCACTTGTCGGCCAACCTACAGCTCTTTTGCAATCCTCCCACAAATCTGCCGGAACCACAATCTCAAAGAGAGTATTCAGGTCTTCCCAGAGGCATTTTGCAAGCTTCACAAACCTATCAGTCTGTTGATACCATTCAATCGGCTTCTCTCTCAGTTTGGGAAAATCGTCCGTAAAAGACTGAATATCGCTTCTGTGCCATGGTACATGTATTAATTTTCCCCCTGCTGTCTCCCTCATTGGTAACATGGTTACTGTCTCGCTGCTTTGTGGTCTTTTCTCATTATGCTCTGTAGCACTGTCCCTCCTCTTTTCCTTTCTCTTTACCCACCTGCTTTCCCACTTGTCTAAGCACCTCCATACTTGTGCACTCTGCAGCAATTCTCTAAGGTGTGCCTTCATGCCTGCTGACCTCATGTGTTCAAAATCTGTGGTCCCAAAATCCAACCTATAGCTCCTGCTCAAGTATTTCATCTTGTCTATATCAACCCCGTTTTTGTCAGCTACTTCTTGCAAGCTTTTGTGTACCTTGTTCACTTCTTTTGTTATCCTGGGACATAGATACCTCAGCTCTTCTTCCGAGTAGGACTCTAACCTATTCACACCCATAGTCCCTTCCACCAATTCTTGTACTTCCATGTTCAACCTCATCATATTCAGATAATCTTCTCCCTTCCCACTGTCCGAGCTTTGTGTGGAATTTAGGCTGTTGAACCATTGTGTCAGCTGTTGCGCATTCAACCCCATCAGTGTAGCGTTCACATCGACTGCCATTGATGGTTGCGGCAACTTTTCAGTGTTCGATGTTAGAGGTATTATCAGGGGGGGGCTCGACCTCACAAGTGTTGACTGAGCACATATGGGACTAAACTCCATCAGGGATCCGGGTCCAGTTGGCTGAGCCGCTATCGGAGTTATCCCTGGAGTGTTTTCTATGCACCTCCTTTCTGTCCCGTTCTGCAGCATTGATCCCTGACCGCTCATACCTAAATTAGGCTGACTGTACAGAGGTACCGGTGGACCTACAGTAATTGGTAGTGATATCGCATCTGGGTTTTGTCCATTTCCCATGTTCTGTGGCATGTTCATTCCCACACCATGGGTCATCATTGCCGGCATGCCCATCTGACTCCCCGTCATCTGAGCATGTGCGTTTCCCCCCTGCATCTGCTTTTGAGGCATCAAAAACTGAGTTGATTCAGCTTGTGCCAATGTCTGGTTGTGACCATTCTGTACTCCCCTTACGGTTTGTTCTAGAATCATTCCTCCACTGTTGTCACTGCTGTAGTACCCTGGCATCTGCGGCTGATAATTTTCTGCTGGTTTCAACATGGGCACATCTGGATATATTCTCCTAACCTGCGGTATCTGCGGGGTGAACAATAAACTCGGGTCCTTAGATCCCGATGACGCTCCTGAACTCTGGGTTTCACTGTTCCGTACCGGTGCCGGAGGGGCAGAACTGGTACTTGGACCTTGTCCACTCTCCGCATAAGGTGGTGGACGGTCGTTCAGCAATTGCATTATCAACTCCTCATCCTCTAACTCCTCTTCTCTTCTCAACTTTTCCTCGTCCTCTCTATCCTTGGAACACTTCCTGTCTGTCTTACAGGTAGCTTTCTTACCTGTCTCCTCTTCTTCCTTAGTAATTGCGGGAAACAGTTTTATTCCCTGCAATACATCTGACCTCCACACCTTCGTGCATTATCCCACCTAGCATCCGCTAGTGTCTTTTCTACCTTCCTTATCCTGTTCTCGAACTTATTTTGCTGTTGCTGTCTGGCCATTAGTTCCCAAATCGCTAGAGCCTCAAACTGGGCTGGCCTTGGAGGCACCTTCATGTCGTACATCGTGAATCTCAAATTCTCTAGGATCCTTATATTGAATGTCCCATGTATCGGGAACGCTACGCTCCCATGTTTCTTTGTCAGCTTGTGCCATTGCTTTAGCCAAAGACACGGAGCTACCCCCTTCTCTTCCATTACAATGTAAGCTGGTGTACCTTCGGGTGGCGTCTCTTCTCCTACGCTCGCTTTAATGTAAGACTCCCCCTTCATCGCACTCCTTAATGCTTTAAAAAATTTCATTTTCTCGTCTTTTATTTCACAAAATTTGTAATCAATAGGTGACTTTAATTCCCGGAATACTCTTCGCTTGCCTTTCCCCTTCCAATCGAGCCCCACGGACTGCGTCCAATCCGTGCGTGACCCTTCTCTCCAACCAACCTATCCCAGCGCGGCTCCTAGTGACGTCACACTCACACACACTGCAGCTGACAAAGCCTCGCGGCTAGTCTTCCTTCACTCAGCTCCTCTCGTAACAACTTCTTGCATGTATCGCGAGCTACAAAAAAAAAATAAAACAGATCTGTCGGTTTACTACAGGAAGGGTAACACTATCGCTTCAGGACCTTAGTGACTTTTCACTAGCCTCGGCCGCTATTCCGTCTTTCTCGATCCCCACGTTCGCAAGCAAATCTGACCCGCAGACCTACTCTCAACTTGTCAATGATCTGTTCTAGTGCACTTAGAATCTTGTCAAAGCCCGAAGTCGAAGTTTCTTTCACTCCCTTACACACGTACCGACTTGTTGACCACGCCCGATCAACCTACTAAACCGCCCAGACCACAACATGGATCAACATACTCCGGAGTCTCTTGACCTCGCAGGGCCCGTCTCAACAACAACAACCACGTGGACCTTTTTATGCACGAAGCGCCACATGCACATGAAGTTCGACGACTTCCCTACTCTCACACTCGGAGTCGCACCTCTGCTATTTCTATGAAGTTCGACGACTTCTCTACTTCTACACTCGGAGTCGCACCTCCGCTATCCTCTAAAAAAGAAAAAAAAATCCTCGCAACCTTTTCACACACCCTGCGGCAATAAGCTGTGCAAGCGCAAAACCCTAACTTCACTCATACCATCACTAGTACCACCAACGCCGAATCCACACCTCCATTCTCTCCATTCGCAAGCTCCGAGATCCCGGGAAAGTCGCGGTGGACCTAGCCCATCATCATTCTGTCAATCTATTTTATCCAAGAAAAATCTATTTCAACTTCTCGAGTGGGGTCTCAAAATGCGTAACCGTTAATTCAACACCATGTACTTTAAGAGTACAGGGTCCCAAAAGACGAAACCGTCCTCTGCTACCATCTACTGATAGAGCGGTCCGTAGTAATAATTTACCTGTGTTCGGACGCTCTTTAGGCCGATGAATCTTTTGACTAAGTGGGACTCTTATATCGATCAATTGCATCAAATCAATAATTAATAACGAACATAAGCAATACCTTGATCAACATAACACTTAACAATTAATCCAGAATACATTTCGGCGAACCCTGACCTTTCAGTCAGGAATAACCACACCAGTTTATTGCAAAGTTAGTGAATTTATTTCCCTATATTAACAAAGCTAGCACAATATATATGTGTCTCAACACCAAATGATAAACATAAATGAACATTAATAGCTGTCCATAGCGGCGAAACAGGTGCAATCTATGTAGCATTTGAATCACAAGGCATTCGATAATAGCAATGCAAATCACTAATACGATAATCTGTAGTGAACTAATTGCATACATTTAGTCAGCATAACAAGATCTCAAATTGCATCGTGCGACATAAGGAATCCTCGTCTAACCTCAAATTAGCATCGGCATGTGGGACTTCATGCAAAAACAATTTAGCAACATAAATTTAGAAAAACTCCTAACTAGGGCTCTTATCAAAATCAGCAGTTGGTTACCTAAAGGAAACATAATGCAATTTTACAATTTCCTTTCATATTTACCAATTACGATCAGCAACCAAGGAAGTCTTCGTCTCACAGGTACCGTTTCTCGATCAGCATGGGACGGGGCAAAAGGGGCAGGGGTGGACGGGGCAGTTGCCTCACGGCGGCAAGGTAAAACTACTACTTCATGTGAGGGATCAAAGTTAAAGTCTCTAGGGCAAGAATCATTTAAAGTCTCTTTCTCTCGATTAGAGAAAGCATCAAAGTCTCTTTCAAAATGGCGTCGCAGCGAAGTGGGCCATAATAGCTACGAAGTCTGCAAAATGGCGGGTATCGAGCTGGTAATGGCCGTAATGATCTCATTTCTTCTCGTGCACCTGGGTTTTACAGACAACAGTTCAAATCCAGTAGGGTCTCCATTGGAGGGTTCATAGGTTAGCTTCAAATTGTCCAATCAAAAACAACAGTTCTCAAGCTTTTACTTAAGCATACATTATCCTTGGAGATGGGTACGCAAGTTGCAACATTTTATACCAATTAACTCACTTTCAGAGCCTCCATTGTCCGCACCTGCAAATCGACCTTGGAGTAAAGAGAAAATATGCCAGGCTGGCACGAAACGTTAAGATAAGCATGTGAACGATCTCAGTGGAAAAATACAGCTTCAAGCAAAATACACGTTTAATAGCACATTGGAAAAATACGAGCATCTAAACCGTGAGACCGGGCAATTAGGCCAAAGCCTCCACTAAAGTTATGCTAAGCTAAAGCATTTCAAACAAGCAAATCGTAGCACACGTTTATGATTATGTCGGATTAGTGCAATTCTAATACACCACGTTATATAAAGCACGCTTATAAATGTTGGCAAACTACTCTGAGGGCACATTTTGTCCCCGTACAATCTTTATTAGTTCGGTTAAAGTCACACATGATTATTTCAACACTACGTTTAAGCACTAATAAATGTAAAACCTTCATTTTCTGCTTCATCAAAAGTATAAATATGGGCCTATGTGTGAAGCCACAACCAGCACCTGTCTTCCAATCTAGCCTTTCTTAACCACCTCAATTAGCAGCGCAAACTTACAAAATACACTTGTATTTTGTAAGTTTGTGCCGATTTTGCATCAAAAACAATGCAAATGCGGCGCTAAAAAGTATAAATATGGGCCTAAGTGTGAAGCCACAACAAGCACCTGTCTTCCAATCTAGCCTTTCTGAACCACTTAAATTAGCAGCGCAAACTTAGAAAATACAATTGTATTTTGTAAGTTTGTGCCGATTTTGCATCAAAAACGATGCAAATGCGGTGCTAAAAAGTATAAATATGGGCCTAAGTGTGAAGCCACAACCAACACCTGTCTTCCAATCTAGCCTTTCTTAACCACCTCAATGCATCTTATGATGTATTTTTTGTCCCCAAGGGCAACAAAAGGGTGACATATGATTTTTTTTCCAGAGGAAAGTAGAATTTGCTAATTTCTCATTTTCAATTCAGATTCCGGGAGATTGATAATCCCTAGGGAATTGAGACAAAATAGCAACGAGCAGTGCGAGGGCGATCTGGTAAGAACATGTGATCCCTCTCAACAGATGTCAGCTTAGGATAGGGGGTTCGGTGTGATATGGCAGATAGAGATGGAATTGCCGTACTAATGGAGATACAGAGGATATTGCCAAAATATTGCCCTTTCGAATGTCAAATTCAATGTCGTTGCATTTCAGAGCACTCTAACTCACGACAAATTTCACAGAAGCTGCTGCTATGACAATAAATGCATGAAGCTTTCACAGCTACGTGACATTGCCCAAGTCAGGATTTTAAATCAAAGAAACAACTGTAAACACAACTACTCTTACACATATTTAATATGTGAATAATGTTAGATTTATGTGTGGTGTATTTTTGCAAATGCATTTGGATGTTTGCCTGCATGTGTTTTTGTGGGCATGTGTGTACACGTGTATGTGTGCGAATATATATATACTGATGTATGCACATGTATGTCTGTGCATGTGTGTATTTGTATGCCTTTGTGCTCAACTGTAACATGCGTGCATGTGTTTGCACAGGTGCCTGCTTACATGTGAATGTGTATGTGTGTCTATATATGTGTGCTTGTGTGTGTTTTTGTGTGTTTACCTCTTCAGATTGGCATCCTGTCGCCGCTTCCTTCTGATCTCTAAACTGTATAGTTAAAGAGCAAAGTTCTGCACCTGTGTCCTCGCTCACTTCCCTCTGCTTTGTATGCCAAAATACGAACAAGTATTGGTAACTGCAAAGTTTGGAAATTTTCAAAACATTCAAAGAGTTGGGTTTGAGTACTCTAGCTCATGCTGGGTGACCAAATCCATCAGGGGGGATGTCAGGGGGCTAACAAGGAGTAGTAGGGCAGTTACATTGGCACCAGACCAGTCTCCAGTCCAGTTTGAGGCTCTATGGGCAAACCGCCATAGGCTTCAATTGAGTGATCCTGATGCAAGGGATACAGGGTGCTGAAGATATTGTGAGATGCTGAGAATGCTGTATGCTTGACAGGGTCTTCCTGGGGCTATTCCTCAGTCCATGGTCCAGGTTGGGCTACTTTGGCCACAGGAGTTGTTGTCACTCAAATTCCTCTTTGGTTCAGAAGAAGTCCTGTTGCCACTGGACAACTAGTCTTGGATTACAGCAAAACCAGTGGTTCCTTTTAGCGAAGGTGAGTGTCCATCTTAGGTTACCAAACTGCACTCCAATGACTCTCCCAAGACCAGAAGACTTGGGTGCAACTTTTGAACATCAGGCCTTGATTTGGCTGTCATTGATGATCACACAATTGTAGCTACTGATTGACCTGAAAGGGCATCTTCAGCTTCTGTGGCCGGGTACTGTAACAGGAAGTCAGCCAACTGACTCTTGGAGTTCACCGCTTCTGTTTGGGACTCAGGAAAAACTTTTCTATGAGCCAGGCACCTCTGGCACAGTTCTCTCTTTGTTATCCCAAGGATCAGTAGGTGCAGTCCAGCGATTGGTGCAGCCTCTCTTGCCGGGAACAGGGAACAGCAGGGCAGTTTTTCTTCAGTCCCCTCTCTAGTCCCAGAATGTTCTGAGGTCTGGGTACCAGAGTGGCAACTTTCTACAAGTTGCATATGCTCTAAAGATACATTAACTTTGACTTAGGCATCAAGTTCGGGTTAATGCAATGATTAATGTGATCCTTCATCTTCTACTATATATATATATATATATACACACACACACACACACACACATATATATAAATATATATATTTATATATATATGTGTATAAACACTAATTGCGGCGTACTCTCCTGCTCAAAATCGCCGGGGGTGCCAGATTAGATGCACGCCACCATGTCTATTATGTCCACTCTCCTTTTAATTCCAACAAAGGATACAGCACTCCACAGTTACTCAAAATCAAGTTTATTGACTCACAAAGGAACACGTTTCGGCATCCAACGCCTTTGTCAACCTTGCGGTTGCCATCTTGGAATCACTTTATATACCCCATACTCCTCCTCGTAATTCAAATCACTTTTAAATCTCAAATAATTTTTACCATGGTAACCATCTTTCACATGCCACTACATTCTAAACAAATAACCATCTTTTTTTATATTTGTAAATGTGTACGATTGTACTTGTTGATCTTTTCCCAGTATACATAACAATGTCTAAAGTTATACAATACTGCGGCTACATCACCATATTAGATTACCTTCCTATATCACATGATTATCTACGTGCTTCAAATTACATAAAAATTTCATTTGATTGAAAAAAATGATGACCAACCAATAATTACTTACACTCTCTTCACTAGAAGGTTTTAAATATTCTGAATTGCTTTCATTAATCTTTACCAAGAGCAAGTAAACTTGCAAAAATACAATGGAATAAAATAAAATGAAATGAAGAGCATAAAAAAAATAATACATTTAAACATAAATTCTAAACCAACCAATCCAATGATATAAATATCATAAACATGATATTACATATTATTACATAATAATAATTCACCATCAAACTATTGCTGTACTGATGTAAATATATCCATCATCAGTTATCCACTAGCACAATCGACATGTGTAATATTTAATTATCCATCATTTTAAAATATCTTCATGCTCATAAATTGAATCAGCCTATTCGTTTTATTGATATATGTTTAACCCACTTATTATTAATACCTATTCTCATTACTACTTATTGTAAATGTATTGATAATTCTTCACTGCTGTTCAATCCATTTGGCTCTTTGGTATCTAATATAATTATGTATCTTGATTCTAAGGTTCTCAGTTTCAGTTCCCTGTTGCCACCTCTAACATCTTTAGCAATCCCATCTATAATACTGTATTTTATTTCTTTTGCTCTGCCATTATGCCTCTGATGTATATGACGTGCAACTGGGTACGTATCATCTTTATTTTGTATGGCTCTTAAATGTTGCAAGATTCATTTATGAGCCTGGAGTTTGGTACTCCCTACATACATTTTGGGGCAACTGCATCTCAGAACATATACTACAAAATCACTCTTACAAGTGTAGTGACCCTTAATTCTATGTATTATTTTCTGTCCTGCCAGTATGGATTTGATGCTCTCACCATTTTGACACGCTTTGCACTTGGAACACTTATAAAACCCATCCTGTTGTTTCATTCACCCCTCATCCTTTTTACAGTTACTAACATCACTTTTAACTAATATGTCTCTCATAGATTTACTTCTCTTATATGTTAATTGTGGCTTGTTAGGTATTACTGCCCCAATTACAGAATCGCTTTTAAATACATGCCAATTTTTCTGCAGTATATCTCTGATTTTCATATGTGCAGTTTTGTATATCGTAATTGTTAGAAATGGGTTTTTTGGTTGGCAGTCAGGTTGCCCTCTGTCCAAGCAAGAACCCTCACTCTAGTCAGGGTAAGTCACACACAATCCAAAATCAGCCTGTGCTCACCCTCCGGTAGCTTGGCACGAGCAGTCAGGCTTAACTTAGAAGGCAATGTGTAAAGCATTTGTGCAATAAATCATACAACACCATAGTATAACACCACAAAAATACACCACACAGTGTTTAGAAAAATATAGAATATTTATCTGGGTAATTGTAGGTCAAAACGATCAAAGTTGCAATACGAATTTGTAAAGATATCACTGAAAAGTGATATTAAGTGTCTTTAAGTCTTTAAAAAGCAATAAAGGGTCTTTCAAGCACAGAGTACCTGGTTTCTGGTGGGAAATCTCCTCAGAGGGCCACAGGAGAAGAGATGCGTGGAAAAAGGGGTGTGTGCGTCGATTTCTCCTCAGCACACACAGACTTGCGTCGTTCTTTTCCACGCGGGGAAGTCGGGCGTCGTTTTCCGGCGCGCAGACAGTCTCTTTTTGTGGATCGCGGGGATTACCAGATGTCCCGGGTCTGTGCGTGGATTCTCCTGCTTATTTTCCGGTTGCGCGTCGTTCTGCGGGGCTGCGCGTCGAAGTTTCGATCTCACGGTAGGCGTCGCGTCGATTCCTCCTTGTAAGTCGGGCGGCGTTGTCCTTGCCAGGCCGTGCGTCGAAATTTTGGTCTCACGGCAGGCGTCGCGTCGATTTCTCCTTGGAAGTCGGGCGGCGTTGTCCTTGCGAGGCCGTGCGTCCAAGTTTCGCACTCACGGTAGGCGTCGCGTCGATTTCTCCTGGAAAGTCGGGCGGCTTTGTCCTTGCGAGGTTGTGCGTCGAAGTCTCGAGCGCCCCGAGGGCGTCGCGTCGATCAGCGTCGGTATGCGGCGTTTTTCTCGCCGCGAAACAAGCTGTGCGTCGAAATTTTCGGCGCACGGAGCGTCCAAGTGAAAGGAAGAAGTCTTTTTGGTCCTGAGACTTCAAGGAAAAGGAGGCAAGCTCTATCCAAGCCCTTGGAGAGCACTTTTACAGCCAGACAAGAGTTCAGCAAGGCAGCAGGGCAACAGCAAGACAGCAGTCCTTTGTAGAAAGCAGACAGGTGAGTCCTTTGAGCAGCCAGGCAGTTCTTCTTGGCAGGATGTAGTTTCTGGTTCAGGTTTCTTCTCCAGCAAGTGTCTGATGAGGTAGGGCAGAGGCCCTGTTTTATACTAAGTTGTGCCTTTGAAGTGGGGGTGACTTCAAAGAGTGTCTAAGAAATGCACCAAGCCCCCTTTCAGTTCAATCCTGTCTGCCAGAGTCCCAGTAGGGGGTGTGACAGTCCTTTGTGTGAGGGCAGGCCCTCCACCCTCCCAGCCCAGGAAGACCCATTCAAAATGCAGATGTATGCAAGTGAGGCTGAGTACCCTGTGTTTGGGGTGTGTCTGAGTGAATGCACAAGGAGCTGTCAACTAAACCTAGCCAGACGTGGATTGAAGGGCACAACAAGTTTTTAGTGCAAAGAAATGCTCACTTTCTAAGAGTGGCATTTCTAGAATAGTAATATTAAATCCGACTTCACCAGTCAGCAGGACTTTATATTACCATTCTGGCCATACTAAATATGACCTTCCTGCTCCTTTCAGATCAGCAGCTGCCACTTCAACAGTGTATGAGGGCAGCCCCAATGTTAGCCTATGAAGGGAGCAGGCCTCACAGTAGTGTAAAAACGAATTTAGGAGTTTTACACTACCAGGACATATAACTACACAGGTACATGTCCTGCCTTTTACCTACACAGCACCCTGCTCTAGGGGTTACCTAGGGCACACATTAGGGATGACTTATATGTAGAAAAAGGGGAGTTCTAGGCTTGGCAAGTACTTTTAAATGCCAAGTCGAAGTGGCAGTGAAACTGCACACACAGGCCTTGCAATGGTAGGCCTGAGACAAGGTTAAGGGGCTACTGAGGTGGGTGGCACAACCAGTGCTGCAGGCCCACTAGTAGCATTTAATCTACATGCCCTAGGCACATGTAGTACACTCTACTAGGGACTTACAGGTAAATTAAATAGTCAATCATGGATAAGCCAATCAATAGTACAATTTACACAGAGAGCATATGCACTTTAGCACTGGTTAGCAGTGGTAAAGTGCTCAGAGGTCAAAAGCCAACAACAACAGGTCAGAACAAATAGGAGGAAGGAGGCAAAAAGTTTGGGGATGTCCCCGTCAAAAAGCGAGGTCCAACATGACCCCCTACCAGCCTAAAGCCAGGGGAGAACAATCACTATCCTGATGTACTTCCCTGTTTGAGGCGACAGAACAAGGACCCAGGCCCACAACAGAAGGGGCATGCTCCAGTTCTTCGCCTTCCTGACTCCAATGGGATCCCTCTGTCCATACTCTCAGGGCCCACTAAGCCCATCCATGGGGAACCTTTCTCCTTTCCTGCGGATCCCATCTGTGTAGCACCTAACCTTACATTGCTCACAGATGTATCCCAGGAGCAGGATAGTACCACCAGGACCAACACAGTGGTGTTGCCCATTCTATCCCCGGGGTGTGACACTTGTCCCCTCCCCAGGGATAACTCTGTCCACCCGGACAGCAAGCCACTGTGGTTACTGACAGTTGTCAGGGATGAGAGCCAGGCCCCGGGCCTCTCAAAGCTCTCCCACCACTGTGGCTGTGGAGAGTGGGGGGCGGTAGCCCCAGGTGCTGGGCACCCTTTAACCACTCTCCCTTCCACCAGGTCAGGGATGACAGCCTGAACCTGGTCCTCCCCTCTGGGGCTTTGTACCCTCCCTCCTGGAGCGGTACCCCCAGAGTCCAACATGGTCAGGGTGCTTACAGAAGTCACCCTGTACCATTCCTCCACCAGTGCAGGGCTGTTAACCTGCAACTGGCCCTCCAACCTGGGGCCTGTACCTTCAGGTTGGACTAGGGCCCGGGGTGAGGCTTCCCTCCGCCTGCCCTCCCTTCTGGGGTCCAGCACCCTCCAACTAGGAGTGGCCTCCTCAGAAGACAACATGGTAGGGGCACTGTTATCAGTAGCCCCTCCCTCCAGGTCCGGGGGGACACCCTGAACCTGGTCTTCCAGCCCAGGGTCTGTACCCTCAGACTGGATCACTGCCTGGCAAACCAGGACTTCCTGGGAGGCACACCTACCCCCCACCAGGTCAGAGTTTAACCTCTGCACCTGCCCATTCAACTCAGAGTCACCACCCTGAAGTTGAACAATTGCCTGGCACGCCAGGACTTCCTGGAGGGCACACTGACCCTCCACCAGGTCAGAGTTTAACCTCTGCACCTGACCATTCAACTCAGAGTCACCACCCTGAAGTTGAACAATTGCCCGGCACACCAGGACTTCCTGGAGGGCACACTGACCCTCCACCAGGTCAGAGTTTAACCTCTGAACTGGGCCATTCAACTCAGAGTCACCACCCTGAAGTTGAACAATTGCCTGGCGCACCAGGACTTTCGGGGAGGCACACCTACCTCCCACCAGGTCAGAGTTTAACCTCTGAGCCTGGTTCCCCAACCCAGGGTCACCACCCTGAGGTTGGGCAATTGCCTGGCACGCCAGGACTTTCTGGGGGGCACACCTACCCCCCACCAGGTCAGAGTTTAACCTCTGAACCTGGTCATCCAACCCAGAGTCAACACCCTGAGGTTGGACAATTGCCTGGCACAGCAGGGCTTCTTGGGAGGCACACCTACCTCCCACCAGGTCAGAGTTTAACCTCTGAACCCGGTTATCCAACCCAGAGTCAGCACTCTGAGGTTGAACAATTGCCTGGCACGCCAGGACTTTCTGGAGGGCACACTGACCCTCCACCAGGTCAGAGTTTAACCTCTGAACTGGGCCATTCAACTCAGAGTCACCACCCTGAAGTTGAACAATCGCCTGGCACGCCAGGACTTCCTGGAGGGCACACTGACCCTCCACCAGGTCAGAGTTTAACCTCTGAACCTGGTTCTCCAACCTAGGGTCACCATCCTGAGGTTGGACAACTGCCTGGTACACCAGGGCTTTCTGGGGGGCACACCTACCCCCCACCAGGTCAGAGGTTAACCTCTGAACCTGGATATCCAACCCAGAGTCACCACCCTGAGGTTGAACCATTGCCTGGCAGGCCAGGACTTTCAGGGAGGCACCCTTACCTCCCACCAGGTCAGAGTTTAACCTCTGAGCCTGGTTCTCCAACCCAGGGTCACCACCCTGAGGTTGAACCATTGCCTGGTATACCAGGACTTTCTGGGGGGCACACCTACCCCCCACCAGGTCAGAGTTTGACCTCTGAACCTGGTTAGCCAACCCAGAGTCACCACCCTGAGGTTGGGCAATTGCCTGGCACCCCAGGACTTTCTGGGAGGCACACCTACCTCCCACCAGGTCAGAGTTTAACCTCTGAACCTGGCCATCCAACCCAGCGTCGACACCCTGAGGTTGGACAACTGCCTGGCACGCCAGGACTTTCTGGGGGGCACACCTACCCCCCACCAGGTCAGAGTTTAACCTCTGAACCTGACCATCCAACCCAGAGTCAACACCCTGAGGTTGGACAATTGCCTGGCACAGCAGGACTTCTTGGGAGGCACACCTACCTCCCACCCGGTCAGAGTTTGACCTCTTCACCTGCTAAGCCAACCCAGAGTCACCACCCTGAGGTTGAACCATTGCCTGGCATTCCAGGACTTTCTGGGGGGCACATCTACCCCCCATCAGGTCAAAGTTTAACCTCTGAACCCGGTTATCCAACCCAGAGTCACCACCCTGAGGTTGAATCTTTGCCTGGCATGCCAGGACTTCCTGGGGGGCACTCTCACCCCCCACAAGGGACACGCCATCCCCAAGGGCCACACAAGAGTCTGGTTGGCGCAGGTCTCACGACCTCTGCCCATCCAGCAGAGTCTGGGTTTCCCCCAAACCAGAAACGGTCTCACCTGGGTCATTCCTGGGGGGCTCTGCTCTCAGAGCTGACCCCTGACTTTCAAGATCCTCCACTGGGGTCTGCCACCCCCTCTCAACCCTATGTCTGGACTTCTGCACCCCCTCACTAGGAGTGGTACTGCCAGACACCAGAACTGTTGGGATGCTGTCTACAGTCATCCCCCCAAGTTCTTCTGACACTGCGGGGCTTCCCTCAAAAGGTGGCCCTACGGTACAGGTTAGGCTCTGAGACCTACCTGGGACACTACAATCCTCTCCCACCTCACTTGGTCGGGAACCACCTAGACCACTCCCTTCAGGAGCACCCCCAAATGCCTCTTCAGACTCTCTGGTACTCACCCAAAAGTCTGCCTCCACTGTAAGTTCCCTGGGGTCAGAGAACTCACACTCCACCTGGTGTTGGCGTAGCTCTGGAAAATAAGGACCAGACATATGCTCTCCAGCAATTACATCACTCTGCCCTTCACATGTATTAACCACAGTACCCTTCACCCAACCACCCAGTAACTCAACCTTGGAAAAGCACTCTACTTCACCCTCCTGAGACTGGTGAGACAGTATCTGTCTGTCCCTGACACTCAACCCAAACTCTTCTGGGATGTCTCTACACTCTGTATCCAGGACGTCCACCAGGGGGGAACCCTTTTCTCTGTCACTCTCTGCTAGAGTCAGTAAAGTGTCCCTCCCCCCAGTAGGAATATGACTCCCTCTGCCAGTTCCCCAATCCTTCTCAGGGACCCTGTGCATAACGGGAACTACCTCATACCCTTGAACTGCCTGGGGTGCGTCAACTCCCTTCTTCAAGTTGGGCACCACATCTCTGGGCTTGTGCCCTTCTTCAGTAGTACTAGATGCAAGATTTTTGCTGCCACCATCTGAACTGGACTCAGCCCTTCCGGCCTCCAGTTTCAGCTCTTTACAGCTCAGCTCTTGAGCTGCAATCTTTTCTTCTTCCAGGGCTAAAAGACTTGCTGCCTCAGCCCTTTCAAGAAACTCATCTAGCTCTTCCATCCACTGTGCTTGAGCTATGAGCCATTCATCTCTCACTGGGTCTCTTTCCTCGTCTGAGTAGTCTTCCTCCTCATGTGAGCAGTCTTCCTCCTCATGTGAGTAGTCCTCCTCCTCATCTGAGGGGTACTTAGTCATTTGGTTTCTTGCTGCCTCTCTCTCTGCCCATCTTTCTTCCCCCCAGACTATGTAGGCATGTAGCAACTCCGCCTTAGTAGATCTCCTTGCTACAGGAAGGCCCCATTTTCTGCAAAGCGTCCTTAGGTCAGCCTTAGTGAGGTGGTCAGTACGAACAAAGAATGAGTAGGTAAGCAATCCCATTCTGATAGGATCTTACCAGCAGAAACCAAAATCCAAAGTCCAAAATATCAATAGTATATCCAGGAGGACATCAGAGAACCAAAAGCAAAAAAGATGAAAAATCAAGTTGACCTTCCACTGTGGGTAGGTAGTGAAATACTTAGCTACTGTATGTCACTGCACAAACACAAGTCCTATCCTCACCGCTGATCACCAATGTTAGAAATGGGGTTTTTGGTTGGCAGTCAGGTTGCCCTCTGTCCAAGCAAGAACCCTCACTCTAGTCAGGGTAAGTCACACACAATCCAAAATCAGCCTGTGCTCACCCTCCGGTAGCTTGGCACGAGCAGTCAGGCTTAACTTAGAAGGCAATGTGTAAAGCATTTGTGCAATAAATCATACAACACCATAGTATAACACCACAAAAATACACCACACAGTGTTTAGAAAAATATAGAATATTTATCTGGGTAATTGTAGGTCAAAACGATCAAAGTTGCAATACGAATTTGTAAAGATATCACTGAAAAGTGATATTAAGGCCCTCATTCTGACCTTGGCGGGCGGCGGAGGCCGCCCGCCAAAGTCCCGCCGTCAGGTTACCGTTCCGCGGTCGAAAGACCGCGGCGGTAATTCTGACTTTCCCGCTGGGCTGGCGGGCGGTCTCGTTCAGACCGCCAGCCAGCCCAGCGGGAAAGACGCTTCCACGATGAAGCCGGCTCGGAATCGAGCCGGCGGAGTGGAAGCTGTGCGACGGGTGCAGTTGCACCCGTCGCGTATTTCACTGTCTGCGCAGCAGACAGTGAAATACATGTAGGGGCCCTCTTACGGGGGCCCCTGCAATGCCCATGCCAGTGGCATGGGCACTGCAGGGGCCCCCAGGGGCCCCGCGACCCCCCCTACCGCCATCCGGATCTCGGCGGTCCGACCGCCGGGATCTGGATGGCGGTAGGGGGGGTCAGAATCCCCGCGGCGGTGCAGCAAGCTGCGCCGCCGCGGAGGATTCAATGGGGCCGCGGTACACTGGCGGGACCCCGCCAGTGGTGCCGGTCCGACCGCGGCTTTACCGCTGCGGTCGGAATCCCCATTGAAGCACCGCCGGCTTGTCGGCGGTGCTCCCGCGGTCCTCCGCCCTGGCGGTCAAAGACCGCCAGGGTCAGAATGAGGGCCTAAGTGTCTTTAAGTCTTTAAAAAGCAATAAAGGGTCTTTCAAGCACAGAGTACCTGGTTTCTGGTGGGAAATCTCCTCAGAGGGCCACAGGAGAAGAGATGCGTGGAAAAAGGGGTGTGTGCGTCGATTTCTCCTCAGCACACACAGACTTGCGTCGTTCTTTTCCACGCGGGGAAGTCGGGCGTCGTTTTCCGGCGCGCAGACAGTCTCTTTTTGTGGATCGCGGGGATTACCAGATGTCCCGGGTCTGTGCGTGGATTCTCCTGCTTATTTTCCGGTTGCGCGTCGTTCTGCAGGGCTGCGCGTCGAAGTTTCGATCTCACGGTAGGCGTCGCGTCGATTCCTCCTTGGAAGTCGGGCGGCGTTGTCCTTGCGAGGCCGTGCGTCGAAATTTTGGTCTCACGGCAGGCGTCGCGTCGATTTCTCCTTGGAAGTCGGGCGGCGTTGTCCTTGCGAGGCCGTGCGTCAAAGTTTCGCACTCACGGTAGGCGTCGCGTCGATTTCTCCTGGAAAGTCGGGCGACTTTGTCCTTGCGAGGTTGTGCGTCGAAGTCTTGAGCGTCCCGAGGGCGTCGCGTCGATCAGCGTCGGTATGCGGCGTTTTTCTCACCGCGAAACAAGCTGTGCATCGAAATTTTCGGCGCACGGAGCGTCCAAGTGAAAGGAAGAAGTCTTTTTGGTCCTGAGACTTCAAGGAACAGGAGGCAAGCTCTATCCAAGCCCTTGGAGAGCACTTTTACAGCCAGACAAGAGTTCAGCAAGGCAGCAGGGCAACAGCAAGACAGCAGTCCTTTGTAGAAAGCAGACAGGTGAGTCCTTTGAGCAGCCAGGCAGTTCTTCTTGGCAGGATGTAGTTTCTGGTTCAGGTTTCTTCTCCAGCAAGTGTCTGATGAGGTAGGGCAGAGGCCCTGTTTTATACTAAGTTGTGCCTTTGAAGTGGGGGTGACTTCAAAGAGTGTCTAAGAAATGCACCAATCCCCCTTTCAGTTCAATCCTGTCTGCCAGAGTCCCAGTAGGGGGTGTGACAGTACTTTGTGTGAGGGCAGGCCCTCCACCCTCCCAGCCCAGGAAGACCCATTCAAAATGCAGATGTATGCAAGTGAGGCTGAGTACCCTGTGTTTGGGGTGTGTCTGAGTGAATGCACAAGGAGCTGTCAACTAAACCTAGCCAGACGTGGATTGAAGGGCACCACAAGTTTTTAGTGCAAAGAAATGCTCACTTTCTAAGAGTGGCATTTCTAGAATAGTAATATTAAATCCGACTTCACCAGTCAGCAGGACTTTATATTACCATTCTGGCCATACTAAATATGACCTTCCTGCTCCTTTCAGATCAGCAGCTGCCACTTCAACAGTGTATGAGGGCAGCCCCAATGTTAGCCTATGAAGGGAGCAGGCCTCACAGTAGTGTAAAAACGAATTTAGGAGTTTTACACTACCAGGACATATAACTACACAGGTACATGTCCTGCCTTTTACCTACACAGCACCCTGCTCTAGGGGTTACCTAGGGCACACATTAGGGATGACTTATATGTAGAAAAAGGGGAGTTCTAGGCTTGGCAAGTACTTTTAAATGCCAAGTCGAAGTGGCAGTGAAACTGCACACACAGGCCTTGCAATGGTAGGCCTGAGACAAGGTTAAGGGGCTACTGAGGTGGGTGGCACAACCAGTGCTGCAGGCCCACTAGTAGCATTTAATCTACATGCCCTAGGCACATGTAGTGCACTCTACTAGGGACTTACAGGTAAATTAAATAGTCAATCATGGATAAGCCAATCAATAGTACAATTTACACAGGGAGCATATGCACTTTAGCACTGGTTAGCAGTGGTAAAGTGCTCAGAGGTCAAAAGCCAACAACAACAGGTCAGAACAAATAGGAGGAAGGAGGCAAAAAGTTTGGGGATGTCCCCGTCAAAAAGCCAGGTCCAACAGTAATAAATCTTAAGTACCTACTCTCATATTGTTCTTTTCTCTCACATTATCATTTACATTAAATAAGAGTGAGTCTCTAGTTCATAATTTGACTTTCCTTTTTGACCCTTCAAGGGTTGTATTAGAGTAGCCTCTCATTTTTAATCTTTCAATTATTTAATCTTGTATCACTTCAAACTTTTCTTCAGTACTGCAAATTCTTTTAGCTCTCAACAGTTCACCAGAAGGGACACTTTCTTTTAGTGGATCGGGATGAAAGCTCGTTACATGTAATATGCTGTTACCTGCCATGGATTTTCTATACACTGTAGCTTCTAGTTTACCTACTTTTATTTTGATCTTAACATCTAAAAAATCAATTTCTTGTGTGTGTATATTCCCTTCAATTATTAAATTTAAATCATTAACATTGATTATTATTCTTGAATAAAGGATCTTGCACTATTCTCATTGCCTATATAGTCATTCCATTGATCCAACCGAGGAGTGTTTAATACCTGTTCCTCCCACCATTACATGTAGAGGTTTGCATAACTTGGGGTGAAACAAGTCCCCATCGCTGTCCCACAACTCTGTTCAAAGATTTCATTATTGAAGAAAAAGATATTGTGTTTCAGGCACCAATCAATCATCATAATCAACATTCTACTATGTTTGTAGAACTTTACAGGTCTTGCTCTCAGAAAGTGTTCCACTGCTCTTAACCCCTCACAATGTGGGATACTAGTGTAAAGGGCAACACCATCTAATGTCATAAGGTACATATCAGTTTCCCAGCTTACATCAAACACCCGTTGTAAAAACTGTAGTATCTTTCAAGTGTAAGCTTGTTACTAGTGTCTGCAAACATACTTCAATATACTGGGATACAAACTCAAATAAGCTCCCTTGTATAGCCACAATGGGTCTACCAGGTGGCTTTTGATCATCTTTATGTATTTTGGGAATCAAATAGAACACAGGGTGTCTAGGGTGGTCCACATTTAAGAAATGGTATTCCTCAGTATTGATTAATCCCTTTTTCCCACAACCACAAATCTTTATCAAATTCTGTTTTTACATTATTGACATATCTCATGTCAACTCGTTTGTAGAAAGTACTATCATTAAGTTGTTTATATGCTTCATCCATATAATCTTCTACTGACCAGAGCACAACATTGCCTCCCTTATCTGAACTTCTAACTACAATTTGTGAGTTGTTTTTTTATTTTTGTAATGTCCTAGTATAACTCGTTGTAGTGTACTTCAAATTATCCATTTCTTTCCACTTTATTCTCTTCAATTCTTGAATTATTGTCTCTGCAAACTGATCTATAAGATACCCACTATATGCTGGAATTGTCTTTGACCTAGGTTTTAAACTTGAACCTCCTTCTTGGTCCACTTTCACATCTTCACACTCCAATCTTTATATAATCTGATTTTCATCAATAGATATCATCGCATTTTCTTCCAATTTCCATTCTTTCATCAGGACAATGTCCTCTATCAATACATTTTGCTATTTGTCCACACACAAGAAATGGAATTTTTGGATGTTAAGATCAAAATAAAAGTAGGTAAACTAGAAACTACAGTGTATAGAAATTCCAGGGCAGGTAACAGTACATTACATGCAACAAGCTTTCATCCCCATCCACTAAAAGAAAGTATCCCTTTTGGTGCACTGTTGATAGCTAAAAGAATTTGCAGTACTGAAGAAAATCTTGAAGTGATACAAGATGAATAATTGAAAGATTAAAAATGAGAGGCTACTCTAATACAACCCTTGTTACACAAAAAAAAACAGAGCACTCCAAAGAGCAGTCCAAGCAATAAAGTAGCCAAGTTCATGCAGAATTTTTTCTTCTTTTTGCAATAATTATTCTTTATTTCTGATAAGTACAATAAAACGCAGAACAGCCAACACGTGTTTCATCCATTGGACTTTTTCAAGGCAGAGTATGATGCATGAGGATAAGTTTGTCCATGAAAGGACTGAGATGTCAAGGTCCAAAAAAGAGAAAGTGACGTTTCACAAGTAGAATAGAACAGCAAATCACTGCAACATGGTTTCCCAGGAAAGTGTCTTGGGACATCAAGTAGAGACGATCAAGGTAAATTGTGTAAGGCCATGGTAAGCCCAAAAGGAGCGCCGTGAAGGAGCGTGTGGTCCGAGTGCTCCGATGTTGAAACTAATACAACCCTTGAAGGGTCAAAAAGGAAAGTCAAATTACAAACTCGAGACTCACTCATATTTAATGTAAATGATAATGTGAGAGAAAAGAACAATATGAGAGTAGGTACTTCAAGATTTATTATGACATACCACACTACACATATGAAAATCAGAGATATACTGCGGAAATATTGGCATGTATTAAAAAGCGATCCTGTAATTGGGGCAGTAATACCCAACACACCACAATTAACGTTTAAGAGAAGTAAATTTATGAGAGATGTATTAGTTAAAAGTGATGTTAGGAACTGTAAAAAGGATGAGGGGTGATTGAAACAACAGGATGGGTTTTATAAGTGTTCCAAGTGCAAAGCGTGTAAAAATGGAGAGAGTATCAAATCCCTGCTGGCAGGACAGAAAATAATACATAGAATTAAGGGTCACTACACTTGTAAGAGTGATTTTGTAGTATATGTTCTGAGATGCAGTTGTCCCAAAATGTATGTAGGGAATGCCAAACTGCAGGCTCATAAATTAATCTTGCAACATTTGAGAGCCATACAAAATAAAGATGATACATACCCAGTTGCACATCATATACATCAGAGGCAAAATTGAAGAGTAGAAGAAATAAAATACAGTATTATTGATGGGATTGCTAAGGTTGTTAGAGGTGGCAACAGGGAACTGAAACTGAGAAACTTAGAATCAAGATACATAATTATGTTAGATACCAAAGAGCCAAGTGGATTGAACAGCAGTGAAGAATTATCAATACATTTACAATAAGTAGTAATGAGAATAGGTATTAATAATAAGTGGGTTAAACATATATCAATAAAACTAATAGGCTGATTCAATTTATGAGCATGAAGATATTTAAAAAGTTGGATAATTAAATATTATACATGTTGATTGTGCTAGTGGATAACTGATGATGGACATATATACATAAGTACAGCAACAGTTTGATGGTGAATTATTATGTATTAATATGTAATATCATGTTTATGATATTTATATAATTGGATTGGTTGGTTTAGAATTTATGTTTAATATGATTTATTTCTTGATATGCTCTTCATTTCATTTTATTTTATTCTATTGTATTTTTGTGAGTTTACTTGCTCTGGGTAAAGATTAATGAAAGCAATTCAGCATATTTAAAACCTTCTAGTGAAGAGAGTGATAGTAATTATTGGTTAGTCATCAGTTTTTTCAATAGAATGAAATTTACATGTAATTTGAAGCACGTAGTTAATCATGTGATATAGAAAGGTAATCTAATATGGTGACGTAGCAACAGTATTGTATAACTTTCAGCATCATTATGTATACTGAGAAAAGATCGACAAGTATGATCGTACACATTTACAAATATAAAATAAGATGGTTATTTGTTTAGAATGTAGTGGCAATTGTGAAAGATGGTTACCATGGTAAAAATTATTTGAGATTTAAAAGTGATTTAAATTACGAGTATGAGGTATATAAAGTGATTCCAAGATGGCGACAGCAAGGTTGACAAAGGCGTTGGACAGCGAAACGCGTTCCTTTGCGAGTCAGTAAACTTGATTTTGAGTAACTGTGGAGTGCCGTATCCTTTGTTGGAATTAAAAGGAGAGGGTATATATATATATATATATATATATATATATATATATAGATAGATAGATAGATAGATAGATAGATAGATAGATAGATAGATAGATAGATAGATAGATAGATATAAAAGGTAGGTTTGGTCTTTGTCATTAGTTTGAATGGCAAAGTTGAGTTAGCAACATAAATGTGCTTCTCCAGGCTCCAATTGCAGGGTGGGAGACATGTTTCACTTTGTCACACTTAGAGTGGCGCAACAAGTGCTGCAGTCACTGGGGGACACTTTAACTTACAGGCCCTGGGCACCTTCGGTAAGGTATACTAAGGACTTTTAAGGAAGTTCAATTATGCCAATTGGGGTAAGACAATCAAACAAATACTTTTGAGGGTCAGGGCATTGGCACTGAGGTCTGGTTAGCAGGCCTCAGTGCACTCTCAGAGTCGAAACACCAGCAGCATTAGTCCAAAATCTTGGGGTGATCCTTACAGCACCACTATGTAGGTGAGTGCTACAGGAGTTGGAGCGGCTGATGGGATTATTATGCAGACACAGAGTCTGTCTGACTTGTGACTCATGACGTGTAATGCTCTCATACGTGTTAATGACTACATTAGCACATATGAGAGTGCCCTTAAGTATGTGAACCCATGATGTACGATGGGCAAAAAAACATCACTTTGTACAAAGCACATCCTGAGTTCACATATTTCAAGGCACTCCACATGTGTTAATAACCTCACTGAGCCACTGGTTGGGACTGGGGCATGCTACAGATCCCTCATTTGGGCCAAGTAAGTAAAGAAATTGCAGTGTGTGTGCTGCATATCAGGAATGATGCACAACTGTGGTGCATTGATAGAGCTGTCTGATTGCTACTAATATAATAGCAGATGGTTCAGCACAGAATCATTGTGGTACAGCAACAGAGCGGCATGAAAATCTTACTGGAACAAGCAGGAGTACTAAAGATGTGGACAGAGTTGCAGAGTTGTGTATGCTGCTCAGTCCTGGAATGGAACTGCTTTTGAACAGACTCATTGAGGTACACTGCCAGAGCTGTGAGTGGTTCTCAGTTGTTGAATAGCAGAGGTGATGATGGTCTGACTTGAGGCACACCATGAGCGTTTTGATGATATTCAATCATGAAACATGAAGCAGTGATGCAGGACCTCATTGAGGTGTACAGCCAGAGCTTTGTGTAGTTCAGTTGTGGACTAGTAAGTATTGCTCCTTGTCATAGCTGTATGTAGCTATCAGTTGTCTGGCTGATGTGCTACATGGCAGGCTTGCTTACATTACCAGAGCTGCTCAAACGTGTAATAGGAACTGATGTTGTAGTCTAAAAATAGTCCTAAACATCTGTAATTTCATCAAGTGCTTAATAAGGCATAACTGCCAATTTGGAAGCATAACTAGCATGACACATCTATGTTTGTAGTATATCTATGTGCTCCATTTGCACAGCTTAGGAGTCATGGCTTCCATGAAATGTTATCTCAAGGATCTAAACACAGAAAACTACTCAGAAAATAGGGACTGAGAAAGAATGTGAAAAACGAACAAATGCAGGAGAAAGAAGCAAGCCATTAACATAAATGTGAGTGACATCTTTATGTACAAAAATGATTTGGTGTCTCATAAAGGTGGCAGCACTTCCATAAGTGCCAATACTGAAACTGCTGAACAAACTGCTGAAGGTGAAAGGACTGAAATAGGTAGTGATGCAACTGTAAAGGAGGCAGCTCACAAGTCCAAAGAAGGGTGCATTGAATTAGAAAGTGATGAAGATCTTGTTTAAGAAGAACCCGCAGTTAAATAAAGAATGTGTGCTGAAGTATTGTTGACTGATTACAGTAAAAGAGATGGTGAGAAAGAATGGTTTATGAGACCATATGAAAATTTGAATGCCTTTTGTAGTTTTCATCCCAAAAAAACAGATGGTCTATGTTGGAACGCTAAAAATGTATATAAGAAAATAAAATCGGAAACTTAGGCAGTAGTTGACCAATTCACACAAAGCTGGAGCGTTTTCTGTGTGATCTTTAGTGAACAGACATGAATAAGTCCATTTATTGATGACTGTTCGGATGAAAGGTATATGTATCAACGAATCGATGAGAACAAAGACAGCTTCCTTTGTCACACTACTTCTGAATCCTTCATGATGTGACCAAGAAGCATAGTTATAAATAGCCATCTTTTTTCAAAAGCACACAACTGATAAACAGGAGGAAGTCAGGTGAAAATGTGTCAGTGTAGAAAGAGTAGTGGAAACCATAAAAATGATTGGTAAAAGAGGTCTGAGCTATTGCGACAAAAGCAACATTCGCCTAAGAAGATGAAACGCTGGATCATGGCAATTTTCTGAAACTTTTTTAATATCTTAAAAATTGTGCTGCCTCATTGACAATTCATCTTGAAGAAGTCATAAAAAGAGTTTTAAAAAAACATGAGGTTGCAAGGGCGTGGGAATCTGGTTACCCTAATTTTAAAAACAACTGTTATACCTTACTCAAAGATTATTATTTCCTCATTACTAAAATAGGGTATCACTTAAGAAATCAAGGGAGCCAAATTATTTTAGATTCAGCTGTATATTACACAGGACATAATCATTGTAGATCGGTGAACCAATATGTGACCAATGTTATCCACGATCTCTTGTATCTTTGGTGAATTCTAGAATGAAAAGTGGAAAGATGTTCTGTGTATTGGTGTGTAATGCACTCGAATCCATGAAAATCAATGTTGCAGATTTTGTTGATAACTCAACAGTTGGAGCCCCCAAAATGCAGGGACTGTATTTTGGGTTCACAGCATGGCTAAGTGAAGAAAGCACCTGATCAAATTCCAGTGTGGAGCTATGTGCATGTACTTCACTTTGTCATGACTGATGTCAGTAAAATCTCTGAATTTACAATATCACTGTTTCGGCTGCTAAAATCTTGTGCTTTATTTCTCAGAGAATCCTGCCTTTGCATGCACATGGGGTGAGACATACGTATTGAAGCATAGCTTTGGTCCGTCTCTACAACTGAAGAAACAAAGATGTAGCCCTGACAAAAATGTTTGGTTTAAACAATGAACAAAGCTGTGCCATGTATATTGAGATTCTTCAAATTCTGGAAGAGGTATGCATTTCAGGCATCTTCAATGATGAGATCAGATACTGAGCCATTTTATTTCTAATGTCACTAATTACATTTGACACCATTTTAACTACACAGATGTGTCTGTTTATTTTTCAAAATGTAGGAAGAAAGATGATGCCTGGTGAAACTACAACTGATTACCTCTAGTCAGCTACTGATAAATTCCGAATAGACTTTTACAATACTGAAATGGAAAAGATAGTTCCCAGTCTGCAGAGTCGACTCATAACTCATGGTCAGCTGTTTGCAGATTTGGCATGCCTGGGCGCAAGACACTCTGAAGACATCCCCAAGAACTTTCCTCAAAATGCCCTGCAACAGCTAAGTGGCTTGCTAACTGGATGTTCTCAAGAAGCATCCCCTTAAAAAGTGAAAAACACATTTCTTGTTTTTACACCTAAGTGGAGCAGACTAACACTAAGGGGGTTATTACAGCTTTGGAGGAGGTGTTAATCCGTCCCAAATGTGACGGATATACCACCAGCCGTATTACGAGTTCCATAGGATATAATGGACTCCAAAGTTGTTATAACCCCCTAAATCTTGAAGAAAAATATAATGCTATCAATGAAGACCATGATGAGGAAGACAACCACTATCGCAATTTTGAGGATGAGATAGTACAATACGCTGATGTTAGGCGAAAAAGGTTTAAGTGGAAGACCTGCTACAAGTGTTTAGTTTTCTGCTATAGTTTATTATTGTGTTACAACATATCCAGTAAAGCCTACTCTTTCCTCGTTAATCCTTACAAGTTGACATTGACTTTTTGCTCCACTCAGATGGCTTGTGACAGGTCTTTATCAAATCTAAAATACATCTTGAACAGGCTGTGTAATTCTCTCTCTCTCAAGTTTGGAAGCCTTTATGCTCATGTCCTTGGTAAAAGATGCCTTGATGTGATTAAGCAATGGCACAATTATTGGCTATTTTGCCTCCAAAAGCAAAGTGATGAAATGGATGTTCACACTTTAAAATGAGAGTTCAAATGACCAAATTTCAGAAAAGGAGCACTGCTAATAAAAATGTTTTATTTGAGGGCTGCATGTAAGATTCAGAACATGAAAGCATTTGACTTTTTCATATTGTATTGAACATTTTGGGGCAGATTTATAACTATCTCACGCAGCACACTAGAGTAGCCGAAGGTGCTCCCCACTACATGGGCACTCTTTCAGCATGCCTAGCGCCTCGCACACCCTTGCATCACTATGCAAGATTGTGGGTGTTATGTCTAGTACAACTTTGTACTGGAAGGATATCTATCCACTACAAGATCCTATGCTTAGACTAGATGCATAAACGTTGAATTTGTGCTGTAAAATAGAGGGAGTACAAATGCATTCTTGGAAAAGTTAGAAAAAATGTAAACATATCTTTTTCAAGCCTGCCTCAAGAAGGCATCAGTTTTTGGTACAAAGCTCGGTCTTCCATGGGTGGTTGATTGGGAGTGCCCATAGCCCACCCATGGAATGACCCAATTTTCCCATTTTTCAAAATTTTCTTCAGAGTAGAACCACCCCAATACTTCCTTGCAGCTGGCATGCTCTGACACTGCACTTGCTCGCTAGCACCACTGACAAAAGTTGCCAAGACTCCTTTGGGTTCCCAGTCAAACCTTTAAAAGCTGCCTAAGATGTAGACATAGATCTTGTTGACCTGCTCTGAATGTGGCTAACCACCTCTCTACCCTCAGCTTCACAGGCGAGCACCATTGCTTGCTTAGTCCACTTGCTCAGTGTGGGCTTGGATGGCTTCAAATCATTACCAGCTGGACCAAAGACTACACACAAACTGGTCAGCTTACAATAAGTTGCTGTTATCAAACTGAACTGAAAAATACTTTATTCTGTTTGAGGCCATAAAAGCAGTACAAATAAATTAGATAAAAACAGATACAAAATCATTACAAATTAATAAAACAGGCATACAATCTATTGCAGTATTACAGAGGTCCCATAAGGTTTTCTGATGATAAGTGTGGCTTTGATAAAGTTGATAAAGTTTAAAATTGCATAACATATATCAGGGGAGGTTAATGTCTGAAGGTATACTGAGGAAGCTTGATGTTGTCTAATATTAGCAGTAAATAAATATGTTATATGTAAATACATCATAATAGCTATTTTGACATCCAATAGATGTAACAAAGACTTTTCCTCTGACTGAGGTTCTTGAACTAAACCTGGAAGAACAGCTTCCCTGGCCCTATGAAACATCGAAGGAGCTTTAAGAATAAAGTGTTTTAACACTGCTTTGGGGAATAGCTTCAAAAATTGAACTGACCAAGGTAATGATCATAATTCATCTATTCTCCTGGCTGAGGAAATTGATACATGAAACACAACCTTAAGAATCAAAAATGTAAATTCATCCTCCTCTAATGACTCAAAAGGAACAGATTAGAGGAATTTTAAAACCAATGGTAGGTCCCAAGGAAGAGATGGACAAAGCAGCCTTGGGCCCTCATTATGAACACAACGGTTAACACCGCCGTGTTCCTGCTGGTGGTCTTTCTATAGACCGCCAGCTCCCCGGGGACCCCGCTGACCGTAAAATATATATTCTGGTGGGCCGGTGGGTGGAAATATTGTTGCCGGCCCAGCAGAATGCCTCACCGGGACATTGCCGATGGCTCCACATGGAGCCGCCGTCAATGCCTCTGTGCGCGTGTGCAGCTGTACCCGTCGCGCAGATGGGGCACTGCACATGGGCCTCTGCACTGCCCATGCCAAGTACATGGGCAGGGCAGGGGCCCCCAGGGGGACCCTGGAGCACCCCTTCCGCCAGCCTTTCCCTGGCGGGGAAACCCGCCAGGGAAAGGCTGGAGGGAATGTGATAATGATTCCTTCCACCATCAGGCTGCCTGTCAGAGGCAGCCTGACAGTGGAGGAGGGCCGTCTATGGCGGCCCTTCCTGTCTTCATTATGTGGTGGTCTGGGCCCGCCATGCCAGGTTGCGGAATTTACCGCCACGGCCGGCATGGCGGCCCAGACCGCTAACATCATAATGAGGGCCTTGGTCTCTTAAGAAAAAAACTCTTCATCAGTTTGGCCACTAAAGATTACAAAATCTCCAACTGTTAACCCTTAAAATCTTTTATGGCTGCCCATTGAGACTGTACAGTTGAAGTAGCAAGACCTAGTGCAGAGCCATCTGATTAAAAATCTTAGAATCATTTGAGATAGATTTAAACCCTGTCTTTTCACACCACTAGTAATAAGGAATCTCAAAACTATTGATGGTTTCAGTGTAGCAGGACGTCTGTATTGTTGAATCAGGTTCACCTCCTCCAAAGCACAACCTTTTGACAATAACTCGGAACTTTGAAGCCAAGCCAGAAGACGTAACTTCTGCAGGCTTACGAGAGGAAGGTAGCTCCCACTAACAGATAAGTGTGGCATGGAATTTCCCAGTAGGTTTCAATTGCCAGATCCAATAAGAAAGGTACTAGGGACATCTCTCCCATCCAGAAACTTTCAGAAAAACAAAGTCCTTATACTCCCTGATATTCTGTAGGATTCTTGGTAACTTTAGAATGAGAGAAAACACATACAGTAACTCCAATGACCATGGAAATTACATGGCGTCCACTTTACATGCCCCCGGCATGGAGTAACTGTATAAAAGGGAGAACGTAGTGTATTCTCTCTTGAGGTGAACAGGACTATCCCCTGACTCCCACACTTTCTCTGCAGCTGCAGGACCACATCCCTTGTTAATCACAATGTACCTATTTGGGGAGGGCTGCTTTGATTGTCAGCTACACTGTTCTCCTTTCAAAGAACTCAAATTGCTCTCTCTGGAGGAGCAAGTCTGGCACACACTAATACTGTCTGATCAAATGTTTTATCTGGCTAGTATCAGTTTAAGACATTAATGGAGAAGTTGGATCCAGTTATAAAAAGTGTCTGCCACTGTCCGGCACCACCTGTGGCACCTTTTTAAGGAACTTTTAATCTGTTTGAGATAAACGTGCATTTAAATGTTGAAATCTCAAATTATGCAGCAGATAGTGGATCACTTAGCAAGTCTGCTAAAACTAAAATTATACGGAGAACACCTTAACTTCAGAATAGCATAATTCCAGCTGCCCTACTTAAGTACTTCCTGACAGGAGCCTCTGACAGAGTACAGAGAAGTACCTTTGCTTGTCCGGTGGTTATAGGCAGTGCCACCTATAGACGTGAAGATTTCATGTTTGAACAGAATGTATTTTGCATGCAGTTCTTTTTCTAGCTTATGAATATATATATATAAAGACAAAAGCTGTTGAACAATCGAAACGCGTCCTGTCCGGAGTAACCTGATGAATTAAACAGGTGTTGATATTCTTCCGTCTTCGAGTGCAGTCTCTTACTCTGATTGGTGACGTTTTGTGTGGCATATATATATATATATATATATATATATATTTCCTTGGTTATTTGTTGAATGCAAGTTACACTGAAAAAATTTCATATTATAACAGTTTTTTCATGAGATAATTATCTGAAAACGAAATGACATTGGTGTTGCAGTTAACGAGAACCATCATACACTAGAAACCAGTGGCGAGTTCTATGTTAACTATCCATCGTCCGTCTTAGTACAGAGCGAACTTAATTGCCTAAACAATTTAAGTTCATGATGCAGAGAGTTACACCTCCACCGTTCTTTTTGTCATTTCCTGGTGAACTGTCCCTAAAATGGAACAAATTAAAAAAAGTATTTCACATTTATTCTGTATTATGTGGCCCAAACCTAGGCCTACAAAGGAAGGCAGAATTTCTGCAATTTTACCTGGGAGCAGGGGGACAAAAACTTTCGAAAGCTTACCCACACTCAGTTGAGAAGAGTCCAGGGGACTAATAAACATGATATGAATTAAAATAAATTAGACAATCATGTCCTACCCTAGGATAGCATAACAATGGAAAGATACTATTTTAGGAAACGTAGTGAGAAAGAAGGAGATACAGTTGTAGATTTTGTTTCAGAATTGTGTAATTTAGCTGCCATGTTGCAAGTTTTGGGCAACATGTGAAGAACATATAATAGTTCAATTTCTATTAACATGTAAAATTGGAAGAGTTTGAGAAGAAATATGGTTAAAAGATGACTCTTCCTTGGGTAATGTGTTGATTGTGGCTAAGCAAGTAGAACACATGATGCATTGTGTGAAAGAGATTAGACAAGACACGGATGACGTGAGCATAGCGAAAGAAGAAACAAGTGATGTACAAGTACAACCCAACTAACAAAAGACAAAAAAGGTAATAATACATTTAAAGGTAGTTGCTATAGATGTGGTAAAAATGACCACATGGCAAAATAGTAAAGACTGTTATGCAACAAGAGCAATATCAAACAAATGTGGGAGAAAAGGACACTTTATTATCTGCTGTAGAAGTAACAGAATATCAAAAAACCCTTCCAAGAGTGGGGTCTTCAAAGTGTGTGAAGAGATTGTGTTACAAATGTCTCACAGGGGTTCCGGTAATCCGAAATATGTTGTAAAAATTGAACGACATAAATTAGAAGTCATGTTTGATTCTTGTTCAGGATTGTCCATCATTTCAGAACATAATTTTAATAACATGTTTGAAGGCAAAAAGAAGTTACAAAAGATGGACATATCTCCAGAGAGTAATGGGGGTCAACCCATAAAGGTGGAAGGATATTTCTTGGAGAGTATTGAATACAAAACAGATATGTAGTCAGCAAAATCTATGTTTCCTACAAAGGAGATAACTTTTTGGGATTGCCAATGCAGAAAGATTTAGGAATTTATTTAAATCCCAATACCTTTCCTCAAATTTTAATTCAAAACATTTAAAAAACGGAAGGAAAAGTGTCTGATCTGGAAAAAGGAATTTCCAAAAGCATTCCAAAAGCATTCACAGAACAACTACGTTGTCTAAAACATTATGGCCCTCAATACAACCCTGGCAGTCGGTGATAAAGTGGCAGTAATAACTTCGAAATTATGACCACAGCGGAAACCGCTCAGACAGACAGCCACTTTAACACACCGACCGCCAGGGCGAAATCAACAGGCACCGCGGCGGTAACCTCCTACAGGCAGGTGGAAGACAATGTTCCACCCACTGTATTATACGACACCAATCCGCCACCTTTTTTGGGGTGGTACCAATGACATCAAAAGCCTGGCAGAAACACTGCACAGAAGGGAAATTACTCACCTCTGGAGACTCAGGGAAGAACCAGGCCGCCATGGAGCCGAGTTACATGTTTTCCCCATGCTCTTCTACGTGCTGCTCCACTACGAACACCAACGCTGGCGTAGACAACCACAGTGAGTACTGCCGCCTAGCACACAGAGGAGGGGGGGAGGAAAAAGAAAGTGACACACACACGCGACATGCAGCACCCCCACCACCAACACCCTACACACAAGCAGATGCAGTAACATAACATATTCACCCCGTACCCCTCAGAAATAATGCAAGGACAACTACAATAGAGTAAAAAGAGTGTAATAAGATAAATATAGTAGTGATACGTGCATCCAAATAAAAAAGTATATACATATTCACAAATCAAGGGACACTACCCAGTCCTCAATGTCGTGGGCCAAAGGGCCACATCACAAAGTCTAAGGCCCCACCTCACTTCTGCAACAACACGGAGAGAACACTGCAGGGGCATCAGGTTCAAAATAGCCAGGCACCTCAGCTGGAAGATGGTACAATGCCACTGGTCCTGGAGGGGGCAACATGCCCTGTGCTCGGTCCTGGGAAGTGCAAGGCCACAGTCTTTCAAGTGGGTGAGGATGGTGTGACTGGATGTCTTCTCCATTGGTTCTGCAGGGGGCATCGTGCCCAGTGAGCTTCATCCTGGAGAGGATGGGGTGAGTGGATGTCTTCTCCACTGGTTCTGGAGGGGGCATCGTGCCCTGTAATGCTGATCTTGGGGAGTGCAAGGTCACAGTCTCTTAGCTGGGTTTCAGACCCACAGGATTGGCAGGGGTCAGGCTGCACAACAGCCGATGGACGCAGGACTACACACTGTCTACCGGCGGTGACGGCTGCTCAGTGGTGGCAGTGGTAATGCTGCTGGTGGAGCTGGTAGTGGTGGGTGGAGGCTCCAGCCCATCCCCTGCAGCCTCAGACAGCTGCCCACTGGGGCTGCTGCTGGTGGCGGGGATGGTGGCGGTGCTGGCAGTTGTGGGGGGAGACTCCAGCCCATCCCTGCAGCCTTTGACTGCTGCCCATTGGGGCTGCTGGTGGCAGTGCTGGTGGCGGTGCTGGCAGTGGTGGGGGGAGGCTCCAGCCCATTCCCTGCCACCTTGAACGGCTGCCCACTGGGGTTGCTGCTGTTGGTGACAGGGCTGGTGGCGGTGCTTGCAGTGGTGGGGGGAGGCTCCAGGCCATCCCCTGCAGCCTTGGATGGCTGCCCACTGAGGCTGCTGGTGGCGGTGCTGGTGGCAGTGCTGGCAGTGGTGGGGGAGGCTCCAGCCCATCCCCTGTAGCCTCGGACGGCTGCACCACCATGGTTGGTGGTAGGGGCGCCGACTGAGTCCCAGGACCAGGCCCCTTGTCTTTACTGCCCGCTGTTGCAGGCCCCTTGCCCTTCCTTCCAGCAGCTGGGGCTGGTTGCATGCCCTTCCTTCCTGCAGCTGGGCTGGCTCCTTGCCCTTCCTTCCTGCAGCTGGGGTTGCCTCTTTGCCTTTCCTTGAAGCACTTGGGGCTGGCACCCTTTCCATCTGGCTGGCTGGTGGCCGGGATCCTTTCCCACCTGGAGTTGCTGGGGACAACACTGTGCCCATGGACTGGGTGGCTGAGGTGCTTGCCTGGGTTTTGACCACCCTGGGCTGAAGTGAGCGATGAAGGGAGAGGGCTAGGGTGGTGAGGAAAAGCTTCTTAGGGACATTGGGGCCGGAAGAGGGGGTGGTGGTAGGAGGTGTCAGTCTGCTGTGTTGGGTGCAGGTGCACGGTGTCGGTGCTGTTGTGAGGTGGTTGGCTGTTGGGTGTCTGAGTGCTTGCGTTTTTGTACTTTAGGAGGAGGGGGCACAGACACAGTAGGAGAGGACACAGGGGAAGTGTGCATGGATGTGGGGGTGGTGACTGCCAGTGACGGGTGTGTACTGATAGGTGTGCTGGTGATGGTGGTAATGGATGAGGATGTAGTGCATGCAGGTGTGAGTGGAGACACAACTGGGAAGGAGGTGGACGATGATGAGGAGGGGGGCCACAGTGGAGGCAGTGGGTGTTGGTATGTCTGCTTCTGGATGGTGTTTGTGTGTGTGCCTGTGGGATGAATTGTGGGGCTTGTGTTTGCCATGTCCACTCTTGTGTTTTTTTCCTGGGTGCCTGCTCGTCTGACTGTGTGCTTGGGATAGGTTGGGGTTGAGTGGAATGGGATTGGGAAGAGGAAGTTGGAGGGGGAGGGTGGAAACAGGAACAATGGCTGCCATCAGAGAGGAGGCCAGAGCCTGGATTGATCTCTGTTGGGACGCCAAGCCAGTGTGAATGCCCTCTAGAAATGCATTGGACTGCTGCATTTGGGCTGCCAGCCCCTGGATGGCATTCACAATGGTTGACTGCCCAACAGAGATGGATTGCAGGAGGTCAATAGCCTCCTCACTCAGGGAAGCAGGGCTAACTGGGGCATGGTCTGAGGTGCCTGAGGTGAAGGAGATGCCCACC
This sequence comes from Pleurodeles waltl, assembly GCF_031143425.1. Classification (NCBI taxonomy): domain Eukaryota; kingdom Metazoa; phylum Chordata; class Amphibia; order Caudata; family Salamandridae; genus Pleurodeles; species Pleurodeles waltl. The sequence continues at coordinate 731,785,626 of NC_090443.1, forward strand.
CTGAGGGGCTGCTGGGAGGGCGGTGATGGTACGGGGGTGGCAGCTGTACCTGTAGCTGGGGTGGTCACAGAGGTGTCCGCCACAACCAGGGAGATTCCATCGGAGAAGGTATCCATGTCCAAACTGTCCCCTCCAGTCTCCGCCATGGTGGTCCCCTCAACCTCTGTCCCACTGGTGCCCTCATCGTCAGTGGATTCGGCCTCCTGGGTCCTGTGGGATTCAGCTCCCTCTGTCGCCGGTGCCTCTGCTCCTCCGCCAGATGATGCTAATGCACATAAGGACAGAGTGACAAAACAAAAAGCAGGGGGGAGAGAGACAAAGGATACACTTGGTCAATGGCGGCAACAACACCACTGTTGGTGTACACAACACAGTTACACACAGGGAACAGTCCTATGCATTAGGCAATGCACTACCAGTCACAATGCTAGTCACCAGCCTATGGATAGGGGCACCTAGCGCAAATTGCAGCATACCTGAGACCCACAGACCGCTGCCCAGTAGTTGATGCCTACTTGCTTGGTTGGATGACTTTCACATCAGAATCCTGCCCAACATGGGCCCTTCTCTGCAATGCCAGGCCTGGCCTAGGGGCACCCACAGGGCCCACACCCCCCACCCGGATACCACCCCACCAGGCGTAAGTTGTAAATTAGGGCACTGTACTCACTCCCTGGTGGCTGCTGTGATGCTCCCAAGCATCCATCTAGCTCTGGATAGGCCACCAGCATTATGCGGGCCATCAGAGGGGTCATGGTTCGACGGGCACCCCAACCTCGTTGGGAGGCAATCCCAAGATGGGCCTCCCTCGTCTTCCGTGCCCTGCGTCTCATGTCCTCCCACTGTTTCCGACAGTGGGTGCTCCACCTGCCATAGATCCCCATGGTCCGCACGTCCTTGGCGATGGCACTCCATATACCCTTCTTTTGATGGGCGCTGACCTGCAGGGAAATAGACACAGGGAAAGGTATTAATCCGACCATCCTGCCTGTTACACTTATGGCCCACCATGTCCCTTCCCTTCCCCATTAGCACAGACATGGCCCAGCATACATGCTGCACGCTGCACAGAGCCAATCCACCCACCCCTCCTACATGAGGCCTTCACACACAGCACTCCATGCATTCACGCCCCATGCATTGTACTCACGGTGTACTCACCTGTTGGTCTGGGGGCCCATACAGCAGTCGGTACTGGGGTAGGACCCCGTCCACCAGTTGCTCCAACTCCGCCGAGGTGAAGGCAGGGCCCCTTTCCCCAGTAACACGAGCCATGGTCGGTTCCAGACACAGGTCACCACAGCACTTGCAGTGTAGGTCCTCTCCTGTTGTAGGTCAGGTAGCAGGTGAGTGAACAGATAGAAAATGGCGGTCACGTCCACGGCGGTGCGTACTGTCACTGCCGGCGTACATCACCATTGGCCACTGTACCCCATAGGGCCCAATTATAACCAATCAGGAGCTGCACAGCAGTTCTCGGCCACCTCCCGCAACAGTGCACAAAGTCAGCGGAATTACCTAATTTCCACCTGTCCCTCCATACAGGACAGGTGGACGTCATTTCAGTGGGGGTGCAGGCCATGGATCCTACCTTCATCACAGTACACAATGCACTATTTGGACATCTCCAACAAAATAATGTTACAATCACAATATGCATTGAACTGTAGTGGTTGGAATGTACAGATAACGACCAGCTGCTCACTCTTTTGTCCCATAGATTGCAACCACTGCTGATGAATAGGAGATGGTGGAGACATCCCCACGTGTACAGACCCCTGGTGGACTTGGCAACAATGGAGGACAGGCACATTATCCTCACCTATAGACTTGACAGGACCACAATCACAGAGCTCTGTGCCCAATTGGCGCCTGACCTAATATCTGCTATCCGTCACCCCACCGGGATCCCCCTTCTTGTGCAAGTTCTATCACTGCTCCATTTCCGGCCAACTCGTTCTTTTCAAGTGACAGTGGGCTTGGCAGCAGGAATGTCACAGCCAATGTTCTCAATAGTGTTGACAAGAGTGTTGTCTGCCCTGATTAAATACATGTGCAGCTACATCGTTTTCCCCCAGGTGGAGGATTTGGCCACAGTGAAAGCTGACTTCTATGCAATGGGACATATATCCAACATCATTGGGGCAATGGATGGAATACATATTGCATTTGTCCCCACCTCCCGGCGAAATGAATAGGTGTTCAGAAATCAAAAGATTTTTCACTCAATTAATGTGCAGATGGTATGCCTGGCAGAGCAGTACATCTCCCACGTCAATGCAAAGTATCCTGGGTCTGTGCATGATGCCTTTATCCTGAGGAATAGCAGCATTCAAAATGTGATGGCCCAGCTCCACAGGCACAGGGTGTGGCTAATAGGGGAGCCCTTTGTCCCACCCAGTGGATGTTGGCGTATGGGTAAGGTGTGGGCCCTAATGGTGAGTAGGAGGCTTACAGTTGTCCCTCGATATTTGCAGGTGACTCTGGTTACCCCAACCTCTCATGGCTACTGACCCCTGTGAGGAATGCCAGGACAAGGGCAGAGGAAGGTTACAATGAGGCAAATGGGCAAACAAGAAGGATTATAGAAAGGACCTTCGGCCTCCTGAAGGCCAGGTTTCGTTGCTTCCATCTAACAGGTGGATCCCTGTGCTACTCACCCAAGAAGGTCTGCCAGATCATCGTGGCATGCTGTATGTTGCACAACCTTGCCTTGCAACGCCATGTGCCTTTTCTGCGGGAGGAGGAGGCTGGAGATGGCCATGTGACAGCAGTGGATCCTGTGGACAGTGAAGATGAGGAGGCAGAGGATGAGGATGAGGACAGCAGAAGTGCAATTATTCCTCAATACTTCCAATGAGACAGGTAAGACAGTGTTAATATACATATAATTGACAGTTTGATGTGTGACATTGTCACTGGCAAACTGTGTATTCCTACTTCTGTGCCCACTCACCGTACCCTTTGGCATCTCTTTTTGCAGATGTTGGTGCCCCACTATTGCTCCTGGTGTGTTCAGTGCAGCCAACTACAGGTCTTTCCTATGTACAAATTACAGTTGAATTGAAATGTTTGAACCTGGTTAAACAAATACATTTTGAAAACATTTGACATACACCATAATTGCATTTGATCATAGTGTGTTTATTGCAGTGCTCTGAGGAGGAGGGGGTAGTGAAATGGGCTGGGGTGATGATGGAGGAAAGTCCATGTTAGAGTCCAGTCTATTTGTATCACAGGTGCATTGTCCAAGGAGGCATAGGAAGGGGAGCAATGGCAGTTCAAGGTGGACAGGATGAAAGAGTGGGACACAAGGGCAACAATCAGGAGAGTCTTATTTCCTGGCAGGGGTCTTGGCAATAGTCTCTGGCTTCTGCCTGGACTGCAGGGTGGTTCTCCTCCTGCAGGGGGAGGGATGCTGGTGGCTTGTTGGTCCTGTGGCGGGGCCTCCTGTCCACTAGCGGCAGCAGAGGTGGAGGGCTGTTCAGGGGTTTGGCTAGTGTCAGAGGCCCGGTGGGGTGCCACTACCTTCCTCATACTGTTGGCCATGTCTGCCAGCACCTCTGCAATGGAGACCGGGGTGGTGTTGATGGCCTTCAAGTCCTCCCTGATCCCCAAGTACTGTTCTCCTGCAACTTGTCCAGGATCTGGCCCAACGTATCCTGGGAATGTTAGTATGCTCCCAGGATCGCGGTGAGTGCCTCCTGGAGGATCGGTTCCATGGGCCTGTCCTTCCCCTGTTGCACAGCAGTCCTCCCAGCTTCCCTGTTGTCCTGTGCCTATGTCCCCTGAACCGTGTGCCCACTGCCACTAACTCCAGGTCCCTGATTGTCCTGTGTTTGTGGGGTGGCCTGGGGTCCCGGTGGTGGTGGACACACTGCTGATTGACGTGGCCTGGGGACAGAGGCATGGGCCCGCTGGATGGGTGCTGTGGTGACGTTTCCTGAGGGGCGGAGGCTCTGTGATGGTGTGAGAGTGTGCCTGGGTAACCAACTGTCAGGAGGTCCCTGATGGGCCAGGTTGGTCATCCAGATCCAGGTGACCAGAGCTGCTGTCATCACTGTGGGCCTCTTCTGTCGGGGGACTGGATGTTGCTGGCACCTCTTTGCCGGTGACATTGGCTGGGTTACCTGTGGGGATGTAAATGCAGTGTTATTGTTTCTGCATGTGACATACTGTGCATGGGTGTGTTGCCCTCTTGGTTGTTATTGCCCTGCCAGCTTTGCCTTGTGTGAGATGTTATTTGATGGGCTAGGTGATTCTCTCTAGTGTGCATGCTGTGGTGATAGGTGTCCATGCAGGTCTGTGAGGGATGTCCATGCATTGGTGTTGCATGCAGGGCTTGGCATTGGGATAAGTGGGTTGTGATGGTGAGGTTTGTGGGAGGTGGTGGAGTGATGGGAGTGATGGTGGGGTATGTAATGGCATGCAGGTGGGGAGGTGATAGTAATAGGGAATTGACTTACTAGAGTCCAGTCCTCCTGCTACTCCTGCCAGGTCCTCAGGATGCAGTATTGCCAAGACTTGCTCCTCCCATGTTGTTAGTTGTGGGGGGAGGAGGTGGGGGTCCACCACCAGTCCTCTGTAGAGCGAGTTGGTGTCTTGCTGCAATGGAATAGACCTTCCCCCATAGGTCGTTCCACCTCTTCCTGATGTCATCCCTTGTTCTGGGGTGCTGTCCCACGGCGTTGACCCTGTCCACGATTCTCCGCCACAGCTCCATCTTCCTTGCAATGGATATTTGCTGCACCTGGTTGTGTGAATGCTCTTGCTGTCTCTCTCTGTTGGAAATTATTTCTATTTGTAAAGAGTTGTGGGTACTGTCGGTGTGTGTTTTATAGTGGTGTGGGTGTGGTGTGTGCATGTGTGTCAGGTGTGTGTAGTTTGAATTGACCAATGTAGTATTGATTTGTTAGGTTGTGTGTATTTTGAGTGTGGCGGTATGTATCGCCAATGGTTTACCGCCATTGAATATCTGCTACAGTGATTTGTGGGTCATAATGTTGTGGGCGTTGTTCTGTTGGCATAACGTGTGGGTTTGGATTCCGCCAGTTTAGCACTGACCTTTGGGCTGACAGAGTTGTGTGTGTGGCTGTATAGTGACAGATTGGTATGTGTGTGTCATAATATGGTTGGCGGATATCCACGGTGGCGGGATGTTGGCGGCAGTTGGCATGGTGGTAAGTATCATAATGAAGGCCTATGGCCCTAAAATAAAATTGAAAGAGAATGCATCACCAGTAACAGCAAGATTAAGGAGTTCATCCTTAAATATGATGAGACGGTGAGATAAGAACTAGTAATATCATGCAGTCTTCATATAACTGAATGAGTAGAGGCCACAGAATGGCTTGCATCAATGGTGGTTGCTAAGAAAAATAATGGTATGATTCGGCTATGCGTGTGGATTCAGGGGCCCTTAATAAGGAAGTAATAGTAGACACATTTCCATTACATAGCTTCACAGAAATGATTACAAAGTAGCAGGGACCACTATATTTTCTACATTAGATCTAACATTAGCCTACTATCAGGTTTGCTTACACCATGAGTCCCATGGGGGCATACAAGTTTAAACGTATGCTGTTTGAATTAGTGTCTGCTGCAGAAGTCTTCCAAAGAGTCATGTCAACCAAGCTCCAAGGAATGACTTGCATATTTTGTTACCAAGGAGATGTATTGATGTTTGGAGAAACACAAGAACAACATGATGAAAGAATCAGGGAAGTATTGCAGACATTTAGAGAACACAGGCTCACTGTCAAAAAGCAAAAATGTAAAATAAGATATTCAGAGATAAACTATCTAGAACACATGATTACTGTTCAAGGTATACAACCCAAAATAGAGTTAGTGAATACCAAAAGGGAACTTACCACACCTAAAAGCAAGGACAAATTTAAGTCATTCCGAGGAATGATAGAGTTCTAAAATAGATGTATCAATATTTTTGCAAGCAAGACATCCATATGCAAGGTTTGTTGAAGAGTAAAGGAAATTATGAATGGGTTGATCAATGTTACACAGCATTTGAAGAACTAAAGAATGCTCTATCCACAGCACCCAATTTAAAGGCATATGTGCCAGGAAGGAAAACAGTAGTTGCAACAGATGCTAGCTCAAAAAGTCTTGTACCTGTACTTTTGCAGTAAGATGAGAACGGAGAAGAAATCATTGCATTTGCATCCAGAGCCTTGAGACAAGCTGCAATGAACTATTCAGTAATCAAAAAAGAGGCCCTGGCAGTATTTCGGACACTTAAAAAGTTTAGACATTTTATATGGGGAACAAAATTTACCAGAAAGAAAGATCATAAACCACTTAAAGAGGTTCTAACAAAAAAGGGGTTGGATTTCATATCAAGTAGGATCAGATGATGGCTGGAGAACATGCAAGAATTCACTTTTGATGTAGAGTATGTTCCGGTGTGAGAAACTGTGCAGCAGACTTTCTCTCTCACTTGGTTAATGATGTAATGTGTGAAAAGAGGTGAACAGACAAAAGGAAGAAGATTTAGAATTGCATAAGGAAAATGTATGTATAGTAACTCAGGGAGTAACTGAAGAAGAACCCTGGAAAAAAGAGGTAGACTTTGACCCCATCTTATGTTTGGTGTGAGAGAAACTGAGTAAAGGCTGGAAGGGACAAGAAAAACATGACAAACAACTTAGACCTTTCTGGATGGTCAGGAGAGAAATATCTGTGAGTGATAGCTGTCTTTTCAGAGGTACTCAACTAGTTCCACTTGTTTCCATATGAAATAAGCTCATTGATTCAGCACACAAAGGCTATCTTGTTATCAGCAAGAACAAACAAAGATAACAACTAGACTTCTGGTGTCCAAACATGGATCTGTGCATCGAGATAAAAGCCAGAGGCTGTTTACCTTGCTCTGCTAGTGACAAAGTGGTAAAATTACATACCCCACCATTACAATGCAGATCTCTCACAAAGGGTCCATGGAAAGATGTAGTGCTTGATATAGTTGGACCTCTAACTGGTGAGAGAACATCATCATATATTTTAGTATTAATTAACCTCTGCTCAAGGTGGCCAGAAATAACAATTGTTTCTGAAATTAAAACAACAATAGTCCTAATTTTTCTAGTGGAGATTTGTTTGAGAGAAGGTCTGCTGAGCACTGTCCTGACAGATAGTGATGTCCAGTTATGTTCTCATGAAATAAAGGAATTTTTACAATGCAATAGTATAAAACATACATTTTGTGCACTATATCACCCTGAAACTAATGGAATGGTAGAAAGGTTTAACAATTAACAAAACAATCAAAGAGATAATACAACTGGCAAAAGTTAATTTGATTATGCTGGAAAGAAGAGGTAATGAAACACTTAGAAGCATACCATTTAGCAGTACATCAAACAACAACTGAGACACCATTTGAATTACTCAAGGGAAGAAAACCCAGTTCCAGGTTGGTGCCAGGTTGGATGAAATGGCATAAAGGGTGGGTGAATATTTGAGTTAATCACCAGTCGAGGGAAAGGGAGATAAGAGCACAATCTGCTCACAAAGAGAGGTATGACAAAGTACATAGAGCCACAGTAGTGAACTTTAAAGTTGGTGATTGGGTAAAATCAAATTTCCAACTGGAAACAAAAATTGCTCTAAATTCACTGAACCACTACAAATAAAAAAAAAAAACCTTTACAGAGGCTGTTAAAACACAAAATAGGAGGATTTGCAGTCTTGGGAGAGTGGCAAAATGTGTTAGTACTGACAAAACCTCGGTCAGGGGAACTATTGGAAATGTATGTGATCCAGAGAGCAAAGATGTTACAAACAGGGGCACAGCTTGGTCAGTAAGACTGGGGGGTGTGAGCTTCAGAGTTTCCGACAATCAGACCTGCATATAATGTAAAAATATATTGTACGACAAGCAAGGTGCATGGGAGGGCCCTAAGTGGCAGTGGAAAGAGAGGAGAATGTGGACTGGCACAGGTACTAAGAGAGGGAAAACACAATGGGGGTCATTCCAACTTTGACGGGCGGCGGAGGCCGCCTGCCAAAGTTCCCCCAACAGAATACCGCTACGCGGTCAGAAGACCGCAGCGATTATTCTGTGTTTCCCGCTGGGCTGGCGGGCGACCGCCAGAAGGCCGCCCGCCAGCCCAGCGGGAAACCCCTTCCCACGAGGAAGCCGGCTCCGAATGGAGCCGGCGGAGTGGGAAGGGTGCGACGGGTGCAGTAGAACCCATCGCGAATTTCAGTGTCTGCTAAGCAGACACTGAAATTCAAAGTGGGGCCCTCTTACGGGGGCTCCTGCAGTGCCCATGCCACTGGCATGGGCACTGCAGGGGCCCCTGGGGGCCCCACGACACCCCTCACCGCCATCCTGTTCCTGGCAGTCGAAACCGCCAGGAACAGGATGGCGGTGAGGGGGTCGGAATCCCCATGGCGTCGCAGCAAGCTGCGCCGCCATGGAGGATTCAGCAGGGCAGCGGAAAACCGGCGGGACACCGCCGGTTTTCCTGTTCTGACCGCGGCCATACCGCCGCGGTCAGAATGCCCTGCGGAGCACCGCCAGCCTGTTGGCGGTGCTCCCGCCGACCCCGGCCCCGGCAGTCCTTGACCGCCGGGGTCAGAATCACCCCCAATATTTTTAAAAATTACCAATATTTTTGATGACTTTAAAAACCGAGAGGGAGCAAGCGTGTGAGCCTTTTTGTCTAAATGAATGTGAAATATCCTGGTGAAATCTGGCAGCCATCTCCCTGTACTCGACTAAAAGCATCTGTGTCCAACTATTCATCATAAAATTAATTTACTAGGGAGTTTACCACCCTCTCACCCCCAGCTACACCCCTAGTTACAAAACCGCCATCTGGTGGAAAACCTGATGTTCCAACCAAATCTAGTGGGAAAAAGACATGCCCAACCTGTTTCTTGAAAGATTATGTAGTTCAAGGTACATACTTACTTACATATTGACTCCAGATGTTTAATTTGCGGATACAAAGTACATTTTTTCCTATGTTCCTCTTCACTTTATTTCATGTAAGAGGAGCATTTCTGTTTTTTATTCCTTACCAGTTTGGGTGTTCCATTATTATATCCTATTTTCTTTGCTGTCCTCAAATATAACTCTCACAACCCCTCCCCCTCTCTTGGAGTCATGGTACTGCCCTTACCTATTGATCTTGTAGAATATGCTTGAATAGTAGAATGTTGGCACACAAAGGTTCTATGTTTAGCTTCAGACTTAGACTTGTCTCCTGGAGGGTACCGTTGCATGTTCAGTGGTGGCTGAGGTGTATGAATAAAACCTGTTACACCTTTTCAACGTCTTCTCTCATCTATTGGTACTAATGAGGGGACTATAACAGTAAGCCATTGTGTTTCCATCATCAGTGACCCTGCTGGCTCTGTGGTTGGAAACCTTACTCCGCTGATGGATTGGATTCCATCATTGTAAGAACATGATTCCATCTGCTTTATTTAGAGCGGACAGCCTCACATACTTTTTTCTCTTTTAGACCACCAGTCGAAGCCTGGCAGTCCCACAGAGAAATAAAGAAAACTGTCCTCCACAACGTGGGAGAAAACTCCCAGGCTGTCAGGGGCATTGGTGTTGTTTGGGGAGCTTGTTTCTGTAAAACATAAAAGTCTGTTGAGCATCCAAATGAAACATGGTGGCTGCTCAGCCAAGATAAAAATACCTTTAGAGGAGCCTGTCTGGCAGTGGCTTCTGAAGGAATAGAGACCTCTACCAGGCTGGTGGAGATCTCTAAATAAGGTGTCTGCCATGGCAATAGAGGTTGGTCCCCTGCTCCCTTGGAGAATGGCAGGCGTCCGACCAGTCTCTAAAATGGGTCTAAGGTCCCCAAGAAGTAACACTTTGTCACTGGGCAGGCCTCTTTTGATTACATAGTCTAAGAATAGGTTAAGAAGTTAATTATTGTTTTAAACATGTCTATTAAAGGCAATGAGGACAATATTGAGGGTGAATGATAGCCATGTGGCACCAAGTACTCCATATTTGTATTGCTGACTAGACCCAGCTCCTTTTGTTCCCTTATATGCTCTCTGCCTCTGATTATTGAGAGTTCCATAGCAGGGGCTGATGATGCTTTCAGGTGGCTTTCCAGGAGGCCGCTACAGAATGTAATGTTGATGTCGGTGTCCTATGTAACATGCTGGTAGCAGTGGTCACAGTACTGCAGACTGTGAAGCTTGTCTCCGGTGAGTGAGACTGCATTTGATCTAATGCTCGAAGTGTGTTTCTTTGCCCAACTCTCATTCTGCTTTTAACATGTTTCTCATCACCCTGAAACACATTGTACTACATGCATACTCCATACTCTTGTTCACCTGTCATGGTATTAAGCCAGCATCTCTTACTATGCATCATATCTCGTATTCACTCCTCATTATCACTCCCTTTTATTTTGTTGATGCACACTTTTGCTACACACACTTTTGCCCCACCTGCTCCTCACATTTTGCTGTACCTCACTCATTAATGTGCACCAGGAACGAGCCAATAATCAATTTAGAGATATCATGTAGGATAGCTCTACTGTTTAGGGCCAATGCCTGTTTGTCTGTGGATTCTGTAGTTAGTCTGCCATTCTCAGGGGCATAGCTTTGGAGGAGTGTGTTTGGGGTGTCACACCCCATAATAAATGTTCTTTATGATAAATAGTTGGGTACAGGTGTTTTCAGTCGGGTACGGTGAGTTGTTTGTCAGATTTCACCAGAAGCATTTACGCAAACAAACAAAAAATAAAGAAAGAAAGACTTCAGAAATGTTGGTTATTTCCCAAAATAATGTGTTTTTTTCTCACTGAGTGCCCCTACCAATCGCATTCCCTTCCCTTTCCACTGCCCTCAAGGCCTTTTCGTGCGCCCGCTTATTGTATAATGTATTTTAACATTATGTGTCAGCGTGAATGCTGGGGAGGTCTGTAGCTCACCGCGACCCCCAGTCTTACTGACTAAGCCACGCCTCTGGCCATCATGTCCAAGAGTATCAGCTTCAGTCGTCTCAATTCAGTGGCATCTATAAGTCTGTCCATGTGTATTTTATTTGTGATCCACACACCACACTGCAATTATGCTAGCACGTGTGACCTTCATAAGTAAACTTACAAGGGGATGTGAATAGGTGATGAACCTTTTGTCTCGCATTTAAGACGTTCCCACCATAGATCCAGAACCGGCAGATCAATAATCAATCAATGACATCAATAATCAATGATAATCAATAGCATTAGTAATCAATTGGAGTCAGTAATTATCACACACCATGACTTCTCAGTCATGAATAACCACACCTTTTAGTAAAAGTTTGAATATTTATTTCCCTATATTAACAAAGTTAATGTCACGAAAGATAATCTCAAAATCAAGTGATAAACATACAGAAACACTGGCTGTCCAAAGCAATGAAAGAAACATAATCTAATCAAAGCTTGGACCACTACACATTCTAAAGTTACAATGCAAATTAATAATAAGAACAATTGCGCAAACGATATCACATACATTTACATTCAGCAAAGAAATTACATCAAACATTATTCCCTATAGCAGACTTTCATTAGTAAGGATGCCTTTACTAACACCAGATTAGCATCAGCATGTTGGGCTTCATGCAATTTAGTAAACCCAAATTTGGAAAACATCTAACTATGGCTCTATCAAAATAGTGTGGTTGGTACTTAGAAAGAAAAAGCAAACAGTCTTAAGTAACACATCAGTATAGTATACCTCTCCTCAAGTGGATCGGCAAGTTAAGATAGTCTTCGTCATCATGACATCAGCCCGGTCAGCAAGGCATCAGGATTAAGCATCAAAGTTCAGAAACTGCAAAGACTTTAACCATTAAAGTTAAGCATGTCTCTTGTCAAGACGCTCAAGAAAATAACGACCTTTCGGCCAGAGAGAAAATGGGCAAAATGGGATGTCTTCCACCAGTGCGGTCAGGCTAAGTTAGATTTCGTAAAACTACTTCCCAAGTCCCTATTGGTCAAGGGATTCCATGTTTACACTTTGTCCAATAAACTAAAACATCAAATCTATCTTTTCTACTACTACACGGTTCACATGTCACTGATAGGCTCTTCTTATAATGTTCTCACCATTGGGCTTGTCAGGTACAAATATTGTTGCAGCTTATACTCCAGTCAGTGTTTCCATTGTTCTCCTCCTGAGAAAGTCAGTCTCACACACATTACACTCATATTGTTACATTTAGAAAGAACAGCAGCTTCTAGCAAGCGTTTCTCATAAGAAAGACTTTCAGCTATGAGCACATTTGAATAACACAGTGGAAAGTCATATTTTAAATTCTCTGAGCAAATATTCTATTAATCGGTCCAGAAATACAGCCTGACATGAGGCGGTGCAACTAGGCCAGGACCTCCACTAAGTGAAGGCCTATGATTAATAAAGCTAATACATAATGCATAACCCTCAATATGATGTATTGCTACATTAATCAAACATATGCTCAATATTTCATATTAATAAGCCATTAATAAGTACGCTTCGTAAACATTGACGGCCACTCATCGTGATCACATTTTCAAATGCGCGCATTATTTTTCTCTATATTAATACATTTTCTACGCAAATCCGTTACTCAAAATACATGAATACTCTTTAATATTTTTATTAAAACTCCTACTTCAGCAATCCCTCTGATGACTAAACATGTCATCACACTAAACTATCACTCACATCAGCTAAAATTCTGTCATGTCAATCCCTTCATACTTTTGTTCCCTTTTCAAATTTTCCCTAAACAAGTTTTCCCTTTTCTTTTCTTCCCTTCTCTGATTATTCTTCGTCTTTTCCAATTGTTTTAGTTTACACAATTACATATTCCCCAGATTCCAATTAGGCAAACCATGACAGTTAATATCCCCTGTATCATTTTCAATAAGATTCCTTTCCCAATGTTGCCGAGCTAATTTCCCACTGAAGCAAAACTTTACCAACTTTCTCCCAAACGCCTGGTTCTTTCAATTCTTTCAAATCAGCACTTTCATTAGTCAGATTAGAAAGTAAGCCTCTAATTTCTTTACTATTATCAGGAATGAACGAACAACAAATGACTAGAATTAATCATTCTGAAAACTCTGCCTCCTTTGCTAGAAGAATGTCTAAAGTAAGGTGATTCTGAAAAGTCATAGCTCTTTCAGCAACTTATTCAGTACCTATCAGGAGTATGGTTCCTGAAGAGTTTGTCAGCATGTTATCCACAATAGTACACAACTTTTGAATCTTTATCTAATTTAGAACAAACCCACTGAGGGAATCATTGCTCCAAATATATCTCCCACTATACCAGAAGGAGACTCTGTCTCATACCATGTAATTCAGTCACTTTTCGAAACGTCTTTAAGTCATCCATTTGAAAAATCTTTGGGAAAACTATTCCCAAATAACATGTCTCAAACCATCCTCTTGGAAGACGGTAATAAGTATTAGGACCGCAGATGTAATATAACCCAGGAATCGCTGGCTCCTGTCCATTTAACACACATGTCCATTTACTCTGAAACAAAAACACGTCTACATTCACTCGTTCCCACAAATAAAGTGTCAGTAGCTGACTTAGGCATTTATATACACAAAGTTTCCCTACATGTTGCACATCTATAGCTAATTTCCCTTGTGTTTTAATTGCACTATAGGCATAGTCATTCTTGTAAGCCCTTTTTTCTAAGCCTTTTTCTAACGTCTCCTTCAATGCCTTTCTCCTGTTATCTGTGTGATCTAAGAAGCTATTCTCTAAAGGTGTAAGCAAGCATGTTAGATTGTTCCTGTGAGCATAAGCTGTACTAAATGTTAATGTAGGTTCAAAGAAACCTATAACTAGTACTATGTCATTATCCTTAAGTATTCTACTCAAATACCTAGTTATAGGGACAAAGGAAAACACAACATCATAGTTTGAATAAAAATACTGAATGTACTCCTGATTACAGAATTTTGTTAGTAACTGACTACAACTTATCCCATACGTTAGGGGCAAACTATGATAAGTAACACCTTCTTCGACTGATGAAGGACTCTGCATACACACATAATAATTTCTTGCATCCATTGTCTCAACATACTCACTCAACAAGCGATAGAAAACATTAGAAGAAAGTTCTCCTTGTGCTTTAGTACTCTCATGCAAATACTTCTTGTAGGAAGTTGGCTCTGTATGTACTATTTCAAAGTAAGAAATAGCATGCACAGAGTCCAAAGGTTCTCCTTAGAGGTAAGATAGTGGCAAAAAGAGATAATTCTAATGCTGTATTTTGTGGTAGTGTGGTCAAGCAGTAGGCTTATCAGAGGGTAGTGTTAAGCTTTTGTTGTACACACACAGGCAATAAATGAGGAACACACACTCAAAGACAATTCCAGGCCAATAGGTTTTTATATAGAAATATATATTTTCTTAGTTTATTTTAAGAACCACAGGTTCAATATTTACAATCAATACTTTAAATGAAAGGTATTTCACTCAGGTATCATAGTAACTTTGAATCAGAAAAATGGCATGTACAGTTTTGACAAAAATGGAAATAAGCTATTTTAAAACTAGACACTGCAAATTTCAACAGTTCCTGGGGGAGGTAAGTATTTGTTAATTTTGCAGGTAAGTAAACCACCTACAGGGTTCAAAGTTGGGTCCAAGGTAGCCCACCGTTGGGGGTTCAGGGCAACCCCAAAGTTACCACACCAGCATCTCAGGGCCGGTCAGGTGCAGAGGTCAAAGTGGTGCCCAAAACGCATAGACTTCAATGGAGAAGGGGGTGCCCCAGTTCCAGTCTGCCAGCAGGTAAGTACCCGCGACTTTGGAGGGCAGACCAGGGGGGTTTTGTAGGGCACCAGGGGGGACACAAGTCAGCACAAAAAGTACACCCTCAGGGCACAAGGGCGGCCGGGTGCAGAGTGCAAACAGGCGTCGGGTTTGCAATAGGTTCCAATGGGAGACCCAGGGGTCTCTTCAGCGAAGCAGGCAGGCAAGGGGGGGGGGGCTCCTCGGGGTAGCCACCACCTGGGCAAGGGAGAGGGCCACCTGGGGGTCACTTCTGCACTGGAGGTCGGATCCTTCATGTCCTGGGGGCTGCGGGTGCAATGTCTTTACCAGGCGTCGGGTTCTTTGAAGCAGACAGTCGCAGTCAGGGGGAGCCTCTGGATTCCCTCTGCAGGCGTCACTGGAGGGGGTCAGGGGGGTCAACTCTGGCTATTCACAGGGTCGCAGTTGCCGGGGAGTCCTCCCTGTAGTGTTGTTTCTCCACAGGTCGAGCCGGGGGCATCAGGTGCAGAGTGGAAAGTCTCACGCTTCCGGCGGGAAACGTGCAGTCCTTTAAAAGTTGCTTCTTTGTTGCAAGTTGTAGTTTCTTTGGAACAGGGCCGCTGTCCTCGGGAGTTCTTGGTCCTTTTAGATGCAGGGTAGTCCTCTGAGACTTCAGAGGTCGCTGGACCCTGGGGGACGCGTCGCTGTTGCAGTTTTTCTTGAAGTGGG
Organism: Pleurodeles waltl; assembly: GCF_031143425.1. NCBI lineage: Eukaryota > Metazoa > Chordata > Amphibia > Caudata > Salamandridae > Pleurodeles > Pleurodeles waltl. Next base: position 731,801,119 of record NC_090443.1, read on the forward strand.
GAGAAAGGCCGGTAGGGCTGTGGCCAAAGCAGTTGGTGTCTCCGTCTTCTCTGCAGGGCTTTCAGGTCAGCAGTCCTTCTTCATCTTCAGGTTGCAGGAATCTAGTTTCCTAGGTTCTGGGGTGCCCCTAAATACTGAATTTAGGGGTGTGTTTAGGTCTGGGAGGGCAGTTGCCAATGGCTACTGTCCTTGAGGGTGGCTACACCCTCTTTGTGCCTCCTCCCTGAGGGGAGGGGGGCACATCCCTATTCCTATTGGGGGAATCCTCCAAAATCAAGATAGAGGATTTCTAAAGGCAGGGGTCACCTCAGCTCAGGACACCTTAGGGCTGTCCTGACCGGTGTGTGACTCCTCCTTGTTTTTCTCATTATCTCTCCTGGACTTGTCGCCAAAAGTGGGGGCTGTGTCCAGGGGCGGGCATCTCCACTAGCTGGAGTGCCCTGGGGCATTGTAACACGAAGCCTGAGCCTTTGAGGCTCACTGCTAGGCGTTACAGTTCCTGCAGGGGGGGAGGTGTGAAGCACCTCCATCCAGAGCAGGCTTTGTTTCTGTCCTCAGAGAGCACAAAGGCTCTCACCACATGGGGTCAGAAACTCGTCTCTCAGCAGCAGGCTGGCACAGACCAGTCAGTCCTGCACTGAACAATTGGGTAAAATACATGGGGCATCTCTAAGATGCCCTCTGTGTGCATTTTTTAAATAAATCCAACACTGGCATCAGTGTGGGTTTATCATTCTGAGAAGTTTGATACCTACCAAACTTCCCAGTATTCAGTGTAGCCATTATAGTGCTGTGGAGTTCATTTTTGACAGACTCCCAGACCATATACTCTCATGGCTACCCTGCACTTACAATGTCTAAGGTTTTGCTTAGACACTGTAGGGGCATAGTGCTCATGCACCTATGCACTCACCTGTGGTATAGTGCACCCTGCCTTAGGGCTGTAAGGCCTGCTAGAGGGGTGACTTACCTATGCCACAGGCAGTGTGAGGTTGGCATGGCGCCCTGAGGGGAGTGCCATGTCGACTTAGTCATTTTCTCCCCACCAGCACACACAAGCTGGCAAGCAGTGTGTCTGTGCTGAGTGAGGGGCCCCTAGGGTGGCATAAGACATGCTGCAACCCTTAGAGACCTTCCCTGGCATCAGGGCCCTTGGTACCAGGGGTACCAGTTACAAGGGACTTACCTGGGTGCCAGGGTTGTGCCAATTGTGGAGATAATGGTACATTTTAGGTGAAAGAACACTGGTGCTGGGGCCTGGTTAGCAGGGTCCCAGCACACTTCCCAGTCAAGTCAGCATCAGTATCAGGCAAAAAGTGGGGGGTAATAGCAACAGAGAGCCATTTCCTTACACTTCTCATCTAACCTAAACATCTCTATTGTTGTTAGTGCAGTAGTTGTTTTGAAAGCAGAAGTATGGTTGGCTGTGCTCTTATTAAGAACAGACATTCCCACAATTAATAACACAAACAATATCCTACATACAGTCGCCAAACCAATACTCACATATTTACAGCACCTATTTTTCCTACCCTGCTGGCTAACGTCACCCATGATCTGTACAGAATCAGAAACCAGAAGAGAAATTAAGAAAACCTTGCTGCAAAAATCAAAACAAAAATCTCCTTTCAGCAGTTATTTACAGCTCTCAGTCTTTCTTCCCAGATCCCTTGTCAAAAATTGGTAAGCCTCTTGTCAAAATCAGGTTTCAAAAAGGTCAAATCAGGTTATCAAAGTATTTTCCGGTTACTTTCAACAGTCTCTTTCTCTAACATTTTCTCCGATTTTCCAACAATTCAGTTCATCAACTTCCTTCGAGGGCCAAAATATTGACCTGGAATGTCTCGATCATCACAAAAAGACAAAAATTATTCCTGCCATTCACTTTTAGTTGCATACGCCCATTCAGGACCTTCGTATCTTCGACTTGCTATTCTCTTTCTTTTCAACTTTCGATCACCATTCAATTCTCCTTCACTTCGATCTTCTCTCCTTGTTGTGTCTACTTCTCTTTCAATTTTTGTTTCAACAACTACTTCCTTTCCCTTTGCTTGTGACTCCAGCCACTTATCTCCTTTCAGTGGACCCTTAGTCAATGTTTTTTTCTCTTGACGGACCTGCAACTGGTTCAGGAGGAGTCAGATCACAGTGACTTTGCTCCGCTTCAACTCCTTCACCTTTGGGGACTGGCAATTGCTCTGTTTGTCCCTCAAAATCATCTACTTCTGGGAAAGCCCTCTTCTGACTAGGCTCTCCTGCTGCCTCAATTGAGATAGGTTCCCCGTCACCCTCTTGAAGGTCTTCTCCTTTGTCTCTCACACGAGTGACTGAACCGTCCTCAACGGGCTCAGATCCGGTCTTGGTTCCCCTTTGTTCTTCTTCTGGCCCTGAGACTTTTTCTGCTGTTGTTGGTACTTTCAACAACTCAGCTTCCTCATCAGTCGACATATCATTTTCTTTGTGTGACTGGCATGGATACAGTTTGGAACTCCAGCACACTTCACAGCTGTGGTAGTTGTCAAAACTACCTGGAAAGGTCCTTTCCATCGAGGCTCCAAACACGTTTTCCTCATGTGTTTTGGACCACAACCCAGTCTCCAGCCGTCAGATTGTGCCCTGGGTCATGGATCGGTGGCTTGGCGTCCACCTGCTGAGAGAAAGAGCGAACCACATCAGCTAGACCTTTGCAGTAGTCCAACACCATATCATCTGTAATGTTGACAAGTGCATTTGCAAGTACCGCTGGCAACCTCATGGCTCGGCCAATAAAGATCTCATGCGGCGACAATCCTGTCTTCCTGTCGGTGTGTTTTTCATGGTCATCAGAACTAAAGGCAGTGCGTCAGGCCATTTCAGATTCGTGGACGCACACATCTTTGCAACTCTTGACTTCAAGGTACCATTCATTTGTTCCACAAGCCCAGATGCTTCAGGACAGTAACTACAATGCAACTTCTGCTCAATGTTCTACTGTGAGACTGTCATTTCTTCGTGTAGGGTAAGCATCAATCCTGTGACAAAAAATGCACACAATCACCAGCACATATCTCAGCCCTCCCTACACAGGCATCTCAATAAAATCCATCTGCATTCTGCTTAATGGACCTCCTGCTCTTCCATAATGGCTCAAATTAACCACTGTCCCTTTCCCCACGTTCATTTGCTGGCAAATGACGCAATAATGGTAAATTGCTTAAGCAACCTGTCTAAACCTTGGGTTGAACCAATTGTGCTTGAACAATCAAATCATGGCATCCCTCCCAACATGTGCTTGACTATGAAAACACCTAGCCATTTGAGACAACAGAGTATTAGGCAAAACCAATTGACCCTCTTCTGAAACCCACAATTCATCTTGTCATTGTACATATTTCAATTTGCTCCTTGAACGTTTTTCCTTCCTTTTAACATTATTCCGCAACATTTTCAACTTCTCCAACTTATCAATTACTTTCAATGCAAAACTTGGACATGTTTCATCTTCTTCGGGTAACAGTTTCCCCTTCTCTTTGAACGATATACAGTTCAATGCACAAAACCTTGCTACTTGATCTGCATATCCATTTCCCAATGACACAAAGTCCTGAGACTTCTGACGTGCACTGCATTTCACCACAGCAATTTTTTCAAGCATTTTAATAGCATTCAACGGTTCTCTAATTCTCTCACCATTTCTCACTGGTGAACCAGAAGAGGTCATGAAACCTCCCTGTGACCACAATTGGCCAAAATCATGGACTATTCCAAATCTATACTGGCTATCCGTATAGATGGTAACCTTCAATTGGGCAGAAACAAGACACGCTCTAGTAAGGGCTACCAGTTCTGCTACTTGGGCATAATATACTCCTCGAAGCCAAGAAGTTTCCAGGATACCAGTAATAGTACATAGGGCATATCCTGCTCCCAGTGTCCCTGTATTGTCTCTTAGACAAGAACCACCAACACAGATAACTTGGTCATTCTCTTCCAATTGATGGTCCCTAATGTCAGGTCTTGGTTTTGTGCACAAGCCAGTTACTTCAAGACAATCATGCTCAACATCTTCCAATTTTTCAATTTCAACATTTTCATTTGGATGTAAGGTTGCTGGGTTCTGCACTTTACATCTTTTTAATAACACGTTCGGCGACCCTAGAATAGTTGTCTCATATCTGGTCAACCTTGCACCGGTTAAATATTGGGTCTTCATTTTTGTAAGTAGGATCTCAATAGAGTGAGGGGTCTTTATAGTCAAGGGATATCCCATCACAATGCCCTCACACTGTGTAAGGCTCTGTCCAACCACTGCAACTGCACGCAAACAACCTGGTAAGGCTGCTGCAACTGGGTCCAAAGTAGCTGAAAAATATGCTACTGGGCGGTTTACACCTCCGTGGACCTGCGTCAAGACATACAAAGAACATACATCACCCTCATGACAAAACAACGTGAAAGGTTTAGTGTAGTCAGGCACACCTAAAGCTAGAGCCTTGGACAGACTCTCTCTCAATTCAGTAAATGCTTTCAATCCAGCCTGGTCTAACACTGTGGGATCAGTGACTTCCTTGTGAGTCAGCTTCTGCAATGGTCTTGAAATGACTAAAACATTTGGAATCCATTAGCAGCAGTAGCCTACCATCCCAAGAAACATCCTGACATCGCTCTGTGTAGTCGGGGGCTTAATCTGCAATATTGTTGTAACCCTTTCTCTGGATATCTTTCTCGAGCCCTTCTCAATCTGATGACCCAAGTATTTCACTTCTTTCTGACAGTATTGCAATTTAAGCGGGAACACTTTATGACCATTCTTTCCCAAATGGTTCAGCAAAGCAATTGTGTCATACTTGCACTCGTCCCTTGTTTTGGACACAATCAGCAAGTCATCAATGTAGTTCACCAAGGTCAATTGGAAACTCCAAATTCTTTTTCAAGATCTGGTTGAATATGGAAGGTGACCCTGAAAACCCTTGAGGAATTTGACACCAACAGTAAACTCGGTCCAAAAATTTGAAATAAAACAGAAATTGGCTGTCCTCATGAAGAGGCACAGAAAAGAAGGCTTGCGACATGAAGAGGCACAGAAAAGAAGACTTGCGACAAGTCAATGACAGTGAACCACTCAGCATCACATGGAATCTGAAACATTATCACAGATGGATTTGGCACAATGGGACAACATTTGACCACAATGTCATTTATTTTCCTCAAATCTTGGACAGTTCGAACTTTCCCACAGGGCTTTTTCAAACCCATCAGTGAATTACATGGGCTGCTCAATACTTCCTTCAAAAACCCTTGTTTCACAAAGCCTGCAATTATTTGGGTGACCTTCATAAGGACATTTTGTGGCATGTGGTACTGGGGAATTTGAGGAAAACCAACCTTCGGCTGTACAGTAACCTTAACTGGCTCAACTCCCTTTATCAGACCTATCTCTGTTCCTGTCAGATCCCACACCTTCTCTTTAGCCGTTCCCTGCAAGTCAGGATGAAGCTCTTTCACTGTGACTACTGGAAAGAAATCAATCAGAGGGTATTCCTCATTTACTGTCTCACATTCTGTCTCTGGGGCTTGGTCATCTTCATCATCGCTATGCATCTGAATCTCAATTCCATCATTTGAACAAGTAATCGAGCATCTTGTTTTACACAGCAAGTCTCTTCCCAGTAGGGATACTGGACTTAAATCACAGACTATAAAATTGTGCAATCCCTGGAAGTTGCCAGTTTTAACCTGAATTGGTTCTGTAATTGGGGTAGTCAGATACTGATTTGCTACCCCTACAATCTGAATTGCTTTACCTGAAAGAGGCAAATTCGGGACTTCAACTGATCTTACTGTAGAGCGTGTAGGTCCCGTGTCAACCAAGAATGAAACTCCGTGACCCATGACTTTTTCTTTCACATAGGGACGGTTCTGATCTACTTCTCAGGAAGTTGCAAGCACACATGGCTTCTCATCTGAACTTTCGCTCTGCCAATCATCGTTTATTCCATTCTCACTGTGTAACGGGAATTGGTGCACTGTGTTATTACTTTGGTTAAGCTTCTGACCTGTGACCTGTTGTGAAAGCATAATTTGCTGCTGTTCCATTGGAGATTGAAGTATTTGAATTTGCTGTCTAGGTACAATGGGAACCTGCTCTTGCACTGGCTGCAACTGTGTCATTTGTATACGTGTCATTTGCACCTGTTGCATGGGTTGAAAATTCTGCACTTGATTCATATTATTTTGAAAATTTGACTTAGGACCTCTCATTATCGGTCCCTTCATGTTCTGGAATGAATTGACATCATTAGTTTGCTGAACAACACCCTCCTGCACCAACATCAGACACTCCCGTTTCCAATGTCCGATGGTTCTGCAAGTGTGACAAGGCAACAATTTCTTCATTCCCTGCACATCATTCTGAGCCACTACAGTACCCAAGTCCGGACCGCAATTCACATTACCTCCGCGACCTCTACCTCTCATCTGGGGCTGAAACATCATGTTTCCCTGCTGCTGCTGTGGTAGCTGCTGTGGACAATTCCCTTGCATGCCTGTCTGAGCAGCTTTAATCTGCATCATCATCGCCTTTTATTTCAGCTTTCTCTGCTTCAATTCAATCTCATTGATACAGTATTTTGCATACTGCAACACCTCATCAATTGGCTTTGCTTGCCAGCAAATCAAATGACTCTTAATCATCTGGCTAATTTCAGGTCTCAATCCTTCCACAAACCTGAACTCAAAATTAATCATGTCCTTCGCCTCAATTGTCTCTGTACCACTGTAATGCTTGAACGCCTGTAACAGCTTCTCATAGTACACATGTATCGACTCCTTTGCTTCCTGAGCTGTCCTGTCAATTCTCTGCCAATCAATGTTCTTGGGCAAAATTCTTGTTTTCAAAAATTCAATCACCTTATATCAATATTTCATTACCTCGGGAGATGGTGAACCTGTAATTTTGTCTCTCTCTGGTTCTATTGTTGGCCAATTTACACTCCTCTTACACTCTATCCACAGATCACTTGGGACTACTGTCTCTAATAAGGTGTTCAGATCCTCCCACAAGCACTTTGCAAGTTTTACAGACCTATCAGTCTGCTGATACCACTCTACTGGCTTCTCCCTCAATTTTGGATAATCATTTGTAAATGATAGAATATCACTTCGGCTCCAAGGGACATGAACAAAATTCCCTCCTGGAATCTCTCTCATTGATGAAATCTTCACCAGATCCCTGTCCTACTGCGCATCAGCAGTCAGACCCACAGAATCCCTTTTTCTCTTGTCTCTTTTCTATACCCATCTGCCTTCCCATTTGTCTAATGCTCCCCAAGACTGGGCACTTTAAAGTAATTCCTTAAGGTGTGCCTTCATTCTGGCAGATCTCATGTATTAAAAATCTCAAAATCTAATCTGTAACTCCTTTTCAAATGCTTCGTTTTCTCTATTTCTATGCCGTACTTCTCTGCCAGGTCTGCTAGCTTCTGATGCACCTTGCTCACTTCCCTTGTAATCTTCGGGCATAGATATCTCAACTCTGCTTCTGTGTAGGATTCTAAACTGTACATATAGTTCTCTCAATGAGCTCACCCGCTTTCATGCTTAGCCTAGCGTAATTCAAATACTTCTCTCCCTTAGGAGCACTCTGCAGGGTACTCATCTTGTTTAACCATTCAGTCAACTGCTGAGCAGTCAAACTTTGCAATGAGATGTTGCTGGCTTGGACATGTGTTACCTGCTGTGAAACTGCATTTGCATCATTTTGAGTTCTGCGGTGTCAGCAATTTCAAGCTCTGGCTAAAGTTTGACCCTACCATTGTATCTGGAAGTACTCCGAATGGACTAAGGCCTAACAGTGATCTCGAGCCATCAAAAGCCTGACCCACAGGAGAAATAACTTGAGTATTTTCGTTATGTCCTCCTCCCATTGCATTATGTGTCATGACACCCTGTTCACATACACTGGGTTTCTTCTGTGCAAATTAGGGTACGGCTGGACCAATAGTACTTGGTAGAGATATGGCATCTGGGGTTGGTCTGGTACTTAAGTTCTGTGGGAGAGTGACTCCCATGTTCTGGTTCATCATTGAGGATATATCTGACTGTGTCCCTGTTACTGGAGTAAATCTCGGCATAACTTGTGGCTGCACTTGGAGCAGTAAACGTTGAGTTGGCTCTGTCTGAACCAACATCAGTCTCAGGAAAACATGTTCCCTAGGCACCACTAAGTTTTTTAGCCATTTCCGTCATTTGTACATCAGCGTATATTCTCCGGACGTGTGGCGGCTGCATCTGATTTTGTACCACTGGAGTAGTAGGCATGTTAAGACTACCCTGCATCATACTCTGTGTCAGGCTAGTGTTAACCTGCACTGGACTCACTGTCCCATTAACCTGTGTCGGAGCTGAAGGATCAGCACTGGTGCTCGGATCACTCTCATGTGGTGCATATGGTGGTGGACGATTTCTCAATAACTTTGAAATAACCTCATCATCATCTGATTCTTCTTCCACTATTGAAGTCTTTCTAACCTCCCTACATTTGGACGGGCTTCTGTTAGTCTTTCTAGTAGCTTTCTTTCCTTCCTTCTCATTGTCTTGCGTATTCACTGGAAAGAACTTAACTCCGTGCAAAGTTTCGGTTCTCCAAACTCTGAGCACTGTCCCACCTAGCCTCTGTTAATATCTTTTCTGCCTTTCTCATTCTCCTCTCGAATTTCTGTTGCTGTCTGGCTACTGGCTCCCAAATCGCCAATGCCTCAAATTATGCTGGTCTCAGAGGGGTTTTCTGATCATACAGTACCCTCCTCAAATGCTCTAAAACCCTCAAGTTGAATGTTCCGTTAGCAGGAAACGCTAATCTCCCATCTTTCTCCATCACTTTGCACCATTGCTTTAGCTAAGGCATGGCGTGACACCCTTCTCTTCCATTACAATGTAAGCTGGTGTACCTTCTGACTCCAGTCAGTGTTTCCATTGTTCTCCTAAGAAAGTCAGTCTTACACACATTACACTCATATTGTTACCTTTAGCAAGAACAGCATCTTCTAGCAAGCGGTTCTCATGAGAAAGACTTTCAGCTGGGAGCACATTTGAACAGCACAGTGGAAAATCACAATTTATATTCTCGGAGCAAACATTCTATTAATCGGTCCAGAAATACAGCTTGACATGAGGCCGTGCAACTAGGCCAGTACTTCCGCTAAGTTAAGGCCTACAATTACTAAAGCTAATACATAATGCATAACCCTCAATATGATGTATTACTACATTAATAAAACACATGCTCAATATTTCATATTATATAGCCACTAATAAGTACACTTCGCGAACACTGACGGCCACTCATTGTGATCACATTTTCAAATGCGTGCATTATTTTTCTCTATATTAACACATTTTCTATGCAAATCCATTACTCAGAATACATGAATACTCTTTAATATTTTTATTATAAGTCCTGCTTCAGCAATTACAACAAATGACAGATTAACAGTAAATATCCTAGGGCCAGATGTAGCAAAGGTTTTTACCCATTCTGTATCTATGGGAAAAAGTGTTTGTACATATGGCCCCTAATCCTATTGCCTGACAACGCTAGATTTTCGCGTTTCCTAGTTTGGGTCTTTTTGTTAACGATCCCTTTCAAATGTGAAGAAAAGAATAGAATATGAAAATAAATCTGTTCTCTTGTCTTCTTTTGAACCACATGTTTGTATCTGTTCTTTCCAAAACGTGGTACAATCATGCTTTTAGCATGCACAAAATGACCTGTACTTAATCTCCTCTCTTGGGCACCACTTCATCGATTCCCATAGTCTGAAAGGACTAGGTTTAAAATCCTGTGCTTAATGAAGTGTACTTTCCACTTGTGTGATCCTGTGATTGATCTGACTGAAAAATGTTTCTACTAAGGACATACTCATCCTCTGCAATTTGCCAAAGGGCTCCTGCTCAAAGTTCTCTACTTAACTTTCATGTCATTCAGGGTTCACATTCTGCCTCACTCACTCTGTAACCAAAGGACTGTGTTTAAATGTGATTGTTTTTACAGTAAATTGCTTAGTCTTAGTCTGAATCATGCTCAGAGCTAGTGCCTCAAGGCTACTTATGTGGCACCTGCAGGACCGACACTGGCCGTTTGGGAACAGCACTAAGGAGTCAAGTGTGGTGGGTGTGGGCTTCTGCCTCTTTCTCACTTCATTGCGACTGGAATTATACAGACTATGCAGTAAACCAACGCTTGCAAATTCAGTGCATATGGCCTGTTGTATGTGATAGAATGGTGGTCTCATCTACAGCACTTTCAGTTTGCACCAGGCCTCCCTCTCTTCCCATCATTCCAAGGGCATCCTTGTGGAACCTTCTGTGCCCTCTAGTGAGTAAATGCAGTGCAGCTTGGGTTTGTCACAAGCCCCTGCACAAGGGATCAAATATCTTGACTTTTGTAGAAGGCTCCCTAGACTCTCCTTACTCCCCCAAAGGTTTCCATCATTATTAGAAGTGGAATAGATTCACTGCCTCCTGGATGGTCTATTTTAAGCACTACTCAAAAGTGGCAGGTCAGTCAGTCAGGCAACTATAGCTTATTGGTTTCAGCATTAGCCATAACAATTACATTTATAAGATATTTAATGCCATTAATAAAAAGTTTTAAAAAATAAACCCTATTATAAAGAAGCGTAGGAGTCTAGCCGGGTGTGTGGTGGATACCCAAGGTACTTACACCTTATACCAGATCCAGGTATCCCTTATTAGCGTAGTGTAGTCAATGCCTAGAAATCAGTCTCTCTAGAGGTAGCTGTGGATGAGCAGCCAAGGCTTATCTAGCAGACATGGAAAGCTCATGCAATACCACTGTGGTCATACATAGTACTTACGCACGAAAGAAAACAATAAAGGTACTTTATTTTTGTGACACAAATACCAAAAATACAATAGAGGCTATACTCCCTTAGGGTGTAAGTAATACACACATTTTATACACTAGTATGCAGAAATAGGCATAAAAACAGTTAGAAAACAGTGCAATTAGTGAAAATCACAAAAAAGAGAGATATAGCCCTAGGGGGAGCACAAACCATATACTAAAAAAGTGGAATGTGAGAGTTGGTCCCCCACCTAGGTAAGTGGAGTGTATAGAGAGGAGCTTAGAGTACTAGGAAAGCCCAAAGTTAAATACCACAACACCCCCCAGCGACCAGGAAAGCAGGAGGAAACCACAGTAAATTCCCCGGAACACCCACTTGGAAGAAAAGAAGAATAATTCAAAGCCCAGAAGAGACTGCAAGACACCAACAATGCATTCCTGGACAAGAGGACCTGTAAAAGAAGGGGACCAAGTCCAGCAAGCACAGCATAGTCCAGGAAGGGTAGGAGCCCCTACCCACCAGACTGAAGGTGCAAGATATGAGTCAACTGTGGGGAAGGAGAGTCAGTACTGCACCCAAGAAGATGAAGTCGAGTTCCTGGAGGATACAGGTGATGTCCCATGCCGGAAGGAGGATTGCAGTTGGGTTTGCATCTTTATATTCCACAAACAGGCCTTGGCACATGCAAAACTCGCGGTTAGCGGAAAATGGAGCTGCCCAGGACCAGGAAAGACCAGGGGGACTCTACCCAGGAGGGGGGATTGGAGGGGGACCTCAGCAATACAGAGAGCCCACAGAAGCACAGGCAGCACCCACAGGAGTCCCACAGGATGGGGACACAAACGTCAAAAAAGGAGCCCACACAGCACTATGAAAAGTGATCCCACACCACCACTCAGGAAGCTGTGTGTCGCAGGATAGAGTGCAGGGGGGTGGAGCTTCACGATGCTTGAAAATCCCTTGGAAAAATGCTAACAGGCCTTGGCAGCTGCAAATGTTGCAGTGCATAGGGGTACTGCCCTGCATGGGCAGGCAAAGGCTTACCTTCACCCAAGTTTGACAGCTAGAAGAGAGGACCGTCAGGACCACTTCAGTCCACCACCTGTGATGCAGGATCCACGCAGCTTTGCAGGAGAAGGGATCCACGCAGCCAGTCATTGTTGCAGTCGGTGCCTGTGAATGCAAGGGAGTGCCTCCTTCACCCCAAGGGAGATTCTTTCTTCTTTCTGGTGCAGGCTGAAGACAGCTGTTCTCAGAGGATGCACGACCACGGAAATGTTACAGTTGCTGGAAGGAGCCGTGGTTACAATGTTGCAGGAGACGTATTGCTTCTTTGTTGCAGCTTATCGGTTCTGGAGCGTCCAGATGCAGTTTCTTTGGTCAGAAGTCAAAGTGGAGGGTGCAGAGGAATCCTGCTGGAGTCTTGCAACCCAAATCTGAGGAACCACCCAAGAGAGAGGCCCTAAATAGCCCTGAAAGGGGGATTGGTCACCTAGCTTGGTGACCACCTATCAGAGGAGGGATCTGACGTCACTTGCCTGCACTGGCCACTCAGATGCTCCCAGAGTTCCCTGCCAACCTTGAATCCCAGGGACCCTCTGGAGAACCTCTGAGCCCAACCACTGGGGTGGTGATGGACAGGGGAGTGGTCACTCCCTTTTCCTTTGTCCAGTTTTGCACCAGAGCAGGGACTGGGGGTCCCTGAACCGGTGTAGACTGGTTTATGCAAGAGGGCACCAAATGTGTCCTTGAAAGCATTACCAGTGGCTTGGTGAGGCGACCCCTCCCAAGCCAGTAACACCTATTTCCAAAGGGAGAGGGTGTAACACCCCTCTCCCAAAGGAAATCCTTTGTTCTGCCTTCCTGGGATTGAGCTGCTCAAGGAACAGGAGGGCAGAAACTTGTCTGTGAGGTAGCAGTGGCTTGGGCTGCCTGGACAACCTCAGAAGGCTGTAGGAGCAATGCTGGGGGTCCTCTAAGGAGCCCCCAGATAGCACAGAATCATACAACCAATGCTTGCAAAAGCATTGGGGTATGATTCCAACATGTTTGATACCAAACATGCCTATGTCCAGAGTTACCATTATGTAGCTGGACATAGGTATTGACCTATGTCCAGTACACGTGAAAAATGGCGTCCGGGAAAATGGGCATGGAGTTCATGGGGCACCTCTGCTAGTGCAGGAGTGCCTTCACACACAGGTACTGTGCACCCTGCCCTCTGGGCTAGAAAGCCTGCCATAGGAGTGAGTTATAAGTGAACTGGTGAAGTGAAAGGGTGCTTGCACCTTTTCACGTAGGCTGCAATGGCAGGCCTGCAGAACCCTTTGCTTGGGCTCCCTATGGGTGGCAAAATATAGTCTGCAGCCCATAGGGATCTCCTGGAACTCCAATGCCCTAGGTACCTAGGTACCATTTACTAGGGGCTTACATGGGGGCACCAGTATGCCAATTGTGGTATGAAATGTTTCCAGCAACCAAGTTTAAAGGAGAGAGCATAACTAGTAGGGGCCTATTTAATACGATCCCAGTGAACACAGTCAAACACACTGACAAACAGGCCAAAACGTGGGAGTAACCAAGCTAGAAAGAGGCTACTTTCGTACAAGAAGCCTACACATCAATTAAAAAAATCAAGATTACAAATTAAAATACAAGTCCGATGACTGAGAATATCCCTTAGCAGAGTAGTCTCCAGGCTCAAGCCTGTTTCGAACTCCTCACCATAATCCAGGCTGCACGTACCTACCAAGCTACTGAGAGATAGATAAACGGGTTATCCGTTCTATAGAAACATGCGAGTGCATTGTTTCAAGTTGTAATTGAAAATTGTTTAAAAAGACGAACTAGCCATTTACGGATTTCGGGGTTTAGTACAAGATAATTAAAAATGTAATAAGGTACTGGACTCCCCAATTTCACAATTACAAAGTTCTCTAGTAAATGAGGTCAACAAAAAATTCTGACATGTATACTCTAGAGGGAAACCACCCGGGTGGAATTTCACATATAAAGCGCGACGTGCCTCGGGGATACCAAATTTAGATGAGAAAAGTATCTATGAGTCAAGAAAGAAGTCCCTGCATTTGCAATGTACACTTTCAGTTTGCACTCAAAAATGCTTTTTTGACTTTGGAGCTAGCATCAGTAGCTCTAGGCTGTGCTGGACCAAAGCAGCTGTGAGCAACAGACTCTCACTGTCTGAGCATCAGACTCACACTAGCAGGTCAGCCTGAAAATCATTCCTTAAAATTAACATGCACCAGGTTGACACATAATTCATTAAATTGCATAGGGCATAATGAAATGAATGTGCCATTTGGAAGGAGTAGGCATGTGAACACTGCATTGCACAAGCTACATTCTCTGCAAAGAAAATAGTAGTTAGTGCTTTTTTACATGGCAGCGCAGTTTTATGGAACTTGGGATCTGAACTCAAAATGAAAGTTTACATCTTTCATCATCTCCACTAGATGCAGTACACAGACGGTAAAAAGAGAAGAATAGCAGTATTCACAATCTTTCACAGCAATAAGTGTGCCATAAAAAATAAAAAACTGAGACCGGGCAAGTTTGCTTTATGTGAAAGCTTCTGTGAGTGTCCGGCAGGATCGAAAAACAATAAAAAAAACACAAGTGGAGTGTCTGTCCCATGGGGCGTGTCAGGCCTTGTGGCCACGTCCACGCCGCACAGTGGAACAATATACAGCAGGGCGCTGGCAGCTGACGGGAGAGTCAAACCCATGCTGTGCATGGCCAAAAGTTGTGCTCCGAGAGGGGTAACTGCACGCAGGCAGTGGGGTGTTTAAAACCAGCCCCATGCCACGCAGGTCCAAATGCAGTGTGCAGCTAGTGGGTTGGACAGTTATGCATGGTAATGAAAATCTTACTTTCCTTAAAAAAATAACCTAGAAATTCAATGAAAAAAACAAAGGTTAAAATGGCATTTTACTTGGATATGGTAATAATACCTCACAACATTAAACATTCTTTAAAGTGTAACAGGCCAATTTTTGGAGAAAACATGATAATATTCCTATATTTGTTATACACTTACTGTGTTCTTTCCACTTTTCCAAATGACTACGCTAAATGACCACTTGCATCATTACATGAGCAGGGAAAAATTGCAATTGGCAGAGTCCCTTCACCATTAACTATAATGTTATTTGTTATTTGTAAATATGTATGACCTTCCAAATCGGGCTGAGTGCCCCCATTTACCCATATTTCCAGGGCTAAATGTGCATGGTCATATTTGAACATTATTATATATTTAGAAATAAGTGAAACAATATTAAAAAATGTCCTTATTGTTCGTACGTACAGACATCTCGAACATACATGTCACAAAAATACGTTAAGATCACTAATCCACAAGTATTAAAGCCAGTTCAATGTCATTTACAGGCTAAGTGCCCTTGCAAAAATACAGAGCCTAACATGGTAATGCCAGTGCTCTACACCCCAGAGTGTCCTACTTTTGTGTGTTTTCTCCCGGTCAGTCCCTGTGTATTGTGATTGTTCATAGGAGGACCTATCCTTTTTTTTTTTCATAAATTTGTTTATTAGCTTTTTGTTAAATCTTTACATTTTGTCGTAGCTGGGGTTAGTTTCAGTACAACGTATTTTAGCTTGTAATGTTCACATTGTTAAATGATGTTTAGTACAATGACGACATGGTTATACGGCATATATTACATGGTGCTTCTGTACTTGTTCAGTTGTTCATCACAGTCGCAACTCTTATTGGGATAACATTGTTACTGTCACAAGTATCCAATTATTGCGCTTTGATTAAAAACAAAAGCAGATAATATGAGTTTTATATAGACTAACCTTAAAATAAAAGAAAGAAAAAAGAAGGAGAGAAAAAAACATCTATAACAATAATGTGTGCCGAGGTCAACATCTATGTGATTATTTTAGACTTAGCTATTTTAGTGCCAGGTTGGGGATCAATTGTGATGAATCAATTTGCAGGTGGGGGGGTTGGGTCGTTTGACAGGTTTAGTGCATGCGGTTTTCCTGTTCCTCAATGTCATAGATTGTCCAGTAATGTTCCACACTCTGTCCTCCTATATGGTGTGACCTTCTCACCCATGAATACTAGTTCGCTTTAGTCCAGTCCCTCCCCTCTCAGGTGTGCTTCCGTGCTATGCAGTTGTAGTAAGAACCCCTTCCAACAGGTGGAGATTGGATATTGTCGTAGTCCCAGGGTTTCTTCTCGTGTAAGTGCTAAGCCCTCTGCACCCACCCACACCTCAAGCGAACATCTCCACGCCTGTATCGGCGGAGGGTCTGGGGATTTCCACCTTCGGGTCACTAGCCGTTTCGCGACAATGAGTCCTAGGTCTGTGAATCGTGCCTCTGCTCTGTGTTGTTTGTCTCTTGGGAATAATCCCAGGATACATGTCTCCCATGTGAATGGTATTTGTTGTGCTATGCAGTTAGATAGGTTGTCGATTACCGCCCTCCAATAGGTGCTTAGGTTGGGACAGGACCACACCATGTGCAGCATATCCGTCCCAATCTCGCGGCATCTGGGGCAGGCCGCATCTTGACGAGCAAAGTATTTGTTTACTCGTGCAGGTGTAAGATAGGCTCTGTTCACTATATAATATTGGATTAGTCTGAATCGCGAGTTACGTGGTATGTTGAGGTGGCCTGAGAGAGCAGATCTCCATCGCGCTATCGCGATGGAATCGCCAGCGTCCACTTCCCATGTCACACGTAGTGCATCATTGTCAGAGGCAGTTTGGATTCTCAAGGCGTCCGCCAGCCAGCTGACCTGGTGCTGCCCACGGCCCACCACCTGCAGGTACTGGACCAACAGGTGGGTAGGTGGAGCCGTTGTGATGTCTCCCCATTTGGAATTCAGAGCCCTCACCAGTGAGCAGTATAATAGGAATTGGTCAGATGGGAGTCCCCTTTCGTGGAGTCTAGCGAACGGCAGTAATTGGTTTTCTTCATAGATGTCGTCCTGTGTGTGTATTTCTAATTCGTGCCACGTGCGCAGTTCTGAATCTGACGTGACCCTAGGGCCCCTTGGTGTACCCGCCAATGCTAAGGAGGGGGCAAATGGGATCACTGATCTCGTGAGGTAGAGCGATCTGCGGAAACATTTATGAGGTGTTCTGAGGAACAGTTGCTGTGGGGTTTGTGCACATGTGAGCGAGTGGAATAAATGCTGTATTTGTTGGAGCGGGCGTGGCCCTTCCTCTGTTGCTGTGTCTGCAAGCTGCATACCAGCCAACCATCTAGATATCCATTGAAGTTGGGCTGCCAGATAATATTGTTCCAGGTTGGGGACCGCGAGTCCGCCCTTATCAGGCGGTATGTACAGTTTTTTAAGGGCAACCCTACAGCGGCAGCCATATAAATTCCCTCAGCCCTGTCTCTAGTGCCCTGAAGAAGCTGGGGGGAATGTAGAGGTTAGAAAAGAAGTACAGAAGCCGTGGAAGAATCACCATTTTTAGGAGTGCTATCCTGCCCGCCACAGATAGTGGCAATGTCCTCCAAAACGCCATTTGGGACCTGACTGAGGTTACCGCCTTTACAAGGTTACCCTCAAATATGTCTTCTTCGTTATGATAGACTCGGACGCCCAGGTATTTGAATGTGTTTGGTTGCCATGGGACAGGACTTCCAGCCAGTATAAGTCCCGGGTCTGGCAGGTCCGGGTCGAATGGGAAGAGGCATGGCTTAGACCAGTTGACCTTTAGGCCTGATATCGACGCGAAATGCTGTAGGAGCGAACCGGCCCTATGTGGGATCTGTGTGATATCGCTGAAATATAGCAAGAGGTCATCAGAGTACAGTGACACTATGTGTAAGCCATCTCCCAGAGGGATTCCCTAGCTGTTTCCCTCCTCGCGTAAGGCCACCGCCAGGGGCTCCATTGCATGTGAGAATAGTAACGGTGAGAGGGGGCAGCCCTGTCTCGTACCTCTGCACACCCATATTGGCTCCGATATCTCGGAGCCCAGCCCCACCCGTATCATTGGTCTGGTGTATAATAGTTTAACTAGGCGAGTGAAGGATGGTCCCATGCTGTATTGTTGCAGCACCCTAAACAGGATGGGCCACTCCAGAGAGTCGAAGGCCTTCTTTAGATCGAGGACAAGGCAGCCCACCCGCAGCCAATCACGTCTCACATATTGCATAACCCGGAATAGTCTTCTGATATTATGGGAGGTATCTCTAGCTGGTACAAACCCGTTTTGGTCAGGGTGTATTAGTTCTGGCACGTTAGGCGCTAGTCTTGTCGCCAACATTTTGGCTAGTATTTTATAATTGGTGTTTAACATTGCCAGCGGTCTGTATGAGCCCATGTCTATTGGATCCCTTCCGGGCTTGGGAAGGGAGATCAGTAGCACCTCCCTTTGTGTGGCCGACTGGTGGCCCTCTTGCTCAGCTGTCTCATATACCTGAAGTAGCTTGAGCGCTAACTGCACCGCGAAGGCTTTGTAAAAGTCGACTGGTAGCCCGTCTGGGCCCGGTGTCTTGCCAGACACAAGTTCCCGGATACTGGCTTTGATCTCCTCAAGGTCGAGGGGTGCCTCAAGCGCTTCAATCTGGTCATTTTCTAAATGTGGGAGTTTCACCCTATCAAGAAATTCAGCACTGTAGTCTCCCCCAATGGTTGTCCTTGAGGTCTTATAAATTCGGACTGTATCTCCATGGGTGTGCATACTAATTCCCCTGTTTGTGAGCGAATTTCCATTATCGGTTTCCTCTCACAATCTCGACGTATCAGGCAAGCCAGTAATTTACCTGCTTTATCTGCTGATGCATGAGTTCTCGTGGAGTGTGCAGTGTAGTTTAGACATCTCAGACGCTCTAGTAGTGTCTGATGTTCTGCGTATTGCTAGTCTCGCTTTTTCAGTTTGGTTATTAGTGGTTTCGTCTTCTGACTGCGGTAGGGTCCGTTCTATTCGGGTCAGGTCGCGTTCAATAGAACGGCGCATGTTACACTGGGCTCCCAGACAATGACCTTGAGTAAAGACCTTGAATGCATCCCATTCGATCAACCCCGAGGTAGCCGTGCCTTCGTTCTGTTCAAAATATTCTAGGATTGCACCACTTAATGATGCTCTAAAATCAGCGTCTTTTAGGAGTTCTGGCCTCAACTTCCACGTGGGGATAGGTGTACGAGGGGATCCCCAGCACAATCGTGTTATCAGAGGGTTATGGTCCGAGTGTGTGCGTCCCATGTATTCCGAGCTCACCACCACCGGGGCAAGGCTCGCAGTACAAAATATGTGATCTAGGCGTACGTGTAAGGAGTGCGGGCGGAGTAGAAGGAGTAGTCTCTGTCTTCACTGTGTCTCTGTCGCCATACATCCACCAGTTGCCATTGCTGAGTCCAGTCTGTCAGACTGCGCAAGGCAGTTACCACTGGGGATGTAGGCAGTGGGGGGGAAGGAACGATCTAGTTCAACGTCCAGCACGCTGTTAAAGTCTCCCCCCAATAGCCACGGTAATGTACTCCAGTTTGCCAAGTGGTGTGATAGACTATGTAGAAAGGTAGTTTGGTCTGTGTTTGGGGCGTATATGGAGCCCAAGATAATCGTGCGTCCTGCCAGCTTTCCCTTGACGAGTACGAATCTACCATGCAAGTCTATAATCTGTTCTTCCGCCGCAAAGGTAGTGCCTGCCCTAATCTAGATAAGCGTGCCTGTGGCGTAGGCTGAGTGACCTGTCGCATATAATTGCCCTCTCCAACGCTGGCGCAGTCGGGGGATCTCATAGTTTGTTAGGTGTGTCTCTTGTAGGAACGCCAGTTGAACTGAGTGTCTTTTAAAGTAGGAGTAGATAGCATAGCGTCCCTTGGGGGTATGTATGCCCCTTACATTCCAGGTGATTGGTGTGTATGTAGCCATATTATAGGTGTTGGATCTTTTTTCCGCTTTACCCGCCTGAGCCCTCTACACTGCGCTACTTCATTAGTCTTCCATTCCCAGCTAAGATTCAGAGAGGTTGTGTGTGACCATCGGCAAAAACCAAACATAACTGATGCCATCAGTGCAGTTAAACAATGGGTCACCGCCCAAACACTACAATAAAAACAATAACTTGCGGTCGGGTATCTTTACATTTTGTGGCTCCGCTGATAGGAGTGTGTGGGTAGGCCAAATATACCGGGAGACGGTGTAGTCTAGGGCCTTTTAGTCCGGCTGCGATGGATAATTAAGATAATAAGTGGGAGCACGGGGTGGTCTCAATTGCGTTTATTCGTCAAGAAGGGTGTAGTATGCAGTGTCTGGCATTGCATCCATCTGCGCGTTCACAGCTCCACGCGGGCTTACATGGGTATTTCTTAGCTATGTTTGTTGTTTGCTTGTCTTTTAAGGTAATTTGTGTGGGTGTCTCTAGTTGGATGTTTCCTGCAGTGTGTTAGTTCTTTGCATTGTTCAAGACTCTTTTAGAAAATTTCGTCTGCTGTGGCTGGTGTCACAGGGGGTCCATCGGTAAGACCCAGTTCTGATAAGCGATCCGGTGTGGGGGGACGGTCGCTGGTCTGTTGCGAGAGTTCAGTGTCTGATCCTGAGCCCGGGGAGGATGTACCCATCGCTGCCGCAGTGTGAATCGCCTCTCTTCTCTCCTGGATTAGTTGTTCCAGGTCCGGCACGCATTTTGTTGGCCCTGCGTGAGTTGTGTTTCTTCTCCCATCACGTCTGTTTCGACTGCGCTTGGCTAGGGGCGCCTGTTCGGCTTGCTCCAGTGTGCCACCAGTAGATAGCCCTGTCGATTCAAGCCATTCCCAAGCTGCCTCAGGTGTGGGGAAGAAGTGCGTTTTGTCCTCCACCACCACTCGTAGTCTGGCCGGGAACAGCAGAGAGTAGGTTAGGCCCAGTGATCGCAGCTTATATTTCAGGGGGAGGTAAGAGGCCCGGTCTCTTTGCACCACCAAGGTGTAATCTGGGAATAGAAATATTTGCATGCCTTCTATACGGAGTGGCGGTGCAGCCCTTACTATCCGCAGTATTATATCTCTGACTGCGTATTGGAGGAGGCGGATGATGAATGGGCGTGGAGTGCTTCCCGGCGGTCTCGCCTGAGCCAGGATCCGGTGTGCGCGCTCCACAGAGATAAAGGGGGTAAGCACACCGTCTGGTACCAGCCCTCGCAGCCAGCTCTCCGAGTAAGTCGTCGGGTCTCGGCCCTCCGTGCCCTCCGTGCCCTCCGGTAGGTTTACCACACAAATGTTGTTTCTTCTGGAGTGGCCTTCCGCGTCTTCCGCTCGGTGCTCCAGCTCCGCCACTCTGGCTTGTATGTCTTCCATTCCTGCTTTCAGCTGGGTGGTCGCAGGCGTTATTTCCTTTACTGTGGCTTCAATCTCATTGGTCTTGTCTGTTAGTTTGCGGTGATCCGCGTGTAGAAGGATAAGGTCACTTGCCACCCTGTCTATTTTGGCTTCCAATGCCATGTGGGCACGCTCCAGCGAGCCTCCAATGCGTTCTACTGCAGCAAGCACTGCATCTAGTTTTTGGTTGTCTTGAGTTGGGAGGTCTTGTGCTTTCCCAGATCCAGCTCCAGAGCGAAGGCGCCCGGTTCCGGCCATGGTCCAAATTATTGAGGAGTTCTGTTTGGTTTCTGGTCAGCACTCTCCGTTTGACTAGTCTTCGCTCACAGTACATACCATGAATCAGTTTCCATTAGAATGGTGTGAGGTAGGTATGTTGTTCGTCGCCAGTTCCCATCTGTTTGGTGAGAGGCCTCACTGTCGGCGGTCGTTCCTAGATCTTTAGTATGGAGTCCCATCACGTCTAGTCCCGTAGGAAATCACGTTTTTGTGGAGGCCTCTCGGAAGTGTTTAGTTTATCTTTAATCATCAGCAGGCCTCGTGGTTCCAGTGCTGTTTCCACCTCGGTTAAGCACCTGTGTTTATTCGGGGAGGGTCGGGCCCGCTTGTCGGGGGTCAGCGGATTGCAGCCACACAGCAGCACGAGCATCCCGGTTGATCAATTCCTCTCTTCGAGTCCTGCGTCCCCCACTTCTGTTTTTGTGGTGCTCCATGTATATCAGGGGGTCCCGGCAGGTTGAGGGGGCTCAGCGTAGGCACAGGTCTAATTTCACCGGTTTCGGCGAGTTCAATATGCGTCGGGTGGAGTCCCTATCTGTGTCTCTCCAACCGCTTCTCACTAGACCCCAGCCACCGGGGAGGGGGGCTCTCCCTCATTCCAAACGTCTCTGCCGATGGTGGGGGGCAAGGTCCTCCGGGTCACATCAGCTCGCACAGAAATCCACGTATGTCGTTGGGGCCCACCTTTATGTGTGGCGCAGGGTTGTAGTGGGCCAGCTTCTGTCGCCGCAGTCCCCTCCTTTCCCGTATTTGGGCCCCCCAGCAGCCGCCCGGCAGGCCCGGTCTTCAAGGCTTTATCACCTCCCTCCTGTTGAGAGCAGGGGGGGGAGGGAGGGAGGAAAGGGGGCTACAGGCACCCCTCGGTTTTATCCCCCAGCTCCTGTGCAGCTCCCTCGTGGGACGTATGCACGTTTCTTTATTTTAGTGCCCAGGGGGGTAGGGCGTTGTTTTTCACCTGAATATGCTGGTTTATGGATGAGGGGAAGTCAGGAACGTCTCGATTCTGGCGCGCGGCTCCAGCCGCGCTGGCTGCTCCCTCCTCCACACCATCGCCTCCTCGAAGCCCGGTCCCTGGGTGCAGTCCACACAGCCACGGTCCGAGCCCACCAGCAAGACTGGCGGGAGATCAGTCCCCACCGCAGGGGGACGCAGCCGCAGTCCGTGCCCGGGAGTCGCCGACCCAGAGGGGGCGTCCCAGCTCCGATGCGCGGCTCCAGCTGAAGCGGTTGCTCCTCTCCTCCCGGCAGGGCCTCCTCACATCTGCCCAGGCGTCTCAGTCCTCACAGCCTCATTGTTTCCCCCCATGAGGAGATGAAGATGGGAAGAGGGGGGGAGGAGGAGGCTGCAGGCACCCCTCGTCTCCGTTCACGGCTCCGGCGCCGCTCTCCAGCCGGACGCGTGCATGCCTCAATGTTATTATGCCGGGGGGGCGCCGCCCCTCACCAGACCATGCCGAGCCGTCGCGGAGGGGGATCAGGACCGTCCCAGCTTTGGCACGTAGCTACGGCCGCGTCAGCCGCCCTTTCTCTCGTCCGATCGCTGTCTCGCAGCCCGGTCCCAGGGCGGGCCTGCACAGTCGTGGCGCAAGTCCAGGGGTCGTGGTCACTGGGGGAACGACGCCAGTCCAGGCAGTCCCAGTGCACCCCCGTCTCTGAGCAGCCAACACAGGGTGTTATGCCCCCGTGCCCCATCCTGGATTCTATTTTGGCCTGTTGCAGCTCGGATCTCCAGCAGCTCGCACCCGCCATGTTTGGTGGCTTAGCCACGCCCCCCATAGGAGGACCTATCCTTGTTACATAATACCTGAACGACCTCTTTTTCATAAACAGCGCAATCAATAAAACATTTATATTCCTGTTTCTCAAGTATAAACAGTGAAACAAACATCAATGTCTGTGTAGTCTTAAGGTGATCAACCGGGCACTGCACAGACCCTAGTTTTAACAGGAGAATCGTATGTCCCTACAAGTGTACATGAAGTTCCTCATCTGCGTGCGCAGTCTCATTATGTACCTACTCTTAAGCCTGCAGAGTTGCAGCGTCCTGTCCCCACCTCTGTTGTTTTCTGTATTTGTGCTACTCCATAATAACGCATTGTTCTCCAGTCCTCCACATGGGAAGTAGCACAATGCTCGGCCATCACATAGCTCATGTCTTTATGCTTTACAGCGTGTATATGCTCCAATATATGTTTTTTTAAGGGGCATGTGGTGCTACCCACATATCTCTATGACATACATTACAAAGGTGGTGTTGCATGTTATTCTTGATTCGCTTGTGATTTGTGCACTCTTAAAACCCAAGACATTTTTCTTAGTCGAACCTATTGTACATGTCTTATACATAATGCATTTTACAAACCCCTTCTTGGAGTCATTGGTCAAATTGCTTGGTCTCCAATCTACAAAGTGGCTGCGCACTAGTATATCCTTAAGGGGTTTCGCTTTTCTATACATAAAACATGGATGCTTTCCAACCAATCTCGCAATATCTTTATCACAAAGCAAGATCTTCCAATGTTTCGGAAAAACTGTGAGGGAAAACTAAGATTGAGGAGATACCTTGCCAGCCCACGTACCTTATGGTAACCATTGATGTGGTCTCTTTATACACATGTATTGATCACACATTGGGGATTGGAGCATGTTGGTTTTTCTTTCGGGACAAGTCTATCTTTTTTATATGATCACACTATCATGCTTTTGGACATGTTGAAATTTTGTCTAGAGAACAACCTTTTTCTATTTAATGAACAATGGTACAGACAGGTCATTGGTACGGAGATGGGCAGTTGTTTTGCTCCAAGTTTTGCAGGTATTTCTATGGGGTGGTGGGAGGAGCCACATGTTTGGACAGAATAGAATGCTAGGTGGACTAGGCATATAACATTTTGGACCAGATAAATTGATGATCTCTTTCTAAAATGAGATGGTCCAAAGAGCCAGTTGCAAGGATTCCTAGAACACATCTTGCATAATAAGTTGAATTTGATATTCACATACCAGATACACAGCAGTGAAATGGATTTTTGTGATGTGCATGTGGAGATAAATGGTGATAAACTATGCACTTCCCTCTTCTGTAAAAAAATAGCAGGTAATAGTTTATTACTTGAGGACAGTTATCATCCCACTAACCTAAAATGGAGTATCCCCTAATGGGAACTCCTTGAAGCAAAACACAATTGTAGAAGTATAGAAGCATTTGAAAATTCAGAGCAAGAGGCTTTCCCTGGCGTGTCTTCAAGGCTGCAAAGGAGAGAGTCAGCATTTAAAACAGACGGGATCTCTTTACCCAGAGATCCAAGGTCTCTACTGATGAGCAGGATGTAAGGCTGATTACCACTTACAATTCCGAGTCAGCCAATATTAAAAGACACGAAACATTGGCATCTGATTAAATTAGATCCTGTCATTGGAAGGAGAATTTCACCTTATCCTCTGATCACCTATGGTAAATCCAAGTCTTTGGGGGATATGCTAGTTCGAAATATTGGAACATGAAAACTAGGTAGGAAGGTTGGTTAACAGAACAAAAGGGCTCTTTTATATGTAAAAAATGTATAGCATGTAGACGCAGAAAGAGTGTAAAAACTTTTTTGCTACGAAATGGAAGAAGCAAGAGAATTGACAAATTGACTACATGTAATTGTGATTTTTGTGTTTATGTCTGGCCTAATATATGTGTGGAAGTACAATCTTTCATGTGAAATAGCAAGTTCTAGAACATTTGAGTGCAATTAAGTATTGCGACCCGAATTACCCAATAGCAAGACACTGGAAAGAAATGCTTTCCTAAAATACTGATATCTTTTTATTTTTTGGTATTGGCAGGATGCTTTTGACAGTAAGAGGAGGCAACAGGGAGAGAAGATTACGCATCATGGAATCAGAATACATTGTCTGTCTTAATAGCAAGGCCCAGATGGGGCCTAACGTGGATGAGGAACTTTTTGTTCATGTGGGTTGAGTCTTAGTTTTTCAGGATTTCACCTTGGTCCCATTCATGAACCTTTTTTCTTTGTGAGATTCTCCTACAGATGATACAAGTTTATTTTGTGGGTTAAGAATCCTCCGTGAGTATTTAAATGTAGATGTGCTTACACATATATATTTTTGCGATTATGATACAAAAAATATTCTGGTTTAGCTGCTTGAGAATTATTATGGCCACTTGGCCTGGCAATGTAAAGGTAAAAATGTAATGTTTATGGGATACTTGGACTAATCATGTAATTGATTCCAAATGGAGAAAGAAGAATAATGAAATGTCTATGAGATTTAACATTATGGACATCAGACCTGATTATGTAATTGTTTAAAATGAAGAAAATGAAATCTTTACGAAATTAATTCATATCTCGCCCTTAAAATATGATAGATTTAATTAATTAATGTTTCCCCCTTTTTTTTTCAAATTAATAATTGTAAACTTTATTTAAATATTATTATATATATATAATTTTTTGGAATAAGAATGTTTAAAAATTGCAAAGCATATAGGGGATCTTTTTTCCAGTAGACGGTAGTGGCTGAATCACAATGGGGTAGAGCACATTGTGAGATATGGGCTGTGAGTAAGATCTTTGTGAGATCAAAACGCATTGCCAATAAACTTTGCTTTTCCCATCAAAATTTGGTGTGCGGTCTTTTTGGTGTCTTTTTGGTGCCCTTGACAAGTGGCACCTTTCCTTGCATCATATATATATATGCCGAAAAAAACAAAGGTTACAGAGACATTATAGTTAGGAAATAGAATTTAAAAAAACATAGAAATTCACTTAAAAAAACAAAGGTTAAGTCAGGCTCTGATTATAACTGTACCAAACCATAGAAATTCACCAGTTATAGTTAAAGTTACCTCAAGTAACTATAACTTGTGTCCTAAGGTAATCATAACTCGTGCCCCCGCCATGCAGTTTTCTTCATCAAATATTTTACTGTAGATAGAGCTAAAATGTCGTCTTTACGGGCTACCTGACACTGCAGGGGAAGCCTTAAGACTTCCCCTACATTGCTAATGCTTCAGTAAGCATGGAGCTGCTTTCACAGCCGCTCTGTGCTTGCTGAAGCATTTCATCTCTGTCCTTTGCACGTGTGCAGGGGACAGATTTGAAAGCTCTGCTGTTTGACAGCAGGACCTGCTTTAAAGGTCCCTCTGTCAAACAGCAGAGTGTTTGCTGTGGCTTGGCTTGGCTGCAGCACTGCAGCCAAGCCACAGCAAACAGCTATGTCGTGGGGGTAGGTACCCCGGGACATAGCAGGAGCCAGTCCTGGGGTGATGGTGGCCCCCAGGGCCATCTGTGGCTCCACAAGAGGGGCTGTGCGGCCCCCTCCAAAGTAAAGATTGCCCTGGTGGGTGGTGGTCCTCAGGATATGGGGGTCCGAAACAGACCCCCTTTCAATTTTTTACTGTTTGCCCCGGGGATGGTGGTCCCTGGGGTGTGGGAGCAATGGGTTCCCTGCATGTATCTATATAGAAGCCCTTGGGGGTGGTGGTCCCCAGGGTGTGGGGGACCACAGGCCCCTGCATAAAATTAGCTCAAGGTCCCAGGGAGGTGGTGGTCCCCGGGACAGTGGAGGGGACAGACGTTCCCCCAACCTATTACATGAAAGCCTTGGGGAGGTGGCAAAAAATAGGCCATGGGTAGGTGGGGGCCCCCAGTGCATCGGGAGAGGACCAGGAGCCACCCCTGCTTTTTTTTTTTTAAAGCCCCAGATCTGGCCCACCCGGTTGCATTAGGCTAACGAGACGGGAGACCGCCTCTGCTTGTAATATTTAAAAACAAATGCTTTTTAGCCCTGGGCCCTGGGCCCAGAGATAAGGGGTCAGGTTGTTCGTACCCTGGCCCCTTTTGATTTTTTTTTTACTTTTTTTTTTTAGACTCGGCTGAAGCCGAATCCCAAGATGTCTGACAACACTTCAACAGCTTCTGTTGTTGAAGTGTCATTAGCCAATCAGATCTCAGTACGAGATTGTTAGGGGTAGCGAATCCTTGGCACCTCTAGACATACACATTTGTTTTCTCCTTAATTTCTCAAAAACTACTGAACAGAATTACACCAAAATAAAATAAGCACTCTTTCTGGTCCAGAGCCTACCTTCCTGCCAGATTTGGTGTAATTTGGTCCAGTAGCTTATGCGCTATCACTGTTCAAAATCCTTATGGAAAAATGAACGGGGAAAATGTGTTTTGGGACTCCCCCTTTTTTCTCGGTGCCCCCCAGACGATCACACCGAAACCTTCAAGGCAACAGCTGACAGGACTGGAAATTGTTTTGGAAAAATTCGTCAAGCAGCGCAAAAGATATAGGCAAGTAAAAAAAAACTTTTTATATAGAAAGTAGGTCCTAACTAAAACTACCTAGTGGTGAATGCCACTAGGTTTATATATATATATATATATATATATATATATATATATATAGATATATAGATATACATATATATATATATATACATAGATATATATATATATATTTTTTTTTTCCACCACAAGTCCTGTAATGGCTGCTGCAAAATATTGTTCAGGTTGTGATCAGTGATTGATTAGTCCCCTCCCCTTCAAAGTGGCCAATCAGAGCATTCCGGTACACCATCAGTCCAGATAGAAAAACATTTTTAACCTTCTTCGTGACCATCCAAGCAGCTCTTTTAACACAAGTTTGTCAAAAAAACGCTGACCTAATTCACCCTAAATCATGACAAGTACACTTTCTAAGTAAAGTTATTACTTTCTGACAAATTTTGGTGGAATTCTGTTCAGTTGTTTTTGTGGATAACTTCTCAAAATTAGGAGTTAAATGGAAAACACTGTTCTGGAACACCCTTGTTAGAGGCGAGCGCGTGCAAACGCTCTGGCCCTGTTGTAATCTCTCTGTGGGCTTTTATCCAAGCCCATCAGTCTGGTTGGCTCGTGGGCTTGCCTTTTAAAATGTGCTTGTTTTCATTAGTGAAAAGTATGCATACGTTATGCCTTTTCCGGTGGCTAGCCCTTCTCTACAGCACTGGTTGGAAACATAAGAGGATCCGTATTTTCCAAATGGCTTCTGCACTATTTCTTTTTATTTCGTACGCAGCACGATCTCGCTGGGCAGTAGTCGAGCACTTTGCATTACATCGACCTTGTTGCATGGATAATTCTACTTTTGCTGGTTACATGGATAATTCTTCTTTTGTTGGCTACATGGATAATTGCACTTTTGCCGATGTTTTCACTGTGTGCGAAATTCTGTTTCCTTTTCAGTGTCTCCTTTACGCTCAGGGCGACCGTCGGCTTGCATATGTGAAACTGTTTTACTTTTCAGATAATTGCACTTTTGCCAATATGTTTCACTGCGAGCAAACTTCTGTTTCCTTTTCTGTGTCTCCTTTGCGCTCATGGTGACCATCAGCTCGCGTATGTGAAACTATTTTACTTTTCATTATCAGTTTATGTGGCAAGAAAAGTCCTGTTAGGAGTTTACAATGCTAATAGCTCTAACTCGAGCAAATGCGAAACCCATCGCATTGCAAATGCTTGTTTTTCTTGGCCCCCTGCTTTACAGATTATCCTGAAGCTATCCGGAAGAAGCTAAAATGGATGATTTTTTTTAAAGTTTAGTGAAGATTGTCAAACCGTAGCAAAGCCACTCAGGGCCACACAAAGTGGCCTTGCATGGCTTTAAAAAATCACATTTTGGGCAAGGACGACGTAACAGGGCTCATAAATATGCCCTTTAATCCTTTTAGGCCAACATACTGCACCTTTTTGTAACGCAAATATATCAAAAGCTACTGAATGGATGTATGCCAAACCGATAAAAGCCTGCTTTCTGAGACAAGTTTCATGCCAAGTTTGCAATCCATGCATTCAGTGGTCTTTGCAGTAGCTGTAAGCAAAATGTACTATTTTGGAAACCCTGCCCCCCTCCCTCTCCACAGAACCTGCTCCTTGCTCTGCCCCATCCCCCACCGAGATACGTCAAAGGGGTCAAATAATATTGGCAAATCTAAAAAAAACGCCTTCATATGTTTATATTTCTAATTCAGACTTTGCTCGCCAGCTTTTCGCGTAGATTACCACTCATAGTTCTTATCAGGCAGTTCTGAGTGGTTTTTTCCTGATTCCCCTATTCTCAGGAAACTCGTCGGGCTATTTTTGCACGTCAATGGCATCTGTGAATTTATTTAAACATACAAGGTGGAGAAAAGAAGGAACTAAAATAAATCCCTCACAGCGGAATTGCTTAAGCGTGAAAGACTCCATCCATATTTATTTCAGCTGCCGTCTACTGTAACATACACATTTTTATCAGCCTAAGAAGAAATGTGGTAAAGCTCGATTTACTAGAAAACTGACCCAGAAGCAACATGTTCTACCGTGTGGTTTTTCCAGCCATGGAGGTTTTTTATGACAGCTGATTTTCCTCAGAGTGCAGCAAATGCTGCTGTCATAATATCTTTCCCAGCACCCAATTAAACAGCAGCTTCAGAATTTACAACCACACATAATACTCTCAGAATCCACACCCAGGTAAATTTACGTTTTTTACGAATGCTTTGCCTACGAATGGCAGCACATGCAATAGCAATCACATTCTTTATTCAACTCACCAGCTCTTCAGACAAATTCCAAAGCTCGGCTGGTGTTTCCAAGGTGGATCTATCATCATTTCTACCAGCATTACTTCTCCCTACTTTCCCTTTGGCAAAGAACATTAAAGAGCCTAAAGCCACTATTAGCCTGAGCTGCTGCTGCAGTCTAATAAAATTTCAGTCTTAGCAATTTGAGGGCTAGAGCCATGTCATTCTCAATGTAAAGTCCATGACCAGTTAATTGTCAGTTGAACTAATGGCCATTCACAGTGAGTGAGGACAGGATACTATCTGCAGGCCTGCACCATTTCTTCTCCTGTGGTAGCCATTGCCATTCAAGATCAACTGACAGCTCCATGATGCATTAATTTGTCATTCTTCATTCTGCTGGCTGCAAACAGAAGAGGTGGGGATAGGATTCAATGATGGATTCAGAGGCATATCTGTCTACTGTCACATGTTGTTCCTAAGAGCTTAAGTCAACTCGAAGGAATTACCACCCTAACAAAGTTCATCCTCTACTTGGATTCTTTCTTTTGTCAGTAAACTCGTTTATGTTGTTGGCCTAGATTCATGCCAGGATTTTAGGATAACCATTTTCTATGTAAATGATTCATTGTTATACTTATTGTATGCAAATGTATGTTATGGCAATGTTAAAAAAATCTGTTACAGATGTGATCCTCATGAACAAACGTGGAACACCCCCAAATCAGACATACAAACTCTGGCAAACCTTAGTTTTCCTCTCAAGCTGGCAGCGTTGTCTCCGCCCCTGGTAGCAGCAGCCGCTGCAAACCTTTAACAATAAAACGATAATAAACTGTGTTTATTATTGTTTCATTGTTAAAGGACCATGGGGGATGGCAGGGACAAAGGGTGAGTGTTGGTCGTCTCAGGCCAGCCAAACATGCACACTGTGCTTAATCCAACCCGGCACTGTGTTGCCGGGCTGGAGAGAGTAGGCACAGGCTCCCAGTTTGCCTGGGAGTGCCCAGCCAGGGCACTCCAGCCAATCCTAATGCTGCTTTCATACAGCATTAGGATTGGCGGCAGGGCAGGCTGGGAGCCTTTGTCTGCAGTGCACAGGAAAGAGGAGCGGTGCAGCGGCGAGGCAGGTGCGTTTTTATTAATTTTTTTTAATTTAATGTTTATTTTGTCCCCCCCTCACCGCCCTGGCCCTTCACTTGCAGCAAGCCACGACTGCTAGCCGGTGATTTACGGTGCTTGACGCTGACACTTAATTGTCAACACCAGGACTTATGACAGTCTGTTTGTCCAGTTTTAAGACTGGACTGTTTATGGCACAAGCAATAAGGACAGAACATGCTGATGTTTCTGCTATCTTTATTCCTCCTCTTGGTACATTCTTATACCCCACCTTATCTGTTTTCCCTTCATATATATATATTA
Organism: Pleurodeles waltl; assembly: GCF_031143425.1. Taxonomy (NCBI): domain Eukaryota; kingdom Metazoa; phylum Chordata; class Amphibia; order Caudata; family Salamandridae; genus Pleurodeles; species Pleurodeles waltl. The sequence continues at coordinate 731,832,544 of NC_090443.1, forward strand.
CTTCTCGTCTATGTTGCACCTCCCCATCTGGTGTATCTTTGTTTCTGTCTTCACTTCCGATCTCTACATTTTCTATGGTGTCATGTCACGACATTACATCTTCCCCCATTACACAAAAATCTCACTAGGAGGGTTTTTCATTATATTGCTTCAATGAAACACGTTGTCTTCTACCGAGATCAATGTGATCGGCATATCGTGTCAAGTTCTGATAGTTTTGGTGTGTCACAAGGAGCTTTAAGGTTGGAATTGGTGATTAGCTCTCGCTTGGGCTCTTGATTGTCATTATCTGAGGTGTTTACTGGTTTATTGACTGCTGACTCACATTTTCTGAAGTGAGAGCTGTTTTGTGCTATTACTTTGCTGTCAGAAGCAGCGGTGATCATGGTACCTTTTAGAGCAGTAACTCGCAGTGGGTATTCACTATATCTGCTGTCAGTCTTCTTTCTCTGTTCTTGCCTGACAAGTACCCAGTCTCTTTCTTGTATAGGTGAGGGTTTTGCCTTTCGGAGAGCATTGTCAAACTTTTTAATCTTTTCTTTTGTGCCTTGAGCGTTTGTTTTCAGCTTTTCATGATCAGAGGCTCATGGAGTGTGACCAGTCTTGTCTGCCCAGCTCAGTATCCTTGTGTGCAAGGGTAAACCTAGCATCAAGATGACAGGACGTTTGTCTGTGGTGTTGGGTGTTGTTTTCCTATAAGCTCTTAAGACTTCATTCAAGGCTATTTGAACATTTTGCCTTGATAGATTGTCTTCTTGCACCATTTTCTTTAAAGTAGCCATAAACCTCTCTACCATCCCCTTGGCTTCAGGGAACATGGGAGGGATTTTCTGATGTTTGAAATGGAGGTCATCAACATTTGTGTCCATTGAAGGGAGGTCCAGCATCTGTCTTGACTACCTTTGGAAATGCCCCACACTGCAAATGTTTCATCGAGCACTGCTATGGTATTAGTAGCTCTTGTGGACGATACTTATTGTGCAGTCAGGAATCTGGAATATTCATCCATTACAACAAGGATATATTTTCCTGATTGTAGAGGGCCGAAGAAATCTACAGCTGCATGTTGCCACACCCCTTCCGGCAGTTTAGACAACTGCAGAGGTGGAGGTGATTCTTCGCGACTCATAAGTTGACACTGAGGTTAGCCGTTCAGTGTGTTGTCCACCAGTGAGTCAAGGGCAGGGAACCAGACTTGTTCACGTAGTGCCCTCTTGGTAGCCACAATGTCTTTGTGACCTTTATGCACCAAGTTGGCCACCCCTTGACTCTGTTTCATTGGGATGATAATTCTTTTGTCGCTGAGTATTAGCACCGTCTTTTACAACTGTTAGTTCCTCCTTTACACGTCTAAATAAGATCAGTTCTTTGATGTCAATGAGAGGTTTGAATTGGTGTTAATCCAGATGTCTCCACGTGCCTGTTTGAATGCAGTATGTTTCTTCTTGTAACATCGAGTCATCTGCGGTTGCTGCAGTGATGTCTTCTAGTGAGACTGCAGGTGGCCTTTTTTTGGTCCATGACAAATGTATTCTTCTGCAAGCGAATGACTTTAGTTATATGACATCTTGGGGTGTCAAGACATATAGGGCCTTATTACGACCTTGGCGGATGGGATACTCGTCACAAACTTGACGGATTTCTCGCCCACCGTTTCACAAGTTCCATAGGACCTAAAAGAACTTGTAATATGGCGGAGAGGATATCCCTTACGTTTATGACAGAGTATCTCATCCGCCAAGGTCATAATTAGGCCCATAGTCCGGAAGGTTGCCTGCTGTTCCAAGTTTGTGAATTATGATGTAAGTGTTTTCTTGAAGACGGTTTCCCCATCCCATGATTCTGGGGGCATTTTCACACAAGGATTTCCACATTTTTTTATTAGGGCTTGGTGGTGCATGATCAATGTGAAGTGTTTTCCATATATAAAGATAGGGAAGTATTCACATGCCCAAACTACAGCCAGACTCACCTTTCAAGCTGTGAATATGCTTTCTCACCGTCAGTCAGACTGCGGTTAGCATAAGCCATGCTGTGCAGTTGATCGTTGTCCTTGTCATATTATGTGAGTATGGCCCCATGACCTACAGGACTAGCATCCACAGTGATTTCTGTCTTTTTTGTGTGGATTAAAATAGGCCAAATTGTTAGCTGATTTCATTGTCTGTTTGGTGGTGTTGAAGGCTTGTTTGCACTTTTCGGAGCACTGGAAGGTATGGCCTTGTTTTGTTAGCATGCAAAGGTGATAAATAATGGTGGCATAGTCCCTGATGTAATGACCACAGTAGCTGGCCAGTCCTAGAAATGAATGGATGACACCAGCATCCTTAGGACGAGGGGTGTCACTCAGGGCCGATACTTTCTCAGGGTCTGGCTTCATCCCTTTGCTCGAGAAGATGTGTCCATAGAATTTCAGCAGAGATTTGTGGAATTTCAGATTTATCTTTGTTGAGAGTTAGATTTGCTTCCATGAGTGCATGGCACACAGGTCCAAGGCTTTGTCATATTATTTTATGGAGTCGCAAAAACTAAAATATTGTTGCTGTAGTTAAGGATGTTGAGATGGTGGCTGATGACCCCTCTCATGGCTTCTTGAAAAGTTTCAGCTGCAGATGAGACGCCAAAGCTGATGCGAATGTATTTGAATAGTCCTTGGTGAGTTGAAAATGTGGTGATATATCGTGACATCTTGTGCAGTTCAAGTTGGTGATATTCTTTGTTGAGATCCAACTTGGAAAAGACGTTTGCTCCATTTAATGCTATGATTATGTCACTTATATGAGTCCCTGGGTGTCTTTCCCATTCAATGGCGGTATTTGGAACTCTCATGTCCACACTTAGGCGCACTTTGCCCTCAGAACCTCGTTTGGGGACCACAAAAGCTGGAGACACCCAGGGAGTTGTTCCAGATGGCCTTTCAATTATACCTGTCTGTAAAAGATCTCATAGCTCATCTTTCACTGCTAGTTGAAGGTGAAAGGGCATTTTCTTGTGATGCTCAGGCCACAGGTGTCACTTGTTTATTCATGTGAAGGTGGACTTGAAAGTGGGCCAATTTGCCAATTCCTGTGAACAGTTTTTGAATGTATTCACGATGTCAGCTTTATCTTATACTCAACATTTCTACAAGCTTTAGTCTTTCTGCGGTAGGGAGACTGAGGAGACGGTCAACCACTTCAGGTCCATCGATGATGTGGATGTTTGCTTGCACCGTTCTGTCTTTGCAAGTGAGTGAAGTTTAGAATTGTTTTACGGAGGATAGCAGCTCTTTAGACATTCATATGTACACTTGCACTGCCAGTTTGTGTAGCTTCAGCTTGGGTTTCATTTTGTTGTACACCTTGTGATGAAGATATAGTTGAGGGGTGCTTCACTGTCCAGTACAAATTTTGTCGGGTGAGTACCCATCTGGAGGTGCAGTCTTGGATACTTTTTTAATCTGTTACAGTCAGCTATCATGTAGACATAGTCTTCGCTGTCTTGTGAGATTGGCGTGAGAGTTTGTGATTCTCGAGAGACAGAGCGTCGAGACCCGGATGTGCAATGGGAGTGCAACCTCCATTGTGAGGAGTTTGTGGAGTGATCTTGTTGGTCCTGGACTGCTTTTGCATGATAGCGAGTTCTGGACTCATGGGATTTCTTTTGGATGTCCCTTTGTGATGCGGAACAAATCTTTTCATAATGGTTGTCTTTTCCACACCGGTAGCATCACTGACCCATAGCAGGATAAGACTCAGTATGTGCCAATTCTTGTCCACAGAGATAACATTTTAGTTGCTGTTCTCATTTCTCATTAGTCTGTTTGACGTTGTGATGGAGGTCTTTTTTGTGATGATGATGCTCTGTGCATGTGGATGTCTGTTGACTGTTGGATGACTTTAATTCTTTGTGGCAGGTTTCAAGTCTAAAAGCATGCTCCCATTTTTTGCTTTTCCCACTTCCATCATTTTTGCGTGCCCATCTGCCTGATCATTAACTTGTGTCATTACCTCTATTTCTTCTAGTGTATAGCTCTTTTTTAGGAGCTGACGATAGAGTGATTCTGATTGACAGCCCTCTATTATTCGTAGCCTGAGTGTATCTTCAGTTGTGAAGGTATCAAAGACGCAGTAACAGGCAAGACGTTTGAGACATGATATGAATTTCCCATTGGCTCATCTTTTTCCTGGGAGGCCTAGTTGAAGGTGTAACGTTCATAGTCGATGTAGAAATTTTCTGTTAAGTTCTTCACATGTCTTGATATGATGACGCTGATTCAGGTGGTAGTTCTTTGATAATTTGGCCTACTTCTTTGCCGATTAGATTTTGCAGGGTGATGAGTTGTTGTGCTGGGTCAGTGACTTGTGACCCCTTCATGATGTCTTCAAAGTCTTCTAGCCATTCTTGCCAGCGAAGGCCCATATCAGCATCAGATACAAGTGCTAGCGGTTCTGAGGGCGTAGAAAAGATATGCCATACATGGTCCTCATGTGGGCTGCGTTGGGTGGGGTGGTGCTAGGCATGGGCGTCTCAACATTGGTGCTGGTTCCAGCACGTTGAAAGGAGTCTGGAGGGGCTGACATGTTGTGTGGATGTTTCCTAAGAGATGTTGTATGTGGTCTCTTTTTTACCTACTCCTTGTACGTACCGCAGCAGTTTAAAGGTATCAGGGGATTTGCACTTAGAGTGAAATGCAGTATTTTGTGAAAATTTCAGTATATGTCAAGATTTTTGAGATGTGATGCTGGTTTTAGTAAGGTTGAGTTTGATGCCTGACTCTAAGATGGCGGCCAGGGGTATTCTGCATTGGATTGGTTGAGTTGCCTGACTTAAAAATGACCACCACAAGATTTTGACTTCTCACAAAAAGTTGGTATCATGCAGTAAACCGGGGTCTGGAATAAGGGAAGTTTGGGCTGCTGTGGTATAATTCTCAAAATCACCATCGAAACATAAGAAAACATTATTTACCAACCATTGCACCAACACCATCGCCTCCTTCTTAATTACACCCTCTAGGAAAGAGGCTGAAGGTACATACTAAGGCTCTAATACCTCCTGCAGCAATTAATCTGAGTACCTTGGATACATAGATGCATTCAAATTCTTAACCATAATTAGCATTGTTTCCTAGAATTTTCCCAACACCTTACAAAATGATTGGTCAAACTCCTCAACCCATTTATTCATTCTTTGACGCTCCTCTTTATGGACATACTCATTTAACAATATAAACTGCCTACATTCTTTGTTCTACACTCACAACTCTGCTGCTGAAATCTGCGCTCCACTGGATAAGTTGATCATATCCAAAGTGTTCTTAATTATCTTGGTGGAGGTTAAAGTGAGCACACTTGCAGAGGCTCTGCCATTCCCACGCTTACTACCAATAGAATGAATGTATTAATGAATGAATGAAAAGCACTTGTTCAGGACACTGCCATGCCCAAATGCGTGTCTTTACAATGCAGTGCACTGGTAGGAGAAGGGAAGAGGGTTGGATGGGTAAATTGGCTTCAAACATATCTAATGGTGGCACCACTGAGCAGAGGAGCTCTAGCAAGTGAGGCAGAGGAGAATTGAAGAGTACTTGGTTGAAGGTGGAACTGAATCTTCTGTACAAGCACCAAAGGGCCTTGTCAATGAAGATCATTATGAGAGATACACAGGTATTTAAAGACGGTCTACTTGGCCATAGCAAAGCACAGTTGCAGAGCTGTATGATGGCTAGAAATCAATGAGCAAAAGATAATTCTGGGTAAAGAATATTCGGTCAGCTAGAGCCATATTTGCGGATATTTGGGATACAAAGAAGTGCCCTACTCAATTATGAAGGGAATAATGGATTGAGCAATGGATTTACAACAGTGTACTGAAAGCCAAAGAAGGATCTTCCTAAGCAGCCTGATGCAACCCCAGCAGGAAAATGAGACCACAGTAACCTGTTGTTTGAAGCAAAGAGTCTGAATGAAGATTATCTCCTGATTTCAAGCAACCTCAGTAGTAGGTTAGGAGTACTGTCAGGTTTTGCTCACCATCATTCAGATGATCAGAGAGAAGAAACACTTCCCAGGATTGAAACCTCCATTTTGTCAACTGAGGTCTAAATACTTTACACTGTGTCAAAAGAGACTGCTAGATGCAAGTACTGATGTACTCTTACAAACCTCCCATATCATTCTCAAAAGAAACAATGATCTGTGTGCCCCCAGAGTAGGCTGTGAGTGAGAAAGCCTAGTCATCTATAAGAGTCGCTAAGGGAGTTTTATAAAGAATAAAAAGGGTAAAACACATGGGAGTGTCCCTAAGCACCCTTCAGGTCAGTTCTTTACATGAGGATAAAAAAGAGGAACAATGGCTGGCTGATCTCTTTTGTAGATGAAGGTGACATCCATTTTAAAGCCATATTGTAATGCCTAAAGAAGAGAATGGATGTATTGAGTTAGCATGACACACCATGCGGAAGGCAGCACTGAGGTCTCTTAAAACCAATATAACTCTGTCTTCTAGATCAAGGCTGTGTCTGAGGTCCCCAGAGTCAGATTAAAGAGCTGCAACAGTCAAACGAGCAGAGTAGAAGCCTGCATGCTTGGAAACTGATAGAGGATAAGATACAGTAAGGCAGACATGTGTCTGTTGGTTTCCTTCCTAAGGACTCTGGAGGGAAATGGAAGCAAGAAAATGGGTCTAAAATTACTGACCACTTTGGCTCTGTAGATGACCTTTTACGAAGGGTAATTCCAATAATTTTTCCAGTATGAAGCTGGAAAGATTGCATAAAAAGGCAAATACCAGTGCAATAACATCCAGACCCGAGATAGTAAACTGTGCAGGACCGGGGTCTAATGGGACCCAGATGTGGTGGATACAGATAAGGAAGTGGTGCTCTCTAAAGAAACATCCAAATAGGCGGCGAGACAAAGCTAGTTATTACAACCAGTAGGCCCAGGAAGGAGTGCTAGGGGAGACCCTGTGCAACCATTTACAAACCTTGGTCAAAGGGTCACACAATTCTTATGAAGGTGAAATGGAGTTCGTTAAAGCTGGAGAGTTCATTTACGCTCTTAACTACCTTAAAAACTTCTCAGTTTAGTTACTAGCATTAGGGACGAACGTCCGTGTAATCATCTTTCAGCACTATTGGATGGTTAGCTGTAGAAGGTGGACAGTAGTAGGTCTGTCTCCAAGTTACTTCAATGCTTTGCATTGTCTTTTCAACTGTGGTATTCTTGTCTCCCTCTTCCATAGGTATTGTCGGGTATTATCAGAGTATCTGACAAATCCGTGTATTTGAGCTGATATCTGAGTGTGCCAAGATAGCACCTGGAGCAGAAATGAGGGCGCGTGGCTATTGTCAGAACTAAAGCAAGTGTAGTGTATTGCAGAAACAGAACAGCAGCACACCATAAACGTACAAGGCACGACCTTGCAGAGTGACCATCAAGAAGTCAAATGCAAAAATATACTTAAACATCTTAACAGCATATGGATACCTTCAGAAGTGCTCTAATTGTTTGCTGAAAATAATGAGGTGGGTTTAGTCACAAAAGTCTCAACAGATAACTCTGATGAGTGCCTTACTCCACCACCGAGTACCACATGCGTAAGTACTATGTGGGTGTATTTTGGGCCCTTAATTCTGAGTAGCATTTTTCTACGGCGCATCACTACTATGGAGAATTGTTTCTATTTAGCCCGTTTCTGGTGGCTGCGTTTTCCGGGCAATATGTTCAATATTTACATTTTGTAGCCTTAACACATTAATCTTCAAAGCTAATGAGTTTACACATTTAAATGTGTCAGAGGTATAATGCTAAAATAACGCCTTGAAATCTCTTTCACATCCCAACGAAGTGAGAATTTACAGCGACCATCTTAAGCTGATAAGGCAAATAAACTCTTTCAGAAGTCTTTTTGAATAATTTATGATGACCGTCATTATTGAGTAGCTCAGTTTTTTTATCACAGTAATTTTAGTGAGGCACTGGCCAACACCCCACGAGGAAAAATGTTCCAGCAGCCCTGAAGAGCAACCTCTGGAAGAAAATAAGTATACGCTCTAGCAATTTCCTTCCGGCAAACTGGCTTATTTAGCTATTATGTTGTGTCCAAAATCATATTGCAACACCAAAAGCTATCGAATAAAAAATATTCACGTTTTAGAGGAAATGTTCTCCAAATTAAGGCTAACTAAAATACGGTGTTGAGTTTTTGACCAATAATACAGAGCTCACACAGTTGGTTGGAAAGTTACATAAAAGTGTTGCGCAGGTGATATAAACAGTAGCCCACACAAACAATACATAGAGTCATCAGCCTAAAGGAAACTCATCTGACATCCTTTCACATTGCCTTGGAAACTCACAAAGACCACATCAAACATCCCACACAGTAGCTGTATAAAAACAGAGAAACCACCTGCAACACAAATATGGATCCACGCCACATGTTCACCTTACTAAAACAACAAACTCCCACATTACCATCACCACAGCGGGCAGTGATGCAAGGACCAAAGACCGTTTGGGTGAAAAATGTATGAACAAAATAACTTGCAGCACATATCTAGGTAACCGATCCCTCAGCTGGAATGAGGAGACCCACATCTGTTTAGTCAGTGGAAGCCAGTATTTTGACTGCAGCATGTGTGTATCTTGTTTTGAATGCATGTGGGGTATATGCGTGTTGGTTCCTGAACATGGGGTACATGGTCTGTGATCATAGCGATGGTTTCTGGGTCAATGGGAGATATATGTGCAGACGCCTTCATCAATGAGTAAATCAGAGGGAGCCAGACCATGCCAAACTCCTCAAACGCGTCTTTCATAGAGTACATGAATAATTCTGTTGCAAGAGTGCTCCAAATTCTTTGTCTCCTGGCATCCATCAACATAGGACGTTTTCCTTTCCAGAGATACACTATGGGCCTCATTATGACCCTGGCGGGCGGCGGAGGCCGCCCGCCAGGATCCCGCCTCCATTATACCGCTCCGCGGTCAGAAGACCGCGGAGGGTATTATGAGTTTTTCCCTGGGCTGGCGGGCGGTCTCCAAAAGACCGCCCGCCAGCCCAGGGAAAAACTCCCTTCCCACGAGGATGCCGGCTCGTAATCGAGCCGGCGGAGTGGGAAGGTGCGACGGGTGCAGTGGCACCCGTCGCGTATTTCAGTGTCTGCAAGGCAGACACTGAAATACTTTGCGGGGCCCTCTTACGGGGGCCCCTGCCGTGCCCATGCCATTGGCATGGGCACGGCAGGGGCCCCCAGGGGCCCCGCGACCCCCCCTACCGCCATCCTGTTCATGGCGGCTTTCCCGCCATGAACAGGATGGCGGTAGGGGGGGTCAGAATCCCCTCGGCGGCGCAGCGAGCTGCGCCGCCTTGGAGGATTCTAAGGTCAGTGGAAAACCGGCGGGAGACCGCCGGTTTTCCCGTTCTGACCGCGGCCAAAGCGCCGCGGTCAGAATGACCAAGGGAGCACCGCCGGCCTGTCGGCGGTGCTCCCGCCCCCGTTGGCCCTGGCGGTAGAGAACCGCCAGGGTCAGAATGAGGGCCTATGTCTAATTTGGCTGCCAGCAAAATGGAAGACAGCAATGTTATGCCTTGGCACACCATACTTTCTAATGCTAAGTCTCTTAGCCCCAGAGGTAGCACCACTGGGTATTAAGACCATCTTAGTGGCCCAATATGGCTTTTGACATGACCGCTATTTGTGAAGTTTGGACCACTCTAGACCATACTCCACTCAACATTTCCCACTCATATTTGGGTACATGGCCTTCAACTTCCTTGGAGGTTATACACTAATTGGTCACCATTTTCAAACGCTGCACATATTTCAAATCTTTTGGGAACCCCATTTGCATGCCATTGTTACAAGTGCAGTTCTTTACCTAAAGCCCTCCTCATTCCATTCATATATGACCACTTCTCAAGGGTGTGGCACGTACCCAGTATCCTATATACACTTGGTATGAGGTCCTTTGGGGTCTCATAGGAAGTAGAGTTTTCAACTTCATTGTGAACTATAGAGCCGACTCACCTACTTCTGGGAGCTTTGACAACGTACCTAAGTAGTCGGCCGCACAACTTGCTGCTAACAATGAGGTTAAAAACTTTCTTGCAGGTTTCAAAGCCTGTATTCTTCCCAGCAGAAAACATATCCAAGAGTGTCCTAAATGCGTCAGCCTTCGATCTCTCAAATGTCACTCACCACAGTGCTGGTGTAAGTTGCATCTTAAGAAGAATATTGTGAGTGAAGCAAGAACGGATGTATAGGTAAGTCAGTGAAGGTCCTATTCCATATTTCCATCAGTCTAACAACATCTCTCACATATACATTTCCTTCTGGCTCTTTCTTGGTCAACCAAACTGAATTCCATACTTGCATACCAAGCAAACATGCATCTCAAGTCACTGTAACTGCTATAGATACCATTTATTAATTTTGGTTGCAAGTCTATAGTTGAGCTATTTAATGCATGTCCCCGTAAATATGACATAACTTGTCCACTTCATCTGAATGCAAGTTGAAAACTACAAGCACTAGTTCTCGGTGTTGTCGCACAGATGGCCTATTGTTAATAAATGGTAAATATCAAATCTGGAACATGCCGATATTGATATTTACAATTTGCAAGTGATAAATATCACATTCAGAAACTAAAACACTGTTACAAGTATGAACAGTCACTGAAAACCAGTGGGCAATAATACCTAAAAAAATCCTCAGAAAAACAGCAGGAGGTAAACGATCCCGAAAGTGTAGAAAATTAGGAATTCTTGGACAACACAAATCAGCCTTAAACAGCACAGCACTAGAATAGAGCACCATATTTAAAGTGGTGATTTTTTATACCACAAATCACGCACACCTGTACACCGAGCAACCTCTATAAAAAGAGACATGCACAGGGGAGGCAATCATGGGTTGATTGCAGCAGCTCGCACCTTTGCACTCTGCATCACACCACAATGGATATACCCCTTCTAGGTCACTGCGTCATGTTATGTCAGATAACTCTACTCTTACATGTAGCCATGCAGAAGGAGTATGACAATCAATCGACTCAGTCACAATCGCAAAAGGTGCAGTGACGCAAACTAAGTGCCAGAATAGACAGGGTAAGGCTGGATCCCCTGAATCTAGGTGCTTCAGAGATGCTGATGACATACATGTTACATATGGATCCCACAGAGGATATTCTGGCATCAACAGGGGACACTTGTGGGCCCAATCTAGGGAATCGAACTGTCATCCCCACCTAATGAAATCCTAGCAGCATTTGAATTTGTCTCACGAGGAAGCACAAAGTGGATAATAAAATTAGTGCATGGCATGCCACAGACAACCTTGAGTAAAACATTGAATCAGGTGATGTTTGCTGAGTGCGAGTGGGTCGCATATAAAATTCCCCATGCACTTCTGCACAATCGATGACACCAAGGCAAAATTCAATGCCAAAGCAGGCATTCTCAATGTGTTTATATATATTAACTGCACATGGTGGTACCACGTATACATGAACAGTTTTACTGTAACGTGTTGGAGTGTGACCTTTAAAATTAATATTAACATGAAAAGCTTGCAATATAATGTGTAGTGAAACTGCATAGAAATGTGTTAATGTAGAAATAATGTACGCGTTTGAAAATTGCCCACGGGGAGTGGCCACCAATGTATACGATGACTAATAATGAATTAACAATGCACTAATGTATGACTTTGTATTAGCATTAAGAGTTACATATTCGGTTATGCTAAATTAATCACTAGGCCTTAGTTTAGCGAGGGTCTGGGCTTAGCTGCCTGGTCTCATATTAATTGTGTTTTTCTAACGAGCAATGTGCTGTTTTCCTGAAATACACAAAGTTGTATTTTTCCAGAAGCTGGAGATACGTGTGTAGCTGTAGTAAATTCTTTCTCATGGGACCCGACTTGCTCAAGGAGACATTCTTGCCAAGTGCAACAGTGTAATTCGCAACAGGTGCAAGTTCGCCTGGACTAGAAGACAATGGAACTACTGACTGGAGCAACAAGTGTAACTTTTCTTACCTGACATTCCACCCGATGAAGACGTCAATCACAGAAGCCAATCGACGGCATGAGAACCATGTTAGGTGAAAATTCTAGTAAGGTGTGTGAGGGATTATTGGACAGAGATAATGATGCACCAAATATTGTCCAATGGGAAATTAGAGACTTGTTCAACAGTTTTGAAATAATGGCGTGAGACGAGGAGAAATTAGTCATTACTTTGCCCCTCTTGAAGCCATTCTTTTGCCATTCTTCCTCACCAAACCTTGCCATTCTGAGAGACTTTGGGGGTCATTCCAACCCTGGCGGTCGGTGTTAAAGCGGCGGCCAAACCGCCAACAGGCTGGCGGTAAAAAAAATGCAATTCCGACCCTGGCGGAAACCGCCAACAGAGACCGCCACTTTAACACACCGCCTGCCACGGCGGGACAAACAAACAGCGCAGCGGTCACTGCCAACAGACAGGCGGGAGACAATGTACCGCCCACCCTATCACAACCCACCAATCCGCCACCTTTTCCGGGGCGGTAGCCCCGCCGATAAAAACACGGCAGAAACAGCCATTTCAAACGGAAAACGCTCACCTCCATACACCCTACGAAGAATCTGGACAGCATGGAACCCGAACTACACATCCTACCAGCCATTGTCTTCCTGCTCCTCTACCAGGAGCACGAACGCCGGCGCAGAAGACAACGGTGAGTACTGCACCTACGACACAGGGGAGGGGGAGGCAAAAAATTACGGGGACACACATATGCGACACACCCACCCTCACCCACTACAACACACACATCAATGCATAGCAACACATCACAGTTACACCCCCAAGCCCCCCGGAAGAATGCAAAGGCAAAAGGAAATGATTATGAATATAGAATTATATTGTAAGACTGAGTATAAAATATATCACACATCTATAACTTTATATACATAAATTGTCCAGTCAGATATGTCTATCAGCCATTGTTCGTGGGCCACTGGGCCAAAACACATGGGCAAAGCCCACACAGGATACCTGCCTCCAACGGAGAGAACACTGCAGGGGCATCAGATAGGAAAACTACAGGCACCTCAGGGGGAAGGGAAGGGGGGGCACCTCAGCCAGATGAGTCCACGACGCCAGATCCAGGAGGGGCCTCCATGGCCACTGTGCCGTCCTGGGGAGTGCAAAGCCACAGTCTCACAAGTCTCTACAGTGGGTGGGTTGCCCACTGTGCCATCCTGGGGAGTGCAAAGCCACATTCTCTCAAGTCTCTACAGTGGGTGGGGTGCCCACTGTGCCATCCTGGGGAGTGCAAAGCCACAGTCTCTACAGTGGGTGGCTTGCCCACTGTCATATCCTGGGGAGTGCAAAGCCACAGTCTCTCAAGTCTCTACAGTGGGTGGGTTGCCCCCTGTGCCATCCTGGGGAGTGCAAAGCCACAGTCTCTCAAGTCTCTACAGTGGGTGGGGTGCCCACTGTGGCATCCTGGGGAGTGCAAAGCCACAGTCTCTCAAGTCTCTACAGTGGGTGGCTTGCCCACTGCCATATCCTGGGAAGTGCAAAGTCACAGTCTCTCAAGTCTCTACAGTGGGTGGGTTGCCCACTGTGCCATCCTGGGGAGTGCAAAGCCACAGTCTCTCAAGTGGATAACAGTCTCCACTGGTACTGGAGGGGGACTAGTGCCCAGAGTGCTTCGTGCTGCCCTGCCCAACACAGATGCGGGCCTGCCCCTTCCGCCAATGGGCCAGCGGTTCTTGAGATGAAGGGCCCAGTTCAGCGGCTCTTGAGACGGCGGTGCCCAGCGGAGCGGTGCTTGAGATGAAGGGCCCAGTTCAGCGGTGCTTGAGATGAAGGGCCCAGTTCAGCGGTTCTTGAGACGGCGGTGCCCAGCGGAGCGGTGCTTGAGATGAAGGGCCCAGTTCAGCGGTTCCTGAGACGGCGGTGCCCAGTTCAGCGGTTCTTGAGACGGCGGTGCCCTGTTCAGCGGTGCTTGAGATGAAGGGCCCAGTTCAGCGGTGCTTGAGATGAAGGGCCCAGTTCAGCGGTTCCTGAGACGGCGGTGCCCTGTTCAGCGGTGCTTGAGATGAAGGGCCCAGTTCAGCGGTGCTTGAGATGAAGGGCCCAGTTCAGCGGTTCTTGAGACGGCGGTGCCCAGCGGAGCGGTGCTTGAGATGAAGGGCCCAGTTCAGCGGTTCCTGAGACGGCGGTGCCCTGTTCAGTGGTGCTTCAGATGAAGGGCCCGGTTCAGCGGTGCTTGAGATGAAGGGCCCAGTTCAGCGGTTCTTGAGACGGCGGTGCCCAGCGGAGCGGTGCTTGAGATGAAGGGCCCAGTTCAGCGGTGCTTGAGATGAAGGGCCCAGTTCAGCGGTTCTTGAGACGGCGGTGCCCTGTTCAGCGGTGCTTGAGATGAAGGGCCCAGTTCAGCGGTGCTTGAGATGAAAGGCCCAGTTCAGCGGTTCTTGAGACGGCGGTGCCCAGCGGAGCGGTGCTTGAGATGAAGGGCCTAGTTCAGCGGTGCTTGAGATGAAGGGCCCAGTTCAGCGGTTCTTGAGACGGCAGTGCCCTGTTTAGCGGTGCTTGAGATGAAGGGCCCAGTTCAGCGGTGCTTGAGATGAAGGGCCCAGTTCAGCAGTGCTTGAGACGGCGGTGCCCTGTTCAGCGGTGCTTGAGATGAAGGGCCCAGTTCAGCGGTTCTTGAGACGGCGGTGACCAGTGGAGCGGTGCTTGAGATGAAGGGCCCAGTTCAGCGGTGCTTGAGATGAAGGGCCCAGTTCAGCGGTTCTTGAGACGGTGGTGCCCTGTTCAGCGGTGCTTGAGATGAAGGGCCCAGTTCAGCGGTTCTTGAGATGAAGGGCCCAGTTCAGCGGTGCTTGAGATGAAGGGCCCAGTTCAGCGGTGCTTGAGATGAAGGGCCCAGTTCAGCGGTTCTTGAGACGGCGGTTTCCAGCGGAGCAGTGCTTGAGATGAAGGGCCCAGTTCAGCGGTGCTTGAGATGAAGGGCCCAGTTCAGCGGTTCTTGAGACGGTGGTGCCCAGCGGAGCGGTGCTTGAGATGAAGGGCCCTGTTCAACGGTGCTTGAGACGGCGGTGCCCAGCGGAGCGGTGCTTGAGATGAGTGTCCTGGTCAGCGGATCCGGCCCAGGCATGGATGTCACTCGCCACCTGACATGTGGCTGGTGGGACCTTTCTGCCCATCTGTCTGGTGGCTTGTGGGGCCCTCCTGGGCTGCAGTTCTCGACCTGTGGGTGTCCTCCTGCCCACCTGGGACATGGCTTGCGGGGCCCTCCTGGGCTGCAGTACCGGGCCTGTGTGTGTCCTCCTGCACACCTGGGATGGGGCTGGTGGGGCCCTCCTGGCCAGCTGGCCTGCTGCCGGACTTGTCGGGCGTGCTGCCCTTCCCACCCTTCCCTGCACGCTTGTGGCCCTTTCCCACCTTTGGCGGTGTGCCAGGTGGCACCTGACTTCCTGCCGGAGCCAATGTAGGGATTTTTGTCCCTAGGGTCTTTGGTCGCTCGCGCCTGGCACTGGCAATCTTAGGATTCTTTTCCGGTGGTGGGCTGGCCGTGCCTTGGCTCCCAGCTGAACTGGATGCCCTTGAGGGTGGGGGACTCCACAGTCCATGGACAACAGTATTCACAGGTCCCGGTTTTGTGGTGGCTGAGGTGCTGATTGGAGTCTTATGAGATGGACGGGGTGGGGGAGTTGTAGGAAAGAGGTCAAGTTTGGAAAAGAAAAGCAATTTGGAAAGAGAGGGACGGGTAGGTGTAGTGGGTATGGGAGTGGAGGAAGAGCATGTGGTTGTAGGAGTGTGAAGTCTGGTGTCTTTGGGTGCAGGTGCTTGGGCTGGAGGCTGTCGTGAGGTGGATGGCTGTTGGGTGGGTGGCTGCCTGCGTTTATGTAGTTTGGAGGAGGGGATGACAGACACACTTGGAGAGGACACAGGGGACGTGTAAATGGTAGTGGGGGTGGTGACTGCACGTGTGCGGAGTGTTCTGGTGGGTGTGCTGGTGATGGACGTAGTGGCTGAAGATGTTGTGCATGCAAGTGTGAGTGGAGACGTCACAGGGAGGGAGGAGGGAGACGAGGAGGAGGGGGACACAGTGGAGGCAGTGGCTGTTGGTATGTCTGCATGTGGATGTTGCTTGTGTGAATGCTTGTATGATGTGTGGTGCTTATGTCTGGATGAGCTTCCCTTGGGTGTTGAGGTGTGTGCAGGCTGGTCTGTAGGTGTGTCTGGGATAGGCCGAGGTACAGGGGATTGGGTCTGGGTGGAGGAAGTTGGAGGGGGGAGGCTAGAGACAGGGACAATTGCTGCCGTCACTGCTGAGGCCAGAGCGTTGAACGATCGCTGATGGGCAGCCTGACCCGCATGAATGCCCTCCAGGTATGCATTACTCTGGTGCACCTCTCTTTGTACACCCTGGATGGCATTCAAAAGGGTAGACTGCCCAACAATGATGGTCCTTAGGAGGTCAATGACCTCCTCACTGAGGGCAGCAGGGGTGACAGGGGCAGGGCCTGAGGTGCCTGGGGCGAAGGAGATGGCCACCTTCCTGGGTGAGCGGGCACGGGGCAAACGCTGAGGGGCTGCTGGGAGGGCGGTGCTGGTGCGCTGGGTGGCGGCTGTACCTGTTGTTGCGGGGGGCACGGATGTTGCCGCCACCACAAGGGAGCTCCCTTCAGAGGACGAGTCGCTGTCACTGACATCAGCACGAGTCCCCGCTGTAGAGCTCCCCTCGCCCTCCGTCTCACTGGTGAAATCCGAGTCAGTTGCATGGCCCGCCATGGCCATGTGAGATGCAGCTCCCTCGTGCTCCGATGCCACTTCTCCTCCGCCTGATGATGCTAATGCACACATGAACAGGAAGACCACAAAAAAGGGGGGGAGGAGAAATAAAGACATGTTGAGTGCATGGATTACCGCTACCGTTGGAGGACAAGACAGACACAGAAGCCCCCTGCACTACGCCGCGCACTTGGGGTCCACTACGCAATCCGTGGGACATGGCCTACAAGCCTATGGACGACAACTGCACACATAGATGACACAGGGCCATGGATACCTGTACTTGGCACCCTACAGAGGTGGGGGGCGGGGCACAGGGCCATGCCTTACGGAGGGGCCTAGCCTACAGAAATCGCCCTGGCCTAGGGATACCCACAGCCCTCCACCCCACCCAGACACCTCCACTGCACGCAAAGTCAGCAGAATGTATTTGTACTCACCCCCTTGTGTCTGCTGTGATGTCCTCACGCGCCCATCCAAATCAGGGTAGGCCACCGCCAGGATCTGGGACATCAGGGGGGTCAAATGACGACTGGCACCCCTCCTACGTTGGGAGGCCATCCCCAGCTGAGCCTCCGCCGACTTCCTGCTCCAGCGTCGGATGTCCTCCCACCTCTTCCGGCAGTGGGTGCCCTGTCTGTTGTGGACCCCCAGGGTCCGGACGTCCTTGGCGATGGCACGCCAAATCGCGACTTTCTGGTGGGCGCTGACCTATGTGACATGTACAGGGAGAGAAAAATTGTCATCACCTTCTGCATGCTCGATGTGAGTGGCCCCCCATCCCCACCCTTGCCATGTGGCACATCTGTCGTTTGATGAATGCCTCAATCGCTCCCCTCCCCACCATCTTTCATCCACCCCACTCAACCCAGGCATTGCCCACTAAGCATGGTCCCAGTGTACTTACATGTTGGTCTGGAGGACCGTAGAGTAGCGCGTACTGGGGGAGGACCCCATCCACAAGTTTATCCAGCCATTGTCTCTTCCAGACCGAGGTCACAGCAGCACTTGCAGTGTAGGTCCTCTCCTGTCGAAGATCAGGTATCGAGTGATTAAGCATATAGAAAATGGCGGTCACGCCCGCGGCGGTGCGTACCGCGGCGGTGCGTACCGCGACCACTGGCGCACATCGTCATTGGCTCCTGAAACCCATAGGGTTCAATGTTAACCAATGCGGCTTAGCGCCACGGTCTTCGACCGCCTACCGCCGCGGTGTGCCACGCCAGCGCATTGACCTCACATCCCACTGTCGCACTTCACAGGTCAGGCAGCCACCATTTCAAGGGCCCACATGGCCTAATTACCAACTGCGTCACACATACCTAGGCCATGCACCAACACTCATACAAGCCATTCAATGCATTGGGAATCGTGTTATGTGCAAGCTGTGGTTACGTACCTGTGGGTTGCTTGACTCTGTGCTCGCTGTTGTCCTTCATAGGCACCGTCCGCTGGGACATGCGAGGAGATGGAGGAATCTTCCCGTGTACAGACCGCTGGTGGACCTGTCGACAATGGAGGAATGACATGTCATACTGACATACAGGCTTGACCGAGCCACTATACAGGAACTGTGTGCCCAGCTGGAGCCAGACCTGATGTCACCCATCCGCCAACCCACAGGGATCCCCCCTCTAGTGCAGGTGCTGTCAGTACTCCATTTCTTAGCAAGTGGGTCATTTCAAACAACAGTGGCCATATCATCAGGGATGTCGCAGCCTATGTTTTCCAAGGTGTTGTCAAGAGTGTTGTCTGCCCTGCTGAAACACATGCAGAGCTACATCGTTTTCCCTGAGGTGGGGGATTTGCCTACAGTGAAGGGTGATTTCTATGCCCTTGGACATATCCCCGACATCATTGGTGCCATTGATGGGACACATGTTGCTTTGGTCCCCCCCAGCAGGAGTGAACAGGTGTACAGAAACAGGAAGAGTTATCATTCTATGAATGTACAGATGGTGTGTTTGGCAGACCAGTACATCTCCTATGTTAATGCTAAGTTCCCTGGCTCAGTGCATGACGCGTACATCATGCGGAATAGCAGCATCCCTTACGTGATGGGTCAACTCCAGAGGCAACGTGTGTGGCTAATTGGTGACTCGGGTTACCCCAACCTGTCATGGCTACTGACCCCAGTGAGGAATCCCAGGACAGGGGCAGAGGAACGGTACAATGAGGCCCATGGGCGGACTAGGAGGTTGATCGAGCTTACCTTTGGCCTCCTGAAGGCCAGGTTCAGGTGCCTCCATATGACAGGTGGATCCCTAATGTACTCACCAAAGAAGGTGTGCCAGATCATCGTGGCCTGCTGTATGCTTCACAACCTGGCTTTGCGCCGCCAGGTGCCTTTTCTGCAGGAGGATGGTCCAGATGGTGGTGTTGTAGCAGCTGTGGAGCCTGTGGAGAGTGAAGAGGAGGAAGCCGAAGAGGACGACATAGAGAACAGAAACACAGTAATACAGCAGTATTTTCAGTGACACACAGGTAAGAGTAGACACCGGCATATTACATTTACTTAAAGACTTCTACCTCTCTACTGTCTGACTTTTTCCCCCAGTGTATGGTAACTGTGTTGTGACTTTCCCTTCCATTTTCAGAGATGTGGGCCCACTGCGTGACATCTGCTTTGTTTCCCCATGGACTACAGCTGTGTGACAGCGGTTTGTTAGCATCACAATGTGAATGAACATTTTGGCACGGTCATGTCTAATACATTTGTTCTAAATCACAGCCAGACTCCAGATTGTTTTGTGCAATAAATGTTTTTATTCAAGTGCTCTAAATTGGATGGGTGGTTGCAAATCGGTGAGGGGTGATGGTGGAGGATTGTCCATGGCAGAGTCCAGACTATCAGTTTCACAGGTACATTGTCCAAATGCCTGTGGGAAGTGGAGCAGGGGCAGTTTAAGGTTGGACAGGGTGACAATGTGGGACAGTGGGATGACAATCAGGGCGGTATCCTTTGCTGGCGGGGGTCTTGACATCTTACTCTGTCTTCTTCCTGGATCTCAGGGCCCGCTTGCGGGGTGGTTCTCCTTCTGCAGGGGGTGGGGTTCTGGTGGCCTGTTGGTCTTGTGTCGGGCCTCCTGTCCACTAGCGCCGGCAGAGGTGGTAGGCAGTTCTTGGTGCATGCTAGTGTCAGGGGCCCTTTGAGGTGCCACAGTGTCCCGCAATGTCGTGACTACCTCATTCAGGGCCACTACGATGGTACCCATGGCGGAACTGATGTTTCTTAGTTCCTCCCTGAACCCCATATACTGTTGCTCCTGCAGAAGCTGGATCTCCTGAAACCTGGCCAGGACCGTCGCCGTCGTCTCCTGGGAGCGGTGGTATGCTCCCATGATGGAGGAGAGGGCCTCGTGGAGAGTGGGTTCCCTGGGCCTGTCCCCCCCCTGTCGCACAGCAGCCCTCCCAGTTCCCCTGTTTCTCTGGGCCTCTGTCCCCTGGACCTTGTGCCCACTACCACTGCCCCCAGGTCCCTGTTGTTGTTGGGGTGGTGGGTTAGCCTGGGTTCCCTGTAGTGGTGGACACACCGCTGATTGACGTGTCCTGGGGACAGAGGTATGGGCCCGCTGGGTGGGTGCTGTGTTGATGTTCCCAGAGGGGGGAAGGTCTACTGTAGCCTGTGGCTGTGTGAGGGGAACCGACTGTCCCGAGGTCCCCGATGGACCGTGCTGGTCATCTAGATCCAGGGAGACAGAGCTGCTGTCCTCACTGTGGGCCTCTTCTGGGGGTTGAGTGGACATTTGTGGACCCTCCTGCGCGGTGACGTGGCGTTCGGGTCCTGCAGAGGTATAAAAGTATGGTTATTGCTTCTGTGTGTGTCATAGCGTGCAATGGGTGGGTGCCCGTGTACCCCAGTGCTGGCATTCCTTTGTGGGGGCTGTTGTGACGGTGGTTGGGGGGGGGGTTGTATTTGTATGTGCAGTGGGCATGCTTAGGTGATGGGTGTCCATGCTTTGTGGACGCATGCAGGGCTAGGTGTTGGGATGGGTGGGTTGTGATGGTGAGACAGTTGCAAGGAGTAGGATGTGATGGGGGTGAGGGTGAGGGTGGGGGTATGAGTTGGCATGCAGGTGGGGTGGGGGGAAGAAGTAGTTAAGATTTGCCTTACCAGAGTCCATTCCTCCGCCTACTCCTGCGAGGCCCTCAGGATGCAGGATGTTCAAGACTTGCTCCTCCCATGTTGTAAATTCTGGGGGAGGAGGTGGGGTCCGCCGCCAGTCTTCTGCACCGCGATGTTGTGCCTGGATACCATGGAACGCACCTTCCCCCGTAAGGTTGTTCCACCTCTTCCTGATGTCGTCCCGATTTCTTGGGTGCTGTCGCACAGCGTTGACCCTGTCCACTATTCTGCTCCATAGCTCCATCTTCCTGGCAATAGTGGTGTGCTGCACCTGTGCCCCGAACAGCTGTGGCTCTACTCGTACAATTTCCTCCACCATGACCCTGAGTTCATCATCAGAGAACCTGGGGTGTCTTTGCGGTGCCATGGGGTGGTGTGGGTGATGTGTAGGGTGGATTGTGTGGTGCTAAGTGTGGTGATGTGTATTGTTGTGTTGTGTGAAGTGCGTGCAAATATTGCTGGGTGACAGTGAATTGGGCGTCTGGGTGCTCGGATGTCTTTTCTCGGTGCGTGTTCACGAATCTCTAGGAGTGGAGGTTTGTGGGTGATGTGGGTGTGTATTTTATATTTAATTGGGTGTGTGGGAGTGGTGTGTGTATGTGTCTCAGGTGTGTGTATTTTGAATTGTCCAATGTGGTTGTATTTTGTAAGTGTGTGTGTATTTTGAGCGTGGCGGTGTGTACCGTCAATGGAATACCGCGGTTGAAAGACCGCCGCGTGGATTCGTGTGTCGTGATAGTGTGGGCGGATTTCTGTTGGCGTGACGGTGGAGGTTTGGTCATCGCCAGTTTCTCGCTGCCCTTTGGTGTGGCGGACTTTTGTGGATGTCTGTATTTTGGCGGTTTGCCTGTTGTGGGTCAGAATGACCGTGGCGGTTTACCGCGGCGGTGTTATGGCGGTCTTCTGAACAGCGGTAAGCGCCTTTTACCGCCGAGGTTGGAATGACCACCTTTGTCTTTAGCCGTCTGATACTTTAAACCATCCTCGTCCTACCCCTTGTCAGAAATGCACTTCTCCTCCTTATGAGGGAAGAGCCTTGTTCTTTATCTATGCCCTACTGGGACTTGTCTACTCTATCCTGGCTGATGGCGAATCGACTGATGTCCTGAGGACGAAGACTGACGCTGTTTGCTGACTCATTCGGATGGGTAACTATCTGATGAAATGGTAATTTTCTGTTTGCCTTTTCTTTCTAGGTACCAACTGCTCTTTTGATAGAGGCCATAGTTAGATGTTTTTCT
The DNA here is from genome assembly GCF_031143425.1 of Pleurodeles waltl. Classification (NCBI taxonomy): domain Eukaryota; kingdom Metazoa; phylum Chordata; class Amphibia; order Caudata; family Salamandridae; genus Pleurodeles; species Pleurodeles waltl. The sequence continues at coordinate 731,854,695 of NC_090443.1, forward strand.
AAATTCGTGCCTGCCAAATTGTTTTGCATGAAGCCCAACATGCTGATGCTAATTAGAGGTTAGTTAAGGAGTTCACTAAAATCGGATGCAAATAGACAAATGACTGAATTCTTGCTTTGTTGAATAATGTACTAATGATGCTCTGCTAAAGTTGACTCATGTTAATATTGTGCTTTATTCTAATGTTCATGATCTATGCTTTGATAAAGTTTTGCTCAGGTTGCCAAATTATAGTGGTTTTGATGTGCTTATTGATGTTGAAACTAATAAACTTGATATTAGATTGTAACTAATAGGGAATAAATATCCTAACTCTTACTAGATTTGTTGTGGTTATTCATGGCTGAAAAGTCATTGTGCGTTCGTTGTATTGATCTATATTAAATGTTATTGATTAGCTGGATTGATTAGTTATTGTGAATATTGACGAGGTTATTGAACTGTTGACTGCAATGCTAATCGGATATCTCGTTCTGGGAAGTCCCCAAACGTGGTCAAAAGGTTCCTTGGCCTAATACCTGTCTCCTTGTAAATTTACTTATCAAGGCTCTGACGCGTTATCAGTTCTTGTAGCAGAGGACGCTTTCTGCCCTTTGGGGCCCTAGGACGAGGGACCACTGTTTGAAAATTGTTTTTGAAATAATGCAAATTGGAGAGATGATGTGCCCCTAAGTTCCAAATGACTTTCCCGGAATCTCAGAGCCTGCTGAAGTGAGTTGGGGATGTTCTCGGCGTTCTAGTGATAGTGTGAGTGACGTAGGGTTTGCGCTTGCACAGCTTATGCGTTCCGCAGGTGAATTGTGAGGTTTGTGAGAATTTTAGGCCAGGGAATGTTTTTGTAGGAGTGTGCGTACACCGCAGTATGAGAGTAGGGAAGTCGGCGAACTTCATGTGAGTGTGGCGCTTTGTGCTAAAAAATTGTCCACATGGTTGTTGGTGATGTATGGATCCTGCGTGGTCTAAGACTCCGGAGTATACTGATAAGTGTATGAGATACTTGGTTTATGTTCTAATTTGTGAGGTTTAATAGGTCAATCGGGCGTGGTTGACGAGTCGAGTTTGAGTCAATGTGAGTGAATGAAAACTTCGATGGAGATTTGGTGAGTTTTAAAGTGCACTAGAACAACCCATTGACAAGTCGAGAGTAGAATTTGCGGGTCAAATTTTGTTTACGAGTGCGGGATCTGAGAATGAGATAGTAGGGGCCGAGGCTAAACAAAATCTCTGTAAAGTTCTGAAGTGATTGCATTACCCTTTCCTGTAGTAAACCGGCAAATTTGAGTTTTTGTTAGTGCTCGCAATACATTGCAGTAGTTTTTGTGTGAGCGGAGAGTGAGGAAGACAAGCCGCAAGACTTTGTCAGCCGCAGTGTGTGTGAGTGTGATGTAATTGGAGCCGCACTGGGATAGGTCAGTTAGTAAGAAGGGTCGCTCACGGATTGGCAGCCTTCCATGAGAGGCAATTGGTTGAGAAGGTGGCCGAAGAGAGTTCTGGGAATTAAAGTCACTTCCTGATTCGATTGTTAGATAAATAAAAGACATAAAGATGACGTTTTTCAAGGCTCTAAAGAGCACTTTGAGGGGAGATGTGTACATTACAGTGAGTGTAGGGGAGCCTACACCACCAGAGGATACACCGGCTTATGCTGTAATGGAGGAGAGTGGAGTCGCGCCATGTCTTTAGCTAAAGCAATGGTGCAAAATGACAGAGAAAGAAGGGTGTTTGGCGTTTCCGGAGCACCGACCGTTCAATATAAGGATTTTGGAAAATTTGCAGAGGGTGTTAAATGAGCAAAAGCCACCTCCAAGGCCAGCGCAGTTTGAGGCGCTAGCAATTTGGGAAATTATGGCAATACGACAACAGCAACAGAAGTTTGAGAGGAGAATGAGGAAAGCAGAAAAGACACTAGCAGAGGCTAGGTGGGATAGCGCACAGAGGATTTGGAGGAGAGAAATAATAGACGGAGTTAGGATGTTTCCAGCAATGACTCAAGAAGGTGCAACCCAAGGAGGGAAAGCCACTTGTAAGACAGATAAGGGTTCTAGCAAAGAAAAGGAGACTAAGAAGTCCTGGGCAGAGGCAGATGACTCAGATGATGATGAGTTCCTTAATCAGTTACTAAATGACCGACCACCGCCATACGCCCTAGATGACAATAGACCAAGTACTAGTGCAGGTCCTATAAATTCGACGCAGAACCAGGGGGCAACAAACATGGTACAGGCAAATACTGTTGCAACACCAGTTCCGGTACAGAATATTGTCAGTGTGTCTACTGCTCCAGAGATGCAGACACAGCTGCAGCCACCACAGGTTCAGAGGCTCTACCCTGATGTCCCAATATTTGAGACTACTACGAATTTGATGGTGCCATCAGATCTGGCATATACAAGACCAAAGCTAATACAGACTGAGCCAACTCCACTTTTACTGCCTCAGGCACAGCAACAGATGGTCCCGAATTACACCTCGGTCACAGAGCCGCAGTCAGCCACAGCACTGATAATGAATCAGAATATGGGAGCTAATGGTCCACAGGTTTTAGGGAGTAGGCAGTCGCCAGCCGCCATATCCTTACCTATTACAGTTGGTCTACCAGTACCATTGTATGCGCAGGAAAAGCCTAGTGTATGTGATCAGGGAGTAATGACCCAAGAAGTGACAAGAGGAGGGTGCGTAGGGAACTCTCAAGGGATGACTCCAGTGGAACAGACAATAGAGAGATCTAGGTCTCTGTTATACTTCAGTCCGATTGGGGTTCCTCCAGATACCATGAGACAATCAGGTTTGGGACTGCTGGCTCCACAGATCTCAAGTGCGAATGTACCGCAAACACCGATAATGCAGGCTGGAAATATCTCCTTGTAAGATTTAACCGCGCAACAACTGAATGAATGGTTAGACAAGTTAAACTCACCACAGACCACTCCTGTGACAGCAGAGCGGTCGGAGAGAGAAGAGTACCTGAATTTTGTGAGGTTGGGCATGGAGGCAAATGAACTAGTTGAAGGGAGCATGACGGTGAACAGGCTAGAGTCATATACTGAAGCAGAATTGAGGTATCTGTGCCCAAAGATAACTAAAGAATTGAGCAAGGTGCACAAGAAGTTGGCAAACCTGGCAGATAAATACGGCATAGACTTAGACAATACTAAACATCTGAAGAGGAGTTACAGGTTAGATTTTGAGCCTAAGGATTTTGAACACATGAGGTCTATTGGGATGAAGGCCCACCTTAAAGAAATACTGCAGAGTGCACAAGTTTGGGGAGCCTTAGAGACGTGGGAAGGCAGATGGGCGAAGAAAAGAGACAAAAGGAAGAGTGACGGCATAGAGCATCAGGTGAATGCCGTGCAGGATACCGGTACAATAAAAATTTTACCATTGAGAGAGACGGCAGGAGTGGTTCTTGTCCATGTACCATTGTCTAGAGGTGACATTCTGTCATTCACAAATGATTTCCCCAGGCTGAGGGAGAAGCCAATAAAGTGGTACCAGCAGATGGATAGGTTTGTGAAGCTTGCGAAGTGTCTTTGGGAAGACCTGAATACTCTTTTTGAGATTATAGTTCCAGCTGATTTGTGGCTTGAGTGCAAGAGGAGTGTGGATTGGCCACCTGCCGAATTGGCAAGGGATAGCGTCACAGGAGCACCGTCTCCTGAGGTGAAGAGGCACTACTGTAAGGTGATTGAATTCTTGAAACAGAAGGTGTCGCTGCAAAATATTGATTGTCAAAAGATTGATCGAACAGCGCAAGAGGCCAAAGATTCGATACATGCCTATTATGAGAGGTTGTTGAAGGTGTTCAAGCACTACAGTGGTACAGGGGTTATAGAGGCGAAGGACATGAATCACCTTGTGTTCAGATTTGTTGAGGGTTTGAGGCACGAGATTAGCCAGATGATTAAGAATCATTTGATCTGTTGGCAAGCGAAGCCAATTGACGAGGTGTTGCAGTATGCGAAATACTGTAGTGACGAAATTGAGTTGAAGCAGAGAAAGTTAAAGGAGAAGGTGATGGTAATGCAAATTAAGGCAGCACAAGCAGGGATGCAGGGAAATAGTCTACAGCAGATGGTGCAACAGCCGCAAGGAAATGGGATGTTTTAGGCGCAAGTGAGAGGCAGAGGTCGAGGAGGTTTTGTGAACCGTGGTCCAGATCTGAATGCTGTAGTGGTCCAAAAGGATGTGCAGGGGATGCTTGCGGGGGCGTCGAACACTGGAAGCGGGAGTGCCCGTTCATGGTGCAGGAGGGTGTTGTTCAACAAAGCAATGATGTCAATACATTCCAAAATGTTAAAGGACCAAGAATGAGAGGTCCAAATCCGAACTTTCAGAATAACGTGGTTCAGATGCAAGGTCTTCAACCCATACAACAAGTGCAGATGCCACGTGTACAACCGATGCAGATGCAGCAATGCAACAGCAGGTTCCTCTGGTACCTAGACAGCAAATGCTGTTGCCCTTAGCACCAATGGAACAGAAACAGGTGATGCTTCCTCAACAGGTCACAGGTCAAAGAATGAGTCAAAATAACACAGTACAACAGTTCCCATTACGTGGTGAGAATGGAATAAACAATGAGTGGTTGGATGAGAGCTCAGACAGTGAGGAGTGTAGGCTTGCAGCGTCCTTAGCGGTAGATCAGAAGGACCTTACATGCAAGGGAAAGAGATGGGTCACAAAGTCTCATTCTTGGTTGACACAGGAGCTACATGCTCTACAGTCAGAAGTGCAGAGGTTCAAAAGCTGCCTCTTTCGGGACGTACAGTCAAATTAGTAGGAGTGGCGAATCAGCTCTTGACAAACCCAATCACTGATCCGGTTCGGGTTAAGCTTGGCACTTTTCAGGGGTTGCACAGGTTTGTAGTTTGTGATTCGAGTCCCGTGTCCCTACTGGATAGAGACTTAGGGGGTCATTCCAGCATTGGCGGGCGGCGGGAGCCGCCCGCCAAGCGGGAACCGCCAGAAGACCGTACCGCGGTCAAAAGACCGCAGCGGTCATTCTGGGTTTCCCACTGGGCTGGCGGGCGACCGCCAAAAGGCCGCCCGCCAGCCCAGTGGGAAACTCCCTTCCACGATGAAGCCGGCTCCGAATGGAGCCGGCGGAGTGGAAGGTGTGCGACGGGTGCAGTAGCACCCGTCGCAAATTTCAGTGTCTGCTAAGCAGACACTGAAAATTCAAAGTGGGGCCCCACGTCACCCCTCACCGCCATCCTGTTCCTGGCGGTCGAAACCGCCAGGAACAGGATGGCGGTGAGGGGGTCGGAATCCCCCATGGCGGCGCAGCAAGCTGCGCCGCCATGGGGGATTCCCCTGGGCAGCGGAAAGTCGGCGGTACACCGCCGACTTTCCGTTTCTGGCCGCGGCTGTACCGCCGCGGTCAGAATGCCCAAAGGAGCACCGCAAGCTTGTTGGCGGTGCTCCCGCGGACCCCGGCCCTGGCGGTATTTACCGCCAGGGTCGGAATCACCCCCTTACTGTACAAGACAAGATGTTCTATCACCTGTTCCAATGAGGGGATTGAGGTGCAGACAAACAGTGACGATGAAGGGGATGACGGTCAGGTTTCAGAGCCTGAGACTGAGACGACAGATGAGGAGTATCCTCTGATTAACTTCTTCCCAATGTTCACAGTGACTGATCTGCCAGCAGATTTTCAGGGGACAGTCAGAGAGAAAGTGTGGGACTTGACAGGAAAGGAAGTGGGACTGATAAAAGGAGCAGAACCAGTTAAAGTTAGTTTGAAGCTGAATGCTGTGTTCCACCAGGTACCAGGTGGAGAAGTGTGGCACAATGGTTAGAGAGGCAGACCCTGATGCAGAGATCTAGCCCGGGACCAGGGTTCAATTCCTGCTTCGGCGGTTCTTGGGCTCAATTTCCCTGGACAGGAGATTTCTCGCCTCGGTGCCTAATCTAATTCATGGGTCTCACTCTGCAACTCTGGGCAATAGCTTGCTTAATCTCCACAACGGCCCCAACAGCGCTGGGATGCCTGGCTTCACCTTGGGGGTGGTCCAGGAGTGGGCACCTCACAGGGAAAAGCCAGGAGGGGTTCCACAGCGGTATGCGTTCAGCGCCTCGATACCTCAGGGTCGGAGTGCGCTTTACAAGTACGAATTTACATTTACCTCATGGTGCAAGATGTCCTTATACAGGTAGCGCAGTTAATTGCGGACTTTGTGAAGCAAGGAGTTTTGAAGGAAGTGATGAGCAGTCCATGTAATTCACCAATAATGGGACTGAGAAAGCCTTGTGGGAAAGTTCGAATTGTCCAAGACTTGAGAAAGATTAACGACATAATGGTGAAATGTTGCCCAGTAGTGCCAAATCCACCTGTGACCATGTTCCAGGTTCCATGTGATGCAGGGTAGTAGATTTGTCCTAAGCTTTCTTTTCTGTGCCTCCTCATGAGGACAGCCAATTTCTTTTCAGTTTCAAATTCCTGGAAAAGGTTTACAATTGGTGTCGAATTCCACAAGGGTTTTCGGAATCACCTTCCATCTTCAATCAGATACTGAAGAAGGATTTGGAGTCATTGGCACTGCCTTTGCAGTGCAGGACATTGACGATTTGTTGATTGCATCCGGGCTCACTGTGCCACTGGATTCAAGCTAGCCTGGCTGATGAGGGGTGAAACCCCGAAACCGGTCCCAGGATGCTTGTTTCCGGTCCAGGGAGAACCTGGCCTGGCAGTTCGGGCTGGACTGTTGCCATGAGGAACAGGGTCAAGACTGATTTGCATATGGCTGGGTTCAAACTGGGGTGGCATGGTGAGCAAAATAATGGATGGATTAAACCCAGATCTGTGCCTGGGGGTGAATGTTTGATTGGTTCTGCTTTCCGTCCATCCAGTTACGCTATCCCACAGCGTTTATATTTTGCTTTGCTTTTGCCGCCCTAAGTGCGCCGGGTATGCCCAGACGTGGGTCCCGGGCTCACTGTGCCACTGGATTCAAGCTAGCCTGGCTGATGAGGGGTGAAACCCTGAAACCGGTCCCAGGATGCTTGTTTCCGGTCCAGGGAGAACCTGGCCTGGCAGTTCGGGCTGGACTGTTCCCATGAGGAACAGGGTCAAGACTGATTTGCATATGGCTGGGTTCAAACTGGGGTGGCATGGTGAGCAAAATAATGGATGGATTAAACCCAGATCTGTGACTGGGGGTGAATGTTTGATTGGTTCCGCATTCCGTCCATCCAGCTACGCTATCCCACAGCGTTTATATTTTGCTTTGCTTTTGCCGCCCTAAGTGCGCCGGGTATGCCCAGACGTGGGTCCCGGGCTCACTGTGCCACTGGATTCAAGCTAGCCTGGCTGATGAGGGGTGAAACCCCGAAACCGGTCCCAGGATGCTTGTTTCCGGTCCAGGGAGAACCTGGCCTGGCAGTTCGGGCTGGACTGTTCCCATGAGGAACAGGGTCAAGACTGATTTGCATATGGCTGGGTTCAAACTGGGGTGGCATGGTGAGCAAAATAATGGATGGATTAAACCCAGATCCGTGACTGGGGGTGAATGTTTGATTGGTTCCGCATTCCGTCCATCCAGTTACGCTATCCCACAGCGTTTATATTTTGCTTTGCTTTTGCCGCCCTAAGTGTGCCGGGTATGCCCAGACGTGGGTCCCGGGCTCACTGTGCCACTGGATTCAAGCTAGCCTGGCTGATGAGGGGTGAAACCCCGAAACCGGTCCCAGGATGCTTGTTTCCGGTCCAGGGAGAACCTGGCCTGGCAGTTCGGGCTGGACTGTTCCCATGAGGAAAGGGTCAAGACTGATTTGCATATGGCTGGGTTCAAACTGGGATGGCATGGTGAGCAAAATAATGGATGGATTAAACCCAGATCTGTGACTGGGGGTGAATGTTTGATTGGTTCCGCATTCCGTCCATCCAGTTACGCTATCCCACAGCGTTTATATTTTGCTTTGCTTTTGCCGCCCTAAGTGCGCCGGGTATGCCCAGACGTGGGTCCCGGGCTCACTGTGCCACTGGATTCAAGCTAGCCTGGCTGATGAGGGGTGAAACCCCGAAAACGGCCCCAGGATGCTTGTTTCCGGTCCAGGGAGAACCTGGCCTGGCAGTTCGGGCTGGACTGTTCCCATGAGGAACAGGGTCAAGACTGATTTGCATATGGCTGGGTTCAAACTGGGGTGGCATGGTGAGCAAAATAATGGATGGATTAAACCCAGATCTGTGACTGGGGGTGAATTTTTGATTGGTTCCGCATTCCGTCCATCCAGTTACGCTATCGCACAGCGTTTATATTTTGCTTTGCTTTGCCGCCCTAAGTGCGCTGGGTATGCCCAGACGTGGGTCCCGGGCTCACTGTGCCACTGGATTCAAGCTAGTCTGGCTGATTAGGGGTGAAACCCCGCAACCGGTCCCAGGATGCTTGTTTCCGGTCCAGGGAGAACCTGGCCTGGCAGTTCGGGCTGGACTGTTCCCATGAGGAACAGGGTCAAGACTGATTTGCATATGCCTGGGTTCAAACTGGGGTGGCATGGTGAGCAAAATAATGGATGGATTAAACCCAGATCTGTGACTGGGGGTGAATGTTTGATTGGTTCCGCATTCCGTCCATCCAGTTATGCTATCCCACAGCGTTTAAATTTTGCTTTGCTTTTGCCGCCCTAAGTGCGCCGGGTATGCCCAGACGTGGGTCCCGTACTCACTGTGCCACTGGATTCAAGCTAGCCTGGCTGATGAGGGGTGAAACCCCGAAACCGGTCCCAGGATGCGTGTTTCCGGTCCAGGGAGAACCTGGCCTGGCAGTTCGGGCTGGACTGTTCCCATGAGGAACAGGGTCAAGACTGATTTGCATATGGCTGGGTTCAAACTGGGGTGGCATGGTGAGCAAAATAATGGATGGATTAAACCCAGATCTGTGACTGGGGGTGAATGTTTGATTGGTTCCGCATTCCGTCCATCCAGTTACGCTGCCCAGACGTGGGTCCCGGGCTCACTGTGCCACTGGATTCAAGCTAGCCTGGCTGATGAGAGGTGAAACCCTGACACCGGTCCCAGGATGCTTGTTTCCGGTCCAGGGAGAACCTGGCCTGGCAGTTCGGGCTGGACTGTTCCCATGAGGAACAGGGTCAAGACTGATTTGCAAATGGCTGGGTTCAAACTGGGGTGGCATGGTGAGCAAAATAATGGATGGATTAAACCCAGATCTGTGACTGGGGGTGAATGTTTGATAGGTTCCGCATTCCGTCCATCCAGTTACGCTATCCCACAGCGTTTATATTTTGCTTTGCTTTTGCCGCCCTAAGTGCGCCGGGTATGCCCAGACGTGGGTCCCGGGCTCACTGTGCCACTGGATTCAAGCTAGCCTGGCTGATGAGGGGTGAAACCCCGAAACCGGTCCCAGGATGCTTGTTTCCGGTCCAGGGAGAACCTGGCCTGGCAGTTCGGGCTGGACTGTTCCCATGAGGAACAGGGTCAAGACTGATTTGCATATGGCTGGGTTCAACCTGGGGTGGCATGGTGAGCAAAATAATGGATGGATTAAACCCAGATCTGTGACTGGGGGTGAATGTTTGATTGGTTCCGCATTCCGTCCATCCAGTTACGCTACCCCACAGCGTTTATATTTTGCTTTGCTTTTGCCGCTCTAAGTGCGCCGGGTATGCCCAGACGTGGGTCCCGGGCTCACTGTGCCACTGGATTCAAGCTAGCCTGGCTGATGAGGGGTGAAACCCCGAAACCGGTCCCAGGATGCTTGTTTCCGGTCCAGGGAGAACCTGGCCTGGCAGTTCGGGCTGGACTGTTCCCATGAGGAACAGGGTCAAGACTGATTTGCATATGGCTGGGTTCAAACTGGGTTGGCATGGTGAGCAAAATAATGGATGGATTAAACCCAGATCTGTGACTGGGGGTGAATGTTTGATTGGTTCCGCATTCCGTCCATCCAGTTACGCTATCCCACAGCGTTTATATTTTGCTTTGTTTTTGCTGCCCTAAGTGCGCCGGGTATGCCCAGACGTGGGTCCCGGGCTCACTGTGCCACTGGATTCAAGCTAGCCTGGCTGATGAGGGGTGAAACCCCAAAACCGGTCCCAGGATGCTTGTTTCCGGTCCAGGGAGAACCTGGCCTGGCAGTTCGGGCTGGACTGTTCCCATGAGGAACAGGGTCAAGACTGATTTGCATATGGCTGGGTTCAAACTGGGGTGGCATGGTGAGCAAAATAATGGATGGATTAAACCCAGATCTGTGACTGGGGGTGAATGTTTGATTGGTTCCGCATTCCGTTCATCCAGGTACGCTATCCCACAGCGTTTATATTTTGCTTTGCATCCAAAAGTATGATTTGATTGCCTTACTGAATCACTTGGGAAAAGACGGGAATAAAGTGTCCCCAAAGAAGCTGCAATATTGTCAGAAGGAAGTGAAGTACCTAGGTCACCAAATCGAGAAAGGGTCAAGGAAGTTATCCAGGGAAAGAGTGACTGCACTGTTACAGATGAATCCCCCAATGACATGGAGAGACGTTAGGGTGTTCCTGGGAATGGTGGGATACTGTCGCCAGTGGATCCCGAATTTCTCAGTCATCTCCAAGCCATTGGTGAGACTGACGGTTAAGGATGGGCCAGATGTCCTAACACTGACAGAGAAAGAAATTAAGGCGTTTACCGAGCTGAGAGAGTATATGTAGGGCTCCAGCTTTCGGTATGCCTGATTTCCCAAAGCCTTTTGTTCTGTTTTGTCATGAACGTGATGCATGTTCTTTGTCTGTCCTGACACAGGTCCATGGAGGTGTAAACCGACCAGTAGTATATTTTTCAGCTACTTTGGACCTAGTTGCAACAGCCTTACCGGGTTGTCTGAGTGCAGTAGCAGCAGTTGGTCAAAGCCTCGCACAATGTGAAGCCATAGTGATGGGACATCCTTTAACAGTTATGATACCACACTCAGTTGAGATCCTGTTAACTCACACCAAAACGCAGTACATGACAAATGCAAGACTGACGAAATATGAAACAATCATATTGGGGTCACCAAATGTATTGCTGAAAAGATGTACAGTGCTGTACACGACAACTTTGCTTCCAAATGAAAGCACAGATGTTGAGGATGCTGATGATGTAGAACATGATTGTCTTGAGGTAACAGAAATGTGCACCAAACCGAGGCCTGATATTAAAGATAACCAATTGGAAGAAAATGACAAAATTATCTTTATTGATGGCTTATGTTTGAGAGACTCAGTAGGAGTGCTGAGAGCCGGATACGTTGTGTGTATGATCACTGGTATCCTGGAAGCGTCTTGGCTTGAGAGAGTATATTCTGCTCAAGTGGCAGAATTGGTCGCTCTTACTAGAGCTTGCCATGCTGCTGCCGAATTGAGAGTAACCATCTATACTGATAGCAGATACAGATTTGGAATTGTTCATGATTTTGGCCAGCTATGGTTACAGAGGGGATTTCTGACCTCTTCTGGTTCTCCAGTGAAAAACGGTGAAAGAATAAAGGAGTTGTTGCACGTGATTCAGTTACCTCATGAAATTGCCGTGGTGAAATGCAGCGCTCATTTGAAATCACAAGACCTTGTTTCAATGGGAAATGGATATGCGGATCAAGTCGCAAGTTTGTGTGCATTGAACTGTATATCATTCAAAGATCAGTGGGAATTGTTACCTGAAACAGAAAATGAGACATGCACAGGTTACGCATTAAGGGTGGTTGACACTTTGGAGGAATTGAAATTGTTGCAGGGACGTACCAGCAAGGATGAGAAGCGTTCTTCGGTTAGGATGCAATGTGTACAAAGACCAGATGATTTGTGGGTTTCAGATGAAGGGAAAATGGTTTTGCTGAACAGTCTTCTGTCACAGTTTGCAAGGTTTTACCATGGTCAAGCACATATTGGGAGAGATGCCATGATCAGGTTGTTCAAGATTGACTGGTTTAACCCGAAGTTCAGACAAGCCGCAGAAGTGATCTGTCACAGGTGTATCATCTGTCAGCAGATGAATGCGGTAAAAGGGACAGTGGTGAATTTGAGCCACATTGGGAGAGCAGGAGGTCCATTTAGCAGAATGCAGTTGGATTTTATCGAAATGCCTGTGTGTGGAGGTTTGAGATATGTGTTAGTGTTTGTGTGCATCTTTAGTCAATGGATTGAAGCTTACCCTACACGTAGTAATGATAGTCTCACAGTAGCGAAGCTGCTGTTTAGGGAATTGATTCCACGTTTCGGGTTTCCGATCTCTTTAGAATCAGATAGGGGAAGTCACTTCAACAACAAGGTGGTTAAGCTATTGTGTGCAGCATTAAACATCGAGCAGAAGTTGCATTGCAGTTACCGCCCTGAAGCATCAAGATTAGTGGAGCAGATGAATGGTACCCTGAAGTCGAGAATCGCAAAAGTGTGTGCAGCTACAAATTTGAAATGGCCTGATGCATTGCCTTTGGTGCTAATGCCAATGAGAAACACAGCCAACGAAAAAACAGGACTGTCTCCTCATTTCTCATGGGCCAAGCTATGAGACTGCCCGCAGTGCCTGTAAATGCTCTTGTAAATATCACGGATGATATGGTGTTAGACTACTGCAAGGGTCTGGCTGACGTGGTCCGCTCTTTCTCTCACCAGGTGGAAGCTATCACACTGCCACCGATAAATGATCCAGGTCACAACCTGAAGGCTGATGACTGGGTTGTCAACGTGAGGAAGTCATGTTTGGAGCCACGTTGGAAGGGGCCATATCAAGTAATACTAACAACTACTACTGCTGTGAAGTGTGCAGGAATTCCGAACTGGATCCATGCCAGTCACACTAAAAAGGTGACGTGTCCAACTGATGAGGAAGTTGAGTTGTTGAAAGTACCAACAACAGAGAAGGAAGTCTCAGGGCCGGAGAGTGATCGAAGGGGAACTGAGACAGAAGGAGAGCCTGTTGAGGACGGCTTGGTCACTCCGATAAGAGACTAAGGAGAAGAGACCCAGAGTGGTGACGGTGAGCCTATCTCAACTGAGGCACCAGGAGGACCGAGTCAGAAGGAGGTTCTCCCAGGAGCATAGGGATATGGACAAGAATTTGAGCCCCTGACAGACCCAGAAGGCGAAGGAGTCGAGGCGGAAGAGAATCAGAGTGTCCAGACTCCTCCTGAGCAAATTGCAGGTCCATCAAGAGAAAACACCATAGAGTCAGAGGAGGGCGACGAGTTGCCACAGGGAAGATCAAAGACCAGAGAGACACTGAAAGGAGATAAGTGGCCAGAACTGCAAGTGACCAAGGGAAGGGTGGTCGTTGAAGATGCAATAGAGGAGGAGGTAGATACAACAAGAGAAGATCTGAGTGAAGGAGATTTGCAGGGTGATCGCAAGTTGAAAAGAAAGAGAGTGGCAAACAGAAGGTATGCAGATCCTGAATGGGCATATGCAATGTCAATTGAGTGGCAACAAGAGTTCTTGGCGTTCTGTTTTGATCGAGAAGTCCCAGGTCAGTACTTTGGTACCTGAGTCTGGCCAGAGAAAGAGACTGTGTTGATGTGAAAACTGAGTTAAAGAAAACTGAGAAAAGAGACTGATGAATCACCAGATGTGACACTGTTAACCTGAATTGACTTTTGAGAACTGATTTTAACAAGCTGCTAACCTGAATTGACAAGGATCCTGAGAGTAAATGTGAAAGCTGTAAATAATTGCTGAAGAAAGACTTTTCTTAGCTTTGCTTAAAAGAAATATCATAATAAGTGTAACTATCCTCTGTTGGTTGTTGTTTGAACTAATAATACTTTGCTTTCTGATTCTTTACAGATCATGGCTAACGTTAGAGATGATACTAGGGGAAGTAGGTGTTGTAAATACTTGGGTGTTGTATGTGTGATATTCATCATAGTTCTGATTGTGGGAATGCCATTGGTGGATAAGAGTGAAACTAACAATGCTACAATTCCTGAGACCGCAGCTACACTAACAGCTGGGAGAGGTTCGAGCAGGACACAAGATATTTGCATGAGGGAACTAACGTAAAAGGGGAACTATCAGCTAATGTTTTCTATTGCTTGCTGAGTGAATGTGTTGATACTATGGATGCGAAAGATTGTTATGTGTGTACACAGATTCCTGTTTCAGTGCAAGAGGGAGTTACCGATCATAGTTTGCCTCTAACATATTGGATAAGCTGTAGTTTGTTACTAACACGATTCTATAACCAGGAAGAGATTCAATATTTTTATTCAAATCACAACCTTGTGTTTTCCTATGTGACTTTCATAGAGGATTTAAATAGTTTAGCTAAATACTATAGCATAAAATTAGCTAAGGGGTTCTTTGAAGCAACATTAACACTTAGTACATCTTATGCACACCGCAATAATCTGACATGTTTGCTTACATCTGTAGAGAAACTCTTTGTAGATCACACGGAAGATGGAAGGAGGGCATTGAAGGGGAGGTTAGAAAAAGGCTTGCAGCAGCAAGCTTTTGTAAATAGTGAGAGTTACAGTGCAGTTAGGGAACAAGGGGAATTAGCTTTAGATGCACTACACGTAGGTAAGCTTTGCATAACGTGACCAAAGTCATATTATGACAATGTGTTTGTGGGAACGAGTGAATGTAAGCATGTGTTTTTGTTTCAGAGTAAATGGACGTTCATGTTAAATGGACAGGATCCAGAGATCCTTGGGATCTATTATATATGTGGACTTAATGCTTATTACCGTCTTCCAAAGGGATGGTATGGGACATGGCATTTGGGGATGGTTTTCCCAAAGATATATCAATTAGAGGACTTGAAAAAGTTCCCGAAATTGTCTGAATTACATCGTACTAGACAAAGGAGAGAGACTGCTGCTGGTTTAGTAGGAGACATATTTGGGGCACTACTTCCTTCAGTGGGAGTTATCTTGAACTCCATAAAGATTCGAAAGTTGTCTACTATTGTGGATAACATGCTGACAAATTTCACAGTGGCTATTCTCCTGATGGATACTGAACTTGCTGCGGAGAGGGCTATGACTCTTCAAAAAAGGCTTGCTTTAGACATTCTTTTAGTGAAAAATGGCGGAGTTTGTAAAATGCTTCATGAGCGACATTGTTGTGCTTACATACCTGATAATAGTAATGAAATTAGAAGCATGCTTACTAACCTAACAAGAGATAGTACAGATTTGAAAATACTGAAATAACTTGAAGTTTGGGAAAAGGTTGGAAAGGAACTTGCTAAAGTGGGAAATTGGTTTTGTAATTTTTGGCATGGGATATTGGCAAAAAAAATACAGGGAATATTGATTGTTATAGCTTGCCTATTTGGATTATGGCTGTCATGCAAAATTAGTAAAAGAATTAATTTAAAAATGGTGAAAAATAATAAGAGGAGGGAAGAGAAGAAAAAGGAAAAAATGTTTAGGGCAAAATTAGAAGGGGCACGGTTGAGAGAAGTAATTGAAATGAGAGACTTCTAGGACGCAACTTGTAAAGGAAAAGGTTGTGTGATGACAAGAGTCATCATAGGAGGGATTGTTGGAGTGTGACCTTTAAAATTAATATTAACATGAAAAGCTTGCAATATATTGTGTAGTGAAACTGCATAGAAATGTGTTAATGTAGAAATAATGTACGCGTTTGAAATGTGCCCATGGGGAGTGGCCACCAATGTATACGATGACTAATGAAACTGACTAATAATGAATTAACAGTGTACTAATGTATGACTTTGTATTAGCATTAAGAGTTATGTGTTTGGTTATGCTAAATTAATCACTAGGCCTTAGTTTAGCGAGGGTCTGGGCTTAGCTGCCAGGTCTCAATTGTGTTTTTCTAACGTGCAATGTGCTGTTTTCCTGAAGGACACAAAGCTGTATTTTTCCAGAGGCTGGAGATATGTGTGCAGGTGTAGTAAATTCTTTCTCATGGGACCCGACTTGCTCAAGGAGACATTCTTGCCAAGTGCAACAGTGTAATTCTTAACAGGTGCAAGGTCGCCTGGACTAGGAGAAGACAATGGAACTACTGACTGGACCAACAAGTGTAACTTTTCTTACCTGACATTCCACCCGATGAAGACGTCAATCACAGGAGCCAATCGACGGCATGAGAACCATGTTAAGGGAAAATTCTAGTAAGGTGAGTGAAGGATTATTGGACAGAGATAATGATGCACCAAATATTGTCCAATGGGAAATTAGAGACTTGTTCGACAGTTTTGATATAACAGCGTGACCCGAGGAGAAATCAGCCATTACTTTGCCCCTCTTGAAGACATTCTTTTGCCATTCTTCCTCACCAAACCTTGCCATTCTGAGAGACTTTGGGGGTCATTCTGACCCTGGCGGTCATTGACCGCCAGGGTCAACGACCGCGAGAGCACCGCCAACAGGCTGGCGGTGCTCTCAAGGGCATTCTCACCGCGGCGGTTTGGCCGCGGTCAGAAAGGGAAAACCGGCGGTCTCCCGCCGGTTTTCCGCTGCCCTAAGGAATCCTCCATGGCGGCGCAGCTTGCTGCGCCGCCATGGGGATTCCGACACCCCATACCGCCATCCTGTTCCTGCGGTTCGGCCGCCAGGAACAGGATGGCGGTATGGGGTGTCGTGGGGCCCCTGGGGGCCCCTGCAGTGCCCATGCCAATGGCATGGGCACTGCAGGGGCCCCCGTAAGAGGGCCCCACAAAGAATTTCAGTGTCTGCTTAGCAGACACTGAAATTCGCGACGGGTGCAACTGCACCCGTCGCACCCTTCCCACTCCGCCGGCTCCATTCGGAGCCGGCTTCCTCGTGGGAAGGGGTTTCCCGCTGGGCTGGCGGGCGGCCTTCTGGCGGTCGCCCGCCAGCCCAGCGGGAAACACAGAATCACCGCGGCGGTCTTCGGACCGCGGAGCGGTGTTCTGGAGGGGGAACTCTGGCGGGCGGCCTCCGCCGCCCGCCAGAGTTAGAATGACCCCCTTTGTCTTTAGCGGTCTGATACTTTAAACCATTCTCGTCCTACCCCTTGTCCGATATGCACTTCTCCTCCTTATGAGGGAAGGGCCTTGTTCTTTATCTATGCCCTATTGAGACTTGTCTACTCTATCCTGGCTGATGGCGAATCGACTGATGTCCTGAGGACGAAGACTGAAGCTGTTTGTTGACTCATTCGGATGGTTAACTATCTGATGAAATTGTAACTGTCTGTTTGTCTTTTCTTTCTAGGTACCAACTGCTCTTTTGATAGAGGCCATAGTTAGATGTTTTTCTAAATTCGTGCCTGCCAAATTGTTTTGCATGAAGCCCAACATGCTGATGCTAATTAGAGGTTAGTTAAGGAGTTCAGTAATATCGGATGCAAATAGACAAATGACTGAATTCTTGCTTTGTTGAATAATGTACTAATGATGCTCTGCTAAAGTTGACTCATGTTAACATTGTGCTTTATTCTAATGTTCATGATCTATGCTTTGATAAAGTTTTGCTCAGGTTGCCAAATTATAGTGGTTTTGATGTGCTTATTGATGTTGAAACCAATAAACTTGATATTAGATTGTAACTAATAGGGAATAAATATCCTAACTCTTACTAGATTTGTTGTGGTTATTCATGGCTGAAAGGTCATGGTGCGTTCGTTGTATTGATCTATATTAAATGTTATTGATTATCTGGATTGATTAGTTATTGTGAATATTAACAAGGTTATTGATCTATTGACTGCAATGCTAATCGGATATCTCGTTCTGGGAAGTCCCCAAACGTGGTCAAAAGGTTCATTGGCCTAAGACGTGTCTCCTTGTAAGTTTACTTATCAAGGCTCTGACGCGTTATCACATGCAACACAGAATCAATGTGCAAATGTTTTGTGATTCAGGCTTCTGTATGCTGATATTTTTTTTCCTGGTATGAATCCTCCCCAGGTACACCAAGCCAAACTTGTGCTCACAGCCAGACACACTGTCCTCACCTATCAAAAGTACTGAATCTTCAATTATTACAGCTCCACCAAAACAGAAGCAGTTTCAGCTGCACCACTTCACAATCAGTAAAATGTGCCTTTACTTCTACCACCAACCTAAGACACACAAATCTTGTCATTGACACCACTCCAGAAGATTAGAGATTAGGGGCCTGATTTGGTGGACCGGTTACCCTGGCACAGTGGTGATGGATATCCCATCAGCTGAAATGTAAATTCCATTAAATCCAAATGGATTTAGATTTTGGTGGATGGGATATCCATTATTCATCACCGTTGTGAAGGAGTAATCCGTCTGCCAAGTTGTAAATCAGGCCCTAGGTGATCTACTTTGACGTCTGATGCTGTCAGTGATTCTTCCACATTTTCCTTTCTCTATTCCTTGCTTGCAGTTCGGTATGACTGTTCATCCATATTTGGTAGGCACAGAATGTCTCTACCTTGTTTCACCACTCTTATGTACTGAAATCTGAAACATTTGTGTGAAAGGTACCAAATCTGGCAATTTCTTAGCTTTTTGTTTTGTCCTTCTTTTTGCAACTCATATTCAGAGTGTTTTCAGATAGATATTGAAATAGTTGGTCATTCCCTCCCCATAGTATGTGAGTTCTTGCTTCCAAGTTTCTTTTGTGATCTCATCTTTGAGACAATTTCATCTTTATCAGGATGTCTCTGGACTTAACTTCTCCACCTTCCTGTAGTCAGCACCCTGGTACTTATTCACATTTATCAGGAATGGACCACTTTCCTACAGTATTTTTATGAAGATGTCACTAGTATAGTCCTCAGGGTTATCTGCTCAGCTTCTTCCAAATATTGAGATCCACTGAGGATCTCTACTGTCCTACAGTCTCTCCAGAGAAATTATCAACTTCGTAAACCTCAAGAGAAAGAAGAGGAATCGAAAACACAGGAGCGCTTGCTGTGGTATTGCATCATCCAGTATATGCCATCTGAACTAGTATCTGGTGGCTAACTAGTACTTTGAATGATGGTCAGGCAGTAAGTAGAGGCAATTCTCAACACATAATATAATTGCTGAAACGGATAATAGGAACTGAGGACCATATTTACCAAGGCCTTGCGCTGGCCTTGCGTCATGTAGGATGATGCAAGGGCGATGAAAGCAGTAAGTTAAATTTAACAAAATGATGCAAAAGCCCAAATGTGTCATTTTTTGGTAATTATGTGGTGTAACTACTGCGTTGAATCTGGCTGTGTCATACAGAAAATAATGATAGCAGTGTAGGTGTTCCCATGTAAAATTAAACACAATCTTAAAGCAGTGTTACTTGTCATCATATCACTGTATCACGCTTTGTGGCATAGTATAACCCAACAACAGAAATGCTTCACATTGCTGTGTATCGTCAACACAGGTGTAGGAAAATATGCAGTGGCTGTAGTACAAACAAAAACACCATCACAGTTCACTTTGGCAAGCTCAACTACACCATGGAGGCCATTGCAACTGGGAGTAGCTAGAAAACTACGACATAGGCAGCGAAGGAGTAAACGATGTGTTTTACATCAGCACATGTCCCTCATTGACCATAGGGAGGAGGAGGTCATGCAGTTGTACAGAGTGAAGAGAGAGTCCATCATGGAATTGCAGGAGACGAAAGCACCAGGACTCCAGCCAGCAACTGCAAAGGCTAATGCCATCCCAGCACATGTAAAATTGATGTCTGTGCTACACATGTTGGCCTCAGGATCCTTCTAAATCACATCAGCTAGATTGGCTGGAATTTCACAGGAAGCATGCTCTGCCTTTCTCCCATCTGTTTTGGATGCCATCAAAAAAACTCACACCCCAGTATCTCCTCTTCCTCCAAATCATCCAACAACAATTGGACACCAAATAAGGCTTTTGTACCATTGATGGATTTCCTGATGTGTTTGGTGCCATAGATTGCACACATGCCCAGTTTGTGCCCCCTACAGCCACATCGCACCTGTATAGAAACCACACGCACAACTATTTAATTAGTGGACCATCATGGAATGTTCATTAATGTCCTTACACAATATCCAAGATGTGCACATGATGCATACATCTTCCACCAAAGTACCATGAATGAGCAGTTTCAGAATGACGGATATGGGAATGGCCTATTCATTGGTAAGTGTTAGAAATGGGGTCTTTGGTTGGCAGTCAGGTTACCCCCCATCCAAGCAAGGATCCTCACTCTAGTCAGGGTAAAGGAGAATCACCCTCAGTTAAACCCGCTCAACCCCTTGGTAGCTTGGCAGAAGCAGGCAGGCTTAACTTCAGAAGCAATGTTTAAAGTATTTGTACCAACCCACACAGTAATATAGTAAAAACACCACAAAATGACTCATCACAGGTTTAGAAAAGTAGCCATTTTTATCTAAGCAAAAAAAGACAAAAACCACAAACATCCAACATACACAAGTCAAGTTATGAATTGTTAAAGATTAAACTCAAAAATAGTGCTTAGAAACACAAAATGCTTCGATGAGGTGATAACACGGCACCGTGATGGAGTTATTCCCAACAATCCGACGCCAACGGTGCCAAGTACGGAGTCACACCAATCCCCAGGTACAGTACCTTAGTAAAGTGTGAAAACAAGCAGGTGCACGAAGTCGGGGATCGCGGCGTCGCTGGATCCGAGGCAGTGCCAGTTCCGGTGCTGTGGGACGAAGGAAGGGAGGCATCAAGAAGAGTCACTGTGTCCTTGCTTCAGAGCGGTTGAGCTGAGGCAGTGTCGGTGCGATGAGTTGAATCTGTGCACTTCGGGCAGATATCCGGTGGTCACAACATGGTGCAGTGACTTCCACGGAATCGAGGACTTCAGTGGGGCTGCAGCGGTGTCGGGCCTGTGAGGGTCATCACACTCTAGCAAGGACCAAGCAGTCAGCAGCAGGCGGTGTCACGGGATTTGGCAGCCGCATCAGCCCGGAGTCGTCCAAAGTCAATTTTCTTAGATTTTTACCAGCTTTTCCTTTCAAAGGCCCAGGGACTGGATAGGGCACCACTTGTCAGGGCAGGAGTCTCAGCAGAGACTCCAAGTGCTAGTAGGGGACGTCTTTGATGGCCCTGAGACTTCAGAACAGGGGGCAAGCTCAGTCCAAGCCCTTGGTAGCCTAAGGCATGTCATAATAGCCAGTTCTGTGTCTGGATCTCGTGTCACGTGCACATAGTGTAGTATCATACTCTAACATGGAGCCAATGGTGTGCTATTCTGTGATTCCCTCACTGATTCTGCAATGGAAGTAGGAAAAATCACACAGTAAGAAGAATTTTGGCATGTCACACTTTGTTAGTGGACAAAACCACAATTTCTTCAATGTCGAAGATACCAATTGACAATTCATGTAGTACATAATAATTTTTAACATAAGAACAAAGGATACATCTTAGACAAGTTTGAGTTGTGTCTATGTGCAATGGCGTGGCAATTCTTGATTAGTTGTAAAGTTCCCACTACAATAACTGTAGGTGAACTAATCTTATGTGTCACACATGACAGTATTTCTGTAGGCTGTTCAAAGTATCAGAAACACAAATGGAAAAATAACATCACAGTTCTTATGTCATGCACGGAAATTGCAGTATCAAATCTTGTTTAAAGTTGTTCACTAGGTAGCCAGATGATACCAAAAGATCAAAGTGCAGCTAATTCCCACGCATTCTAGCAGTCAAGTTCAAAATATACACATGGATGATAATCCACATTGACATACTTCATTAATGTGATAGATGAATAATATAATGCCTCAAGTTGACTACATTGCCTGCTTCTCAGTCCATCAATTTAATACTGAGACAATGAAAAAATAGACTGTAAAAGATGTTGTAAACTAGGAAATAGTCTACTTGAAAATTTACTTACAATAACAAATTGAACCGTCTTATGCTAAAGTAATTGTGTACAAATCAAGGCATATAAGCACAGATTTATGCACAAGTCAAATTCATATATTTACATATTAATACAGAAAGTGTGTACAGGTCTGTAGTGCAAAGTCACTGATTTCAACATCCTGTTGTTTCATCCCATACGAAATAGGTCTGCATTGCAATACCAATGTGTCATCCTAGGTTCAGCAAGATAACTTGCCATACGAAAAGCATTAGCTGATGTATGAAGAAACCCAATTTAAATATCTATGTTAAATGTCGAAATGTGGTTACATTTACTGAGCAACTATCCATGCACACTTATGTAAACTAATCTAAGGCCATACAACTGTTGAGTAGCCAAGCAAGGACTCATAGGTTAAAATTGGACAAATGTATGTGTGAGTGTGAAACTTGTTGCGCTTTCACTACCTATAAAGCTCAAAATTTAAGCAAGGAAATCTGATCCT
This sequence comes from Pleurodeles waltl, assembly GCF_031143425.1. Taxonomy (NCBI): domain Eukaryota; kingdom Metazoa; phylum Chordata; class Amphibia; order Caudata; family Salamandridae; genus Pleurodeles; species Pleurodeles waltl. The sequence goes on from NC_090443.1 coordinate 731,876,916, forward strand.
AAGCTGTATACATTGTATATATATTGAGTGAAATTATCTCATAGCTGATACAAATAATCTAACTTACTCGTTGTTAGAAATGGTGTCTCTAGTTGGCAGAAGTATACACCTTTGTCCAAGTAGGAACCACAATCCTAGTCAGGGTAAGTCACACACAATCCAAATTATCCTGTGCCCACCCTCTGGTAGCTTGGCACTGAGCAGTCAGGCTTAACTTAGAAGGCAATGTGTAAAGTATTTGTGCAATAAACCATACAGTAACACAGTGAAAACACCACACAAATACACCACACAGGTTTAGAAAATATAAGATATTTACCTGGTTAAAACGATAAAGATTTAAAAGCACAAGTTGAGATATCACTTTTGTAAGATTAAAAAGAGTTTTAAATCAACAGTTGCCTCTTCTTTGTAAGTATCTGGTTTGTGTCAAAAATAACATGCACTGAGACCGCAGAGAAGGGGATGCATGGATATTTCTAGCGTGGCACAGACGATGCATCGTTTCTTTCCACACTACAAGGGGCTTTGCGTTGATTTCCGGCACGCAGTCTTGGTTCCTCACTGTGATGCAGGGATCTTTTTGATGCCCAGGAACGATGCATGGAAATCCTGGGCGTGCGGGACAAAGTCACAGGTGTTGCATCAATCCGGTAAGGCGTTGCGTCAAATTTTCTGTTGCACAGTAGGCGCAGCACGCGAAATCGGGCCTCATCATTCCGGTTGGCTGAGCGTCGATTCGATAGGGCTGTGCGTCGAATTTCCAGTCGCAAGGCAGGTGCTGCCTCAAATCTTCTCTCGGGAAGTCGGGCTGCGTCGTTACAGTTCGGCTGTGTGGCGATATTTCCATGGCAAGGCAGGCTGTGCATCGTTTCCATCAAGCTGTGCATTGATTTTCTGCGCACAAGGAGTTCCTTAAAAAGATGAAGACTTTTTGGCCCTAAGACTTCAGAAAACAGGAGGCAAGCTCAATCCAAACACTTCTCACCAAAGTCAGTGGGCAGCAGGGCAGCCGGACAGCAGGGGAACAGCAGGACAGCAGTCCTTCTCAGTCTCACCAAAGAAGTCTAGGTGAGTCCTTTGGGAATCCAGGCAGTTCCTCTTGACAGGTTGCAGGTTCAGGTCCAGAAGTGTCTGATTTAGTGGGGCAGGAACCCAGTTTATAAACCCAAAAATACCTTTGAAGTGGGGAGACTTCAAAGAGTGGTTTTGAAGTGCACAAGGTCTCCTTTCAGTACAGGTCTGTCTGCCAGAGTCTCAGCATGGGGTTAGGCAGTTCATTGAGTAAGGGCATGCCACTAGCTGTTGAAATGTAAGTGTCAGGTCCTCCACCCTCCCAGCCTAGGAAGACCCATTAAGTATACAGATGAATGCAGGTGTGACTGAGCATCCTATGTTTGTAGCTGTGTGGGTGAAATGTACAAGGCAGCTGTCAGCCAGCCCAGCCCAGACTACATTGGAGACTGGCTATAAGGCACAGATGAATTTTAAGCACAGAGAAACGCTCACTTTCTGAAAGTGGCATTTCTGAAATAGTAATATAAAATCCAACCTCACCAATACCCAGGATTTTGTATTACCATTCTGGCTATACTAAATGTGACCTGGTTACCCCTTTCTGATCAGACTCTACCACTCAAACAGTTTATGAGAGTAGTCCTAATGCTAGCCTATGAAAGGAGCAGGCCTCATAGTAGTGGAAAACAAATTTAGGAGTTTTCCACTACCAGGACATATAAGCCACACATGTACATGGCCTGCCTTTTAACTACATAGCACCCTGCCCTATGGGTTACCTAAGGCCTACCTTAGGGGTGACATAAATGTAGAAAAAGGGGAGTTTAGGGCTTGCCAAGTACTTTTAAATGCCAAGTCGAAGTGGCAGTGAAACTGCACACACAGGCCTTGCAATGGCAGGCCTGAGACATGGTTAAGGGGCTATTTATATGGGTGGCACTACCAGTGCTGCAGGCCCACCAGTAGCATTCAATTTACAGGCCATGGACACATGTAGTGCACTGTACTAGGGACTTGACAGTAAATCAAATATGCCAATTAGGTTTGATCCAATGTTACCATGTTTGTAGGGAGAGAGCAAATGCACTTTAGCACTGGTTAGCAGTGGTAAAGTGTGCTGTGTTCTAAAACCAGCAAAAACAGTGTCAGAAAAGTGGAGGGAGGCAAGCAAAAAGTTGGAAAATGATCACCTTAAGGCTGTCAGGTCTAACACTCATCATAGCAATCTTCTGGCTAAACATGGAAGTTAGCATGTTGATTTTGTTTTATGACACACCATGTACAATATGTGCAATGACCCATATCTATTTAACGTATGTGTAAAGCAATAGTCAACAGTACTTAAGACATATCAGTTAAAAGTGAAATAAATGTGTATGAATTTGCCCGCATCCATAACACACATAGACCCTCATTATGATATTGCCGGTAAATCCCGCTTACCGCCACGCTGACAACCGCCAACACACTGCCGTGATGGCGGATATCCGTTCAGCATATTATGACACACACACACATCAAACCTACAGAATACAGTCAAATACACAAATCCGTCAGCCCAAAGGTCAGTGGTAAACTGACAGTACCAACACCCATACCGTTACACCAACAAAACAATGCCCTCCACATCATGACCCACGAATCACCACAGCGGACATTCAACGGCGGTAAACCATTGGCGGTACACACCTCTGCACTCAGAATGGACACCCAAATACTAAACTACACAACATTGACCAATTCAAACAACACACACTGGACACCCATACATACACCACACACACCCACTCAGACCACTATAAAACGTACACCCACATTACCCACAATCCTTTATGAATACAAATCATTGCCACCAGACAGACATCAAGACCACTGCGACAACTACACACACACCAATACATCCCTCACACACTACACTACGCACACCTAATCACACTACCCAATATCCACACACTTACACACACCACACAACACCCATGTCCCCACAAAGGCACCCCAGTTTCACAGATAAGGAGTTGTGGGTCATGGTGGAGGAAATAGTCAGGGTAGAGTCACAGCTGTTTGGAGCACAGGTCCAGCAGATATCCATTGCAAGTAAGAGTGAGCTATGGTGGACAATCGTGGACAGGGTGAACGCCATGGGACAGCATCCAAGAACAAGGGACAACATCAGGAAGGGGTGGAACGACCTACAGGGGAAGGTACATTCCGTGGCAGCAAGGCACCAGCTCACAATACAGAGGACTGGCAGTGGACTCCTGTAGGAAAGTACCATCTTCCTTGGCTTGTTAACCCCATTTTTTACCTGTATGTCAGTTTGTTTTTGCCTGTCTCACTGGGATCCTGCTGGTCAGGAACCCAGTTCTCATAGTTTATGGACTAATGTGTGTGCCTGTGTGGTGCTTAACTGTGTCACTGAGGCTCTGCTAATAAGAACCTCAGTGCTTATGATCTCTCTGCTTTTAAATTTGTCACTGTAGGCTAGTGACTTAATTTACCAATTTCAATTGGCACACTGGACCACCCTTATAAGTCGCTAGTATATGGTACCTCGTTATCCAGGGCATTGGGGTTCCAGGAGAAGGAGATCCATATGGGCTACAGCATTTCTTTTACCACCCATAGGGAGCTCAGACAAACCCTTGCACAGGCCTGCCATTGCAGCCTGCGTGAAATAGTGCACACATTATTTCACAGCCATTTTCACTGCACTTAAGTAACATATAAGTCACCTATATGTCTAACCTTCACTTGCTGAAGGTTAGGTGCAAAGTTACTAAGTTTGAGGGCACCCTTGCACTAGCAAAGGTGCCCCCACATAGTTCAGGGCCATTTCCCTGGACTTTGTGAGTGAGGGGACACCATTACATGCGTGCACTATATATAAGTCAACACCTATATATAGCTTAACAATGGTAACTCCGAATATGGCCATGTAAAATGTCTAAGATCATGGAATTGTCCCCCCAATTCCAAATCTGGTATTGGGGAGCCAATTCCATGCATCCTGGGGGCTCCACCATGGACCCCCAGTACTGCCAAACCAGCTCTCTGAGGCTTGCACTGCAGCTACAGCTGCTGCCACCTCACAGACAGGGTTCTGCCCTCCTGGGGTCTGGGAAGCCCAGTCCCAGGAAGGCAGAACAAGGCATTCCTCTGAGAGCAGGGTGTTACACCCTTTCTTTTTGGAAATAGGTGTTACAGGCTGGGAGGGGTAGCCTCCCCAGCCTCCGGAAATGCTTTGAAGGGCACAGATGGTGCCTTCCTTGCATAAGCCAGTCTACACCGGTTCAGGGACCCCTTCTCCCCTGCTCTGGCATGAAACTGGACAAAGGAAAGGGCAGTGACCACTCCCCTGTCCATCACCACCCTAGGGGTGGTGCCAAGAGCTCCTCCAGTGTGTCCGAGACTTCAGCCATTTTGCTTTGCAAGGTGTGGGGGCACTCTGGAGGCCTCTTAGTGGCCAGTGCCAGCAGGTGACGTCAGAGACCCCTCCTGATATGTCCTCAGCTGATAAGGTAGCCAATCCCCCTCTCAGGGCTATTTGGGGTCTCTGCTGTGGGTTCTCTTCAGATTCTGCTTGCAAGTTTCCTTCAGGAATCCTCTGCAACAACTTCAGCTTCCTCTGACCTCGGATCAACTGCTCCAAGAAACGCTGTAACTGCAACAAAGTATCCACCAGAGATACTTCTCTTCAGCAACCTCAGCTCCAAGTCAGCAACTGCAACAGTTTCCATGGTGTGCATGCTCTGAGGACTCCCCGTCTTCGTCCTGCACCAGAAGGACCGAAGTAATCTCTTGTGGAGTGACGGAGTCACTCCAAGCAGGCACCTTCCAAGACGACGACCGGTACCCTTGGACTCCTCTCACAGCAATGAGCCTGCTCCTAAGGACACAGAGGGTGGACATCATCGACATAGACTGTCCTGACATCCGGCTGATGCAATTTGGAGGAGGTAAGACCTTGCCTTCCCTGACAGCCACTGTACCCCTGTGTACTTCATCTTCTTCACCTCCTGAGGCCTTTGTTCACTCTTGCAAAATTCCTTCATGCACAGCCTGGCCCAGGTCCCCAGCTCTCCATCCTCCAATGCTCAAGTTACTGAGTTTTTCTCCGGCGGCGTGGGACCTTCCTTTGTTGTGCTGCATCAACCGTGTTTTGCACCTCCTTTGTCCCCAGATCCTGCTATTCCCAGGGGTGCTGGCTGGCATCCTGAGGCTCCCTAAAGTGCTGAGAGTGCCCTCTTCCTCCTCACACAGAGTGGAGGCCCCCAGGTCCCTCCTGGGTCCATCCAGTGCCATTTTGCCGCAAAGCGCACTTTTGTCGTAGCCAAGGCTTGTTGGTGACTTCCAACACTAGATCACATCTGCAACGATCTTCACGTCGTGGGACATCCTTTGCATCATGCAGGAACCCACTGGCATATTCCTAGGGTGCAGTTCTGCAGTCTTCGACTAATCGTGGACTCTTCTTTTGCACCCTCTTCTGGGTTGGCAGTGGCTCCTGTCCTTCCTCTAACTTCTTTCAACTTCTGGACTTGGTCCCCTTCCTTTTCAGGTCTTCAGGTCCAGGAATGCAGCAGTTGTTCTTTGCAGACTTGGTTAGCTGCTGCAAAATCTCATTCACGAGGTGTGGTGTGTCCTAAGGAAATGTGCAGCACTTTACTCCTGCTTTTCTGGGCTCTGGGGTGGGGTAATTTACTTACCTTTACTGTATTCTTACTCTCCCAGCGATTCTGCACACACTACACTTGTCTAGAAGGGAATTTGTGATTCACATTCCACTTTCTTAGTATTTGTGTTGCCCCATACCTATTTTCTCCCATTGCATTCTATGGCATTTCCTATTGTTTGCATTGTTCTATGACTATTTACTTGACTAATTTTGGTGTCTAGTGTGTATAATGTGTATAATACTTACTCCCAGAAGGAGTATTGTCTCTAAGATATTTTTGGTACTGTGTCACCCAAATTAAGTACCTTTATTTTTGGTAACACTGAGTGTTCACTTGTGTATAAGTACTGTGTAACCATAAGTGGTATTGCAGGAGCTTTGCATGTCTCCTAGTTCAGCCTAAGCTGCTCTGCTATAGCTACCTCTGTCAGCCTAAGCTGCTAGAACACTACTACATTTCACTAATAAAGGATAACTGGACCTCGTATAAGGTGTAAGTACCCAAGGTACCCACTACAAACCAGGCCAGCCTCCTACATTGATGGTGCAGTGGTGGGATAATTACTTGCAATTGCTTTACCACTTTGCTACCTTTGCTTTTCACAAGAAAAGCTTGCTCCAATACTTAGAGCATATATAATATATACCTAGAAACAATTTTCTAACTTACTTAAAAGTTCTTTAAATTTTGCAAATATTTTTACAAAGTTCAGAAAAGTTTTCTTCTTTTCTCTAAAAAGTTAGCTCTATTATTCTACTAACTTTTTACTCAGATCCGAAATGTTTTTCTTTCGAATATGTCTTCTGTAGAAGCTACCCCTAGAGTTGTCAAGACTACCTATGAGAATCTAAACTTTAAAAGTTTGAGGGGTCTCTGCATTGAAAGAAGTTTAGGGATTGGGAAGAACCCCAATGAGGAGTTCCTCTTAAATCTTCCCCTCCGGGATAACCAGGGACTCAGCACTGATCCAGATCAGACAGGGGAAGAGGTAGAGGATGACTCCAACCAGGAGTGCTCAGAGGAGGAAGATGACAATCCTGGGGAGGGTCCTTCCACAGACCTATCTGTCCACAAGCCCCCTAGTATAACTGGTAGTGGGAAGGGTTCACACTCAAGAAGGGCTCCCTTCACCCCTAGAGGCCAGGCCACTAGAGTGACCCATGTTAGAGATACTGCAAACTCTGATGTTACTGTGTTTCAGAGGCTTCACATAATTCTAACCCTGAGGACCAGTCCCTAGATAGGGAACTCAGAAAGCTGAAGTTAGAGGAGGCCAGACTGAAGCTAATGCAGCAACAGTTGGCCATACACAGGGAATCCCTGGCTGTGGAGAAAGAGAGGCAGGGTTTAGGGTTAGTTTCCCATGGTGGCAGCAGCAGTTTTAGGAATACAAATGTTAGGGAACATTCATTTGATTCTAGGAATCTGCACAAAGTTGTCTCTCCTTACAAGGATGGTGATGACATCAACAATGTGGTTTGCTGCACTTGAGAGGGCCTGTGAAGTTCAGAGGGTCCCTCCTGTACAAAGGGCTGCTATCCTTTGGTTATTCTTCTCTGGCAAGGGGAGAGACAGACTTCTAATTGTCAGAGAGGATGATGCAAATAATTACCAAATTCTTAAGAATGCACTCTTGGATGGTCTGGGCTTAACCACTGAACAGTATAGACGTATGTTCAGAGAGACCAGAAAGGAGTAATCACAGGACTGGACAAACTTTGTAGACTGTTCTGTAAAGGCCATAGACGGTTGGTTACAGGGCAGTAATATGACTGATTATGAAAGCCTATATAACTTGATTCTGAGAGTGCATATCTTGAATAATTGTGTATCTGACTTGTTGCATCAATATCTTGTGGACTCAGATCTGACCTCTTCCCAAGAATTGGGAAACAAGGCAGACAAATGGGTCAGAATAAGGGTGAGGAGAAAATCTCATACAGGGGGTGACAAGGATGGCAAGAAGAAGGATGGTAAGTCACATGAGAAGGGTGGGGAAAAAGACAAAAAATCCTCAGAGTCTTCATCGGGCCCACAAAAATCCTCTGGCGGTGGTGGGTCCAAATCCTCTTCTCACAAAGATAAGAAACCTTGGTGTTATATGTGTAAAGCCAAAGGCCATTGGACAACTGATCCTTGTCCAAAGAAAAACACCAACACTCCCACCACCACAACCCCAACTGCAACCACTAGTGCCCCTAGTAATAGCAGTAGTGGTGGGAAGAACACTACTAATAGCCAGTCAAAGGGTGTAGCTGGGCTCACCATTGGTAATGTAGTTAGGCTTGGTCAAGTTAGGGAGATCACTGAGGCTGTTTTAGTCTCTGATGGTGGCATTGACCTAGCCACTTTAGTTGTTTGCCCCCTTAATATAGATAAGTACAAGCAGCTACCCCTGATTAATGGTGTTCAAGTTGAGGCCTACAGGGGCACAGGTGCCAGTGTCACCATGGTGATGGACAAACTGGTTGCACCTGAGCAACACCTACTTGGTCACCAATACCAAGTGGCAGATGCCCATAGCAACACTGTAAGCCACCCCATGGCTGCTGTGAATCTCAACTGGGGGTTACCGGTCCAAAGAAAGTTGTGGTAGCCATTGATTTACCTGTAGAATGTCTGCTAGGCCATGATTTGGAGACTTCAGATTGTGCTGAAGTGGAGTTGGAGGCAATGCTGGGCATTCCAGGGCATATCTTTGGTCTTACCAGGGCTTAAGCCAAGAAGCAGAGGACAGGAAAACTTGGATCCTGGAACAATGGACCAAGTGCTCCCAAAACCTAGGGGTAGGAAGGGCAAACGCTTGCCCACTATCGCTCCCTCCACAGATGATTCCCCTTTTGAGGAAGAGGAATTCTCTCCCTGTGCAAAACCTACACCAGAGGAGCTGGAGCTGACACAGCTGAGCCTTTGGGTGCTGGGTGGCCTGCCAGGTAGGAGCTGAGTGTGGTACAGCAAACCTGTCCCACATTGGAGGGCCTCAGACAGCAAGCTGTCAAGCAACAAAATGGTTATGTCACTGACACATACAGAGTTTACTGGGAGAATAATCTCCTTTATACTGAAGCAAGGGACCCTAAACCTGGTGCCACCAGGAGACTGGTCATCTCCCTTCAGTACAGGGAATTCCTCCTAACTCTGGCTCATGACATCCCATTAGCTGGGCATTTAGGCCAAAGTAAAACTTGGGACAGACTTGTTCCACATTTTCACTGGCCCCAGATGTCAGAAGACACAAAGGAGTTTTGTCGCTCCTGTATCACCTGCCAAGCCAGTGGCAAGACTGGTGGCACCCCAACGGCCCCCTTAATGCCACTACCAGCGGTTGGGGTGCCCTTTGAAACGGTAGGGGTCGATATTGTTGGCCCCCTTGACCCTCCAACAGCTTCTGGCAATAGGTTTATCCTTGTGGTGGTGGACCATGCCACAAGGTACCCAGAAGCTATCCCCTTAAGGACCACTACAGCTCCTGCAGTGGCAAAGGCCCTCCTGGGAATCTTTTCCAGAGTGGGCTTCCCTAAGAAAGTGGTGTCAGACAGAGGTAGTAACTTCATGTCTGCATACCTAAAACCAATGTGGAAGGAGTGTGGTGTTACATACAAGTTCACCACCCCTTATCATCCACAAACTAATGGACTGGTTGAGAGGTTTAATAAAACTCTCAAAGGCACCTGAAAAACTCAGAAGAAGATGGGATGTCCTATTCCCATGCCTCCTTTTCACCAACAGGGAGGTACCCCAAAAAGGAGTGGGCAATAGCTCCTTTGAACTCCTATTTGGTCACTCTGTCAGGGGTCGACTTGCTCTTGTTTAGGAGGGTTGGGAACAACCTTTAAAAGCTCCAAAACAGGACATAGTGGACTATGGACTTGGCCTGAGAAGTAAAATAGTTGAGTACTTAAAAAATGCCAGCAAAAACCTTCAGGCTAGCCAAGCACTTCAAAAGCATTGGTTTGACCAGAAGGCTGTCCTGACAGAGTACCACCCAGGACAGAAGGTGTGGGTATTGAAGCATGTGGCCCCAAGAGCACTCCAGGACAAATGGAGTGGACCCCATCCAAATGTAGAGAAAAAAGGTGAGGTCACCTACTTGGTGGACCTGGGCACTGCCAGAAGCCCCCTTAGGGTGCTTTATGTCAATCGCCTAAAGCCTTACTATGACAGGGCTGACTTAACCCTGCTCATGGCTACAGATGAGGGACAGGAAGAAGAGAGTGGCCCTCTCGCTGATCTCTTCTCCATCACTGAAACTGATGGTTTAGTGGAGGGAGTAGTTCTGGCAGACTGCCTTACTGCTGAGGAGAAGGAACACTGTAAAAATCTCCTTGATCAGTTTTCTGAACTCTTTTCCCTCACACCTGGTACAACTACTTGGTGTGAACACACAATTGACACTGGAGACAGTTTACCTGTCAAAAGTAAACTTTACATGCAACCTGGCCATGTCAGAGATTGCATAAAAGCAGAGGTTCAGAAAATGTTAGATCTTGGAGTTATTGAGCCTTCTGATAGCCCCTGGGCCAGCCCAGTGATGCTTGTCCCCAAACCACATAGCAAAGAAGGAAAGAAAGAAATGCGGTTTTGTGTGGACTATAGAGGTCGCAATACTGTAACAAAAACAGATGCTCATCCTATACTCAGGGCAGATGAGCTAATAGATACACTGGCATCTGCCAAGTATCTAAGCACTTTTGACTCGACTGCAGGGTATTTGCAGATCAAAATGCCAGAAGATGCTAAAGCAAAAACTGCATTTACTACCATAGGAGGGCATTATCACTTCACAGTGATGCCCTTTGGTTTGAAAAATGCACCTGCCACTTTTCAGAGACTGGTGAATACAGTTCTCCAAGGATTGGAAGCTTTTAGTGCAGCATATTTGGATGATATTGCTGTCGTTAGCTCCACCTGGGAGGATCACTTGGTCCACCTCTGGAAAGTTTTGGAGGCCCTCCAAAAGGCAGGCCTAACTATCAAGGCTTCAAAGTGCCAGATAGGGCAGGGGAAAGTGGTTTATCTGGGCCACCTGGTAGGTGGGGAACAGATTGCACCACTTCAGTGGTAGATTCAGACCATTATGGACTGGGCTCCCTCTACAACTCAGACCGAGGTCAGAGTCTTCTTAGGTCTCACTGGGTGTTACCGGAGGTTCATTAAGAACTATGGTTCCATTGCAGCACCTCTTAATGACCTCACCAGTGAGAAAATGCCTAAAAGGTATTGTGGACAGCTAGCTGACAGAAAGCTTTTGAGGAGCTTAAGCAGGCAATGCGCTCTGCACCTGTCTGAAAGAGCCCAAACTACTCCAAAAAATTAATTGTTCAGACAGATGCTTCTGAATTAGGGTTAGGGACTGTACTATCACAACATAAGTCAGAGTGCCACGATGAACTAATTGCTTTTATTAGCAGGAGTTTGACCCCTAGAGAAAAGCGATGGTCTGCCATAAAGAGGTAGGCCTTTGCTGTGGTCTGGGCACTGAAGGAGCTGAGATCCTACATGTTTGGGACTCACTTCATTGTTCAGACAGACCTCAAACCTCTATTATGGCTCAAACAAATGAAAGGTGAAAACCCTAAATTGTTGAGGTGGTCCATCTCCTTACAGGGAATGGGCTATACAGTGGAACATAGACCTGGGAGTACCCACTCCAATGTGGATGGGCTCTCCAGATATTTCCACTTAGACAATGAAGACTCATCTGGGGAGGGTTAGCCTCATCGTCCCCCGTTTGAGTGGGGGAGGGTTGTGTAGGAAAGTACCATCTTCCTTGGCATGTTACCCCCATTTTTTACCTGTATGTCAGTATGTGTTTGCCTGTCTCACTGGAATCCTGCTGGTCAGGACCCCAGTGCTCATAGTTTATGGCCTAAAGTTTGTGTCTCTGTAGTGCTTAACTGGGTCACTGAGGCTCTGCTAATCTGAACCTCAGTGCTTATGCTGTCTCTGCTTTCAAATTTGTCACTGTAGGCTAGTGACTTCATTTACCAATTTCATTTGGCATACTGGACCACCCTTATAAGTCCTTAGTATGTGGTACCTGGGTTCCCAGGGCATTGGGGTTCCAGGAGATCCATATGGGCTACAGCATTTCTTTTGCCACCCATAGGGAGCTCAGACAAACCCTTGCACAGGCCTGTCATTGCAGCCTGTGTGAAATAACACACAAGTTAACTGCAGCTAGTGGACAGGAGACCCCGCCACAGGACCCACAGGCCACCAGCATCCCTTCCCCTGCAGAAGGTGAACCACCCAGCAAACGTTCCCTGGGAACCAGACAGAAACCAGAGACACTTGCCATGACCAAGGCCACCATCAGGAAATGAGACTTTCCTGATTGTCCCCCTTGTGCCTCACCCTGTCTCCTTGCCCACTTTGAACTGCCTTTGCTCCCCTTCTCATGGCCCATTGTACACTGAAACTGTTACAAACAGACTGGAACAATACCATGGATTTTCCTCCACCATCACCCCATTCCATTGCACTTTTCTGTCACTTATTTGCACTACAATAAGTCCCCTTGAACACAATTTGAGTGACACTGTTTTATGTTTTGAAAATCTGCATTTGTGGAAACAGTCACATCTAGTGCAAATGATCTGAACACTGTGATAGAATACAAATAATGACCTGTGTCTGTCTGTAGTGATCACATCAGGACATTGTCGTCATATCACTAACATATGGAAAATGAGAAGCCATAGGTGACAGTAAATTGATATGCAAATTAAATTAATGCCATCATGCTACAGCCACAGAGGGAAATCAATAGTCAGAGTAATGGTCAGTTCCACAGTCTCACCTGTGGGTCATTGGAAGTACTGACATAGAACTGATGTTCTGTTGTCCTCATCCTCATCCTCTGCCTCCTCATCCTCCCTGTCTTCAGGTACCACTGCTGCACATGGTGATCACCAGTTCCCTTCTCCTGCAGAAAAGGCACATGTCGTCTGAGGGCCAGGGTGTGCAACATGCAGCATGCCACTACTATGTGGCAAACCTTTCCAGATGAGTAGCACAGGAATCCACCTGTTAGATGGAGGCACCTGAACCTGGCATTCAGAAGGCCGAAGGTCCGCTCAATTATTCTTCTAGTTTGCCCATGTGCCTCATTATAAGGGTCCTCAGCCCCTGTCCTGGCATTCCTCACAGGGGTCAGGAGCCACAAAAGGTTTGGTTAGCCAGAGTCACCTGCAAATATCGAGGGACAACATTTAGCCTTACACAATCCTAGGAGGAGAACACCTGAAGGCATACACTGACATACAGTGGGGGGGGGGCTCTGGCTCACCTATTAGGGGTGTGCCTCTGTAGTTGGGCTATCACATTTGGGATGCTGCTATTCCTCAGGACGAAGGCGTCATGTACCGATCCAGGATACTTGGCAGTGACGTGGGAGATGTACTGGTCCACCAGGCACACCATTTGCACATTCAGTGAGTGGAAACTCTTACGATTCCTGAACACCTGCTCATTCTGGCAGGGGGACAAACGTAACATGTGTACCATCAATTGCCCCAACAATTATTGAGAATATGCCCCTTACATAGAATCCTGCATTCACAGAGGCCAAATCTTCTACCTGGGGGAAAGAAATTTAGCTGCACTTGTGTTTCACCAGGGCAGACAAAACCCTTGCCAGCCAAAACTTTGGCTGTGACATTCCAGCTGCCAGGCCCACTGTCACTTGGAAATAACCAGTTGCCAGGAAATGGAACACTGATAGCACTTGCACAAGAGGGCGTATCCCAGTGGGATGACGGATAGCTGATATTAGGTCAGGCTCCAATTGGGCACACCTCTCTGTGATTGTGGCCCTGTCCAGTCTATAAGTCAGTGTAATGGGCCTGTCCTCCAGTGTAGCCAAGTCCACAAGGGGTCTGTATATGGGGATTCGTCTTCTCCTCCCATTCATCCTCAGCGGTAGGTATCTAAGGAACACAAGAGTGAGTAGGCTGTCACAATTTGAACAATGGAACCACCACCTCAGTCTACATGTTGCATTTATGTGATGGGACTATGGAAATGGCAAGATATGTGTAAATCTAGGCAGTGACGTAGGAAAGGTTAATCTGATCGCTGTCCACCACCATAAAATGGTGACCGCCTGACCTGTATGTAGGGACAGTTGGAAGTGAGGTAACCCCGCTGACGTTGGGCATCGTGGCGGTAGGTGGTCTTGTACCACCATGCAATTCCTCATTGGATAATATGGGGTTCTATGGAGTACAGTGGCCAATGGGGATCTGCGCCGGTGGTGACGGTGTAACCCGCCGCGGACGTGACCGCCATTTTCTATCTGATTCCTCACTTGTTTCCTGACCTTCAACAGGAGAACACCTACACTGCGTGTGCTGCGGTGACCTGTGTCTGGAATTTACCATGGCCCGTGTGACCAGGGAAAGGGCCACTGCCTTTACTTCAGAGGAGTTGGAGCGATTGGTGGATGGAGTCCTACCCCAGTATGGACTGCTGTATGGGCCTCCAGACCAATAGGTGAGTGGGCACGATGCATGTGGGAAGGATGCATGGAGATGTGTGTGCAAGCATTGTGTCATTAGGGGGGGAGGTCATGTGGTGGTGTACATGGTTTGTGCCGGGCTATGTGTGTGCCAATGGAGATGGAAACGGGATTGGGGGGCCATATGTGTGACAGGCTGGATTGTATGTGTAATGGTGTCCTCCCGTCTGTATCTCCTCTGCAGGTCAGCGACCATCAAAAGTAGGGATTATGGAGTGCCATCGCCAAGGATGTGCAGACCCTGTGGGTCTATGGCAGGTGAAGCCCCCACTGTCAGAAACGGTGGGAGGACCTGAGACGCTGGGCATGGAAGAGCGTGGAGGCCTGGCTGGGGATTGCGTCCAAATGTGGAAGGGGTGCCCGTCGGAACCAGACCCTCCTGATGGCCCACATACTGGTGGTGGCCTACCCAGAGCTGGATGGGCACTTGAAGGCATCACATCAGCCGCAAGGGGGTGAGTACAGTGGCCCTTACAACAATAATTTGTAGGTGGCATGGGATCCAGGTGGTGGGTGTCAGTTGTTGGGTGCCCCTTAATGCCAGGCCAGACATTGCAGCGTGATCCAGCTCCAGGGTTATGGTTGAAAGGGAAAAGAAGGTAACCTAGCAAGGCTGCATTCCATGTCAGACAGGGCTTAGTGGGTCCCAGGAGTGGTGCGCTTGGCGGTGTTTGGACCTCATCTTGCTGTGGCATCTAGCCAATTGTTTGACAGTGCAATGCATAGTGCTAAATCCTGATCCCTTTGTGTGACAATACTGTGTATGCTTTTGTGGTATTGGTGCAGTAATTGACCTAGTGCTCCCTTTCTCTCTCTCCTCTTTTTTCTTCTGTTATTCTGTCCATGTGTGCATTAGCATCATCTGGCGGAGGCAAAGGGGTACCGGCGACAGAGGGAGCTGCATCCCACAGGACCCAGGAGGCAGAGTCCACCAAGGGAACCAGTGGGACGGAGGACGAGGGGAGCACCACAGCAGAGACAGGAGGTGACAACACTGACTCAGATAACTTCTCCGATGGAAACTCCCTGGTGGTGGCGGACACCTCTGTGACCACCCCAGCTGCAGGTACAGCCGCCACCACTGTACTGGCACCACCCTCCCAATAGCCCGTCAGTGAGCTGCTCGTGCCCGCTCACCCATGAGGGTGGGCATCTCCTTTGCCCCAGGCACCTCAGGCCCTGCTCCAGTGAGCCCTGCTGCCCTGAGTGAGGAGGCTATTGACCTCCTGAGGTCTGTCTCTGTAGGGCAGTCAACCATTGTGAATGCCATCCATGGGCTGGCATGTCAAATGCAGCAATGCAATTCCTGGAGGGCATCCACAGTGGATTGGTGGCCCAACAGAGATCGATTCAGGCTCTGGCCTCCTCTCTGATGGCAGCCATTGTCTCTGTTCCTAACGTCCCCTTCTCCAACTACTACTTCCCAGTCCCAGTCTCCTCAACCCCAACCCATCCCATGCACACATACAGACAAGCATGCACACAAGACATCACACAAGAGTAGCACAGTCAAACACAGGCACCACACTTCACCAAAAAGCACTCATGCAAACACCAGACAGTAGCACACACAACCATATCCATTGCCTCCACTGTCTCCCCCTCCTCCTCCTTTTCCGCCTCCCTCACAGTTATGTCCACACTCACACTTGCATCAACATCCACCACCAGCATCACCACACCAGGCAGCACACACACACCTCACTAGCAGACACCTCCACAACATCCATGCACACGTCCCCTGTTTCCTCTCCCACTCTGTCTGTCCCCCCTCATAAAGGTCATAAATGAAAGCACTCAGGCACCCAATAGCCATCCACCTCACACAAGCACACTGCCCATGCACCTGCACCCAAGTCCAGTAGACATACACCTCCAACAACCACTCCCTCAACCTCTACTCCCATCCCTCCTCCCTCTTCCCGCCCCACCGTCCCTAAAAAGCATTTCCTTGACCAACTTGACCTCTTCCCTCCCCCTCTCCCCCATCCTGCCCGTAAGAGCAGGGTCCCAATGACCCAGCCCAGCACCTCAGCCAAACAGTCCACACAGACAGTAGAGGCACCTCCTAGTCGTGGAGGCAAGACAGTGATGGATCCCACTCCGCCAGCCAGGAAGGGTAAGGATCCCACGCCCTCTGCCATGAAGAGGAAGAAGCCCTCAACTCCTGCCATGAAGGGGAAGAAGCCCTCGACTCCTGCCATGAAGTGGAAGGAGGCTCCACCTCCTGCCATAAAGGGGAAGAAGCCCTCGACTGCTGCCATGAAGGGAAAGAAGCCCTTGACTCCTGACATGAAGGGAAAGAAGCTCTTGACTCCTGCCATGAAGGGGAAGAAGCCCTCAACTTCTGCCATGAAGGGGAAGGAGCCCTCAACTCCTGCCATTAAGGGGAAGAAGCCCTCGACTCCAGCAGAGGCAGGATGGGCACAGAGCCCTCACCTCTAGCTGAGGCAGTGCAGCCCACTCCTCCTGCAGAGGCTGCACCTTCACCTGATGAGACAGTGCAGCCTCACCTCCAACAGAGGCTGCCCAGGAGTCACCTTCACCTGTTGAGACAGTGCAGCCCTCACCTCCAGATGAGACAGCGCAGCCCTCACCTCCAGCAGAGGGCATGTAGGCCTCCCTCCTGGGACTGCTGTACAAGGAGACCCCTCCAGAACCAATGGGTAAGTCACCCACCTGATAGACTGTGACCTTGCACTCCCCAGCACAGAGAAATGGGCATGGAGCCCCCTCCAGAACCAGTGGGCAAGTTCCCGACTGCCCCCAACCCCCATCCCCCTGAGGTGCCTGCCCACTTTGCAAAATGATGCCCCTGCAGAGTTATGTACAGATAATGTCAGGGGACAAGTTGGGCCTTGGACTGTGCCCTGTGGCCATGTGGGCCCTTTGTACTTTGGACTGGGCATTGGCCCTTTGTGGACATTTGTACATATCTCTTTTTTATCCAATTGGTTCATTCAATACATTCTCATTACTGCCTTCTTGTTGTCCTTGCATTATTATGCTGTGTGTTGTGTCATGTACCATTGTTTTTCATCTGCAGCTGGTTGTGTGTGCATGGTGTGTGTGTGTGTTGTGCGTGTGTGTGTCACTCTCCTTTTCATCCCTCCCTCCCCTATGTGCTAGGCGGCTGTACTTACCGTTGTCGTCTTCATTGGCGTTGGTGTTCCAGTTGGAGCATGGAATAGAAGAGTATCGAGAAGACTTGCAGTTAGTGCAGCTCCACTTTTCCTGCGCCCCTTAGCGTTACCCTACCCTGACCATGTGTGCACCGTATCTAATATACGGCGCACCATGGCACAGGATAGGGGGCAATATCGTCATTTTTATTGACGCTATTGATGTACTCTGCAGGAGTACATAGGGGCCCATTATAAATAATGTAAGTCCCCTTTTAACACCTGCTCTGAGCAGACTTTGAAAGATCTGAAAAAATGATGTTTTTGCAGCCCCCCTTAATGAGAGAACACCCCCATTTGTATACATTATGCCTGGCGCCACTTTGTAAATATGGCACGAGGATTTTGGCCTCTTTAGGTCACATTAGTGTCAAAGAAATCACACGAATGTGGCGCAAGGAGGCCCTACGGGCTTACAAATATGTCCCTTAGTCTTTGGTCTGGAAACAAGTCCTGTTTGTGCAACTTACATATACCCCTATTCAGGTACACCATCAGCAGTATGACAATTTATCACAAACAGTCTGGAATTATAAATGTTTGCAAAGGAGTCTGATATCAATTAAAGGAAGCTATCCAAGTCAACCTTGATAATCTTCACACATCCTAATCCTATCATGTCATAGAATATCACATCTATCTATGTTGTGTCATGCCATAGGGCTCAGTGAACTCTTAGCCCCTGATTCACAATGCCCCTCCAAAGAGGTAACAGTCTGTTGATTGTAAGATAATACATTTATTCACACATTGTCAGTATAGCATTTGTAACCCAGAAACACTTGTAAGCCAGCTACATGAATACCTGTGAATCACAGATACATTTGTGCAGAAAGGATGGCAACACTTTGCAGCATAATCATTAAGGAGGTCATTCCGACCCCGGCGGGCGGCGGAAGCCGCCAAAAGACCGTACCGTGGTCAAATGACCGCAGCGGTCATTCTGACTTTCCCGCTGGGCCGGCGGGCGACGGCCAGAAGCCCGCCCGCCGGCCCAGCGGGAAAGCCCCTTCAACAATGAAGCCTGCTCCGAATGGAGCCGGCGGAGTTGAAGGGGTGCGACGGGTGCAGTGGCACCCGTCGCGATTTTCAGTGTCTGCTTTGCAGACACTGAAAATCATTATGGGGCCCTGTGAGGGGGCCCCTGCACTGCCCATGCCAGTGGGGCCCCACGACACCCGTTCCCGCCATCCTGTTCCTGGCGGTATTTACCGCCAGGACCAGGATGGCGGGAAGGAAGTCGGAATCCCCATGGCGGTGCTGCAAGCAGCGCCGCCATGGCGGATTCCTTGGGCCAGGGGTAAACCGGCGGGAAACCGCCAGCTGCCTTTTTCTGACCGCGGCTTTACCGCCGCGGTCAGAATGGCCCAGGAAGCACCGCCAGCCTGTTGGCGGTGCTTCCGCGGTCCCCGGCCCTGGCGGTCATGGACCGCCAGGGTCGGAATGACCCCTGAAGTGTTGCACCACAGGCAATCCAGACAATGGCAATCACAAAACTAAATGAGGTTTGTCATGCCAAGGCACCTTTGTGTCCCTGATTGGCTTGCAAAAACTAGAGGAACCCAAGTCTGTACAAAACACAGACTTGTGTTACTCAGCAGCATAGCAAAGGTGGCAAAGGTGGAGTGTGGCAGTTACCATGCATCCACTCATGGATTTGGACCCTTCACCAGATCGACAAATATTGCTAGACCAAGTAAATGTATTCTATTTGTACAACTCCTGCCAAAGTTGCATGCAGGTAACATACTGCATTCGCTCCACCTTGTTTGCACTTTCTAAGTGTGCTACATTAAGTATTCCACTTACAAATGGGAACATTCTTCAGAGTGATGTGTATGTACTGGAAGATGAACCTTCCTGCACCAAAAGTAACCTGCCTGCAAAGCAGATATCCTTGCAACATAATGGGAGGGTGGCTGTGTTGGTGCAAGGTAGCCAAAACTGTACCAGCCCTGGGAAAGTACAGGAATTATACATACAAGGAGGATTATGAAGCATTCTGGCTCTTTCCCTTTCATACACCACAGGCTACCAAGGTGCTTTGCTGTGTCGTATTGCATGCATGTATCAAACATATGGCTCTTTGTGTGCATTACTGTGCTGGCACATATGTCCATCTGCAATATGTGTCCATACCCAAACATGTTGCAATTTTTACATTACTGATAAACTATGTTGCTGAAAAACATCTAAGCACATTATTGGATCCTTCCATGTGATGGTAAATCAGACATTAAAATATGAGTTGCGTGGGCGTTGTGTTGCTGTAGTTGTCCCACTGTGTGTCCCTTTGTATTGCTGTAGTTGGGCCATTGGGTGGCCCTTTGACTTACTTAGTTGGGCCACTGTGCAGCCCTTTGCATTGCTGAATAAGTGCTACTGCGTGGTTATGTGTGTTGCGCGATATAGGCCACTGCATAGGAAACATATGCTTTGCATGGCTATTTGAAGTACACTGTCTAGGCCCTTGTGTGGCCCTTTGTGTTATTGCATAAGTGCTGTGTTGCTCTGTGTGTTGCACTATGTAGGCCACTGCGTAGGAACCAAATGCTTTGTGTGACTGTTTGCAGCACAGTATATAGGCCACTGCATTGGTGCATAAGTATAGCGTCAGCCCTTGTAATGTTTGGGAGAGAGTAGTGCATTATGTAATGTACATTTGTGTAGTAATGCATCAGAAAAATCAACAGAAGTTACGACAACCTGCCTGTCACACCCAGGAAATTATGCAACATGTTTGGCTCCATACCAGGAAGTGTAAATGTTACTTTTACTTTCTGTTAGTGTCTGTTGGTAGATGCTGGTGGTATGAGAAGGTCTGTAAGAGTTTGGTGGATTTTTGGCTGTTTCCGGTGGCATCTGTATCTGTCCCTTTCAAGTATATATTTTGTCTACATTTTGTGCTTAAGTGTTGTTTTGACTATTGGTAATTGTCTCAGTATTGATGGTATTTGTCTTTTGGGTCCGGGAATCCCCAACGAGGAAATAAGCTTAACTCACACCTCATGCTTCAAAGGTATTGCGGCCCACTTCTCAGTAGATATAGTTCCTGATGGCAAGAGGCTGAAGGGTAGGCATCGCTGGTTTAATAAAGAGTGTCGGTCCTCAAACAAGCATTTAATCCAAGCTATTCAATCCAAGGATGTAAACGCCAGTCACTCAGCTAGAAAGTCTTACAAATCAGCTGTCTGCAAAGCCAAGCGTGAACAAGATGAAAAGTGGTGGGCTGCACTTAATGACGCTGCACAAGAGAGAAACTGTAGTGAATTCTGGTCCTTGGCAGCGCACGGCCCAGGAAATAGCGAACTGAACATTACAACTAATGTTGCTCCAAAGGACTAGGTAGATCATATTAGTGGGTTGTACTCTTATGACCATGATAGTATAACCTCTGAACATAAGGACTTTTGCTCAAATATAATTCCAACACCCACCCCTCTAGTGCTGCAATTGTTCTCCCAAGCGGATATAGCATTTTCCTTAGGTACTCTAAAGCCTGGTAGGGCACCTGGCTCGGATGGTGTTCCAGCAGACCTATTCTTAACCGACAATGAAATCTGGTCAAGATATGTCACCATCCTATCGAATGCAATAGCATCTGGGGTGCTAATCCCTGAGTCCTGGAAGGGTGCCATTGTAGTCCCAATTTTCAAAAAGGGTGACAGAGCCCTCCACTGTAATTATAGGCCAATTAGCTTAGTAGACTGTGTGTAGAAAGTGTTTTGTCACTGCCTTTTGGGCAAGATTTAAGACTGGATGACTGAACATGACATTCATAGTCCCGTTCAGGCAGGTTTTCGTAAAAAAATATTCCCCATTGAGCAAGCCCTCAGGTTTTTGTTTTTATACTGGAAGACAGTTTTTATTGGCAAAGGGAATCTGTATGTTGCTTTTGTGGATCTGAAATCCGTATTTGATCTAGTACCCCGTAAAATGGAATTCCCAAGCACATTCTTGCACTATTAATTTGGCTTCATGAGGGTAATTATGCACATGTCACGTGGGATGACAAGGGGCAACTAACTGACAGAATCCAGGTGTCAAGGGGTGTACGGTAAGGGTGTGTCCTTGCCCCCACCTCGTTCTCTTTGTACATTCATGATATTGTCCCCTCTCTACTCAGATTGGAGGTTGATGCACCATCGTTAGGCACACAAAAATTCCTGTTTTGCTCTTTGCAGATGATACACTCCTGATATCCAAGACCCCAAGTGGATTACGGAAACTCCTCACGTGCTTTGAGGAATTTTGTTCCACGTGGTGACTTGAAATGAATGCTTCTAAAACTAAATTAATGACGCACAATCCCCACAGATCCTTCAGAGGGAAGTTTATCCTCGAGGGTACCCCACTTGAAAAGGTGGGCACATTTAGTTACCTGGGCCTAATATTAACTGAAAAAATGACTTGGAATCACATATTGCAAAGCAAGCACTAAAATTAAAGCAAATAACAGGGGTTTTAATAAATTATTTTTATCTCTCGCACACTAAACCAATACGCTCTGCAATCCAGATATATGAAGCCAGGGCTGTAAGATCGGCCTTTCACGGGGCTGAACTATAGGGCTCTGCAAAAGCCCAAGAAATAATGATCTCTGAAAATAATTTCCTAAGAAATCTCATGTCCCTCCGGGCAAGCACTCCACTGTTCCCCTTTTTTAAGGACCTAGGCATGAAACGTATTGGCCATAAGGCCCACCTACGTCCCCTTTTGTAGTGGCGGCGTCTTTGGACTACCCCAGATCTTGATTCCTTTACTGTAGAGCTGCAGGTAATTTCAGAAGCTGACCATTCTCATAGTATCCCCTGGCTCAGACAGATCAAGGGGTTACTTTATTAGCTTGGGCTTGGAGAACTCTGGGACTCTCCAACTACTGCCTCCTTTCCATCAAAAATTGACCTAAAAAAATTGTGGCAAATGGTAGACTCTGAAGGTCTGGGGGTTGCACTTCAGTTCACACTATCATGTGAATTTGCCAACCTATAAGAGACATGCAAATACGAGTCCTTCTGGGACATAGTTACGGTGCCTAGAGAAAGGAAACTGTATTTCCAGTTCCGCATAGGCACCTTGCCAGTAAGATTACTTACCAGTTGCTGGTCACATGAAGAAACAACCATCTGCCCAGCTTGCAAAGCACCTACTGAAAACCTCCCTCATGTTTTATTTGTCTGCCCTGCATACACTGCCTCTCATAGGAAATGGCTGGCCCCGGCTTGTAGACTGCTGGGAGTCTGCAGCTCCGACATAGTCTTTCGAATTCTCAGATCAGACACTCACCCGATGTTAGTGATTGCTTTTGCCAAGTTCCTTGGGGCTAGCTGGATTGTTAGAGGAAAACTTTTCTCTGTATAATGGTTTTAGTAAGAATGTATCAATTCACTCTGGGAGTGCATTTAATTTTATTATTTTTATTTAGCTATATGTACTGTACATAGTTTACATAACTTCGTGTATTTATTTATTGCTGCTATGTGCTTTAATGGCTCTTGTGGCTGAAATAAAGTTCTCTTGACTGACTGACAAAATATGTAATGCAGTTGGCATATTTTCTTATCTGCATTTATGTGGCTCATTTGAACAGTATTTGGGGTCATATACCTCACACATTAAATTTTTCAGCGGTATTTGCATACTTTACAGTAATCTCATTGTGTGGTGGGGCTTGTTGGTTCACTCTGACAGTCCATAGGGATACTAAACATTGCTCATTTTATCATTGCAATGGATGTCATTGTGGTAGTTGCACACACACAGCATGTGCAATTTACTTTAGGTCCCTCTTCTCCAGGTGAAAGAAATATTTTTGTGTTTTGTATCACATTATGTATGAAGACTTCTGAGATTCAGCTGTTCAAATCTGGTAATGGGCTTTTAGATTTGTGTTCCTTAACCAGGTTCTGATACTTTTTAGCAATCAGCTCATACCGCCAAAATAATATGTAAGGTACTTACAAATACTTGTAGGTAGAAATGTCACTTCACATTTACACGTGTTACAAATTGCCACTAGCAATTGTTGTACAATTTCTTTTCTCAAAATTTCTTTATTGAGATAACAAGGAGTATCTCTGTACATTGACAGTAATGCAATTAGAGGAGACCATAATTATACATCGTGACTGCCAGTGTACCACACTATTTCAACAAGATAGTGGTCTCCTAGTTACCGACAAGTAACCTTGGTGAACTAATACTGTCAATTCTGCAATAGCCTCTCATAGTTTCATTGCTCAACTTAATCCCCCTTCTCCCCAATTAACCCATAATTAATTCACATCAGTGTATATGCTGAACCAGTGTGTGATGTGGACGGGACAAAACCCCCTAATATTGCAAATGTTGCACATTTTTGTTGAGAATAAGTGTGAAAGATAAACTGCTGCACAAACATCGAATACTGCCTTGGTTTCAAAAGAAGGTGGCATGATGTCCTACATAGGACAGATTGAAAAACTGCCCAGGAGGCATTCACAAATGCTTATTGGGAAATTCTGGTTTGGAAACTGGGGATCTGTACATCTTCCTCTACTGATGAGTATTCTGCTTCCCCTGGAATTTGTGACATTGGAATGGGAGGCCCATGAGTGATGTTACTTTCCTTAGAAGCACAAACATCAGAGGCAGAAGATGTAATTTCCATATTCCCATTAACCTTTGTGAATGCCATTAAGGTAGCATTTCAGGGATGCCCACCTCTTACATCAATGATCCCAAGATCATCCTAAACTTCTAAGGAGACACCAACACCATTAACAGTTTCTACAATATGGCTAATTCAATGTGAGATAACTTGCTCATACTCATCCTGACAAGACAGAAGTGATAATATTCAGCAACATTAATCACCCTGGGACTACACATGGTTGCCTGTAACTAGGCCTGACCCCCTCACCCTTCAACTCATCCAGAAACATACCTATCCTCCTGGACACCAATATCACCATGATAAATCAAATCACCACCATAGGGTGGGTTAGGCTGTTCTCTTACATGGCAGGCTACAACCACCCCAGCACAATAGTACAGCTGCATCAATTATAGATTTGCTCAAGAAACTGTACAGCTGGCCCTTTGAGTGATTGTACTTGCAGAGCATGCATGTACTCAGCACCTGGATACCCTCCCAGGTGACAAGATGACTCTTCTGAAGCCACATTACATAACAATACACTTTTGGCTGCCTAGCCTTAACACAATCACACAATCACACTTGCGTCTTGGTGCAAGGCAGCCTGCTTTGGGACTGGGCTGCAAAAATTTATACTGCCCAAGTAAAGGACAGTAAGGTGAAGAATGAGGTTATGTGTGGGACATTCCTGACCTTTCCCTTTCATGTAGCGCTGCAAGGTGACCTGCCGGGTTGCGCTGCATGATAGTGTTTTCACTCACCATGTACTTCTTGCTGGTCCTCTACTGCTGCACTGACCTGACCTTCCACTCAAGTTAGCAATTCTGTTGGAGTTTCTTTGGCCCTACATTTGTATTCATGTCACCCTTTTGTGCACTCCAAGATTGTCCTTTTTGTTCACACATTGCAGTTTATCTTGTCCAAAATGAGTTGCCAGTACACATCCTTCTTTGCTAATCGCAATTTTGATCTGACAAATAAGAGGTGCTCATTCTTTGGCACCTCATTGATTAGTATGTGGTTCCCCTCCTCATTGAAGTTAGACTTCCTCTTCCTTTTCCCCTGGGATGTTGGCATTTCTTTGGGGTTACGGCTATTGCCCTCCTGACTTCCTGAGGCTCCTTTCATGCTTCCATTAATTGGGGAGTTATTGGTTGTGTACATTGAGTTACTCTGTTTCCTTTTTCAGACATTTCTGCTATGCAAGGCACTCCTGAGTGGCTCAATGTTGATTTGTGGCACATAAAGGTGTTTTACGAAACACAAATCAACTTCACCTCATTTAGGTAGCAGTTGCATTACAGCTCATTGAGCCATGCTCAGCAACTTTGCATCGCAATTCATGACGCATCTCAGGACCCTGCACCGTGACGCTCCGTCTCATAAATCCGGCATATCCATGGTGCAGGGAAATACCACAAATTTCTCTAAATAGCTCAAATATTTCTGATGCAATGCTGCACAAGTTTGATAAATTTGCCCCTAAGATTCGACACAGTGAGATGTTTCTCACTGTCAGGATGAGCATCTTACACTGATCCAGGATGGAAGCAATGTTCATTAGCTAAACATTGACCAAGATACCAACACTGATCCCTAGGAAGCTAAAAAGCCGACAACTCTTCAAGGGGCAGCATCCAGACAAACTACATATAGAAAACATGACTAGAAGGCAGAAGGGCAATGTGAAACCCAAAACAGAGAGCCGAGAAAGGAGAAAAAAGAACACTGATCGATGTAAGATAGGATGGATTAACAAAGCAGGAGCCTGCTGTGAATCCCCCCAAATCACAGGGCACACCTGGAAAGATTTCCTTATTGCCTATTGCATCCCCTTTAGAGAGAAGTAAATCAGACAGGATTCTCTCACTCTTCTCTAGGGCAAGTTAGGCTCACCAAGATACAGAGTATAGTGAGTCAGTTATCTACATGAGTTATTTGGAAATACATGAACCTTCACCCTAACCATGAAAGCAATGGACAAATACAGCTATTAGTGTTTTATTTATTACATACAATCAGCACACTTACCTTGTGTTTCAGAATGATGGAAATTATTATTGTAATGTGAACAGCCATAACATAAAATAAGATAAACATTACAAAACTCAAAGCATTTTATATCGCACATCTCTATTATTTGTGGTAATTGATCTAAACTCTACCTAATGCCTATATGTATATTATAAGCAGCCTCAAGGATATATTATCGGCTGAATGATTAGAATTTTCCAATAAAACTTTATGCCAAGCCATGTACATTTACAGCATAACTTTAGAAAGCTTCCAGGCCTTCAGTCAGATGATGGCTTTCTGATATTTCCCCCAAGCAACTATTCTTCATGTTTACCTCTTCCATATTTTTAGATATATTTATAACTTTCTCTCGATGGTTTAATATGGCCAGGGTAGTGGAAGCTGTTGTGCAATTTGCTGTATTTGCCTTGCTGCGTGAATAATGCCTTGGTTAGAGAAAAGTCTGTAAGGCAAGCAAATGTACCAAAATATGCTTCCTTCCACACTACTTCTATGCCGGCAGGATGGCCATGTAAAATGTAGCTTACTACATGTAGCTTTCTGAACAGCAAAATGGAAGGTTCATTAGCACTGCATTAGCGCTACTAATGTCAACCTGCTTGTAAAATAATATGGTCATCTTGCACACATATTATCTATCATTACCATTCAAAACATTAGTTCTCTAGGCCCTAAATCTTTCAAAAACGTACTTTCAAGATTTAGAACATTCATGCTTGTCATATAGTTAGGTCTGATTTGTTTCGTTCATGCATGTATCATTAAAAATGCCCTGCCATATATGTCAAGTGAAGAAAGCCAATACAACTATAAACTGCTGTCAGGAAAGGTCTCATGAGTGCAGTGTGGAAAATATGTGCTCTGCTCTTATTGACTGAGGAGTACAATCCTTATGTAGGAAGTTTCCACCCAAGCGGTATTTCCCAGATGCCACTGCAGAGTCTTCCAGAGTTTCTAGCCCCTTCCCTGCCAAAATCAAGTTATTTTATAAGTTTTGTTGGTGGTGGGGGTTTGACAAAGCAACAGCGATATTGTTTGTGTCAGCTCCAGACAGTACCTTATTTGAGAGAGTGACTGTGACCGCCACCAGACTAGTTTTTGGACCACAATCGTGACATTATCTTCCAAAGACTCACGTTCCACAATTGGATGTTGTCTTGACTACAAAGTTAATTCTGCTGGATTTCATTACAAACTTTGGTGAAAATTCTCGCTGTAACATCTTTGACCCATTTAACCTGCTCCATCAATTTGTTGTTAAGTTTATTCTGGAGGCCATGGGGACAGTTACACAAGTTTTCCTTGGTAATTCACAATGGCTACCATTTTGTATATTGCCATGCCACACTGTTCGGTTAGCAAAAGATGTTTCCTCTAAGTTGGTTGAGCTGGGCCCTGATTACAAAGGCTTTGCACTCAGCATCCGAACTGATCAGTAATTCATTCTCTGGATTGAACTCAATGTTTTCAAGAAGATTAAGTACATCATTACTGTCTTTCAGGTACAATGGCATTGTAAGTATCAATTGTCTTAGAAAAAATCAGATAATTGTGAGCGTGGTTCAAGATCAAAGCTGATACTTGAGACATTTGGATGCCCAGGAAGTGGATGTTTGTTTTCGCGTACCTTCTGGAGTATACAGAATTAGGGAACCCATCATTGTTTGCTAACTAGATAATCAGCTTCCACTTTGGTGATCTAGTCAGTCTCTAAACCATTGTTGATTAAAAAAAATATTTCCTCCATGATCTCAGAAGGGATTGGTATCATTATAGATGAATTCAGTCTCGACTGTGCGCGCATTCAAACATGCTAAACTAGGAACGAAAGTCCTTCCCATAGATGCTTCTATGCGTATCTAGGAAATACTCTCCTTCATACTCCAAAGAAATTCTGGGTAAGGCAATGTGGGTGCAATCTATCTGGTGGTGTCTTAGAGATATTTCCTCTATGATCTCAGAAGTGGGATCTCTTGTTAGATGTTTATAATTTTGTTCATCATTCAGAAGCCTTAAACATTCTTCATGGTACACTGATTTAGGAAAGATAATAACAGCATTACCTTTGTCGGATGGCTTTATGACAATAGTTGAGTCACTGGAGAATTATTTTCAGGCCTCTTGCTTCTATTGTGAGGTTTTGGAATGTTTTCTGTCCCTGGAGAGCATCAATTTAGAGGTCACCTGCTTGTTCAAATGCAAGTATCTCAGGAGGCAATTCCTGTAATTTGTGGTGTGAATGTGGACTTATTACGCAAGCTGGTGTCCCTATCTGAATCTTCTCTTTCGTCCTCTACAGTTAACTTATTGAAAAGCACCCTCAACCTGATTTTCCTCAGAAATTGTTCTATCTCCATTTTCAGAAGATATATAGATAGTGCACCACTGCACAAAGTCAGTAAAGTCCACTAAAACAACGTTGTCTTTTAACCATCTTCATTTTTTTTATTATTGCTTTTTCTTGCATAAATGAACAATCAGCCAATGCGTTTCGTCCTAAACAAAAGGACTTCTTCAGGGCTTATATTTACATAGTCTTTGAATTGATTGTCTTTCCATATTATTGAAATGGTAGATGTCCAGTGCTAACCCATTGTTGCCCATAACGTAAGGGATGAGCCATGTCCGTCCCGGTCAGTCTGAGCAAATCATCATTTAAGGTAGGGACAAAACCCAAGCCTTTATTCAAGAGTTTGCTTAGTGCCTCACTCAGAGTTTTCTGACTCCGAATGATCACACTATCTCTGCCAGTATCTACAATTAGTTTGTTCTTGGCATGGGTTATTTCTGGGTCAGTCCACTCTGATCCTGAGCCACTTCTTTTCAGGAGACCTTGACTTCATTTCGTCTCTACTTAGTAGAACATTTTATGTTAAAAATAAATGAGAATTAAAATTATATTTTTAATGAAGAAAAAAAGAAAAGAACAACCTACAGCACTATTAACTTAATTTTGTATTAAATCTTTAATTGATTTTAATATAATACATTAAATAAAAAATATTTTCTCAAGTTGAAAATAAAAAATAAATTACCTCCTAAATTAATTTTTTAGCAATTAATAATTATTAAAGAAACCTATTGAATTGATTATTAATAATGTAATCATATGTTAATGCAATGTAATCTTACATTAAATTTAAAATTCAAAAAGGTTGTCAAATATTTTATAATTACACAGTGAATGTGATTATTTTAGATATTTGTTAACATTAAATTATATTTAATTATATTTTAACTATTTAAAAGAAAGTATTTTAATTTAGCAATATTTCCTATGGGGTTCTATTTTAAGTTTCTGTCTCCTTTCTATTCTATTGGAGGGTGCTACAGTATCAGTTATAGGCCAGTTAAGTGCCAGACTCACTAATGTTTCCTTTTTGTCAGTAGTGGTAGTGAATTTCCCCACCCAATTTTCAAAATGTGTTAGTCTACACTTTTGAGAAACTTTGCACTCAGATTTTGTAAACAATCCAAAGTAATACATTTACTCAAAAGTGTAAGCTTAAATTACATGTTTAATTATTCCCATGTGTAAACTACCTTCTTGAATAGCCCAGATAAGGTTTACATTACTTTTGAGTCTACGCTCTATCAGCTTTGGAATGCTTCAGAAGAAAAATTTACTAGTCCCCTTTATTATCTTCTCGTAGAAGGATTAAGGGTTTCATTCAGGTTTTCTTCTTGATTGGTTTCCAGTCTTTGATATATTATTGGAACCAAACCATCACATTAAATCTTGGGTCTATTAGTAACTTTTGCTAGGCCATCAGTAATTTCAATAGTGTTTTGCCAAACGTCTGTGAAATATCACACATATCAAGTTTTCCGACATTCATGATTAGTGCACTAACTTTTGGAGTGACAAAGTTATTCAAGATCTACATATTTTCTTTGCAGGTCCTTTGGTAGCAGGAAAGTTGCCAGGGAAGAACAGAGGTGTTGCACAGGTAACTTTTCAAGAGCTGCAGCCGAACAGAAAACTTGCTCTCTGGAAGAGAGATAAAGCCAAACAAGCCGTGGTCATGATTTGTTATTGAAATCTTGTTTCAAATTACGCATGACTTCAAGTAACTGTCTTTTAAATAGTACATCAGACCAGGGAGAGGGACCAAACAACAAGAAGACAAAGTGGAGGTCTTTCAACATACAGCTTAAAAGACGGGACCTATTATACCAAGGAAAGCTACTCAAAAACAGCACAAAGCACAATGGATAGGATCAGTATGACACAGGGCAGATATGGCATACAGGCATGGTGGGCATCAGAGCGTCCTGACTGAGGCATGCACCCTGAGCTGACTGAGACACTATGCAGACTCAGTGGAAGATGCATTATAGTTTCTACTTTATTTTTGTAGCACTGCAAGATAATTAACAAAAATTAACAAAATGAAATATTCTGCTATTCACTAGTTCAGTATTTCACATAAACATTCTAGAAATCTAATACCTCATGCATAATACTGATTTATAACATGAGCAAAGAAATCGTGGCTTGCAATTCCTTCCTTGTACATCACAGGATGTATTTCTAGTAACTGTAACAAACCACAATCTTGTAGAAGGTCATAAGAATGTTCAAATAGTTTATTTTCACCAACATCATTACTTCTGGAAATACGTATCTGAATTCCACACGTCCTTCCATACAATCCAACGGAAGAAACTGGTCGTAAGTAAATTAGGTTCTCGGTCAACATTGCAAGGCCCGCGCTGCACAACATTGCATCATGATTTCCTAACAAACATGGCATGAGGAAAGGTATACTCAGATATCTAAAATGTCAGCTGAACCTCCAGAAATTGTGGACGCTCACAAGATGCTAGCAAAGGTAGTTCATTGTCAGGACGTTGTTTTGTAGTGATTGCGCGTCCAGTCCTTGTAAATTACTTATACTTGGACACGCCGGAGGTCGGTGAACCTTTTGACCGGGTTGAGTTCTCCTCATCCAAAGAAATTGTCGGATCCCTCAAATTAGTGATCAATATTCATTTATAATCAATAACCAATACTCAATTAGTAATCAATCAACAATTAGTTAAACAGAAATCAGTAATTAGACACACCATGACCTTTCAGTCATGAATAACCACACCTGTTTATTACAAGTTAATGATTTATTTCCCTATATTAACAAAGCTAACAGAATGTAAGTAAGTCTCAAAATCAAATGATATACATATACAAACATTACTGGCTGTCCGTAGCGACGGAAGAAATGCAACCTACGTAAAACTAGAATAATCACACACTCTGATATAGCTATGCAAATCACTAATAAAAGTAACTGAAATTGACTAATTGGATAAATCGGTCAGCATAACAAGATTTCAATTCAGCATGGTGCATCAAATGAATACCTTAACTAACTTCTGATTAGCATTGTCTTGTGGGGCTTCATGCAAAATGGATTTAATCAACATAAATTTAGAAAACTTCTAGCTTAGGCTCTATCAAAATAAGCAGTTGGTACCTAAGAAGGAAAACAGAATGAATAGTACATTTTATCCTTTTATAATTACCAAATACAATCAGTATTCAAGGTAAGTCTTCGTCCTTCAGGTACCGGTTCGATTAGCATGGGGCAAACTTCAAGGGGGGACAAAGTTTAAGGCAAGTTTTTCCTTGCAGAAGCAAGGAAAATGGGGGGCAAAAGTTATTGTATGGGCAAGGCAAAGTAAAGTTAAAGTTAAAGTCTCTAGGGTGAGAGTTCTTTAAGTCTCTCTCTCTCTCTGGGATAGAGAAAAAGCATCAAAGTGTCATCAAAATGGCTTCTCAAATCTGGCTTCAAAATAGCATCAAGGAAAAGAAATGGCTCTCTTCTCTTCGTCCGGTGGGATTACGTAAGAAAAGTTCCCAATTCTTCAGGTTCTTCCATTGGAGGGTCCATGGGGTGATTTCTCTTTTGACCAATAAATAGTGTCTTTTCTCTTAATACTCATCTACGCATAAGGTGTCCTTGGAGTTTTGGAACATAAGTAGCAACAAAGTTGCCAATTAATTCTGCATCAGTGTCTTCATTGTCTGCACCTGCAGAAACTGACCTTGAGCTTCAAAGGGGATGAAAGTTGCCTAGCACGCAACTTTGAGATAAGTGTATTAGTCATTCTACTGGAGAAATACAGCTTTTAAAGATTCAAAACACATCTTTGTTAATACAAGTGAAAACTAGACAGTTAAAATTGAGACCAGGCAACTAGGCCAAAGCCTCTGCTAAATTTAAGCTAAGCATATAACAGTTTTAACAAGAAAATCATAGAATATAGCTGCAATTATGACATATTAATACATTTTGTCAGTTTTCATGATTAATTAAGCTTGCTTATACTAATGGCGACCTACTTCGTGGGCACATTTTTCTACATACAACATACATTATTTTTCTTTGCTAAAATCACATTGTCTTATACGATTTTGTTACATGATATATGAATGTTTGTTAGTCTTTCTTTTTCTGCTTCATCAGTAGTGAGTGCTCCATGAACATGAACCCTCAGTCCAAACAGCACTGTGTCTGTAGGGACTGTCAGTCTTTTCTTCCATGGGAAAGACCTCTCGATAGTGGGTTTGTAGTATCACTCCCCCGTGTTTACCAAGCTCCAAGCAGAGAGCGTGGCCTTCAATCCTTCTTACTGACACCTGTCTTTGAATATTTAGCCCCTGGCTGCAAAGCAATTTTTCCTCTGGTATCCAACTGTACAACTGGTCCCAGAGCTGGCTTTTGCGCACCGGTGGTGATCTGCAACACCCTCTCTAACCACCTGTGCAGAAGGACCAGCTTTGTTACCAGACACAAGACGTAGAAGCACACTGGTGCTAGGCATGAAGCAATAGTGGAAGTCATCTCCTGTTGGTGGTGTGCAGTGCAAAAAGGGAGAGGGAAACCAGCATTTTATCTAAAAATGCTCTTTATAAAAATAATCTTCAAAATACACTTTCAACAACTTAATTTGTCAAAGGACAGACAGATTTGTTTGTGATGGTTGACCAGTCTAATTATAGTTAGGGAAATCTGTCATCAACAACTAGAGAAATACAATATTGTGAAATGTAGGGTAGAATAAAATGAAAACTGTGAAGTGATCTATGTTCAAGATGCTGACCTGAAAGCCACAATCATTTGTTATTTTAACATAAGGTCATGAAAAAATAGTGAAATAAAGGGCAGATATATTACTAACTTTTTTTTAGGTATCTGGGTGTTTCGCCAAGTGGTTACCCAGAGATATGGGTGACTGGACCAGCAGCTTTCTGGCTGCCTGAACAGTAGCAGGCAGAATTACTAAGAAGTCAGGCTGCATTGCGTGAAAAGGAGAGAGCAGCAAAGTGCCATGTTTACT
The DNA here is from genome assembly GCF_031143425.1 of Pleurodeles waltl. NCBI lineage: Eukaryota > Metazoa > Chordata > Amphibia > Caudata > Salamandridae > Pleurodeles > Pleurodeles waltl. Next base: position 731,910,330 of record NC_090443.1, read on the forward strand.
AAGATATGGTACATTTCTGTTCTTTCTCTCACCTGGCACACTGTGTGCTGCCTAGCACCAATGAAGGCAACCTTGAACCTTGGTGCAAGGGTGCCTGTGTTACAGGCAGGATTGTTTTCCTGCAGGAAGGGGCACCTGCACAAAACCAATCCTAGATGCATTTTCCCCTTTCTACGTGTGCTGCAGAATGTAACACATGTGGAAAGAGGAATTCACAAGGAGAAACAAAGACATTTCTTCTTGTTATGCATCACTTGGGAAGGTGTACCATTTGGACGCAATTCCAGGATTACTGACTTTAGCAATTCTAGGATTGAGTCAAAATCCATGAGTGGATGCATGGGAACGCAATGTGGCTTTGCGTTGCTTATTAATTCCCACTTAAGGGCTGGAGTTGCCTTGTATTGCCATGCGTGATTCAAGGGCAACACAAACTCTTAGTAAGTCTACACCCAGGTGTTTGAGAACCAGAATCAAAATGTTAGACACATAGTAGTTGGTAAACACACCTAAATCTCCCACACAATTTTCAAAGGCTACTGAAGGGCTTATGGAGTGTGCTTTGTGACACTTACTTTCTTTGGTTCATCACAGTCTCTTGTAAGGATTTTGGATTGGCATTCTGTGAATGTCCGGGCTTACTCACGGGTGTTAAGCAAGAAAATGGGTTTGAGGCACTCATGGTATGGGGGAAATGCACACATACCCAATTCAAAGTTGCAGAGTAACATTTACAGTTTAATTCCCAGAGGCACAGGCATTATCAATAATGTGTGAGGTTTTTTTTCAAAACATGTTTGCTACAAACATAGATGGTATGGTATAGATAAATAAATGGAGACCGGCTGTAGGAAGTTGGCTCTGTATATAATATCTCAAACTGAGAGATAGTGTGCACAGAGTCCAAGGGTTCCTCTTAGAGGTTGATAGTGGCAAAATTAGATAATACTAATGCTCTATTTTGTGGTAATGCGGTCGAGCAGTAGGCTTATCAGAGGGTAGTGTTAAGCATTTGTTCTACACACACCGGCAATAAATGGGAACACACACTTAAAGACTTAACTCCAGGCCAATAGGTTTTTATATAGAAAAATATTTTTTTCTTAATTTATTTTAGAACCACAAGATTCAGAATTCAAGTAAGTACATAAATTGCAAGGTACCTGGCGTAGGTAAATATGGAACTTCGAATTAAAACAGTAATGTACACGGTTTTGGCATACATGGCAATAAGCTATTTTAAAAGTGGACACTGTACAAAAATCAACAGTTCCTGGGGAGGTAAGTAATAGTTAGTTTTTCAGGTAAATAAAGCACTTACAAGTTCAGTCTCCGGGGCGCAGGCAGCCCATCGTTGGGGGTTCAAGTTAACCCCAAACACCCAGCACCAGCAACACAGGGCCGGTCAGATGCAGAGGTCAAAATAGGGCCTAAATAACATAGATGCCTATAGAGACTAGGGGTGCTCCGGTTCCCGCCTGCTAGCAGGTTAGTACCTGGTCCTCGGGGAGCAGACCAGGAGGGATTGTAGAGCACTGGGGGGGTCACAAACAAGCACACAAACTACACCCTCAGCGACACATGGGCGGCCGGGTGCAGTGTGTGAAGTAGGTGTCGGGTTTTAGGTAGAAATCAGTGGAGAGACCCGGGGTCACTCTAGTGATGCAAGCAGGGCACGGGGACTTTTCTGGCCAGTCACTGACTGGGCAAGGATGAGGGCCGCCTGCTGGTCAGTCCTGCACCAGCAGTTGGTTTCTCTCGGGCCTCAGGGCTGCGGGTGTAGTGCTTCTTCCAGGCGTCTGGTTCTTTGTTACCGGGCAGTCGCGGTCAGGGGGAGCCTCTGGATACTTTCTGCAGGCATCGCTGTGGGGTGCAGGGAGGTCATCTCAGGGTGTCCACGTCGTGGGTGTCGCCTGGGGGTCCTCTCTGCAGTGTTGGTTCTTCTGGACATGAGCCGGGGTCATCGGGTGCAGAGTGTTGGGGACTCACGCTTCCGAAGTGAGGCTGGAGTCCTTTTAAAGATGGTTTATTTGTTGCTGTGTTGGACAGAGCCACTGTCCATGGGAGTTTCTTGGTCCTTTGGTTACAGGGCAGTCCGCTGAGTCCTCAGAGGCTGCTGGCTTCTTGTTGTAGGTCATCAGGAATCTGATTTCCTGGGTTAAGGGTCACCCATAAATACTCAATTTAGGGGGGTGTTTAGGTCTAGGGGGCAGTAGCCTATGGCTACTGTCATTGAGGGTGGCTACACCCTCCTTGTGCCTCCTCCGTTTGGGGAGGGGGTACATCCCTAATCCTTTTGGTGGAATTCTCCAAAACAAGATGGAGGGTTTTCCACGGAGGTGGCCACTTCAGCTCTGGTCACCTTAGGGGTGGACCTGGCAGAGAGGGTGACTCCTCCTTGTTTTTCTCATTATCTCCCCGGACTTTGTGCCAAAAGTGGGGGCTGTGTCCGGGGGGTGGGCATCTCCACTAGCTGGAGTGCTCTGGTATATTGTAACACAAAGCCTGTACCTTTGAGGCTCACTGCTAGGTGTTACAGTTCCTGCAGGGGGGAGGTGTGAAGCACCTCCACCTCGTGCAGGCTTTGTTTCTGGCCCCAGAGAGCACGAAGGCTCTCACCCCAGGGGGTCAGAAACTTATCTTTCAGTGGCAGGCTGGCACAGACCAGTCAGTCCTTCACTGAAGGATTGGGTAAAATACAGGGGGCATCTCTAAGATGCCCTCTGTGTGCATTTTTTAATAAATCCGGCACTGGTATTAGTGTTGGTTTATTATTCTGAGGAGTTTGATAACAAACTTCCCAGTGTTCAGTGTAGCCATTATGGAACTGTGGAGTTCGTTTTGACAAACTCCCAGGCCATATACTTACTATGGCCACACTGTCCTTACAATGTTTAAGAATAGACCTAGGGGCATATTGCTCATGCAGCTATGCCCTCACCTGTGGTTTAGTGCACCCTGCCTTAGGGCTTTAAGGCCTGCTAGAGGGGTGACTTACCTATGCCACAGGCAGTATTTTGTGTGCATGGCATCCTGAGGGGGATGCCATGTCCACTTTGCCTTTTTGTATCCACCAACACACACAATCTACAATGGCAGTGTGCATGTGTTTGGTGAGGGGTCCCTTAGGGTGGCACAACACAAGCTGCAGCCCTTAGGGACCTTCCCTGGTCACAGGGCCCTTGGTACCACTGGTACCTTTTACAAGGGACTTATCTGTGTGCCATGGGTGTGCCAATTGTGGAAACAATGGTATATTTTTAGTGAAAGAACACTCGTGCTGGGGCCTGGGATCCCAGCACACTTCTTAGTCAATTCAGCATCAATATCAGGCGAAAAGTGGGGGTTAACTGCAACAGGGAGCCATTTTCCTTCACCTATGTTTTGATATCACACACACACACATAGATCACTCTCTCAGACGTATATTTGAACACCTATGTCTTCTCTAGGTGTCTGCATCAGTTACTTTTTGGGGCTGGGGATAGGTATGAAAATATGCATGTGTGGCTTGATATGATGTAGACACACAGACACACGCATAAATATATATATTCATCTTCCACGCTCAGAATCACACACACAGATTCCTCTCTTCATTTACATTCTATTTAACGGAAGAACTCAGGTAGTGTCAGGATTCAGAGTTAGGGACCAAGCAAAAGTTGCTGTCAGTGTTTAAGATCACTAGCACAGTATCCGAGGAAGAAACAGGAAAAGAGGTATGAGAGAAATCCAGGTCTGAAGGTCTCTGTCAGGTCTGAAGGTCACTCTCAGAGATTTTGTCTGTTTCAAGGGACAGCAGGACTTTGCCTTGATGGTATGAATCTTGGGTAGATCTAACCAGAAGTAGGACACATGGCAGAGGTTCAGTATAGGAAACAGCTAGAATGGAACAGACTGGTAACCACTGAGACAAGGCTTATCAGTTCCATGAGGATCCCAGAGCTGGCCAGTAAGGTGGCAAAGGCCCCAGGATCTTGTGGAACACGCTGGTGGGAATCTTTTTGGAATGGACTTTAACAGACAGAAAACCAAGAGGACAATCTAAAGAGGGCACTAACAAAGGAATTGGGGGAGCTGAAAGGGGAAAAACAACAAACAGTGAGGGATGCAAAAATAGGTGTGAACCATAGCGAGAGTCAGAAACGTCAATGAACACATGCAACTTGTTGCCAGGCACCGATCTATATTCTCAGGATGTCTAAATAGGGCACTATTCCCTCTGGCCTGGAAACAACCTTAATCTAAGAAGCGAGTGAGCATGCATCCCCAGGAGTTAGCAGTCTACTGTTCCACCTGTTTCGGTTTTCACAGGCCCTTTCTTCAGCACTTCTAGTCCTTCCATAACTGGTGAATTACCTTATTCCTGATGGGAGTTATTCCAGAGAAAACTGAAGATAGTGGGGAAAATATTACACATGATTCATCATAAAGGCATGTCTCTCTTTCCACTCCTTTGTAATATACACATCTCTAGTAAGTAGCACCCAGCAGCTTATCATTAATTATCAGATATGTGCCAGTGACCACCCAGCTAGTTTCAGTGATTCATGTGGGGAGGGTAGACTGGCCATGCTGACAATTTACAAGCTAGCCATCCTTTGTGTCCAAATGAGGAATTGATTTAACTAGTTGGGGCCATATCACACATAGGGGCATATTTATACTCTGTTTGCGCCAAATGTGCGTCAAAATTTTTGACGCACAATCGGCGCAAACCCTGTCCCATATTTATACTTTGACGTCCGACCCCGCGGGCGTCAAAGTTCCACCATGTGCGTCATTTTTTGGAAGGGGGAACCAGCCTTGCGTTAATTATATGCAAGGTAGGCGTTCCCTTCCAAAAAATGACTTTAAGGCCTGTGCCCCATATTTATACTGTGACGTCATTTTGACGCACAGGAGGGGGCAGGCTTTAAAAAACGGCACCCAGCCTGATGGGCGCCGTTTTTTAACGCCTGGGTCAGGGCAGGCATTAAGGGACCTGTGGGCTCGGAAGGAGCCCAGAGGTGCCCTCCCATGCCCCCAGGGACACCCCCTGCCACCCTTGCCCACCTCAGGAGGACACCCAAGGATGCAGGGACCCATCCCAGGGAAGTAGAGGTAAGTTGGGGTAAGTATTTATTTTTTTTCGTATTTTTTTTGTGGCCTAAGGGGGCCTGATTTGGGCCCCCTACATGCCACTATGCCCAATGACCATGCCCAGGGGACATAAGTACCCTGGGCATGGCCATTGGGCAAGGGGGCATGACTCCTGTCTTTGCTAAGACAGGAGTCATTTCAATGGGGGTTGGGCGTAAAAAAATATGGCACAAATCGGGTTGAGGCCTGAATTTTGCCTCAGACCTGACTTGCCCCATTTTTTGACGCCCAACCTCCATTTTCCCCTACGCCGGCGCTGCCTGGTGTGAGTCATTTTTTTTTACGCACACCGGTCCGCAGCGCCGGCTAACGTCATTTAATAAATAAGGCGCCCGTACGGCGCTTTGGAATGGCGTTAGCCGGCGGCAACATTTTTGACGCACAACTGCGTTGGCGCAGTTGTGCGTCAAAAAGTATAAATATGGGCCATAGTGCTCCAGGGCAACATCAGGTATGTGCACCTGGTTTGTGTGACCTGGGCACTATGGTATCAGAAGGGATCCAAGACACTTGTGCAGCCCCCTTCTGTAACACTGATAAGGCTGGTGCACACTCAGCACAAGAGCTATCTTAAGATGCTGTTCCCTCATTTGCAATGGGGCCCCTTGCAAATGAGGAAATCAATTTGCCTCTGCACCTGCATCACATTATGGATGTTGGGGCAGAGACAACAGGCCAATAGGTGATGCACTGACAGTGAGCCTCCTTAAACCAGCGTTCTGAAGGTTTCAAAAGGGGTCCCATGGTGTCTGCACTGTGAAACATGGAGCAGCTTATAGACAGCCGTCCCATATTTCACTAAATGCACAGGCGCGGGTTCGCAGCTGCCCTGAGGGCGGTGCAATAATTGTAATAGGGTGTGCTACGTCTCTCTTTGCACACAGCTCACCTGTATAAAGGTAAGCCATAGCACAAAGAAAGACAGTGCACCCTATCTGTGATGTGGGCTCTGGCATCTAAGCCTGCCATCTAATATCTTGCAAGGCCAAGATCTGGCCCTGCAAGACCTTGATGACAGGTCCTATTTATAGGACCCTCTGTTCTGTGTGCTTATCTATATCCAAGAAAACAGTTTTCAGAAAGCCTTCCTGAATTCACCAGTAATACATTCATGTAATTTTTGTTGTGTCTGTTAAAATCAGCTATGCAGTTTGTTCCAGCTCAAAACTGTGAGATCAATACCTCTTTCAAGACACTTTATTGCAGTTGTTTATACACTGGTCTAAATAACAAATAGCTGAGGATATTCTGGCATATCCTAAGCAAAGCATTTAGATGGACCTAGAAGATACGAATTAGAGATCACATTGAGCCAACTCTTTACTCTATTCACTCTTATCATGGGGCCTGGAGTATTATGTTCAAAACAGCCTTTTTCCTATCAGTTACTTCAGGTTAGGGTCACAAATAGATGCATCTAATCAGTTTTTATGTTTGGAGAACTGCTCATAAATCACACAAATGTTGATGTCAGTCTTTGACCTTGAAAGAAGCAACTCCCTGGAAGCTCTTCCTCAAACATTAGGAAACTTGTCAATCTTCCGGGCATATTTACAAGAAAGTGGCACATCGGTCCTGATGTGCCATATTTCTTGCATTGCCCCTGCCTCACCAAACAACACCATGGTTGCACCGTATTCACAATACAGCGCATCATGGCGGTCGTTAGGACAGTAGCATCAGATGCTATTGTGGCTCTTTGCTGCACTAGCGTCAAAAATCTTGACGCAAGTGCAGAAAAGCACAGGGAGGCCTACTGATTAAAATGATGGAAAAAATGGTGCAGTGAAATGTTATAAATTTCACTGCGCCATTTTTTCGGTATTCCCTGAACGTCCCCTTTGCAAACATTATGCCTGGCGCAGGCATAATGTGACACAAGGGGTTGCAAAGTGGCGCCACTTTGTAAATATGGAGTGTGGGAAAAACCACCGTAGCGTAAAAAAAATGGCGCTATGGCGGTGCAAGGTGGTGCTAGGAGCTTGGAAATATGCTCACACGTTGTTTCTGAAGTTTTAAAAACTCGTTTGGAAAAATGGATACATTATAAGGATTACAATTCCTTATAACACGTCATACTGCACTTATGCTGTTTCTAAGTATTGTAAATAACTGTCGTCATAGCAATCAATGTAACTGTGCCTCATATAGGCTTTGCACGTGTCTCTTCTTCTGCCCCCCCCGAGACGTTGATTCCGCATTGCAACAGGGGTTGCCTAATTCACTTCACAATGTTTAATTCTGAATGATTTAACATTTTTGTTGATGATTAGGGGCGCATGCTGTGCTCCTTAATTAAAATACAACAAAATATAACTGGAACTACGTTAATTAACCTTTGTCCAGACCGATCTCCAGGACGTCCTCCTACATGAAGTCGTCTCTTAATTAGAAACAGTTATTGACAGAACACATGAGCCATGATCCAATTTGACCTTACATTGCAGTAAAATGACGGAGACTTTTCTTAGTTTTCTTTATCGCTCCACGGGTATAGAATAGAGGCAGGAAGGCTCCTCCTCCTGCCAACAGCTTCTGCACCTTACTCTGTCCCCAAGGAGCAGAGGGAAATGCAACGGGACAGGAACTGCGTCCACATTTTTGTTGCCTTACCCTTCCTCCCCCTCCTGGGTCTCGACCGGGCAAAAACAGACCATGGGACAAGCAGCTGTTGGGATGTTGCCTTTTGCCAAACGTCTCCTTCTTCCGTGGCCTCCGCAGACCTGAGGCAAGGAGAACAGAGGAAGGCACTGTGACACCCTCTTTCCATGACTTCTCAGTTCTGCACAAACGTTTGAATTTGATAGCGATTGAAACAAGCAGACTAAGCTAGTGTACTAGATGTCGCTGCTTCTGCTGTCACTAGAAGAAGGAGCTCCCGGCACAAAGGGAGACGGAGGAAGGTTACCAAGTGAGATACAGGAAGGTGACAAGAGCAGGGTATGATGTTTAGGTCTGGTCTCTCAGCCTTAAGTCACAAAAATCACAAAAAACATAATGCATAAAATAGTACAGAAAATATTAATAGATGTACACAGTGGGCTTTGGATCAAACTGCTTCTGCCATTGCTATCTTGGACGGTACACTACACCAAGGGTGCTCATCGCTGCTCTGCTGAGACCGAGCCCAGATACCACCTGCTTTCAAAGGTTGTATGCAGAAAGCCATTCTAAAAGCCTGAGACCGAGGGACACTTCCCCCAAGTATTTTGCCACATCCTTACGTCCTTGGCTCTTGATTCAACAGGAAAACAAAGTTCTGAGATTTCAAGCGCATTGCAATCAGGGTCGACAGTAGTAGCCCAGAATCACAGAATGTGATCAAATAAGCTTTGCAAAGGAAGGCTGTCAACATCTAACAGCAGACTCCTCACCAACATAATCACAACAGCAGAAAAAGAATTGTGATGTTGTGGAAGTGTGGTGTGGAATAGCATTAGACGCTGAAAAAACCTGTATTCATAAAGGGTGGAAATTAGTTTTAGCTCATTGGCGTGGCATGGCACTCTACAAAAGTAAAATCAAAATAACAAAAAAACGTATTAAATCATTTGTAGATCAGTATATACTATAACAGTATGCTGATGCCAACATTCGAATTAGAAAGAAAATGGTGGCCGCTATCCCTGCTACCTTCATCCTACCCTAGATCCCTATACATGCAAATGCAGCCACCAAATACAAGGCATCCACACCAAAAACAATGAATTCAAAGTGGCTCCAGTTGTAGGCAATAGCCCAATCCTCCTCAGAGACCCAGAAAGCTCCTTTCCAAATATTTTATGGAACAATTCTGTTTATTAGTATTGCCAGCATCAGTGAGTACACAACCCTTAGGGCCAGCAGGTGCAAGCGAATTAAGTTGAACAGTTAGTGAACGCCTACAACCTTGGGGCCAGCGGATAATATAAGACAATGAAGAATAACATGCACAAAAGAAAAGAACGAAACATCCCACCCACCTCCTTCCCAAATCCCCTGTGCTGTAGTATCTAATTGGTCTTGTGTTATGGTACCGGGCTGAAACAAGATGTCACTGCAAAGTGTGTGGATTTGTTAGTAGTATCTGATGAAGACTCCAGGGACTGACCTGGAATCAAACGTAGTATTCTCAAGTAAGTAGGGCACGTTAATTCTCAGAATTCAGATGAGAGGAGGCGTATGATGGGAGCCCACAAGTCAGAGTATGTAGCATAATCCAGCTCAGCTGGCAACCTCTCCATCCACAGTATGAACCAACGTTTGTGTAGCTAGGAGGAGTGTTCTGGTGGTTTATCAGTGCCCCAAAGGGATAGAATGACCTGATGAGTCAATGTCAAAGCCAGAGCATTTGCCTCTCTCTGATAGAGTGCAGTGGCTAAGCCAGGGGATTCGGAAGGCCCAGAATGGTGTAGGCAGGGAACCTTGGAATTGAGGTATTGAAGGCTAAGTCACAATCTTGCAAGACTTATTCCCAATGTCGAGTGAGCTTCGGACAATGTAACAAAAGGTGGATAAGTGTCCCTGTATCTCCACATCCCCAGCAGAACTCTTTTGACCACACTGAATTCCACTGATGTATTCATGGTGTGGTCATATGCCAGTAGGAGACAATTTTATATGCAGTTTTGGTGCTAGCCATTCTATGTGCATTGTGGAGTGCCCTGTAAAAACAATCACCCCATTCTTTAGCGGAGAGAGTTCTGCCTAGCTCAGCTTCCAAGCGAGTCTGTCCCTTAGTTTTAGGTGGGTTTTTCTCCCTTCCCAAGAAGGTGAAAAGCTCAGAAATAAGACACCTGTCATTCCATTTAAGAAGGATCCATTTTTCAAGGGGAAATATTGGTCTCCCTGCCCCTTGCCTTATTCCAGACACCCAATGGCAAAGCTGGAGATTGTACACCCGATCTGAGTCAGTCAAGGAATAGTCGTCTTTTAGTTGGTCAAAGGGAATAATCCCCCGAGTGTAGAAAAGACTGCCCACCTGTTTGCATCCTCCCTCCTGCCATCTTTGGAATTGTTCTGGGATTAGCCAATATAGGTCATAGGGGAAGGGAAGGTAGTGAGGCCTGCCCTAATCGCTACCGTATCCCAAACCCCAAACATTGCATGTGTAACTGGTGTGGAGTACAGACCCCACACCCTATGCTTACAAGGAAGCCACACTCCCTTCCAAATATGGGAGCCTGCGATGGTTTGATCCATAAAGGACCAATGCTTCTCTGACATCGGTTGATTCCATTCTATTATATAATGAAGCTGAGATGCCTAGTAGTACCAAAGCAACTGGGCTACAGCCAGGCCCCCAGCAGGCTTTGGACGAGACATTAAATGCCTGTGAAGGCGAGATTTCTTGCTGCCCGAGATAAGCCTGTCATTGTCAAGCTGAAGGGACCGGATCAGCTTCTGGGGTGGAGTCAGTGGCAGTGCCTGAAATAAGAATAGGATGCGTAGAAGGATGGTCATTTTAACTGTCACAATTCAGCCCATCCAGGAGTGGCAGAGATGAGACCACGATGGCAGGTCAATTTGGATTTGGAAATTCAGATTCGTATAGTTAGCCGCCACTGTTCTTGGGAGGGTCCGGTCAAAGAAATACCCTGATATGGTAGGTTGTCCTTTGTCCACTGAATTGGGAACAGAGACCGCTTAGAATTTTCGTGAGCAGGGCTAACAGACAGATTCAAAATCTGGGACTTCTACATATTGACTTTAAATCCTGACACCAGACCAAAGGCTTGAAGCTTGGCTACCAGCGCAAAGAGTGAGGTCAAGGGATCCGTGATGGATGGAATTATGTCATCAGCATAAAGACTAAGGAGATGCTGATCTCCACTGAAAGGGGTCCCGGCTACCTCAAGGTTATGCCGCAGTCACTGTGCAAAGGGCCCCATATACAAAGCAAAAAGAAGAGGGGATAGGGGACATCCCTAAAGCATGCCCTGTCATATGGAAAAGGAGGGAGAAGAAATTCCATTGACCCTGACCGAGACTATGGGGGAGCTGTAAATGCATTGTACCCACTTATAAAACCATTCTCAAATCCCAAGGTGAGGCAGCGTTTCAATGAGGTGTGGCCAATGAACACGGTAAACGTTTTCTCCGCTATGAAGGATGACAGCAGAACTTCCTTGCGCGACCGATGCATCTTATCAATAAGATGCAGGAGACGTTTGGAATTATCACTGCATTGCCAAGAGGGATTAAATCCGCCTGGTCCAGATAATCAGGCCCGGCATAAAGGATTAAGGCGATGCGCCAATATGCTGGTAAAAACATTAATGTATTTGTTTAATATGGAGATGGTTCTATATAACCCACTTAAGACAGGGTCCTTACCTGGCTTCATGGTCACCCAAATGACAGCTTCTAGCATAGAGTCTGTAAGGGAACCTGTCTCTGCAAAGGAATTGTACAGACAGGTAAGAAGTGGAGCCAGTTCTCGACAAAAATGTTGTAAAATTGTGAGGTAAAGACATCCTGCCCAGGTGACTATTGATTTTAGATGAGCAATTGCTGAAATCACTTGTGGGGAGCTCAGGGCTGCAGATCGGAGGCAGCCCGAGGAGTCACTCCTTGGGTCCCCATCGACCGTATAGAGTGATCCATAAAAGGCCTGAAAAGCTGAGGCTCTTCCCTCATCAGAATAGGTCTACCCTGAAAAGGTGGTACAGATTGTCTTCTCTGACCCTGTGTTAATTTTGCTATGCAAGTGATGTGCCAGCATGCGTCCAGACCTATTGCTCTGCAAATTAAGTTGATGCTTAAGGTGCAGTATTGCATATTCTGCCCTCTCTAAGTCCAAGCGTTTGAGGAAGAGCTTGGCTTTCACAAGTTCCCTCCAGACCTTATGTGCTCCAGTGCATTTCTGAATTGCTGCCAGTTCGGAGACAGAGTTCTCCAGACTATGCTGCTTTTCCCGGCGATGTTTATTCTCTGCTACCCAAACATCTATTAATTCCCCTCGTACTACTGTTTTAAAGCTTCCCATACTGATGCCAGGGGTGTATTTCCAGTGTAGTTTATTTGAAGATAAGACACAATTGTCTTCAGAATAGAGGCAACCATTGTGGAGGATTGAAGCAGGGACTCCCGTAATTATCAGTGGGAGCATGTATGCCGGGGAGGGCAACCACCCCAAGCAAACATAGTAAAGACATCATCATCAAAAACTCGCTAAAGTCCATCAAACATGGAAGCAGTAAGTAACACATGTCCAGGCGGGCAAGTCATGACCAGAGGAGAACCCCAGGAGGGAGAACCATCTCATTCAAGGCAAGATGGTAAGTCCAAGTCAAGTCGAAAAGACCCTTATTGTCCACCTCCACATATTTTATCCCTTTCCACCAGAAAGGAAGGTGGTCGAAGCTAAGCACCTCTGCCCTCAGGCTGCATCAGACGTGTCAGCATCCCCAGACAGCGATTCAAATACAGTGTGTCCCTCGAGGACCATAGTCCCAGGATCTGGGCGTGCAACTGCAGTGGTGGCCCTGAGGGTGTCCCCCACTATATCAGGGTCGGGCGTCACCACCAGGCCGAGCGACTGCCTAGTGAGGAGCAAAGGAGCCAGGGCACCACAGAGCTTTCCCCTCACCTGGGGGAGGGAGTGCTACTCACCGCCACCTCCAGAGTCTGCATGAAGGTCCCCCAGTGATCAGGTGTTCTGATGCGGCCCGCCAGTCGGGTTGCAGGGTTATTCCCTGGGGATGCGTCTAAGGTCCATCGCAGCTCGCGTCTGCCATCTTGTTTCCTGCAGGTGCCCCTCCTCAACACAATCTCGTCACCGCTGGGGTGGCCAGAGCCAAGTGACAGCCCTCACTGTGCTCAAGCGGCAGCCGTGGCTCCCCCACTAATCAGGGAAGGCAGGGAGAGACAGAGACTCCGGCTGGAAGTGCGCTAGGTGTAGCTGTTTATGAAGGGAGACAAGGAAACACGTATTAGCTGCCTGCCACCTTGGCCATGCCCGCCCTTTCCAAATATTTTTAAAGATATTAAAAACTATACTGACATTCAACCAACAAAATACAATCTCAAATTCTAGAATGCATGAATGTAGGCGCATCATGGTCTCTCCTAAACCGAACATGGTGGGGAAGGTTTGTAACCATGAAAATGAGGCTAACTTTCATAATCTTGTACTCTAACGCCATGTTTCCTACCTCGTTGGCACCATCATTTTTCAAAGAACTGAACAAAATGCTAAAATAAATCCTCTGGAAAGGTAAGAATATCACTACATCAGTTACAAAAAAACAACCAAGAATTTTGAGTTCAGTTTTCCAATTTTCCCTCCTACCAAGATGCCATAGCAATTAGGCCTAGGTGGAGTTTGCGAAGTTCTGCTACACGGAACTTTACGAACTGACCAAAAAACTCCCAATTTTCCTGCTATGAAGATGCCACATCAATTTGGTTGGGGAGGAGTTTATGGAGATCTGCTATGCAGAACTCTGCATAGTGACCAAAAAACTCCACCATGCTACGCAGAGTTCCACAAGCGGTGGAGTGTGTTAGGTTGTGGCTTTCACACTGATATTTAGCTCTGCATGTTTGTCCGATGCTTAACAATCAGTGTGAATGGCACCACTCGCATCGCAGGACGGCTCTGCTTCTTTTATGCCCCTCAAGTAGATTTTGTACTCAAGCAGCAGCTTCCTCAATCAGCAATCATCTGTGACCGCCCCCATTGAGAAATCTCGCTGGGAGGTGGTCTGGAGTAAGATTTTCCTCACTCGCTCTTGCCAATTAAAATTGGCAAGCATGAACGAGGGAAAAAACTTCTCTCCGCTGAGTTTTTCTGAACTCTGTGCTCTAAGCTGAATGCGGAATGGGAAAAACTCTGCAAACTCCATGAGCAGAGTTCACCGCCCACACCTAATAACAATATCTTAATCACTTAGATGCAAATGACTCCACCAACTGTGACCTACCACTATGGTTTAAACAAGGGGCTTCTCTAACTGACCCTACATTCTTACCAATTTTTACTTATTTACTTACTTATGCCTACAACCCCTCTTGGGTTTTATGCTGTCAACGAGGACTCTCCAGCTATCTCTGTATTGAGCTTTTCTTTCAATCTGACTTCAGGTGTAGCCCATCTTCTTGCAGTTAGCCTTGAGGCCTTGGTGCCAAGTCTTCTTGACCCCCTCTTTTCCACTAAAGGATACAGTACGGGACTTGCCTGGTGGTGTTTGACACAGGCTTGTGGAAGCTGTGCCCTATGAAGCCCCAGCATATTTTCTTCATAACTGCAAGCTAGCTCATGCACCTTCTGTCATCACAAACACCAAGACAGTGCTAAATACTCCAAAATGATGGGTTTAACTAATGAAATATGGTTTTTAAAGTTACATCTAATGCAACAAATATAAGCACAACATCTGACCATGCCTTCTGAAGCAATGGCTCCAAAGAGGAGGCATTACTCTTTCCAAACTTCTGCAGACTGGAACTCAAGACACAGTAAGCTTTGACAGATCAAAGATTTACAACAGATGCCACATAAACCATCACCCAGCCAAATTAAATGCTCAATAATTTATCAGTATGTTAAAATAAAAATTCAGAAATCCCAAGAAAGGAAGATCTCTACACAAATACAATATAGCTTCAATGGGGAAAGGATCAGCAATTGTTCAAGGTCAGCCTTATTCACTCATATCATGTTTGACGTACTACAGGGTATATTGGGGAACCCAAAGAAACTACACAAAATTGGATTAAGAAAGAACGAAAACTGCTGAAGAAGTGGAGCCATACTGCGACACATGTTTATGTCATATCCCAAATGAAAAAATAATTGGACAAGTGAAGATGAAAAAGCAATAGTCATTATTATCCCAGTGTACAGTATATCTCACTACCTTTCCTTCCCCTACGATCCCTGAGAAACACATCACCCATAAGCAAGATTAAGATCAATCTCCTTATCAAGCTTGTACTCATTGCACTTCGGACGATAATGACCACATGGAGGTCCCCTGGTGCCCCCAGCATAACCAGTGGAACGTCTGTCACGATCAAAGACTCAAACTTAACATGCTCTTCTTATCTCAGGTCGCTCAAGGAAGACAAACTCCCACACTAATATTAACAGAATCTCTCAGCTGAAAATTGCCAACACCTGCACCCAGAAACAAGTCTACCTAGGAGGTAGCAACAATGAACCACCACGGGATCAGTAGCCTAATCTGCCCCATAACAATTCAGCCAGTCTACAGCTCCTTCCTCCTTCCCTTCCCTGCTACTGTTGTTCCTCACACACGGACCCATCACAAGCCGCATAAACCCCTCAAGTTTTGCTTCGTCGGTCTGTGCCACAGAATGTGTTTTCTGCATTTCTTTATTTCTTTTCAGTTTACGTCAGCCTGATGCGGTGCGTTTTGTTAACTAATGCGTTTTAAAATCAATTAAACCAAAAAAGAAAGACTAGTGAAATGAGTCTGTCGAGAGGGGCAATGCGGGTCAAGTGTCACCCTCCGAAACCTTGTCTCCAGCCTTACATGACATACACCACTGCTGGCACAACATGAATCCTGTTACCGGCACCTCACTAAAAGAACCAAGCAAGGCATGCTGGTGAAATGGTTGCAAACATGAAGGCACATGGCTGCATACTGTGACAGGGTGAAAAAAAAAAAAAAATCACGGGCTGAATACGGTGAATGAGTTCAAACTTAATTCAGCAATCCTCATTGCACAAGCATGTTTTACATCACTCCGTTGGCGCAACTGAGAAAAATATGGATATTAAGAGAGGTTTGGATTTTTTTTTTAATAGAGAACTACATTTCTCTAGGACATGAAGAAGATGACCTACAAACTTGTATAAGAACAGAAATGCTGCAACCTTCAGGCGAATCACATCCTAATGTCGGCCCTTCGGATTCCAGCGCAACCCGACACTCATTGTGTTGTATGTACAGGGCCCCGTTTGCGAGACGTGTGTCCTTCATTAAAGAAGTGTTTTGTAGAGCGCCATGCTGCCCTTGGGGGCTATGTCAGCCCAACATCAAGTACCTAGAACTCAGCTCAACATCTCTAACGGTGTCTGCCACAAACTGTAACAGAGAAGACAATTGCAGACAGAACTTTTGGCATGAACTCTCTCTTAAAATTGTCCCAGTAAAATATTTCTGATGAAGCACTTTGTGATCTACAACTTGAAACTAAAAGGGTTATTACATCTTTCACGACTCGGTGAGTGCAGCAGTCCTTTCAACAAGTGGAAAGAGTGAGATAAATGTATAGCGAATACTTAATATGTAACAGTATACTATGTTTCTATATGACCTTCGCCTCCGCAACAATTGTAAGAAACAGCTTATTACATAATTTAAGATGCACTGTGGTAATAATGTGGAATTTGGCCTTTGCTTGACTAACCTGTGACATGGAGAGTGAGGTTTGATTGGGCAGACATAAAATAGCATTGGTCATTAGACGTAACAAAAGCTACTCGATGTCGGTGTGCGAAAAATGAGAAACATATATTCTCATTATGTTCTAGGAAAAAAATGAATAATAAATACAGATTGGCTTTATGCTAATGATTGTTTGATGTCAGTGCATATGTGCAAGTACGCACATAACGTGTACATTTGCGCTGGCAGACGTCCAAGATCTGTTTTTCCTGGGGCGTAAAACTTAGGTTTTCGAAGCAGAAACAATTACTCCTCGCTGTGGCATTACAAAAAAATCTCACTTATGTTGATGTAAACCAAATGCTTTTCAGGGCCAATAGCTCACACAATACTGACAATGCCCTGAACTGAATGTATTAGAAATTGGTTTGAGTGTGCTAGGTAGTGTAGATGTGTGTTAAACATTTAATTTATTAGAGCATCTGTGTCAGAGAGTTCTGTGAGAAAAGACGAGAGTGCGTGTTACACTTTCTGATAAGATCTGCTTTTCATTTCCATTGGTGCATAATGTGTAGCAAGCATAAAAGCCACACAGGTTTCAAACGTCAATAGTTAAAACATGTCGAAGCGTTCGTGAAATGCGGTATTTAATCATTTGCAACGTGTTTCTCTTTTGCTGTTTGCAGGCCTGTTTAGATTCCTGTGCCCTTAATATCACCAACTACTAAGTAGGTTACTTTTAGTGACAGCAAATCTCTCTTTGCAGAAGCAGACTATGGCCCTCATTACGAGTCTGGTGGTCACTAGACCACCAGACTCGCGGACGTCAGATGGACCGCTGTCAATGCGGCAGTCTGAGCACCATATTTCAACACTGGCTGTCGGACCACAAGGGGACCACCAGCTCCGCCAGTCTGGCGGTAGGTGGTTGTCCTAATCCGCCAGGGCAGCGCTGCCCTGGGGATTACGACCTCGTTCTCTGCCAGACATTTCAGAAAAGGGTGGTAAAGACCAGGTGCAGGGGGCCCCAGGGTGCCCCTGCACTGCCCATGCACTTGGCATGAGTAGTGCAGGGCCCCCCCCGGCCAGCACCCTCACAATGTTCACTGTCTGTTTGCAAAGCAGACGGTGAACATTGCGAGGGTGCTGGTGCACCCTGCGCTCTTCAGCATTGCCACCGGCTTGATTACCAGCTGGAGACAATGCGGCAGGCTGTTTCCCACTATGCCACATGCCCACAGTATCACGACCCACGAATCACCGCAGCGGTCTTTCAACCGTGATAAATCATTGTCGGTACACACCGCCGCGCTCAAAATACACACACATTTACAAAACACTACCACATTGGACAATTTAAACTACACACACGACACATATACACACACCACACCCACACACTCACACCACTATAAAACACACACCCACAACCCCTTACGACCCCAAGGATTTGATAACTGAGAGAGAGACAAGGCAGGAGCACCCACTCAATCAGAGACACAGAACAGCATCACCCATACACCATCCACGCACCTCACACCACACACCACAACGCATCACCCCACACATCCTCACACATACCACCCACACCACAGCCACAGCACCCCAAAGACACCCCAGGTTTTCTGAGGAGGAGCTAAGGGTCATGGTGGAGGAAATCATCCGGGTAGAGCCGCAGCTATTCGGATCACAGGTGCAGCAGACGTCCATTGCAAGGGAGATGGAGCTATGGCGGAGAGTCGTGGACAGGGTCAACTCCGTGGAACAGCACCCCAGAACAAGGGATGACATCAGGAAGAGGTGGAACGACCTACGGGGGAAGGTGCGTTCTGTGGTTGCAAGACACCAGATAGCAGTACAGAGGACTGGCGGTGGACCCCCACCCGTCCCCCACAACTAACAACATGGGAGGAGCAAGTCTTGGCAATCATGCATCCTGAGGGCCTCGCAGGAGTAGCAGGAGGACTGGATTCTGGTAAGTCAAATCTTTAATACTAAATTCCCCACCCTACCTGCATGCCATTGCAAACTCCTACCCCTACCCTCACCACCATCACTCCACCACCTCACATATACCCCACTATCACAACCCACCCATCCCAATACCAAGCCCTGCATGCAACACCTATGCATGGACACCCATCACAGACCTGCATGGACACCCATCACCATAGCATGTCCATCACTGTGATTCACCCAGCCTACAAAACCACCACGAACACAAGGCCAAGCTGGCAGGGAAATCACAATCATACAGGGAAACATACCCATGCAAAAGATGACACAACAGCTCCATTAACACTGCATTTGAATCCCCACAGGGCCCCTACTCAACGTCACGGGAGAGGAGGTGCCAGCTACAACCAGTCCACCCCATGAAGAGGCCCACAGTGATGACAGCAGCTCTGCATGCCTGGATCACGACGACCAACCTGGCCCATCAGGGACCTCTGGACAGTCGGTTCCCATGCCACAGTCCCAAACCACCACAGAGCCCCCCCTTAGGAAACACCACCACAGCACCCACCCAGCGGGCCCATACCTCTATCCCCAGGACACATCAATCAACAGTGTGTCCACCACTAATAGGGGCCCCAGGCAACCCTACAAACCCAGGACGATCAGGGACCTGGGGTCAGTGGCTATGGGCACACAGTTCAGGGGACAGAGGCACAGGACAACAAGGAAGCTGGGAGGACTGCTGTGCGACAGGGAGAGGACAGGCCCAGGGAACCCACTCTCCACGGGGCTCTCTCCAACATCCTGGGAGCATACCACCATTCACAGGAGACCACGGGCCACATACTGGCCAAGCTGCAGTAGACCCAGACACTGCAGGAGGGACAGTACCTAGGGATCAGGGATGACCTAACAAACATCCACACCATCCTGGTCACCATTGCAGGGTTGCTGGATGACATGGCCAAGACCATGAGGGATGACAATAGCCACACATATGAACAGCCCTCCACCTCTGCCAGCGCTAGTGGACAGGAGGCACCGCCACAGGAACAACAGGCCACCAGCACCCCACCCCCTGCAGAAGGAGAACCACCCCGCAAACGGTCCCTGCAATCCAGGCAGAAGACAGAGAACATTGCCAAGACCCCAGTCAGGAAATAAGACTCTCCTGATTGTCACCCTTCTGTCCCACTATGTCACCCTGTCCACCTTGAACTGCCATTACTCCCCTTCCTATGCCCCTTGGACAATGGACCTCTGATACAAATAGACTGGACTCTAACTGGACCTTCCTCCACCATCACCCCTGCCCATTGCACTCCCTCCTCTACCTCTGAGCACTGAAATAAACACACTTTGATCAAATACAAGTACAGAGTCTATCAATTTATTGCAATATGTATTAGGTTAACAAGCTGTAAACATTTAAATCATATGTCCAGTTAGATATACATTGGTATGACCTGTAGTGGGCAGCAGTACACATAGCAGGAACCAGAGTGGGGCACAGGGATCTGAAAATAGACATGGCAAAGGGTAAAGTCAGTGGCCAGAAACATAGGGTAAGAGGCTGTCTTGTACAATGTCCAACAGTTAACTGAAATGTAAAATAAACGTACAATGTCTTACCTGTGTGTCACTGGAAGTAATGCAGAATAATGCTGCTCCTGCTGTCAACATCTTCTTTGTCTGCCTCCTCTTCTTCACTGTCCACAGGCTCCACCGCTACCACAAGATCATCTCCAGGCTCATCCTCCTGCAGAAAAGCCACATGTGTACCATCAATGGCACCCATTATGTTGGGGATATGTCCCAGGGCATAAAAGTTAGCTTTCACTGTGGCCAAATCCTCCACCTGGGGGAACATGATGTAGCTGTGCATGTGTTTTAGCAGGGCTGAGAGCACTCTGGTCAACACGTCAGAGAACATTGGCTGAGACATCCCTGATGCCATGGCCACTGTTTTTTGGAAGGAACCACTTGCCAGGAAATGGACCACTGACAGGACTTGAACTAGAGGGGGATACCAGTGGGCTGCCGGATAGCTGACATCAGGTCTGGCTCCAATTGGGCACACAGTTCCTGGATTGTGGCCCGATCAAGTCTGTAGGTAATGATAATGTGTCTGTCCTCCATTGTTGCAAGGTCCACCAGGGGTCTGTACACCGGAGGATGCCGCCATCTCATATGCAGGCTCAGCGGTTGGAGCCTATGGAAGAGAACGGTGAGCAGAGGGTCACATTTCCACATCTATTACACTAATACTGTTTTTTTTAACTTTACAGAAACAAAATGTGAATACTATAATCAGTTGCCGTGCCAATGTCTGCTGTGATGCAGTTAGGTGCCATACCCTGTGGCCCCCTGAAATGGCGGATGCCTGACCTGTGAGGAGTGACAAGTGGAAATGAGGTAATTCTGCTGGCGTTGTGCGTCGTTGCGGTAGGCGGTCGATGACCGCCGCGCAACTTCACATTGGTTATCATTGGGCCCTATGAGTTCCAAGAGCCAATGGCGATGTGCGCCGGCGGTGACGGTACGCACCACCGCAGACATCACCGCCATTTTCTATCTAATCACTTGCTACCTGACCCTCAACAGGAGAGGACCTACACTGCAAGTGCTGCTGTGACCTGTGTCTGGAAGCGACGATGGCTCAGGTGTCTGGGAAAAAGGCCCCTGCCTTCAATGTGGAGGCGTTGGAGAAACTGGTGGATGGGGTCCTACCCCAGTACAAATTACTCTACGGTCCACTTGATAAACAGGTGAGTACACTGTGAGCATGATGCGTGGGCCATGAATGTATGGAGTGCTGTGGATGTAAGCCACATGTTGGGGGGTGCTGAGGCGTCCAGGCCAGAGTGCAGCATGTAAAGTGGTCATTGTATGTGCGTCAGGGGATGGGTGGGAACTGGTGACCAATGTGTCTGACGGTCCGGACAGGTGAATAATTCCCTTTTCTGCTGTCTTTTCCCTCCAGGTCAGCGCCCACCAGAAAAAGGGTATTTGGCATGCCATCGCCAAGGAGGTGCGGACCCTGGGGGTCTTTCACAGGTGGACCACCCACTGTTGCAAGAGATGGGAGGACCTGCGCCACTGGTCAAAGAAGATAGCGGAGTCCCAGCTGGGGCTTGCCTCCCAACGAGGAAGGGGTGCCCGTCGCACCATGACCCCCCTGATGTTCCGCATCCTGGCGGTGGCCTATCCGGAGTTGGATGGGCGCTTGAGAGTATCACAGCAGACACAAGAGGGGGAGTACAGATTCTGAAAGCTGACTTTGTGCGCGTTGGGAGGTACCTGGGTGGGGGATGTGGGCTGTGGGTGCCCCTAGGCCAGGGCGATCATGGCAGGGTAGGTCCCTTGTTGGGCAGGCTCTGGCGCACTCCTACCCAAATAGTGTAAGTCCTGTGGGTTTCTGGTGTGCAGATGCTGGCGTTAGGCATTGTACCCCACGGGCTGGTGACTGTCTTAGGAAATGGGTGGGCATGGCCCAGTGCATAGGGCTGCTCCCTGTGTGTTGTGTACGCCAAGGTAGTGTTGTAGCTGGCATTGACCAAGTGTATCCTCTGTCTCTTCCCCCCCTTTATGTTTTGTCACCCTGTCCTTATGTGCATTTGCATCATCTGGCGGAGAAGCAGAGGCACCGGCGACGGAGGGAGCTGCATCCCAAATGGGCCTGGAAGCCGAATCCACCGAGGCAGAGGGCACCAGTGGGACGGAGGGCGAGGGGAGCACAACGATGGGGACAGGAGGGGAGACCACAGGCAGCGACTCCTCCTCCGATGGAAGCTCCCTGGTGGTGGCAGACACCTCTGTGCCCACCCCAACAACAGGTACAGCCGCCACCCCCTCTACCAGCACCGCCCTCCCAGCAGCCCCTCAGCGTGTTTCCTGTGCCCGCTCACCCAGGAGGGTGGGCATTTCCTTCGCCCCAGGCACCTCAGGCCCTGCCCCAGTCAGCCCTGCTGCCCTCAGTGAGGAGGCTATTGACCTCCTGAGATCCCTCTCTGTTGGGCAGTCAACAATACTGAATGCCATCCAGGGTGTCGAGAGGCATTTGCAACAAACAAATGCATACCTGGAGGGCATTCACTCTGGCGTAGCGGCCCAACAGAGAGCGTTTCAGGCTCTGGCCTCAGCACTGATGGCAGCCCTTGTCCCTGTGTCTAGCCTCCCCCCTCCAACTTCCTCTACCCAATCCCAATCCCCTCAACCCGAGCCTATCCCAAGCACACCTTCAGACCAGCATTCACCCAAATCACCACACAAAAGTGGCTCAGGCAAACATAAGCACCACACTTCATCTCACAGGCAGTCACACAAGCACCATACCCATGCAAACACACCAACTTCTACTGCCTCCACCCTGTCCCCTCTTCGTCCACCTCCCTCCTTGTAGCATCTCCACTCACACCTGCATGCAGTACATCTTCAACTATTACCTCTATCACCAGCACGCCCATCACAACACACCCCTCATGAGGAGTCACCACCCCTATAACCACGCACATGTCCCCTGTGTCCTCTCCTAGTGTGTCTGTGACCCCTCCTCCCAAAGTACACAAACGCAAGCACCCACCCACCCAACAGCCATCCACCTCACACCAGCATCCAGCCAAAGCACCTTCACCCAAACTCAGCAGACAAACACCTCCTACAACCACTCCCTCTTCCTCCACTCCCAAACCCTCTCCATCTTCCCGTCCCAGTGTGTCTACAAAACGTTTCCTGGCAAACATGACCTGTTCCCTACCCCTCCAACCCCGTCCTCCCCCTCGGGCCAGGGTGTCCGGATCCCAGGCCAGCACCTCAGCCACCAAGTCGGCGTCCGCTGTGGTACCTGCAACTCCCAGAGAATCAAAGGGGGCACCCGTCAGGCCAGGCAGTGTGCCACCGACCCTGCAAAGGACCAAACCATTCCACCACCTGCCAAGGTGAAGAAGGGGCCAGCATGCAGCAAGGCCAAGGAGCATGACCCACCCAGCAAGGCCTCCTCCAAAACTCCAGCTACCAGAGCTGAGGTCCCAGCAGCAACCTCCAAGGTGAGGAAGGGGCAAAAAAGCCAAAGCAAGGCACTTCAGACCTTGGAGGCTCCAGGTGAGGGTCTGGTGCCCACTATCAGAACCGACAGCCCCGCCACCTGTATCGCGGCCATCACCACCACAAGCACCACCGCAAGCACCGCCACCTGCACCACCACCTGCCCCGCCGCTGCCACCACTACTGTCAGCAGCAGCATCCCCAGTGGGAAGCCGTCCGAGGCTGCAGGAGACGGGCTGGCGCCTCCCTCCACCACTGGCAGCACCAGCACCTGCACCACCGACAGCACCGCCAGAATCCCCGCTGCAAGCACAGCCGCAAGCACCGCCACCTGCACCGCTGACAGTAGGACTACTACTAGCACCAGCAGCCCCAGTGTGCATCTGTCCAAGGCTGCAAGAGATAGCCTGGAGACTCCCACCACCACTGGCAGCACACCCACCAGCACCGGCACTACCACCAGTTTGCAGCCTTAGTCGCCGCAGGATGGAGTCTGGCCCTGCCTCCATGGAGTATCATGCTACCTCATCCCTGCAAATCTCGTGCCTCAGACACCCAGGTGAGGGACTGTGAACTGCCACACCCCAAATGCTGCATCACTGGGCACAAAGCCCCCTCCAGGACCAGTGGAGAACTACATCCACTCACCCTATCCTTGGCAGGATGAAGCACACTGGGCACAAAGCCCCCTCCAGGACCAGTGGAGAACTACATCCACTCACCCTATCCTTGGCAGGATGAAGCACACTGGTCACAAAGCCCTTTCCAGAACCAGTGGAAGAAGGCATCCACTCACCCTATCCTTGGCAAGATGAAGCACACTGGGCACAAAGCCCCCTCCAGAACCAGTGGAGAAGCCATCCACTTCAGAGACTTGAGAGACTGTGGCTTTGCACTCCCCAGGACCAAGCAGTGGACAAACCACCCACTAGAGAGACTGTGGCCTTGCACTCCCCAGGACTAAGCAGTGGGCAAACCACCCACCTGAGAGACTGCAGCCTTGCACTTTCCAGGACCAAGCAGTGGGCAACCCACCCACTTGAGAGACTTGAGAGACTGTGGCTTTGCACTCCCCAGGACCTAGTAGTGAGCATGGAGCTTTCTCAAGGAGCAGTGGCATTATTCCATCTTCCGGCTGAGGTGCCCACCCTTCCCCTTCCCCTGAGGTGCCTTTGTGTTTTCAACCTGGTGCCCCTGCAGTGTTCTCTCTGTATTGATGCAGGAGTCAAGTGTGGGCTTGGCCCATGATTTTTGGCCCAGTGGGCCACATACATTTGCAAAGGACAGTGTACGGCCTTCTGTACATATTGTAAATATTTGTATATACTGTTTTTCTATTAATTACGTATATCTGCATATTTTAAAAATATCACTTATTTCACTCTATTCCTTTTGTCCTTGCATTCTTCCAGGGGGTAAAACGGTGTAAATGTACTGTTGTTGCATGTGTTTGTGTGTATGGTGTTGTGGGTGAGGGTGGGGGTGGGGGTGTTGCGTGTGTGTGTCACTCTGTTTTTCCTCCCCCGTCCCCTGTGTGCTAGGTGCAGTACTTCCCATGGTCGTGCCTTTGATATTGCTCGTGTATGAGGAGGTACACCAGCATCGGCAGGAACTGCAGCTCGGGATCCATGGCGTCCTAGTTCTTCCTTGAGTGTCGAGAGGTGAGTCGTTTCCCTTCAGAACACTGCTTCCGCTGTGTTTTTGATGGCGCTGGTACCGCCACGGAATGGCTGGCGGATTGTCGGGTTGTGATGTGGTGGGCGGTACATTGTCCTCCGCCTGTCTGTTGGCGGTGACCGCCGCGGTGTTTGTTGCTACCGCCATGGTGGTCGGAGTGTTAAAGTGGCTGTCTGTGTTGGCGGTTTCCACCGTGGTCATTATCCCATTTTTTTTACCGCCGGCCTGTTGGCGGTATTACCGCTGCTTTAACACCGACTACCAGGGTTGTAATGAAGGCCAAATTAACTAGGTTGTCCTGCACTGATTTACTTTAGGAAGGCCTTCATTTTTCAAGACATATTGCAGCAAAAGTGTAATAATATGATAAGACATCTTCAAAGTTCAAAAACTGTATTTCATTAACATGCAAAACCGCTTCACCTTAGTACATCAAATTATATCAGTGCATTGAGAATTTTTTTTAAAGTGATAGTTTTCAAACATGAATTGAGAAACATTGATTCCCCCCACCCTTCAAACAATGACAACAGTAAAATAAGAGGCAAGTCAGTTGTTATGGACACTCTTTGGGAGGCCCAGGTTCTTATAATGCAAGTGAAATAAAACAAATGCTTAGGATCACACAATTTGGTAAAGTGAGGAAGCTGTACTTAACCCCACTATTTGGGTTTCACATAGTGCCATTTAGACAGTAGATGTATATGCTTCCTCCTCACCCCACCTTATCACCACCACACATTATCCATCCCCCCAGAACACCAGAAACCCCTCCTGATCGCCACCTGCTAGCATTGCAGCTCTTGGTGACATATGTTGTGAGTACCCATGACCTAAGGTATATCCATGGTGTTTACTTACACCAGGGTGTACACAACTTTTCACGACAAGCAGGGGCATGCAGGCCTGTCAGCGAGACCGGATCCTCTGGGTTTGCGCCTGTTCCCAGTATGTCCACCTCTTGGCAGCTCTAAACTCTATTAGTCGTTATAGCACAGAGTTAAAGAATGGCCAAGCGGGGGATGGGGTTTAGGTTGGGAACAGCGGGGAAGGAGACCTGTGGAAGCAATAATTAAGAACACAATAGAACGGTCATTCACATTAATCTTCATGAACTTTGTTTTAACTCTTTATGCTCTAATAACATGAGAAATCAAGGACTTTTCAGTAACATGACCTTTTTATAATCATATACTCTGAACATTGAACTTTCTCAAGTTAATCCTTAGAATAGCAATTTCATCACAACAAGAGTCAATGAGTACATTCGTTCTCACAAAGAATTAACTGTTATAGGATTCTGGAATTATACTGTAGAATAGGCAAAATGACTAAACTTGTTTTGTCAAGAAAGATCACACTCTGTTTGATCTAAGTTTCAAGATTCAATTGCCCAGAAATGATTGCGCACCTTATTTCCAGAATGTGCCTCAAGACTCAAGTACCTGGAATGATTGCGCGCTCTGCCGATCTAAAATGCAAGGGTTAATTGTCAAGAATGAATGGTACTCACTGTTGTCGATTCAACCATCAAGATTCATATGCCTTGAAATGATCGCGCACTGTGACGACCCGAACTGCAAGGGTTAATTGCCAAGAATGAATCGCGCACACTGTTGCCGATTCAACCATCAAGATTCAAATGCCTTGAAATGATTGCGCACTCTGCCGATCCGAACTGCAAGGGTTAATTGCCAAGAATGAATCACGCTCACTGTTGCCGATTCAACCATCAAGATTTAAATGCCTCAAAATGATCGCGCACCATGCTGATCTGAACTGCAAGGGTTAAGTGCCAAAAGTAAATCGCACACGCGGTAAATCACAAAGTCAAAAACTCAAATGTTTCTATAAAAACGGAGTCAAGAAACTTCCCAGAATTCCGCCTTACCTCCCTGCTTGAAGATCAGCAAGATAATGAAGACAGGGCCAGGAAATGTCCAAGTAGGCCTCCGGAACAGGAGCCCTGGAAAACGCTGCTGCACTGCACCGGGACCTCTGAATAGTGAGCACGTGGAGCTGGGCTGGGTTCCTTAAATAGACCCAAGCCCCGCCCACCTGCCACACCCAGCCACACCCAGCCAGGCAGCAGGAAAGGCCTGGAAATGAACAATACATTGCAAACAGTATTAATGACATTTCAAGACAATGCAAAAAGTCAATATGCAACATCAGCACACAATTCATGAATTATTAAATTGCATAAGGTCTGTCACTTTGCACTATGTTGCCCATAGAGTGCGCACTGTCCTGGTGTTGACACAGGCCTATGGAGCTGCTGTGGCATGGGGACAGGACTGCCCAGCCAGTTCAGCAGTGGACTCAGATGTTATTATGAACGAATGGCACTCTGCATAAACACTTGGCTACAGATTCATTCAGGATTGGGGAACATCAGTGGCATCCGCAGTCAAACTATATGTATGAAATAGAATGCTGAAAATCTTTCATTGTTGCAGAATCTTCAGCTTCTTCCATCCAGAGGAAGCCATTTTGCACCTTCATCCGGGGTTTAGTGGCTTCTTGCCCCCCCCGGACACTTTCGTGACTCTTGGACTTGGTCCCCTTCCTTTACAGGGCCTCAGGTCCAGGAATCCATCTTCAGTGCTTTGCAGTCTGTTGTGGTCTTTGCAGAATCTCCTATCATGAGTTTTGTGTGTTTCTGGGAAAGTAGTATCACTTTACTCCTACTTTCCAGGGTCTTGGGGTGGGGTATCTTGGACACCCTTAGTGTCTTCTACACTAGGCCAGGGGTCCCTAAGTGGTTCACATTCTACTTTCTTAGCATATGGTTTGTGTTGCCCCTAGGCCTATCGCATCCTATTGTATTCTACCGTGTTTTACTTTTCTAACTGTTATTTTTTAGTAACTCTGGGTATTGTGTTTTCTATGACATGGTACCTATATGATATCATTGGTACAGTAGGGGCTTTGCATGTCTCCTAGTTCAGCCTAAGCTGCTCTGCTATAGCTACCTCTATCAGCCTAAGCTGCTAGAACACTACTAATCTACTAATAAGGGATAACTGGACCTGGCACAAGGTGTAAGTACCATCAGGTACCCACTATAAGCCTGGCCAGCCTCCTACATTGGTGGTGCAGCGGTGGGATAAGTACTTGTAACTGTTTTATAAGGTGCATCAATCAGGTATTCTCCGTCCAATGTTTTTCTTTTTTTTCCTTATCCTAGTACTATCACCAAGTCAATGGGTACTTAGGCACCTCATTCCTCCCAACACTGTGGCACCCTCCTAAATTGGAAAAAACACTGGTTGGTAGTTTAAGGCAGGATTATAATAGGTCAAAAGTGGTGCAGAGAGTTGGACAAGGGAGGCTCCACAGAAAAATCTAAATTCAGGTTGTGAAAGAAATCAGACACTCAGGAAAAACCTTAGAACTCTAACACATGTTTAGTGAACAATAGCAGGCAAGGGGAAGCAGCCTTAACAACGCTTTTGTTAACCACAACCTCCTTGTTTGGTGCCTTAACCACGCATGTGCTTAACCACGCACATGCATGGTTAAGGCACAGAAGATGGGAGTCGGCTGAGGAGGATGACGTGATCAGGTAAGTGGGGTGGGACTGGGGCTGTTTTAGGGGCAGGGGGTTTGGGGTATTTTTAGTTTTAAGGGGTGGGGGTTTGGGTGGTTTAGGTTTAAGGGTGGGGGAGGGAGGTCGGGGTATTTTTAGTTTTAAGGCATGGAGGGTTGGGGTGGTTTAGGTTTAGGGGTGGGGGGTCGGGGTGGTTTAAGTTTAGGGGTGGGTCACTGCGTTTATAGTTTTAGGGGTGGGGTGGATGTATTTTTAGTTTAAGGGGCGGGTGGGGGGGTCGGTGTATTCTCAGTTTTAGGGGTGGGGTGGGGGGTCTGGGTTATTTTTACTTTTTGGGGGTTGGGGTAGTTTAGGTTTTAGGGGCAGAGGTGGGAGGTTGGGGTGGTTTTAGGGGCGTGGTGGGGGTTGGGGTGGTTTTAGGTTTAAGAAGCGGGGTGGGGGTTGGGGTGGTTTTAGGGGCAGGGTGGGGGGGTCAGGGTAATTTTAGGGGTGGGGGGTTGGGGTGGTTTTAGTTTTCAGGGGCGGCGTGGGGGGTCAGGGTAATTTTAGGGGCAGGAGTGGTGGGTTGGGGTGGTTTTAGGGGTTGGGATGGGGGTGGTGGGGTCACGCTAATTTTTAGGGGTGAGGGGCAAGGGGTGCTGGAACCATGCATACCGTTCACTAATGCCTTTACCAGGAATGCTTTTACAATGAAAAATCGTTGTTCAGGCATTCGTGGTAAAGGCATTAGTAGTAACAACGCAGACGTTGTTCAGACTGCGTTGTTTAGGCATGCGTGGTTCCAGCATGCATTGTTGCAACATACATTCGCAGGCAAGCATCAAAAATACCTTGAGTGCAATTTTCCATTTCAATGGACCAACGCTCTGCCATCTGATTAATTGGAGCATGTAATGTTACATTTTATACAATTTTCCACAATTTTTATGCACTTTTTCGCAATGCCAAGAGTGGAGAACAAGACGTGATAAAACAGAAGCGCTAGATAGGCACTTTCAAGCAGCTGTCAGGCTGTTCTCCTGGGAAGAAAGTAGGAAAACTTTGAGGAAGAAATACAACAAGCTATGGTGAAAAGGCGGACCACTAATCCTTCAGCTCTCGCTTCTTTGTGCCAGCTACGGAACAAGGCTACCCTTACTTGAAAAATTAGATTAAGTGTGCAGTGAACAACACAGAATCCCCAGATGACAGTGCATTTAAAATATGTTTAAATGTGAAATAATGTAAAGATTTTGAGTGTGCTTTAAGCCGGTATAAAACGGTTGTTAATACAAACATGTAGCTAAACGAAAAATGACATCTGCATGGTCAAAGTATATATTTTAGGAAGAGTCAATGACTGACGAGGAATAGAAATTGACAAAGTTTATGTTTAAAGTAGAGAATAGATCATTGTCGCCCTATCTGTTTTAGGTAGGCTTTGTTGACTACAGATCGTACCGAGTCCATAAAGTACTAATCCGCAAAACACACCTCAATTAATACTTTTGAGGAGTGTTGACAGTCTCATTGGGTGAACACTTGAATGTAGATTTCTGTAAATTACTGCAAAAAATACTCCAGATATAATAGCTGTAGTGGTGGTTGCTTGAAAGTTATAGCCAAACAAGATAAAACCTTGGCGTGCACAGCGCCCATTTATTCAACTGTAGAGCATGTGCTTTTCACGTCAGTAACATAACACCTCAAGAGATATCTGGTATCCAAAATCCCAGTTTTAAAGATATGTAGTGTTAGGTAGAAAACCACAGGAACCTGACACCAAGGCATTCGGCTGGGCACAATTTAACAAGTACCAGGACAGTGTTTTTATTCTCTGCAGATGTGCCTCTCTTTAGGAATACTAAACTTGCTTGCACCCTATCATGTAGCTGAATACTGTTCCTTCTCCAAACCAAGCAATTCAAATGTTCTTTCCGGGCCTGTGGGTTTTCAAGATGCTCACTGACTATGAATATTTAGTTATTTTTGCTTATTTTTCCTTCAGTGTTTCCATCAGTCCCGTTTGTTTTACATTTTCATCTCCATAGCACCTACATTATGTAGATATTAACACACGTATGCTCAATGTTTGCTTTATGCTATTGCGTGACTAGATGGTTTTGCAAAAATTAGCAATTCATATGAATTACATCATAGCCCACATATGCATTCAAACGGATAAAGATTGCCATAATATAAATCAGATGTGTTTGTAGTTTATGGCAGGGACTGATTTGTTTGTTACATGTTTCCAGATTCACTCACGCACAGACCACCACAAGTAAATGTAAACATTACTAATGAAATAGAAATCCCCACCTCACTCGTGAATATCGCCCAGTCACAAATAAGCACACCCTGAAATAGACTATATCTATTGAAGAACAAAGTCAGAATTTCATACAGTTGCATCCCACGTGCACCCAAAAAACTATACAGACATATTCACAAAATCACCCTGCATCTATTAGCCTACTCAAAAAAATAACTGAAGTATACACACAGGCTCAAAAATCCGCTGAGCACCAACGGAAATAAATAGGCTCAGATTAAGAGTGCAACAAACACAAGGTGATGGATGGAATGCATGGATTATTCTCAACTACTGGCAGTCGCTCAGGCAGCATCCCAATCCATTATTTTCCATCCACCATGCCACCTCAATTTGGCCCCAGCCCTATGAAAATCAGTCTTGAGTCTGCTCTAATGGGCACAGTCCAGCCTTAACTGCCAAGCCAGGTCCTCTCTGAACAGAGGGCTTATCAGCGAGGTATGCATTGATTCCAGCAGCACAGTGAACACAGGACCCACATGTGGACATATCCGTCACACTTAGGGCATCAACTGCAACAACAACAACAAGGTGAAGGATGGAAGGCTTGAATTAATCTCAGCTACTGGCAATCACTCAGGCCACATCACAATCACACATTTTCCACCTACCAAGTCACTTCAGTTTGGACCCAGCCATATACAAATCAGTCTTGATTCTGTTTCAGTGGGAACAGTCCAGTCCGAACTGCCAAGTCAGGGTCTGCTTAGCAATCTAGGACAGGTTTCACCCTGATAAGGGCTCATCAGCCACGTAGAGCTTGATTCCGGTGGCACAGTGAGCACATCTGTGCAAACTGGGCAAACAAGTTGTGAAGACGTAAGATATGGAGAAGAAATTTGGGGCTATTTAGACGTGTCCACAGTTCAGAAAATCAAGACGTTTTTAAGATCATTACCATCCCTGAGACTTTGGTACACCACTAGTAGCCCTCTATTTCGAATTGGGCATTAACCCAATCACAGATATTAATGCTCTTGCCCCTATATTCCACTGGGTTTCCTGCATAAAAGATGTAATACAGGTGTATATATTTGGAATCAACAAGAGAGGCAGATGACTACCATGGACTGCCTAGAATGCCTTGGTGGGATCATGGTCGAACCACCTTGAAAATGTTTTAACTTGAAGGCATCTATGAGAAACCAACTGTGATTAATGGTGAGACAACCAAAAAGATAAAGGAGGCCTACTGGCAGTATCAATCCCAAAATGCCTATAACACTAGTAAGAGTGGAACCTTGTTACACAAATACTTAAAATATAAAGCTATTCTTGGGTTCTACCCCTATTTAGATGACATTTACCCTGAAGCATGGGGCTCATTATGCGGTATGTTCCATGTGGGGATCCATCCATTAAAAGCATGGAGCAAGGCTGTGGGCAATGATGATGAGCTTTGTGATTGTTCTAATGAGGGAAAAGAAATCATCACACATTTTACGTTAAATTGCACAAGAGCAATGGGTCCTCGTAGGAAGTGGCTACTCCCCTATTCAGTGCCTACAATGTTCTGAATGGGTTAGATGCCCTAGATTTGTGCTTTAGGATGGATCACCCAGTCAGCTATGAAGTTGTTTCCATGTAAATGTGGAGTGTCTGGATTCCAATTGGGAAGCTAAATAGCAAAGAGAAATCAGGCCGAATTTAGCACATCTCTATTTTAGCTGAGTGTGCAGTAATAGTGTATTTTAAGGTTTGGAGTTATTACTGTTAGACCTGACATCCTTGGAGTGTTTTTCACCCAACTTTTTGCTTTCCAGCCTACTGGTTAGCTGTTCCTGGTTCAGCTGGCTTTAAGACTTTACCACTGCCAACAATAAAAGGGTGCTTGTGGTCTCTCTTTTAAGCATGGTGAAATTGGCTTACATACAAGTAACATATTTGTTTTCTTTCTAAGTCCCTAGTACAGTAGTACTCCAGGTACCCAAGGCCTGTAAATCAAATGCTACTAGTGAGCCTGCAGCACTGATTGTACCACCCATTTAAGTTTCCCTTTAAACATGTCTCAAGACTGCCATTTGAGCCTGTGTGTAAAGTTTTCAAACTACCATGTGGACCCGGCAACAAAAACTTTTGCCAAACCTAAACCGTTTCTTTTTAATACATTTACGTCACCCCTAGGGTACGCTCTGGACAGCCCAGAGGGCAGGGTGCTGTGCATTTAAAAAGTTGAACGTGTACTTTTAAGTTTTACTTGTCGTAGTGAAAAACTCATACATTCCTTTTACACTACATGCAAGGCCTACCTCTCCCATAGGATAGCAACAACTTTCAAATGGGAGCAGGTAGGCAGCTCACATTTACTGTCTAAAGATTATAATTAAACACTCTTTTTAATGGTAAAGTCAAATTTCTATTCACAATTCTGAAAATGCCACTTTTAGAAAGTTGGTATTTTCTTGTCCTAACCATTTGGTGCCTGCAGCCTGACCCTGGATCACATGACTAGCTATATATGGCAGTTGGTCTATGTGATTTGCTCCCAGAGAGTGAGACAAAGGGAAGGCAAGTGTTTTTCAAGATGGGCCACTCTGAGTTGATTAGAGGGAGGAGCTGTCACCTACCACACTTGCACAACACAAGGGATCAGCCTGAGCATTTTCACAAAGGGCTTGACACTGGTCTTTTGTGACACCTGATAATCTGGGGACAGGGTGGGAAAGAACTGGGTGGCCTGGCAACTCATGGGGTGGAAACATCTAGAAGCTTCCCCTGCTTCAAGGTGGGGACCATGTTTAAATATTGGACTTTTAGACCCACCTGCTCAGTACACATCTGGACCTTTGGGGACGCTCAGAAGAAGTACTGCTATGCTGCTCTGCATGAAGGATTGCCACTCTGCTGCCCCACTGCCTACTACCTTAGTGAACTACTGGACCTGCTTCTCGAACCCAGGACCACCAGAGTTGGCTGGCCTCCTATTCAAGGCCTCAGAGGTAGAAGGCTCCAACCACTTTGAGTTCAGCATCTGGACTCTGCCTGCTGTGAGTTATACCCTCCCAAGTGCTGTCACCCAAATTTTGGACCCTTAAATGTGGGCCTGAAGGTGCTCTGCCAGCTCAACTGTGATCCCAGCAGAACTGACGCATCTGAGCCGCAGCACAACACATCGCTGATGAGAAACTCCGGATCAGACCCACTACGCAACGCATTGCCTCACCAGACTCAACATCGGGACCTCTGCATCATTTGTCTCCTGTGCCGGACTCTCTGTCATGACCCAGAGTGTCCCAGGAACAGCTGGTGCATGATACATCCTTGACACAGGCCTCCACATTGCAAACTTCACAGCTTCTTTGGAACGAGCGGAGCCTTGCCGCATCTTGATGCAGCACTTCACATTGCGAGCTTCTCGTCAATGACATCCTGTACAACAAAGCAGGACCTCTCATCAAGGCTTCACAGCTCTTAGGAATCTCTGCTACATGATGCACCCTCGAGGTGGGACTCCACATCACTTCAAAAGCAGAATTTAAAGTACTCCTGTTCAGCAGGCCTCACTGGATACTTGTAGCTGTCCCATGCTCTTTTGCAGTCGGCCTGAACTTGTGTCTTTGTCCAAGTTTGGTGCAACCAGAGAGACATAGTTGGTGCTTTGTGCTTTTTGATGCCATATTCACTGAGATCTTTAACATTGCATATCATTGTTGTTATGGTCTTAAAATATTTATTAAATGCTACATTAGTTTGCTAAATTTGGCCTTTTTGTTGTTTTTCACTTTACTGCTGTATTAATTGCTACATAAATAATTTACATATTACCTCTAAATGAAGGCTGATTGCTCTGTGCCAAGCTACCAAATGGTTGCACAAAGGTTAATTTAAGGTTTGTTTGTGACTTCACCCTGACAAGGATTGTGGTTGCTGCTTGAGTAGGGTTTCACCCACCTCAAACAGAAAACCAATGTCTTCCATTGGTGTTCAGCAGTGAAGATTTGGACTTGTGTTTGTGCAGTACCATACAGTGGTTTTATATTACACTACCATCCCATATAAATAATTTGAGGTCATATTGAGTTTTTTATATTGTCCTTGATTGACTCTTTTGCTTTTTACAAATCTAATTTAATCACTACTACCTGACAGTCTGTGATCTTACCTGCAGCAATGGAATTCAAGTTGGTCAACTTGGAAAATTACACTGTGATTGAGCTTAAACACTTCTGCAAGGAGAAGGAACTTCCACCAAGAAGGGTACCAAAAAGCTGAAGCTGCAGAAAGCTCAGAGGGCCTGGTGGGAGGTTCACCAGTCACTAACAGCCACAGAGGAGCAGAATGATGAGGATTATATGGATGAGCTGGATTAGGACCTGGAAAGCAGTCCTGAAACACAGCCTTCACTGGTGGAGGATGACCCTTCTCCTGAGTTGGAAATCTCTGCCAGAGCAAAAGGCAGTGTCTTCTAACACAGCCTTTCCACAGAGGAGCTGGTACAGGAAGGCAGAGTGGGTATTCATGTTGCAGATGGCCAACCCAAAATGGAGGAAAGGAAATTGGCAATGGAGGAGAAAAAGTTGCTCAGGAAAAGAGCCCCAGAGAGCTGGACCTTAAAGCTAGACAAGCAGAGTCCAGCAGCAATGCTCGCAGTATACACTCAGTGTCTGAAGGAGACAAGAAGGTCAGCATACCTAAAGATCTGTGTTAAGTTTTAAGTTGTAAGCTCATGCTTACAATGCACATGGTATTCCAATGGCCAGTTCAGAGCACAGTAGTTGTCTGCTGGACTCCGAAACAGGCTGGCAGAAAAGTCATGTGCTGT
Source organism: Pleurodeles waltl (assembly GCF_031143425.1). Classification (NCBI taxonomy): domain Eukaryota; kingdom Metazoa; phylum Chordata; class Amphibia; order Caudata; family Salamandridae; genus Pleurodeles; species Pleurodeles waltl. Next base: position 731,946,125 of record NC_090443.1, read on the forward strand.
CTTCTTACTAATGGAAAATAAAGCCTACAGCTCCTTTACTGCTTGTGTTGGTGGTTATTCAGAACACATTTAGTAGTGATGACTTTCAGAGACGATTCGCACGCATATGTAGTAGACACGGTTGATGGAATAACCGTGTCTAACAAAGCTATTTCCATGCAAGAATGGGAGGATTGTGTGAAAAAAGATTATGGATTAAGTCAATTGAAAGAATTCTTCATCAAAGGTTGGCCTCAAGAAAGATGTGTCAAAGAGGACATGAAAGCCTTCCACAAAGTAAAAGATGAATTACCGGTGGAGGATAACTTGTTACTGTGAAGCAATATGCTTATTCCCCCAAGCAGTCTCAAGAATCGTTTGGTAGGTTTTGCATACCAAGGCCATGTGGGCATGACCGGTACAAAGAAAATAATTCATCCTTTATATTGGTGGGCTGGGATGGACAGTGAGATTAATATGTAGGGGGGTGAATGCCCTGATTGCAGCCATGCTGATAAAGCCTGGAGAGTTTACAAGCCACCCTTGTGTCCCATTGAGTTCCCTAAAGGCCCATGGAAAAAAATAGGCATGGACTTTGTGGGACCCATGATTGATCTGCAATTGAATATGAGATATGCTTTGGTAGTGGTTGATTAGCGCTCTGAGTGGGTAGAGTGCAACTTTTTGAGGAAACCCAATACTGAAGCAGTCATTGGTTTTCTCACAACATTGTTCAACAGGGAAGGATATCCACAAGTAATTGTCACAGACAATGGGATGCAATTCAAATCAGGTGTTATGCAAACATTTCTCAATTTACAAGGTATTAGGCATTTACAGTAGCTCTTTACAGTCCACAAGGAAATTGTATGGTTGAAAGAATAAACAGGATGTTGAAAGAGAGTATCCAGGTGGTATTTGAATCAAGGAAGGATGCTTTTAAAAGTATGTGAGACAGGTTGTGGAGTTGTCATAACACCCTAAGTCAACTACAGGAGTACCTCTGTTTATGTTATTGGGGCAGGCATTCCTCTTGGGACTTGTCCCCCAAGTGGGTATTAGATAAAACAGAAACTACAAGGCGGATACCTGGTCCTGAGGAGATAAGGAACAGAGTATTGGAGCAGCAAAGCAAAAGGAAGTCCAGATTTGATGCCTTAAACAGAATTAAGGAAGTTTCATTTGGTGTTGGCAATGTAGTAAAGATAAGGGGACCTCTTGAGAAAAGGAAGAGTGGTTCCAAATTCTTCCCAGCCACAAGAGTAGTCAAGGTATCTAATCATGCCATTATGGTTGAAAATGGCAGATGGTAAAGCAAAATAATTTTGACGTTGGTCAAGAGGGGAGGAGAAAAAGAGCATCAGGGTGACCTTTTGCCCGAGGTAGCTCAGCAGTCTGGTCCCAGTTGTTGGTTGTGGAAAGAGTAAATGAGTGGTGAGGAAAATTGCGCACAGAGGAAGGAAATTTCAGATGTTACTAGTACTAGTGGAGAAGGGCGGGAAGTAGCCGGTGACGGCTTGGACAAGGATACCTGTGCCAATTCAGTAGCTGGTGGTTCTGGGGGGGCACCCATTAGGTACTCTGGAACTGACACCATGGTCACTGAACTTCCCATTGGGGGGCAAAAGGACAGTCTACAAGAGGAATTCTGTATTGCCTAAACATTTGGAAGATTATGGGGGTCATTATGAGTTTGGCAGATGGAAAAGACCGTCCGCCAAACTCCCGAAGTCAGGTTGCTGCCAGTGCGGCCGCCTTCCCTCGGGCCCCATTACGAGTTCCCCATGAGGTCCGCGGGCAGAAACAGGTTTTCTGCCGGCAGGCCAAGTGAGGAACAGATTACAACATTGGCACCCTGGCTCATGATTGAGCCGGTGGCAATGCTGCAGTGCATAAGGTGCAGCTGCACCCATCATGCAACAATGCAACGTGGCTGGCCATAGGGGCCCCTGCACTGCCCCTGCAAGTGCACCACATCTCCGCCAGCCTTTACATGGCGGTGCTACCGCCATGTAAAAGCTGGCAGAAAGGGGTGTCATAATCCTCTGGGTGGTGCTTCTTGCAGCGCTGCCCTGGCAGATTAGCACTGCCAGCACCGCCAGCAGTGCCAGTCCCTCCTGTGGAAGTAAGATGGCAGTGCTGGTGGCCCGTCCGTGGCGCAACTGCCACTGTCGTAATGTGGCGGTCAGACTGCTGACAAAGCGGTCTGACCACCGTTTTGGCAGTCGTCAGACCGCGACGGTCGTAATGGCCTCCTATGTGTTAAATTAATGTCACTTCATTTATGATAAAGAGATGTGTTCAGTACTATGTTTTTATTTTATACTGTTTCAGTTTGCTTTTATTATACATGTTCTTTTTAGATGGGTTAATGTTTTGCTTGTTATACCTTTTTATCTTATTGATGTTTTTGTTGCTTTGAAGGGGGAATGATGTTGTGTTTTAAGTTGTAAGCTCGTGCTTAGAATGCACATGGCATTCTGATGGCCCGTTTGGAACATGGTAGTTGTCTGCTGGACTCCAAGACAGACTGATGGGAAGTTTGTGTGCTGTCTTCTTACTAATGGAAAATAAAGCCTACATCTCATCTACTGCTCATGTTGGTGGTTATCCATAACAATCTGGTTCCCAATTATGTGGTGGGACATGACAGAGATAAATGGGATTCTGCACAAAAGGTGACCCTGAGGGTGCACAAGATCAGGTGTGCATGGGGCGTGGGGGTAGGAGGCTTTTGGAAAGAAATGCCTCCTGTGGAAATAAACACACTCCTTATACTAGACCAAATCAGGAACACCCACATGAAAGCCATGCTATTCACTAAATTTGAGCTGACCCCAGAAATGTACCCCCAAAGGTTCAAGGACAGCCACAATCTTCCAAATCAATCTTGGGTAGATTTAGTGGACTACTCCAGCAAGGCACTGAATGGCTGGGTGAGGGGCAGCAAAGTTGATGATTTTACTAGGTTGTTTAATCTCATACTAAGAGAGCACAGGCTCAGTACACGCTTTACCGTGCTGCACCAGCACCTAGTGGACAGGAAGCTGACTGAACCCAGGAAGATGGCTGAGGAGGCAGACCTCTGGGTCAGTATCAGATCATCCAATAAGGTACCTGGGAGTAACATAAAGAAGGGTGATTCAGCCCCCCCCTTAGCAGAGTGAGAGGTGGGGTAAAGATGACCCAGAAAAGTCCCAGAGTAAAGAGGGGTAAGGGTTCCCAAGACCCTTCAGAGGAACTGGGGGTGGTTCTGGTTGGCGGTGGCCTAGGCACCCATTTCTAATCCTTCTGCTTTGAGTGCTCCCAGTTAGAACACAAGCAAGGGGACTCTGTCCTAAGAAGTGACCCACTGGTGGAACCTTTATCGGGGTCCCCAGGGGCAGGTCATTGCCATGCCATGACCTCCCTTAGCTGGAAGACAGACTCCGAGATTGAGCCTGGGATCCCTGAGGATGACAGTCATCACTTCCACACTGAGTAGGATCCCTGTCACTGCTCTGAGGAACACAGGGCTACCCAGACCATGATAATGGAAAGGCTAGTTTCACCAGAACACTACACCAGCCAAGTATGTATGGACAGTGCCATGGGCAGGACATTTTCTGCCCTATGGCCCTGGTATAGCTGGAGTGGGTTGGGGAGGTGATCCAGAGAAGGGTCATAGCTAGTCCCTGCATGCCAATAAACTCTAATAGATTGCATTTTGGGGAATGAGTTGCCTTAGGGGTAGGAGAACTGAGAGGGGTGAAGGGTACAGGAGCCCAGATAGAAGGGAAGTGTGAGGGAGGACTCACTCCTATCCTCCCTTCAGCCTCAGACCCTGGGCTGAATGGTCATTCTCCGGATTGAACTGATGGGAGTTAGAGGTCTACCCAATGTAGGCTGGAAGAGAGGTCTACCCAATGTCTCCACTTGGAGCTTCCTCTTGGCAGTAGATCATATGGGGCCTAGCTCTTGACACTGACAGCTGTCAGAAGCCTCTGTTGGTTGCTGTCCTTATGGACGAAATTTTACTTGGGGGGGGTACAGACGTCTGAACCAAGCAGTGGAATGAGCCACATCACTTAAGATGGCACTATTTGCCTACTGCAGGGCATCTGGGAGCAAGTTCAGGTAAGGTGATTCACTGATGGGGTGCGCCTGATGCAGAGAAGGGTTCCTCATGGGTCAGTTTGATGGGTCAGGAGAGCAAAAACAGAGGGCTCCATCAAGGTATTGATTAGTCTACCATGGATGTTGGCTGTAGGGGGTTGTGTTGGACTTGGCCCTTTTTGCAGGGTCACCTCCAGACTTTTTGCCTTCACTCCTGCTATTTTTGCTGAATTTGTATTTGTTGGCCTTAGGACTATATGCACTTTGCCACTGCTAAGCAGTGCTAAAGTCAATATGCTCACTCTTTAAAACATGGTAACATTGGCTTATACCCATTTGGCATATTAATTTACTTGTACGTCCCTGGTAAAGTGATACCGTGTGTGCCCAAGACCTGTAAATTTAATGCTACTTTTGGGCCTGCAGCACTGATAGTGCCATCCACTAAGGTAGCGCTTTCAAACATGTCTCAGGCCTATCATTACAGCCTGTGATGTTGTTTTAAAATGCCATTTCGACCTGGCAAAATAAACCTCTTCATGAATAGCTGATGCACAGAGGTAGGCCATATTCAAAGCCCACTACTATGTTGGCCCTGCGGCTTCAAATGTGATCAGTCTATTATGTCTCCTCTATAAACAAGTCCCTCTTCAAAACAAGACAATAGTTTTTTCACTATTACAAATTATTGTAGAAATAATAATCTCAGTTTCCGTGATACATGTACAAATGTTGCTCCACACTTGCAAAAAGGAGGTAACAGAATATATCTTTGAGACAATCTTCTTGAGGAAAAGATTGACCACATGACCCATTGCATTTTGGGTACAAAACTCTTTGTCAGAGCAGATACGGGTTCTGGTATAACAAAGGGGCATGGGGGCTCTGGCATCAGTAGCAAAGAATATTCAGTCGTAACGGAACGAAAAAAAGGTAAGAGTTTTTTCACCTTCATAACAGAAGGAAAGGTAAAATATTCTGTTCTCCAGAGACACTAGAGAAGTCTAATTTGAAGAATTTAATAGGGCCATGATGTCCAATATAAAGCTGAGGGAGAAGTGGGGGAAGAGATGCACAGCACAAAGATGGAAACAATTGGCATGACAAAGGTAGCATCAAAGTGAAAAAAATCGTAGCTGTCTCAAGCTCCTACCATTTAATAAAAAGGGCAGTGGCAGTTCTTCGTAACCGCAGGAGGAGCATCGCCCCACCTGCAGACAGCGCCACAGGTAAACACACACCATAATAAAACGGTGGTTACCATTTTATTATTCTGTGTGCTGCACTACCGGCCCATGCTGCTGCTACAGCACGTCTGTGAGGTTGGGGTGGGGCTGGAATAGCAGCATGGTGACTGCTGCAAGTGTGCATGTCAGATAGGCCGTCTGACTACAGCCGGCCTATCCGACATGTACACTGTAAAGCTAGCAATCCCAGGGCTGTGAAACAGCTGGGGTATTGCTGGCACAGGCCCCCAGCCTCAAAATGAGCACTAGGTAGCCTGCTACTGCCAGTCATGGAGCTGTGTTGCATGCTACAAACAGCATAAGAGCAGTTGCAGGATTGTCTGTTGGCCTGACAGGAAGTTGTGAACCAACTTCCTGTTTGTCACCGGAACTATGAGGAGGAGAGCCGCGCAGCCAGCATGGGTGAGTCTTTTCAGCAACCTGCCCCATAGTTTTTATAGAGTACTAGTCGCAACTGGAAAAGGGTCTGAATTCTCCTAACAAGAAGTAAAGGTTTCAGGTGTATATTACAACTCAGGACCCAGATATACTTTTACAGCAGAAAAGACATAGGCTGAAAAGACATTAATGCCCTCATTATGACATTGGCGATAAATCCCACTTACCGCCATGCTGACTGCTGCAAACATACCGCCGCCGCAGGGGATATCCGTTCACCATATTATGCCACACACACACCAATCCATCACTATACAGCCACAGACACAAGTCCGCCACACCAAAGGTCAGTGATAAACTGTCAGTATCAAAACCCACACCGTTACACCAACAGAACTACGCCCATCACATAATGACCCATGAACCACCACAGCGAACATTCAATGGCGGTAAACCTTTGGCAGTACATACCGGTGCGCTCAAAATACACACACACATACAAATCAACACTACATTTGTCAATTTAAATAACACACACCTGGCATCCATACACACACCACACCCACACCACTATAAAACACATGCCCACATTACCCACAACCCCTTACGAATACAAACCATTGGCACGAGACAGACACCATGACTACGGACAAAACCAGAGCCACACACCACCTACACCTATACACCACCCACGCACCCCACATCACACACCCCAACACATCACCCTACACACCCTCACCTACACAACTCACATATGGCACCACAAAGACACCCCAGATTCTCAGAGGAGGAGCTAAGGGTCATGGTGGAGGAAATCATTAGGGCTGAGCCCCACCTATTTGGAGCACAGGTGCAGCAGATATCCATTGCTAGGAAGATGGAACTAGAGCGGAGGATCGTGGACAGGGTCAACGCCTTGGGGTAGCACCCCAGAACAAGGGACGACATCAGGAAGAGTTGGAACGACCTATGGGGGAAGGTGCATTCCATTGCAGCAAGACACCAACTCGCTGTACAGAGGACTGGCGGTGGACCCCCTCCTCCTCCCCCACAACTAACAACATGGGAGAAGCAAGTCTTGGCAGTCATGCATCCTGAGGGCCTGGCCGGAGTAGCAGGAGGACTGGACTCTGGTAAGTCAACTCTGTATTATTTTAATCCCCCTACATGCATGCCATCACATACCCCTACCCTTACCCTCACTCCCATCACTCCACAACCTTCCACACACCCCACCATCACATATCGCTCATCCCAATGCCAAGCCCTGCATGCCATACCAATGCATGGACACCACTCACAGACCTGCATGGACACCTATCACTAAAACATGCACACTAGAGAGAACTATTCATCCCACCATACACCAACGTACACAAGTGAAAGCTGCTAGGGCAAATACAACCAAAGAGGGCAATTCACTGATGCACAATATGTCACATACAGAAACAATAACACTGCATTTACATCCCCACAGGTACCCCAGCCAATGTCAGCTACGAAAAGGTGCCAGCACTTTCCAGTCCCCAAACAGAAGAGGCCCACAGTGATGACAGAAACTCTGGTCGCCTGAATCTGGATGATCATCCTGGCCCATCAGGACCTCTGGACAGCTGGTTACCCAGGCCCAGTCACACACCACCACAGAGCCTCCCCCATCTGGAAACACCACCACAGCACCCCCCCTCCCCAGCGTACTCATACCTCTGTCGCCAGGACACGTCAATCAGCAGTGTGTCCACCACTACATGGACCCCAGGGCATACCTCATACCCAAGACAATCAGGGACCTGGGGTCAGTGGCAGTGGGCACACGGTTCGGGGGACAGAGGCACAGGACAACAGGGAAACTGGGATGAGTGCTGTGCGCCAAGGGGAGGACAGGCCCAGGCAGCCAACTCTCCAGAAAGCACTTGCAGAGATCCCGGGAGCCTACCAACATTCCCAAGATACGCTGGGCCAGATCCTGGACAACGTGCAGGAGAACAGGCGGCTGCAGGAGGGACAGTACCAGGGGATCAGGGAGGACTTGCAGACCATCAAAACCACCCTGGTCTCCATAGCAGGGGTGCTGGCAGACATGGCCAACATTATGAGGGAGGCAGTCTCACAACAGCCGGCCCCTGCCACGCTCAGACATCTGAACTGCCTTCCACCTCCGCTCCCGCTAGTGGACAGAAGGCCCCGCCACAGGAACAACAGGCCACCAGCACCCCTCCCCCTGCAGAAGGTGAACCATCCTTCAAAAGTTCCCTGCGATCCAGGCAGAAGACAGAGACACTTGCCAAGACCACCGCCAGGAAATTAGACTGTCCTGATTGTCATCCTTCTGTCCCACTCGGTCACCCTGTCCACCTTGAACTGCCATTGCTCCCCTTCCTATGTCCCCTTGGACAATGCACCTGTCCACCAAACTGGAACAATACCCTGGACTTTCCTCCATCATCATCCCATCCCAATGCACTTGCCCCTCTTCTTCTTAGCACTTCAATAAACACCCTTTGAAAAAAGTATGGATATGTCAAATGTTTTAAGTATGTATTCATTTAACCAGGTTCAAACATTGCAGTTCAACTGTACAGTAATGTCCACATAGGAAAGGCCTGTAGTTGGTTGCAGTGATCATACCAGGAGAGATAGCGGGGCACCAACATCTGCAAAATGAGTTTCCAAAGGGCACAGTGAGTGGGCATAAAAGTGGGAAATAACAGCATGCCAGTGACAAAGATAACACAAAAAATGACAATGAAATGTGAAGTACCACGGTCTTACCTGTGTTTCATTGGAAATATTGTCAAATCACTGCAGTTCTGTTGTCCTCATCCTCTGCCTCCTCATCCTCACTGTCTACAGGGTCCACTGCTGCCACAGAGTGATCTCCAGCCTCCTCCTCCTGCAGAAAAGGCACATGTCATCTCAAGGCAAGGTTGTGCAACATGCAGCATGCCATTTATCTGGCAGACCTTCTTGGGTGAGTAGCACAGGGGTCCCCTAGTTAGGTGGAGGCACCTGAACCTAGCCTTCAGGAGGCAAAATGTACGTTCGATAATCTTTGTTCTCCCATGTGCCTCATTGTAACGTTCTTCTGCCCTTGTCCTGGGATTCCTCACAGGGGTCAGTAGCCTTGATAGGTTTGGGTAACCAGGGTCACCTGCAAATATCGAGGGACAACATTTAGGCACACACTATCCTATATGTCCCATACAATACCCATAAACCAACATCTACTGGGTGGGAACCAGGGCTCATCTACTAGCCACACCCGGTGCCTTTGTAGTTGGGCCATCACATTTGGGATGCTGCTATTCCTCTGAATAAAGGCATCATGCACTGACCCAGGATACTTAGCAATGACATGGAGATGTAGTGGTCCGCCAAGCACACCCTCTGGACATTCATGGAGTGAAAACTCTTTCGATTTCTGAACACCTGTTCATTTTGCCAGGGGGATGGGCAAATGCAATATGTTCCATCAATTGCCCCAATGGTGTTGGGGATATGTCCCATTGCTGGGAAGTCAGCCTTCACTGTGGCCAAATCCTCCACCTGGGGGAAAACAATGTAGCTGCACATGTGTTTAATCAGGGCAGACAACACTTTTGTCAGCACTATTGAGAACATTAGCTGTGACATTCCTGCTGCCAAGCCCACTGTCACTTGGAAAGAACTAGTTGCCAAGAAATGGAGCACAGATAGGACTTGCACAAGAGGGGGGATCCCAGTGGGGTGACGGATAGCAGATATCAGGTCAGGCTCCAGTTGGACACACAGCTCTGTGATTGTGGCCCTGTTAAGTCTGTAGATGAGGATATTGTGTCTGTCCTCCATTGTTGCCAAGTCTACCAGGGGTCTGTACACGGGGGTATGTCTCCATCTCCTATTCATCAGCAGCGGTTGCAGTCTAAGGGACAAAAGAGTGAGGAGCTGGTCACCAACTGAATATCATTGCCACAACAGTACAATGCATGATGTTAATTTGTAATGCATAAATGGCATTTGTCCTGTATATCCTATTTTGAACTGTGACGCAGTTATTTTCCAGGGCCTGCCCCCCCCCCCCCTGAAATGGGGTCTGCCTGTCCTGTGTGGAGGGACAGGTGGAAGTAGGTAATTCCGCTGACGTTGTGCGCCATTGCAGGAGGCGGTCAGGAACCGCTGTGCAACTTCTCATTGGTTAATATTGGGCCCTATGGGGTACAGTGGCCAATGGTGATGTACGCCGGCGGTGACGGTATGCACCGCCGTGGATGTGACTGCCATTTTCTATCTGATCACTCACTTGCTACCTGACCTTTGACAAGAGAGGACCTACACTACATGTGCTGCTGTGACCTGTGTATGGAACCTACCATGACTCGTGCGACTGGGGAAAGGGCCCCTGCCTTCACCTCGGGTGAGTTGGAGCGACTGGTGGATGGGGTCCTACCCCAGTACGGACTGCTGTCTGGGCCTCTAGACCAACAGGTGAGTACACTGTGAGCACGATGCATGTGCCATGAATGCATGGAATGGTGGGCATGAAGGCCTAGTGTAGGGAGGTGGGTGGATGTCCCCTGGGCAGGGTGCAGCTTGTGTGCAAATGGCGATGTGAAGGAGTATGGTGGGCCATAAGGGTAAGAGGCAGGACGGTTTGACTGATATAATTACCTGTTGTATTTCTCTACAGGTCAGCGCCCATCGAAGGAAGGGATTACGGCGTGCCATCTCCAAGGTCGTGCGGACCATGGGGGTCTACGGTAGGCAGAGCACCCACTGCTGGAAATGGTGTGAGGAACTGAGACGCTGGAGACGGAAGACCACGGAGGCCCAGTTAGGGATGGCCTCCAAACAAGGAAGGGGTGCCCATCGAACCCTGACCCCTCTGATGGCCTGCATACTGGGGGTGGCCTATCCGGAGCTGGATGGACGCTTGAGGGCATCACAGCAGCCACAAGTACAGTGCCCATCATCACAACTTACGCATGGTAGGGGGGTAACAGGGTGGGGGATGTGTGTCAGTGGGTGCCCCTAAGCCAGGCCTGACATTGTAGAGTAGGTCCCATGGCGAGCACGGTTCTGAAGTGATAATCCTGCTACCTAGCTTCTAGGCATTCACAACTGGTCAGGAATGTGTGGTTCCCAGGTGGTTCGCAGGTGTGCTGCATTTGGCGGTATGTGCCCCTCCCCATGCCTTGGTGGCAAGCATTATAAATGGTAGTGCATTGCATAGTGCGTAGGGCTGTTCCCTGTGTGTGAGTGTGGTGTGTACGCCAATGGTGGTGTTGGTGCAGCCATTGACCAAGTGTATCCTTTGTCTCTTCCCCCCTTTTTGTTTTGTCACCCTGTCCTTATGTGCATTAGCATCATCTGGCGGAGGAGGAGAGGCACTGGCAACGGAGGGAGCTGCATCCCACAGGACCCAGGAGGCAGACTCCATTGACTGTGAGGGCACCAGTGGGACAGAGGGCGAGGGGAGCACCACGGCGGAGACTAGAGGGGACACTTCAGACACAGATACCTCCTCCGATGGAAGCTCCGTGGTGGTGGCAGACACTTCTGTGACCACCCCAGCTACATGTACAGTCGCCACCCCCGTACCAGCACCGCCCTTTCAGCAGCCCCTCAGCGATTTGCCCATGCCCACTCACCCAGGAGGGTGGGCATCTTCTTCACCCCAGGCACCTCAGGCCCTTCCCCAGTGAGCCCTGCTGCCCTGCGTGAGGAGGCTATTGACCGCCTGAGATCGAAAATTTGGCGGTAGTTACCGCCAGCCTGTTGACGGTGTTACCGCCACTTTAGCACCGACTGCCAGGGTTGTAATGAGGGCCTAATTCTCTCCAAGATGCCATACAATTTTGGGCCTTTGCTTCTAAAGTGTGGCCATCCTCTGCAAACACCATCCATGGGGAGAAGACCCGAAAGTAAAGAGAGACCTAGACTGTAGACTGTGCCCATAGAACAAGATTAACTTGTGGCAAAGGCGCACTTCTAAGTGAAAGAGATGAACATGGTGTGCACTAGATAGGAAAGGCACACGCCAACGGGCCACAGGGGTTATTTTCTAAAACCTTGAAGAAAAAAGCTCAAAATTACACATGGCATGCACTAATCCTAATGGAAAGGATTACTCCTTCTATTGATACATCAATTAATCATATTCCTGCATGGATAACCTCTTCATGTAACAAGGCCTGATTCACTCATTAGAAGTGGCAAAGATAACAGAGATAGTTCTTTCAGACTATGCCCACGTAGAGATAGTCTGGTTGAAGTATGAGAAACCAAAAACCAGAGAAGTGTGGAAACTGAATCAAGACTCAGCAAACAGAGCTGACTCTGTTCGAAGAATGAACAATCCACTTCTTGATCCATTTGCAGGTAACTGGTGAATTCATTGGTTCAATTGTCTGCTACTTGAACCACCAAAGCAGAATCAGCATTGTTCAAAGTAAAATAAGTTGCAAAACAAAAAGGGGACAACTTTGGCGACATGTTAGCATGACAGTTTTGGGCGCAGAGCATAAAAACACATACCAAACATTTCAGGTATTTTTACAATTTCCATATACCAATAGTCAGGTGTTCTCCTGGGAGATCCATAACTTAATTCAGTCGGGTGGAATTCCATTGCTCCCATTCGATAATGTCGTGCAGTGGAAGCACCAATCACTGAGGAAGAACTACTACTCCCACTCAAAAGCATGAATTCCCATAACACCCAGTGCCCTGAAGGACTCCTGGAAGGATAGTATAAAATGTCCTTTCCACAGTTGGGTATACATAAACGACTGCCCTCTCTAACACTATTGCAGAGAGAGAAGGGGTGACTCAGTCAGGAGGCAGACATCAATTTTAAGCATACCTGGAAAGTATTCAGAGGAATGCACTTCCTAAATAACCATTGCATATTTGAATACACATGTAGAATTAATAATGTAATGCAGTTTCTAATTGACCATGACCTGGTGGGCTCCATTAAAGTTAGACAATGGAGAGATAGCATCAAAAGGCTAGCCCACTTGGTGGTGAAAGCGATGGGGAAGAAGATACCATGCCACTTGAGGCCTTGAGGCCTTGAACACGAAAAGATATTTGATTGTGTTTGTTGGCATTTACTTGTCACGCTTCTCCTGAAGATGAGACTGGGAAACAAGATGAAGAGATGTTTATTGGCCAATTACGAATCGCCATGGGCAGTGGGTAATGGGTAATGATCAAACAGCATTCTGAGGCTCATAGGGACAAGATGAAGTGCACATTGCATTGCAATAGCAATCCAGGAACAGCCTAACATTGTGGATAATCATTTTGGGGTTGACACATTCAAAATAACCCTTTTTTTCAATTACATATTACTAAACTAAACGGAGCTGGAGACCTCAATTCATAATCTATTCAGCGTTTTAGAGTACTTTGAAAGGGTTTAAATTACATGAACATAAATCTGAGTCCAGATTATATTCGTACCTCACGAAAGATTACATCGTCTACAGGGGCAGAATACCCTGACATGAATAAATAAAGTACTTAGGGCTAAACAATACAAATATACTGGAATGCTGCCTTTATGTTTAGCTGAGAGAGGCAGCCCAAATTCGCATAGTAAGATTTTTTCATTTCTGATGCGTCCAATATTCTCCAGGAACCAGTCACAGATCTGGGTTTAATCCACCCTTATTTTGCTCTCCACATCACCCCAGTCTGGGCCCAGCCATATCCAAATCCATCTTGACCCTGCTACCCATGGGAACAGTCAACCCCGAACTGCAAAACCACACCCTTCCTGGACCAGAAACAAGCATCCTGGAGCTGGTTTCGGGGTATCATCCAAGCTAGCTTGAATTCAGTGGTGCAGAGAGCATGGGAACCACGTTCCTTTTGATAGGGCTGGGTCCAAACTGGGATGGCAATGTGAGCAAAAAAATGAAGGATTTGACCCAGATCTGTGACTGTGGGTAAGTGCTTGAAAGGTTTCAGCACTACCTCCATCATTCTTTTGAGTTGCCTGGACATATTATAATGGCAGATTTAATTTGATTTAATATGGTAGAACTCTCTAGATATTCAAATTCATATAGCAGTATATTTAGATATTACAAATAATATAGCAGCATATACAGACAGTTTCCAGTTTGATTTAAAAACTAAGATTTGAGTAAATTACAAATGCCACATATGCTATACTGTGTGGTAATCATCCTGTAACATCTGTACCTACTTATCGTAAGTAGAGAACACATTCTGAGAATGTTGTTTTCAAACAATCGCACCACTTCCAAACCAATGTTTAAAGTTTCATGATAACAACATTCACTCAATATATCATATCAATGGCACTTAAATATATCATTGGGCCATATATCAACAGCAGCATTTTTATATTTTACCATCTATGTTTTAAAGGAAATAATTACGTTTTCAATCTTTATCCACACTGTACAGAACACTCAGCAACTAGTCCCCTTGCCTCAAGCTTTCTGGAAGACAGACCCTCTTCTCTCCTCTGGGATTTTGGGGAACATCATAGTTAAACCAGTCAGCCTTGACATGGCTCTTACCCCCATTTGTTTGTTGTTTTTGTTGGCCATAGAACTTTGTGCACTTTACCACTGCTAACTAGTGCTAAAGTGCTTGTGCTCACTCACATAAACATGGTTAAATTGCTTTACACCTGCTTGACATATTTAATTTACATATAAGTCCCTCGTAGAGTGGTATACCGTATTCCCAGGGCCTGTGTATTAAATGCTACCAGTGGGCCTGCAGAACATATTGTGCCACCTACTTAAGTGGCCCCTCAAAACATGTCCCTGGTCTGCTATTACATCCTGGATGCAGGTTTAAACTGTATATTCAACTTTGCAAAATAGCCCGCCTCTCAAGCCTTAAACCCCCCTGTAATTACATATAAATTAACATCTAAGGTAGGCTCGAGGTAGCCAATAGGGCACGGTGCACAGTAATTAAAAGGTTGAACGTGTACATTTAAGTTTTATATTTCCTGGTTTTGAAAAACTCCTAAATACATGTTTTACTACGGTGAGGCCTATCTGTCTCTGAGGATAACACTGGGTTCCCTTATTACATTTAATAAGTGTTAACTTTTGATTGAAGACAGATAAGCAGGTCATAGTTTGGTATCTATGAAACTGTAATTAGAAATTCTCTATAACGGTCAAGTCTGATTTTAAATTACAATTCTGAAACTGCCATTTTTAGTCACACAATAGAGGCATTAGATATGCCTGTCTGGACCATCTACTGACAAGATGGGGAGCGGAGCTGGGCACAGCCCCACTTGCAACTGACTAGGCTGTGCTCTGCCTTCACACAAAGGGCTTGTCACCTCAATGTTATCTCTGTAGCCAGCTTGGAGCCAGGACAGGGGAGACAGAAAGTTCCAAGCACTTCAATGAAAAACCTCTAGAAACTTCTCTCAACTCCAAAGGAAGCACCAGACATAAAAATAAGACCCTCAGATCCACACTTCAGTTCACTTTCCGGACCTGCAGAAGGACTCTCAGAGGACTGCCTGCTACTGTGGCCTGCTGTGTACTCCATAAGGCTGCTTTGTTGCACCTGAAATGACTACTTTGCTGCCTGGAGCCTGCCTTGAACCCTCAGAGGCTAACCCTGCTGTTTGAACCCTACATTGTCACCTAAAATTAGGCCTACCAAAGTGACTCAAAGAGCTAGTTTACTGGCCTTCTGTTCAGAGACACAGAACCCCCAAGTTGTGTCCCACCAGTCCTAGTCTCTGGAGTGTGGTGCTAAAGGTGCCCAGATTGCCAACATCCAAAACTTGGCACATAGAACATTTTTGTCTAAAACTGCTCTGAGAACCGAGGGAAGGCTAGGACCAACCTGCTTGTAGATCTGCCAAATTGCATTGCCTGTCAGCCTGAATTTGCGACTGCTCCCACTTCTTTCTTCTCCACAACAGAACATCCTGTTCAGTGGTCCTTCACCGAAGGGCTATCCAACCTCCTGGAACAGCCTTCAGCTTCAGCCTCCTGCCTCATCGTGCTGGAGAATTACAACTTCCCAAAAAATGACTAACTCTGAATGCAAAAGCCTTCACCGCAACTTTGTTCAGTGGCTCCCTGACAATGCCAATCCCTCCTTGAACTTCACCTTCTTAGAGCATTTTTCTTGAGAATTTGTCTAAGTCCAAAGGTAAGCATCTCCCCGGGGCTTTAAATGTATATATCGTGGGAGGCTGGCTGCCCCCGTACACCTGGGAACCACCATCTTCCCAGGGCATTGCTGAATTTGTGTGCGGAGGGCCGTCCCCCTCCCAGGTCTGCAGCCTCAGGGACTGCCATCTCCCTGGGGCAATGGTCAGATTGTGTGCTGGGGGGGCAAGCGGTCCATGGCAAATGTTAAAAAGAAAAGTGGGTTAATTTCAGAACTCCTCAGCCCCAGGCATCACCACCTCCCGAGGCTATTTCAGATGGAGTAGGGCTGTGCAGCCCTCCTCATGGAGTCACTGATGGCCCTGGGGACTGCCATCCTCAGGGCCAGCTCCTGCTATGTCCCAGGGTGCTCACTCCCAGGACATAGCTGTTTGCTGTGGCTTGGCTGCAGATTTACAGCTGCTGCCATGCCACAGCAAATACTCTGCTTGCAGCAAGGGAGAGATGTCGTACAGCTCTCCCTCACTGCAAGCAGAGGTTTCCTCTGTCTCCCTGCCTGCAAAACTGCAGGCAGGGTTACAGAGGAAACAATTGCTCTCACAGAGAGGGAGCTCAATCTCTGTGACAGCAATGCTGGCTTCCGCAGGGGGCAGGGACCCAGCTGGGACCATGGAGGCCTTCAGACTCCCCCATGGTCCCCAAAATTGTTACTGGGTGCCCTGGGGGTCATCGGTCCCCAGAGCTAAGATCTGTCTGGGGAGGGGGGGGGGCATGCAGGGTTGGGTGGTTATAGGGGTTGGCTACAGGGACTGGCTGCGGCCCCCCTCTCCCCTAAAATAAATAAATAACTAGGCCGCACTCCAGGAGATGGGGGTCTCAAGGGCCAAGATCAGCGTGGGGAGGGGAAAAGGCGGTCACAATCCCCTAAAAAAAATATTTAGGCCAGGCCTCAGGGGATGGGGTCCCTGGGCCAATTTTGGCCTCAGAGGACCGGCTGCATGGCCGCCCTATCCAAACAAAATTGGGCCTTGGGGGATGGAGTTCCTGGGGCCGACATCAGCCTTGGGGGGGCTGTGCAGGGTTGGGTTAATAGAGGGATTGGCCACAGGGACTGGCCGCAGGTCAGGCCCTGTGGGCAAGCCCCACTGCGCAGCGCAGCAGTGGTTGGCTGCAGGGCCTGGTCCTATAACCACCCAACACTGCACTGCGCATGGCCTGAGTTAGGGTGTTATAGGAGTTGCATGCAGGGCCTGGCCAAAGGTCGGGCACGGTGGTGGTTGGATTTCTGTATAGTATATAACATATAGTGTAATGAAAATTACTATGCATAAAAAAAAAAGTGAAATTCGCTGGAAAAAAACAAAGCTTACAGGGATGTTATAGTTAAGAAATACAGTAAAAAAAAAAGGTTTGACATTTACTCGTACAAAATCATAGAAATTCAGCAGTTATAGTTAGAGTTTTTTTGTAACTTTCGCCCTTAGGTATCTAAAACTCGTGCCCTCGCCATGCTAATTAGCTCAGAGATTACAGCAGTCATAAGAACTTCTATAACTTCCTTAAAAGTATAAATCAAACATTAGTAGTCACATCTTTTAAGAAAACCCTGTGCATGGCGGGGAACAAGTTATTGTTACCTTAGGGCGTGAGTTATAGTTACTTGAAAGAATTCTAACTATAACTGCTGAATTTCTATGTTTTTGCACGAGTAAATTCAGAACTTAATTATAGAGTCCCTGTAAAGTTTTTTTCAGTGAATATAGATATAGATATAGATATATAGATACAGATATAGATATAGATATAGACATAATATGGATAGATAGATAGATCACATATACATATATATAGTGCTAACAGTGGGCACCCCGAGGTGTTAAAATGGAGTATTCCATATAGCCAGATGTTAAGGGTAGGGAGAATCTGCTCGACGGATTAAGAGTTTGGAGAAGAAATTGATAGATTGATGGGAAGGTTTCTGACAAGGGGTACCCACTAAGTTTTTTGATCAATGCAAGGAGCAGGGTTTTAGAGAAACGGAGGATCACGTATTTTATCAACAGAACGATAAGCTGAAAAATGGTCAGGACGATATGAAACAGTTATTTTTGTAATACATTGAGGCAGAGTTTAATGTGAATACAATAATACAGAAGAATTGACATTGGCTCAGCAAGGTTGAGCATCTTAAAAGTATTACTCAAGGGGACCCATGTATTACTTCAAAGAGGACTGGGTCCCATGGTGATATATTAACAAGTAGCTATTTGACCCCAGGAAAAATTGGCTGCAGCAAAACATCAAGGGTTTACTAGAAATATCATGGGTTCTCATTGGTGAGTTTCTGCTACTATGGTATAAAGCATGTTAGAGCTCATACACTGGGTGGAAACAGAGAAAAGGAATTGAGGAAAGAGGGGTCACATTTGATTTTGACATTAGGTACAGACGTCCCATGGGGTCACAAAATTGATGCTGAGCCACATGTGTGATCTTGCTTCCAATTTTGTATTTTTTGCACATATCTTGTATACATGTAGTGCCTCTATGTTTGCAAAGATGACATGGGTTTCCATAATTTCACATATTTCATGAGCATGAGGCTTTCACTTCTCCCGCTTTTTGTTTGGAGATGCACCTTTTGATTGAATTGATGACGCAATTGCGATAATTTGAATTTGGTTATCAGGCACATTGTTTGTATGTGTATGTGTTGACTGCTACTTTTGGGTATTGGGGATTGATGTTGGCGCACAAAGGGGAGCCGCCTTTCATAGTTTAGATAAAGATGCACTTTATTTGATGTGAACCCATTGTCATCTTAGGAGATGGGGATGACATCTGATCTATTAATGGATAACTGATATGAATCATTTTGTTTACAAAGAACTTGGCACCTTTTTCTCAGAGGCGTATGGCATGCTTCCTATACATTATTTATATTAGTACTCTGAGGGAATGGTAGAAGATTCGCTTAATGCACTTTTCTGGTAACAAAGCATATTTTCCACAAAGTCCAGAACTTTGGTGCTGTATCTTATTGATATGCAAAGTGTTTATTAGGTCAACTAGGACAGGAATTTTTGCAGGCACGTGTCATTTTAGTGTGAGGAAGGGAATATAATTGTTGGTGTCCTGAAGAATTCATTAAGGAGCTGTTTTGTGCACTTTAATGTAATGACATTTATTTGTATTAGTGCAATTTTCTAATTTAGTTAGAAGAATGATACATTCAAATAATTATTGTAAAAATCTTATGCTATGGAACATGTGTCACTTTATAGATCATCAGGAAAAGTATTACAAATTGTGAAACAATGGAGAAATAATCAATAACACAGTTTATATTTTTTAATGTAATTGGTTAGTTATATTGAAGTATAGACCGTCACTTTGACTAAGCGTAGATTATGAACATCAGTGAGTTACTGTGAAGAAAAAATGTCACAGCCTTACGAGGCACATGTCACTTTATATTCCTCCCGGATGGGTTTGGGAAGGATTTACATGCATTAGATCTCGTTAAGCCAAAGGAAGATCAAGAGGATTAATTTGGATGTATGTTTAAGAATGTGAAATGTTTGAAGGAAATATGAATTTTATATTTAAAAAAAATTAAGGCATCTTTATGTGAGCATAGTTTGGTATGTGGACATGTGCTTTTGAATTAAAATTATTGTTGTGGATGTTTAAGCAGATATGGGACCAATGAAACATAATTTGTTAGAATGAATTGTTAGCATGAAATGGATGTTGAAAAATGATAACTTTGAAATGTTTGGAAGTAAACATACCACGAGCAGGAATTATTGAAGGAGTTGAATGAGCACAAAATGGTGGATGTGTTTTGCTCTGAGACACTTTAATAAAAAGCCATATTCCTTGTCTGTATGACTTTGTCATCTGTAGCCTGGAAGAAGTTCACAGTGTGTCATCATGTCACAGGTTAATGAGAAGCCGGTGTGGAGTTATATAAATATATTCAAAACAAACAGGTCTAGTCTTCCCAGGTCCAGTTACACGGCGGCACATGAACAAACAGCTCCCGGTCCAATTCAAAACTTTTATTGTTGTTCTTCTTTGGACATTGTAATATTTAGGTTAAATAAAGTGCAAAACACATTTAACCCCTTCGCTGCCAGGCCTTTTCCCCCTCCTGTGCCAGGCCTTTTTTTGCCTATTTGGGGCAGTTCGCGCTTAGGCCCTCATAACTTTTTGTTCACATAAGCTAACCAAGCCAAATTTGCGTCCTTTTTTTCCAACATCCTAGGGATTCTAGAGGTACCCAGACTTTGTGGGTTCCCTTGAAGGAGGCCAAGAAATTGGCCAAAATACAGTGAAAATTTCGTTTTTTTTTAAAAAAATGGAAAAAGTGGCTGCAGAAGAAGGCTTGTGGATTTCCCCCCGAAAATGGCATCAACAAAGGGTTTGTAGTGCTAAACTCAGCAGCTTCCTAGCTTTCAGGAACAGGCAGACTTGAATCAGAAAACCCAATTTTTCAACACAATTTTGGCATTTTACTGGGGCATACCCCATTTTTGCAATTTTTTGTGCTTTCAGCCTCCTTCCAGTCAGTGACAGGAATGGGCATGAAACCAATGCTGGATCCCAGAAACCTAACCATTTCTGAAAAGTAGACAAAATTCTGAATTCAGCAAGGGGTCATTTGTGTAGATCCTACAAGGGTTTCCTACAGAAAATAACAGCTGAAAAAGAAAAATATTGAAATTGAGGTGAAAAACACATCAATTTTTCTCTATGTTTTACTCTGTAACTTTTCCCTGCAATGTCAGATTATGGAAAGCAATATACCGTTACGTCTGCTGGACTCCTCTGGTTGCGGGGATATATAGGGCTTGTAGGTTCATCAAGAACCCGAGGAACCCAGAGCCAATAAATAAGCTGCACCCTGCAGTGCGTTTTCATTCTATACCGGGTATACAGCAATTCATTTGCTGAAATATAAAGAGTAAAAAATTGCTATCAAGAAAACCTTTGCATTTCCAAAAAGGGCACAAGATAAGGTGCTGAGGAGCAGTGGTTATTTGCACATCTCTGAATTCCGGGGTGACCATACAAGC
Source organism: Pleurodeles waltl (assembly GCF_031143425.1). Lineage (NCBI taxonomy): Eukaryota > Metazoa > Chordata > Amphibia > Caudata > Salamandridae > Pleurodeles > Pleurodeles waltl. The sequence goes on from NC_090443.1 coordinate 731,967,020, forward strand.
ATGTGAATTATAGGGAATTTCTCAAATAGATGTCTTTTTTACACACTCTCCTATATTTGGAAGGAAAAAATGTAGAGGAAGACAAGGGGCAATAGCACTTGTTTTGCTAATCTATGTTCCCCCAAGTCTCCCGATAAAAATGATACCTCACTTGCGTGGGTAGGCCTAGCGCCGGCGACAGGAAACACCCCAAAGCGCAACGTGGACACATCCTAAATTTTGGAAAAAAACAGAGGTGTTTTTTGCGAAGTGCCTACCTGTAGATTTTGGCCTCTAGCTCAGCCAGCACCTAGGGAAACCTACCAAACCTGTGCATTTCTGAAAACTAGAGACCTAGGGGAATCCAAGGAGGGGTGACTTGCGGGGCTCGGACCAGGTTCTGTTACCCAGAATCCTTTGCAAACCTCAAAATTTGGCTAAAAAAACACATGTCCCTCACATTTCTGTGGCAGAAAGTTCTGGAATCTGAGAGGAGCTACAAATTTCCTTCCACCCAGCGTTCCCCCAAGTCTCCCGATAAAAATGATACCTCACTTGCGTGGGTAGGCCTAGCGCCGGCGACAGGAAACACCCCAAAGCGCAACGTGGACACATCCTAAATTTTGGAAAAAAACAGAGGTGTTTTTTACGAAGTGCCTACCTGTAGATTTTGGCCTCTAGCTCAGCCGGCACCTAGGGAAACCTACCAAACCTGTGCATTTCTGAAAACTAGAGACCTAGGGGAATCCAAGGAGGGGTGACTTGCGGGGCTCGGACCAGGTTCTGTTACCCAGAATCCTTTGCAAACCTCAAAATTTGGCTAAAAAAACACATGTCCCTCACATTTCTGTGGCAGAAAGTTCTGGAATCTGAGAGGAGCTACAAATTTCCTTCCACCCAGCGTTCCCCCAAGACTCCCGATAAAAATGATACCTCACTTGCGTGGGTAGGCCTAGCGCCGGCGACAGGAAACACCCCAAAGCGCAACGTGGACACATCCTAAATTTTGGAAAAAAACAGAGGTGTTTTTTGCGAAGTGCCTACCTGTAGATTTTGGCCTCTAGCTCAGCCGGCACCTAGGGAAACCTACCAAACCTGTGCATTTCTGAAAACTAGAGACCTAGGGGAATCCAAGGAGGGGTGACTTGCGGGGCTCGGACCAGGTTCTGTTACCCAGAATCCTTTGCAAACCTCAAAATTTACTGTTTAACACATGTTACTCACATTTCTGTGTCAGAAAGTTCTGGAATCTGAGAGGAGCCACAAATGTCCTTCTACCCAGCGTTCCCCCAAGTCTCCCGATAAAAATGATACCTCACTTGTGTGGGTAGGACTAGCGCCCACGAAAGGAAAGGGCCCAAAACACAACGTGGACATCACATTTTTTTATAAAAAGCAGTGCCTACCTGTGGATTTTGGCCTGTAGCTCAGCCGGCACCTAGGGAAACCTACCAAACCTGTGCATTTCTGAAAACTAGAGACCCAGGGGAATCCAAGATGGGGTGACTTGCGGGGCTCTGACCAGGTTATGTTACCCAGAATCCTTTGCAAACATCAAAATTTGGCCCAAAAAACACTTTTTCCTCTCATTTCGGTGACAGAAAGTTCTGGAATCTGAGAGGAGCCACAAATTTCCTTCCACCCAGCGTTCCCCTAAGTCTCTCGATAAAAATGGTACATCACTTCTGTGGGTAGGCCTAGCGCCCACAAAAGGAAATGGCCCAAAACACAACGTGGACACAACATATTTTTTCACAGAAAACAGAGGTGTTTTTTGCAAGGTGCCTACCTGTGGTGTTTGGCCTGTAGCTCAGCCGGCCCCAGGGCGGGGGGGGGGCAGAAATGCCCTAAAATAAATTTGCCCCCCCAACCCCCACCCTCCCCCGCCGGGAGCGACCCTTGCCTACGGGGTCGCTCCCCCTGCGTGACATTGGCACCAAAAAACAAATCCCCGGTGCCTAGTGGTTTCTGCCCCCTTGGGGGCAGGTTGACCTAAACTCAGCCAATCTGCCCCCAAGGGGGGCAGAAATGGCCTAAATACAATTTGTCCCCCAGGGGAGCGACTTTTGCCTGATGGGTCGCTCCCCATCTCTAAAAAAAAAAAAAAAAAAAAAAAAAAAGAAAAATTCCCTGGCGCCTAGAGGTTTCTGCCCCCCCCCCGGGGGCAGATCGGCCTAATAATAGGCCGATCTGCCCCCCGGGGGGGGCAGAAATGGCCTAAAATAAATTTGCCCCCCCAACACCCACCCCCCACCCCCCGGGAGCGACCCTTGCCTACGGGGTCGCTCCCCCTGCGTGACATTGGCGCCAAAAAACAAATCCCCGGTGCCTAGTGGTTTCTGCCCCCTTGGGGGCAGATTGACCTAAAATTGGCCAATCTGCCCCCAGGGGGGCAGAAATGGTCTAAATACAATTTGCCCCCCCAGGGGAGCGACCCTTGCCTGATGGGTCGCTCCCCATCTCTAAAAAAAGAAACAACAAAAAAAAAAAACAACAAAAAAAAATTGCCCTGCCGCCTAGAGTGTTCTGCCCCCCCCCCCGGGGGCAGTTCGGCCTAATAATAGGCCGATCTGTCCCCCGGGGGGGCAGAAATGGCCTAAAATAAATTTGCCCCCCCAACCCCCACCCCCCCCCGGAGCGACCCTTGCCTACGGGGTCGCTCCCCCTGCGTGACATTGGCGCCAAAAAACAAATCCCCGGTGCCTAGTGGTTTCTGCCCCCTTGGGGGCAGATTGACCTAAAATTGGCCAATCTGCCCCCAGGGGAGCAGAAATGGTCTAAATACAATTTGCCCCCCCAGGGGAGCGACCCTTGCCTGATGGGTCGCTCCCCATCTCTAAAAAAAGAAACAACAAAAAAAAAAAAACACAAAAAAAAATTTGCCCTGGCGCCTAGAGTGTTCTGCCCCCCCCGGGGGCAGTTCGGCCTAATAATAGGCCGATCTGTCCCCCGGGGGGGCAGAAATGGCCTAAAATAAATTTGACCCCCCAACCCCCACCCCCCCCCCCGGGAGCGACCCTTGCCTACGGGGTCGCTCCCCCTGCGTGACATTGGCGCCAAAAAACAAATCCCCGGTGCCTAGTGGTTTCTGCCCCCTTGGGGGCAAATTGACCTAAAATTGGCCAATCTGCCCCCAGGGGGGCAGAAATGGTCTAAATACAATTTGCCCCCCCAGGGGAGCGACCCTTGCCTGATGGGTCGCTCCCCATCTCTAAAAAAAGAAACAACAAAAAAAAAAAACACAAAAAAAAAATTGCCCTGGCGCCTAGAGTGTTCTGCCCCCCCCCCCCGGGAGCAGTTCGGCCTAATAATAGTCCGATCTGTCCCCCGGGGGGGCAGAAATGGCCTAAAATAAATTTGCCCCCCAACCCCCACCCCCCCCCCCCGGGAGCGACCCTTGCCTACGGGGTCGCTCCCCCTGCGTGACATTGGCGCCAAAAAACAAATCCCCGGTGCCTAGTGGTTTCTGCCCCCTTGGGGGCAGATTGACCTAAAATTGGCCAATCTGCCCCCAGGGGGGCAGAAATGGTCTAAATACAATTTGCCCCCCCAGGGGAGCGACCCTTGCCTGATGGGTCGCTCCCCATCTCTAAAAAAAGAAAAAAAAATAAAAAAAAAAATTGCCCTGGCGCCTAGAGTGTTCTGCCCCCACCCCGGGGGCAGTTCGGCCTAATAATAGGCCGATCTGTCCCCCGGGGGGGCAGAAATGGCCTAAAATAAATTTGCCCCCCCAACCCCCACCACCCCCCCCGGGAGCGACCCTTGCCTACGGGGTCGCTCCCCCTGCGTGACATTGGCGCCAAAAAACAAATCCCCGGTGCCTAGTGGTTTCTGCCCCCTTGGGGGCAGATTGACCTAAAATTGGCCAATCTGCCCCCAGGGCGGCAGTAATGGTCTAAATACAATTTGCCCCCCCAGGGGAGCGACCCTTGCCTGATGGGTCGCTCCCCATCTCTAAAAAAAGAAACAACCAAAAAAAAAAAACACACAAAAAAAATTGCCCTGGCGCCTAGAGTGTTCTGCCCCCCCCCCGGGGGCAGTTCGGCCTAATAATAGGCCGAACTGTCCCCAGAGGGGGCAGAAATGGCCTAAAATAAATTGCCCTCCCCCCCAGGGAGCGACCCTTGCCTAAGGGGTCGCTCCCTTTGCGTGAAATTCACGCAAAGAAAAAACTCCCTGGTGTCTAGTGGTTTCTACCCCCCTTGGGGGCAGATTGGCCTCATCAAAATAGGCCAATCTGCCCCCAAGGGGGGCAGAAATGGCCAAAATATAATTTTCCCCCAAGGGGAGCGACCCTTGCCTAAGGGGTCGCTCCCCACCTCAAGGGGGGGCAGAAAAGGCCTTTTCAAAAAAATGCCCCCCCTGGGAGCGACCCTTGCCCAAGGGGTCGCTCCCTTTTGTCAATTTAAAAAAAAAAAAAAAAAATCCCTGGTGTCTAGTGGGGTTTCAAAAGCCGGATTGCAAGCAATCCGGCTTTTGAAACCCTCGGAGGGACTTCAAAGGGAAGGAAATACTTTTCCTTCCCTTTGAAGCCCCTCCGGGCCTCCCAAGTGATTGAAAAAGAAATGCTTTTGCGCGCGCTGACGTCACAGGGGGGAAAGGGGGGGTCGGGGTGGAAGGGGAAGGTCTTCCCCTTCCATCCCCGACTTGGGGGGGGGAAGGGGGGTGCACGGGGGGCGCGCTAGCGCGCCCCCAAGTTCCCCTGTGCCATGGACGAGATGATCTCGTCCAAGGCACAGGGGAACTGTAGCCTTGGACGAGATCATCTCGTCCAAGGCACCCAAGAGGTTAAAAGAAAAGTAAACGCCCTAGGTGTTTCAGCTACGCCTTCAACTGGGTCTCACGGAAACTCCCAATCGGCTTAATTTATACAGTCCTTCATCCATTTTACAAACCCCAAACATTAGAGCTGTGACCTTTGATTGATATCCCGTACTACTACATTCACAATTTTTACTACTGGTGATGCGATTTATCAACAAACAGTTAACTGACACTTAATCCATTAATGTAGTTGACATTCTTATACTTCATATTCCTTGTGTTTGCATTCATTTGCTAAAATAATTGTTGCGCCCTTCGTTTTGACTCATTATGTATATTTCAATAAAAACGATCCGATTCTGAAGGTTTTGCACCTTAATATAGTTCTCAATGAACAATCTCAAATGAGAAAATAGTAGAATCCCAAATCATATATGGCTATATTGCCCATCAAAAGATTACTACCTACTATAGTTAGGATCAATATTGTTAGGAGTTCAGATTACAAGACTCTTGTATCCATGTACATTAAAAGGTGCTAATGCTAAACATGAAATGGAATACTAGTGTCAATCAGAGCAAACCGAAGTGCTAATGTGCTGGTATGAACAATTAGTATACAAAGGAGGATACTAAATTTAGGGCCATATGTACGAACACATTTTCCCATTGACGCAAAATGGGAAAAACCCTTTGCTACATCTGGCCCTTAATTCCCTGCCAGTGCCATGGGATATGATGATTAAGAGTATTGTATAGCTATTTTAGCCATGTTTAAGACATGCTGTTTTAGCTAACTAGGCCTACCGCTGTGCACTTTAACCCAGTTACATTTTATTCAGCATTGATTTATTTTTCTAGCAATAGCCACATTTGCAGTGCTGTTTTATTTTTCTCTATCTCATTGTTCTTTCGCCTAGGAAAGCATCACGTTCTTAGAAGGACATTTTTTTCACTTTGTGCTTTCTCCAAGGTCACAGTCAAATAGAGTTGCCGACAAACATGGTATCCTGTGTCTTCAACATTCACAGAAAAAAAAACACACGCTTATACATGGGGCCCATTTCTTAGAATATCACTTATTTTATTATAAAAAACACCCCTTTGTCCCAAACACGTTAGAGGGAGATTCCAGCCAGATGACCACAACTGTATGCTGGTCACATATTGCTTTGCTACAGCTACTTGCTTAGACGGCTGAATCCCTGCCCCTGATCCACATGGGGACGGTGTCTTTCTAGACAACAGGCTTCTTCCTCCAGGTATGAGGAATTATGTACTCCCTGAGGGAAACCCGAAGGGCAGATTAGTTTTATTACGCTGTGCTCAAACATAGTGTAGGTGGGAGAACTATAGATCCCTCCTAGTGACAGTATGGTAGGACTGTTTTTGTGGTTTACTCTTTTATTCACCTGCTTGTTTTGATTGTGTTTTATCATCCTAGTTATTGCTATACATCCTTTTTTATCTAAGATGCAGTTACTTCAATAAACCCTTATTGAACTTTACTCTGCCTCTGTTGTCTTTGCCTATTTGAGACTTTGGTAACTGAGAGAAAGGGATGAGATCTGATTGACCACGATTCCCCTGAGGAGTCTTTCTTGTCATTAGCCTGCTTGCCACAATCATCTCGGCCAGAGATGAGGCACTACTAGTTGGCCGGAAAACCCAGATTAGGCCGACAGGTGTCATGTGGTGTGGAATCATACTTAGTTCCCACAATCCATCTGATCCTGCAGCCCAAAACTAGTGGCCTCATTAGTATAATGAGAACCTACGCAACAAGAGCAACAGCTCCATATAATAGGTACATGTATATCCCATCATTCATGGGACACTTGTCCCAAATTGGTATCTCTTTACATTATATAATGTTGAATACATTCCAATATGACTATTTTCCCTGCAATTGCAGGTCAAAATATTTATACCAACAATTTAATACATTTGCACTAAAGTGCTCCAAAAAGTACTATCAGGTACTAAAGTGTGGAAAAACCGGTACATCGATACTAAAATGTCAAGAATAGTGCAAATCATGCAATAAAGTGTCCAGGGCAAAGTGCTCTAGTGCAAAAGTGACCAAAATAGTGCAAATCATGCAATAAAGCACATAAGGTCAAGAGCTTTGAAATTGAAATGTCTATGACCGTGCAAATCAAGCAATAAAATATCGAGAATCAGATGCAGCAAAGTTAAAATAGTCTTCATGGTACAGATTAAGCAAGATAGTGCCAAATGCCGACACACCTTCAATGGAGTGGTCTGGGAGATCCATGTCAAGCAATACAGTGCAAAGGGTTAAGAGCTATCACATTGAGGTGGCCTGTCCATTACACATAGGGCAATATCATTATAGATGTACGTGAAGTTCCACATCCAAATTATGTCCATATGGAGCTTCAGTTCTCAACAACAATGTAAGTATGGATTCCTCCCTTCATACTGTGTTCTCCCTGTCCCCTTCCTGTGGGTGTATCCTAATATGTTTTATAGCAAAATATCCAAGGTTATTCAAGAATCGAGCATGGTACTTCTCAAAGTGGACCGCCATAGGACAGTTTCTATCGCTGTTTACAATCGCTCTCATATGTTGGAGGATTCTAACTTTGAACTTCTTAGTAATACTGCCTACATATAATTTATCACATCCAGATTTCAGAGCATAGGCCACAAAGTCAGTACTACAGGTGATATTTTCCCAAATAGGTACTGATCGTCACTCAAAAGTTTGATAACTTTTACAATCCAAGCCATATTGGCACACTTTACAAGAGTGGCATTTGTGAAAACCCAAGGCCTTTTTGGTCAACCAATTTTCCTCCATTGTACTTGTATCCAGAAAGGTAGTTGTTAAAGCAATCTAGACTTCTTAAAGGTTATCTGTGGCCCTACCTGCGATATTGCTCTCAAGTGCTCATCTCTATTCAACACATGACAATTACCATGCAGTTTTTTCTTAACACTGGACGGTGCTGAATCATGCTTGCAGAACAATCTTTTCAGTTTCCCTCTATGATCATTCAAGCCTTCCTGTCGTAGACCTAGTAATTGCTCTCTTGCTTTTATATCCACTCTACATTTTGCATCCCTAAGCACACTCATGGGGTGTCGTCGCTGTAGAAATCTACTCATCAAACCCAATGTTTCTTTGTTATGCTCATCATCAGTGGAGCAGGCTCTTTTGGCTCTCAACAGTTGACTACATGGAATTATTCACTTCAAGGCACTAGGATGACCACTGTTGGCATGTAATAGTGCATTGGTGGCCATTGGTTTCCTGTATATCTTAGTCATCAATTGATTATTCTGAACCAACATCTTAATATTCAGGAATTCACAGGACGTTCTAGTATATGAGCTTGCAAATTGTAAATTATTCTCATTTTGAATTAACTTTTCGATAAAGGAAGACAGTTCCATTTCATCACCATCCCAGAGGACAAAGAGGTCATCAATAAAGCGTACCCACATTGCAACATTCTGATTATATTTTTCATTCTCTTCAATCCAGGATACCTCCTTCTCCTTCCACCCCATAAACAAGTTTGCATAGGTCGGGACAAAGGAGGTACCCTTTGCTGTGCCCTGTTCCTGTAGATAATACTTCTTTTCAAATAGAAATACGTTATGGGTGAGGCAGTACCTGAGCATGTCCATTAACATCTGTATATGTCCAAATAACTCTATGGGTCTATCTCTTGGAAAATATTCACAAGCCCGCATTCCCTGTTTGTGATCTACAGAGATATACAATGAAGTAACATCAAGTGTTACCATAATGTTTTCATCTTTCTATGGTATACCATCCAATTTCTTCTGAAAATCGGTAGAATCATTTATGTATGATGGAAGATTTATAACATACTCTTGTAGAAATAAATGTAAGTACCTTGATGTGTTCTCTAATAAGGATTCTATTGAGCTTAATATTGGCCTACCAGGGGGGATTTCTCTATTTTTGTGAATATTCAGGAGAAAATAGATGATTGCCATAGTTGTATGCTCAATTTTAAGGTATCGATACTCCTCTCAATCTAATAACCCATGGTCAAACCAAGCTTTCAGTTTCATATGATATTCCTCCTCCATGTGCTTCATCGTATTCTCAGGAAGGCGACTACAAGGTAGAATGCTACTCAGTTGTCTCCGTGCTTCCAGTTGCTATGAACGTAAGTCAATAAATACAATACTACCCCCTTTATCAGAGAGTTTGATGGTTAGAGAAGAATAGTTTCTTAACTCAAGAATATCTTTTAGGCTTTAATCAAAAAGTTGCTCTTTCCTTCTTTACTGTGCCATTCCTTTCTGAGGTTATTAAGTTGTTCAACGACCAATTCCTGGAATGCGTCAATGTGGTTTCAGCTGGTAATTGGGGGAACAATTTACTTTTAGGTTTCATTCCGCTAGACACTTGATTATCTAGGCTAAATATCTTTTAAGTCACCCATCCGTGTATTTAGGCCACCTATTTTGATGTTTCCTCCATCCGGAGTTGATATAATCTCCTCAGTATTTAACTGTGTTTCCTCCACATCTACATTCAATGCTAAATCACGGATCTCCAACAGATCAGGGATATCTGATATCTTGAAGGATGAACATATGTCCAATGTAAGATTTTTTCCAGTTCCATTGACAGTTTTCATTTGATGACATTTAGGAAGTTTAAGCTTACGAACATATTTATAAAACCCAATCCTAGTATCAATAAAATCTGGACCCTGTAGGGCAAAAGGTGAGTGCCAAATTAAGTAACCTTTGTTGGTTCTTATTTAGGGTAATTGATGATATATCAACAACTGAAGGTTGTTGCAGAGAGGCATCAGCTTTACTCATCAATTATTTTCTTGTCCCCTGCTTCTTCCTTGACTTCTTCCTCTTGCACTTCCTCGTTCTACATTTCCTCTTCTAGGACCCATCTGTTGTCCAATCATTCCGCCCTGATGCTCAGTCATATGTACAAGGTGGAGTTCCCTCTGAAAATCCATTTTCTCCACTGTAACTTCATCAGCACCGGATCCAGCATCCGAGCTGATGTCACTTTCACTCATTGATGGACTTTTTGATGTATCTAATTTCTCCTTTGATCTCAATCCATAATATGTTTTCGCAAAGGTGTATACTCGACCATATTGATAGTCTAATCTCTTTTGACTTTCTGTTCCATAATCTCCTTCTCATATTTTTGTAAAGATTTCTCCATCCTATTTAATAGATCTTTCACATCCTCAGCATCTTTACATGTTTCCAATTCTTCTCCAATCATCTCTATCTTTGCCATCTGCAGTTCCATCTTTCATTTGGCATGCTCTGTTAATGTCCTCATTAACCTGACTGAACATTCCTCTGCGCTCTGGCAACACTTGTTCACCAAGTTCTCATCAATGTCCTCATATGTTGGTAATAGCATTATCCTCAGGCTTCTGGGTACTCTTTTGCACTCTAAATATTTCGTAAATGATGTCATCTCCCACCATTGCTTAGCTTCCATCCTCCTTGCTTTTTCCATTTCCTTAATTAGTTGTGCAGGTGTTCTATTCGTATTAGGGTTCTCACTGCCAATCACCTCCGTACTGTCATTAAAAGCACGTTCTGCAATCATTCTCTATTTTGTTTGTCTGTCTGTCCTCCATAATGGATTTGATACAGCTACTAGTATCCAAATTTGTTCATCCAATTTAAATATCCTTTTGTTCTCAAACACAGCTTATTAGAGAGTATTTCAATCCTTTAAACAAGCGATCACACTCCAAATACTTGCCAAGTACCTGCCATTCCAGTTTAGTAAATTAATATTAATATGGTTACCTTTCACAATGTCCAAACTAATATATTATTTTTCATCCAATCTTAATGGCCGGGAGTCACTGTGCTTCAATTTTTCTGATTATAAATACACATATGTATATATTTCAAGGTTAGAGTGACATACATTATACAAAAAAGAAATGAGAACTCTGGGGAGTTCCCAAGTTTAGGTGGAGAGCAGCTCCAGTAAGGAGCAACCTGCAACACCAACAATGGTCTAAATTTTACCACAAAGATCTATTTTTCTAGCCAAGTTTTTAAGCATAGGATTAGCACAGTGCCATTTACGCTGAGCTAGAAAGGGTCACATGCCCTCATTATGACTTTGGCAGTCTCTGAGCGAGTCCGCCAAAGCCATGGGTGCCAGAAGGTCGCCAGTGCTAGCGGTCTTCCACCTGCCATATAATGGGTACTGCTGGATTTCCGCCTCACTTTGGGTGGCTATCTGGCAGTAGCCACACTTGTGGGCGGTGGCGCATTGGTGTTCCTACCACCTGCACAGCCCTGCCAGAAGGACGCCACCAGTCGTATTAAGACCATTAATACGGCCTGGCAGTATCCTGACGGCGGGGCGCTACCGCGGTAGCAGCACCCCTTCCCGCTCCTTGCCGGACAACCTCTTTGACGGACAAGGTAAGTCGGACGTCTGACAGGGGAGGGGTTGGGAGGGTGGTGGGGTTGTTGTGTGTATGTGTCTGAGTGTGTGGTGTCTGCTTGTGTGAATGCGACTGTGTGTGTTGTGGTGTATGCATGGTTGTATGCGTGTGAGTGAATGCATGTATGAATGCTGAAGTGAGTGTGTGTCTGCATGTCAGTGTGTATGCGTGTGAGGATGCATGTTTGGATGTTTGTGAGTATGCATGACTCAATGCGTGTGAGTATGTGCAAGTGAATGCATGGATGGATGTGTCTAAGTGAATGCGTGGATGGATGCGTGTGAGTGAATGCATGTATGGATGAGTGTGAGTGGATGTGTGTCTGGAAGTGCAGGTGAGTGGGTGTATGCGTGGTGCATGTGGGTGTCTGTGTGCATGTATGCGGGGAAGAGGGTAGGGGCACTTTGACAGTAGAGGGGGTGGGGGTACTGTGACAGAAGTAGGGGTGAGGGTTGGGGGTGCTGTGACAGTAGGGGGCGGAGGGCTGCTGTGACTGTAGAGGGAGTCAGGTGTTTGCTGGGGGGGATCCGTCTACTTGTGACAAGAAAGGAATTCCCTGTCACAGGTAGCCCTACCACCATGGTTTTCGTGGCAGTGCTACTGCTGCAGAAACCACGGCAGTGGGGCAGCTCATAATACCACTGGTGGTCCTCTGTGGACCGCCTGGTTGGAGATGAACATCTTAGGCCCGGCGGCTCATACCGCCATGGCGTTGTGGGTATTCAACACCAGCCTGTTGGTGGTGGGACCGCCACATTTACCCGCAGAACCATGGCGGTGGGCCAGCTCATAATACCGCCCTGGGTCGGACATGAACAGCTCCAGCCCAGCGGCTCATACCGCCATGGCAGTATGGGTCCTCAACACCAGCCTGCTGGTGGTGGGACTGCCACATTTACCCTGGCGTTCAAATTACCGACAGTGTCATAATGACCACCAAAGTCTTTTGCCATTTGCCCAGCAAGATCTTTAAGCATAGGATTGGTAGAGATTGGCAAAGAGTGGCTCTGTGAATAGTTTAGTGGATCTGAGAAAGGGTGTGTGAGTGGCTGTGTTGGTATGTAAGTGGGTGCATGAGTGGGTGTGTGGCTCTGTGAGTAGGTGGGTGAGTGGTTTCGTGGCTCTGTGAGTGGATGTGTGAATGGCTTAATGAATGTGTGAGTGGTTTTTGTGGGTGTGTAAGGGGTTGTGCAAGTGTATAAGTGGGAGTGTGAGTGCTGTGTGGGCTTCCAAGTAGCTGTGTGAGAGGTTTTGAGGTGAGTGGGTATGTGAGTGGCTGTGTGGGTATGTGAGTGCGTGTGTGAGTGGTGGTGTGGTGTGTAAGTGGGTGTGTGAGTGAGAGTGTAAGTAGGTGTGTGGGTCTGTGAGTGAGTTTGTATGCATTTGTATTAAATTGGGATCTGGATCCACCAAAATCCATCCAAATTGATGAGGGTTTGGGTTGATCCATGGTTCCGAATGTGCTAAAAAAATAAATGTAAATGGCCTCATTTTTTAGCTCGTTTGTGTGGGGGATTGCAACGCCTAGCATTCACAAGTCCCAGAAGGTGGTCCCTGCAAAACCCACATCCTGTGCCAGTGCTCAACACTATATTGTGCGTCTTCCAGTCCCACTGCATGGGCCTCTTGGCTTAATTTTTGAGCTTCTTTGTGTGGGGGACTCCACAATCCAGCATCCCCAGGCCCAGAAGGCAGTCCACACTCAGACTTGTGCCAGTGCTTAGTGCTATAAAGCGCATCTTTCAGTCCCACTGCGTGGGACCAACTGCTTCATTTTTTAGCTCCTTTGTGTGAGGTACTCCAACACCTAACATCCACAAGGCCCTGGGAGGCAGTCCCTGCTACACTTGCCACCTGTGACAGTGCTCAGCACTATATAGCGCGTCTTCCACTCCCACCGCATGGGACATGCCCGGGCAAAGCCCAGGCCAAAAGCAGGCCCATCCTGCACCAATCAGCACCAAGAAGAGCTGGGCCGGGGCAGGACCACCCCACTTGATTTTCCTGTTTGATCTCCTGGATACTGAGGGGCATCTTAGTCTGACTGAATGTGACCTAATGATTTGAGGTCTAATCTCTATTGAAATCTCAGGGCTCTGGGTGCTTGTTTGATGGTCAGAAGGAGGGCTGCAAGTCTTCAGATACCCAGGTAGTTCCTCACCCTCTGAACCATCGCCAAAACCAAAAAAGAACAATTAGTGAAGTCTGAGTAGGCCCACAGGATTATTTGGGGGTTCCCGCCCAGAAAACAACAACAGTACTTTTAGCGGGTAATTGCCAAAAGTATCCTAGCTTAGGCAGACCCTATTATTCTAGAAATTCAACCCACGGCTCTGAGGTGAGAATGAGGGGCTCAATGTTAAATCCAGCCTATCCCCATTTAATAAACCCTCCTCCTATGTTGACTTCTGTCCAGAAATCAGCTCTCCCTCCGATAGCATCCTCATCAATTCATTCACCAACTAGTTTTAATAGCAATGTTTCTACCCACATTAGGACAATGTTCATGATGCATGTCCCCAAGCTACGGCTTTAATGAAAATGAGGCCTCCCTGAAAAATAAAGTGATTCACTGGATTAGGGACGTGAGGCAATGTCATAGTGTAATTCATTCCGACATAGTCAGGGCCTTTCCTACTGTTTGCTTGTGGGGGCCTCTTATCTTTACAGGTGTGAAACCTTATCCCCAAGGACGCCCAGATCCAGTTCAAATCTAAAGTTCCCCTTCAGCAGAGAATTGAGCTAACTCAAGCATCCTCTCCCCTCTCTCAAGTGGACTGAATGGATATCCCTGGGTCCCCTGACATGAGCACTAGTCATTGTCGAAAGCCTTTCTTAAAACATGGATAATCCTGACATGCTTGGTCTCAAGATAACCTTAGGAAAGTACTAATTTCCAATGTTTACAGCCGGAGAGTTCCCAAGATAGCTGAGTCCCCATTATTACATCTTTTTAACAATATCATCTCAGCAAAGCCCAAAGAGTCAGTTGTGATTGTTGCCAGGGATTTCAATGTGTGTTTTGAACCCTCCACACCCCTAGAAGAAATCACTGGTCATGAGGATCAATACTGAGGTATTCCTCGAATCACAGGCCCCAGTCTGACAATTCTCCCTAGGGTAGCCTTGCAAATGATGGACTTCTGTCTGTGCTGCCATGTGGGAACCTGAAATGGCAGAACTAAGCCTGATGAAGAGAGGCATCTGATAGACTGTAGCCAAAAAATATTTTGCAAGCTGATACTTGATCGAAAACTGGTATGGATTAATGGAAACAAGATTTTGACCCAATTCCAGGCTGGATTTCTTCTTAAGACTAGCACAGTGGACCTATTATTTAAGTTCCAACTAATTAGATGGAAAGAAGTTGACCTAAAGAAGGGTAGTCTTTATGTCATTTTTGTCAGTCTGAAAGTGGCATTCGATATGGTCCTGAGAGACAAATTAGGGCTTCCAAGTTTCCTCCTTGACATCATTATCAGGTTACACTGTGACAAATTTGTACAAATTCACTGGGGATCAAATGGGGAAACTACTGACCCACTCAGGGTCTACAAGAGTGTCAGGTAAGGATGCACGCTTGCCCCTATGCTGTTGTTGATTATAAACAACTGGTTAGATTATCTAATGGATTGTGACAAGGATTTTCCGGTACTCTGGAGCATCAAAATTCTGTCGTTGTTGTTCGCCACTGACACCCTACTAGTGTCAAAAACCACTAAAGGCCTCAGAACAGTCTTAGTTAAATTCAATTTATTTTGTTTGTGACATGGCCTGGTAAATAATGCCAGCAAAACAAAGTGTATGGCCATTCTCCCTCATAGAGATTTTAGAGGGACAATTGTCCTAGATGGGGAAGAATTAGAGAGAGTGCAAGATTTTGGTTATCTTAGCATCCACTTATCCTTCACACATACCTGGACCAATCAAGTAACTAAAAGCTCCCTCACACTGAGCCACAGGCAGTCACCATTCTACAATTTGTCAGCAAGACCACTCTCCATCCTATCTCTGCCTTCTTGAAATATGGAGATTCTAAGCAGTGACAGTGCTGAATTGTGGTGCTTTAGCAGCATAAATGTATTGGAAGCAACAGAAAACATTTTTTGAGAGAAGCACTCAAACTTCCCCAAAACTCCCCTATAGTTTTCAAACACAACTGGGAATTCACCCCATAGCCCCTTTGATTCACCTTATACCAATTTTATATTGGTTGCGAGTCTGGCATATCCTGAGTTAGAACAGTACAGGGAGGGTTTAAAAGATGTTTTGGCCAGACAGCAGGGAGGTGGTGATGTTACCGTGGTTGAAACATGTTTAACTGTCCCTCTATTCCTTGCGCTTGCAAGAATGTTAGCTAGATCTAAATACTATCACATCATCTGCAGTAAATAGATTGAAGTGCATCTACAGGGAGCATGAGGAGAAAGAAATGTCCGACTGGGCGGGTTTGATTGTCAGAACTTTTTTTAGAGTTCAAGCCATTTTCTTTCTTGGGGGCATTTATGTATGAGATAGATCCTCCCCACACAAAGTCCTTATATCTAAAATTCAGGCTGGGAGCCTAACCACTCGTTGCTTTTACAACTACTTGGAGAGGTGACAATGGAGTTAGCAAGACTTGTCCTGCTTGTAGTGGGGGCGAAGAAACGGATGACTATCTACTGTTCTTTTGCCTCACATACCTTAAGAAGTGTAAACACTGAGTTGTTCCTTTATGCTGCTTTTTAGGTGTCCTCCAATATAGGGTTTCCAGAAGAATCTGTAGGGAAGATACATCTTCTGTAATTGTCTTTTCTGTTGCAAAGTATCTTGAGAGTATCTAGATATCCAGTCTAAAATCTTGTCTTCCCTGAGTTCAAAACTCCAATCCCAGTCCCCCATCACACCGTGGCTGGACTTGGGGATCTACTGTAATCCTTCATTTTTAACTCTGTATTATATGGTCTTATTGCTTTTATTTATGATGCAATTGTGTTGCTGCTTCTTGGTAATGAAATATTACTTTTCTTTTTATGAATTAATGAAGTTTTAATGATGGTTTAAATTCATATGTAATATTAACTGATTGTTTTGAAATAAAGTATTGGAACTTGAACTTGAAAAATGTTTTTGGACAATTTCTTGCCCATGGGGGATTCCTCACAGACCCCTCCATTAGTCTCATTATGTCAGGGTACCTCTACTCTGACCTCTTCTACTACTTGTTAATTTTATTTTCCTGAGTCCCAGTGAACAAAATGAAGGCTGCAACTTTCCTCTCAGTTTGCTGCCAGCCAATCACGTTATCGCTGTTGGCATGTGGATCCGCAAATCCAGCCGGATCCGTGGAGGATCCGTGGAGGGTCGTGGAGGATCCACGTCCCTAGACAACTATATTTCTTTTGCTTTAATAACTCCAAAACTGCATCAAATTACAAAAAGGACTCTTTCTGGACCAAGATCTAGCTTTCTGCCAAATTTGGTGAAAAGCCGTGTGGAAGTTCAGGGTGTAGTGGTGTCTAAAATCCCTATGGGAAATTGCATGGGGAAAACGTGTTTTGGGACCCCCCCTTTTTCTCAGCCTCTGCTTGATGAATCGCCACAAACCTTTGAAGATAACAACTGAAGTGAGGGGCAAACTAGTTCTGAAAATTTTGTGAAGAAAAAGTGCTTCTTCAATGGAGACTAGGTCCTAAGTATAACTACCTACTGACAGGTTAACACTTCTTGGAGAGTGTGGCAAACACAGAGCTCTCTACTAGCGATATCACTGGATCACAGTCAATTAATCCATTGTTCTAGTCTAATATATAGTTTTAATATCGACCTGCAAAAAGATCAAATCCAGAATATTGAATACAACTATATCCTGAACATAACAATATGTAGATAAGTATAGATCTACAATTTCTATTTACACAAGGCACACCTTTCTAAAGGTGTGCCCGGCGCAAACAAGGAGAATGTGCTGTATTAGTGTGAATGTGTTGCCCCCAGGGCAGCTGCAAACTCATGCTGCCCTGAGGGCAGTGAATTCAAGTGAAAAATGGAGCTGCTTTGAAGCAGCCACTCTGTGTTTCACTGTGCAAGCGGCACCCACCTGCACTTTTAAGAGGGATTAAAGATCCCCTTGCAGAGGGGTGTAGTGAGTGACTGTACCCACCTGCAAGAGGATGTGTGGGGTCCATAGGACCCCCATTACCCCATCCAGAGGGTACCATCATGGTACGCACTGACAGCTTCTTTTAGGTGGCACACTGTCAATGCACCTCCTGGCAACTTCTTTGCCTCTGCACATGCGTCTATAATACAGCATGGGTCTAGAGACAAAGGGATTTTCTCATTTGCATGGGGCAACACAGTCTGGTGATATGGCTGGTGCTATATGTGTTCCAGTGCTATCTGTTTTACAGAAAGGGCCACACAAGCATCTGCAGCCCTTTCTGTAATACCAAAGTGCCCCAGGGGCATGTAAAGCTAGTGCACATGCCCATTATGCCTCCAGGGCACTTTCCATAATACAGCCCCTACTTGACTGCAGTAGTGGTCAAGAATATCCTTGCGTACTGGGCCACAGAGCCTGTGTAGAATTCTGACAGAACTGATATTAGATGTTCCTCCAGATCTTCATATATGCCAATAGAACTGACTGGGGCCGGAGACTCCTGGTGGAACTAGTCCCAGATTTTTCCTCAGTAGGTTCTTGGGCTTCTCTTCTGTGGGTGCTGTGAGTGTGAGAGTTTGTGGATGCCTAGGAGTTTCATGCATTAATCTGCTCTGGGTGCTATGGGTCTGCCTAGGGATGGGCACAGGGTGTTTCATGTTTATTTTCCAGTTTCCTATGTAATGGCTAGGAATTTGTTGGACGTGAGTATCTAGAATTACCCTAGTTTCTTGCTCAATTTTAAATAATTTTGGGGCAGATTTAAGAAAAGTGGTGCTGCACATAGTACAGCGTCACTTTCCTTGCACTTCTTATCACCCCCCCTACCACCACCATGTGTGTGCCATATTTAAAATACGGCACACCATGGCTCAGGGTAGGAGGCAATAGTGTAAGAATTCCTGGCGCTATTGATGTACTCTACAGGACTAGTACCAACCTTTTGTCGCTACTCCTGCAGAGTACATAGGGGCCATTATAAATAATGAAAGCCCCCTTTTAACGCCTGCTCTGAGTAGGTGTTCATTAAAAGTACCAAAAAATGGCGCAAGGAAATCTCTTATGGGGGAACGCCCCCCTTGCATACATTACGTCTTGCGCGAGGGTTTACAAAGTGGCACAATGATGCATTGAGCCACTTTGTAAATATGGCGCAGGGAAAATGCCACATTAGAAAGTGTGGCATTAAAAAAAGACGCTATGGCAGAACTAAGGTGGTGCTAGGGGCTCTTAAATTTGCCCCTTTAAGTTTTAAGCCATTCGATTTTTCTTTATTTATGGGATTTTGTAGTAGGTTTCACAAGGCAGCATATGGTTTCTGAAACAATGTGTGTAGGTGGTAATAAGTACTCTCGGAATTGTTGTGGGACTCATAATAAGAAGCTAAAACAAGCAGTTTTACAGGATAGAAATGCATTTTATATATTTCCTCAGCAACGTCACAGTCTTACAAGCTGCATCTTTCTTATTCCCTCTTGTCTACAGGTAGAACAAGGAGCTTGTTTACTAACATGAGAATATTTTGCCATCTGAGCATGGCTTCTAAAAAAGTTCACACTGCCAAAAACAAAGATCATCGAAGTGGCACAGGTTGGGATCGGAGTCTCTTCATGTTGTTGGTGAGGTACTCAGAGTGGTGTCCGTGGTGCAACCATTTTACCAGAGCCAAACACACAGAAAGTACATAATCCAATGTAGCATCATTGTTCCCTGCAGAAAAAATGACACTTCTTCATGGCACATTCCCTGGGAAGCAGAACATGAAGGGAGTTTAAGAGGCAATGGAAAGAGAGAGAAGGGTGGATTGTTAGGGGTACTTAAAATGCAATATGTTTCAAACTAATCAACATTTTCTAAGGCCTTCAAAACATAGAAGCAAGAGTGTGTGTGTGGTTTTGTCAGTGTGAGCATGTGAAAATCACAGGTAAAATCAGACACTTCACATTACCTGACGGAAAGCACTTGGACCAGACTTTCTAGTACAGAATACATTTTTTAGGGGGTGTTTAAAAAAAAACAGGAGGGCTCCTGTCGGGGAAAAGCAGTGGGGTGGTGGAAACAAAACAAAGACAACAAAGTTAGAAATTTTTATAAAAAAAAAAAATTACCTCGACCCCCCACATCGCAGCTGCTGCGCCGCTTTTCTGGCTTCACTCACTGCAAGCACAGGCTCCCAATCCTAATGCTGCACCCTGCTGCTGGTAGCATGAGAGCAGCATTAGGATTCGCCTGAGTGCCCTGGCTTTGTGCTCCCAGGCAGACTGGGAGCCTGTGCCTGCTGTCTCCAACCCGGCAACACAGCTCGGGTTGTAGAGACCTCAGTGTGCATGTGTGTTTGGCCGTCCTGAGACATGTGCACTGAGTGTAGGGCACACCACTCCCCCTTCCTGCCTGTAATCCCCCATGGCCCCACCCATTGAAAAAGAAAACAATAATAAACATTTCTTTTATTATCGTTTTATTTTTCAATTTGCAATTGCTCTTGCTGGCCGGCGGCAACGCTCCTCTGCAATAGCAGAGGTGCCACCATTGCCAAACACCCCCCTGAAGCAAAGCCCCTCACTAAGACGCAGGAGAGGACTGGGAAACAGCATCAGAATAAGAATTACATCTGCAGAAGCAGAGGAGTGTGTTTGTCTCCTCCCAGAAGACCTTGTTCAGCTTCTCTATAGGAACGAATGAAAATAACAATAACACGATCGAAAAGTACAAAACCATCCCCTTAAACCCTTCCCTTGGACCCTGAGCTTCTACACTCATTGAGACTGGAACCAATTCGTAGAGGAAAATTAATACAGGTCCAGAAATAAGCAACCTGCCAAATATACATTTCCTGTGCCCTCATGCCAGTATAGCCTCACAAAGTGTATGAGCATCATCGGTGAGAGAAGGACAAGCCTGTCAGCTTAAAATGTTAGGAGACTAAACAATCTAAAATTGCTCCGACATTTGCTGCCAAAGGTCCATGATGTGCCAGTAGAAGCCTCTGAAAGTTATGAGCACTCATATGGAAGGAGGAAAGGACTTCATCTGTTCAAGCTTCCTTTTAACACTTTCTAGGTCCTTCAGAACAGACCGAAATCTAACAAAGGATTTCAGAAACATTAGCAGACAATCGATTTGCCAAGAATGACTGTAATCCCTTTGTAAACAAGAATTGTTATAAAAGGTTAAGGGGCATATTTAAGAGCACCTAGTGCCTCCTTGCACCAAATTAGCGTCATTTGTTTACGCTAATAAAGCCCAACAAGGCCAAAATCACTGTGGCATATTTACAGTGGTGCAATGCATGCATTGCACTACTTTGTAACCCTTTGCGCTACATTATGCCTGCGGCAGGCATAAGGTTTGCAAAGGGAGCGTTCCCCCATTAGGAGGGCTGAACAAACACGCAAGAAATTCTAACAGATTTCCTTGCGTCATTTCTTTTGCCACTTTTAACACCTGCTCAGAGCAGGTGTTAAAAGGGGGCGCAGAGTACATCAACAGCATCATAAACATGACGCTATTGCCCCCTACCCTGTGCCATGATGCGCCGTAGTTTAAATACGGAGCATACACGGTGACGGTAGGAAGGCGCAGTAAAGGGCGCTTTATGCGCAGCGCCACTTTTCTTAAATATGCCCCTTTGTATCTTTCTTAGAAGTATGTTGTAATTTAGTAAGGAAAGCTACATACTACGTCAGCCACAAACTTTCCATGAAGAGCTTCACCCATGCAGATAAAAAATTATAGCGAAAAATGATCTGCAGGAAAACAGTGATCATTTTGGTGTCTGACAACATTAATTTCAGAACATGATTGTCAAAATCAGTTTTTTGCCAGCACCTAGGCTTGCCATGTTAATTTTCCAGTAAATCCTATTACATTATGTCCTATAAATCTGATTAATTTACGTTTTCTGATCCAAAATGTATTTATCTTGTTACGTAAGTGTGCTCTACAAGGCAAATCATAAAGGCTTGAAATGACCATATAGGCACACTTGCTTATAGACAGAGCAACATTAGCATCAATTTGTACAGCTGGTGTTCTGAACTCATGTATTTGAAGGTGTTTTAATACGTATTAGTAATGAAAAAGAAAGGTCGGTAAAATAAAATATTTGCGTAGGATCGCACAATTTGGTTTAACAGTGAAGCTACGATTATTCCAGACTTTCTCACATTTCTTTGTACAAATGAGTCACAATTGGGTAATTATTTGTCTCTCCTTTTTATCTGAAATGTTAATACTTTCTCCTTACCTCTGTCTGCATGGTGGGGGAGGGTACCAGGCAGAAGCCACATGAAAGCTCAGTTTGTTATGGTATTGATGTTCCAATGACTCACCCACCTCTAGTGTTGTGGACCATACAGTAGGAAGTTTGATTCCCCAGTCATATTAAAACAAGTTTACTTCTTGTTTTATCAGGTACCTGCCAAACATTGTGCCTATTTACTTTTTCGTTAAATAAAGCTCCCTTGATTCACAGTTGCATGCATATGACAATTGAGCAATTTACGATAAAACTGCACAAAGAAACAAGAATCTAGCCACTGATAGGCATATTCTGACCCAATTTTAATGCTAGCACAATATTTATTCACAAAGTCAGGATGAAATGGGTGGTAATATTTGTGCAATTAGATATTACTTGTTTTTGTCAATACACTATGTATGATTGTTATGAACATTTAAAATATTTTAAGCAATGCTCTGTTGCATAGGTTAATTTTGTATTTTTATCCATGGCAGTGTGGATGGGTGATGTGACATCACTGTTAGAGCCAATAGTCTAAGAGTGGTCTTCCCCCTGACATTTTTCTTTTTACCTCCTGATTTGTGCTGTACCTTTTTGTTGGCCTTAGGACTCTAAGCACTTTACTGCTGCTGACCAGTGCTGAAGTGCATCTGCTTCTCTCCTAAACCTGGGCACATTGGTGTATCTATGATTGTTATATTTAATTTACTTGTAAGACCCTTGTTAAGTGGTATACCATATCACCAGGGCATGTAAATTGAATGCTACTAGTGGGCCTGCAACACTGATTGTGCCACCCAAACAAGTTGCCTTTCAATTCTGTCTCAGGCCTGCCATTGCAGAGCCTGTGTGTGCAGTTTCACTGCCACTTCAAATAATTGACATTTAAAACATCTTGCAAGCGTTAAACTCCCCATTTGATTCATACAAGTCACTGCTAAGGTAGGCCCTAGGTAGCCCGAAGGGCAGGGTGCTATTTAAGTAAAAGGCAGGACATGTATTTTTAAGTCTTGATAGTGAAAAACTCAAAAAGTAATTTTTTGCTACTGTGAGTCTACTCCTCTCATAGGCCTGCATTGGGAATTCCTTTATATACTATTAAGCTGTAATTCCTGATCAGAAATGAGTAGCTACATCATGTTTCATGTAATAAGAATGGTAATGAAAAATCCCCTTTAATACAAGTCTGGGCTAGGTGACAGCCACAGTCTGTGAATTCCCCCTAGACAGTTACAAACACAGGAAAAGTGGGTGTGACAAAGGACTCATCTGCATTCATCTGCATTCTGATGATCCTTCCTAGGCTGGAAGGGTGGAGGCACGCTAACACTTACATTTTAATAGGGAAGTGCCTGTCCCCATAGAAAGGTCTAATTACCGCCTAGTGGAAGTCTGGGACCAAGGCTAGGAGAAAAGAAACTGTGCACTTCAAGGAGCTGCTTTGGAGCCCTGCATCCCACACTTCAAAGGCACATTTGAGTATAAGAACTGGGTGTCTGACCCCACCTAATCAGTACCCTTCTGGACTTGGGAAGAACTCTGCTGGAGAAACGACTTCTGTGTTGTAAGGATTGCCACTTTGCCTGGATTGACAGTTCCAAGGAACTGCTTCTCTACTTTGCTGAGCTACCCTGCTGCTTGCTGATCTCTGCCTGCTGCGGACAAGGACTGGACCCATTCTACTGAACCCAGAGGGACTCCAAGGGCTTGATTGCTGCTGGCTTGCCTCCTGTTCTTCTGCATCATCGGGGACCTGAAAGACTGCCTGCAACTCTCTTGGAACTGCTTGGCTCTACCATCTGTGACTCCTACCCTTGCCTGAGGTGCCTACTCCAGTCCTGGGCCCCAGAAGTGGGTTCTGCAGCTGATTTAGGCAAAAACAGAATTATCACCTCAAATTTGTGAGAAATTCTGCCACATCTCTCCTTTGATGGCAACACTGGGGCTGTTTGACAACAATGGATTCACAGCCTTCGCAGCCCGAAGACAATACTCTGTGCGGCTCGGGCATGATGCATCACAATCATTTCAGTAGAGACAGAGGACAAAACAGTGACCTGACTGCATGGGAAATAGCGCTGCATTGCGCCCTCAACATCGATGCATTGCTCCTTCAAAAGTACTGTTACAGCGGACCCTGTGTAGATTCTGTAGCTGGCATATCCTCCATCGTAGTTCACCTGAATTTGGATTTGCACCAGTCCCTCGACACCTCACGTACTCCTTTAACCTCTAGTGACTTCTAATCACTAGTTCTGATTTAACCTTTAAAAATTCATATCTCAACTTCTACTGATTGGATTTTTGTTGTTTTGGTCTTGTTTTACTCAGATACATTTTCTTTTTTGTGGTGTTTTCATTGTGTTACTGTTTGTGTTACACAAATACTTTAAACATTGTCTAGTAAGTTAAGCCTGCCTGCTCTGTGCCAGGCTATCAGAGGGTGACCACAGTTTAATTTAGGTTGTGTAACTGACTTACCCTGACTAGGATTGTGGTCCCTACTTGGACAGGGTGCATACCTCTGCCAACTAGAGAACCAATTTCTAACAATCACCCATCCACGCATTACCGCCTTCCTTTCCATCAATATTCCTAGCCTTTTTTCATTTGATTGTCAGATTTATTGTGCTGTACATTCTACCCCAGCATGAACAGATCTCACTGCAGAATGTTTGGTGCATGAAGTGGTGAAATTGTCTACACATTTGCACAGAAATTTAAGATATCTAAAAAGATAATAAATAAACTGCTTTTTTAGTCCTGTATGAAGAAAACTCTGGAAGTTCTGTGATACATTGTACTACACGAAAATGTAATGCTGATTTAGAAAGCCAAAGCTGGCGGAGTTAACAGAGTTATCTTCAGCAGACAATTGAGAAACTAAGGTGAACTGCAACTGGCATCCGTGCTGGATAATTTACAAAGCTGAGCTAATTAATAATATCTGAGGTTTCAGGACACAATATCATTTAAAGGTCTGTTTCTCAAAACTGATCTAGTTCTGTCGTAGCAACAACCCATGTATCAGGATATCTTGTCTGCCCACCTAAACCAGTTTTTCATGCTGCTGATCACTGCACTGTTGTCATCTGAAGGACTCTTGTATTGGCTGTCTCATGGTTCTACTAGAACCCTGTATTACCGAGCAACATGTCTTGTCATCACTAAACAACTTTCCATGCAGGCCCGGTTCTATAATTGTCAGATATGCAGGATATCTGTCTCCCTAACATCAATGTGTACCCACTGGTTGCTCTTCTAGTTATACCTCACTCTTTTGCCCCTCAACATCATGAGCAAAAGTGTATACCAAATGAAATTTTTCTGTAGAAGGGGAAGCGCTTCCACCTGGCTTTTCCGCTTCATCCAGCAAAGTGGGAAGGATGTTTTATGTACAGAAAATGAGGCAGCCCACCTCCTACTCTGTAAAGTTTATGTTCCAATGGGGTGCCAGTAAAATATGCAAGAAACTTAAAGTGAGGGTAAAAAACATAAGGACAAGTTCGACGTGTACACTACAGGAAAAAGGGAAAGGGTATTTAAAAATATAACAATGAAGGTCAGAGGATCAGGGAAGGGTCCAGAAGCCGTTAATATGTGTAGTCCCAGCAGCCACATCAATTTTCAAACCTAGGGCATGATTCATTATTTCTTTGGTTGGAGTCATAGATAGGCGTCTTAAACATATGTATGTTTATTCGTTACCAAATAACTATTTTGACTCCGCATTGTGGAGGACCGGAGAAAGTTGAGTATGTATCTTGTGGTGAACTATTTTGATTAGGTAAAAAGTGAATAAATGCAGAATAGATTTAAAAAAAAAAAAGTCATGTGGAAGTGATGCATTGAAAATCTTATTCAACTTAATTAAACTTGCAAGTTTTACGCTGAACTCTACAAAGGTTGCAACAATACAACTTTGGATGTTCAGAAACAAATGACCTACTAATGCATTCCTAGTTAATTTTAAATAAATATAGAGATATTTTTATTGTTACTAGTTTTTTCAATAGCCCAAGCTGCATGAAAGTATTTCTATCCAGGCAATATTTAGTTTGCTGTGTGATTATAGAGATAGACCTCAAAGTTTCCAGCTTTGGCAGTGTTGGTACTTTTTTGAGGACAGAATGCCATAAGACAGTGAAAGATAGGATAGTTCTGTATCATACAGATCAACTGTTAGCTGTCTATAGGTGGTCACTGTAAGAGGAAATTTATCAAGACAAGAAGAGTAGAAGCAAGAGTGCTAGAAAAAGTGAGTCTTGCAGTTTAATCTGAAAAATGTCAAACTGGTTATCTCATACAAATATTGGGGAGGATAATTCTACCATTTGGACTCTACTGTGCTGAAATAGCTTAGCATCCTCCCATGGTCCAGATGTAACAATTGGACCATTAGATTTTTATTTATTTTTTCACTTTGTTCATATAATCCTAACCTGTTCTGGCAGTCAATTGAGTCAAGTACAATGTTTGTCTGGCCTGTGCCAGGTGGTCTTCTTTCCCAAAGCCAAAGAGTGGGAGAGGTGGGAGAGGTGCCCTTATTGTAATTGGATGATTTTCAGTTTATCAATATCGGTATAGACAGCATTTGTATGGTCTGTTTATGAGTTGAAGTGGGATACAGTTGAGTTTGCGCTCAGGTTACAAGGAATCTAACCAATATTTTTTTTTTCTGACAAGAATGGCGAACAACAGTGGTTTTTGCTGTGTGTGTGTGTGTGTGTGTGTTTTTTTTTTACCTGGGAACGCACTAAGAGGTAATTGTCCAGGTGAAAGCCTACTTTCTTTAATTTGACATAAATGCTGTTTCTTGACTAAGTGCATAAAGTAGAGTGGACCCTAGCTGGCTATTCTATAACTAGTCCTTTACTCCAATGGGGATGGCCTTGGCATTGCCTCAGTAGGCTGGAGTTCACTAACACTTATTCACATAGTGATATCCCTAAGGTCAATTAGTAAAGTATTGTGATTCCAAGCTGTATCCTCTTACTTTATCCTTAACTAAGGGTCTTTTGCATAGAGCTGAATAAACAAGCAATGCTTTAAAGAAAGGTAAATTATTCTAAATAAATATAAAAAATGACGGTCAAGGTGGGTGATCCCTGAGTGGATAGATATGGTCCAATGTAACATCGGATGGCAATAAGTTACAAATTAAAATACAAAAATTTGAAAGAGTGTCCCATCAACTCAGTAGCAGCTTGTTTCAGTGAATCAAGAGAGGATAAACCACCATGTTGAACAGCACATTCCAAAGTCTCGGAGAACCGCTGGCTTTAGTGCTCCATAGACAGCAACACGGAGAATGTGTCAGCCATGTCAAGCATGGCTTTTTCTGCACCAACCCTGGTATGAATCCTGTTCGCTGGGAATAGAAGTTAGAATTGTCTGACCAGTTTTACACCTGGACTGAAGCCTTCCTCTAAATATTTGATGACAGCAAGTACACCTGCACCAGTAGTGTGTTAATGTTACTCATAATCAGAGGTACAAAAACGTGGGAAAGCAGTCTGAGGGCCACTGCTAAATTTGTGTCTTTTAATTTGCCTGGAATAACTTCACTTGTTCCTCTCTAATTTATTGAAAACTAATTGGGTGACATTAATCCTCCTCAAGAGATACATCAGAGGGTTCCACAGGAGGTCTAGAGTCACAATTTTATATATTTGTTAAAAAAGGCAATAGAGAATAAGACTTAATTGAAATGACAAAAGGGTTTAGCAAATCACCCGATCGAGGGAAAGTGTTATATTTTCCAAGGAACTTGAAAGACAATATTGAACCTCCGAGACTTGTTTATTTATTTAAAAACCCTCTATTAGAATTTGTTAATAATATACCTACCTACAACAAGAAAGGTTTGCAAGAATGTGTGGATCTTTAAAAGATCTTAAGCACATTTGAGGACTTGAATAAACCAGATGAGTACTACACATTTTTCAGAATGTTCCATGGTCGGGGTAAGACAGTTTACCAAAGGTCTATTTTATGGTACTGAAAATCATATTATCAAGACATTCATATCCCCAAGGGGATCTTATGAATGTTTCTTAATGGTCAAGGTGGTCTGCTGGCTGCTCATCATGAATTGCATCAGAAGATTAATCAGCAAGAAAGCGTTCTCAAGATCCCAATATTCCATTAAACATTACGTTAAGGTTCCACCATTTGTATGAGATAGAATTTTTCATGGAAAAACAGCGTTAGAAATGAGGTTTCTGTTTGGCTAGGGTATGCACCTAAGCCACACAGAACTCACTCACTCTAGGCAGGGAGTTACAACCCAAGATAACCCCTGCTCACCCCCTTGGTAGTTTGGCACAAGCAGTGAGGCCTATCCCAGAGGCAATGTGTAAAGTGATTGTACACAACATCATTAGACCAAAGACAACATGTTGCTACCCAAACAGTTGTCAAAACATTACACAGTACTATTACTCTGCGAAAGCCAGCAGTAGTCACATTAAACACATAGGTTACTGGTTGTCCTACAACATAAGCAGTAGTCAGGCAAACATTACCAAAATGCACATATCAGGGTAAAAGCACAAATTACCAGAAAGGCATAAGGTCACAGGAAACACGTTACTCAAAATGCACTTGCCCTAGTAAACATACCATAAATGCCCATAACAGGAACATCAGAAAATATATGGGATGTCAGCAAAATATATCACCATAAAAGCAGGATCAGCATTGACAAGACATTATCATGACTGCACATAGCATGAGATGGTAACTTAAGCTCAGGGCATACAGCAACATCAGCATGGATGCACACATCATTGAAAAACACATGCTACCAAAATGTCAAGCCAGTAACCTGAATGCACCTCCCTTTATACTCTACCAGGGGTGGAAATCCCAAAGCAGGACCTCTCATGCTCCGATGGAGGGAAATCCCAGAATGCAGTGATGTTGGAGAACAGGTGACCCCACTTCTCAAATAGGGGCCGTATCACTTCTCTGACCCTCAGCCGGGCGGGGGCTCTCAGCACTCCACGTGTTCATTTCTTGATGGGAGAGGGGCATGTGAAACGGGCGACCTCTGTCGAGGTTTCCCGCCGCCCGCAAACCTCGCAACAGGAGTGAGGGCCCAGTGGAGCGGGGGGATACGATGAGGCTTTCTCCCCACCCGTGATCCCTGAGCCACTGCGGGGGCCCGATGGTAAAGGGGGGCCCCGAGAAAACTAAAGGGGACCGGCAGCACAGGTGCCTCCGATGAGGCTTCCACCACACCTGCAATGCACGCCCACTGGATGGGGCCTGGTGGAGCAGGAGGCCTCCGATGAGGCTTCCTTCCCACCCGTGAAGTGCCCACTGAAGTACTCCCGGGCTGCAGTGGTGAATTCAGACAAAAGGAAGGGCCAGCCGGTGCCCCGGGGCATCCTTCTCCGCACGCCTCGCCACAGGGGCACCGGTAGAAGCGCGTTCGCTCCAGGCCTCGTATCCTCGTGCCCCGGGGGCACCAAATAAAGCACGTTTCAGATGCACTTGGAAAATTTGAGCTGCCTGGGTCGCGGCAGTGATTTTCTCCGGCAAACACGGACAAGCACTTCAAGGCGCTAATCAGCTAAAAAATAGAACGCTCTCCAGGTGCAAAGAAAATAAATGAAGGAGCGCTCTCAGGGCGCTAGGGGAACACTGTAAAGCCCTCCTCAGGCGCTTAAGCTCCAGCACATGGGCTACACAATACAGCGCAGTCCTCGTGCTGGAGAGCAAATGGTTGCAGGGGGCAGGGACCACAGCACCCAGCACCTGGAGAACACAAGTGGAGTACAGGGGGTAGGTCCTACAAAGCAGGCCAGCACAAGGGGTATGCAGTAAGAGGAAGTTTCTCCTAGTGACCCAGCAGGCCACAGGTCAGCACAGCAGCAGCAGTCCAAGGCGGTTCCTGGTGAGTCCCTCCAGGATCATTCTGTGTCCAATTCTCCAAGTGTGTTTCTTGTGCACTATAAATGAGGAAAATCCCCTATACTTCTACTCAGTTTTGCAAAGCAATTTCAAAGAGGGGGTAAGAGGTTCCAAACAGTTACAACTGGCTCTAAGAGTGTCCCCTCTCTCCTCCAGCACAGGCTCCAGACATCAGTTTGGTGTAAATAAGCCCTTTGTGTGAGGCCAGGGCACAGCCTTTACACATGCGGGTGTGCCCTCCCTCCCCATCTCTCAGCCCAGGAAGACCATTCAAAATGCAGATGAACCTCTGTGAAAACTCAACCCTCCTTGCGTACTGGCAGTCTGAAAAGTATGCACAAAACCCAGCTGTCACGTGGATTGGAATCAAGCCGCAAAACACCAGAGTCATAAGCACGGAGAAATGCTCACTTTCTAGAAGTGGCATTTCTATAATGGTAATAAAAAATCCACCTAAACCAGTAAGCAGCATTTCTCACTACCTAGTAACCAATCATTAATCAGACAATACCCCCTAGACATAAGGAAGGACATTTCCAGTGCAATACTATGAGCGAGACAGCACTCACAGCAGTGAGAAACCAAAGAGGCTGTTTGTCACTACCAGGACAGGTCACACAACCAGGAACATGTCCTGCCTTCTACATACATAGCACCCTGCCCATAGGACTAGCTAGGCCTACCTTAGGGGTGACTTACATGTAGTAAAAGGTGAGTTCTGGGCCTGGCACGTAAATTTAGGTGCCATGTCCCTGTGGCAGAAAACTGCTACGCAGGTTCTGCGCTAGCAGGCCTCAGACAGGTTTGAAAGGATATTTTTGTTTGTTGCACATGCAGCTCAGTAGTAGCATTTAATTTACAGGCCATGGGTATAGGGATACCACTGTACAAGGGACTTGCATGTAAATTAAATGTGCCAATTAGGTGTAAACCAACCAGGTAGAGCACCTGCACTTTAGAACTGATCAGCAGTGATAAAGTGCTCAGAATCCTAGAGCCAACAGAAAGAGGTCAGAAAAATTAGGAGGAAGGAGGCAAATGATTTGGGGATGACCCTGTAAAAAGTGCCAGGTCGAACAAACAGTGTGTAGAAATCTCCTAAGCCAATAACATGCATGTTATTCTCTTGCTCACAGATAAGACATCCAGTACCTGCATCAAGTTCAATGCATGCACGACTGAAATCTCCCACTGGAAGGCCAACTGTCTTATGCTGAACACCGACAGGGCCAGCACTGTGATCTTCAGGAAGAGCAATTTACCATAGCATGCCACCTGGTGGCCAGCAGAGCTAGGAATAACCCCCATTACCCACACCAAGAATCTCACATTGACAGCAAACTTGTCATTACCAACCAAGTCAATGCCATCACTGCCTAGTGCTCCACGTGAGAAAGATTTTCAAATGGCTCCCAATCAGCATCCAGAGAACTGCCACATATACTCTGGTCACATGTAAGCTGAACTACTATAACACCCTTTGTGCTGGGATCAACAAAAAACTCACCAGAAGGCTGCAGATCATTTAGAACTTGGGGCCAGATGTACGTAGCATTTTGCATGGTGCAAACTGCAAAAATCTCACTTTGCGCCATACAGAATGCGCATCGCGATGCTCATTCACATTTTGCGAGTCAGTACCGACTCGCAAAATGTGAATGCGACTCACAGATAGGAAGGGGTGTCCCCTTCCTATTTACGACTCGCACCGCAATGCTAAATTGCTTTGTGACCGCGAACGCGGTTGCAAAGCAATTCGCAGTTACCACCAGTGTCACACTGGTGGTAACCCACCCTTTGTGAATGTTGCCCAAAATGTTTTTTCAGAGCAGGCAGTGGTCCTACGGACCACTGCCTGCTCTAAAAAACAAAACCAAATGGTTTCATTATTTTTTTTGTATTGCAGCTCGTTTTCCTTTAATGAAAACGGGATGCAATACAAAAAAAAAACTGCTTTATTTAAAAAGCAGTCACAGACTCCAGCAGGCCACCATCCTTGTGAGTGCAGGGAATCGTTATGGGGTCGCAAAATGCGACTCACCTCATTAATATTAATAAGGTGGGTCTTTGCGACCCCATAGCGATTCGCAGACGGTGAGACACCGTTTTGCATCAGAATTTGCGATTCGAAATTACAAGATGCACCGACTCGCAATTTCCGAATCTAAAATTCTGAAATTTCTACATCTGGCCCTTGGTAGCCAGAATCACTCTCAACCTTCTATGCAGCACTCACCACAGCTGAAGGCTCTCCATACAGAAATAAGCACAATTCAAACTCCCTACCCACACTTTCAAGGCACTACACAACACTGTCCCATACCTCAACAATCACATCTGCTTTCACAAACCTTTCAGACATCTTTTCTCATCTGGACTCCTACTTGCACACATTCCATGCATACGGAAAACCAGATGCAGTGGTCAAGCCTTCACCTACATCACTCCTCAAGCATGGAATGATCTGCCACTACACATAAGAACATCCTACTTGCTTCTTGATTTCTGCAAGAAGCTGAAGACCTGGCTTTTAGAGTACTCCCTCTGGGCCCTAGGTTTGGCTAGCACATACCTGCTCAGCATCAGAATAGCCTTCCGGTGATAGTGCACTCTAATAATCTGCATAATAACATAACACGGGTCTTCAAACTGGGCGGGGTGGGGCTCCAAAAGAAGCATTATGCTTATTGCAGAGCTTTGTTTTAAGCTGAAAACAATGAGCAGCAGTAAACTGCTCTGTAATGGGCCATCACTCAGATGTTTTTCATTTATATACAAACTGTGAGTAAGAGTCAAAAGGGAAGTGGCTCCAAATACTCTTTAAAACACCCACCCCACCCCCACTTCTAATATTCACACTGTAGATACCTTTACCTGTTAGTAAGGCCTGCCTGACCAGAATAGTGTGTTTGGCATTTCTTTGCACTTTTAAAACAGTAACAGAACCTAACTGCAATGTTTAAATAAGTCTAGACATATTAAAACATTGCCAATTTTATAGAATATTTGTGAAAAATTCAGAGGGGGGACCCGATTTTTTTTCCACTGGGGAGTGCGGCATGAAAAGTTTCAAGATCACTGACATAACATAACATTACATAGTGCACAATGAGATATTACTTGTTCTGAGATAATTACAGTTTCAAGTAGCTGTTTCAAAATCTTGGGATGGCCAGTAGGTGAAAAAACTAGCAGAGTTCAATACATATAGAAAACTCTGGCCCTTATTCAGTTTTGCAGACAGAGTACTTCCCCAGAAATGTGTCAGGCAACACTGTCCTCCAAACTATTGGTCCACCTACTCTCAGAATCAGGCAAACCATGACGTTTCCTCCAGTGAAGCGTCCTCTGACTCCGCCAGAGGAAACTTTGCATTGATGGCCCTATTGACAAGGCCATTGGTCAAAGTATCTCAGTCAAGAATAGTCATGTATTCCTCACAATGAAAAAGAGACATGCTGAGAGGAGGAGTTTGGAGCCCCAGACGTGGCAGCATGGCAACGCGACTATGCAAGGAAGCTGTGAGGGGGTCGCTTCTGTCTGCTGGTTTCCCAGCCACTGGTACATCACAGCTCTTGCAGCTGACCGTCCCACCTGCTGCCAAGCTGCCCCCATGCCTACGTCTACTGACAGACGACATTGAGCCACCGCCCAGCTCCGTTCAGGGCAGTGAGATGGTGAGGCAGTGCTATGCGAGGTAGCGTGAGAAGGTGCAGCGAAATTGGGCATGACAGGAGTTTAGAGTGCCTCACCAGTCCCCAATTCTATGTCAGGACCGGAGGCTCCGATTATGCTTCTCAGTTCTTTACTACTTAAAATATAGCAGCCAATGAAAAAACAGTAACATTTAAGAGGCTTTGAACCCCGCCTCCCATAACCACCAATAGTAGACCAACGTGGTCTATAAACAGGGGAGGCACGAACTGACGTCCTCTTTCTTTGCTGCTTTGCAGTCAGTTAAGTGCCTCCCCATTTCTGCTTATTTTATACTGATTTATATTGATTTTTACTTGACTATTTTATGTTGTTATGAAATTGGCGATTTGCTCCTTCAATCGTGCTAGGGTGCGTGTTGCGCCCGTATTTCATCTATTTTATTTTTGTTAAATAACTTTCTCACGCTCGGTGTACGCGCTTCCTTTTCCTTTTATTTTACTTGCTTCTTTTTAAGCTGCTGCGTCCGTAAGGTCAGGCAGGGCTTGCCTGACTTCCGGGTTGCGCTATTTATCGCGCTAGGAGACGCATGTTTATAGCCCAATTGGGCTATTCATGTGGTTTATATCCCATGAGGGAGGGAAGTGACGTGTGTCAACTTCCCTTTCTCGTTGGACTACCAACGCCGGCCTTTGGCTGATCAAACAGGAGCAGTGATTTTCAGCATTATTAACCCTATGGTGCCTTGTTTCGATTATCTTTCATAAGCAGTGGCTTTTGTTTGTTCTGTGCAGGCACTCCCCTGACCTGTGCTGGCTGGGGTTGTAACAATTTAAGAAACTTGCTGTTTTCAGCATTTGGTGAGCACTTCAAACTTGGTAGTTTTGACAACGACATTATCATGTCTGATGAAGAGTATTATGGCCAGGGCCTGGAGATGTATGGCCCTTATGAAGAGAAGATTACTAGTTTGACCCCTGTTTTGAACAGGTTATTGACTCTTCCATTCAGAAGTCATTGGATAAAGCAATTTCATGGGCTCTTGTACCCTTATCCAAAAAAATGTATGATCTAGCTGGCCCTTCATCTTCTCTTCCTTCTGGAGATACTTCATCTCTGACTGTCCCTTCTACTGACCAACAGTAGCCTCACAGGAGTAAATTGGCCAATATTCCTTTTCCTTCTACTTCGGAGCACACTTATGCTTCAGACCCTTCCACGCCTATTAGTTTGCCTACAACTGTGTCTGATTCTGATTCTGTTTCCTTTCAGGATTCTGCTTCTCCTAAGAAACGCACTAAGAAGCGTGAACTTTCTTCTTCGTTCTCCCCCTCTCCTTTTTCTTTCGAGCCGTCTGATATTATTCATCCTAAATCGTCAGACTGGGCCCTGCTGTAGCGGATTATATGCATCTGCATATTCGTAAGGGGTTTGAGAAAGAGGTCGGATCCAGATTGAGATCGGAGTTTCCACAGCCAGATTTACCTCTTGAAACGGTACTCACTCCTGAGATTGACAATACTATGGTCACATTCCTAAAAAAATATAACAATGATCCAAAGAAAGGAATTGACAGAGCCCTCAAGGCTTGTCAAGATAAATTGCTGAACGTATCTGTCTCTCTTGCAAAAATTCTCAAATTGGCTCTTCAGGCTCAGGAGACTGGGGCGGCCATCCATCCGGAGGTGCTGGCTGGGTGTATGCAATGTGCAATATGCAATATGTTTCCTTGGCAATGCAAATTGAGCATTAGCGTCTGAACATAGAAAATCAGTTTTACTACGTATTGACCCTTAGTTGGCAGATTTGGCTTCGGCTGAAGCAGGCCCTCTTGCCAAGGGACAACTTTTTGGGGACAAGTTTGTTAAAGACATTGCTAAATTTGTTAACACTTTCGCCTCGTTGGATAAATCCCAGTCTTCCCTTAAAAGAATGTTTAACCAACTTTTTGGACGGGCTGGTCGATTTCGAGGACCGTCGACCGGTCGGGGCTTTCAGCAAGGTCCTGCCAGAGGTCTTATTCAAGACGCAGGGGTTACACTCAAGATCCTTCCCAAGCAGGTTTCTACCCCTCCAGATATAAAAGAGCGTGCAACTGCAACAATCGAGGTGCTAACAGAGGTTAGAAAGCCATCGATAACGCCCCCACAGGTAATAAATCTTTCTCTTCCTTCTATTCCCTTAGGAGGCAGACAAAAATTCTTCTTTCAAAAATAGGCTTCCATTTCTTCAGACGCATGGGTTCTAGATACGGTTCGAGGTTATTCCATAGAGCTTTTTTCAGTCCCTCAACAACAAGCATTGCCTCATCCTATCCTTTTTTCTCAACTAGACAAATCCTTTATAGATGGCGCAATTCAGGAATTGTTAACAAAGAAGGCCATTGCCTTAACCTCCAGTCATCCACAGGGTTTCTGCAGCAACGTTTTTCTGGTGCAAAAGAAGGGAGGTGGTCAGAGACTAGTGCTCAATTTAAGGCATTTCAACCCCTTTGTGGTATATCGTCATTTCAAGCTGGAAGGCATCCATTTGTTACGAGATCTTCTTCAAAAAGGAGATTGGATGGTTCTCCAGATCTGATAGACGCTTCCTTATCATATCGCTTTCGCACCAATGGTTTCTTCCATTTCGGTGGAAAGACAGTTGGTACGAATACCTGACTCTCCCTTTCGGGCTGTCTTCAGCTCTGTGGGTGTTCACCAAACTCCTGAAACCAGTAGTGGAAAACATTCGCGAGCGGGGCATTCAATTGATAATCTATCTAGACGATATGATTATCAGGGCTCCAGACCATTCGCTATTACTGACACACCTGTTTTGGGTAATTTCTTTTCTTCAAGATCTGGGGTTTGTGATCAATCACATGAAATTCTGCATGATCCCATCCCAACGATTGGACTTTCTGGGGTTCCAGGTGGGTTCTGTACAAGCCCAGTTGCTGCTTCCTCCTCAGAAAATGAAATTGATCAAGAGGGATTTGAAGCTGGCGTTATCGAAACAGATGGTTTCTTTGAGGTCCCTAGCTCGGATTGTGGGCCTTTTGGCCTCTTCTATCCAGGCGGTTTTTCCAGGTCCTCTACATTACAGAGCCTTGCAGAGATTGAAGATCCATTTCCTTCAACGGGGTTTCTCTTACGATCACCTGGTTCCTATATCTCTGGAAGCCCAAGAAGAGCTTCAGTGGTGGGTCTTTCACATGGAGGCGTGGAAAGGCAGGGCCATTTTTGGGGACATTCCAGAGATGGTGAGAGAATCAGATGCCAGTCGTTGGGGCTGGGGAGCGAGATGCGGTCTGTTTTCGACAGGGGGAGGTGATCCTCAGAGGAAATGCATCTCCACATCAATTGTCTAGAACTCTTAGCAGGTTCTTTTGCCGTCAGATCTCTGTCCCCCCGCAGGAGCAATTGTTGTATTCTTCTGAAAATGGACAATGTGTCCGCAGTCCAGTATATGAACCGTCTGAGGAGAACGAGGTCTCGCCTCCTGGCGAATATTGCCATGGAATTTTGGCATCTTTGTCTGGATCGGAAAATCATGGAGATAGCGGAATTCCTCCCTGGCAAAGACAACCTAGTGGCAGATTGGAACTCTCGATTCCTGAGGGATGCCAGCGAGTGGAAACTTCTACCTTCTGTTTTTCAG
This sequence comes from Pleurodeles waltl, assembly GCF_031143425.1. Classification (NCBI taxonomy): domain Eukaryota; kingdom Metazoa; phylum Chordata; class Amphibia; order Caudata; family Salamandridae; genus Pleurodeles; species Pleurodeles waltl. Next base: position 732,003,834 of record NC_090443.1, read on the forward strand.
AAGGTCATGGGGTTATTGGGGCCTTGCCAGGTGGATCTGTTTGCGTCTTGCCTCAATTTCCAGATCCCCAAATTTTTCAGTTGGAGGCCAGACCCTCTGGCCATGGCGACGGATGCATTTCTGCATGATTGGTTATCTCAGATTAATTATACGTTTCCTCCGTTTGCCATGATTCCTCGAGTAGCAACATGCTTGCGACGCCAAGCCGCATCTGCGGTTCTCATAACCCCCTTTTGGAAGACCCAACCTTGGTTTCCATCCCTTCTGGAACTCTCAATTGCCCTTCCTCTTCGTCTCCCGGTATTTCCGCAGCTCCTTTTGGGCCCGGTGGGTTCCCTGCATCCTCTTCTCTTCAGGTCTACTGTGTCTCATGGCCTGAAAGATATCAGGGGACACTCACAGGTGCAGGGCCTTTCGGCTTCAGCTTCCTTGTTTATATGACAAGCTTGGGCTCCTTCCACCCACAAACGATATTCCCTGGCATGGAAGAAGTGGGTGGGTTGGTGCATTCGAGGAGACGTGGATCCCATAGGATCCGAGGTCAAAGACATTATAGATTTCCTGTCCAAGTGTGCAGACTCTGTTCTATGTTGCAGGTCGGTAAATAATTTTAGATCAGCTATTTCAGCTGGACATTCTTGGATCAATAATAAACCGGCAGGGCAACACCCTTTGGTTTGTAAATTGCTGAAAAGTATCAGAGTACCCAAACCTCCTAGACCGCAATATTCTCAGCTGTGGGATGTGAATACTGTTTTATCTTTTTTGTCTAATTGGCCAGAGAATCATTTGTTATCTATGAAACAATTATCCGCAAAGTTAACTATGTTACTCTGTTTATTCTCCTGTCGCAGGGTGTCAGACGTGAAAGACCTTGATTTAGGAGGGAGGTTGTTTTCTCCTTCTGGGGTTTCTTTTATCATTTCCAAGCGTACTAAATGTATGTCTTCTTCTGTTGAGTATACAGCTTTTCCACATAATGCCAATCTGTGTGTTGTCAAATGTTTAAACGTTTATGAAGAACGCACTGCAAGTTACAGGGTGGATCCTTTGGGTTCTCTTCTTATTTCCACCCAGAAACCCTTCAAACCAGTTTCAGCGGCTACTTTAGCAAGCTTGGTTCATTTGGTGATGTCTGAAGCAGGTGTTGATATGTCTCTATATGGGGCCCATCCTACCATGGGGGCCATGGCATCAAAAGCATTTATTTTGGGTTCCAGATTGGAAGATGTTCTTAGAGCGGCCGATTGGTATAGTGATTCTATGTTTAAAATGTTTTATTATAAACCTATAGTACATGTGTCTAATTTGGTGGTGGATCAGCTTTGAACCAGCTTAATCGGAGCCTCCGGTCCTGACATAGAATACAACATTTTCTAGTGTAGCTTTAAGAATTTTAGATTCTATTAAGGACACGGAGGCAAGGATAATCCCACCCAGTATATATTTTGAATTGAATGTTCTTATTCAATGATTGTATTATAGTTTTTTTGTTTCCCACCCTGGAAATTTTATTGTCTTAAGTCTCGAGTCTTATCATGGATTTTTCTTTCAGACACGGATGGTAAACAAGGTTGAACCTGTGATTAGCCGTCGCTTGGTCATTCTTGGAGATCCGGATTTTGGTGGATCATTCTTCATCCCAGAGACTTTGGTTGGACTTGAGCACTTTTTGGTTTTCTGATTTTTTCAAAGAAAGAGGATGCCTCCCCTGTTTATAGACCACATTGGTCTACTATTGGTGGTTATGGGAGACGGGGTCAAAGCCTCTTTAATGTAACTGGTTTTTCATTGGCTGCTATATTTTAAGTAGCAAAGAACTGGGAATCATAATCCTCGCCTCTGTGTCCTTAATAGAATCTAAAATTCTTAATGCTACACTAGAACATTTTGTATGCTCTGAAACAGCACCACAGCACTTACAGAATCCAGCACCCGCAGCACAACAAAGTGCACAGTAACGACCCTGCTGCAGAGAAAGGCACCACAGTACCTACAGAACCCAGCACCGGCATCACAACAGAGTTCATAGTGCTGTCCCTGTCCTGACTTGCCCAGGCCGCCCTCCTGCCAAGCCACTTGCATGCAGCAGACCCAGAAATCATGGCATTATCCAAGGAAACAGTCAAGGACATTGCCAGATTGGGGTGAAGATGCCCCCTAAGGGTACCAGCTTTATGAACTAATTGTCACCACTACCATCATTCCGTAGTAGAAACAGGGGGAGTGAGGGAAAGAGAGGGATGTTAAAGGCCTAGGAGGCCATGCAGTTCTAACTGTCCCCTGAGCAGCTCAGAACAGCCCACAAGGGGTAAAGTTTGGCTCCCCCTGTCCACCATTTTGCTACAGCTATACAGCCATACAGCCACAGGTACAGCTATAGCTACAGCAATTCAGCATCTGCGCTGTAAGGGTGGCGCTGCAGACTAGCTTCCATGGCTTAAGTTGAGCCCGGGGTTGGCGGAAGGGGTCTGCCCAGGTGCGGATGCAGCCTGCAGCCGGGTGTTCTCCCCCACTCCCTTGCTCCACTGCACAGGTTAGTGGTTCAGGATCAAAAGGACTGCAGTGTTTGCCATCAGCTCTCCCCTGTCCATTAACACTCTTCTTCAATCCACTCATCTCACACAGCAAGGTAGGCGTGTGCCCCTCCTCCACTCTCCAGCTGTGGGAAAAAAAATGCACGTGGGAGGCTTGACTGTGCTCGACTAAGTGAAGATCGAAGTGTCAAAGCCCCCTGCTTAAGGGCACTGAGTTTCGGAAAAACAAAACTGTTTCAAGCCAACAGGTATCATGATACCCGGCAAGGTCAGACAACAAGTTTCGCAAAAGAGACAGAAAAAAAGCCCTCAAGTTTAGGACAGAAGGTGTCTCATCTGACATGACAAAGGCAAGCACAGGCCAAGCTAGCCCACTGATACCGGCCATTCAAATATCCTTCGGCAAGATAAACAATGCCAATGTTAGTAAATTCACATTTTTAAAAGGTTTTAAAGGACCCAGATGCAGCTATTTATACAATATCAAAAAACGTTGAGGGCCTGCTGTTCTCACTTACAATTCAGTTTCAACCATAACAAGTGCAGACCAACCACTTTTCCTACACCAAAAAGAGGTTGTGCAAACAAGAGCCACAGTAACGAGTGAAACCTCAGGCAGAAACATCAGCACGACACAGGCTCAGGTCCATGTCCCAAATCGACAACACTCAACACCAAGGCCCAAGCCATGACCAGTTTTAACTCATTCTCGTATGCAGGAGAAAACCCCCTGCAAAAGTGACAGAAATTCAGCTAAAGAGGCTGATAACTCCTGGCTGCATTCAATTTAATTGACGAAAAACAGGGACCATGTACAAGCACTGGAGGCCACGACCATCGGTTTGGTGGGCAATTATGAAGAATGCACTCACTCAATCATAGAAATCTCGAGTCATGTTGATTCAACAGCCCAATCAGACCCAAGCACGGAAGACAAGCCATCAGGACAAGCCTCAGTGACCTCAATTCAGGGCTTAGCAGACACAGAATCAAAGGCAAGCACTGACAAGAATGATGTACATGTGGGCACCCAGTGTTATGAGAACCACGACCTCTTAACGGTGGGGACTATCTCGAATCTACATTACTCTATTATTCTACAGACCTCAATATCAGCACTCAACATACAGATAAATGGGATCTTCAGATTGACTTTATGAATATTATTGCCACTCACATCTCTGGCAATAACACCAAACTGGAAACTGACAGACTTAATAATCAGCGTACAAGGAAAAAAATCCTCAGTTCAGCAAGAAGTCTGTGGTGTGTGGCCCAATCATCGATAAGCTAAGTACAATTCCAGCCATACTAACCAGCATCATGCATGCAATCGAAAACCAAACACCTAATGGATGTGAACCGAGACCAATGACACTGGCTTACGTCAACTGTAAACACTCCAAGAAATGAGGGACTTCCAAATCAAGTGACAAGCAAACCAGAGGAAAGGCTCCCGAAACCAGCAACAGGGAAACCTCAGGAAAGGACATTATGCATCCTCTCTTGGAACATCACAGGAACAAAGTACAAACTCTGTGATTGTGCACCCCTAGCAAACTGGGAATAATATGAGATTATTGCACTCAAAGAGACCTGGCTGATCAACCCAGTCCAGCTGGCTGTTTACGTCCTCCATCATGTCGGGGCCAGGAAGTCACATAGATTTGAGAGACCAAAAGGGGGTCTTGCTGTTTATGTGTCAACAGCACTGAAAGTCACTACTGAGCAATGATCTAACTCGTCTCCTAATCTACAAGTAGTCAAGTTTATCATGCAACACAAACAGTTTACAAGAACTGTAATTCTATTTCATGTGTATGCCCATACTAATGTACAGAAAAAGTATTCACTGTTCAAGAAACTTATTTTTGAGATAATAGGAATAAAGTTTATGAATCCCTACCTGGGAAATACTAGTGACAGGTGATTTCAACACCAATCTACTATACACCCCAGATGAACGCAAGCACCTTGCAGCTGGGAACGCAATTTAGGCGGTTATGCCACAGGCAGGGCACCCAGAAAAATGCCCAGACCTTAATGAGAAAAAGCTAGTCACTGCCCTGGAACATCTGAGCTTGAGAGTCATCAACGGTCGAACCTAGGATGATAATCCTTCCAGGTTTACTCACTATGATGCGCATTAAAGATCGACTGTAGATTATTCAAGCCTCTCCCTGCCACCATTAAAATATCTAAGGAAATATGTAGTTAAATACACAATGTGAAGTGATCATTTGTATCAGCGCCTTGAGTTGAATCTGAGCCCTCCAAAACACTTGACCATGTGGCCTGTGGAAGTAGGAAACAAACTCAACCAATCTGAATCACTTAAGATAGAAACAACATTTCCTATTGAGGCTGGCTAACAATTGAAAAGAAATACTGGAGTCTAGCAGTGCATCTAACAGTACCTTAACAGAAGCTTGGTCATCCTTCTCAACAAGGCTGCTAATATGTAGAACTCAGATGATTAGTAAGGGATGCTAGAAAACCCAAAGCTCCAAATTGTGCATGGAAGAGAATACAAAAAAGAACTTTGGGAAGATCGGAAAATAATCTCTGATGAGTTTTGAACAAAATGACTTTGCGGTGCTAAACGAACTAACACCAGAGCTTTCTGGCAAACAGTAAACTCTATCAACAGGGACACAAGAGTAATAAATTGCTGAAGCGTGTCAGGAAAAGCCTGGGTAGTCCACTTGACTAAGATTCATCAAGGGCCTGCAGTCTGGAAACCCAGAACAAAACAGTTATCAAGTTTGTTAAAGACATTGCTAAATTTGTTAACACTTTCGCCTCGTTGGATAAATCCCAGTCTTCCCTTAAAAGAATGTTTAACCAACTTTTTGGATGGGCTGGTCGATTTCGAGGACCGTCGACCGGTCGGGGCTTTCAGCAAGGTCCTGCCAGAGGTCTTATTCAAGACGCAGGGGTTACACCCAAGATCCTTCCCAAGCAGGTTTCTACCCCTCCAGATATAAAAGAGCGTGCAACTGCAACAATCAAGGTGCTAACAGAGGTTAGAAAGCCATCGATAACGCCCCCACAGGTAATAAATCTTTCTCTTCCTTCTATTCCCTTAGGAGGCAGACAAAAATTCTTCTTTCAAAAATAGGCTTCCATTTCCTCAGACGCATGGGTTCTAGATACGGTTCGAGGTTATTCCATAGAGCTTTTTTCAGTCCCTCAACAACAAGCATTGCCTCATCCTATCCTTTTTTCTCAAATAGACAAATCCTTTATAGATGGCACAATTCAGGAATTGTTAACAAAGAAGGCCATTGCCTTAACCTCCAGTCATCCACAGGGTTTCTGCAGCAACGTTTTTCTGGTGCAAAAGAAGGGAGGTGGTCAGAGACTAGTGCTCAATTTAAGGCATTTCAACCCCTTTGTGGTATATCGTCATTTCAAGCTGGAAGGCATCCATTTGTTACGAGATCTTCTTCAAAAAGGAGATTGGATGGTTCTCCAGATCTGATAGACGCTTCCTGATCATATCGCTTTCGCACCAATGGTTTCTTCCATTTCGGTGGAAAGACAGTTGGTACGAATACCTGACTCTCCCTTTCGGGCTGTCTTCAGCTCTGTGGGTGTTCACCAAACTCCTGAAACCAGTAGTGGAAAACATTTGTGAGCGGGGCATTCAATTGATAATCTATCTAGACGATATGATTATCAGGGCTCCAGACCATTCGCTATTACTGACACACCTGTTTTGGGTAATTTCTTTTCTTCAAGATCTGGGGTTTGTGATCAATCACATGAAATTCTGCATGATCCCATCCCAACGATTGGACTTTCTGGGGTTCCAGGTGGGTTCTGTACAAGCCCAGTTGCTGCTTCCTCCTCAGAAAATGAAATTGATCAAGAGGGATTTGAAGCTGGCGTTATCGAAACAGATGGTTTCTTTGAGGTCCCTAGCTCGGATTGTGGGCCTTTTGGCCTCTTCTATCCAGGCGGTTTTTCCAGGTCCTCTACATTACAGAGCCTTGCAGAGATTGAAGATCCATTTCCTTCAACTGGGTTTCTCTTACGATCACCTGGTTCCTATATCTCTGGAAGCCCAAGAAGAGCTTCAGTGGTGGGTCTTTCACATGGAGGCGTGGAAAGGCAGGGCCATTTTTGGGGACATTCCAGAAATGGTGAGAGAATCAGATGCCAGTCGTTGGGGCTGGGGAGCGAGATGCGGTCTGTTTTCGACAGGGGGAGGTGATCCTCAGAGGAAATGCATCTCCACATCAATTGTCTAGAACTCTTAGCAGGTTCTTTTGCCATCAGATCTCTGTCCCCCCGCAGGAGCAATTGTTGTATTCTTCTGAAAATGGACAATGTGTCCGCAGTCCAGTATATGAACCGTCTGAGGAGAACGAGGTCTCGCCTCCTGGCGAATATTGCCATGGAATTTTGGCATCTTTGTCTGGATCGGAAAATCACGGAGATAGCGGAATTCCTCCCTGGCAAAGACAACCTAGTGGCAGATTGGAACTCTCGATTCCTGAGGGATGCCAGCGACTGGAAACTTCTACCTTCTGTTTTTCAGAAGGTCATGAGGTTATTGGGGCCTTGCCAGGTGGATCTGTTTGCGTCTTGCCTCAATTTCCAGATCCCAAATTTTTCAGTTGGAGGCCAGACCCTCTGGCCATGGCGACGGATGCATTTCTGCATGATTGGTTATCTCAGATTAATTCTACGTTTCCTCCGTTTGCCATGATTCCTCGAGTAGCAACATGCTTGCGACGCCAAGCAGCATCTGCGGTTCTCATAACCCCCTTTTGGAAGACCCAACCTTGGTTTCCATCCCTTCTGGAACTCTCAATTGCCCTTCCTCTTCGTCTCCCGGTATTTCCGCAGCTCCTTTTGGGCCCGGTGAGTTCCCTGCATCCTCTTCTCTTCAGGTCTACTGTGTCTCATGGCCTGAAAGATATCAAGGGACACTCACAGGTGCAGGGTCTTTCGGCTTCAGCTTCCTTGTTTATATGACAAGCTTGGGCTCCTTCCACCCACAAACGATATTCCCTGGCATGGAAGAAGTGGGTGGGTTGGTGCATTCGAGGAGACGTGGATCCCATAGGATCCGAGGTCAAAGACATTATAGATTTCCTGTCCGAGTGTGCAGACTCTGTTCTATGTTGCAGGTCGGTAAATAATTTTAGATCAGCTATTTCAGCTGGACATTCTTGGATCAATAATAAACCGGCAGGGCAACACCCTTTGGTTTGTAAATTGCTGAAAAGTATCAGAGTACCCAAACCTCCTAGAACGCAATATTCTCAGCTGTGGGATGTGAATGTTGTTTTATCTTTTTTGTCTAATTGGCCAGAGAATCATTTGTTATCTATGAAACAATTATCCGCAAAGTTAACTATGTTACTCTGTTTATTCTCCTGTCGCAGGGTGTCAGACGTGAAAGACCTTGATTTAGGAGGGAGGTTGTTTTCTCCTTCTGGGGTTTCTTTTATCATTTCCCAGCGTACTAAATGTATGTCTTCTTCTGTTGAGTATACAGCTTTTCCACATAATGCCAATCTGTGTGTTGTCAAATGTTTAAACGTTTATGAAGAAGGCACTGCAAGTTACAGGGTGGATCCTTTGGGTTCTCTTCTTATTTCCACCCAGAAACCCTTCAAACCAGTTTCAGCGGCTACTTTAGCAAGCTTGGTTCATTTGGTGATGTCTGAAGCAGGTGTTGATATGTCTCTATATGGGGCCCATTCTACCATGGGGGCCATGGCATCAAAAGCATTTATTTTGGGTTCCAGATTGGAAGATGTTCTTAGAGCGGCCGATTGGTATAGTGATTCTATGTTTAAAATGTTTTATTATAAACCTATAGTACATGTGTCTAATTTGGTGGTGGATCAGCTTTGAACCAGCTTAATCGGAGCCTCCGGTCCTGACATAGAATACAACATTTTCTAGTGTAGCTTTAAGAATTATAGATTCTATTAAGGACACGGAGGCAAGGATAATCCCACCCAGTATATATTTTGAATTGAATGTTCTTATTCAATGATTGTATTATAGTTTTTTTGTTTCCCACCCTGGAAATTTTATTGTCTTAAGTCTCGAGTCTTATCATGGATTTTTCTTTCAGACACGGATGGTAAACAAGGTTGAACCTGCGATTAGCCGTCGCTTGGTCATTCTTGGAGATCCGGATTTTGGTGGATCATTCTTCATCCCAGAGACTTTGGTTGGACTTGAGCACTTTTTGGTTTTCTGATTTTTTCAAAGAAAGAGGATGCCTCCCCTGTTTATAGACCACATTGGTCTACTATTGGTGGTTATGGGAGACAGGGGTCAAAGCCTCTCTAATGTAACTGGTTTTTCATTGGCTGCTATATTTTAAGTAGCAAAGAACTGGGAAGCATAATCCTCGCCTCTGTGTCCTTAATAGAATCTAAAATTCTTAATGCTACACTAGAACATTTTGTATGCTCTGAAACAGCACCACAGCACTTACAGAATCCAGCACCCGCAGCACAACAAAGTGCATAGTAACGACCCTGCTGCAGAGAAAGGCACCACAGTACCTACAGAACCCAGCACCGGCATCACAACAGAGTTCATAGTGCTGTCCCTGTCCTGACTTGCCCAGGCCGCCCTCCTGCCAAGCCACTTGCATGCAGCAGACCCAGAAATCATGGCATTATCCAAGGAAACAGTCAAGGACATTGCCAGATTGGGGTGAAGATGCCCCCTAAGGGTACCAGCTTTATGAACTAATTGTCACCACTACCATCATTCCGTAGTAGAAACAGGGGGAGTGAGGGAAAGAGAGGGATGTTAAAGGCCTAGGAGGCCATGCAGTTCTAACTGTCCCCTGAGCAGCTCAGAACAGCCCACAAGGGGTAAAGTTTGGCTCCCCCTGTCCACCATTTTGCTACAGCTATACAGCCATACAGCCACAGGTACAGCTATAGCTACAGCAATTCAGCATCTGCGCTGTAAGGGCGGCGCTGCAGACTAGCTTCCATGGCTTAAGCTGAGCCCGGGGTTGGCGGAAGGGGTCTGCCCAGGTGCGGATGCAGCCTGCAGCCGGGCGTTCTCCCCCACTCCCTTGCTCCACTGCACAGGTTGGTGGTTCAGGATCAAAAGGACTGCAGTGTTTGCCATCAGCTCTCCCCTGTCCATTAACACTCTTCTTCAATCCACTCATCTCACACAGCAAGGTAGGCGTGTGCCCCTCCTCCACTCTCCAGCTGTGGGAAAAAAAATGCACGTGGGAGGCTTGACTGTGCTCGACTAAGTGAAGATCGAAGTGTCAAAGCCCCCTGCTTAAGGGCACTGAGTTTCGGAAAAACAAAACTGTTTCAAGCCAACAGGTATCATGATACCCGGCAAGGTCAGACAACAAGTTTCGCAAAAGAGACAGAATCTAAAAAAAGCCCTCAAGTTTAGGTCAGAAGGTGTCTCATCTGACATGACAAAGGCAAGCACAGGCAAAGCTAGCCCACTGATACCGGCCATTCAAATATCCTTCGGCAAGATAAACAATGCCAATGTTAGTAAATTCACATTTTTAAAAGGTTTTAAAGGACCCAGATGCAGCTATTTATACAATATCAAAAAACGTTGAGGGCCTGCTGTTCTCACTTACAATTCAGTTTCAACCATAACAAGTGCAGACCAACCACTTTTCCTACACCAAAAAGAGGTTGTGCAAACAAGAGCCACAGTAACGAGTGAAACCCCAGGCAGAAACATCAGCACGACACAGGCTCAGGTCCATGTCCCAAATCGACAACACTCAACACCAAGGCCCAAGCCATGACCAGTTTTAACTCATTCTCGTATGCAGGAGAAAACCCCCTGCAAAAGTGACAGAAATTCAGCTAAAGAGGCTGATAACTCCTGGCTGCATTCAATTTAATTGACGAAAAACAGGGACCATGTACAAGCACTGGAGGCCACGACCATCGGTTTGGTGGGCAATTATGAAGAATGCACTCACTCAATCATAGAAATCTCGAGTCATGTTGATTCAACAGCCCAATCAGACCCAAGCACGGAAGACAAGCCATCAGGACAAGCCTCAGTGACCTCAATTCAGGGCTTAGCAGACACAGAATCAAAGGCAAGCACTGACAAGAATGATGTACATGTGGGCACCCAGTGTTATGAGAACCACGACCTCTTAACGGTGGGGACTATCTCGAATCTACATTACTCTATTATTCTACAGACCTCAATATCAGCACTCAACATACAGATAAATGGGATCTTCAGATTGACTTTATGAATATTATTGCCACTCACATCTCTGGCAATAACACCAAACTGGAAACTGACAGACTTAATAATCAGCGTACAAGGAAAAAAATCCTCAGTTCAGCAAGAAGTCTGTGGTGTGTGGCCCAATCATCGATAAGCTAAGTACAATTCCAGCCATACTAACCAGCATCATGCATGCAATCGAAAACCAAACACCTAATGGATGTGAACCGAGACCAATGACACTGGCTTACGTCAACTGTAAACACTCCAAGAAATGAGGGACTTCCAAATCAAGTGACAAGCAAACCAGAGGAAAGGCTCCCGAAACCAGCAACAGGGAAACCTCAGGAAAGGACATTATGCATCCTCTCTTGGAACATCACAGGAACAAAGTACAAACTCTGTGATTGTGCACCCCTAGCAAACTGGGAATAATATGAGATTATTGCACTCAAAGAGACCTGGCTGATCAACCCAGTCCAGCTGGCTGTTTACGTCCTCCATCATGTCGGGGCCAGGAAGTCACATAGATTTGAGAGACCAAAAGGGGGTCTTGCTGTTTATGTGTCAACAGCACTGAAAGTCACTACTGAGCAATGATCTAACTCGTCTCCTAATCTACAAGTAGTCAAGTTTATCATGCAACACAAACAGTTTACAAGAACTGTAATTCTATTTCATGTGTATGCCCATACTAATGTACAGAAAAAGTATTCACTGTTCAAGAAACTTATTTTTGAGATAATAGGAATAAAGTTTATGAATCCCTACCTGGGAAATACTAGTGACAGGTGATTTCAACACCAATCTACTATACACCCCAGATGAACGCAAGCACCTTGCAGCTGGGAACGCAATTTGGGCGGTTATGCCACAGGCAGGGCACCCAGAAAAATGCCCAGACCTTAATGAGAAAAAGCTAGTCACTGCCCTGGAACATCTGAGCTTGAGAGTCATCAACGGTCGAACCTAGGATGATAATCCTTCCAGGTTTACTCACTATGATGCGCATTAAAGATCGATTGTAGATTATTCAAGCCTCTCCCTGCCACCATTAAAATATCTAAGGAAATATATAGTTAAATACACAATGTGAAGTGATCATTTGTATCAGCGCCTTGAGTTGAATCTGAGCCCTCCAAAACACTTGACCATGTGGCCTGTGGAAGTAGGAAACAAACTCAACCAATCTGAATCACTTAAGATAGAAACAACATTTCCTATTGAGGCTGGCTAACAATTGAAAAGAAATACTGGAGTCTAGCAGTGCATCTAACAGTACCTTAACAGAAGCTTGGTCATCCTTCTCAACAAGGCTGCTAATATGTAGAACTAAGATGATTAGTAAGGGATGCTAGAAAACCCAAAGCTCCAAATTGTGCATGGAAGAGAATACAAAAAAGAACTTTGGGAAGATCGGAAAATAATCTCTGATGAGTTTTGAACAAAATTACTTTGCGGTGCTAAACGAACTAACACCAGAGCTTTCTGGCAAACAGTAAACTCTATCAACAGGGACGCAAGAGTAATAAATTGCTGAAGCGTGTCAGGAAAAGCCTGGGTAGTCCACTTGACTAAGATTCATCAAGGGCCTGCAGGCTGGAAACCCAGAACAAAACAGTTATCTGCTGGATACATCTAACCTACGGAGCATCCCAGATGGTTCGCTTGCTCCGACCAAACAACATTACACAAAAACAAAGGCAGCAAAAGTGATAAGGACAGGATGAACAGACGGTGCTCCAGAACCAAATGGCACCCCACAAGCAATTTAGAAGCTTGACCCTAAATGCTAGGCAAGGCTATCAGCATTATACAGTGAGGTGGATGGAGCCAGTACAATCCCAAGTAGCTGGAGAGGGTCAGTTTTAAATCTGATCTTCAAGGGTGGAGATTGGTCCAACCCCGCCAACTACAAGCTTATTGCGCTCATCAATTCTGAGGTCAAATATTCTGCAATGCTACTTCTGGAAGACTTATTAGAATGGTCTAACACCAATAACCTTTTTCCCATCAATCAGCCAGGAGTCCGGAGAGGATTTGGTACAACTGCGAATATCTTAGCCAAGGAAAATGCCCTATCTATGCTTTGTAGACTTTAAGGCAGCGCTTGATCGTGTGGATAGAGGGCTTCTATGGGGGAAAACCTAGGCAGTGAGGGCTCCCAAATAGAATTCTGTGTGCCATAGAGCAGTTATATACTTCTACTTGGATTCAAGTTAAACCGGGGGACGGTTCAAGACTTTTGAGGAGAATTCCTACCAAAGTGGGCCTCAAACAAAGGGGTGTCTTAGCCCCAAATTTGTTCAACTTGTTTATGGCTGACTTGTCACAGAGGAATGACCAGATAAACTCCCACCCACCGCAAATGGGTCTTTTAACTCTGGCACATCTCTCCTACGCAGATGACATTGTCTTAATAAGTCAAATAAGAATGAGTGTGCAGTGATCACTCACAGAATTATCAGAATACGCCAAGGCCAATAAATTCGAAATAAACATGTCTAAAAATGTCCATCTAGAGTCAACTTGGCCTTCCACTCAAGAACAAACTGGGAGATGACATCCTAGAGGACATCAGCAGTTATAAATATTTGGGTCTGTACATAGACATAAAAACCTAAGCATCCAACCACACAACCAGTACCTTGTGAAGAAAGGGAATGCTCTTATTCACACCCTCTGTACCCTTGCTAAGAAACTGGACGGTCCTTCTTTCAAACCCTTACTGTCAATTATTGTGGCAACACTTTTACCTATGTTGAGTTATGCAAGTGCCATAATGCACAGCAAAGATGCCTTGACCCTGGACAAATTACAAACAAACACGTACAAGCGAGTTTTTTGTCAGCCACAGATTGCCTCACAGGCACAAGTTCACTTGGAATTTGGACTAATGCAGCAAATAATCGGGAGAAGCTGTGCCACCATTAAAACATGGTATAAAATGTGGTCAAATCAAAGTAGTTTGTATTTAATGCATTATGGCAGTCACAGGTAAAATACTCTTTCTCTCTCTATAGGAAATATCTCTGGTCAGCACTAGAAGATACAAATACACTGGACTTTTGGAGCCTGAATCTACCTTATTCTGCTTTTTGTCATGCAATCAACAAAGTTGCAAAAATGCACTCACTTATAAATGACAAACACACATTGATCAGACGCGCAAATGCCTGGATGGTAATGCAGTTGTGCAGTAATATCAAGCTGGCAGCATATTTTAATATGATATTTATGGTCCAGTTAAAGAGAAAGAGGATGACTATCAAATTTGGTGCTTTGCTTTGGAATCCTGGATGTATACCAGCCCAAAGTCATGCAGGTTGTATGGCACCATAACGCAAGACACCATCCATGTGGTGTGTATATGTTCAGTTTGAAAAAACTTTTGTATTTTATTACTGAAAAATATTTTCAATGAAAGGGGCATCAGAACCTGGAGAACCGCCATAATAAAAGGCCTCAATCCCTCTGACCCTCATATTAGTTATAAAATGGATAAAATTCCTGGTTTTATTTGACAGTTATTTAAATGAAGTTCCTAACGTTGGAAATAATTTCATCAGGCGTCCTTGAAATATATTTAAGTTTAAGGCCCTCATTAAAACCCTGGCGGTCAAAGACCGCCAGGGTTGAATTGGCGATCGTACCGGCACCAGGCTGGCATTACAATTCGCCATATTTTGACCGCAGCAGTAGCGCAGTGGTCACGCCGCCGGGGCCGGCGGGTTTTCCACCATCACTGCCCCCGGCCGTTGGGATTATGACTCCCCTTCCCGCCAGCCTGTCCATGGCAGTAGAGACTGGGAAGTGCAGGGGCCCCCAGGCACAGCCCAGTCGCGATTTTCACTGTCTGCCTCCATTAGGAGCCAGCTGCAATGTTACGGCCCACATCCCCGCTAGGCCGGTGGGCGGAAACTCTGTTTTCGCCCGCCGGCCCAGCAGGGATGTCCAAATGCAGCTGGAGGGTTTCCGGCCGCATGGACAAGTCCGACCGCCAAGGTTGTAATGAGGGCCTAAATGTTTATTGACTCACTAGAGCCATGGTACCTATAAGTCGATTACATTTGTTAGTGGACTAGACACCATGAATTCCTTGGCGGGCTATTTTATGTTTCTTACAAATTTCATATGATTGTTGTCGACAATTTCTGATTTTAATACCAGCTTGGTAGGAGAGCTCAGCAAAGTTGTAGATACAATTTTATATATCATGTGCTTTCAATGTATGGTGAAAAGTGTACTTTTGTGATGGTTTTTATTAAATTATAACAATAAAGTTGACAGTCACTGACTGGCTGACACTCCTTAATCTGACATGTGTAATCCAAACAGACGAACGTCTTTATAGAAAGAAGCTAAAATCTGTAAATAAAAAAAGAACGTTTCAGACATGAGGGATTCTTTCTCTTTCCAGCAGCTTTGTAAGGTAGGTGTTTGATGAATCAGGCAAAATCACATAAAATATATCAAGTTGTCATATGTCAAGATAGCTGAACAAAGATTTACGGTAGAAATCTGCTTGGGATTTGATAGTATCCTGAAAGCAAAACTCCTTCGTCTTTGGAGCCAAATCCACTCTAAGCTAATTTCTGTAAAACACAAAACAAGCACTAAACTGGACTTTGACTTGAAAAATACAATACAAATCATGCTCTTTGACCAAGAAGGGGAGAATACATGTATCTTTTTGGGTAGCTGCCATGAACCTCTACTATATTGATGGCCTAAGTGCTTTATTTGTAAAAACAGTAAGTGCCAAGACCCAAATTTTGCTCAGAGGCTCACTGCCAACATGTATTCCATGTCTTGCCTGATTCATCTTCCATTAGACTCTCCCTGCCCAATTATCTCACCCTTTCAGGTTCTTTTTCATCCCTGCTTTCACCCATTGTTTTTCGGTCTTTCTTATCCTCTTTCTCCCATTTGTCGTTTTCTCTCTCTTGCTCTAGGTGAAAGTCTGATGAGGAAACATGAGGCACGGTCACCAAAAACGAGTGCTGGTGTACCCCCTACCTGGATCCACTTGCTCAAATTAAGCACTGGATGGAATGATGCTGTTGACTTTGACTCTGAACATGAATGGCATGGATCAAGCCATTCTATGCAAGAAAGCTAAAGCAAATGCAAAATCTATCTGAGGCTCACTAGAAAAAAGGGAAAGCTCAACAGACGTAACGCCTCTCCCATTTATGCAGGGCTTGGAGATAAAATGTGTTATTTAGCAGGGTGTGTCGTCTTATGCATATGCATTTTATTGCGATTTGCATGATTTTCACAGGAAAAATGTTTCAGGATATAGCTTACCAGTTTTTCACGTCATGTCTCTGTTTATTTCAAACTTTAGTGCAGCTCTCTATCAATGCACCAGCATCACCAAGCCTAACTCACAGAACAGCACACAGATTCTCCTCGTTTGTCCAAGGCATAGACTAGGTTCTCTTTATGCAAATCCCTTAATAGGTATAACCTTACTTTGTGACACATTGACAGTTTCCAGGCACTTCATGTTCGGGTATTAATGGTCACATTATCATCACAGACTTGCTGATATTCTTTCTGATTATTGAAAGCACAACTGCACACCTTCCTCCTTGGCCACAAAATGAAAACGCCTAACAACGATCGTATAAAAAAAACAATGAACCCGGTAATAAGTCGAAGGTCCAGTGCATTCCAAATGAATTAAAATGTTCTTATGGCTCTTATATTCTTAAGACTTGGAAATATAGTTATTTAAAATGTAGTAAAAAATAGGATGCTGTAGATCTAGGGGCCAGAGAGGAAAAGCAGAAAAGGAGTAGATGTCAGAAGGGTTTGAATAGGGGTGATGTAGATGTTATAAAGGATGGGAATCTGCTTCTTAGTTTTTACAATGGGAGATTCACATTTCACGTGGAGTTATTTGAAATCATGCATTGAACATTATGGGTGCGATTTATATTTAGGCAGGCCACCTGTTTCTCTGCCAGGGCGACGGAGTAAATTACTCCATTGCCCTGACTGAGATGTTGTCCAGCTAATTTAAAAATGACCACCAAGCTAACTGTCAGTTCTAAAGTATTGGTAGGAACCACCATCATGTCTTTGCTTTTGGCTGTTTTCTGCTTGGCTCCACCAACATGACAGAGCATTGCACCAAGCTGTTTTTTTTTTTTATTTCAAAAAGGAAATCCGAAGAGGGATTTTGTTTTTGAAAATTAACATTTAAATGCTCCTTGCCATGGAACTCCTCTCTGATGGCTAGAGGTGCTTTAGCTGTTTTCACTGTGCCTTACCACAAGGGTTTTTCTGGTGGTGATGTTCACTGATAACTGACCATCTAAGTTAGGTGGGCGGAATTAAAAGTCTGTTTCCAATGGCTCTTACTCCACAGGGCCATTGGAGGGGTTTAATCATGGTGTAGGAGGAGTAGTCTGCCCCGTGATTAAACTTACGGTCCACCAACGAGACAGGATCTCGTTGAAAATTGGGTCTCCAATTCAGATGATGCCTAAGCTGACTCCAGGGAACATATATTGCACATGGACAAAATCCTCAACCTCATCAAAGCAAAATAATGAGCGTTTGGAGGCAAGGTCCAGATGCAATAACCTCAGGATCACAGAAACTCCTGATTCCACTGTCATCAACAAAATGGAGGACTTTATTGAATTAGTGCTTCATTACCTATTTGGGGACGCCCTTTCCCGCTGTGTTTATAGTTGAGTGGGCACATTGTTTGCTGGGTCTGAGACCCCCTCCTGGTGCACCTGCCCACTCGATAGTCACACATTTGCTGAATTACTGCAACAAGTACATATTAGTGCGACTGGCTAGTGAACGCCGGTCTTTACCAAGTGAATGTCCTGTTGTTTTATCCTGATTTCACCCAATCTGTACAGACAGCCAGACACAAATTCCAACCAGCCAAAAAGTTCCTCCTAAAGTGGACATAACCTAGGCTCTCTAATCCCCAGCCAAACTGTGCATTTTGCATGAGGGGAAACCTCACTTTTTCACTGACGGCAACTCCGCCCAGAAATTCTCCAAGCACATTTCCGTGAAGAAATCATCTTCCGGGAGTTCACCACAGGGCTGTGCTGGGACTCCCCACGATTACGGGGGAAACCCTCTCAGCGACAATGACTGATAGAAGGCCCTCTTCTAGCGCTTCCGCCTGGACCACCTCCATGGCCCCATCAAGACTGCCTGGGGGCTGGACACCTGGCCTTTTGACACCGCGACTAACAACCTGATGCCGGGCCCCACAGTGGAGCGAGGCACATCCAGCAGCCTCCAGATTAACTTTCATACACCCGCTGTCTGACTCTGGGGCCCGTTGCGCCCATTCGGCCATGCTGCCGGACCTTGGCTGGGCCATTCTCCCAGTTACGCTCTGTCTCTAGTGATGTTTCCCAATCTTGTTCTAGTACTTTGCATGGGCTGTTGAGGTGGGGTTGGTGATGCAGGTCTCAACCTCGTTATCAGGTAGGAGTGGGAGATGAGTTGATTTGGGCTGTTTGCCATTGTTGCTGTTTGTTGTTGCTCATCTCCCTCACAGGACCCCAACACAGTCACTTAGGTCATGATTACCCTGCCACAGGCAATTCATGCTGCTCCATTTAGCTGTTTTCCCTATGCATTCCCCTTTTCATGCCGACATGTCCACTATTAACTGCCTTACCTGGAACATCTGTGGGCCCAATGACCACAGGAAAGCATGTTTAGTTCATGCTTACCACACTAGACACAGCGTGGATATCTGCTTTCTCCAAGAGCTACACTTGACATGCCCCTCTGCACTCGTACTCCAAACCTGCTGGTGCGTGGAGTCCTACACTTCCCTTTACTCTAACTATGCTCGGGAGTTGCTCTACTCCCCGAAGGTGTACAGTGTCAATTGATACACTCACAATGTGACGCTGCAGTTCGCTACGTCCTACTCTTCTGTTTACCTCATTTTTTATTATTTTTTTCAAAATTATTTTTATTCGAGTTTTGTTGCCTTTTTTTTTAAACCATTAACACTCCATATTCTTCAAATTTTTACAGGATCAATCAGGTATGGCAATTCTAGTGAAGACATTCTACGAAAAGCGTACAGTTATACTTCATAGCTCTTAATTCAGGATTACCACGCCATACGTTTTACTTGTGTAGAATGTGGTTCTGTGCTAGTTAAAGTGTCTCTCAGCTTAATAGCGTGAAAAGACAGATTGCAATGAGAACGGTCATCCCATATCCACAAGCTTCAATCTAGTAAGCAGGACTGTTAGATCAATACGGCTGCATGAAACAGCTCCTCTGTGGCACAATGAAGTTAACGGCATGACTCAATTTAACAAGTAAGAACAATATGAATTAGAGCCTGTTAAGTACCCCCACCCTTATACAACCCCCCCGCCGCCCACTCAACGCCGCCTTCCGGATCCCATTTGTCATACATAAAGGCTTACCAAAGTTCAAATTGATTACACTGGAGGAGTATCGTTAACAGAATTAGGAGCTGTTTCCCGCGCCTCACAATTAACACTTTTTGAATGTCGCTCCCATAGGTGCTCAAATTTTCATCAGGTGTATCCTGTAAAGATTCAAGTTCAGTAAGCATAGTGTCCCAGCTAGTAGCTAAAGGATACTTGCGCCGACCTTACGCATCATCCTTCCACAGTGCCACCCCCTAAGGCTGCGCCCAAACCAGAAAAGAGCGCAGCCAAGCTCTCGAAGGCGAAGGTTCAGACGCCTTCCATCTCCTAATGGGGAGGCGTTTTGCTATTAGCAAACCCAGGTCCATGAAACGTGTAGTCACTTTGCGTCTCTTAGTTATGGGGAATAAACCCAGCAGGCAGGCTTCCCATCCATCTAAACCTGGGCACGTCATGCAGGTCGAAAAGGAAGCATTCACATATTGCCAGTAGGCATTCAGTAAGGGGCAAGACCACATCATACGTAGGAAGATAGCCGCAACCAACATGCATCTAGAACACTAACACAAGGTGGTTGATGCTTAGCAATGCACATCTGTTACCAGGAATGAACACAGTAGTAAATAAACAACAAGTCTTGTGGCGGGTGCCAGCCTGGTGCAAGAAACCCAACCACCAAGGGTTCCGAGATGCACACTAACACAGGTGGATATCAAAAAACACCTATGTCATGAGCTGTAAGTTACAGAATATAAGGAAAGAGCAACCAGGGCACTCCAAAATAGATGAGTCCATAGTCGGGTGACTTAGTGTGTAGGTTTTTAATCCTCAATGTTAGTTGGTTGAATCATACATCAAAGATGTTAAAGTCCACATCTAAAACGTAAATGACAGGTTGCAATAACAGTCTGCCTTCTCATAATAAACAGGCAAACTTGAGAACCAAAACAGCCAACACGTGTTTCGTCCTCTCGGACTTTTTCAAGGCTGCGAACAGAAAAAGATAGGAACTATTTACAAATGCTGGCACTACCCTTTGGTAGCTACATTTTTAGACTTATTAGAAACATGCACACGTGAAGAGAAAAAATATAATTTTGTCCCAATGTGAGAAGATAACAAAGAAGAGACAACCCCGTGCACTGGTGCTATGCATGCATTAAAAGAAAAAAGAGATAAAGAAGAAGGAAGATTTGATGACAACCAAAAGTGTAAATATGAGAAATGATAGAACCCGTTACTTTGGGTACGTTACAAAAGTGACTGACGAATAATTTATTTGATAAAAAAGAAGGGGGTGGGAAACAAGAACCAAACTATCCTAGACAAAGAGGAACGGGTTGTGCATATAATTTAGGACAATGTTATATCAATGCCCATAACAGCCATGAATTACCTCTAGGAAAACTTTCAGAGAAGAATATCTGACGGTGTTCAAATTTATATCCACATGATGAAAAGATCTCAAGTGAGGAGAGGTAGACCTGGAAAATAAGGTGTTTGTTCTAGGATTAAGTTCAAATTGCACTAATATAAAATGAAAAAAGATAAAATATTTTTTATTGTATTTAAGAAGAAGGTAGAGAAAATGAAGGGTGAATGACCTACCAAGGAATTTATGTTATTAAACAGAATCCAAGGTAATGGATCCGCGTTCCTTCCAAATCAAGGCCAGGTATTCTTTATGCGTACTGGTTTCAAAAACTCAAGAAACATGAACCCAAGTCTGGGACATGTAGACAAGAAAAGAAGTCTAAGTGGAAACTGCCTGTGGAAATAAATAAAAAAAAAGGGCAGAGAATAAACATTACACTGTATCTTGTGTATAATGCTCATACACCACAAACACGGTGTGTATGAGTGAGAAAGATCTAAACATATGGAACAAAAAACGGGGACCCCCATTCAGAGTTAACCCCTATATCTAGGCATCAGTTAACCATATGCCGAAGGCATATCTTTTCATTGGAAAAGATTAGGGAGTCTATCGAAGGCCAAACCAGAAAACATGAAAACCGCCAAGTTACGTAAACAGGTCTCGGAATATACCCAGTACATCTCAAACACTAAGGAACTCTCATTAGTCAAAACTACGTTTAAAATATCTATGAATAACAACGGGAGAAACCTCAAATCTTACGCCCCTACCCAAAAATACCCCTTATATACATTAAAACAGTCCCTGAAGAGACCGTAAGCTGTCGAGCAACTTAAAACCCGACTACCTATACAAATATTTCGTTAAGACTGCCGACATTGAAAAAAGTTTTGGAGAAAAGTAAATGTACTTTCTCCCCTACCTGTACCTCCCCAAAGAGTCCGAACAATAAGAAAGAAGAAGGCGTATGTCCTTGCCACGCAGCGTCTAATAGCGCTGCCGTGTTTTCATAAGAAATGAAGCCACTGTGAAGTCCGCGTTAAAAAGCGTGCACGCTAAAGAAGAAACTAAAAACAAAAAAAGGACTGAGGGAAGCCACGATCGACAGGTGGTTCTTAATCATTGTTTACAGTGGGCGCCATATTGAGGAAAGTCTGTGTTGTATAA
The DNA here is from genome assembly GCF_031143425.1 of Pleurodeles waltl. Lineage (NCBI taxonomy): Eukaryota > Metazoa > Chordata > Amphibia > Caudata > Salamandridae > Pleurodeles > Pleurodeles waltl. The sequence goes on from NC_090443.1 coordinate 732,025,547, forward strand.
AAGGCACCAGATAGATACAGTCTAGGACAGGACGCATCCGTGAGGTGAAAGTACCTATTTGTCCTCTCAGGAGTAAGATACGCTCTGTGGTGTGTATATATAGAATTGGATCAAGCGGAAGCGTGCATTCCGTGGGACATGCATGGGGCCCGCCTGCATCAACTCTCACTCCCTGTCCGTGAAGGGTCTACTGAGGTCGTCTTCCCAGTGGGCGCGCAGCTCAGCATATGTAGGCGTGGTATGAATTTGTAATGCACTGCTCAGCCAATGAACCAGGTGTGTGCCACAACCCATAACCTGCATATATTGGACCAATAGGTGGGTTGTGAGTTCCCTTGAAATATCTCCCTAGTGAAGGGTCAATGACGTTTTCAAGGAAGTATATAGCAGAAATTGACCCGCCAGTCTCTTCCACAAGGTTGTCGAAGGGAATCAGTGTGCCCTCTCTATACAGATCCCCATAGTGAGTGTATACCAGCTGCATGCCATGTCTCTAGTTCTGCTGTCGATATTCTAGTGGTATTCCTAGGGGTACCCAGTAAAGGCATTGTTGGTGCATAGGGAGTTATCATGTGCGTAATCTTTAAGCTTCTGCAATAACAGCGGTGCTCCACCCCTAAAAGAAGAGAGTTTGGTGCCCTGGTGCGTGTGCTTGGGTGGAATAAATTAGATAGGCTAGCCAGTGTCCATTGAGGCGGCGTCGTGGCCTGTCTGACAAATTATAACCCGAGAGCCAATAGGTTGCCCATTGTAATTGTGCAGCCAAATAATAGTGTTCTAGATTAGGCACACCCAGGCCTCCCCTGTTCAGGGGCACATATAATTTCGCCAATGTCACCCTGCAGCGACCATCTCCCCAGATGAACTCTCTTATCCTAGATTCCAAGTCCTAGAAAAACTTTACTGGTATACAAATGGAAAAGGAGACCCAGCACATCGAAGTGTCCATTGATATCCACAAAATGATCACACTTCTTCAAAAATCACATAATTCAATAGAGTTCTTATGAAAACTTTTTGTTCTTTATTTATCCACAATGACAATATCTAATCCATCATAGCCAACGCGTTTCGTCCAAACGGACTTCTTCAGGGCTCATAATTGCAGTATGTAACGCGCTCCACGGCAGAACGCCATCCGATCTCCTGACAATGAAAAGTTTTCACTTCGATGTGCTGGGTCTCCTTTTCAATGTTCTGAGCCCATGGCTATTTGAGGTCTAGGGGGTTGGCTCTCACGACCCGTTCACTGAAAAGTGCCATAAATTGCATATATATAATAAAGGAAGAAGGTGCGGTTTCAATTCACCTTGATCCTCATTTTTTTTTTAAGAATGGTATATAAATGGGTAGATTAGAAAAATAATATAAAAGACGGGGATGCACCACCATTTTCAGGAGGGCCATTCAACCCGCCACAGACAACGGTAGTGTCTGCCAGAAGGCCATTTGTGCACGGATGGAGGTGACCGCGTTCCTAGTATTGCCATCATGTAAGTCAGTGTCTCAGTGATATACTTGAACCCCAAGGTATCTGAAGGACCTGGGTTGCCACAACACCAGGGTACCAGACAGGCACAGGGCTGGGTCTCCCGTGTCTGGGTGAAAGGGAAATAGGCATGATTTACCCCAGTTAACTCGTAGGCCCGATAATGAGGAAAAAAGATTCAGCACTTCTGCCACTTCACTCCCGAAACAGACCGGAGGTAGAGCAATAAATCATCCACATAAATGGACACGATGTGTAGACCGTCCCCTAGTGGAAAGTCCCCAATTTACCCCGCGACGGCAGAGCTCCGCTGCCAGTGGCTCTATAGCTAGTGAAAAAAGTAAGGGGGAAAAGGGGCAGCCTTGTCAAGTGCCCCTGTCCATTAGTATCAGAGCAGAAATAACTGTGCCAGTACGCACCCTAAATAATAGTTGAGTATATAATAGCTTCACTAACCTTAAGAAACCGGGGCCAAATCTGTATCGGGTGAAGTCCTGAAATAAAAAGGTCCACTCCAAAGGCCTTTTCAAGGTTTAACACCAGGCATCCAGCATCTGGTCAATCCCGCGTAGAGTATCGCATTACCCGGAAAAAGTGTTGGATATTGAAGGACGTGCAGCAAGTGGGTACAAATCCATTTTGGTCTGAATGGACCAACTAGGGGACCAATGGTGCCACGCGCGTGTCATGTGCCTTAGCCAGTACATTATAACCCATGTTTAGCATAGCTAGGGGCATATACGAGCCCGGTAGAGCCTGGTCATGACCGGGTTTTGGAAGGGAGATCAGCAGTGCTTTGCACTGCAAAAGAGAGGGCTCACTCACAGTGAGCGCCTCCTTGTAAACCTTCAGAAGGAGGGAGGGAAACAGATGTGCATAAGTTTTGGAAAACTCAGTTGGGAGTCCATCAGGGCCCGTGCTCTTGCCAGTGGCTAAAGCTCGTATACTTTCCTGCAATTCAGATAAAGTTAGCGGCTCCTCTAAGTCCAGTCGCTGATCAACCGTAAAATGGGGCAGGTGTAGAGGATTAAGGAAACTTCGCATTCCTCAGAGTTAGCCGATACTTTTGATCGGTATAATTTAATTTAGTAATGCATAAGCCCAGTGTCTATTTCTCGTTGTGTGTGTAACATAACTCCCGTCGCCGAGCACAATGCCACCAATGGAGCAGCAGCACTCTCCTGCCGTATCAGCAATGCCAACAGTCATCCCTACCGATCCGCTGCAGCATGTGTACAAGCAGAATGAGCAGCATAATTAAGACATTGCAGGCGCTCCAACAGAGATTCTCGTTCCCGGTGACAATCCACCAGGGCACGACGTTTCACCGGATCACGCAACGCTTGTGTCTCAGCGTTACCTTAGACGCATCCCATTCCAGGCGTCTCGAGGAGGCCGTTTGCACGTTTTATGAAAATATGACTCACATTCGCCAGGTAGGGATAGCTGGGATCTGGACCTCCTCCACCATCCGCACATAATGCAGATTATGGTCAGAGTGAGTGCGACCTAGGTAATCCGTATGGGATATGGTGGACAGTAAATTTTCAGTGCAAAGAATCCTGTCTAAGCGTACATAGAGCTCATGTGGGGTGAATAATAGGAATAGACACGGTCTAGATCACGGCGATGGCACCACACATCCGTCAAGTACCAATGTTGGAGCCAGCTATGCAACGATGCAGCACTGTATACTGCTCTGTTGGCAACAGTGGAAAGGAATGGTCCAAGCGCGGGCCAAGAACACTGTTATACACTTCGCCCAAAAGCCATGGGAGAGTGCTCTATCGGGACAAAACACTAGACAACTTTTGCAAAAAGGATGCTTGTTCTGTATTTAGCACATATATGGGTCCCAAAACGAATGCACGACCATTTAAATGGCCTCGTACAAAGACATAATGACAGTTGGCGTCCATTATCTGCTCTTCGGCTATAAAGGGAGTACCTGGTCTAATCCATATGAGCACCCCCCTGGCAAAGGATGAGTAATGCGTGGCAATGAGTTGTCCACACCAGCGCCTCTGTAGCCTGGTGGCCTCCGTCAAAACGAGTTGCGTTTCTTGTAGGAACTCGATATGTATTAAATGTCTTTTGAGATAGGAGTAAATTGCATAGCGGCATGCTGGTTTATGCATACCCCTTATATTCCACATAAGGACATTAATGGGTGCCATGTGTGTGGTGCATGAAAGCAAATGTAGAATTGTGAAGGGGGTGAGGACCTATGCTTCTTGTAATCGATGGGGCGGGCGCAGAGCGAGAGTGACAGCAGAGGCTCTTAACAACAGACCAATAAAACAAAGCACAAACAATAAACGCCAATATAACTTTTACAAATACAATAAGAGTGGAGAGACAATCTGCTACCATTCAAACTTGAAAATATACTATCATGTTTGGTCTAACGAAGCGGATAGTAAAACACCTATGGGGGAATTCGCATGAGGCGTGCTGGGCTCTCTTCAATTTATGCATCTTCCATCCTGTTTCGACACAAGCCCCAACTTCCTCCCTTACTGGACATCGAAGCCAGAGTGAGGCTCTGCAGCCTAAACCTCACAACCTTTTCTGATCTATGAACCATTTTATGCAACCTTTTGAGGTATCCCCCACCTCCTGTTCTACTGCACTTGAGTCACTTCTTTATCACCAACTGAAGGCTACCTGCCACTCATTACATGACACTTTTCCTCCTTCTCCCCCGGTGCTTCAAGCCCTGAACATATATTAACCGTTCCCTTGCCGCACAAGCTCATTAACCGCCTATATAATGTTATGCAATCCACTGTCCCAGTAGTGACCCTGGGACGTGAACATCGACACCCCCCCCATCATAGACGTCCAATGGTCTTGTTGCTGTGGCCAAATCAAACTCCTCTCTATCAATTACCTATTGAGGTTAATACACTTCAAGTATCTACACCGCCTATACCGCACACAATCCCAACTCTTTAAAATGGGTCTTGTGGAGGAACCCTGTTGCCTGACGTATAGTTCACCACAAGCTACATTCCTACATCTCACTTGGGAGTGTCCCGGGATGGCACGTTTCTGGGAAGGGGTATTCTCTAACAGACCCACAATAATCTGACACCCCTACCCTGGGCTCCATTGGTGGGTCTACTGGACAACACTAAAGATGCACTGACTCCTTACAATTGACTCACTGCCTTGCTCCTCCTCATGGCCAAACGCAGAGTGTCCATGCACTGAGGGGCTGGCAACCCACCCCCACTGTTGATGCCTGGCTGCACAATGTCACATACTGTCAGGATCAATTATCTACATTCTGGGAACAGATGCCTGCATGCTCCCAACCCCAAAGACATCTGGGAACCCTTCCTATCCTTCATGCACCAGAAGAACTCCTCAGGGCCCCCCTCCGAGCGACGCTATGCCCTCTGGGCCCCTTTTTCCCTGGATGCTGTCTCAGGGGAGGTCATCCAATGCAAAACACCTCTGCCTATAGAAACAGGCACCCCTCTGCCCAATGCCACTGCCCACCCCATGGAAAACTATATTTTATTACTACCCAGGGGCAGCACAAATTAGCTGACTGATTCATCCTGAGCAGATGCATGCCGTGTCATTGTCAATTTGTCAGACATTTTTGTGGAACCATGTATACCTTTCTTCCTCTTGCCTCCCTTTTCCCCTACACCCTACCACTTCCCTCCCCTCGACACCCCCAGTTATCCGTGGTTGCTTAGTTATTTTCTGTACTGCCGTATTTCAAAAGCCAATAAAAACAATTTTAAAAAGGCTGTGGTCTGCCAGCATTTAAAGTGGGAGGGCACAGAGCTTAATTTGTGCCAGTGTTTTCTGGTGCTCAGCACTGGCACTTGTTTATAAACACCATAACTTGTTTATGAGAGTACACAACATAGTGGAGCTCTCAGCCAGTTCTTAAGCATAAGTGTTTAACACTTCAATGTAATTCATAAAACTGTCACTTTCTGGCCATTCTTGCAGCTCTGGATAACCTTAATTAGTGCGTGCAAAATGTCACACTTGTTTAAGAGTGATGGTTAGCAGGTAATGCTGGCCCTACCATTCAGCACCAGTTGCTGGAGTTGTTGGGGGTGCCAGCCACAGTGGAATACCTTGGCCCCGGTACTTATAATTTTACAAATTAAGCACTGGGCAGGAGGACTACTATGTTGATGAGTAGGGAACACCGTTGCCATTGCAATGGAGTTCCTGCTCCTCCAACATATAAATTAGGCCCTACATCTTAATCACAGAAACTCTAAGTTATAAAGCAGGCAAATAAAAGTATTTTGTTAAAAAATTATACCCCTAGAATGGAAAGGGGTATGTAAGAGTTATATTTCGTAACCAGTAAGAGAGTAGGTTTAGAGGGTTAGGGAGACTATGCACCAGCTATTACAAAACAGGGTTCCCTAGTGAGAATTGAAATATGATATAATTAACACACACAAGTCAGTTGAAATTCTGTATTTGTTTATTTCTGAGAGAAATGCTGTACTTGGCCCACAGAATTATGTAACATGATTACAACAACCGAGTTTATTTCCCTTGGCAGATATAGTAGGTGCCAAGGAGGAAGAGGTCATCTGCTTGGAAGAGGTGTATTTTAAGGGTTGATCTGAACTATTACTAGAGTTTCTGCTCCATAAACAATGGAGGGGGCATTCAAATAGAGTGAGCCAGGGAGTTGGAATTGCATGTTGGTTCTGCCATTGCTTCTAAAGCAGATGCTCACTTCTTGCTCAATTTAAACTTTTATCCTGTGGATTTACACTTTGCTAACTGAAATATGTCCAATTTGACCTTACATCGACCTCAAGAGTTATTTGTATTTCTCTTCATAGACATGTGTTCTAATGCAGCCATACCCTCCCTTGGGCAGGTTCATGTCCAATAGGTATACTAATGGCAAGACAGCATTCTAGCTAGCGTGATTGGTGGCCTCCTCATGCTTCTCTTCAACGCAACAGACCTGGTATATCATCTATCATTGATTTGGTGTGATTAAAGCCCCATTACTATTCTGCCGCCAATGCTGCCCGAGATACATAAGCACTAAAGTACTCACAAGGGCGGTTCAGCATGTGTATGTAATAAGGATTTCTAACATGAACGCGCTGACATATTTTGTTAGTGGTATGGCAGATTGTGACTTGCAATATATGCAAAGCTGTGTGTATGCACTATATAAATGTCTGAATTACATGAATACCTTGTGGACCCACACTATCATCTCTTATACAGACTTGGTAATTCACAGTCTATCACCACCGGGCTTATGACCTACTGAGAAGATTATCTGCAGTTTATCCACAAGCTTTAACACCAAACACATGCTTGTGCCATTATTGACTTCCACAAACCCACTTATAAACGTTGAGACTGCAAATAACGAAGCACTACATTCCCCATTATTAGCCCAATGTAAAATCCATGTGAATCTTGCAGTCAGAATCTTGCCTTCACAAAGTGACTTGCTGAGGATCAAGATTCCCTTGCTGAGGTCCTTCTAGTAGTCTTTGTATTATCTTGCAGTCAAGATGAATGCAACACAGTGTGATGTTAAGTATGTGCTTTGGGCACTGTTCCATATATACAAGGTCATGTGGACCACAGCTTTTCCCTCCCCACTCAAAATTGCCTTGCGTGTTTACCCCAAAGAAACAGCAGCTTTGTTACACAAGTGGTGTTTATTATGTGTCGTAAGGAAGAGTAACGTTGGGTTTCCCAAAAAAGACACATGTTTGAGATTAGAGCCATTAAACTTCGTATTGACAAAAGGGTTCATTGACAACGTGTTGGACACTTAAGTCAAATATGCTCGGTCATGTTGTCTGGTATTTCTATGACTGGTTAGGATGACTAAGTTGGGACGTTAATCACCCATGGCTTGATTGCTTCTAGTACAGTTTTGCTGATGGTAGCAGGAGGCACTGCTATATCATAGAGAACGTCTTCTTGCCTACGTCTTGCAGGTGTGATGATATGGACCAGATGTGCAAAGCACCTTAGTAGCAGATTCTTATGGCAGAACTGCTATGTCTGCTGTTTCCAAACCACCTCTATGATATGGGCCAGTTCTGGTAAAAGGGCTTCAACAGTACAGATTTATTGTACTCAGCAGAAGCGGCAACTGACCTTTGTTGCCTACTCTACTTAAAGCTCTTCATTGGAGCAGAGATGTTTCACTGATATTCTCTGGGTGGAGGTGATTTTGGAAGAGGTGTTGATGCCGGCTGCCTTGCTGCACAATTGGTTGTTGCTCTATTTTTTTAATCCTTGATACACACAAGAACAATAGGTTGTTGCAGTGTAGTCATCTAAGCTCAGGGTACTGTTTTAATTGCTGTTACTGACCTTCTCAGATTTACGCCAAAAAGGCTCGCTCTTTAAGTTTAGTGGCAGTTCAGTGCTGATGACTGCAGAGCATCAGGACAACGTGCTGTACAACCTAATGTAGTGTGGCGGTCAGGATCTCCATCAGCTCTTCAACCTGTTGACCCCTGAGTTGGTGTGTGATGCATATATCAACAATGTCATTGGTATGATAAAGGAGCTCTCATGAAATGCTGCGTGCATCCTTCCAAGTTCCTAGTACATCTCATGAAACTGGGCTTAGAGAATGCTGACAGTGCAGTTCAGTATGAAATTGACCGTTCTTATGCAGTGTCCCAGTGTTGTCAATTGACTTACACCTTCACACATATGTTCATATAATGTCTCCAAAAGTGTCAGAGATCATCTTGTGCTACCTTCCACAAAGGGCTATGTTGCATCGCCAAACACAGTAATGATGGATAGTTCATGTATATCCAGGATGGTGGTATCATTCACTCTATATCCTTTAAGCCATCTTGCAATTTTGTTTTCACTCCTACCCAAAAATCACTCCTTAGAATTTATGATATATATTCAAATTGGTCATCTCCTTTTATCCTTATGACCAAGAACAGAAGGATAAGATCTCTTGACCACCTCTGTAATAAACCAGAACCCAACCTTTCAAAATGAATGCAATGAGAATTACGATAGCAGCATTAGGCTGTGGCACAAGGCGGGTTCAAAAGGTAAATGTAAACATTGTAGTATGTGTACTACTGTTTTAGTATACAAAACTACGAGTGACATTTTACTACCAGTAAGTGAGGCCATGAGTGTAGAGTCTCCACGGTAGGAAAATTACTAGTAGTAAAATTAGTCTCGTAGATCGTGAATACCAAAACAGTAGTAAACATACTACAAAGTGTAAGCTTATCTTTGTGAGTCTGGCCCTGCATTCCTGCACAGGGCAAACCACACAATGCTGTCTTAGTCTGTTCTACAATTGTTTGATATAAATGAAAGCCCTCTAGGAAATAGAAAAGATGCAGTGGTTAAAAAAAAAGTGAGAAATTTCAACAGGCTTGGTGCTGGTGAGGTAAAATGTCGTGTTTCCTGTTGTATTCCCGAGCAGCCAACGAGCATCACACTTTGCCTATTAATCATCATCTTCGTAGAAATCTTTTTTCCAAAGTGACTCACGGGTACTGAAAATGTCAAAGTCACAGAAAATTCTTCTCCTCTCTGCCGTGGCCGTGCTGGAATCCCCATCCACCTCCTGCTCACAGGCCCCGTCTGATGAACCAGGACCTGTCTGCAGTCAAAATATGGATGTACATTCATGGTGCACACATTTGTGTTGCATATTTTATGAATTTTCCCCTTAGTTCCAACCAGTGAAGAGCTCAGCAATTATTCAGTGCTCTTACGTAGCAGTTCTCGGAGTGTTCTTGTTTCCTTCTGAAACAGAACGGTATTCACAATGTGTTAAGATGATGTATAATAGTGTTAATAGACTTTAGAAAATTGGAATTTTGGGAGCTCCATTGAAGAAATGGAGTGGCAGGAGCAGAGCAGTGGCTAATGTAGCATAATGGATAATAGTGTTCTAACATTCTACTCTAACACCCCTAAGTTTGTTTTCTTTTATTCGTGTTTAATTGAGAACACTATTCTCAGCAGATGCAATGTTCTAAGAGCATCATATATCTTCTGACTCATACTTCACTGGTGATGGCCTGTAACCTAAACCAATGGAATTGTGTCAGGGAACACTTAATTACGTGGCATGGTCAGTGCCAGCCCTTGCTGCAATAGCACCGTGGGCAGAAAGACATTTGCCACCTCAGTACTGCTGGAGAATACAATGAGGCAGCATCCATTTTTTCATAGGCCAGCCTCCAGTGGTCAACATCAAAGCAGCGATTTGCCTCTGAACACACATCTCCGCATCTCCCCCAGATCACCTGAATCACCTTAGCTTTGTCAGAATGGCCCCAAGTTATTTGTAGGAGAGGGGAGCTGATGTGTGTCTGCAGGGGGTTGGCGATAGATGAGAGGGCAAGGTGGGGGCTGATAGGGTGCTAAAAACGATCAGAGGCACTAAATAGAATCGATGGGTCAAGGAAGAAGTGCACTGCTGTTTGCACGACCTTAATGCAGAGAGTTCATTTCACCCCTGTGAAGATTGGCGTCCTGGGCCTGAGCCCAGCTCACCCATGCCAAAAGCCAGCCCTGTGCATGGCTGAATAAATTATGCAATAAAAAAGGCAAATTATGTACCATAATGTGGCACATTTCTGATAGTATTATTTATTTTGACATTTTTATTCATGGTAATAGTGTCTGGGCAAATGATTTCACCTCATTAGTACAAGATGATGGATTATGTGTGCAAGCACAAACCACATATGGAGTCATCAGGCTGCGTCACAGAAATTGAGAAAAGGAAGTGCTAATTTAAGATATGCCTCTTCCACTGTTTTAAGGTGACCATTGTCTTAAACAGTTAAAGAGCTCCAGCACCACTGTTTTACCACCTCAAATAATGGTAAATGATTGCTTGTCCGTGGACATTTTGAGGCATGTGCTGCTTTTGTTTTGGCAGGGAATGTTGCAACATTTGTTGACATATATAACGTAAACACTGGCCATAATACAATAACATGCACAAAGCAACATACCAGCACAAATAAAACATAAACATAAGACAATAAAACAATTAAACCAGAACTGAAAACAAAGGCCAAAGTACAACATAACAACATCACATGGAAATAAAGCAGCACAAAAACACAGCAGAGCACATTGCCACCACAACAAAATGCAACACAACAAATATGCACAAATATTCTTGGCACAGATTACCACCTTCAGACATTTGCTGTAATAATACAGTGGTAAATGAGTGTTTGCACCAGACACTGCCTTGCTTACCACTAAGGACATGAAATAGTGGAAGTCAAAATGTTTTATGATCTGCCCCACAGGGATGAATATAGACTGCAACCTTTCTTGATGTTGCATCACTAATATAATAGTAAAGACTGACACTTACAGTTCACGCTTTACTTTGTACGTAGTGGATTTGGAGGACAGAAAGTGAAGCACATGTGCAAATATCATTCAAAGTTCTAAACGGAAGCTGGAGATGAAGACTGCTCAAAATTTCATTACAAGACTATGGGCTACTATTATAATCTTTAAAATGCCACTTCACAGCAGCACTTGAAAGTATGTCATCATCCAACAATCTAGAACAGAATATTGGCAACACATAACCAGTCCATGTATAGAACAATCTTCCTCTTTTGAATGCTGCTCCTTGACAAGATAAGTAGCACTTTGCTCTCCTTGATAGTTATTTTGTGGTCTATATTTAACTCATTTTTGTTGTACTATTCAACTTATTTGTATTGTACAATTCAACTGTGTTTATGGAAACACTTCAACTATCGTTTTTGTCTGACTTGTTATCTGTTTGCTCCATGTGACTGATCGGGCTGTTGTAGTTTGTCCCAGACTCTGCATCAGTGTTTTGCTTCCTTTTCAGGCCACAGTTTCTGTCACCTTAAAAGCAGGGCATTTGTTGTTGCCCTGTCATGGGGCCGTGGGTCTCGCACTGCCACTCGGCGCCCAGCTGAGAACCATGAGCCCAATAATGGGCCGCAAACTTTGAATGTTTGTTAAGTGCTCAAGCATTTGCCCACAGAAGCTTCCCCACAGACTTGAACTCGCGTAGAAGGGACGTTCAATGGTGGCATATCATCGCAAGACTGCCGCCATTTTAGTTTGGGCTATGACCCTTCAATTACTCCTAAGTTGCTGCTGGAGACACTGCAACACGTCATGTACGTTTTGACAGTTACAGTGTCTGAGCTGATTGCCGGCACGTCCATGCCTCACCTGCCCCTATTTTAACCCCACACCTGATTTGGTTACCAATACAACTGCCTCATCTCCATTTCTGTTTTGAGACATATTTGGGGAAGATATTATTTATTTAGTGTTATTGGTTGTTGGAGCACATTATTGATGCTTGCACAAATGTTATATCTAAGTACTCCTCTGTTTCCTATTAGCAACCATTTGAGGACCATATTGTTGTGCATCATGTCTCAAAAGGAAATAGATTCTCCAGTTTTTCCTGATAGTAAGATTAATAAGGAAATTGTTAAAAAAATAATACAACATGAGATATGCAACTGTGTGGGTGAAACAATTACTCACGTGATGAGCAGAAAAAGATCTAATAGAGAATTGGAGAATGAGAATGCTTCCATCTCTGAGGGGGACCCCTATACCGCAGATAAGATGGTTAAAAAAGGACAAAAACCAAGCACATTGACAATGGGTCTTTACCCTCAAAATTGTTGGGAGGTCAAACCACCTCAAATGTGATGAAAGGTCTAAGCACTTAAAAACAAATTGGGAGGCCTAAGCACCTCAAAAAAGAGTGGTGCCCTATGCGTCATAGAAGAGAGAGGTGTCCGATGTGGCACAATGGATTTGGGTGACCCTAGCGGCATGCAACTGTCAGAGACTCAAGAAGTAGAGTTTGCCAACCAAGTTGATGAGGGAGTTGTATATGATTAATATGTGTTTGATCGTGACCAAGGGAATATTGATGAGAATGTCCTCTTCAATGATGATTCACCCCCCTCGTGTTCTAAAGACATAATTAAAAACCCTCTGGGAAAAGATGTTCTTTCCCCACAACATTAAGCACCCCAGGAATGCCGAGTGGTGACCTCTTGGGCAACATTATCAAAAGATGGATCAAAAATCCCCTAGAGAAGAAAGTTCGAAATGTCCTCATGGCTCAATGTTCAAGACCAGTCATTCATGACATGGTCTGTCTTACATTGAACTTTTATCTTGAACTCAGCACTTTTCTTTTCAAAACAAGCAGAGATCCCAGAAAGGGACTAGAGAGATCCCTCAAACTTTGTCAGGATAGCCTTCTAGACATTGTTGGACTTCTTGCCAGGATAGTACACATGTCCAAAGAAGCTTATATTAAAGGACTTCCCATAGATCTAAATTTTCTTTGGGGCTGGAGCCAGCGGCCATGGTTCTCCTAGGGAATGCCAATGCCAGCTTGATGGCAGAGAGACACAAAGCCGTCCTGTTAAAAATGAGTCCCAAACCAGGAGATTTAGCAGAAAAGGAGTCCTCAGAAAACCCTAAGGGGCTACTCTTTGGAAAAAATTATGATAAAGGCTTTAGACAAATATGTTGCTACCTTTACTGCTCTTGATAGGGCCCAGACCAACATGAACAGAGTTTTCAGCCCAGGTGTTTTTTGCTGATCAAGTGGAAGGCGACTATCTACCTGCCAGGGCTCTCAAAGGTCTCAATTTAATAACTTTAGACAAAGAGGAGGCTATGGCAGAGGCTAACAAGTGGCTTCCACTTTCTACCCCCAAAGAGGGCAACAGCAACATGCTAGAGGAAGTAGACCTTGTGGCCAAAGTTCCGCAGGTTTTCAGGGTAAGTAAAATAATATCTCCTTTTTCTTCTTGCCAGGTAAGAGTAGGGGGGCAAATCAAACTCTTTTCCCATGTTTGGGAGACTATCACTCACGATCCTTGGGACCTACAAATGGTTCAGGGCTTCAGATTAGATTTCTTAGAAATACCCTTTCAATCTTCCATTCCAAGAGAAATGATCCTGAAGATGAATCAACAAAAAATTATAGACAAAGAGGTGAAATCTATGTTAGTAAAAGGGGCAACTGTCAAAGTAGAGAGATAAAACAGTATTTGTAAGTACCCTCCTCCTAGTGGAGAAGAAAGGCAAAGGTTGAAGACCGGTTATAATACTAAGGGACTTAAACTGGTTCTTGGTGTTCAGGCACTTCAAGATGGAAGGGATCCATCTGATAAGTGATTTGCTGTAGAAGGACAACTGGCTGGTGAAGTTGGATGTCAAGGACACGTTCTTCATAATTTTCATGCCAAGGAGCATCAACCTTAACTTCAAATCCTTGAGCGAGGTCGCCTTTACCATCTCCGTTCACTCTCTTTCTGCCTTTCCTCAGCATCTTGGTGTTTCACCAGGATAATAAGAGTAGTAGATTATTTCCTAAGAGAAAGGGGCATCCAAATAATTGCTTATTTACACAACATCCTAATCATGTCCAAGTGCCTTGCACAAGTTTTGAAAGACCTGGGCATGGTAATGTCCCTTTTGAAAAGTTTGGGTTTTATAAAAAACAGGGAAAGTCAACTCTTATGCCCTCTCACTCACTAGAATTCCTAAGCTTCACAATATATACAATGAATATGGTTCTACTCCTCCTTCTAAAGAAGATAACCAAGATTTGGAGGGAGATAAGACGTCCTCAAAAAAACTCCTACAATGAGGGAACTGGCAAGACTTTTAGGTCTCTTGTCTTCTTCTATTCAGCCAATATTTCCAGGCCCTTTGCATTATTGTGCCCTGCAGAGGATAAAAGCAAGAGCTCTTTAAGGAGTATGGTATGGAGATAAAGTATCTTTAGATCACAAGACAAGGATAGAACTGGCTTGTTGGTTGGAGAACTTGGATGCCTGGAACGGGTGAGCAATCTTTGGTTGTCTTCCAGGCTTCAGGAGTCAGATGCAAGCCTAACTGGTTAGGGTGCATGTTTGGGTGTACAAGAAACTTGTGGATTGTGGTCAAACAGACAGCGGTTGCATCATATAAACATTTTAGAATTGAGAGCAGGTCTCACACGTTTCAGGCATTACTTACAAGACAGGGCAGTTCTTTTGAAAATGGACAAAGCTTCTGAGGTAGCTTATATAAATCGTTTGGGAGGTACAAAATCACAGGATCTGGCGAACTTAACCAAGTAGCTTTGGCGTTTTTGTTTAGAGCACAAAATCAGCTTGAGGGCAGAGTATTTGCTGGGGAAGGCAAATGTTTCTGTAGACTGGAATTCTACATTTTTGAGGGACTACAGCGATTGGAAATTGACCATGGACCATGGAGTGCTTCAGGAGACTAGTCCAAGCCAGATGTCCACTGGAAATACATTTATTTGCTAGCAGACTGAAGTGTCACCTGAAGAAGTATTACAGTTGGAGGCCAGACCCTGGAGCTTTAGAGGTGAACACTTTTCTTCTTAGCTAGAAAGGGGCAAATGCATACGTGTCCCCTCCCTTTGCAATGATACCTTCTGAAAGTGAGGAAAGAGAGATGTTCCCTTGTTCTGGCAGCTCCATTTTGGGCCTCAGAGGCTTGGTTCCGGATGACCTTTGAACTAGCTTGCGACATTCCAAATTTTTTTCCTCATTTGGTAGGGCTACTGAAGGACGTAAATAGAGAGGAACATCCTCTGGTCCAGACACAGACTTTGAGCTTTCTTGCATAGAAAGTGTCAGGCACTCTTCAGAGATGTCAGGCCTTTTGGGAAAAGCTGAAAAGCTCCTCACTAATCTTAGGCCTCGGGTACCCAGTACAGGTATAGTGGGATTTTGAGATCCTGGGTACATTTGTGCATGGAAAGGAACTTTGATCCCATGGAGACCCCTGGAGTTGAGATTGTTAATTTCCTAGTAGAACAGTAGATAAGGGTTTAAGTTACAGGACCATTAACTGTTACAGATCCGCATTATCTGCTGGTCATAGTTTGATTAATGGCAGGAGCATTAGAAAGAACATGTTAGTATGTTGAGTAGTTAAGAGCAGTAGGTTCAGAAGACCACCTAGACCAAGTTATCAGACCCTGTGGGGTATTAATTTGATTCTTAATTTGTTTTCCGCTTGGCCAGGTAATAGGTACTTGGAAACAAAAAGACTTACTATGAAGCTTGCTTCACTACTTTGCCTGATCTCTTGTCGTAGAGTTTCTGAAGTTAAGGCATTAGAGGTATGTAACAGACTTTACAGTCCCTTTGGGTTTATGCTTGAAATTCCTAAAAGAACAAAGAGTATGTCTGATACCGTCTTTTAACCTATATATAATTAATGCAAGAAATTGTGTGTAGTGGACTGCGTGAGAGAATATGATTCCTGTATGAACAAATTGTGACCTCATGGTGTAAAACAGTTACTGATTTCTTTCATAAAACCGTTTCAAGCAGTGACAATAGCAACAGTTGCCAGGTGGGTGAAGTGTACTATGCACAAAGCAAGCGTTGATCTAAATAAACTAGCAAACAAACACAAATGATGGACAAAATGCAGAACCAAGCAAACATTCACCCTCCAGTCAGAGTTCTGGGTTTAATCCATCAATGCTTTTGCTCACTATGCCACCCCAGTTTGGACCCAGCCATATGAAAATCAGTCCTGACCCTGTTCCCCATGGGATCAGTCCAGCCCGAACTGCCAGGCCAGGTCCTCCCTGGACTGGAAACAAGCATCCTGGAACCAGTTTCAGGGTATCAAGCTTCATCAGCCAGGCTAGCTTGAATCCAGTGGCATAGTGAGCCCAGGACCCACGTCTCACAATGTGCCGGCTATGCCCAGACATAGGTCCTGGGCTCACTATACCACCATGTGGCTTTTCATGGTGTTGTAAATATGGCTCCCTTTTACGCATCACTGTGTGAAAGGGGCATTCACACCCACAGCAACACCCATGGAATCGGATACATTCTCATATTTACAAGGCTGGAATGCATCAGATTCCTATGCCACGGCAGAGGTGGCGTAAAAGTGGTGCAACAAGGAGAAATATCTTTATTTCTCCTAATTTCTCCTCTTTCTATGTGTGCTACATTTTGCAGCACACATTGAAGGAGAAAAATGGCAATGATGTTAGTTTATGTGCAGAAAGGTATCCCTTCCTGCACATAAACAATCATCCATGCAACGTAGGCACACTTGCATCATGGTGCAAGGGTGCTGCATTAGCGCTAGGCTGCTAATTGTGCACCAGTGCTGAGGAAAGTTCAGGGATGCATCATATTGCTGTAAATACAATGCATCCCTGCACTTTCCTAATGGTGCAGATCGGTGCTGCAAGATGGCTTGTGGTGCCGGGCTACATCCTTATTTTGTGAATATGCCCCATAATCTGCTAAAAGATTGCAAAAGTTACTTTTCAATGTGACCTCCTATTCCTGTGTAAATCGCCTAGTCACGCAAAATGTTGTAAGTGCACAAATGTGCTGTCCCTCTGTTGCAATATTCGATCAACCTCTCATTTTCCCCTTACATTCACTTGAGGGGGGCGTCCCTCCAAAGTGAACTCACTCAGGAGCTCTCATGCCATGGTACTGAACTAAGGGGGTCCCCTGGAGCTCTGGGGCCCCCGTACCACAGGGGCTGTGGGGACTTTTGCGACACCACTGCTTACATTCACCTAGGTCTTTCAAACTGATCGATTTTAAGTAAAACCTACTGCTGCACAGGATGTCTGAGTTTTCTAAATCTGCAAATAACTACTTATCCATGGACAACTCAAAGTATGCCCTTCTTTCGGTTAGCAGAAGTATGTTCTCATGTAAACCAAGTAGAGAACGCAAACCAAATGAAGGAATGGTGCCACATATATACACATATATACATATTACCTACTGGTGGTCGCCAATAGGTAGTTATAGTTAGGCCCATGTTTCCATAGAAAAAGCGTTTTTTGACTTGCCAATATCTTTGGCAACTTTTGATAAATCTTCACAAAATATTCCCCCAAAAAGTACCCAGGTGATTTTTGTTGCACACAGAAAGTGTTGGTGTGATCCGTCAAGGGGGGACTGAAAAAAAGGGGTGGTGGCAAAAAAGTTGCGTTTGCCATGTTAATTCCTGTAGGACCTTTGACCATGACTACAGCCCGAACCACTGGATGGAATTACACCAAATTTAGCAGAAAGCTAGCTTTCGGTACACAGATCACGCCTCACTTATTTGGTGTGAATCTATTTCGTATTTTTTGAGATATTAAAGGGAAAATACATGTTTCTATCTAGGGATGCAGATCATTTGCGAATAAATCACGAAAATTCACAGATTTTCACTAATGCACACACGAATAGAAGCGCTGTAATTGGCTGTCTGCAACCTGACTAGAAAGTTGTGGCTGCCATTTTATTTCACGGGACATGGTCCCTGAGGCTGAAAATCCAAATTGAAAGTAGCATAAGGGGTCAGGGTGAAGGTACCCTGACCCCAGAGGTATGATATAGGGGTGCTTTAGGGTAAAATTATGGGTTTTAAATGATTTTTCTTCACCGTGTGCTTTTTTCACGAATGTCCTTGAGGATATTAGAGGATAGGATTTTTTTTTTTCAAAACATTCACAGACTGATGCATACACTAATTATTTCACTCAGACATGCACTCAGAAACTCATGTGTCCACTCATACAGACCCACAATTAGACTCACACAGCGACTTTCAGACTCACTCACACACTGATGCACCCACTCACAGATCCTCTAACAGAGACCGGCTCTGTGGCCAACCCCTGCTGCACGATTAACATATAATAATTACAATCACTTTATATAGGAAGCTGGCCTGGTGTGTGGTGGTACCTAAAGTACTTACACCTTAAACCAGGTTCAGGTATCCCCTATTAGTGTAGTGTAGGCAGTGCCTAGAAGCCAGGCTCTCTAGAGGTAGCTTTGGATGAGCAGCCAAGGTTTGTCTAGGAGACATGCAAAGCTCATGCAATACCACTGTAGTCGTCACACAGCATTTAAACACATGAAAGTCAACATTCAGTGTTACAAACATAAAGGTACTTTATTTCAGTGGCACAATTACCAAAAAGTACATGAGAGGCAACCCTCCAATAGAAGGTAAGTAACACACTAGATATGTACACTAGTAATCAGAAATAGGCATACGTAGCAATAGAAAACAGTGCAATACCAAATAGGCAATAGTGACCCTAAGGGTAGCCTAAACCATATACTAAAAAAAATGGAATGCGAATGCAGGACCCCCACCTAGATAAGTGGGATGTATAGAGGAGAGCTAGGGGTACTAGGAAACATAAAAGGTAAGTACGGCAGTGCCCCCAGTGACCAGGATGAAAGGAGTAAGTTACTGGATTTACCCCAAACCACCAAAAGGAAGGAAAAGAATAAAATGCAACACCCAGACAAGACTGCAAGAAACCAGCAGTGGATTCCTGAAGAGGAAGACCTGTGGAAGAAGAGGACTAAGTCCAGAAGGCACAGGAGAGTCCAGGGGGAGCAGGGACTACTACCCACCCAGCTGTGGTTGTAGGAGTTGGTCGACGGTAGGACGAAGATGGTCAGGAATGCAGCCCTGGAGCAGGTGAACAGTTGCTGGAGGATGCAGTGGACGTCCACTGCCGGATGGATGATTGCAGTCAGCGAATGGCGTGGAAAATCCACCAACAAGCCTTGGCAAAGGTAGAGGTTGCGTGGAAGCAAAAAGTGGGGTTGCCGGGGACCAGCAAGGTCCAGGAGGACTCAACACATGGGGGAGTCCTAGGGGAACCCTCAGCAGGGCAGAGAGTCCCCAGAAGAAGAGGCAGCCCCAACAGGAGACCCACTGGAAGTGGAACCAGGAGTCGCAGAGGAGCTCACGCAGCACCACTGAGAAGGGTCCCACGCCGCAAGAGAAGCACTCAGAGGGCTGTGTGTCACAGGAAGCAGTGCTGGGACTACACGAAGCCAGAAGATCCCTTGGAGGAGATGCCAACAAGCATTGGTAGCCGCAAGAGACACGGTGTACGGGGTGTTATCCTGCATGGGAAGGCAAGGGCTTGCCTCTACCAAAGTTGGACAGCTGGCAGAGAAGACAAAGAGGGCTATTCCAGACCACAACCCATGATGCAGGATTCAGGCAGCTCAGGATGAAAGGAGGTCCACGTAGCCGGTTGTTGTTGCAGTTGGTGCCTGCGGATACAGGGGAGTGACTCCTTAACTTCCTTTTCATGCAGACTGAAGACCTGCCACCCACAGAGAATGCAAAGCTGGAGAAATGTTGCAGAAGCTGGAAGGAGCCATGGAAACAATGTTGCAAGCAGAGTCTTCCTTGTGGATGTACATTGTCGGTTCCTGATGGGTCCAGTCGCAATTCGAGTGGTTAGAAGTCAAAGTAGAGGTTGCAGAGGAGTCCTGCTGAAATCTTGCAAGCTGAATCTGAGAACCCACCCAAGAGAGAGACCCTAAATAGTCCTGAAAGTGGGATTGGCCACCTAGCGAGGTGACCACCTATCAGGAGGGGGCTCTGACGTCATCTGCCTGACCTTCCCACTCAGATGCTCCCAGAGGTCCCTGCCAAAATTGGATTCAAGATGGCAGGACCAAGGGACCCTCTGGAGGACCTCTGTGTACCACCCCTAGGGTGGTTGTAGTCTGGGAAGTGATCACTCCCCCTTCCATTGTCAAGTTTTGCACTAGAGTCAGGACTTGGGTCCCTGAACTGGTGTAGACTGGTTTATGCATGAAGGGCACCAAATGTGCCCTTTAAAGCATACCAGTGGCCTGGGGAGGCTACCCCTCTGAAGCCATGTAACACCTATTTCCAAAGGGACAGGATGTTACGCAAGTGTAGTTACTTGAAACAACTCTAACTATAACTGCTGAATTTTTATGGTTTTGTACAAGTAAATTTAGAACCTAACCATAATGTCCCTGTAACCTTTCTTTTTTCAGTGGAATCTATATATTTAAATATATATCTAGGACAGGCAACATAAAAGTCACACTATGGCTCTGTGACACTTAGAGGCTGCAATATTGGGTGCATGACTAGCTGCAGCAGGGTGATTATCATCAATGTTTACAACAGAACTGCACCACTACAGGGCTCCTAGAAGATAGTGTCATTTGTGATGTTGCTGCACTGTTTATATGCAGCAGTCACAAACACAACAGAGTATGACATTTAGTTTGTGAAGAATATGGGGCAGATTGCTTATGAAACACTAATTTGTAGGTAGACTTTTCATATAGATCGCTATGGTGGGACGCCGAGCACTGTGGGAAAAAGCAGCATTGGATGTTTTTGAAGGCAGCATAGGTGCACAAGACACCAGGTGACCGCTCAATGTGAGCCCTAGGACAACAATAATAATTATCAGGGAACTACAAAAAGCACACATCTCAGAGCTGAAAGAATGGTGGGCGATGACGTCCTTAACCAAATATAAGGAATGTGGTAGGGTATCCTGTGGACTAATTATCCTGATATTGCCGACTTTTGGTGAAATGAACCCAGACTTGTTTGAAGAATGGAGCTCATATACTTCTGAATGTCCCATGAAACTAATGGGTACCCTCAACACACATGCACAACGGCAAATGGAACATCAACCCAGATTATCAAGGAATTAATGAAGGAACTTGAATCAGTACCTAATCAGGAAGAGGTAAAGTTGGTGCTTGCCAAAATGGAGTAATGCATTTTAAAAAACAAGAAGAAACCAGAGCACTCAAGGTACATTAATTCAACAGGGACAAGTTGCATTATGAATACGGCCATATATATACATTTGCTAAGAGATGTGATGCACTAAGGGTGAAGGAGACAATAAACACAAGAAGATGCTCCAATACTGCACCAAGCAACACCAAAATTAGTTCAGATCCAACATCCTCAGCTGATGAAGCCCCAAAAGAGAAACTGGATTTTCAAGGAGAGATGAGGCTAATGAGAATGACTACACCCCAATAATCTAGAGAAAGAGACTGGGGACGAGGTGGCAGAAAACTCAGAGGAGCAAAAGTAAAAGAACAAGCATTTGCAATGCAATGGGTCTCGCATTTGCTCGAGTTACAGCTATTAGCGTTGTAAACTCCTAACCAGACTTTTCTTGCCACATAAACTGTTAATGAAAAGTAAAACAGTTTCACATAAGCGAGCCGACGGTTGGCATATGCGTGAAAGAGACACAGAGAAGGAAACAGAAGTTCACTCGCAGTGAAATGTATCGGCAAAAGTGCAATTATCCATGTAACTGGCAAAAGTAGAGTAATCCATGTAACCAGCAAAAGTATAATTATGCCTGTAACAGGGTTGATGTCATGCAAAATGCTCAACTACTGCCCAGCAAGATCACGCTACGTAGAAAATAAAAAGAAATAGTGCAGAAGCCATTCGGAAAACACAGAGCCTCATATGTTTTCAGTAGTTTACCGGTGCGCTTGAGGACAGCTAAACACCTGAAAAGGCATGACGTATGCATGCCTTCCACCAAAGAAATCAAGCAAATTTTGAAAGGCAAGCCCACGAACCAACCAAACTTATGGGCGTGTTAAAAGCCCACAGAGAGATTACAGCAGGGGCCAGAGAGCTTCCGCATGCTTGACCCTAAAAAGGTATCAAGGGAAAGCTGATCCATCTGTAATGAAGCCCAATTTGAACACCAGGGTGGTCAACATCTCCAAAACTATGTTAACCAGCAATCAAGAAAGAATTTAAAATCTTGATTTAAATTTTTGCCCCACAGTGAGTCTGGATTATGTCAGCATTTGAATTGAAACATACGGATTTGCCAGGTTACTAAAGATTCGTAAGCACTTTGCTATGAAGCCCCAGTATCACAGGGAGTCGCACAAAGCTAGTGATTTTCGATACTCTGGGTTTACCATTGAAGACATTCCTGAACTGTTAGCAATCAATGAATTAGACACATTGGACCCACACGAAGTGTCAGCTACATCAGATGAAGATGATACATATCTTGCACAATTAAAGGCTATGGGCTTCTCAACAGATGTATCCAATGCCAGCAAATTAGGACCTCCCAGCAAGTGTAACCTACAGTTACCAATTGGAAACATGATCAACACTTTCCACAAGTTAGTAGTGGGAGACCACAACAAATTACAAACTATGTGGAAATCAAAAAGAAGGAGCAACTTCACATTTGAGGACCGGCAGGAGATAAAAACATTGAAAGATAATATGACCATCCTCATCAAACCGTCTAATAAGGGCAGCAATATTGTTATCATGGATACACAGCAATATTTTGGAGAAACCCATAAACAGCTTCATGACAGAGACTATTATGAAAGATTAGGAGGAAATCCAACTGAGATACTGCTTCGTTTGTATCATAACATGCTTAAAGAATGGTTAAATCACTGGATCCTTGAATTTGAGTAACATACGCATTTAAAGATCAATCATCCTAAAATTCCAGTTATCTATTTTCTTCTATAGAGACACAAGGACCAACTGCATTCTCCTGAAAGACTGATACTTAGCATGATCAACTCACTATTGGAAAATACTTTGAGATTTCTATGCCCTTATGTCACTGAACTTCCTTCATACTCGCGTGACGCCACAGATTTCTTGAGAAAAATCAATAATGTTCCTTGGCTGAATACCTACATGATGGTCACTATGGATGTCACCTCCTTATACAGGTCCATCTAATATGAATTTGGTCTACAAGCATGTTTGTACTTTTTGAGAGCCAGATCCATTGAACAGGCACGACATACAGAGATGTTGATATCCATGTTGAAATTCTGCCTAACATACAACGTTTTCTTGTTTAATACCATATAACATTTTCAGAAGCAGGGCACTGCCATAGGGGCTTCATTTGTACCAACATACGTCACCATTTACATGTGTTTGTGGGAAAAAGAGGTGGCATGGTCTGAAAGATTCAATAAATATTTGGAAAATATGGTCATCTGGGTGCGCCTCATTAATGACTTATTCTTTATATGGGATGGAGAAGAGAGTAAACTACATGAATATATACAGCAACTAAACGATAATGACCTCAATATCCAACTGACCAGCAACATGTAGAAAGACCAACATTGAGGTGGTCATTATGAACATGGTGGTAAACACCGCCGACCGCCGACCGCCGTGGCAGCGGTGAACAGAAGGCCGCCGTTGGCGGTGAATGGAAACACGCCATATGATGAATGAAAATTCCGACCCTGCCAAAAATCACCAGACCACCATTCCCTGCCATGACCCTGTCGGCGGGAATGCTGGACCTCCCCACCCCGCCACCGCCAAGCACACCCACAACCCACCCTCCAAATAATGATGCACAAATCACCTTGGCGGACAGTGGAGGCCGGACGAACACTGGCAGTCCCAACTGCCACGGGCGACAAGCAGACTTAACAACAAGAAGTGCACACATTGGATAAGCGTGCATCCCACACACCTGACACACATCCATAACCCCATAAAACACCACTAGACACACCCCACAATCCTTTGCAACAAAACCAGGCCAAGAAGACAGAGGGCACCAGAGGCAGACACCGAACGCCATCATACACGAGACGCACACCGACCCACAGAAGAGCACCCTCACCGCGTTCCCAGCCCCGACACCATTCACCTCACTCACCATGTCACTCCCCCAAACATCCACGCTTCACAGAAAGGGAGTTAAGGACCATGGTGGACGAGATCCTGAAGGTGGAGCCACAAATATTCAGGGCCGAGCTGCAGCACACACCCATTGCAAGGAAGATGGAGCTAGGGCAGACCATTGTGAACAGGGTCAATGCAGTGGGACACCATCCACGCACCAAAGATGACATCCAGAAGAGATGGAACGACCTGCGGGGAAGGTCAGGGGCATGGCATAAAGGCACCACATTGCAGTCCGGAAGACTGGGGGAGGACCGCCACCAACACCACCTGAATACACAGACTGGGAGGAAAAGGTACTGGCCATCCTGCTCCCTGAGGGACTCACTGGACTCACTGGAGGAATGGACTCGGGTAAGTCGTCCACATTTATCTCATATACACCATACCTGTAATGCATGCACCACCCCACCCCGCCCACACCCACCAGGAACAATACCCCACCCAGGCAACACCCACTGAATCCATCCCTGCATGACCACAAACCCACTAACGGGCCCACATCACTCCCCCTGTGCACAGCCACCTACCCCTGTAGGATCCATAATGAAACTACACCCCCCCCATGCAACCCCACACCCAAAGCAAAATGCAGTGTAAACCTCACAACGACACCCCGGATGGCCACTGAAAGTAACACCAGCCCAAAATAGCCAAGTCCTGTGCACTCCAAACGTTCATGCATTTGTAACAGACATGTCTATGTCCCCCAACAGGCACCATCACCCATGCCACTCTCACGAGAAAGAGGCACCTTACAGGACACTGATGAAGGATCCCTGGACACTGATGAGCAGGCAGGCCCCTCACACAGTCCTGGACTGCCACCATGCAGCAGCCCCACCCAGGAAACCACTGTCACCCCTACCACCTAGTCAAGACTAGCAGGGCAGGGCAAGCATCCCCACACCAATGTATCCAGAGGCCACAGTCTCCCACTCCCAACATGCAAGAAGGCAAGGGCCCCAGTACAAGTGGCACTGCCAGACATGTGCAGGGGACACAGGCACGGGGGCTAGGGCAAGAGCAAGGGTCTCAGTGGGCCAGGGGGTAGGCCACAGGATGGATGCAACAGCCCAGGACGTGATATCTGAGGTATTTGGGGCCTACCAGCATACCAATGACAGGTTGGCACAGATAGTATCCACCCTGGAGCACAGTCAGAGGATGCAGCAGGAACAACACCTACAGGCCATGGAGCAGTGGAAACAGCACAAAGCCACAATGGCCAGCGTAGCAGGAGCACTGCTGCAGCTGGTACAAACCCAGTCTGAGACCCACACAGGACAGAAGGCCCCCACTACAGCACCGGACACCCACCTGGAAATTACACCATCAGCAGAAACATCCCAATAGCAGGTGCCTAAACTGACCGTCAGGCCAACATATGGCACTGGAACCCCAGCAAAGAACAAGGCCCCCCTTCAAGAACTAACTCAGCAACAATCTGCACAGCAACCATCCCACTCAATCAGCCACCACACATTGCTAAGAGGCAATATGAACTAATGTAAGAACTGATGGACCCATCAATACTGCCAACAAGGCTGCCACCATGTTGGCATTGAGGACACCCACCCCTTACGACTTGCCATCACTGTAAATAGCACTATTCACTCCCTGCAACCAATAAAACACATATCACACCTGTAACACTGCCCAATGTGTTAAAATGTGAACAAAGTGAAGTATGGATGCAACCGGCTGATAACCGCTTTATTGTCAAATCGTTGCATGAAAGGACTCCTGTGTGCCTAAATTGGGGCCCTAAGTAAATGCAGAAAATATCAATCTGTACCATGCAGAACTGGACCATGTTTCACAAATCATAATCAAACCCCACCTATATGACTAAGCACACTGACAGTATGTGTCACAAACCCCAATGTCAGCCCTAAGTCCCACACAGTTACTAGAAGTAGAGTTGTATCAGTTGGGCCCTGGAATTGACATCTTCCCCTTCCTCAACATCACCATCACTCTCCTCCCCTCTCTGAGGTAGCTGGTCAGGACATACAACACCCTCCACCTCAAAGAGGGGGATAGAATGTCTCACTGCCATGTTGTGCAGCATGCAGCAGGCCACCACTATTCTACACACCTTTTCAGGCCCATAGGCCAGGGAACCCCCGTAGATATGTACACAACGAAATCTAGCCTTCACAAGACCTATTGTGCTCTCTATCACCCTCCTAGTACGTCCATGGGCCTCATTGTAATTCCTCTCTGCATCCGTCCTACGATTCCTCACTGGTGCAATACAGAGTAGTCATTGTTAAGCCCCTTAGTCGGACAGCCTGGCTGTCTGCTATGTGTCAGTTAGTGACAGAAACACTTACCTATGATCCACCCTCTGTCCTCTTGGAGTTGTTCCATCCTCTGTGGCACACTACTGTTTCTCAGCACAAAGGAATCATGGACTTAACCTGGGAACATGGCATTCACATGTGAGATATACTGGTCTGCAGTACATACCAATTGGATGTTCATGGAGTGAAAGTTATTTCTGTTTCTGTACACCTGTTCACTGACTCTTGGGGGGATGATCGGTATGTGGGTGCCATCAATGGCACCTATCACATGGGGTATGTTGGCAAAGGCATAGAATTCAGACTTGATGGCAGGGAGGTCAGTATTTTGGGGAAACCTCACATAGGACTGCATGTGTCGTACACATGCATTCAGAAATCTTGTCAGTACCATGCTGAACATTGGCTGTGAAATTCCAGCACCCATGCCCACTGTCACTTGAAATGATCCTGTGACCAGGAAATGGAGTGCAGAGAGCACTTGCACTTCAGTAGGGATGGCATGCTGATTACGGTTTCCCGGAGTTAGTGCAGGATCCAGTAAAGCACAAAGTTCCTGAATTGTTGCACGTGTGAGTCTGTAATTGATTAGGATCTGACGCTCCACCATGGCCCGCATATCCACAAGTGGTCTGTACACCGATGGTGCCCTTCCTCGCCACAAGGGTCGGTACCTACGAGGGATATCAAAAAGGTGTGATGATCACACATACATAGGCACACATTGTCATCAATTGTGCACTGCATATTTCATTGTAGTGACTCATCAGTAATAGCTTCTTGACAGATCTACATCTACACCTCAATGAGGGAACAGTGTTTTTCATGTGTGGTATATTACGTAATGGTCACATGCATAGGTGCTTCATGTGGCTAGCAGGGCCTCCATTGTGCATCTTTTTATTTATAGATGCATAGTTACTGCCAAAATGTTTGCCCACTGTAATACAGGCCTTTCGTTGTGGAAGTGACCTCATACCGCTAGCGGTTGACGTCACAGCGTAAGGCGGTGTTTACAGCCATTCGCACCGCGATTGGTTATCATGGATGCCAATGGGGAATCCTGGCGTATCATGATCGCAGCCGGTGGTGACGGTGCACACCGCAGTGGTACGTATACAAATTTGTCATCTATACTTCACTTGACTCCCTGATTTTGTGCAGACAGGTACTCCACTGTGTGTACTGCTGTGGCCTGCCTCTGGTCATGGATGTGGCTCATGTTGCAGGGGAAAGGGCCCCGGCCTTCACCCAGGAGGAACTGGAGAGGCTAGTGAACGGGGTCCTGCCCCGTACGCAAAACTCTACGGATGGCCAGAGGTATAGGTGAGTTTGGGTTTGGGGTGCACTGTTTGGATGTAATGGATGGTGTTGTAAGGACATATGTGTGCACCTCTGAGCCTGCATGGGCTGTGGTGCATGGCATGCTGCATGCGTATGGCCTGTAAGTCTGACAGTACTGTCGTCCCATAGTGGACGTATAGCCAGCTGTACCTATCTTGCAAGTGCCTGACCTCTGTGTTCCATATCTGTGTCCCCCTTTTAGGTCAGCGCCCACCAGAAGAGGGCACTTTGGCATGCCATCGCCAAGGAGGTGCGGACCCTGGGGGTCTACAACTGGTGGAGCACCCAATGCAGAAAGAGGTGGGAGGACCTGCGGCGCTGGGCGCGTAAGATCTGTGAGGCCCAGCTGGGGAAGTCCTCCCAATGTGGAAGGGGTGGCTGTGGGGCACTGAACCCCCTCATGCAACGTATCCTGGCGGTGGCGTACCCAGGCATGGATGGGCACATGAAGGCTGCACAGCAGTCACAAGGGGGAAGTACTTAGGTCACAAACTTCAGTCTGGAAGGATGTCTGTGTGTGCATTAGGGTTCATGCTGCTTAGAGGCAGGGACTCTGACTGGTGTCCATGTACATGATGGTCCCCAAAGGGTGTAGGGGTGTCTTTGTCAGGTCTCCCACACGTCGCCTCCTTAGGTAGTTCAGGGGAATGGGTGTAGAGCAGTGTTCTGGTCAGTAGTCAGGGGCATGGTCATGGGCATAGTGAACGGTGCTGCCTGTTTGGTGTGTCTTCTGGGCGGGTGTATGTATGGCCTCTATGTACCTCCATTCAGCTATTTACAATTGTCTCTCCTGTTTTGTCTCCTCATCCCTGTTCTCTTGTGTTGGTTTTGTACAGCAGCAATATCTGGTGACGGAGCTGAGGCACCGGCAAGTGGGGAGGCAGTGGCCCACGGATCCTCGGAGACAGCAACATCCAACACCAAGGGGACCAGTGGGTGGGAGGGCGTTGTAAGTACCACGGGGGAGGCAACTACCGCTGGAGGTAGTGACTCAAAGACCTTCTCCGATGGGGGCTCCCCCCATTCCATCACGCCCTCCCTTTTGCTCCCCACCAAGTTGCCCCTGCCCGCTCACCCAGAAAGGTGGGCGTCTCCTTCGCCCCAGGCACCTCCTCCCCTGCCCCACTCAGCCCTGCTGCCCTCACAGAGGAGGCTATTGACCTCTTGAGAACCACCTCTGTAGGGCAAACAACCATTGTCAATGCCATCCAGGGGCTAGCATCAGAGGTGCAGCAGACAAATGCCTATCTGGATGGCATTCACTGTGCCATGTCTGCCCTACAGAGATATTTTCAGGCTCTGACCTCCTCTTGGACGGCAGCCAGTTTCCCTGGTCATTCCATCCCCCCTCCAACCTCCTCTACCCCTTCCAGCACCCCACTCCTTTCACCCGTCCAAAGCACACAATCTGACACCCAGTCAAGCACATCAACACACAAGAAGTACACTTCTAAACACAAGCACCACACCTCCCACCACAAGCATTCACACAGCCAACAGACACATGCACACACAACAACATCCACTTCCCCCAGTGTGCCCACCTCTTCCGCCTCCCTGTCTGTCCCCCTTACATTCACACCCTCATGCACTGCACCTTCAGTCACTGTTGCTGCTCCTCTTACTGCACTCACCACAATAGCAGACATCCATACATGCACCCCAGACACCACACTTGCACTCACCACAACTACTGTAGTTGACCCAGAGAAAAAGAAGGCCCGTGCAGAGCCAAGTCCTTCGGGCTCCACCCGCTCCAAACACCCCCCCACCTTCAAAAGACAAAACCACACCCCCTCCACCTTCCAAGCGCAAATCCAAGCCCCACTCCCATTGCAAATCCCCACCCCCACCAACCCATGCCCCCGTTCTGTGAGGTGCCTGGATGCCCCTTTGTTGCCCCATTAGGTGGAGTATTGCGTACTTTTGGGAGTCAGGTTGGGTCAGTTGTGAGGACCTGAGTTTTTAGATCTCTCATTGGGAGTGAAGGGTAACAAAGTGGACATTTGGGTTTTCCACAAACCAACGGCCTGCAATTCCATTCTACATGGGAGTAGCGATCATCTCAAATGGAGTATTCAATACAATTAACTCCTTAGAGCATGTAGGATATGCTCCAATTACATGACATTTGAGAAAGAAACCAACATGATGATAAGCAGGTTCCGGGAAAGAGGATATCCGCCTAAAGTACTTAGTGAAGCTTATACAAGAGCTAAAACCAAAAAGAGGGATGACCTTTTGTTCGGTGACAAATAGTTTAAAGAACAGCCAACAGACATCAGTTGAGGGAAGCCCTATTAGATTC
Source organism: Pleurodeles waltl (assembly GCF_031143425.1). Taxonomy (NCBI): domain Eukaryota; kingdom Metazoa; phylum Chordata; class Amphibia; order Caudata; family Salamandridae; genus Pleurodeles; species Pleurodeles waltl. The sequence goes on from NC_090443.1 coordinate 732,055,587, forward strand.
TTTTTGGAGTTGAACCAAGAACATCAATCTATAAAAAAGATCCTTCCTTGTAACTGGCATGTACTGCAATATGACAAACATGTCCTCCAGGTAACTTTTCACAGAGCCAAGACATTGGGGGACATCCTTACTAATTGTATGTTCATGGAGAATAACAAATCAATGTGACTGTCGAAAAAATGTTTGGTGTTCTGTTGCTGTAGACACTGTAAGGCATAATGATATGGCACTAATAGGCAAACCTATGAAACCTTTGAAGGAAGGTCTTGCATCATCCATGAGAGAATAACAAGTGAGACAGAGTTTGTGGTCTATATGCTTCAGTGTCCACACTTAAAGAAGTATGTTGGCAGTACAATTCACAAGTATAAGGTCCAGGTACTCTAGCACCTCAGAGCCATCAAGAACCAGGACAGAGCATATCCTCTGGCAAAGCACTTTAGGGAAGAACATGGTAACAACCTTAATGATCTGACACTTTATGGTATTAAGCATGTGAAATAGACCCCAGTAGAGGAGACCGTAAAGTTGACCTACGGAAAGCTGAGTCTAGAATGATTATTTTACTGGGGGCAGAGAGGCCACAGAGACACAATCTTGATACAGAATTGAACTTACACCTATAGGAATTCCCTTATGATGGTCTTGATGAACAAATGGGCTGCAAAATTCCTGGCTACTCCTGTATGATTGATGGGACACTTGTGTGATCATTGAGCGGCCGCGATTTCTCACATTGCAACTCTTTAAGCACAGAAGCACTTTAGAATATTGAACTTGTTTGCACTACCGAAAGAAACTTGTTTTTAATGTTGTTCTCGCTTAGTTGAGTGATATGAATGGTCCTAACAGTATCCAACTCTGAAGTAGCCAGCCCCTTGAGAAATGTAAAACGACTGATACTTGATATACTGCATCATGATAGATATAATAGATTATGCATTTCATGAGTGTCCCTGCATTACTGTCTGAGATTTAAATCTGCTTTTATTCTAACATAATGTGTGGATTGAACAGGTTGTGAAGAGGCTTATACTTTGTGCCTATATACTATATTGCATTAGGCACTCAAGTGATTTGCACAGCACTTGCCACTTTAACCATTGAGAGCCAAAATATTTTGAAAGACATACCCACAAATGATTTGCATAGCACTTGCCACTTTAAACATTGAGCTCCAATCTATCTGTTGAGAGACATACTCAGTAATAAACATATATGTAGGATTTACCTTATTACCAACATTATTTTAGGGAAGTTTGTTCTTTCATTTAGCAATTTAAATGCATATTACGGAATATAAGATCTGTACACCACCTGGGCTTTAAATACCAGTCTAGACTATTAATTCAGGCATTGGTAACATTGACAGTCCTCCACACAGTATTGGGTATTATGATGAACAAACTCATTGGTGAAACATGCAATAATGTTTACATACATGCCATACCTGGTGTCATTTGATAAGGAGATCACCTGATGGTTCACTTAATATGTTCCCCATGCATTGATTCTTTTATTGATTTGGGGTTTGCACAGCAGACAACACCTTATTACTTAGTGATCCAATGACCCAATGTGAATGCTGACAATTATTTGGATGAATTGCCTTCAGTTTATGATTCTAGTTAAATCTACCATTCTACTATATAGTGCCATCTATTTGAAGATTTTCTCTATTGTTGAATATCTAATGTACTGTACTATGAGACATGGCATGAAATGAGAAATTGTAATTTTAAGATTGCACTTGTTTTATGTGTTGTATGACATTTTAAGGAGGTATTGGGCCAAAACAAGAAAACACTGTAATTTCAAGTTGAAGAGACTTTAACAAAACTCTAGGGTCTAGACTGCCGGGCTTTGGGGTGGTGCAATAAACGAAGGACCATTTAAACACAGGGGTGTTTGTATTTTGGTCATTCAGTTGAAGGACTACACAAAATGCACTGGCCTTTACATATGGTGTGGTGCACTGTTTGCCAATAAAACACATGAAGCTACCCTGCTGAGTCCTGTCGTCAGTGCTGCAGAGTGGCAGGATTGTGAGTTTCGGAGTGGCTGGATTCAATGGTGAGCAGCTGTCAGCAGTATGAAGAAAAAGAAGAAGAAGTATGGCGAAAGGAGTGCAACTTCGAGGAAGCTTTTCAAAGGAGTAATAGACACTGTGGCCCCGGTAAAGACACAGAAAAATACAGAGAGAAGATAGGAGGATATCACAGACTTTGAAGGTAAGGGGGTAATCGACTCAAGGGCCTGCTGGCGTACCTTGTCCTTAGTAAGTAGACTTACAAGGGGACGCGTATAGGTCGATGAATCTTTTGGATCGCATAGGGTATTCTAGTCAAGTATAGCGAGTGAAAGAAAACTTCAACAATTCAATAAGTGATCAACTCAAATATCCATGAACTAATCTAGCCAGAAAAACCACCATGACTCATACGAAAGTTAGTTCTGTTAATTCCCTATTAGTTACAACTCTACTCATAAAACTTTATTCAACCATATCATGATTACCAATTTACTTCATTACCAACATAAGCAATACATTCTCATCACTTGTTAATATGCAATCAATGTTAAACAAGCAAATAGTAATTCATAATATATTGAATGATTCAGCAATATAAGTCAGTCTAAGTCACCCTCAGCCACCCTAATCAGCCTACCTATCTCCGAATGAGCATCAGCATGTAGGTCTTCATGCTAAAACAATTTAGTAAAAAATCATTAATTTGGAATAATCTAAAAGGGAAAACTTTCGAAACAGCGCAGTTGGTACCTAGAAATAAAATAATTCATTAGTCAGTCAGGTTATAGCTACCTATCCAAGATAGATCAGCAACGAGTCAGACTTCGTCTCCAGGTCATTAGTCATCAGCAAGACTCAGGCTCACAGAAGCAAGCCCAAGTTTCAGCTCTTCGGACAGCGTCTCCTGACGTCATCAACTTTCGTCTCTCCGTTCTGATTTTTCCCTTCATGTCATGACTTTTTATTAGGGTCTCTCAGTCCGTCCCACAATTTGCCCATTGGTCAACCTTATCAGGGGTTATGACTCTAACCTATAATTTTTGTTTACCACCTGTCTATGTTATTTTGAGAGTCAAGTTCCATTAACATGATTGGTTCTTCTGTCAATGAGAACATCATCCGGTTCTTCAGGTAACAAAATTGTTGCTCTCAGCTCTTAGTCTGTAGCTCCATTGTTCAATTCCTGGGAAAGTACATTTAGCCTACTCTACACAGAATTGTATCAATTTGTTCTGATCGTCTCCTGTCCGCTGGTGAGTTTGCAGTTTTCTCTTAGCAGAGCTCATAGTTGACCTCTGTACAGTTCAAGGTTCTTCTCCCCAGTTCCAGTCTGCGGCAGCTCATCGCATCTCCATGTTTAAGCAGGCAAGGCCTCTGGCTAAACTAAGAACATATGGCATTACAAAACATAGATTATATCGTTAATTATGATATATTAATACAAACTTCAAACGTTTCACAGTATTTAGCACTTTTAACACAGATGGTGACCACTCCCCATGGGCGCATTTTGCACATTATACAGTATTTTCATTTATTAATATAGTTATTTTCATTAGTATGTATACGCAAGTCATTAGCATATTCTCATATAAGCATATCTGCTCCAACAGACCGAAGGGTACATGGGGTAGATACGGACCTACCATTAGAGGCCTTAACAAGTTCTTTACGTGGACTCTTACAGTGCATTCAATTGTTCAAAATAACAGTGTAGCCCCAGCCCTGAAGTGAGTCACCATACAACGAAACAAAAGGAATTTTCAACTCTTGTGCTGTGATTGGGGAAAAGGGAAGCTCTTTGGTCCCCAGCTAAAAAACTGAAAGGGGAATTCCATCGAAAAATACACAGAGTCGAGGATGACTGAAACATGTCATACAGATTATTGAGAAGACCCATAATTATCAATTTATGTTGCAGGAATACAATGTGAACAACTACTAAGTGATCATAGCAAATGAATTGTGAATACACCTCTTTATTGAATTAATGAGAACATTAGAATGAAGACAACTACAGTGATAAACAGAGATATAATGAAATAATGAAATGGGAGCAAGTAGCGGAACATGTATTCAGTGAGGTAACAATTGAGGATGCAGGAAGTAGTAGACAAGAATCAAAGGATGGAACACCAGCACAGTTGATAAAAGATCTGAGGATAGCACAGAGAACTGAATTAAAGCAATGGTGGGAAATGACCTCCCTAACAAAGTATTTGGAACATAAGGGAATACACAGAGGCTCAAAAATAATGTTACTACCGACTTGTGAGGACAAGGATAATGACCTTGTCAAGGAGTGGTGTGATAATACAGGGGAGTGTTCAATGAAATTAAAGCATACATTAATCAGACATGCCAAAGAAAGATTGAACGGCAGGCTGCAAATGTGGAAATGATCATGAGGGAGTTGGAAAAGCACAAGGAAAATACCACTACAAAGAATGTGTTCTAAAATTGAGAAATAAATACATTTCAAGGGACAGACTTGACTATCAAGATTGTCACATAGACACATTTGCGAAGAAATTTCATCGCTTAAGAATAAAGAATAGAGTGGATACATCCACTGATGAAAGACCGAGTGACAGTGAAGTAAGTTCGAAAGAGGGCGTTAGTGTGGATGAGGCACCGGCTGAACAACTGGATTTTCACAGGGAACTACAATTGCTCACATGAATACGCGACAATGAGGAAGGGGTACAATGCAACAAAATCACGGACAAGAATGTGCAGGGCAAGGAAGGGCCAAAGGAAGAGGAAGGGGATAATGACTCCACTGAAAAACTCCAACCTTGGAGTATAGAGTAATCAACGAATGAGACTGTTGGTCATAAACCTCTCCAAAATATGATTGACCTCCAACCAAGAGATAATGCTAAACTTACGACTTACGTTTTGCCCCACCACTACTCCTGACTTTACTGATGTGAGAATTAAACTACATAAATATATCAGGAAGCATAAGTTGCACAAGTATTTCTAAATTAAACCGAAAAGAGAAAAGAATTATGAACAACGGGAGTTCGGAATGAAGGACCTCCAACTTGAGTGTAAATGATGTTCCTGAGTTATTGGAAATCCATGATTTTATTGGTATCACCGCTTCCCCTGGTGAGAACAGTGGGGAAGCCACTGTTGTACAGAAAACTGCAAAGGGGGCAATATCAATGAAAGAGCAAATGAGGAATAATATTGCCCCCACTAGAGCCAGTACCGACACTTACACTGCTGACATCATGAAATGGAATCATATCAGAGTCATACCATTGAACTGAGTGGATGTAAGGTTGGATCAAATGTCTGTCCTCAACTGCCACTGTGCAACCAAATCAACCTTTTTTCACAAATTGATTGTTGATGGCCTAAATGATTTGAGGAACAACAAGCATAAAGGAAATTTCTCCATAAAGGATTGGCATGACATTTCCATGTTAAAAAACAACACCTCTTTAATTATCAAACCCTCTGATAAAGGGGGAAACATTGTGTTGATGGATCTCAGGAGGGAGGGGGCATGGGACATGTACTAGGCCTATGGAGGTCAGAAAGGATGGGTAGGGGCTAGACACAGACAAAAGAGGGCAGGGGAAGGGCCTTCACAATGGACTACGCGGGTGGGTAGGAGGAGCAGTTTCAGCATAACAGAGCATGGAGGGTAGACGGAGTGGCAGCAAAATGGACTATGGAGGACTGGAGGAAGGGAATAGGGGCATGCCATCATTCAATCAATCAGTTTTTTGTAAAACGCAGCTACTCACCCGTGAGGTTCTCAAGGTGCTGGGGGGAGGGGCCTCGTCCGATTAGCCATGTCTTGAGGTTCTTCCTGAAAATGGTGAGCGACGGGCTTGGTCTGAGGTGCACGGGTAGGTTGTTCCAGCTCTTTGCTGCAAAGTAGGTGAAGGATCGTCCTCTGGCAGTAGTTTTGCAGATGTGAGGGATGGTAGCCAGGGCCATCTGAGAGGAGCGGAGGGATCTGGCAGGGTGTGGAAAGAGACGCAGTGGTTCAGGTAGGCTGGTCTTGCTTTGTGTATGGCCTTGTAAGTGGGGGTGAGTAGCTTGAATGTGACTCACTTCTCGACTGGTAGCCAGTGGAGGGTCCTCAGGTGTTGGTAGATGTGTTCTCAGCGTGGGAGGTCCAGAATCAGTCTTGCATCGGCATTCTGGATGAGTTGTCGTTTTTTTATGTGTCAAGTTGAGGTGCCGGCTTAGAGGGCGTCGCCGTAGTCAAGCTTGCTTGTGACTAAGGCGTGGGTAACTGTCCTACGACAGTTTGATGGGATCCATCTGAAGATCTTCTATAGTTTGCAGAGTGTGTGCCAGCAGGAGGAGGCAACTGAGTTTACCTGGAGGGTCATGGATAGGGAGGAGTCGAGGATGATGCCTAGGTTGGGGGCATGCTCAGTCGGTGCGGGTGGCGCAGAGGGATGTGGGCCACCAGGAATTGTCCCAAGCTGCGGTGGCATTTCTGAAGATGATGAGCTCAGTCTTGTTGGAGTTGAGCTTGAGGCAGATTTCTCTCATACAGGTAGTAACGGCTTCTATTCCTGAGTGGAAGTTCCTTTTGGCAGTGTCCAGGTCTTCAATGAGGGAAATTATGAGTTGCGTGTCATCGGCATATGGCACAATGTTCATACTATGGCTTATGATGGGGGCTGCGAGAGGGACCATGTATATGTTGAACAATGTGAGGCTCAGTGAGGATCCTTGGGGGACTTTGCAGTTGACTCCTGTGGCTTTGGATGTGTAGGGCGGGAGTCTGTCCCTCTGCGTCCTCCTGGAAAGGAAGGAGTGGATCCATTCCATGGCTCTTCCGCGGTTTCCTATGTTGTGGAGTCGGGTGCGCAGGGTGTGTGGGAGACAGTGTTGAAAGCTGCTGAGAGGTCGAGAAGTATGAGTGCTGCGTGAGGCCACGGTCTAGGAGTAATCGGATGTTGTCGGAGGCTGCCAGGAGGGCTGTCTCCATGCTGTGGTTGCTATGGAAGCCAGACTGGGAGCTGTCCAGGGAGTTGTTGGTCTCTTAATTAAATTCTGTAGTTGTACGGTGATTGCTTTTTCCAGTATTTTGGCAGGGTAAGGTAGCAGCAAAATGGGCCGGAAATTCTTTAGTTCTCATGGGTCGGCCAAAGGTTTCATCAGGATAGGGTGTATTTCAGCATGTTTCCAGTTCTCAGGAAAGGTACCAGTGATGATGGAGCAGTTGATTGTGTTCCGGAACTCTGGGCGATGGATGAGCTGGCTCTGATGTATATGTGGTGCGGGCAGGAGTTCATGGGGGCTCTGGAGTGGGTGCTGTTGATGCTGACTGTTTCCTCTGTGGACAGCGTGGACCAGCTGTGGATGGTCTGGGTGAGTTCTAGGGGGAGGCTCGGTCACAGGTTTTGGAGTCAGGATTTTCCGGGAGGAAGCTGTTGTTGATGCTAGGCAGGTGGAAGGGCATTGCTTGCTCAATGGAACCCTCCGAGTAGATAGGAGGGGCAGTGGCAGGTCCATGGAAAATGGTGAGCAAAAAGGAGGGATCAGGGACAAGCACATGGATATCAGACTGCAAGGGAAGGAGGACATGGGCAGCAAGCTAAGCATAGAAGCTGAGCAGAAAGGTAATGATGGGCATAGAATTGAGCAACGGAGAGCAAGAGGAGTGGGCAGTGACATGAAGCCCAATGGAGGGCAGAGGCAGCACATTGGACCACACAAGGCAGGGGGCTGGTGCTTGGACAACAAAGGGTAGGGAGGAGGTGGATTGGACAGCCAGCTAACTGTACAGGTCAGACAGGAAGGGCAGGGGCAGAATAATGTGTATACCAACACCAAGGCAATTGGTCTTAAAAACAGAGCACTCTGTCTGTTGGTGCAAGTGTGGGATTCTGACTAAACACCCTCAAATTATTTCACAAAATGTGCTGCACTCCTGGAGGTGAACCATGGCACTCCTTGTTTATTGAAACAGGCAAGTTATGGCAGATTTGTTCCAACACAATTTTTCAAATCCCACAACGCATTTCAACTTTCGTCTTCATCAGGTGGTTCTTATTTGTATTCAAACGTGGTCTCAATTCACCTGCCTTTATAGTCACTGAAGCATCATGGTACTTGTAGTAAGATTATCCAAACTGAATGTCAGTCATTATATATTATGTTATTTTAAAACTGTTCCTTGTTGTAAATATTGCATCAAAGTAAAGTTCTCACGCACAGTGCCACATAAACATCAATCACAATTAAAGTTTTTCAACAAGTTGTACATGTTCAAAACCATTGCTCCTACTGTCACAGCGTCATCATTATTTCACCATTTCCTTGGACACTGCTTTTCAATAATTTTAATTGCCAAAGCCTCCGGACTCAGCAATCAGGGCCGCATGGTATTTATAAACTTATCTCAAATCTCACTGAGGCACAGGCGCTTGAGAAGTTTGATTCATATATTCGTCTTCCCTGGGCAAATACCAACACCAGAGATAAGTATCTCCATTTCTCACCTCAATACAATCCGTTTTCTTCATACTGGGTGCTCTGCTTGCAATAAACATCCAGGGCAACTGGTCTTAGAAACAGAGCACTCTGTCTGCTCGTGCAAGCGTGGGATTCTGACCAAACACCCTCAAACTTTCACAAAATGCGCTGCACTGCCGGAGGTGAACCATGGCACTCCTTGTTTATTGAAACAGCCAAGTTATGGCAGATTTCTTCCAACACATATTTTCAAATCCCACAACGGATTTAAACTTTCGTCTTCATCAGGTGGTTCTGATTTGTTTTTAAACGTGGTCCCAATTCACCTGCCTTTATAGTCACTGAAGCATTATGGTACTTGTAGTAGGATTATCCAAACTGAATGGAAGTCATTATATATTATGTTATTTTAAAACTGTTCCTTGTTGTAAATATTGCACCAAAGTAAAGTTCTCACGCACAGTGCCGCATATACCACAATCACAATTAAAGTTTTTCAACAAGTTGTACATGTTCAAAACCATTGCTCCCCTGTCACAGCGTCATCATTATTTCACCATGCCCTTGGGCACTGCTTTTCAATAATTTTAAATGCCAAAGCCTCCGGACTCAGCAATCCAAGCCGCATGGTATTTATAAACTTATCTCGAAGCGAGATAAGTTTATAAATACCGTGCGTCTTTGCTTTGCTTTGCTTATATCTCTCTCTGGATGGCCTCGGTCATGGGGATGTATAGGCTAGAATGTAGCATGCACAGGGCATACATGCCTGCTTTTCCTTTGAGCTTCATCTTTTGTCGGTGTGTGGTCACTTGTCCTGTATCATGAACCGCACATCAAGGTAATTTTAAGTCCCAACGCGCTCTATCTTCTGTGACCCTAGTCTCCATTTCTGGGCACTTTTGCTTGGGTATCGTAAAAAAAAAGACCACTTTGCTTTTTGCTTGCATTGGCCACTAGCTCATGTTTTTTGTTACATTTGTTCAGAGCACCGAGGATCTTCTGAAGATCCGTTTTTTGTGGTCTAGGAGGATGAGATCATCAGCATCCTGCATTAAAATGAACTTATTTTGGCCTATCCTCAGGGTCACCAGCTTAGCTCCCGATAGAGCAGGGCCCAACTCGGCTGTGTACAAGTTGAATAAATTGGGGCAAGGACACATGCCTGTGATCTGTCGGTACTTTGGAGGTGGATATATCACCAGAAAGCTTGATGTGTACTCATATCTTGGCGTAGAGTGATGTGATGGCTTTTAGCAGTTTGTCCAGAATACTCCAACTTTGTAGCTTTTGCCAGAGTTTGTTTCGTACCACTCCGTCGAAGGTAGCAGAATAGTTGACGAAGCAGGCAAACACAGGCATGCAATAAGGCATGGTTTCTTGATGGGTGATGTATGAAATGTCGTCAATGTTATCCGCCATCGATCCACCCTTATGGAGGCTGGCAGTAGTCATGCTCTAAGTTCTCACAATTAATGTGATGTGCGATGTATGGTATTGTAAATACTAATATTTTTTATTGTATAAGTGATGTAATATAAAAATGTATAAGCAGTGCATAGAAAAGGTGCAAGTTATAGTTAATGTATTGTAGTATGGCTACTTGCTTGAATACACTGGGTGTGATTCACAAAGGTAAACGTCATTGTTTGTTATTTATGAAGGTACTTTGCTAGTAGTACATTTACTACTACAGAGTCTCCTCACTTAAAAAGATAGGACAGTCCTATCTTTTTATGTAGTTGAAGGTGTTGCGTAAATTATATATTAAAGGTGTGTTGAATTTGTAATTGCTTAATTGAGAATTTTGTCTACTTTTCAGACATGTCTAGCTGTCCGGGATCTAGCATTGGTTTCACAATTTGTGTAGATCCTTCAAGGTTTTCCACCAGAATGTTATAGCTAAAATTAATAAATATTGAAATTGAGGTGAAAAAAGAGCCATTGATGTCCACGTTTTCTTCCATACCTTTTTCCAGCTATGGCAGATTTTTGAAAGCAATATACCGTTACGTCTGCTGGACTCTTCTGGTTGTGGGAATATATAGGGCTTGTAGGTTCATCACGAACCCTAGGTACCCAGAGCCAATAAATTAGCTGCACCTTCCAATGGGTTTTCATTATATAACGGGTATACAGCAATTCATTTGGTGAAATATAAAGAGTGAAAAATAGGTACCAAGGAAACCTTTGTATTTCCAAAATGGGCACAAGATAAGGTGTTGAGAAGCAGTGGTTATTTACATTTTTCTGAATTCTGGGGTGCCCATACTAGCATGTGAATTGCAGGGCATTTCTCAAATGGACATCTTTTTTACACACTGTCTTACATTTGGAAGGAAAAAATGTAGAGAGACAAGGGGCAATAACACTTGTTCTCCTATTCTGTGTCCCCCCAAGTATCCCAATAAAAATGGTACCTCACTTGTGTGGGTAGTCCTAATGAACGCAACAGGAAACGCAACATGCGCACATCACATTTTTACATTGAAATCTGGCATGTTTTTGTGAAAGTGCCTAGCTGTGGATTTTGGCCCCTAGCTCAGCCGGCACCTAGGGAAACCTACCAAACCTGTGCATTTTTCAAAACTAGATGTAGGAAAGTACCATCTTTCTTGGCAGGTTACCCCCATTTGTACCTGTATGTCAGTATGTTTTTGCCTGTCTCACTGGGATCCTGCTGGTCAGGACCCCGGTGAGCATAGTTTAGGGCCTAATGTGTGTGTCTGTATAGTGCTTAACCGTGTCACTGAGGCTCTGCTAATCAGAACCTCAGTGCTTATGCTCTCTCTGCTTTTAAATTTGTCACTATAGGCTAGTGACTTCATTTACCAATTTCAATTGGCACACTGGACCCCCCTTATAAGTCCCTAGTATATGGTACCTAGGTACCCAGGGCATTGGGGCTACAGGAGATCCTTATGGGCTGCAGCATTTCTTTTGCCACTCATAAGGAACTCAGACAAACCCTTTCACAGGACTGCCACTGCAGCATGCGTGAAATAGTGCACATATTATTTCACTGCCATTTTCACTGCACTTAAGTAACTTATAAGCCACCTGTATGTCTAACCTTCACTTGCTGAAGGTTAGGTGCAAAGGTACTAAGTGTGAGGGCATCCTTGCACTAGCAAAGGTGCCCCCACATAGTACAGGGCCAATTTCTGGAACTTTGCGAGTGCGGGGACGCCATTACGCATGTGCATTACATAATGGTCAATACCTATATGTAGCTTCACAATGGTAACCCCGAATATGGCCATATAAGGTGTCTAAGATCATGGAATTGTCCCCCCATTCCAAATCTGGTATTGGGGAGCCAATTCCATGCATCGTGGGGGCTCCACCGTGGACCCCCAGTACTGCCAAACCAGCTCTCTGAGGCTTGCAATGGAGCTTCAGCTGCTGCCACCTCACAGACAGGGGTCTGCCCTTCTCGGGACTGAGCAGCTCAGTCCTAGGAAGGCAGAACAAAGGTTTTCCTTTGGTAGGAGGGTGTTACACCCTCTCCCTTCGGAAATAGATGTAACAGGCTGGGGAGGGGTAGACTCCCCCAGCCTCTGGAAATGCTTTGAAGGTGCCCTCCTTGCCTAAGCCAGTCTACACCAGTTCGGGGACCCCTTGTCCCTTCTCTGGCACAAAACTGGACAAAGGAAAGGAAAGTGACCACTCCCCTGTCCATCACCACCCTAGGGATGGTGCCCAGAGCTCCTCCATTGTGTCCCAGACTTCAGCCATCTTGCTTTGCAAGGTGTGGGGGCACCCTGGAGGTCTCTGAGTGGCCAGTGCCAGCAGTTGACATCAGAGATGCCTCCTGATAGGTCCATACATGATAAGGTAGACAATCCCCCTCTCAGGGCTATTTAGGGTCTCTCCTGTGGGTTCTCTTCTGATTCTACTTGCACATTTCCAGCAGGAATCCTCTGCAACTACTACTTCATCCTCTGAACTCGGATCAACCGCAGCCTCCTCCAGGAACGGCTGTAACAGCAACAAAGTATCCGGAAGGGATACTTTTCCTCTGCAACTTCAGCTCCAGCCAGCAGCTGCAACAGTTTCCACAGTGTGCATGCTCGGAGGACTCCCTGTCTTCACCTTGCACCAGAAGTACCGAAGAAATCTCCTGTCAGGTGACGGAGTCACTCCCCTGCTGAAGCACGCACCTTCTAAGTCGATGACTGGTTCTCTTGGACTTCTCTCCTGGCAATGAGCGTGCTCCTTGGAACACAGGTGGTGTACCCCATCGACACAGACTGTCCTGAGGTCCTGCTGTCATAATTTGGCGGTGGTAAGACCTTGCCTTCCCCCAGAACAACAGTACCCCTGTGCACCGCGTCTTCTTCACCTCCTGAGGCCTCTGTGCCCTATTTACAGAATTCCTTTACGCACAGACAGGCCCAGGTCCCCAGCACCCTATCCTGCAATGCTCAACTCGCTGAGTTGTTCTCTGGCGGCATGGGACCTTCCTTTGTAGTGCTGCACCAACCGCATTTTGGCCCTCCTTTGTCCCCGTGTCCAGGGACTCCCGTGGGTGCTATCTGGCGCTCTGAGGGCTCTCTGAAATGCTGAGAGCCCCCTCTTCCTCCTAACACAGAGTTGAGGCCCCCTGGTCACTCCTGGGTCCAGATAGTGCCTACTTGATGCAAAACACGACTTTGCTGGAACCAAGGCTTGTTGGAGGAATCCTGTGCCAAAAGTCGCCTGCATCCAACTTCACGATGTGGGACATCCTTTGCATGATGCAGGAACCCACTGGCATCTTCCTAGGATGCATTTCTGCAGTCTTTGTCCAACCGGGGACTCTTTTTTTGCACCCTCTTCTGGGTTGGCAGGGGCTCCTGTCCTTCCTGTAACTTCTTTCGACTTCTGGACTTGGTCTCCTTCCTTTGCAGGTTTTCAGGTCCAGGAATCCACCATTTGTTGTTTGCAGACTTGGTTGGTTTTTGCAATAACTCTTATCATGACTTGTAGTGTGTCCTAAGGAAACTTGCAGTACTTCACTCCTGCTTTTCTAGGCACTGGGGAGGGGTAATTTACTTACCTTTACTGTATTCTTACTCTCCCAGCGATTCTGCACACTACACTTGTCTAGGGAGGAATTTGTGATTCGCATTCCACTTCCTTAGTATATGGTTTGTGTTACCCCCTAGACCTATTTTCTCCCATTGCATTCTATAGCATTTCCTATTGTTTGCACTATCCTGTGTCTAATTACTTACCTTATTTTGGTGTCTAGTGTACATATTGTGTATAATACTTACCTCCAGAAGTAATATTGCCTCCAAGATATTTTTGGTACTGTGTCACCCAAATAAACTACCTTTATTTTTGGTAACACTGAGTATTGTCTTTACTTGTGTATAAGTACTGTGTGACTAAGGTTTGACCTCCAGGCAGCCGTCAATGCAGCCGCACTTGCGCTACGGCCATTATGAGATCCCCACTGGGCCGGCGGGCGGAAACCTGGTTTCCGCCGGCCCAGCGGGAATCTCGGCCGCAACACAGGAGCCGGCTCCAAATGGAGCCGCCGATGTTGCGACCGTGCGACGGGTGCAGTTGCACCCATCGCGCAGACAGTGAAAAGCTGCACAGGGCTGTGGCAGGGGGCCCGTGACTCCCCTTTCCACCAGCCTTTTCATGGCGGTGCAAACCGCCATGAAAAGGCTGGTGGGAGGGGGACTCGTAATCCCCTGGGCAGCGCTGCCCTGGAGGATTACTCCCGCCGGGACTAAAGTGGCGGGAAACCGCTGGTCCCAGCGGTGCGACCGCAGAGCTTCTGCCGCGGTCATAATCCCCAGGATTTCACCGCCAGCCTGCTGGTGGTGAAATCCGCCAAAACAACCCCCTATAAGTGGTATTGCAGGAGCTTTTCATGTCTCCTAGTTCAGCCTAAGCTGCTCTGCTATAGCTACCTCTATCAGCCTAAGCTGCTAGAACACTACTACATTTCACTAATAAGGGATAACTGGACCTGGTGTAAGGTGTAAGTACCCTACGAACCCACTATAAACCAAGCCAGCCTCCTACATTGGTGGCAGTTGTGGGATAAGTACTTGCAATTGCTTTACCACTTATGTTACTGGTGCTTTTCATAAGAAAAGCTTGCTCCAATACTTAGAGCATACATAGTATATACCTAGAAGTAATTTTCTAACTTTGTAAAAAGTTCTTTAAACTTCTTCTTTTCTTTAAAAAGTTAGCTCTGTTATTCTACTAACTTTTTACTCACTTTCCTAAACTTTTTCTCTTTCAATATGTCTTCTGTAGAAGCTACCCCTAGAGTTGTGAAAACAACATATGAGAATTTAAAAGTTTGAGGGGTCTTTGTATTGAAAGAAGTTTAAGGGTTGGGAAGAACCCCAATAAGGAGTTCCTCTTCAATCTTCTCCTCCAAGATGACCAGGGACTTAGCACTGGTCCAGATCAGACGGGGGGGGAGGTATAGAGGATTATTCCAACCAGGAAGGCTCAGAAGAGCAAAATGGCAATCTTGGGGAGGGTCCTTCCACCGATCTATCTGTTAACAAACCCCTTAGTACAACTGGGAGTGGGAAGGGTTCACACACTAGTAGGGCTCCCTTCACACCTAGAGGCCAGGTCACTAGGGTGGCTCCAGTTATGGATAGATCAGCATCTGCACATTCCCATGTTACCTCTGATTCAGAGGCATCCCACACATGTAACCCTGAGGACCAGTCCCTAGATAGGGAACTCAGAATGCTGAGTTAGAGGAGGCTAGACTGAGGCTATAGCAGCAACAGTTGGCCTTAGACATGGAATCCCTGACTGTGGAAAGGAAAAGCCAGGGTTTGGGGTTAGTTTCCCATGGTGGCAGCAGCAGTTTCAGAACTTCAAATGTTAGGGAACCCTCATTTGACTCTAGGAATCAGCTTAAAGTTGTCCCTCCTTACAAGGATGGGGATGACATATATAAGTAGTTTGCTGCACTTGAGAGGGCCTGTAAAGTTCAGACTGTCCCTCATGTTCAGTGGGCTGCTATCCTTTGGCTACCCTTCTCTGGCAAGTGGAGAGACAGACTCCTTATTGTTAGAGAGGATGATGCAGATAATTACCAAATTCTTAAAAGTGCACTCTTAGATGGTCTGGACTTAACCACTGAATAATACAGGATAAAGTTCAGAGAGACCAGAAAGTTGTCATCACAGGATTGGACAGACTTTGTAGAGTGTTCAGTGAAGGCCCCAGAAGGCTGGTTAAATGGCAGTAAGGTGACTGACAGTGAAAGCCTGTATAACGTAATTCTGAGAGAGCATATATTGAACAATTGTGTGTCTGACTTGGTGCATCAATATCTTGTGGACTCAGATCTGACCTCTCCCCAAGAATTGGAAAAGAAGGCAGACAAATGGGTCAGAACAAGGGTGAACAGAAAGGTTCATAGAGGGGGTGACAAGGACAGCAAGAAGAAGGATGGTAAGTCACATGACACATGACAAGGGTGGGGACAAAGATAGAAAATCACCAGAGTCTTCATCAGGGCCACAAAAATCCTCTGGGGGTGGTGGGTTCAAATCATCTTCCCACAATAATAAGAAACCATGGTGTTATCTCTGTAAAGCCAAAGGTCATTGAGTAAGTGACCGCACTTGTCCAAAAAGAAACACCAAACCTCCCACCACCACAGCCGCTACTGCAACCACTAATGCCCCTAGTAATAACAGTGGTGGTGGGAAGAGCTCTACTAATAGCCAATCAAAGGGTGTAGCTGGGCTCACCATTGGTAATGTAGTTGGGGTTGGTCTAGTTAGGGAGATCACTGAGGCTGTTGTATTCTCTGATGATGGCATTGACCTCATCACTTTAGTTGCTTGTCCCCTTAATATGGATAGGTACAAGCAGCTACCCCTGATTAATGGTGTTCAGGTTCAGGTTTACAGGGACACAGGTGCCAGTGTCACAATGGTGATGGAAAACTGGTTGTCCCTGAGCAGCACCTACTTAGTCATTAGTACCAAGTGACAGACGCCCATAGCAACACTGTTAACCATCCCATGGCTGTTGTGAATCTCAACTGGGGGACTGGGGGCGTTTACTGGTCCAAAGAAAGTTGTGATAGCCACTGATTTACCTGTAGAATGTCTGCTAGGGAATGATTTGGAGACTTCAACTTGGGCTGCAGTGTAATTGAAGGCCCATGCAGCAAGGCTGGGCATTCCTGGGCATACCCTTGCTCTTACCAGAGCTCAGGCCAAGAAGCAAAGAGGACAGGGAAACTTGGATTCTGAAATAATGGACCAAGTGCTCCCAAAAACTCGGGGTAGGAAGGGCAAACCCTTGTCCACTATCCCTCCCTCCACAGCTGATTCCCCTATTGAGGAAGATGCATTCTCTCCCTGTGCAGAACCTACACTAGAGGAGCTGGAAGCTGGTATAGCTGAGCTTTTGGGTGCAGGGGGGCCTGCCAGGGAAGAGCTGAGTGTGGCACAGCAAACCTGTCCCACATTGGAGGGTCTCAGACAGCAAGCTGTCAAACAGCAGAATGGGGATGTCAATGACAGCCACTGAGTTTACTGGGAGAATAATCTCCTCTATACTGAAGCAGGGACCCTAAACCTGGTGCACCTAGGAGACTGGTCATCCCCCTTAAGTTCAGGGAATTCCTCCTAACTCTTGCTCATGACATTCCCCTGGCAGAGCAGTTAGGCCAGAGTAAAACATGGGACAGACTTGTTCCACATTTTCACTGGCCCCATATGTCAGAAGACACAAAGGAGTTTTGTTGCTCCTATGTCACCTGCTAAGCAAGTGGCAAGACTGGTGGCACCCCAAAGGCCCCCTTAATTCCACTGCCAGTGGTTGGGGTGCCCTTTGAAAGGGTAGGGGTTTGTCACGTAGGCTCTCATTATTCTAATAAGACTACTGGATCTTGAGTGGCAGAATCGCCTGCGGTGTGGGAAACTGAGTCTATCCCACTACAGGTGACACCTGTCACTCCTATCCGGGTTCTGCTCCGACTAACTAGCAGTGCCTCATCTCTACCCAAGGGGAGGGATGATTGGGCAGCCGAGCGTATGACATAACTGGTTTCCCAGGGAAGCCGTGGTCACTCAGGTCTCATCCATTTCTCTCAGTTACATTAGTCTTACATACACAATGACAAACAGAGACAGTATATATTTTAATAAGGCTTTAATAAAGTGACTGCATCTTAGATAGCAAAGCGTGTACTGCAATAACCAGGATGAAACAGCATGACAAGATTAAAATTGTGACAAGTAGATTAAAACATAAAAATAATGCTACCATATTGTCACTAGAGTCAACAGACTAATTCCTACCTAGGCTACTATAGAGCACAACGTGTTAAGCTCTAATTCTGCCCTTCAGGTTTCCCTGGGAAGACATCATCCCCCATACCTGAGCAAAGGCCTGAAGTCTGCTAATCAGCGGTAGCGAAGCATTTGGCAATCAGCATACAGTTGTGGTTCTCTGGCTGGAATCTCCCTCTATGGGACAGGGAAGTGTTTTCATAATAAAACAGCTGGAGTTCTAAGAAAATGTCCTGACGTAAGGATGTGTATTTTCTATGAATGTCAGAGACTAAACTTATACCACATTCATGGGCAGCCTGTCCTGCTGTAGCCTTTAAAGAAGCACAGAGTGAGCAAGAAGGTCTTGTTTGAGAAACAAGTGCTGACCTAGGCAAAAACAGATAGAGAGAAAATAAAAGAGAGCATAAAAGTGGCTACTGTAACAATAATAAAGAAAAGCCGAATAAAATACATCTAGGTTAAAGTGCACAGCGGCAGGCCTAGTATGTTAAAATAACGTGCATGGAGCTATAACTAAAATGGCTACCCAACACCCTCACCTTGTCGGTTGAAGGTGGTTCAAAGCCTAAATATACTTAAAAGCTACTAAGCTCAACCCAAGATATATATGTGTAAAAATGTTAATAATGACAAGTTAAAAGGACACAGGAGCGTTTAAAAGGACAATTTAAAACTGTTAACATGTGGCATATAAGGGACCGAATTTCAAGAGTCAGAGTTATTTTTAGAATTTCCAATTGATTCCAGGACAATGGAGGACAGAAAATCTTCCACTTTGGCAGGTGTTAAAGTTGGAAAGGCATCACCGAGAACGACCAAGGAGCAGTTGTGTTCCATAGCCTGAGCCTCAGCCAAGGCGGCATTCCATGGTGTGCCCAATGATGAGTTAAGAGCCACATCCTCCAGGAAAGGCAACTCATAAGTAGCTTCTCGTAGCAAACGCACCCTCAACACGCATGTCTGGTAATGAGCCCTCAGTGAGAACATCAACAGATCAGCATCCAAAGAAAGCAAGCGCTGCATAGAAAGACAAACATCCAGTGCATGTTCCAAAGAGCACAAGAGGCACCGAAACACGGGCTGCACACAATGTAAAGCCGGTCTGAATGACAGAGACCAGTCACACTCCGATTGCTCCAGGAGTCTTGCTCCAAAATACTGCATCATGCGTTCATGACACAGCTGCGCTGATGGGAGCGCTATCATTCCTTCTAGTTGTGGCGAGGCAGCCATTGTGCATAAAAAAAGCAACAGCAAAACGCCAACTATTATAGCCAAGGTTATTGGAAATCCCCCGAAAATACTGGAGAATATTGAGTGGGTGGCTGATGGTATTAACCCGAATATTGAGGAGAAGGTGTGAACAAAACCAGAACCGACAGCCTTAAAGAAATTTGTGATTCCAGTAGTACTGGACGCATTAAATATCCATCCCACGAGTTCACCAAAGTGTCTCGGAAAGTTGGTATTCAAAAGGGACTGTATTTCTGCTGACGACCTTGCCACCTGAAGTGCGTAGGTCTCGCGTGCAGATGTAAGAGCCACATGCTTTTGAAACAATAAAGCCTTGAGTCTACTCAACTTGTCAAAATTAACATTAGAAGTAGCAATAGGAGGCCAAATGTCTGCTACCTCTTTTGTTTTAGTGGGAGGAAAAAGTACGTTCCCGCAGCATGTCTAAGAAAGACTTCATTCATGCCACTGAGACATTTGTATGCGAAGGGTAGCTCCCACACCTCATGGATGTAACTATCTCCCAGTTTTTCATATCTGCCTACCGGAATGTGTTTTAAACAGGATGTGAATTGTAGTGTGGAAATAGGCAGATTAATGACCCCATGTATTAACCACTCAGCAGATGGCATTTCAGCCACAGTAAAAGGCAACTTTTCGAATTCTTCGATGTTTAGCATGACATAAGTCACCTCTTTCTTAGCCATTAGTTGTTGTTGTTGTCTCGTTAAAATAAAATAAAATAGTTCCCTCGTGCTGACATATTGCCAGGGAACGTGACCCGCCTTCAGTGTTTGAAGCGTCCAACCCAACTGCATAATGGACCTTAGTTGACTCTGTCCATGATGTAAGGAAGACATATCTGTTTGTATAATGTCTATACCAGAAGAAATTATGTTATTCAGGGTATATATTCGGTCGGACAGGGTATTAATCCCATGATCTACAACAGCTAATGCCTTCTTCAAATTTTCCTGGTCTGTTTGCCTTAACCGGGCAGCATCTTCTTTTTGTGAAAGCTTCCAAATTTCATTATATGCTTCATATAAGAAGCGGTTTCTACGTTTCTGGGGCCTAACAGGAAGTCCTGTAAGTCGGTGTTATTTGACAGGAGACTGAGGAGTTCTCTAACTGCGTCTAGTGAGGAAGTCTTTAACCATTGCTGGCATAGTTTCCCTACACTGTATGTTGTTACTATAACCGCATGTTCGGACGATATATAGCGAGGGTCCAGCCTACTAGTTCTAAAACCCCAGATGAGTTGATAAAATGTTTGTGACACCCACTGGTATCTATTGGTCACAATAACCACCCACCAGGATGTGTCAGTGAAACATTAAAAGTGCCATTCTGGATCCATTTATCGAGCTGATCTTCAGTTGCATTTATGTATTTATCACTTTATAAAATTTTGCAGGGGATGGTATACTGGGCGTGTTCAATTCCTTAATCTTTGTACAGTTTCATTTAAAAATATAATTTGAACAGGTATCAGGCATGCTCTAAATAAGGCTTCCTTCCCCCCTATTTGCCAATGTCTAGTTCCCCACACACTCTTCAAGTCAATCAACTTTAGCCAATATTCATAGCCTTCTATAGTCAACTAGAAAACAAAGGAATCCGAATATATACATTTTGTATGTGTCAATAGTATGCATATGTTTTCTGTGGGTGGCAATTTAAAATATTATGACTCAGCATTTTTAACATCGTGCCCAGAAAAATATGTAAACTTTTTAGAATACGTTTTAGAACTCCCTTGTGGTGGAGTTGGACAATGTTCCCATTGTGTAAAATTAAAAACAGTCTTTGGGCTGCTTGCTCTGTGGATGAAATGGTGCCCATAATAATTATAGCAAAACATATCACTATAATTTTCTCTAGATTGATAAACATCTTTGTTTTCAAATACAGTATAAGACTGCAATTCAGTCATCATAGAATCAACTGTTTTCACATCCCAATCATCAGAAACAACCCCTGGTATTATTATGTCGTTCATTGAAAGTTTAAATACATATGGTATTTAAATGACCTCTGTAGGGCAGTATATATCAAACGTTAACAATCCCATCAAGAAGTTGTATGGCTGAAATGTTCACAAAAGACAAGTCCCTGCGTACCTTGTGAGATGAAAAATGTGGTTTTAGGACCTCATCCACTAGTTCAGCTGTCGATTTTTCAGGAAGAAAATGACCATGTATCAATAAAAAGAAATTGATGACAAACCAAATCCAAAGCAAGAAAGCTAGTACAGTCAAAGAAAGCTACAGATAGTTCCATGGAAGACTGAAGTAAGTTACTTTATCAGCTGACGTGGTTTTGACAGTTTAGGTGTCAAAGAGGCGAATGAGTCTGAAAAGTCATCATTGATGTCGGTAAAATATCCAGAAGCAGTTTGTGAAAAGACTGGAGCCATGTTTGTTGGTGGAGTTGGTGTTTCTCGTGGTGGCACCAAATAAATAGCACCATCCATCTGTGTCGAAGTTGTGTCAAATCAATCAGCAATTTCCGTATTATTTGATGTCAGTGGAACTAATGCAAAATCATTTTCCACCCTCCGCAAGCCCGGAGAGGTGTCGATGTTGCTGCTTCCAACTTGTAGAGGAACTTCTTGACCAGTAGTGGGACGGATTCGGGAACTACTGGCTGTTCCTTTTGGTTGGCTGTGCAGGATCGGCCACATAGTGTAGTTTGACTTTGTCGATAGAGACAAAATGATTTTCTTTGGCACCAGCCAACGGCGGTAGAAGGACAGTTCTGGTATTGTGTATTCCCAAAACTGGGACCGGTGCACGATAAGAAATTCCTTTTTCACAGTAACCTTTTCACATACTAGATCCCCTACTCTAGGAATCCAGCCGGTAGGAGTTACAGGTTAATCATTAATTCCTATGAAGGCAGCACTGGCAGAAGGGTTGTCCTCACGGAACTGTTGTAATTCCTGTAAGACAGTGACACGCTCATTTATGTGAAAAGGTGTTTCTGCCGCCTCCACGCCCGGACCATCAAGATCTGGAACATACATTCGAGTTCCAAACGGGCACTCATATGAAGTACGACCCCCCCCAGGAACATTCTAGGCAGATTGTTAAGTGCTCCATGGACTCAATACAGGTGATTAAGCCAACCACGACCTGTACCTAAGACTCTGGCTGTTAAAGATTGCTTTAAATCACAGTTTAATTGCTCCGTGACACTATTTCCCCCGGGGTGAAATGGAGATGAGTACTGGAGTTGGACCCCCAACACAGCCATGGAGTCCCTGAAAGCCCTTTAGGTGAAAGCAGGGCCCTGGTCCAAGTGGAAAGCCGCAACTGCATATATACCGATAAAGGCTCGCAAATCTTTAATAACAGTCTGAGCATCAGCCGAGCGTTGTGGCCACACCAATAGAAATCTGGAGCAGGAGTCAACAGTGACTTGGATATATTTGTATGCACTATCCGGTGTTAGGGGACTGCAGTGGTCCAAGTACACACATTGTAAAGGTTTGTTAGAAATTAGGAGGGGTGTCTGCGGTGGGCGTCTAGCATTGGAAACTTTAATTTGCTGGCAGAAGTCACAACAAAGGACATACTGCTTTGCCTCCTTGTCTAGGCCTGGCCACTAAAAACGGGTCTGTAGCAATGATATTGTAGCCGCCACACCAGCATGGGCAGATGCTGCCCCCTAATGCGTTGCTTTAATCAGCATTTAGGCAGCCTCCCATTTGGTAGGAATATTTAGCAGGGAATGCTTTTGGATAGGGCGTACCATCAGCCATAGCTTTCACAGCAGCCCACATATCTGCGTCCAGTTTTGCTCCTGAGTGGGTTACGGCAGCAACAGTAGCCATAGCAACTGCTGACTTTGCTGCTTCATCAGCCAGTGTATTCCCAGCCACGTGTATTCCAACGCGCTGGTGTCCAAGTGTTTGCACAACATGGACATTTGGTAGCGTTTCCTTCAGATCTGCTACTTTCCCCCACAGTAATCTGTGTTTAATGGTGTTGCCTTTAGAATCTCTGAACCCATTCTGGCACCAATAATGCAGGTATTCATTGAAGGACTGTACACAATAGTACGAATCACAAACAATCAGTGTGTGCTGGATCCGAATGTTCCAGTGCCATCACCAGAGCTTTCAGCTCTGCTAGTTGTGCTGTTCAATCCCCTAGGGTTTGCGTAAAGGTATGTAGGGGACAGAATTTACTATCCTCCATGTAGCCACTTACGACTGCGCAAGCAGCGGAGTGTTAATGCTTTGTGCCAATAGCAGGTTGTGCAGAGCCATCGGTGTACATGACTCTTTGATATTGTTCAATAGGCAGTGTATTTGCTGGAACTGGGTATTCTAGGTCGTATTGCCAAAATCTTGAGTTTGTAATTTTGGGTAAAAAAATGTCATCTAAATCAGTGGCTGTCAAAGACGTGGCCCATTGGATCCAACGTGGATGTAATGCTTTTGTGTTAGGAACGCTGGCTTTTGTGAGAGCCTCTAGGGCTGGGATGGGAGAAATTACAATAATGCGTTTGCCGTGGGCTAGAGGTCTTTCTTTAATGAACCATCTGAACAGCAGTGAGAAGTTTCTCAGTGGGAGCAAAGTGTTGTTCTGCTGCTGAGTATAAATGTGATTTGTATGCTATTGGGATGGTCTCACCCTCATTAAAGGTTACATAGGTGAAACCGAAGGCACCAGCAATTACTCTGATGACCAAATGTGTTTTGTTGTCCCTTGTGTGTAGATGTTGTGCTGCAAGCATGTCTGTCTGCAAATCTCTGAAAATGTGTGTGTGTTCGGCTGTCCAAAATGTGCTTGAAAAGTCAGGATGTATTAAGTCATATAAGGGTTTTATGCGTGACGCATAATCTGGAATGTAAATTCTGCCAAAATTTAAGAAACCCAATAGAGATTGAAGTTTTTTAATCATATTTGGAGGTTGTAATTGTGCACATTTTTCCAAGAATTGTGACGCTAGGCTCTTTCCTTCACTCAATAGCTCATATCCCAGAGACAGTACGCTGAGGAAGGCTATTTTTGTTTTTTTTAAGTTGAATTTGTAGCCAAATTCAGTAAATCCCACAACAATGCGGACTACCCGTCTTAAATGTTGTAGTAATTCATCATACGTAAGATAGATATCATCTACATAGGAAAATGCTTCAGGGTCAATATCGTGCAAAATTGCAGTCATGCGAGCTGCGAACAGTCCTGGACTGTTCTTGTACCCCTGAGGTAAACAACTGAATTTTTCTGAGAACCTAGTGCACTGAAACTTGTTAAATATCTACTCTCAGGTGCTATATTCTGGCAGAAGAAACTATTGGAAATGTCCAGTGTTGTTTTGTATTTTTTGCGCACTATGTTGTTCATGAGTGCTGTGCTATGTGAGTTTTGTATAGCATATGTGCGTGTATGACTGTTTAAGTGTCTGTAGTCCAAGACTATTCTGTATGAATGGTCCGGTTTAGCTACAGGGATTAGAGGATTGTTCATTGGGGAGACACAGGGTTCAACTACACCCTAGTTCTCTAGTTGTGTGAGGATTTCTCTCACAGGTGCTTTTGCATCATGTTTTATTGGATATTGAGGTTGAGGTTCATTTTTAATAGGTATTACGTGGTAGGGGGATTCTTTATCCCATCCTACATGGTTGCGATATAACGCGTTTGCCTGCGCTAATTCCCAATCAATGGCGCAGGATTCTGCGAGTTCCTCTGAAACAAGGGCCGAGAAAGAAAGTTTAATAACCTCTTCCCTATATGGGCAGGTACGGACAAATTCAGGTGGCCAATCTTGTTCGGCCAATAATATATCATATATATTTACCACCCGATCCCAAAAGATTGTGCCTATTGTGCGTTCAATGTCTCCTTCTAACTGTAATGTTAATTTATACACCCTATCAGGCGTGGAGACTCGCATGTCTGCAGTTCCTTCTAGAAAGTCATCAGTTGCTTTCACCTCCAGATGCTCTAGAAGACTCCGGCGAACTATTGTGACCTCTGCCGTTCTTTCTAGCAGCGCTACTGCCCACTTCCTGTTCTTCAAGAGGACCCTCTTCTTGAGCGGCATGTCATATTGCAACTTCTGCCACTTTTTTTCTTTTTTAATTGGGGTTTTTGTTGGAGAGGTTTCTCTTCCTTTTTCACAGAAACCTCTGATGAGCTTGTGATTCCTGTCTCGGTTTCACATACTCTGTTCTTCGCTCTGATCGCCCACCTCTCTCACTGTGTTTTTCAGATGAGTCCTGAAAGGAACAAGATTGGCGTGTATCAGTATATTGATATCTATCAGGCATTTTTATATTATCTCTATTTTGGAGATTGTATTTATTCTGCGGTGACTCCATACACGGAGATTCTCCTCTTTCATTTTTGGGGAGTTTGTTGTTTTTTATCCCAGCGTTTCTTGTTAATCTCAGGAGCTTGCTTGGCAAAATCTTTATTAGATTTGGCCCCTAGTCTATCTCGACCAATACTAGAATAGGTCTCTGCGATAATCTTGGGCAGCTCACGTTTCTGATCCTGTTGAGGAACATCATGGAGCTGCATGCGCATTGCTAATGCGACTGCTTCCCCTTTAAGATTGCCTAAAATAAAGGAGGATACTGTGGCAAAATCTCCCGTTAATTGCGTCCCCAAGTCCAGGGCCGGGGCAGCCCTGTATTCATCTTGAATTTGCTTCAACACTTCTGGTAAATTGGCAAGTGTTGGCATACTGTGTGCGGTAGTATAGAGCGCGGCAAATACCATGCCCTAGGTATTACAGTTATCTACTGTGGGGACCATCCCAAATGGCAAGAATTCTATGTTTATCCTGAGGTCCTATATGGGGAAATACCACTTCCAGTGCATTTATTTTTTGAGCGAACCAACACGGAGTTTACTCTTGTTTGGTGGGTACTTTACCCATTATTGAATGCACAGTTGCAGGGTTAATACCTGGTGTCACTTGCATGAGGTTGCGCTGGAGCAGCACGTGCTGGGTTTGTATTCAATGTTTGCATTACAAACTGTACTAATCGTCTGTATATTGCTGTCAGTTCAGTATATAAGTGACGAACCTCAGCTACTGCTAAATTTGCTACTGCAGGGTGAGGTGTAAAGGCCGATAAAGGCCAGGTAAGACCTTCATTACTTAGAGGACCTAACCTAACTGGTAAAATCGTGTGGTGTAGGGTGCCACCAAGCCAATTATTATCTTCTTGATAAGATAAAGGTACTTCTAAACATGCATATGCTGTGTATCGTCCAGGTACGCTTGCAAGTGTATAGTGATGAAATGTGTTTGTGTTCCCATCAACTGCTGGATATGTGACCCAAGAATAGAATAGTTCTGTTCTATAAGCTGCATCTGCGTCAACAACAAATGTCACTGGACCCCCCTGGGCCATTAGGCCATTTGCCAATAAATGTGCAGTCAGGGGTTGTCTCATATTTACTGCTATTGCTTCCTGTTGTGGATTCGCCATAATAGATGATAATTTTGTTCAGAGAAGGCATGCCAAATGGGGATTATCCTTTTAGAGTTCAAGCTTGAACAACCTCCAGCATCGGACAGGATGGCCTACTTAGCCAAGGATAAAATCCTCAATACTACGGACGTCTCTGTATATAGAGTACTGAGGTTTCTTTGTATATAATAGACAGAGATACTCAGGAGGACCTGCGTAGGATCTCATTATTCTAATGAGACTACTGGATCTCGAGTGGCAGAATTGCCGGCGGTGTGGGAGATTGAGTCTAACCCACTACAAGTGACACCTGTCGCTCCAATCCGGTTTCTGCTCTGGCTAACTAACAGTGCCTCATCTCTACCCAAGGGCAGGAATGATTGGGCAGCCGAGCGTATGACATAACTGGTTTCTCAGGGAAGCCGTGTTCACTCAGGTCTCATCCGTTTCTCTCAGTTACATTAGTCTCACATACACAATGACAAACAGAGACAGTATATTTCAATAATGCTTTAATGAAGTGACTGCATCTTAGATAGCAAAGCGTGGACTGCAATAACCAGGACGATACAGCATGACAAGATTGAAATTGTGACAAGGAGAGTAAAACATGAATATAATGCTACCATATTGTCACTAGAGTCAACAGACTAATTCCTACCTAGGCTACTTTAGAGCACAGTGTGTTAAGCTCTAATTCTGCCCTTCAGGTTCCCCTGGGAAGACATCATCCTCCATACCTGAGCAAAGGCCTGAAGTCTGCAAAACAGCTGTAGCGAATCATTCGGCAATCAGCATACAGTTGTGGTTCTCTGGCTGAAATCTCCCTCTAACGTGTAAGGGACAGGGAAGTGTTTTTATAATAAAACAGCTGGTATTCTAAGAAAATGTCCCAACGTAAGGATGTGTATTTTCTATGAATGTCAGAGACTAAATTCATACCACGTTCACTGGCAACCTATCCTGCTGTAGCACAGAGTGAGCAAGAATCTCTTGTTTGAGAACAGAGTGCTGGCCTTGGCAAAAACAGTCAGATAGAGAGAAAATAAAGACCGTAAAAGTGGCTACTGTAGTAATAATAAAGCAAAGCCAAATAAAATACATCTAGGTTAAAGTGCACAGCGGCAGGCCTAGTATGTTGAAATAACATGCAAGGAGCTATAACTAAAATGGCTACACAACAGGTTGATATTGTTGGCCCCCTTGACCCTCAAACAGCTTCTGGCAATAGATTCATGCTTGTGGTGGTGGACCATGCCACAAGGTATCTAGAAGCTATCCCCTTAAGGACCACTACAGCACCTGCAGTGGCAAAAGCCCTCCTGGGAATCTTTTCCAGGGTGGGTTTCCCTAAGGAAGTTGTATCAGACAGAGGTAGTAACTTCATGTCTGCATACCTTAAGGCAATGTGGAAGGAGTGTGGTGTTACCTACAAGTTCATCACCCCCTTATCATCCACAAACTAATGGATTGGTTGAGAAGTTTAATAAAACTCTCAAAGGCATGATCATGGGACTCTCTGAAAACTCAGAAGGAGATCGGATGTCCTCTTGCCATGCTTCCTTTTTGCCTACAGGGAGGTACCCCAAAAAGGAGTGGGCTACAGCCCCTTTGAACTCCTATTTGGTCACACTGTTAGGGGTCCCCTTGCTCTTGTTAAGGAGGGTTGGGAACAACCTTTAAAACCTCCAAAGCAAGACATTGTGGACTATGTGCTTGGCCTAAGATCTGGAATGGCTGAGTATATGAAAAAGGCCAATAAAAACCTTCAGGCCAGCCAAGACCTCCAAAAGCAATGGCATGACCGGAAGGCTGTCTTGACCCAGTACCACCCAGGACAGTAGGTGTGGGTATTGGAGCCTGCGGCACAAAGAACACTCCAGGACAAATGGAGTGGACCCCATCTCATTGCGGAAAAGAAAGGTGAGGTCAACTATCTGGCTAGGGTTCTTCATGTCAATCGCCTGAAACCATACTATGACAGGACTGACTTAACCCTGCTCAGGGCCACAGATGAGGGGCAGGAGGAAGAGAGTGACCCTCTCTCTGACCTCTTCTCCAACACTGAAGCTGATGGCTTAGTGGAAGGAGTAGTTCTTGTAGACTGCCTCACTGCTGAGCAGAAGGAAGACTGCAACAATCTCCTAGGACAGTTTTCTGAACTCTACTCACTCACACCTGCCACTACTACTTGGTGTAGTTGACACTGGAGACAGTTTACCTGTCAAAAGTAACATTTACAGGCAACCTGACCATGTCAGAGATTGCATTAAAACAGAGGTTCAGAAAATGTTGGATGTAGGAGTTATTGAGGCTTCTGATAGCCCCTGGGCTAGCCCAGTGGTGCTTGTCCCTAAACCACATAGCAAAGATGGAAAGAGAGAGATGCGGTTTCGTGTGGACTATAGGGGTATACTGTAACCAAAACTGATGCTCACCCTATACCCAGGGCAGATGAGCTAATAGATACACTGGCATCTGCCAAGTATCTAAGCACCTTTGATTTGACTGCAGGGTATTGGTAGATCAAATTGGCAGAGGATGGTAAACTAAAAACTGCATTTTCAACCATAGGTGGGCATTATGAATTCACTGTTATGCCCTTTGGTTTGAAAAGTGCACCTACCACTTTTTAGACGCTGGTGAACACAGTCCTCCAAGGTTTGGAAGCTTTCAGTGCACCATACTCAGATGATATTTCTGTATTCAGCTCCACCTGGGATGACCAACTGGTCCACCTCTGGAAAGTTTTGGAGGCCCTGCAAAAAGCAGGCCTAACTATCAAGGCTTCAACGTGCCAGATAGGGCAGGGGAAAGTGGTTTATCTGGGCCACCTGGTATGTGGGGAACAGATTGAACCACTACAGGGGAAGCTTCAGACCATTATGGACTGGGCTCCCCCTACTACACAGACCCAGGTCAGAGCCTTCTTAGGTCTCACTGGGTATTACAGGAGGTCCATTAAGAACTATGGCTCCATTGTTGCCCCTCTTAATGACCTCACCAGTAAAAAGATGCCTAAAAAGGTATTGAGGACAGCTAGCTGTCAGAAAGTGTTTGAGGAGCTTAACAGGCAATGTGCTCTGCACCTGTCTTGAAGAGCCCAAACTACTCCAGAAGTGTCATTCTCCAAACAGATGCTTCTGAATTAGGGGTAGACGCTGTACTATCACAACTTAACTCAGAGGGCCAGGATCAACCTGTAGCTTTTATCATGAGGAGTTTGACCCCAAGAGAAAAGTGTTGGTCTTCCATAGAGAGGGAGGCCTTTGCTGTGGTCTGGGCCTTGAAGAAGCTGAGACCCTACTTGTTTGGGACTCACTTTATTGTTCAAACTGACCACAAACCTCTATTATGGCTTAAACAAATGAAAGGTGAAAACCCTAAATTGTTGAGGTGGTCCATTTCCCTACAGGGTATTGACTTTACAGTGGAACACAGACTTGGGAGTACCCACTCCAATGCAGATGAACTCTCCAGATAGTTCCGCTTAGACAATGAAGACTCATCTGGGTAAGGTTAGCCTTATTGTCCCTCGTTTGGGGGGGGGGGGTTTAGGAAAGTACCAGATTTCTTGGCATGTTTCCCCCATTTTTACCTGTATGTCAGTATGTTTTCACCTGTCTCACTGGGATCCTGCTGGCCAGGACCCCAAGGCTCATAGTTTATGGCCTAATGTGGGTGTCTGTATAGTGCTTAACTGTGTCACTGAGGCTCTGCTAATCAGAACCTCAGTACTTATGCTCTCTCTGCTTTTAAATTTGTCACTATCGGCTAGTGACTTAATTTACCAATTTCAATTGGCACACTGGACCCTCCTTATAAGTACCTAGTATATGGTACCTTGGTACCTGGGGCATTGGGGTTCCAGGAGATCCTTATGGGCTGCAGCATTTCTTTTGCCACCCATAAGGAGCTCAGACAAACCCTATCACAGGACTTCCATTGCAGCCTGCATCTAATAGTGCACACATTATTTCACAGCCATTTTCACTGCACTTAAGTAACTTATAAGTCTCCTATATGTCTAACCTTCACTTGCTGAAGGTTAGGTGCAAAGTTACTAAGTGTGAGGGCACCCTTGCACTAACAAAGGTGCCCCCACATAGTTCAGGGCTAATTCCTGGAACTTTGTGAGTGCGGGGACACCATTACAGGCGTGCACTACAGATAGGTCAATACCTATATGTAGCTTCACACTGGTAACCCTGAATATGGTCATGTAAGGTGTCTAAGATCATGGAATTGTCCACCCATTCCGAATCTGTATTGGGGAGCCAATTCCATGCATCCTGGTGGCTCCACCATGGACCCCCAGTACTGCCAAACCAGCTCTTGAGGCTTGCAATGCAGCTACAGCTGCTGCCACCTCACAGACAGGGCTCTGCCCTCCTGGGGTCTGAGCATCTCAGTCCCAGGAAGACAGAACAAAGCATTTCCTTTGGGAGGAGGTTGTTACACCCTCTCCCTTTGGAAATAGGTGTAACAGGCTGGGGAGGGGTGGCATCCCCCCGGCCTCTGGAAATGCTTTGAAGGGCACAGATGGTGCCCTCCTTGCATAAGCCAGTCTACGCTGGTTCAGGGACCCCTTGTCTCTTGTCGGGCGTGAAAGTAGGCAAAGGAAAGGGGAGTGACCACTTCCCTGTCCATCACCACCCTAGGGGTGGTGCCCAGAGCTCCTCTAGTGTATCCCAGACTTCAGCCATCTTACTTTGCAAGGTGTGGGGGCACTCTGGAGGCCTCTGAGTGGCCAATGCCAGCAGGTGACATCAGAGACACCTCCTGATAGGTCGATACCTGATAAGGTAGCCAATCCCCCTCTTAGGGCTAATTAGGATCTCTCCTGTGGGTTCTCTTCAGATTCTACTTGCATGTTTCCAGCAGGAATCCCCTACAGCTACTACTTCATCCTCTGACCTCGGATCAACTGCAGCCTGCTCCAGGGACCGCTGTAACAGCAACAAAGTAGGCAGAAGGGATACTTTTCCTCTGCAACTTAAGCTCCAGCCAGCAACTGCAACCGTTTCCACGGTGTGCACGCTCTGAGGACTCCCTGTCTTCACCCTGCACCAGAAGAACCAAAGAAATCTCCTGTGGGGTGACGGAGTCACTCCCCGGCTGAAGCAGGCACCTTCTAATTCGACGCCGGGTTCTCTTGGACTCCTCTCCTGGCAACAAGCATGCTCCTTGGAACACAGAGGGTGGACCCCATCGACACAGACTGTCCTGAGGTCCTGCTGTCACAATTTGGAGGAGGTAAGACATTGCCTTCCCCCAGCATGACAGTAACCCTGTGCACCACGTCTTCTCCACCTCCTGAGGCCTCTGTGCACTATTTGCAACATTCCTTCATGCAAAGCCTGGACCAGGTCCCCAGCACTCTATCCTGTGATGCTCAACTTGCTGAGTTGTTCTCCGGCATCGTGGGGCCTTCCTTTGTAGTGCTGCACCAACTGTATTTTGTACCTCCTTTGTCCCCGTGTCCTGGGACTCTCGTGGGTGCTACCTGGTGCTCTGAGGGCTCTCTGAAGATCTACGAGCCCCCCTCTTCCTCCTCACACAGAGTTGAGGACCCCAGGTCCCTCAGGGTCCAAAACGCGACTTTGCCGGAACCAAGGCTTGTTGTAGGAATCCAGTGTCAAAGCTCACCTGCATCCAACTTCACGACGTGGGACATCCTTTGCATCATGCAGGAACCCACTGGCATCTTCCTAGGGTGCATTTCTGCAGTCTTCATCCAACCGGGGATTCTTCTTTTGCACCCTCTTCTGGGTTGCCAGGGGCTCCTGTCCTTCCTGGAACTTCTTTGGACTTCTGGACTTGTTATCCTTCGTTTGCAGGTCTTCAGGTCCAGGAATCCACCGTTTGTTGTTTGCAGACTTGGTTGGTTTTTGCAATAACTCTAAACACGACTTGTACTGTGTCCTAAGGAAACTTGCAGTACTTTACTCCTGCTTTTCTGGGCTCTGGGGTGGGGTAATTTACTTACCTTTACTTTATTCTTACTATCCCAGCAATTCTGCACACACTACACTTGTCTAGGGGCGAATTTGTGATTCGCATTCCACTTTCTTAGTGTATGGTTTGTGTTGCCCCTATACCTATTTTCTCCCATTGCATTCTATAGCATTTCCTTTTGTTTGCACTATCCTATGTCTAATTACTTACCTTATTTAGGGGGTGATTCCGACCCTGGCGGTAAAAACCGCCAGGGCCGGGGTCCGCGGGAGCACCGCCAACAGGCTGGCGGTGCTCCTTTGGGCATTCTGACCGCGGCGGTACAGCCGCGGCCAGAAACGGAAAGTCGGCGGTGTACCGCCGACTTTCCGCTGCCCAGGGGAATCCTCAATGCCATGGGGATTCTGACCCCCTTACCGCCATCCTGTTCCTGGCGGTTTCGGCCGCCAGAAACAGGATGGCGGTATGGGGTGTCGTGGGGCCCCTGGGGGCCCCTGCAGTGCCCATGCCAGGGGCCCCGTAAGAGAGCCCCACTTTGAATTTCAGTGTCTGCTTAGCAGACACTGAAATTCGCGACGGGTGCTACTGCACCCGTCGCACCCCTTCCACTCCGCCGGCTCCATTCGGAGCCGGCCTCCTCGTGGAAGGGTGTTTCCCGCTGGGCTGGCGGGCGGCCTTTTGCCGGTCGCCCGCCAGCCCAGCGGGAAACCCAGAATGACCGCTGCGGTCTTTTGACCGCGGTACGGTCTTCTGGCGGTTCCCGCTTGGCGGGCGGCTCCCGCCGCCCGCCAAGCTTAGAATCACCCCCTTAGTGTATATATTGTGCATAATACTTACCTCCAGAAGGAGTGTTGCCTCTAAGATATTTTTGGTACTGGGTCACCCAAATAAACTACCTTTATGGTAACACTGAGTATTGTCTTTACTTGTGTATAAGTACTGTTTGACTATCAGTGGTATTGCAGGAGCTTTGCATGTCTCCTAGTTCAGCTTAAGGTTCTCTGCTATAGCTTCCTCTATCAGCCTAAGCTGCTAGAACACTACTACATTTCACTAATTAGGGATAACTGGACCTGGTGTAAGGTGTAAGTAACCAAGGTACCCACTACAAACCAGGCCAGCCTCCTACACTAGACACCTAGGGGAATCCAGGATGGGTTGATTTGTGGCACTCTTTCCAGGTTCTGTTACTCAGAATCATTTGCAAACCTCAAAATTTGCCAAAAAAAACACCTTTTCCTCCCATTTCGGTGATATACAGTTCTGGAATCTGAGAGAAGCCACAAATTTCCTTCCACCTAGCATTCCTCCAAGTTTCTCAATAAAAATGGTTCCTCACTTGTGTGGGTAGGCTTAGTGCCTGCAACAGTAAATGCCCCAAAACAGAACATGGACACATCACATTTTCCCAAAGAAAACTGACCTGTTTTTTGCAAAGTGCCTAGGTGGCCTCTAGCTCAGCTGGCACCTAGGGAAACCTACCAAACCTGTGCATTTTCTAAGACTAGAAACCTAAGGGAATCCAGGATGGGGTGACTTGTGGGGCTCTCATCATGTTCTGTTACCCAGAATCCTTTGCAAACCTCAACATTTGGGGAAAAAAAACTTTTTTCTCACATTTTGGTACTGCAAAGTTCAGGAATCTGAGGGGAGCCACAAACTTCCTTCTACCCAGCATTCCCCCACATCTCCCGATAAAAATGGTACCTTATTTGTTAGGGTAGGCCTAGTGCCCGTGACAGGAAATGCCCCAAAACATGATGTAGACACATCAAAATGATCAAATACGAAACTACCTGTTTTTGCCGGGGGCACCTTTGATTTTGGTCCTTGACTCAGCAGCCAGCTAGGGAAACCTACCAAACCCAGACATTTCTGAAAAGTAGACACCCGAGGGAGTCCAGGAAAATGTGACTTGCGTGGATCCCCCAGTGTTTTCTTCTCCAGAATCCTCAGCAAACCTCAAATTTAGCTAAAAAATCACATTTTTCCCACATTTCTGTGTGGGATCACTGCACCAGCAAAAATCTCCTGCCAACGTTCCCCTCAGTCTCACTTGTGTAGGTCGCCCAAGTTCCTGTGATAGGGAAGAGCTAACAACATGTCAAAATTGAGGGGGAACCAAAGCGGGTCCAAAAGGACAGTTTGAAAAAAAACATTTTTAGGCTGACAAATGGGGCAGAAGTTTATTGGTATAGATGCGACAATGTTGGGTGGTAGGAATTTTGTGGATTCCTGCAGATTTCCGGAAGGATCCATCACAAAAATGTGGGAAAAATGTGTGATTTCAATCAATGATTCAGGTTTGGAGGGCATTGTGGGTAAGAAAATGGTGGGGGGTGCATGTGAAGCACACCACCCTGGATTCACCCAGATGTTTAGTTTTCAGATGTGTTTGGGGCTCGTAGATTTTTCTACATGGCAGCGTCCAAAGTTCAAACAGTGCAGCCCTCACTATTCCAAGTGGGACGATTTTGAGAGTTAGACAAGCTCTCATGGCCCAAATGTAAAACCAAAACCCCAAAAAATCAAATGTCTTCTTGCTTGCCGTTGGGATAAGATCTTTTAGTGTGCAGGGTGGAGCTGAAAGACTGTTACCCCATTCAGGCGGGGTGGGGGCATAACTTGTTGGTAGCCACCACCCCTCTATTTTTTGTAATTCCCTAGCATCTACTAGGCTTTCTGCCCCCCCATGGGGACTCGATCAGGGGTAATTGCTGCATCTGCCCACCGGTGGGCAGAACAACTTTGTCCGCATTTATTTGGGGTGGGGTTATGGCCATACCCCCCCACCCTCTTTTTTTCAAAAATATTCTTCCCTGGTGTCTGGTGGGCTTTCTGCCTTCCATGGGGGCAGATGAACCTTACAAAATATGCCGATCTGCCCCTAAGGGGGGCAGAAATGGCAAACATGGGGAGCGACCCTTAGCCAAAGGGCTGCCTCCCCAAACAAAACACACACACACCAATCCCTGGTGCCTAAGTGGTTTCTGCCCTTCATGGGGGCAGATCGGCCTAATAGAAATACGCATACTTGCCCCCAAAGGGGGCAGAAATGGCCTAAAATAAATTTGCTCCAAGGGGAGCGACTCTTGCATAAGGGGTCTCTCACCATCAGTAAAAAAATACAAAATCCCTGGTGCATTGTGGTTTCTGTCCCCCTTGGGGGCAGATCAACCTAATTAAAAGAAGCTGATCTGAAATGAGCTAAAATAAATTTTCCCACCAGGAGACCGACCCTTACCTAAGGGGTCGCCCCCCTTGTGTGAAATTGCTGAGTAAAAAAAATCCCTGGTGTCTAGTGGTTTCTGCGCCTCTTGGGGGAAAAAATAGGCTGATCTGTAAAAAAACTAGAAAAACAAATCCCTGGTGCCTAGTAGTTTCTGTCCCCCTTGGTATACCAATAATGTCCTGCCGGTAGTACTAATGCACGATCCTCAACGAACTGCGTACATTTTTATATTTGTGATGAATGTACTCCACTTAATTGTACGTTTTTACTCTTACTGTCTTTACTGAGATAGTACTTCTTCATTAATGTCATGATTTTAAGTAATCACATAATACATTATTCATTCATTCATTCACAGAGCATGGTAAAGTGGTAAGCTATAATTGATGCAGTGTCGCTATTGAGTTGAATACACTCGCCCGCCATGCGGTTACCGCCGAATGACCGCACCGCGGTCAAAAGACCGCGGTGGCCATTCTGGCTTTCCCGCTGGGCCGGCGGGCGACCGCCAAAAGGCCGCCCGCAGGCCCAGCGGGAAAGACCCAGCAACGATGAAGCTGGCTCCGAATGGAGCCGGCGGAGTTGCTGGGGTGCGACGGGTGCAGTGGCACCCGTCGCGATTTTCAGTGTCTGCTTTGCAGACACTGAAAATCATTATGGGGCCCTGTGAGGGGGCCCCTGAACTGCCCATGCCAGTGGCATGGGCAGTGCAGGCGCCCCCAGGGGCCCCACGACACCGGTTCCCGCCATCCTTTTCCTGGCGGTTTTTACCGCCAGGACCAGGATGGCGGGAAGGGGGTCGGAATCCCCATGGTGGTGCTGCAAGCAGCGCTGCCATGGAGGATTCCTTGGGCCAGGGGTAAACCGGCGGGAAACCAGCGGTTGCCCTTTTCTGACCGCGGCTTTACCGCCGCGGTCAGAATGGCCCATGAAGCACCACCAGCCTGTTGGCGGTGCTTCCACGGCCCTCTGCCCTGGCGGTTGGAAACCGCCAGGGTCAGAATGAGGGCCTATGTATGGAGGTGCCTGGGTTATAATAACTTGAAGGTTTTGTGTAAATCACATATCAAACTTAGAAGTATAAGTTTAGAGTTTTACATTTTTGTGAAGTTTAAGTTTGGTTTGTAGATAAAGAATAAATAAATCCATAGAAATGTTAAGGTGATGCTCATATTATAAATTAAAGTTATAACTCTAAGTGTAGAATTTCTAATTTCTCTGTAGTTTACGTTTGGTTTGTATATAAATAATAAATAAAGTTTTCTTAACTATGGCAAAGGATAAACCTTTTGTTTTTTGATTGAATTTTGATATTTTTTTTTTAATAAAAGTGTGTTTGAGATCATATAGTTTACTGTCATTCAGTGGAGTGTCATTGCATTGTGGAGTGTAGTACAGTAGAGCGGAAGAGATTGTTGTACACTGTACTGCCATAGAGTGTATTGTTGCAGATTGGAGTAGAGTGGAGTGTGATACAGTGGTGTGGCGTACAGTGAAGTTACGTACAGTGGAATGGGGTGGAGTGGGGTAGAGTGGGGTAGAGTGCAGTACAGTGGAGTGGCATAGCATATAGTGGACTAAAGTGTCACAGAGTGCAGTGTCATGTTGTATAGTACAGTGGCGTGGAATGCATTAGCATAGACAAGCGCAGTAAAGAGCCAAGTAAGCTGCCATAAATTGGAGTGGTGTGTGGTACAGTACAGTAGAATGGTGCGTCACAGAGTGGTGGAAAGTGTCATAGAGTGGAGTATAGTGCTGTTCAGTGGGGTGTAGGGGCACAGTGTGGAGCAGAGGGTAATACAGTGTAGTGTTGGAGCATACAGTAGAGTACAGTATTATATAGTGACAGAGAATGTAGTAGAGTCTTGTACAGTCGAGATGCAGATAGTAGAGTAGGGTGTGGTAAAACAGAGCTGTGTAGTGTGGAGCATTGTATAGTGCCATAGAATGGGGTAAAGTTTTGTGCAGTCAAGTAGAGTGGAGCACAGTCAAACGGAGTGGCGTAGCATAGAGTGGAGTAGCATGTTATAGAGTAGAGTGGCATGGTGAATCATGGAGTGGAGTAAAGTGTTGTAAAGTGGATTGGAGGGGCATGTTGTAAAGCATCATAATGTGTCTAGAGTCTAGTTGTGTACAGTGGAATAGTGTATAGTGTAGTGTCATTGAGTGGGGTGGGGTACAGTGCAGTGGCGTACACTGCATTCAAAGACATTGATTTGTTTAAAAACACATATACATCATGACAAACAATGATATTAAACAATATGAAAATATGTAAAGAACGTGACAATGAAACAATAACAATAAAGCAGTGACATAAGGGAGAACAAGTAAGATAATTAAAATTATCCTGTTAATAAAATCAGCAAATGTGCTATATGTTTCAACAGGAGTTTCTATAGGACTAATACGATAATGAATTGAGAACAACCAAAGGACATAAGAAATAGCATACAACAAAGTGTTGTACAGAGGAGTGGTGTAGAGTGGAGTGGCAAACAGTGGAATAGCGTACAGTGGGGAAGTGAAGAGTGGAGTGGTGTAGAGTGAAGTGGGGTAGAGTGTAATAGCATACAGTGCAGCAACATGGGAGTAACGTAGATTAGAGTGGAATAGAGTGGAGTATCATACAGTGGAGTGACATAGACTGTAGTGGCATACACTGGAATGAGATAGAGTGTAGTGGGGTACAGTGAAGTGGCGTGGAGTGGCCTACAGTTGAATAGCATGTTGTAGAGTGGTGTTGAGTGCAGTGGCATAAAGTGAAGTGTGGTACAGTGGAGTGGTGTAGAGTAGAATAGAGTACCGTAGGGTGGTGCAGATTGGAGTGTGTAGAGTGGAGCAGTGTAAAGTGGAGTGAGGTAGACTGTCCTGGCATAAAGTGGAATAGAATAGAAAGGAGTGGCATAGAGTGGAATTGTGTACAGTGAAATAGCGTACACTGTACGCCAGGGTGGAATACAGTAGACTGGAGTGCCATACAGTGGGGTGTGTGGACTGGCATGAGGTACACTGTAGTCAAGTACATTGGAATAGCATAAATTGCAGTGACATAGAGTGGAGTGGGATACAGTGGAGTGACGTACAGTACAATAACGTATCGTATAAAGGTGTAGACTCTAGTGGCATACAGTGGAGTGGTATGGAGTGGAATTGCATACAATTTAGTGTTGTAGAGTGGACTTGCGTAGAGTGGAATGGCATAAAGTGGAGTAGCGTACAGTGGGGTGGTGTAGAGTGTTAAGGTTGTAGTGAGGTAGATTGTAGTAGTATACAGTGAGAGTGAGTAGAATGGAGTGGCACAGAGTGGAGTGGCATACAGTGGAGTGGTGTACAATGAAATAGCGTAATCTGTAGTGGGGTAGAGTGGAGTGGCATTGAGTGCAGTTGTGTAGAGTGAAATAGAGTAGAGTGGAGTGGCATAAAGTAGAGTGTCGTACAATGGAGTGCCGTAGACTGGAGTGAGGTACAGTGTAGTGGCGTACAGTGGAATAGCATACACTTCAGTGGTATGGAGCAGCGTGGAGTGGCATAAGGTAGATTGGAATGCAGTGGAGTGCCAATACAAAAAGTATACCCTGTCTAACCTTTCAATTTATTGTTAACAATCCATCTTAAAAAAAACTATCTCTGACTTTGCATATATACATATGTTTACATATATATATAGTTTTTAAGATGGATTGTTAACACAATATTGAACCGTTAGAGGGGTCTACTTTCTGTATCAGACATTGTTCCCTGCCCCAGAAATCATACCCTAGGAGGTGGTCCCTTTTTTCTGGATATAGAGGCGTGTCATAGAGTGGAATAGCATATAGTGTAGAGATGTAGACTGGAGTGGCATACGGTGGAGTGATATAGAGTGGAATTGCGTACAGAGAAAATCGTAGAGTGGGCTTCTGTAGAGTAGAATAGTGGACAGTGGATTAGCATAAAGTGAAGGAGTGTACAGTGGAGTGGTGTACACAGGAGAGTCATAGAATGGAGCAATGTAGATTGTATTAGCATGCAGTGGAGTAGTTTAAAGTGAAGTGGCGTTGAGTGGAGTGGGTAGAATTTAGTGGCATACAGTGGTTTAGCATAGATTGAAATGGCGTATAGTCAAGTGATGTAGAGTGCATTGGCATAGACTGTAATAGCGTGCAGTGGAGTGGCATAGAGTAGAGTGGCATATAGTGGAGTGGTGTAGAGTGGAGTATGGCACTTAAAACAGATTCAGCACAAAAGTGGGTGAATGGATGTAGCTGTAATGTGGCAGAAATGTAGATTATGAGGTGTAAATGGTCATTTTTGGTGTTAGTTGTAAATAGTGTAAGTGGTGTTAAAATCAAGAGTGTTCAAATATTTAGCTGTATGTTGTGCTGCAGTATACCTCAATACCCTTGCATTCTACCGTGGTACATACTGATAACAAGGCAGTATGTAATTGGCTATGGCTGCCTTTATAAAATGTAAAAGGCAGACATGTTGTTTTTCGCATATGTTTGCTGCAATCGGGGTTATGAACTTAAATATAGACAAGTAGTAGTTGATATTGTTGTTCACTACCTATTACCAGATTATCAAACTGGTAATATGCAAAGATATGTATTTATATGTTTCTATTTATATATTCACAGAGCTTTATGGCAAACCACACTTTTAAAGAAATATGTTTTTAAAGATTTTTAAGTAGCACAGTAATTTGTAGGTATTATCACAGTACTCCATAGGGTTTTGATAAGGAATTCAACATGTTAAAATTTGAAAATACACTTCACTACACTGTGTATATAACATTTACTGTGGTACAGTTTATTTTAAAATGTAAAATGTTTAACATATTTATTTTTTAAGAATGTTTTAAGTACCACAGTATTTCCAAGACAGTATTGAAGCAATCCATACATTTTGTTTTAAATATATAGAAAGTTATACATAATTTCCCCTACCTATTACCACTTTAATTAAGTGACAATAGGTAGAGAAAGCTATCAAACCTAATACTTAGATGTAAGGGTACAGTCAAAGTGTACTG
The DNA here is from genome assembly GCF_031143425.1 of Pleurodeles waltl. Taxonomy (NCBI): domain Eukaryota; kingdom Metazoa; phylum Chordata; class Amphibia; order Caudata; family Salamandridae; genus Pleurodeles; species Pleurodeles waltl. The sequence continues at coordinate 732,096,254 of NC_090443.1, forward strand.
AAAACAACATGGCTGCCTTTAATGTTTGTAAAAGCAGTCATTAGCCAATCACATAATGCCTTTTCATAGTTATGTACCACAACAGTTTAGTGAAATACTGCGAAATACCATGAAATTTAACACAAAACTACAGGGATAACATATATCACTAAGTTTAAATGCATTTTAACTTAAATAACACTTAACCTGTTAGATGCGGGTGTCGGCCACTGGCCGACGCCCACACACCCTCCCTGGTGCGGGTCACGACCAGTGGCCGACACCAGGAAGGGTATTAATAAATCCTCGGGTGCATCGCACCCGAGTATTTTTTTTTTTTTAAACCTTCCCCCGGGAGACACGGAAGCTTCCGTGTCTCCCCCCGCCCCCCACCCGCCCCACGGCCTCACGGCGCGCTGATGTTTCAAAGGTGTTTTCCCCATCAAAGCAGGAAGCAGCCTTGCGGCCGCTTCCTGCTTTGATGGGGAAAACGGCCTTTCCCACATTCGGGAAGGCCTCGTAAGAAAGGGGAGACACTCCCCTTTCTTACGAGGCCTTCCTGAAAGTGTTTCCTGGCCCCCGGTCGCAGCTGCGCTGCGATCGGGGGCCAGGAAACACTTTCAGGTTTCCTGGCCCCCCGATCGCAGCACAGCTGCGATCGGGGGGCCAGGAAACACTTTGAAAAGGCCTCGTAAGAAAGGGGAGACTCTCCCCTTTCTTACGAGGCCTTCTGAAACTGTTTCCTGGCCCCCGATCGCAGCACAGCTGCGCTCGGGGGCCAGGAAACACCACTAGACGCCAGGGATTTCACTTTGGGGGGGGCGGCCCCCTCGGAAAACGGGCCGCCCCCCCCGGCATAATTTTTATTTTAAAAAAAAGGTAGGTGCCCCCTTGTGGTGTGTTTGATGCGGGGGACAGAGGCGAGAGAGAGGTCAGCTGAGCGGACGTTTCGTGTGGGGGTGTGGAAGGTGACTCTCATTGAGGTAGGCAGGGCCTGTGTTGTGGAGTGATTTGTGTGCGAGGATGAGGATCTTGAAGGTGATCCTTTTGTCAATGGGGAGCCAGTGGAGGGATTTGAGGTGTGGAGAGATGTGTTCGTGTCGGCGGAGGTCGAGGATGAGTCGTGCTGCTGAGTTCTGGATGCGTGTAGTTTGCGCTTGAGTTTTAGAGTGGTGCCGGCGTAGAGGGCGTTTCCGTAATCAAGCCTGCTGCTGATGAGTGCGTGAGTGACAGTTTTTCTGGTCTCTGTGGGGATCCATTTGAATGTTTTTCAGTATACGGAGTGTGTTGAAGCATGAGGAGGTGAGAGCGTTGATTTGTTGGGTCATCGAGAGGGAGGAGTCTAGGATGATGCTGAGGTTGCGTGCGTGGTTGGCGGGGGTGGGTGCAGGGCCTAGCGTGGTGAGGGGTCCCAGGTGTTTTTGTGTGGGCCAAAGAGGCTTATTTCGGTTTTGCTTGAGTTGAGTTTCACGTGGTTGGCTGTCATATATATATCACTTTTGTCAATATGTGTGTGGTTTCCCTGGGGGGAAAAGGGTCCGACTTGTCTAGTGGCAGTTTTAGTGCCATAAAGAAGCGCAGAAGGTTTATATGCCTACTGCAAAGAGCAAATCTGTATTTTATGTACATAGCTGAGTACATTAGTAAAGTCTATGGAGAGATGAAGGGCACTTTTGCTGGGTGGTAATGATGGAATCCGAGGAGGAGGAGTGGGAGCACCAATAATGATTGTTGGACTGGGCGCAGGAGGTGCTAAAGACTGTGACGAATGGTATGTGACAAGGTGTTTTTTGAGTGTCTTGAAAGTACGTGCTGATTGAGGGAAGAAGCGCAGGTAAGGTGGCCTCTATTGTTGCACGTATCTCACACACCATCGATTTTGTGACTGTCTACGTAGGCTAGTGTTTTAGAGCAACAGTTTAGCCAATAGAAGAGATGGCATCTTGATGGATGACTGCTGCCTGCACTCGGGTTATAGAGGACCGCTCTGACATAGGATCAGAGCCTGAGACATCAGATACTGAGACAGCATCTGAGGGATAGGACAATGGCACAGACTCTGGGAGTGATTTTTTAGTCAGAGGAGTCCCATTCGATAACTCCTCTTCCAGTACATTATGAGGGAGGTGATGAGGACAGTCCTGCTGTCCCTTCGCAAGCTGTTCGTGCAACTGGGTAATAGTGGGTTAGGCCAACCCAGAGAGCAGGTGAATGCGGCGGCAAGCAGAGAGAGAGTGCTCTCTTGGGAGCTCCCCAATTTAGTTCAGCCCCAAATTCCACCACCCAAATCATATTGTGGAGACATCAAAATTATCTATGGCAAAACAAACTGGTTTTGTAAGGCAGGCACCTGTGTTTTTGGTCCTGGATTCGGCGGCCATATAGAGAAACACACTAAACCCAAACATTTCTGGAAACTAGACATTCGGGAGAGTCCACAGAGGTGTGACTTGCGTGGATTCCCCAAAGTTTTCTTACCCAGAATACCCTGCAAAGCTGAAATGTTGAAAAAAAACTCAATTTTTCTCGCATTTCTGTCACACAAACTACAGGAATATGCTGGGATCCACAACATTCCTACCTCCCAGTGACTCCTCACCTGTCCTGATAAAAACACTACCCCACTTGAGTGCCTACACCTAGTGCCTGTGTCAGGAATGGATCACCCCAGGGTCAACAGCTGCCTCACATAAGGACCAACATTGACCGTTGTGTGATCTATTCCTGTCGCAGGCACCAGGCCTAACCACACAAGTGAGGTATCATATTTATCGGGAGTCTTGGGCTAATGCTGGGTGGAAGGAAATTTGTGGCTCCTCTCAGATTCCAGAACTTTCTGTCACCGAAATGTGAGGAAAACGTGTTATTTTAGCCACATTTTGAGGTTTGCAAAGGATTCTGGGTAACAGAACCTGGTCCGAGCCCCACAAGTCACCTCATCTTGGATTCCCCTGGGTTTCTAGTTTTCAAAAATGTGCTGGTTTGCTAGGTTTCCCCAGGTGCCGGCTGAGCTAGAGGCCAAAATCCACAGGTAGGCACTGTTTTCTATGAAAAAATGTGATGTATCCACGTTGTGTTTTGGGGCATTTCCTGTCGCGGGCGCTAGGCCTACCCTCCCAAGTGAGGTATAATTTTTATCGGGAGACTTGGGGGAACGCTGGGTGGAAGGAAATTTGTGGCTCCTCTCAGATTCCAGAACTTTCTGTCACCGAAATGTGAGGAAAACTTGTTTTTTTAGCCACTTTTTGAGGTTTGCAAAGGATTCTGGGTAACAGAACCTGGTCCGAGCCCCGCAAGTCACCCCTCCTTGGATTCCCCTAGGTCTCTAGTTTTCAGAAATGCACAGGTTTGGTAGGTTTCCCTAGGTGCCGGCTGAGCTAGAGGCCAAAATCTACAGGTAGGCACTTCGCAAAAAAACACCTCTGTTTTCTTCCAAAAATTTGTATGTGTCCACGTTGCGCTTTGGGGCGTTTCCTGTCGCAGGCGCTAGGCCTACCCACACAAGTGAGGTATCATTTTTATCGGGAGACTTGGGGAAACGCTGGGTGGAAGGAAATTTGTGGCTCCTCTCAGATTGCAGAACTTTCTGCCACAGAAATGTGAGGAACATGTGTTTTTTTAGCCAAATTTTGAGGTTTTCAAAGGATTCTGGGTAACAGAACCTGGTCCGAGCCCGGCAAGTCACCCCTCCTTGGATTCCCCTAGGTCTCTAGTTTTAAGAAATGCACAGGTTTGGTAGGTTTCCCTATGTGCCGGCTGAGCTAGAGGCCAAAATCTACAGGTAGGCACTTCGCAAAAAACACCTCTGTTTTCTTCCAAAAATTTGTATGTGTCCACGTTGCGCTTTGGGGCGTTTCCTGTCGCAGGCGCTAGGCCTAACCACACAAGTGAGGTATCATATTTATCGGGAGACTTGGGGGAACGCTGGGTGGAAGGAAATTTGAGGCCCCTCTCAGATTCCAGAACTTTCTGTCACCGAAATGTGAGGAAAACTTGTTTTTTTAGCCACTTTTTGAGGTTTGCAAAGGATTCTGGGTAACATAACCTGGTCAGAGCCCCACGAGTCACCCCATCTTGGATTCCCCTAGGTCTCTAGTTTTCAAAAATGCACAGGTTTGGTAGGTTTCCCTATGTGCCGGCTGAGCTAGAGGCCAAAATCTACAGGTAGGCACTTTGGAAAAAACAGCTGTGTTTTCTATAAAAAAAATAGGATGTGTCCATGTTGTGTTTTGGGGCATTTCCTGTCGCGGGCACTAGGCCTACCCACACAAGTGAGGTATAATTTTTATCGGGAGACTTGGGGGAACATAGAATAGCAAAACAAGTGTTATTGCCCCTTATCTTTCTCTACATTTTTTCCTTCCAAATATAAGAGAGTGTGTAAAAAAGACGTCTATTTGAGAAATGCCCTGCAATTCACATGCTAGTATGGGCACCTCGGAATTCAGCGATGTGCAAATAACCACTGCTCCTCAAAACCTTATCTTGATCCCATTTTGGAAATGCAAAGGTTTTCTTGATACCTCTTTTTCACTCTTCATATTTCAGCAAATGAATTGCTGTATACCCAGTATAGAATGAAAACCAACTGCAGGGTGCAGCTCATTTATTGGCTCTGGGTACCTAGGGTTCTTGATGAACCTACAAGCCCTTTATATCCCCGCAACCAGAAGAGTCCATCAGACAAAACGGTATATTGCTTTCAGAAATCTGACATCGCAGGAAAAGGTTACAGAGTAAAACATAAAGAAAAATGGCTGTCGTTTTCAGCTCAATTTCAATATTTATTTATTTCAGCTGTTATTTTCTGTAGGAAAACCTTGTAGGATCTACACAAATGACCCCTTGCTGAATTCAGAACTTTGTCTAGTTTTCAGAAATGTTTAGCATTCCAGGATCCAGCATTGGTTTCACACCCATTCCTGTCACTAACTGGAAGGAGGCTGAAAGCACCAAATATAGTAAAAATGGGGTATGTCCCAGTAAAATGCCAAATTTGTGTTGAAAAATGTGGTTTTCTGGTTCAAGTCTGCCCGTTCCTGAAAGGTGGGAAAATAGTGATTTCAGCACCAGAAACCCTTTGTTGATGGCATTTTCAGGGAAAAAACCACAAGCCTTCTTCGGCAGCCCTTTTTTCCCATTTTTTGGGAAAAAACAAAATTTTCACTGTATTTTGGCTATTTTCTTGGTCTCCTCCAGGGGAAACCACAAACTCTGGGTACCATTAGAATCCCTAGGATGTTGGAAAAAAAGGACGCAAATTTGGCGTGGTTAGCTTATGTGGACAAAAAGTTATGAAGCCCTAAGCGCGAACTACCCCAAATAGCCAAAAAAGGGCTCAGCACTGGGGGGGAAAAGGCCCAGCAGCTAAGGGGTTAACAAGTAGTAACCAAAAGGATCATATGTGGACCACAATATATAATTATACCAAATTTCATGTAAATCTGTTCAGCCGTTTTAGCACTACGCACAATGAAAAAGTCTGTGGAAAATGCAATTTTTGAAAAACATGTTTTTGGACCCCCCTTTTATCTTTGCACCCCTTTGACCAATCACCATAACACTTTCCATCCTCTGCCAATGAAAAAAACAGCTATAGGTTGGAAAAGTTTGTGGAGATTCCACCACTCTGTATATAGCCTATATCTTTGGCACCATTTGACGAATCCTCATGAACTTTTCCCAAAAAAGAGCCCCAGTGATTCTTGTTGAGCATGGAAAGTTTTGTGGTGATCCCTGAAGCCGGGACTGAGAAAAAGGGGGGGGGGGTGTCAAAAAATCTTCATTTCCCATGTTAATTCCCATTGGACTTTTGAACACGACTACAGCCCAAACACCTTGACAGAATTGCACCAAATTATATTTAGGCTAAATTTTATTTAGGTTATTTGGTGTAAATCTGTCCAGCAGTTCGGGAGAAACTAAATGAAATCCAAATTTGTATATCTGTTGCCGCAAATAAATTGTGAATATTCGCAGATTTTCACAAATACACGTTTGAATAGAAGGGCTGTAATTAGCTAGCTGCAACCTCATGAGAGAGTTGCAGCCACCATTTTATGTTATGGGAGAGGGTCCCAAGGGCTGAAATCAGAAATGATAAGTGGTATAAGGTGTCAGGGAGGAGGTATCCTGACCCCATGGGTGTGACATAGGGGTGTTTGAAGGTCAAGTTATGGGTTTTAAATGATTTTTCTTCACAATGTGCAATGTTCACAAATATCCTCAGTATTCGAGGTTATTTGAGAATATGCAAAAAAAAAATTACAACCATTCACAGACTCATTCATACACTAATTTATTCACTAATGCATGCACTAGGAGACTCATGCACCCACTCACACTCCCACTTAGATGCTCATGCACCCACTCAGTTCCACTCATAGACTCACACACCCTCTTTCAGACCCACTCAGACACATACGCATCCACTAACAGATCCATTGACAGAGACAGGCCCAGTGGCCAAAGGCCATGCGCGGGGCTGGGTGGATGTAAGGGCTGGCTGCAGGGCCTGGCAGCAGGCCAGGCCCTGTGGCCAACCCCCACTGCGCACAGCCGAAGGCCATGCACAGCGGTGGTTGGATTAACATATAGTAATTAAAATAACTTTAAGTTAAAAAACCATTGAAATTCACTGAAAAAAGCAGAGGTTACATGGACGTTATAGTTAGGTTCTGAATTTACCCGTACAAAACCATAGAAATTCAGCAGTAGAAATCAAGCCCTACGGTAACTATAACTTGCGCCTTCGCCATGCACGGCTAACTACTCCACATATTATATCATTGATGAGATCTTCTTTGGCATCTTTGATATTATCACTGCAACATTTGCAATAAAATTATTGATAAGAAAATTGTGCTTCAGTGAAAAAATATATATATACATATATATATATATATATATAAAATACACACTAGCGATAACCAGTAGGTAGTTATAGTTAAGAACATTTTTTCCATAGAAGGAGCACTTTTTGTTTTGCCAATAACTTTGGCACCGTTTGACAAATATCCATGAAATTTTCAAAACGAATGCAACATTCACTTTAGCTGCAGTCTTAAAAGACTCAGGTTGATCTGTTGAGCGGGAGCTAAGAAAAAGGGGGGCCCCAAAACAATTTTTCCCCATTCTGTGTGGGAACTTTGCATTCTTTAGACACAGCTACAGCCTGAATCGCTGAACAGCATTACATCAAATTTGGCAGGAAGCTAGAACTTGGTCCACAAATTGTGCTTTTTATGATTTGGTGTAAATCCGTTCACAGTTACTTAAGTTTAAAAATATAGATATTTATGGAAACGGATCCTCTGCGGATGCAGCCGTGGTGGATCCTCAGACCCAAGTGTAAAGCAAGGCCCTGATTGGCTGGCCGCAATTGGGAAAAAAAGTTAGAACTGACATTTTGTTTGTCACATCAGCTGGGATGGGAAAAAACAGTGCAAAAACACATAAAGGGTCAGGATACAGGTATGCTGACCCCAGAGGACACATAGAGAAGTCCCTCAGTGACCCCTGATGGGCAAAACAAATCCAATTATTTTATTGCCTGGATCCTCTGCAGGGCTCAGTGGAGCCCCTTGTGCTAATCCGCAGTGGATCCGCAGATCAAGAAAACAAAATGAAAAAAAAACACTGTATGTAATCCCCATGCCGCACAAGGCCGAAAGACAGTCATAGCTTAGGTTTGGGTGCTTGCCGGAGGATTGGTCACAGGATCTGGCCATGGGCCAGGTGCCGTGGCCAACACGGCCGAAGGCAGCTTGTGGTGCTGGTTATATTAACATGCATGTTAAAAGAACATAGAAATTCACTGAAAAAAAACCAAGGTTACAGGGATGTTGTGCTTAATTTGACTATTTATCTATACAAAACCATCGAAATTCAGCAGCTATAGTTATAGTTATAGTTATAGTTATAATGAGTGGAATAAAAATATAACCCGTACCAGGAAGTAACGTTAGGCAGCAAGTAATAGTTTCTTAACATAACTATAAATATACTATACCCAACTATAACTGCTGAATTTCTATGGTTTTGTATGGGTAAAACTTCAACTTAACTATAACTTCCCTGAAACCTTCGGTTATTTTCAGTGAATTTGATATATATATATATATATATATATATATATATATAATTTATAAGTGTATATATTATATGTAGATATACATACACATAGATTTACTATGGAAAATTTCACATCATTGTATCACCGAAATATATTTCTTCCAAGTACATAGATGTAGAGTTATAAATAATAAGTCTGAGCTTAGCTGTTTAGACTTTACAATATTACAATAGTCGATATTCTGGTCACAATGTGTTTTTAGGAGAATATTTTTATACTTGATATTCTGACACACAACCATAGATGTATGAATTTCTTGAATTCATAAATATTCTCAGGTAGAACTCCCTTCCCCTACACCCCTAAAAAGCTTGGGAGAGTTACATTCCCCTACCCACCGTGGAAAGCATTTTACTTCATCCCTTGATATGACTACATTTCTGACATTACCAGTGTGGGAAAAGGTTAGAGAGTAGTTTGTGAATGCTTGCAAAGTGAAGTAGGAGTTTTCAAGTTCAGAAGACTAGGGCCATGTAACACCCATTACCCACCTCTTGTGTGGGAGTCTGTCCTGCGTAATTACTTTTGTGGTGGCTTGAAATTACATAGAAGTCCATGGATTTATGACTGCTAAATATTCCTTTGTGAACAGCCAGCTTGTGTAAATTCATTCACTGACACCCTTATTCGTACGTTTACAACTAAAAAAGGCTTTATGAATTGGGCCCACGGAGCTCAGTGACTGAGCGTTTGACTAGTGGGCGCCGAGGAAATCTTTCCTCAACAGGACTACATTTCCCACTGGGATATGAGAACTGATGGCTAGCCAGCCTGCAGCTCCCCCTCTGCTCTCTGTATGACGCACTACTTGAACAGTAAACTATAACATGTGCTGCATAATCCTTCTGCTTTAAACATAAACACGCAATATTTATGGACGGCGAAGGGCCTGGTATGGGTAAAGCAAAAGGATTAGAGTGAACTAGCCTAGGAGAAGAGAAAGGTAAACAGAACACTGCAGACGAGGTTATGTTGATATGTTTGTAGATGCACACTAGTGGGATAAATCTATAAAAACAATAAATATTGATAAAACGGTATATCAATCTCACTGTTGTTGATAGTCCATGTGTCTCTTGTCCGCAGGTATGGCGCTGATGCTTTGGAATGCCTGCGGAAGCATGCACTCATTATCTGCTTAAGTAGTGTGCTGTGGGAGCTAAGGGCGAGACTGGTGCGATAGGCAATGAAAGACCATGATGGAAATCTTACATTAAAAGTGACAGAAGGAAGAAGCCGTCACAGCACAGCCGAGGCCCCAATCTCATGCAGGAGTGCAAAATGGCAAATTCTCTAAGTTATTGGTCAGCTGGCTCAAACGGAGAGACAGCACTGGACGCTCTGTAAGGATTCCCCCTTACACCTTATGCCAGGCCCAGTTATCCCTTATTAGTAGAGTGTAGTAGTGTTCTAGCAGCTTAGGCTGATAGAGGTAGCTATAGCAGAGCAGCCAAGGCTGAACTAGGAGACATGCAAAGCTTAGCAATACCATTTATATAATATAGGTACTATATCATAAGAAAGACAATACTCATAGTTACTAAAAATAAAGGTACTTTATTGTAGTGACAATGTGCCAAAAATATCTCAGAGGATATACTCCCTTAGGAGGTAAGTAACATACATAAAATATACACAACTAACCAAATCAGGTAAGTAAAACAGTCAGAAAGTAGTGCAAACACTGTAAAACACAATAGGATGCAATGGGCCGAGGGGCAACACAAACCACATACTAAGAAAGTGGAATGCAAACCACGAATGCACCCCTAGGCAAGTGTAGTGTGTAGAGGGTTGCTGGGAGTGTGAGAAAACACTAAGGGTGTAAAGGAGACCCCATCCCAAGACCCTGGAAAGTAGGAGTAAACTACTACTATTTCCCCAGAAACACACTAAAGTCGTGATAAAGGATTTTGCAAGGACCGCAGCAAACTGCAAAGCACTGAAGACAAATTCCCTGACCTGAAGACCTGTAAAGGAAGGGGACAAAGTCCAAGAGTCGCCAATGCGTCCGGGGGAGCAGGAGCCCACTAAACCCCAGATGAAAGTGCAAACCGGTTGAAAGAAGCTGTAGGCTTTGCAACAACAAAAGGAGGTAAGAAGTTCTTCTTCGTGCAGGAGATATCCCATAGCGTGCTGGAGGATGCAGAGTTGTTTCCTTGGCAAAATACTGCAAACAAGCCTTGCTACCTGCAAGAGTTGCGGTTGGAGAAAAAGGGTACTGCCCGGGCCCAGAAAGCACCAGGATGGTGCCACTTGGGAGAGGACACAGAGGTGGCACTCAGCAATGTAGAGAGCCCACGGACAGAAAGGTAGCACCCGCAGAAGTCCTTGAACACGGGTTCAATAAGACTGAACACAGCAGTCGCCTCAACACTACAAAGAGAGGTCCCACGACACCAGAGGTCAACTCAGGGAGCTGAGCATCGCAGGACAGAGTGCTGGGGATCTAGGCCAGACTGTGCATGCAGCATTTCTTTGAAATGTGCACAGAAGCCCTTGTAGCTGCAGATCACACTGTGCACAGGATTACTGTCTGGGGAGGGGAGGCAAGGACTTACCTCCTCCAAATTCGGACAGTTGGACCTCTGGACAGTCTGGGTCACTTGGGTCCCGTGTTCCAGGGGCCACGCTCGTCAGGATGAGAGGGGACCCAGAGTACTGGTGAAGCTGAAGATTGGTGCCTGCTGAAGCAGGGGGAAGATTCCGTTGACCCACAGGAGATTTCTTTGTGGCTTCCAGTGCAGGGTGAAGGCAGGCAGCCCCCAGAGCATGCATCACCAGAAAACGGTCGAGAAAGCCAGCAGGAGTAGGCGCTACACTGTCGCTGGTAGTCTTCTTGCTACTTTGTTGCAGTTTTGCAGGCGTCCTCGAGCAGTCAGCGGTCGATCCTTGGCAGAAGTCAAAGAGAGAAGTGCAGAGGAACCCTGATGAATTCTTGCAAGTCATAATCTGAGGAAAAGCCCACTGGGGAGACCCTAAATAGCCCTTAGAGGAGGATTGGCTACCTAGTAAGGTATGCACCTATCAGGAGGGGTCTCTAACGTCACCTGCTGTCACTGGCCACTCCGAGGTCTCCAGAGTGCCTCCACACCTCTGGAAACAAGATGGCAGAGGTCTGAGACACACTTGAGGAGCTCTGGGCACCACCCCTGGGGTGGTGATGGACAGGGGAGTGGTCACTCCCCTTTTCCTTTGTCCAGTTTGCGCCAGAGCAGGGACTGGGTGTTCCCTAAACCAGTATAGACTGGCTTATACAAGGAGGACCAGTAAACACAAAAAAGTATGGGGTTCACAAATAATATGGGGCTAAAGTCACGAGAGATTATCTGTGGGCATCTAGACCTCACTGGGTGTCAAAAAGTGGACCACCTAGTCCGTAAAGGAAATACCCCCTCCCCTCACTCACCACCATCCCACAGCACTCACACTCCATTTTTTGACACTCAGCGAGGTCTAGGAGCCCGCGGATAATCTCTCGTGACTTTAGCTCCATATTATTGGTGAACCCCATACTTTTTTGTGTTTACTGGCTTTAGATGTAGAGAGCTAGTATGGGTTGATTCCTACAAAATACATGTTTCTAATCTCCCTTAACTCTCCGGTTGTGATTCGATTTTACAAGGAGGGCACCATCTGTGCCCTTCAAAGCATTTCCAGAGGCTGGGAGAGGCTACTCCTCCCCAGCCTTTAACACCTATTTCCGAAGAGAGAGGGTGTAACACCCTGTTCTCAGAGGAAATGCATTGTTCTGCCTTCCTGGGGCTAGGCTGCCCACACCCCAGGAGGGCAGAACCCTGTCTGTGGGGTGGCAGCAACTGTAGCTGCAGAGAAAACCCCAGAGAGCTGGTTTGGCAATACTGTGGGTCCATAGTGGAGCCCCCAGGATGCATGGAATTGGCTCCCCAATACCAGGTTTGGAATGGGGGCACAATTCCTTGATCTTAGACATGTTACATGGCCGTATTTGGAGTTACCATTGTGAAGCTACATATAGGTATTGACCTATATGTAGTGCATGGGTGTAATGGTGTCCCGCACTCACAAAGTCTGAGGAAATGGCCCTGAACTATGTGGGGACACCTTTGATAGTGCAAGGGTGCCCTCACACTTAGTACCTTTGCACCTAACCTTCAGCAAGTGAAGGTTAGACGTATAGGTGACTTATAAGTTACTTAAGTGCAGTGAAAATGGCAGTGAAATAACGTGTGCGTTATTTCACTCAGGCTGCAATGACAGTCCTGTGTAAAGATTTGTCTGAGCTCCCTATGGTTGGCAAAAGAAATGCTGCAGCCCATAGGGATCTCCTGGAACCCCAATGCCCTTGGTACCTAGGTACCACATACTAGGGACTTATAAGGGGGGTCCAGTATGCCAATTGAAATTGGTAAATATAGTCACTAGCCTATAGTGGCTAATTTAAAGGCAGAGAGAGCATGAGCACTGAGGTTCTGATTAGCAGAGCCTAAGTGGCACAGTTAGGAACTACACAGGCATACACATTTAGGCCACAAACTATGAGCACTGGGGTCCTGGCTAGCAGGATCCCAGTGAGACAGGCAAAAACATACTGACATACATGTAAAATTGGGGGTAACATGCCAAGAAAGATGGTACTTTCCTACCTGTTCCATTAAATAGAAGGTTCCAACCTCTCTGGATATATTCGTTAAGCCTTACTGTCATTACCAGTCTTGCATTTTTCTGATAATCATGATTTCTGGACTTCCACCTTACAAATCCTCAGAGAACATGTCTACATATCCAATACCTCATTGCATGCAAGGTCTTTTCCCTGTTCATATGGATGGTTGGTTGCAAAACTAGGCAATTGGCTTCATCCAGAAACAAAAAACACATGCTCTGGCTAAGGTGCATGGCCTGGTCTTTAGACACAGTGTTGACATAAGCCACTGTGCAGAGCCTTCAGTGTTGAAAGATTGAGCTGAGCTCCTGGTCTTTGGCGAAGCATTGATTGTGCTATCAATTAAGCCATATGATATATATGTTATCTGCTTAAATTGTTTTTCTCTGTTCCTGGCTCTAGACATAGTGTTAGAAATTGGGTCTCTAGTTGGCAGAGGTATGCACCCTGTCCAACTAGAGAACACAGTCCTAGTCAGGGTAAGTCACATCACCACCTAAATTATCCTGTGCTCACCCTTCAGTAGCTTGGCACAGAGTGGGCAGGCTTAACTCAGAAAGCAATCTGTAATAACTGCAATAACTTATACAGTAACACAGTGAAATAAAAACACAAAAAGTACTCCACACCAGTTTGGGGAAATAGATAATATTTATCTGGATAAAAGAAGGCCAAATGTCAAGAATCCAATGCACACAAGTAAAGGTATGAATTTTCCAAGATTTAATCCTATTATAGCACTTAGAAACACAGTAGCTCCAACTGAGGCTATTATGACATTGTGACGGAGTCATTCCCAACAATCCAACACCAGTCATGGGAGAGTGTGGGCCGGCCACGGAGTCGCACGGACCCCAGGCACAGTAACTTTGGAAAACAAGGAAACAGTGATGTAACACGGAGTCAGGGAGATAAGGCATCGCTGGGGCCAGTGTGGCGTCGGTTCCTGGCTGGGGAGGTGAGGTGTTGGTTTCTTACTGCTACGCAAGGGGAGGCGACATGTTGGTTCTGTCCAATTGCAGGGAAGGTGATGTGGCATCGGTGGCGAGGCGTCTGTTTCTTGTGACCCTGTAGGGTCAATGAGTCACGATGTGTCAACTTTGTAGTGTCGCAATCACACCACAAGACTTTAGCGGTGGTGCGGCGACATTGGGCTGACATTGCAGGTTGTAGTCATTGCCAGAGCAGGCAGCGATGCAGTGTCGGACAACGGCTCTAGTTCTGGAGTCGCTGACATCGGTGGACTAGCTTGGAGCTAGTAGATTAAGTCCTTGATGGCCCTGAGACTTCAGAACAGGAGGCAAGATCAATCCAAGCCCTTGGAGAGCACTTGTGGAGGAAGGCAGAGACCTTCCAGCAGATTCAGGGAGCAGCAGGGCAACAAGCAGGATGCTAGTCCTTCTAGAAAAGCAGTCTAGATGAGTCCTTTGGGCAGCTCAGCAGTCCTTCTGACACAGTCCAGTTGTAGATCAAGAAGTGTCTGATTTGATGGGGTCCCAAACCCTATATATATATCCCCAAAAGTGCCTTTGAAGTAGAGGAGACTTCAAAGAGTGGTTTTGAAGTGCTCAAGTTTCCCTTTCAACCCAGCCCTGTCTGCCACTAGGAACCCCGTGGGGGTTTATCAGTCCTTTGAGTGAGGGTAGGCCAATGGCCTTTGAAGTGAAGGAGAGAGCCCCTCCACCCTTCCTGCCCAGGGAAACCCATTTGTATGTAGATGAATGCAGATGGAGCTGGGTCTCCTGTGTTTATGGCTGTCTGTGTGGAATGAACAAGGGGAGCTGTCAACCAGCACAGACCAGATGAGGATTGGAGACAGGCTGTAAGGCACAGATGGCAGTATGTGCAGAGAAATGCCTACTTTCTAAAAGTGGCACTTCTGAAATAGTAATGTAAACATCCAACTTCACCACTAAGTAGGATTTCTTACTACAGTTCCAACCATACCAAATATAACAAGTCTATTCCTCTCAAATCAGAAATTACCACTTAAAAGCATATAAGGAGATCTCTATTGCTGGCCTATGAGAGGAGCAGGCTTCCCAGTACTGAAAAATAACTTTGGGAGTTTTTCACTACCAGGACATGTAAAAGCTACAAGTACATGTCCTGCCTTTTACATTCATAGCACCCTACCCTATGGGTAACCTAGGGCTTAACTTAGGGGTGACATATATGGAAGAAAAGTGGACTTTAAGGCTTGACAAGTGGTTTTAAATGCCAAGTCGAAGTGGCAGTCAGTAAAACAGCACACACAGGCATAGCAATCACAGTCCTGAGGCATGGTTAGGGGGTTACTTATGTGGGTGGCACAATCAGTGCTGCAGGCCCACTAGTAGCATTTCATTTACAGCTCCTGGGCACATCCATCCATGGTTAGGGGAGAGAGCACAAGCACTTTAGCAGTGGTCAGCAGTGGTAAAGTGCACTCACACCCATCAATTTACAGGCACACGTGCATGTATTTCCACTGTGAAAAAGTGTCTCATTAGTTGAAGTGGATGGCAGTCCATAAGAAGTAATAATTACACTTTTCCTATTAGGACCAGTAACGTTTTCAATAACTTAAACCTATGCTCCAAACCTGGTAGCTCTGGCATGGAGCAGACAGGCTTAACTTAAGAAAAGGTGTAAAGCATTTAGAAGTACGAGAATGGTTTAAATGTCAAAAACACAAAACACAACACAGTAAAAACCCACTCCAATTTATAAAAATAGAGAATATATAAATTAACAAAATGGCATCAAAATATCAAAGAATCCATTAAGATGAGTCAGAAGTATTAATTTGTAAAGTCTGAATTAACTTTTATTGACAAAAAGCACAAAGCACCAACCGCGGGCAACTAGTCACACAAGACTGGGACTGTGGTAAGGATTAAGGATGATCACAAATGAGCGTTGTTGAGATACAAGGCACAGGTTGGTCCCGGTCCAAGAGTTACCATCTGACTTGACATTTTTCTGAGGAGGTAGATACTGAATGTAGCAAAGCAACAGGTTCGCTCTGAAGATAGTTATTGACGATGGATTAACGAAGAATGAGAGTTAGAGTACAGGTACCACTAGGATAATTAATAGTATTTTGGATATTGATCTGTATAACAACTATCAACTACATCAGTCTAGCCATGAAGAAGCGATTATCACTGCAAAACACGTGTTGTCTATGATCATATTAGTGGGCTGTTGGTCCTATTGGTGATGGTGATTTTAAACATACTGGAAATAAGAATGTGTAATTATAGGGTTGAACATCACTGAGATCGTTTCAAAATTGAGAATATTGGTAACATGACTGATGAACATAGTTTCCTGTAGAAAATATTTTTTTTAATGTTTTGCGCAATAATCTTCGGACATATTGACTAAAAAAAATATTTATATAAAAATGTTTCTTGATTGTGTATTGAGTTCAGTTTATGCATGGCCCCTCA
This sequence comes from Pleurodeles waltl, assembly GCF_031143425.1. Classification (NCBI taxonomy): domain Eukaryota; kingdom Metazoa; phylum Chordata; class Amphibia; order Caudata; family Salamandridae; genus Pleurodeles; species Pleurodeles waltl. The sequence continues at coordinate 732,112,449 of NC_090443.1, forward strand.
TGAATTTGTATTAATTATACCTTAATGTGTGAGTCAGTAGGGTTACTGACTTAGTGGGTGGTAGCCAGCGTATGGCCACTATCATCCATGTAGCCCAAATCTTGAGAATTCATTTAAAAGAGCTAGCAATGAATTTGTAATGTCGCAATTTAGAACAAAAGTGTTCTTTCTTGTCAGGTTAAGTCTTAAGTAGGTGCTGTCCTTCCAAATCTAAATGAGGACAAGGGAGGTATGCCATATAGAGCTTAAAAAAGGTAGGTATCCCAGAGTAAAAAGGTTGTTTCTTGGATCATGAGGTTCCTGTCTGGATGGGTTGGGGGTGGATGGTGAGGGAGGATATGAACCATTGCAGCACTGTGTCAGAAAGACTCATGTCTGTTTGCAGCACCTAAGCTAGTACTCGGTGGACAACTTTGTCAAAGACTGCAGCAAGGTCAAATAGGATCAAGAGGCATGAGTTATTGTCAGCAATTTAGAGGGTGTCATTGACTAGCTGAAGGGTAGTAGGTTCTGTGCTATAGTGAAATTTGAAGCTAGATTGATATAGCTGTAGAAGTTTATTCTTGCTGATCCATTCTCATAATTGAAAGGAGACTGCTTTCTCGTTCATTTTACTGATGAGATAGGAGAATCAGGGGATAGTAGTTTGCTATACTATCTGGCTACAGAGGAAAATGTGTCCTTTTCTAATGATATCTGGGAAGGTTCCATGACTGACACAGGTGTTGATGATGTTTAGGAGAGATGTGAAACCATCTTCATCAAGTATTGTACAATTCATGAGGGAGTTGGTAGGTACACTGTGCAAAAGGAGGCTGAAAGCTCCCACTTGAGGTAGGAGCAGCCAGGATAGAAGAGACTATGGTTGCGCTAGCGCAGGTGTTTTAATAAAAATGATTAATGAATGTTTGTGTATTTTGAATAATAAGTTTATGTAGAAAACAAAATAACGTAGAAAAATAATGCACACATTTGAAAATGTGATCACGAAGAATGGCCACCAATATTAATGAAGTGTACTAATCAATTATTTAATACTTATGAAATGTTAAATATATGTTAGACTAATGCAGTAATATGTCATATTAAGGGTTATGAATTAAGCTTTAGCTTTATTAATTGTAGGCCTTAACTTAACGACTGCCTTGGCCAACTTGCCAGACCTCATGTAAAAGCTGTATTTCTTAGTGTTTAATAAAAATGGATGTTCTAGAAAGTTAAACTGTGAATTTCTATTGTATTGTTTAAAAGTGTTAATAACGGAAACGTCACATGAGAACCGACTGCTAGAAGATGATGTTCCTGCTAATGCAACATTTTATGTGTAATGTGTGTGAGACTGACTTTCCCAGGACAAGAACAATGAAGATACTGACTAGAGTAAAGCTGCAACAGATTTTGTTACGGGACAAGCCGGATGATGAGGACATTGAAAGACAAACCAATCAACGACATGTGAAAGGAGTAATATTAGAATTCGTAGATTTGGGATTTTAGTTTTATTGGACAAAGTGTGAATATGCGATTAACTGACAAATAAGGATTTGGGGGGTAGTTTTAACAGTTTTGATTTAACAAGAGTACACAGAGAGAAGACAGACATTCTGACACACTCTGCCTTGCCTTCATTCTGAACATTGTCTATACTGCGTCTTGACAAGAGACGTGCTTAACTTTAATGCTTTTGCCTTTTCTGAACTCTGATGCTGAAGCCTGATGCCTTGCTGAACGACTGATGTCCTGAGGACGAAGACTGATTCTGCTTTGCTGATCCATACTGAGAATAGGCACTATAACAAACTGTGATTATCATGCATATTTTCTTTTTATTTCTAGGTAACAACTGTGCTGTTTTGATAGAGCCATAGTTAGAGATTTTTTTCAAATTTGTGTTACTAAATTGTTTTGCATGAAGCCCAACATGCTAATGCTAATCTGACGTTAGTTAAGGATTCTCACTATTTGAATTATAACAGGGACTAATGCTTGGTGATTTCTCTGCTAAACTTCATGTACATAATTACATTGACGCAGTTGACTTTGCTACTGATTTGCACCATAACCTTAGAATGTGTTGTTGTTCAAGCTTTGATTAGATTACGTTTCTACCGCCGCTTTGGACAGCCAGTTTTGTTTCTGTATGTGTTTCATTTGATTTGAGATTAATCTACACGATTTTAGCATTGTTAATATAGGGAAATACATATTTTAAACCTTTACTAAAAGGTGTGGTTATTCATGACTGAACGGTCATGGTGTGTGCTAATTACTGTCTCCATTGATTATCGATGTTACTGATTACTAATGATATTTGATTAGTGTGTACTGATTATTGATTATGTACTGGAGCTGTGGTAAGAACATCTTAGTTGCAAGTCAAAAGGTTCATCGACCTATTCGTGTCTCCTTGTAAGTTTACTTATTAAGGTCAAGCATGCTAATAGACATGGTAGCAGACTGATGGTTCGTCTCCTTAAGAGCTTACCATAGACGTCCAGTATAGAATAATAGATGAACAGAGACGGTAAGAGAGACTGATGGTTTGTCTCCTTAAGAGCTTGCCATACACGACCGATACAGAGTGACAGGTTTTAACAGAGATAGTAGCAGGATGAAGGTCCCAGAGGTGGTAGAAAAATTCATTATGAGAATGGAATAAATGTTGAGTGGACAAGTGACAGTTCAGATGATGAGGCATGTGTGTTTGCGACTTCCTTAGAAGTAGATCAAAGAGTACCCTATGTAAAGGGAAAGGTTATGGGTCACAAGGTTTCTTTCTTGGTTGACACAGGAGCTACACAATCTACAGTGAGAAGCGCAGAAGTTCCAAATTTGCCCCTTTCAGGTAGAACAGTGCAGGTCGTGGGAGTTGCAAACCAGTATTTGACAAACCCGATTACAGATCCAGTTCAAGTTGAGATTGGCAATTTTCAGGGACTGCATAAATTTGTAGTCTGCGATTCAAGTCCGGTATTCCTACTGGGAAGAGACTTGTTGTGTAAAACAAGGTGTTTGATTACCTGTTCAAACAATGGAATTGAGATGCAGATGAATGGTGATGATTAAGAGGACAAAGCCCTAGAAATAGAATATGAAACTACGAGTGAGGAGTACCCTTTGATTGAGTTTTTCCCGATGTTCACAGTGAGAGAGCTTCATCCTGATTTGCAGGGAACAGTTAAGGAGAGGGTGTGGGATTTGACAGGAAAAGAAGTAGTTTTGATAAAGGGAGTTAAGCCAGTCAAGGTTACTGTGAAGCCGAATTCAGTTTTTCCTCAACTTCCGCAGTATCATATGCCGCAAGATGTCCTGATGAAAGTAACCTAGATAATTGCAGATTTTTTAATGCAAGGGGTTCTGAAAGAAGTATTGAGCAGTCCATGTAACTCACCAATAATGAGATTGAAAAAGCCCTGTGGAAAGGTTCTGATTGTTCAGGATTTGAGAAAAATAAATTAAATTGGGGTCAAATGTTGTCCTGTGGTGCCTAATCCAGCTGTGATGATGTTCCAGATTCCATGTGATGCTGAGTGGTTCACTGTTCATTTGTCACAAGCATTCTTTTCTGTGCCTCTTCATGAGGATAGTCAATTTCTCTTTTGTTTCAAATTCCTGGATCGAGTTGCTGGTGTAGAATTCCTCAAGGGTTTTCTGAGTCACCTTTCATATTAAATCAGATCTTGAAAAAGAATTTGGAGTTCTTGCCTTTCCAATCGACATTGATGCAGTACATTGATGACTTATTGACTGCGTCCAAAACAAGGGATGAGTGCAAGTATGATATGATTGCCTTGTTGAACCATTTGGAAAAGAATGGTCACAAAGGCCCTCGTTACAACCATGGCGGTCGGTAGTAAAGCAGCGGCAACACCGCCAACAGGCCGGCGGAAAAAAAAAATGGAATGATGACCACGCCGGAAACCGCTCAGACAGACAGCCACTTTAACACACTGACCGCCAGGGCGGAATCAACAAGCATCACGGCGGTAACCGCCAACAGCCAGGCGGAAGACAATGTACCGCCTACTCTATTTTGACCGGCCTATCGCCACCTTTTCTGGGGCGGTATTAACGACATCAAAAGCCTGGCGGAAACACTGCACAGAAGGGAAATTACTCACCTGTAGAGACTCAGGGAACAACCACAACGCCATGGAGCCCGAGATGCCAATTTTCACCATGCTCGTCTACCTTCTGCTACATTATGAACACCAACGCTGGCGAAGACGACCACGGTGAGTACTTCCTCCTAGCATACACGGGAGGGGTGAAGAAAAAGAGAGTGACACACACACGCAACACACACACCCCCCAACACCATCCACACAACCAGAAGCAGCAACATAACTTATCTACCCCGTACCCCTCAGGAATAATGCAAGGACAAAATGATTTGAAGAAAGTGAGTGTAATACGATAAAATACTATGAATAAGTGCATCAAAATCCAAACATATATACATATTTACAAATGTAGGGACACTGCCCAGTCCTCAATGTCTGTGGGCCACAGGGCCACAACACAGGGGCCAAGGTCCCACCTCACTCCTGCAACAACACGGAGAGAACACTGCAGGGGCATCATGTCGAAAATACACAGGCACCTCAGGAGGACGGGGAATGGGGGTCATCTCAGCCAGAAGATGGTACAACATCACTGGTCCTGGAGGGGACAACATGCCCTGTGCGCTGTCCTGGGGTGTACAAGGCCACAGTCTCTCAAGTGGGTGCTTTGCCCACTGCTTGATCCTGGGGAGTGCAAGGCCACAGTCTCTCTAGTGGATGGCTACTTCCACTGGTTCTGGAGGGAGCATTGTGCCCAGTGAGCTTCATCCTGTGGAGGATGGGGTGAGTGGATGGCTTCTCCACTGGTTCTGGAGGAGGCATTGTGCCCAGTGAGCTACATCCTGTGGAGGATGGGGTGAGTGGATGGCTTCTTCCACTTGTTCTGGAGGGGGCATTGTGCCCAGTGAGCTTCATCCTATGGAGGATGAGGTGAGTGGATGGCTTCTCCACTGGTTCTGGAGGGGGCATTGTGCCCAGTGCGCTTCATCCTGTGGAGGATGGGGTGAGTGGATGGCTTCTCCACTGGTTCTGGCGGGGCATTTTGCTCAGTGAGGCAGATCTTGGGGAGTGCAAGGTCACTGTCTCTCACCTGGGTGTCAGACCATAGGATTTGCAGGGACCAGGCCCCACAACAGCCCATGGATGCAGGACTACACACTGTCTGCCGGCGGTGACGGCTGCTCAGTGGTGGCAGTGGCAGTGCTGGAGTCGGTGCTGGCAGGGGTGGGGCAGGCTCCAGCCCTTCCCCTGCAGCTTTGGATGGCTGCCCACTGGGGCTGCTGCTATTTTGCAGTGGTGCTGGTGGCGGTGCTGGTGTCAATGCTGGCAGTGGTGGGGGGAGCCTCCATCCCTTCCCCAGCAGCCTCGGATGGCTGCCCACTGGGGTTGCAGCTGCTGGCAGTTGTGCTGGCAGTGGTGGGGGGAGGCTACAGCCCTTCCCCTGCAGCCTCGGACGGCTGCCCACTCGGGCAGCTGCTGCTGGCAGTGGTGCTGGTGGCAGTGCTGGTGGCGGTGCTGCGAGTGGTGGGGGGAGGCTCCAGCCCTTTCCCAGCAGCCTTGGATGGCTGAACCACCAGGGTTGGTGGTTGGGGCTCCGAATGAGTCCCAGCACCAGGCCTCTTGTCCTTTCTGCCTGCTGGTGCAGGCCCCTTGCCCTTCTTGTCAGCAGCTGGGGATTGCTCCTTGCCCTTCCCTGTAGCAGATGGGGGTGCCCCTGTCCTTCCCTGTAGCAGTTGGGGGTGCCTCCTTGTCCTTCCCTATAGCAGCTGGGGGTGCCTCCTTGCCCTTCCTTGAAGCAGCTGGGGGTGGCTTCTTGCCCTTCCTTGAAGCAGCTGGGGGTGCCTCCTTGCCCTTCCTTGAGGCAGCTGGTGGTGCCTCCTTAGACGTCCCTTGCAGCACCTGGTGCAGGCACCCTTTCAGTGTGGCTACCTGGTGTACTGCCATTTGTTAAATTTTGTTTTGACCAATGACTTTGTGTTTCACCACTGCGCATATTAGTTGCTCAATGTTCACCAGTAGCACATGGTATGTTTTGTTCAGTTGAGCAGCCTATGGGCTTTGACATGGCATTAGCCATTACTTTCTGTATTCAGTTGAGCCGCCTATGGGCTTTGACATTGCATTAGCCATTACATTCTGTATTCTGCCTATTGGCTTTGACATGCTGTATCCAGTCTAGCCGCCTATTGGCTTTGACATTGCATGCCTATTGACTTTGACATGATGTATTCAGTTTAGCTGCCTATTGACTTTGACATGCTATTAGATATTCTGCCTATTGGCTTTGACATGATATCATATATTACATTTTGTATTCAGCTCCGCTGCCTATTGGCTTTGACATGATATCATATATTACATTTTGTATTCAGCTTAACTGCCTATTGGCTTTGACATGATCTTATACATTGCATTTTGTATTCAGCTCAGCTGCCTATTGGCTTTGACATGATATTATACATTGCATTTTATATTCAGCTCAGCTGCCTATGGGCTTTGACATGATATAAGACATTGCATTTTGTATTCAGCTTAGATGCTTATTGGCTTTGACATGACACTAGACATTGCATTTGATATTTAGGTTAGCTGCCTATTGCCTTTAACATGACATTGCATTTGATACTTAGGTTAGCTGCCTATTGCCTTTAACGTGGAGTTAGACATTGCAGTTGAGAATCCAAGCTGTATTTTTCCAAGCTGTGTTTTTGCACAAGATGAACCAAGATGTTTTGTTCTCACAGTAGACTAGACATGATAAGAGAGAGAGTACATGGGTGTTGTTCTCTCTGCTTGAGCTTGGGAACAGGAGTAGTCTTGGAGACCTGGCCAGTCTCCAAAAGGCTTGCTCAGTTTCCCAGGTCGGAGAGGAGGGGGCACACCTTTGTAACGAATGTAACAGGCTGCAGAGAGTCAGATTCGAATCTGCCGGACCTCGTGCTGGAGCTTGGCGCCAGCTGCCAGCAAAAACCGTGTGGGTAGATGAATCTCTCTTTCTCGCGGCTGACAGGGGTCATCAGCTTGCAGACCTTAGAAAGATGAAGCTGTAGATAGTTCCCACACGGTGAAGTATTTGTTTTGCTTTGCATTCAATATCTTATAAATATACCCTGCTGTGTATATTGCAAACTGATATATTTTGTTTGATTAACGCGGACTTGAAAGCTACTAATTCGTCATACATAAAAATTGGGGTTGGGGAAGAATTAACAACAATAAAAGTCTTCTTTGACCTCAGAAGTGCATTTCTGTTGTGTTATGTTAGTGCTTTAGAAACTAGATAAGAGGAAAGCACTACAATTGGTACCAGAAGTGGGGTCGGTCATTAAGAGGTGATTAAGGGGGTTTGACGAGTTAGTAGATTTCTAAGTGCACACTTTAAAAGTGTAATTGTTTTTTTGTTGTTTGGAGAATTACAGAAATTGTTTTCTGTTTGGGGAATCACAGTAGCACGGCAGACCATGTCTGAGAATGCATGTATTGGTAAACTGCCTGATGGTGCTACGAAAAACTGTGAATTGTTTTCTGTTTGGGGAATTACAGAAGAAAATGCATGTGTAGCTAAAATGCCTGATGTAGAAAACGTGTCTTTTGGAAGTAATGATGACAGAAAGGTCTGGATACCTTTATCTGCTTACAGAGAAATGCAGGAGAAATGTAGGCAGTTGGAACATGAAAATAGGAATTTACGTGAGCAAATTAGCCCGACTGAAAGTTATAAAAGGGCTGTTTTTGAAGAATCTTTCTTGTCCCATTCCAGTAATGAGGGGGTTAAGACAGCTCCGAGCTGCACTGAGTTTTCGTGTGAGCCAGGGTTTTTGGCAGCCAAAATGCATTCCTTAACTGATAACACGGACGAGAGAGACCAGAATGTGATTTACGAGTTACCGTTGCAAAATGCACAAGTAAAACGAAGGATTTTAGAGCAAGACACCCCGAGTTTCATTAGCTTGTTTGATTTTTGGAAAAAGAATAGCCCTCATTTGAGAGAAATCCTAACACTTTTGTATATAGTCACTGTGAAAAATAATATGCAGCTGCGCGCTTGTGATTTGGCAAATGAAATAATGACTTTTGGTTTTTGCGCAGTGCAAGAGGAAAATACTTATGTAAATCAAGAACAAGGAAAGAAAATAGTGCCCCTAGCTAGAATCATACAATGGATCTGGTACTTGCAAGACAGGGCTAGAGTACCACAGATAAAAGAGTTACCAATGAAGTTGAATGCACCATTTGAATTCGTGTCCACTAAAGATAAAAAGCATGTTTGTTTTACTAATGATTCATTGACTGAAATGTTGCTTTCTGGCACAGTAGAAGGAACAGCGTTGTATAATGTGTGTCAGATTTTAAAGCAAGAGCTACGTGAGATGTGTCATTTTTACGCTGATTTTTGGTTCATTGCTAATGTTTTAGCACCTAACTGGTTCAATTACCTTGCAGATGTTAATGAGAAAAATTCAGAGAGAGAAGTGTTCACCCAGAATTCTGCCTTAGTGGGGATGGCTAAGTGGGTGCCCCAGAAATGTGAACAGCTGAGAGAAAAAGCCACTTACAGGTGGGCAGAGATGAGAGAGATGCACATTCCCCTAGATTTGATAAAAACTGTGCAGCACGCACAAAAGCAATCTGTCATGCAAGCAGTCACAGAGCAGTTGGGGAGAGGAAAGTTACCAGGACAGAAATGGCAAATTGATCAGGTTTTAGGGAGAGTGATTGCTGCAAATTACCAAGGAAAAATCGAAATTATGCTGATACCTAGAAAAGAATCTGATTCATTCATACAAATTGGAGACAGAATGGCCCAACTTGGCAAAAATGCAGTGAATGGAGGTTTGGTAAAGAATGAGTCTGCCCCAGCCCTTCTGACAGTGCAAGAAAAGGGAAGCTGTGGCGCAGCAGATACAAACCTCAGTGCTGATGTGTGGGCTGAAGCCCCAAGTGATCCTGCAGAGAATATAACAAAGGGCCTCAAAAATGTCCTGCTGATTATAAAACAGGGAAAGAAAGAGGAAGGGTGCAGTTTAAATGAAAAATGTTATTTGCAAGAAAAGTCATACTTGTTTCTTTTGCAGATCCTACCACGTTTCGCCACTGTCCCTGAGTGTGCTGTGTGGTCCCCCTTCCGGTGTGTGCGTGTGGGGTCGGGGAAGGGACCGAATCCCCAACCTGAACCTGGCTGAGTAAAGTGCCAGCACCATGGATCCATTTTGCGCAAACTGCGCCTTCAGTTCAAGTTCAACTTGTTTGATTGCATTCTTCCACTGGAACTAAGCTGTGATTTTTTTTTTTCCCTCTCGTATGGAACTCTGACTTTTGCTTACCTTCCAGAAAACCTTTCAGGTGGACCGTGCATCTTTACATGAGTAGAACTCATGCCACATCAAATTGCTAACACTGTTGAATTAGAGACTCACTCAGAGAATAAAAATTGCCCAGTCTTTTCTATGTAGATGCATCTGATGTGAAAGGTTATGAAATCAATGTGTTAATTCACTTCTATTGCTTTACAGGGATTGCTTTGATCATTCTGATAATGTTTTTTTGTTGTGCTGATGTTTTTTTGTTTTTGTTTGAAACAAGAGATATGTGAAACAAAAATTCATTGGTCAAAGGGCGGAATGTACTGCCATTTGTTAAATTTTGTTTTGACCAATGACTTTGTGTTTCACCACTGCGCATATTAGTTGCTCAATGTTCACCAGTAGCACATGGTATGTTTTGTTCAGTTGAGCAGCCTATGGGCTTTGACATGGCATTAGCCATTACTTTCTGTATTCAGTTGAGCCGCCTATGGGCTTTGACATTGCATTAGCCATTACATTCTGTATTCTGCCTATTGGCTTTGACATGCTGTATCCAGTCTAGCCGCCTATTGGCTTTGACATTGCATGCCTATTGACTTTGACATGATGTATTCAGTTTAGCTGCCTATTGACTTTGACATGCTATTAGATATTCTGCCTATTGGCTTTGACATGATATCATATATTACATTTTGTATTCAGCTCCGCTGCCTATTGGCTTTGACATGATATCATATATTACATTTTGTATTCAGCTTAACTGCCTATTGGCTTTGACATGATCTTATACATTGCATTTTGTATTCAGCTCAGCTGCCTATTGGCTTTGACATGATATTATACATTGCATTTTATATTCAGCTCAGCTGCCTATGGGCTTTGACATGATATAAGACATTGCATTTTGTATTCAGCTTAGATGCTTATTGGCTTTGACATGACACTAGACATTGCATTTGATATTTAGGTTAGCTGCCTATTGCCTTTAACATGACATTGCATTTGATACTTAGGTTAGCTGCCTATTGCCTTTAACGTGGAGTTAGACATTGCAGTTGAGAATCCAAGCTGTATTTTTCCAAGCTGTGTTTTTGCACAAGATGAACCAAGATGTTTTGTTCTCACAGTAGACTAGACATGATAAGAGAGAGAGTACATGGGTGTTGTTCTCTCTGCTTGAGCTTGGGAACAGGAGTAGTCTTGGAGACCTGGCCAGTCTCCAAAAGGCTTGCTCAGTTTCCCAGGTCTGAGAGGAGGGGGCACACCTTTGTAACGAATGTAACAGGCTGCAGAGAGTCAGATTCGAATCTGCCGGACCTCGTGCTGGAGCTTGGCGCCAGCTGCCAGCAATCCCGTGTGGGTAGATGAATCTCTCTTTCTCGCGGTTGACAGGGGTCATCAGCTTGCAGACCTTAGAAAGATGAAGCTGTAGATAGTTCCCACACGGTGAAGTATTTGTTTTGCTTTGCATTCAATATCTTATAAATATAACCTTCTGTGTATATTGCAAACTGATATATTTTGTTTGATTAACGCGGACTTGAAAGCTACTAATTCGTCATACATAAAAATTGGGGTTGGGGAAGAATTAACAACAATAAAAGTCTTCTTTGACCTCAGAAGTGCATTTCTGTTGTGTTATGTTAGTGCTTTAGAAACTAGATAAGAGGAAAGCACTACACCTGGTGCCCGGTATACTCTCCCACCTAGAGTAGCTGTTGACACTACTGTGGCTGTGGACTCGGAGGCTGAGGTGCTCGCCTGGGCTTTGACCATCCTGGCCCAACGTGAAGGACGGGGGGAAGTGATAGGGAAGAGGTCAACGGTGGAGAGGAAAAGCTTCTTAGGGACATTGGGGCGGGAAGAGGGTGAAGGTTTGGGAGTGGAGGAAGAGAAAGTGGTTGTAGGAGGTGTATGTCTGCTGATTTTGGGTGCATGTGCATGGGCTGGATGCTGTTCTGAGGTGGATGGCTGTTGGGTGTCTGAGTGCTTGCGTTTGTGTAATTTGGGAGGAGAGGGCACAGACACAGCGGGAGAGGACACAGGGGACGTGTGCATGGATGTGCGGTTGGTGACTGCCAGTGAGGGGCGTGTAGTGATAGGCGTGATGGTGATGGTGGGACTGGATGAGGATGTAGTGCATGCAGGTGTAGACGCAACTGAGAGGGAGGTGGGCGACGACGAGGAGGGGGACACAGTGGAGGCAGTGGATGTTGGTATGTCTGCATCTGGATGGTGTTTGTGTGAGTGCCTGTGGGATGATGTGTGGTGCTTGTGTTTGCCTGAACCACTCCTGTATGTTGTCTTGTGTACATGCTGGTCTGCCTGTTTGCTTGGGATAGGTTGGGGTTGAGGGAAATGGGATTGGGTAGAGGAAGTTGGAGGGGGAGACTAGAAACAGGGATGATGGCTGCCATCAGAGAGGAAGCCAGAGCCTGGATTGATCTCTGTTGGGCCGCCATGCCAGTGTGAATGCCCTTCAGGAATGCATTGGTCTGTTGCATTTGGGCTGCCAGCCCCTGGATGGCATTCACAATGGTTGACTGCCCAACAGAGATAGATCGCAGGAGGTCAATGGCTTCCTCACTCAGGGCAGCAGGGCTAACTGGGGCTGGGCCTGAGGTGCCTGGGGTGAAGGGGATGCCCACCCTCTTGGGTGAGCGGGCACGGAAACTCATTGAGGGGCTGCTGGGAGGGCAGTGCTGGTACAGGGGTGGCAGCTGTACCTGTAGTTGGGGTGGGCACAGAGGTGCCCCCCACAACCAGGGAGCTTCCATCGGCGGAGGTATCACTATCTGAACTGTCCACTCAAGTCTCCGCCGTAGTGCTCCCCTCGCCCTCGGTCCCACTGGTGCCCTCACTGTCAGTGGATTCGGCCTCCTGGGCCCTGTGGTATGCAGCTCCCTCCGTCGCGGGTGCCTCTGCTCCTCCGCCAGATAATGCTAATGCATATAAGGACAGGGTGACAAAACAAAAAGGGGGGGAGATACAAAGGATACACTTGGGTAATGGCGCCAACAACACCACCGTTGGCGTGCACAGCACCCACACACACAGGGAACAGTCCTACGCACTAGGCAATGCACTACCAGTCACAATGCTAGTCACTAGCCCATGGACATGGACACCTAACGCCAATTGCATTATACCTGAGACCCACAGACCCCTGCCCAGAAGTGGATGCCTACTAGCTTGGTTGGAGGAAGTTTACATCCGACCCTGCCCAACATGGGACCTACCCTGCAATGTCTGGCCTGGCCTAGGGGCTCCCACAGGCCCACATCCACCACCTGGATATCACCCCACCACGCGCAAGTAGTATATTGGGGCACTGTACTCACCCCCTTGTGGCTGTTGTGATGCCCCCAAGCACCCATCCATATCCGGATAGGCCACTGCCAGTACGTGGGGGGGTCAGGGTTTGACGAGCACCCCTTCCTGGGAGGCCATCCCCAGGCCATCCCCAGCTGGGCCTCCACCATCTTCCATGCCCAGCGTCTCAGGTCCTCCCACCGTTTTCGTCAGTGGGTGCTCCACCTGCCGTAGACCCCCAGGGTCCGCACATCCTTGGCAATGGCACGCCATATACCCTTTTTCGAATGGGTGCTGCCCTGCAAGGAATAGAAACAGGGGAAGATATTAGTCGGACCGTCCTGCCTGTTACACTCATGGCCCACCATAGCCCTTCACATCCCCTTACGCACAGACATGGCCACACATACATGCAGCACGCTGTCCAGGACCCTTCCACCAACCCCCCCCACACGAGGCCTTCACATACAGCACTCCATGCATTCATGCCCCATGCATCGTGCTCACAGTGCACTCACCTGTTGGTCTGGAGGCCCATACAGCATTCGGTACTGGGGTAGGTTCCCATCCACCAGTCTCACCAACTCCGCTGCGGTGAGGGCTGGGGACCTTTCCCCAGTGAAACTAGCCATGGTCGATTTGAGACACAGGTCACAGCAGCACATGCAGTGTAGGTCCTCTCCTGTTGAAGGTCAGGTAGCAAGTGAGTGAACAGATAGAAAATGGTAGTCACGTCCGCGACGGTGCGTACCTTTACCGCCGGCATACATCACCATTGGCCACTGTAACCCATAGGCCCCAATGATAACCAATTAGGAGTTGCATGGCTGTTCTCAACTGCCTCCCGCAACGGCGCACAACGTCAGCGAAATTACCTCATTTCCACATGTCCCTCCATACAGGACAACGGATGCCATTTCAGGGTGGGGGGCAGGCCATGACACCTAACTGCTCAGTATACATAAGCACCATTTTGACTTATCCAACAGTATACTGTTACAATCACAACATGCAATGAAGTGTAGTGTTTGGAAATATGAGATACTGACCAGCTACTCACCGTTTTGCCCCATAGATTGCAACTGCTGCGGATGAATAGGAGATGGAGACATCCACCTGTGTACAGACCCCTGGTGGACTTGGCAACAATGGAGGACAGGCACATTATCCTCACCTATTGACTGGACAGGGCCACAATCACAGAGCTGTGTGCCCAATTGGAGCCTGACCTGGTATCTGCTATCCGTCACCCCACCAGGATCCCCCCTCTTGTGCAATTCCTATCTGTGCTCCATTTCCTGGGAACTGGCTCCTTCCAAGTGACAGTGGGCATGGCAGCAGGAATGTCACAGCCAATGTTCTTGATAGTGCTGACCAGAGTGTTGTCTGCCCTGATTAAACACATGTGCAGCTATATCGTTTTCCCCCAGGTGGAGGATTTGGCCACAGTGAAAGCTGATTTCTATGCAATGGGACATATCTCCAACATTATTGGGGCAATTGATGGTACATATATTGCATTTGTTCTCTGGAGAAATGAACAGGTGTTCAGAAATTGAAAGAGCTTTCACTCAATGAATGTGCAGATAGTGTGCCTGGCGGACCAGTACATCTCACATGTCAATGCAAAGTATCCTGGGTCTGTGCATGATGCCTTTATCCTGGGGAATAGCAGCATCCCATATGTGAAGGCTCAACTCGAGAGGCACCGGGTGTGGCTAATAGGTGAGCCCTAGATCCCAACCAGTGGATGCTGGTGTATGGGTCTGGTGTGGGCCCTAAGGGTCAGTGTGTGTCTAACAGGTGTTCCTCGATATTTCCAGGTTACGTCAACCTCTCATGGCTACTGACCCCTGTGAGGAATCGCAGGCCAAGGGCAGAGGGACGTTACAATGAGGCACATGGGTGAACAGGAAGAATTATAGAGAGGACATTCGGCCTCCTGAAGGCTAGGTTTCATTGCCCCTATCTCACAGGTGGTTCCCTGTGCTACTCACCCAAGAAGGTCTGCCAGATCATTGTGGCATGATGTATGTTGCACAACCTTGCCTTTTGTCGCCAGGTGCCTTTTCTGCAGGAGGATGAGGCTGGAGATGGGCATGTGGCTGCAGTGGACCCTGTGGACAATGAAGATTAGGAGGCAGAGGATGAGGATGAGGAGAACAGCAGTGCAATAATTTGTCAATACTTCCAATGACACACAGGTAAGACAGTGTAACTTCACTTTTAATTGACAGTTTTGTGTTTGACATTGTCACTGGCAGGCTGATTTTCCCACTTCTATGGCCACTCACTGTACCCTTTGGCATCTCTATTTGCAGATATTTGTGCCCCACTATCGCTCCTGGTGTGTTGACTGCAGCCAACCTCAGGTCATTCATGTGTATACATTACTGTACAGTTGTATTGCAGTGTTTATACCATGTTAAACAAATACATAGTTAAATCATTCGACATACTCCATATTTGTATTTTTTTCAAATAATAAGTAGAGGGGGATGTGCAATGGGTTGGGTTGATGGTGGAGGAAAGTCCAGCATAGAGTCCAGTCTATGTGGATCACAGGTGCATTGTCCAAGGGGGCATAGGAAGGGGAGCAATGGCAGTTCAAGGTGGACAGGGTGGGACACAAGAGTGACATTCAGGAGAGTCTTATTTCCTGGTGGGGGTCTTGGCAATAGTCTCTGGCTTCTGCCTGGATCACAGGGAAAGTTTGCAGGGTGGTTCTCCTTCTGCAGGCGGAGGGGTGCTGGTGGCCTGTTGGTCCTGTGGCGGGGCCTACTTTCCACTAGCGGAGGTGGAGGTCTGTTCATCGGTTTGGCTAGTGGTAGGGGCCCGGTGGTGTGCCACTGCCTCCCTCATAGTGTTGGCCATGTCTGCCAGCACTCCTGCAATGGTGACCAGGGTGGTGTTTATGTCCTTCAAGTCCTCCCTGATCCCCAGGTACTGTCCCTCCTGAGAAAGCATGTTCTCCTGCATTTTGCCCAGTGTCTGGCCAATCATCTCCTGGGAATGGTGGTATGCCCCCAGGATCTTCTCCTGGAGAGTCGGTTCCCTGGGCCTGTCCTTCCTCTGTCGCACAGCAGTCCTCCCAGCTTCCCTGTTGTCCTGTGCCTCTGTCCCCTGAACCGTGTGCCCACTGACCCCAGGTCCCTGCTTGTCCTGTGTTTGTGGGGTGGCCTGGGGTCCCTGTAGTGGTGGACACAATGCTGATTGACGTGTCCTAAGGACAGAGGTATGGGCCCGCTGGGTGGGTACTCTGCTTGTGTTTCCTGAGGGGGGAGGCCTGTGGTGGTATGGAACTGTGCCTGGGTATACCGACTTTCCGGAGATCCCTGATGGGCCGGGTGGGTCATCCAGATCCAGGTGTCCAGAGCTGCTGCCATCACTGTAGGCCTCTTCTTGTGGGAGGACTGGATGTTGCTGGCACCTCCTCTCCGGTGACTTTGGCTGGGGGACCTGTGGGATGTAAATGCAGTGTTGTTGTTTCTGCGTGTGACATCTTGTGCATGGGTGTGTTGCTCTCTAAGGTTGTTTTTGCCCTGGCAGCTTTGCCTTGGTGTGAGTTGTTATTTGGTGGGCTAGCTGTTTCCCTCTAGTGTGCATGCTTTAATGATAGGTTTCCATGCAGGTCTGTGATGGGTGTCCATGCATTGGTGTTGCATGCAGGGCTTGGTATTGGGATAGGTGGGTTGTGATGGTGGGGTGTGTGGGAAGTGGTGGAGTGATGGGAGTGAGGGTAAGGGTAGGGGGGTATGTGATGACATGCAGGTGGGGGGTTGATAGTAATAGAGATTTGACTTACCAGAGTGCAGTCCTCCTCCTACTCCTGCCAGGCCCTCAGGATGCATGATTGCCAAGACTTGCTCCTCCCATGTTGTTAGTTGTGGGGGAGGAGGTGAGAGTCAACCGCCAGTCCTCTGTACAGCTAGTTGGTGTCTTGCTGCCACGGAATTCACCTTCCACCGTAGGTCGTTCCACCTCTTCCTGATGTTAGCCCTTGTTCTGGGGTGCTGTCCTATGGCGTTGACCCTGTCCACGATTCTCCACCATAGCTCCATCTTCCTTGCAATGGATGTCTGCTATCCGAATAGCTGTGACTCTACCCGGATTATTTTTTCCACCATTACCCTTAGCTCCTCCTCTGAGAACCTGGGGTGTCGTTGTGGTGCCATGGGTGTAGTGTGAGTGGCGTGGGGGAGGGTGTGTAGGGTGATGTGTTAGGGTGTGTGATGTAAGGTACGTGGATGGTGTATAGGTGATGGTGGTGTGTGGCCGTGTTCTTGTCTGTGGTCTTGCTATCTCTCTTGTGGCACTTGTTTGATATTCGTAAAGGGTTGTGGGTAATGTGTGTGTGTCTTTTATAGTGGTGTGGGTGTGGTGTGTGAATGGGTGTCAGGTGTGTGTAGTTTGAATTGTCCAATGTTGTGTTGTTTTGTATGTGTGTGTGTATGTATTTTGAGCGCAGCGGTATATACCGCCAATGGTTTACCGCCATTGAATGTCCGCTGTGATGATTCGTTGGTCATAATGTTGTGGGCGTAGTTCTGTTGGCGTAACGGTGTAGGTTTTGGCAGACTTGTGTGCGTGGCTGTATAGTGACGGATTACTATGTGTGTGTCATAGTATGGGTAGCGGTGATGTGCCGCCGCCGCGGTATGTTGGCGGCAGTCAGCAGTCAGCATGGCGGTAAGCGGTACTTACCGCCAATGTCATAATGAGGGCCAAAGTGTCTCTGCTGAAATTGCAGTACTGTCAGAAAGTAGTGAAATATTTGGGTCACCAGATTAAGAAGGGATGAAGAAAGAAATCCAAGAAAGGATTACAACCATATTGCAGATAAATCCCCTGACTACACAGAGAGATGTCAGGATGTTTTTAGGAATGGTAGGTTATTGTTGCCACTGGATTCCAAATGGTTCAGTCATTTCAAGATCATTGCAGAAGCTGACTCATAAGGAAGTCACTTGTCCTATAGTGTTAGACCAGGATGAAATAAAAGCGTTCACTGAATTGAGAGAGTTTGTGCAGGGCTCCAGCGTTGGGTATGCCTGATTACACAAAACCTTTCACATTCTTTTGTCATGAGCGTGATGCATGTTCTTTTTCTGTCTTGACACAGGTCCATGGAGGTGTAAACCGCCCAGTAGCATATTTTTCAGCTACTTTGGACCCAGTTGCAGCAGCCTTACCGGGTAGTTTGCGTGCAGTTGCAGCAGTTGGTCAGAACCTTACACAGTGTGAGGGCATTGTGATGGGACATCCCCTGCCTGTAATGGTCTTTCACTCTATTGCGATTCTAATTACAAGGACGAAAACCCAATATTTCACTGGTGCGAGGTTGGCTGGATATGAAACGAGTATTCTAGGGTCACCAAATGTATCATTGAAAAGATGTACAGTGCTGAACCCGGCAACCTTATTTCCAAGTGAAAATACTGAAATTGAGAAAGAGGAAGATGATGAGCAGAATTGTCTTGAAGTAACTGATTTGTGCACAAAACTGAGACCTGACATTAGAGATGCCCGATTGGAAGAAAATGACCAAATTATCTTTGTCGATGGTTCTTGTCTGAGAAACAATACAGGGACACTGAGAGCAGGATATGCTCTGTGCCCAATTAAGGGTACATTGGAAGCTTCTTGGCTTTGAGGAGTGTATTCTGCTAAAGTAGCAAAACTGGTAGCCCTTACTAAAGCGTGCCATGTCTCTGCTCAGTTGAAAGTTACAATCTATGCGGATAGCCAGTATGGATTGGGAATAGTCCACGATTTTGGTCAGTTGTGGTCACAGAGAGGTTTCCTGACCTTTTCTGGTTCACCAGTGAGAAATGGTGAGAGATTTAAAGAATTGTTAATGCTATTCAAATGCCTGAAAAGATTGCCTTGGTGAAATGCAGTGCACATTTGAAGTCGCAAGACTATGGGGGTCATTACAACATCGGCGGTAAAAGCCGCTTACCGCCGTGCAGAAGACCGCCAACACACCGCCGCAGCCGCGGAATTCCGCCACAGCTATTATGACCCACAGCACGGAATCCGCCAAAATTCAGACACCCACACAAGTCAGCCACACCAAAGGTCAGTGATAAACTGGTGAAAACAAAACCTCCACCGTCACGCCAACAGAAACACGCCCATGCTATCACGACCCACGAATCCACGCGGCGGTCTTTCAACCGCTGTATTCCATTGGCGGTACATACCGCCGCGCTCAAAATACACACACCTGATACACATACACACATTGGACAATTCGAAATACACACACCTGATACACATACACACACCACTCCCACACAATCAATACTAGATAAAACACACATCACCCACAAACCCTTACGACCAAAAATTTAGACGAAGGCCAGAGAGACAGCACAGCATAGACCACCCGACCATACAGAGGCACACAACACCATCACCCACACTACTTCCACGCAGAAAACACCACACACCAGTACATATCACCACACTCATCACCACATACACCACCCCACACATCACCTACACCACACCATGGCACGGCAAAGACACCCCAGGTTCTCGGAGGTGGAGCTCAGGGTCATGGTGGAGGAAATCGTACGGTTAGAGCCACACCTCCATAGCTAGGAAGATGGAGCTATGGCGAAGAATAGTCGACAGGGTCAACGCAGTGGGACAGCACCCAAGAAATCGGGACGACATCAGGAAGAGGTGGAACGACCTACGGGGGAAGGTGCGTTCCGTGGTCTCCAGGCATAACATCGCGGTACAGCGGACTGGCGGTGGACCCCCACCTCCTCACCCACAACTAACAACATGGGAGGAGCAGGTCTTGGCGATTCTGCATCCTGAGGGCCTCGCAGGAGTCGGTGGAGGAATGGACTCTGGTAAGTCAAATCTTAACTATCATATCCCCCACCCTACCTGCATGCTATCACAGACCCCCACTCTCACCCCCTCCCCTATCACTCCAACTCCTCACTAAAGTACTACTAACACAACCCACACATCCCAACCCCAAGCCCTGCATGACACAACAAAGCATGGACACCCATCACTAAAGCATGTCCACTGCACATACCCATAACACCCCCCTAAACCATCATCACACAAGCCCCCACACAGGAGTGCTAGCACTGGGGTACACGCTCACCCACCCATTGCACACCATGACACACACAGATGCAATAATCATGCTTTTATACCCCTGTAGGACCACTACCCAACGTCACCAGACAGGAGGGTCCAGACATCTCTACCCCACCCACAGAAGAGGACCACAGTGATGACAGCAGTTCTGACCTACTGGACCCAGATGACCAGCCCGGACCATCCTGGGCCTCGGGACAGTCGGTTCCCCACACCCAGTCACAGGCCACTACAGACCTTCCACCCTCTGGTAACACCAGCACAGCACCCACACAGTGGGCCCATACCTCCGTACCCAGGACACGTCAATCAGCTGTGTGTCCACCACTACAGGGAACCCAGGATAACCCACCACCCCAACAACAACAGGGACCTGGGGGCAGTGGTAGTGGGCACACGGTCCAGGGGACGGAGGCACAGGAACACAGGGGAACTCGGAGGGCTGCTGTGTGACAGGGGGCGGACAGGCCCAGGGAACCCACTCTCCACGAGGCCCTCTCCTCCATCATCTGAGCCTACCACCACTCCCAGGAGACGATGGCAACGGTACTGGCCAAGTTTCAGGAGACCCAGCGCCTGCAGGAGGAACAGTATTTGGGGTTCAGGGAGGAACTCAGAACCATCAGCTCCGCCCTGGGCACCATCGTAGGGGTGCTGAAGGAGATACTGAACACCAGGAGGGACACCGTGGCACTCCAAGGGGCCCCTGACACTAGCATGGACGAAGAACTGCCCACCACCTCCGCCGGCGCTAGTGGACAGGAGGCACTGCCACAGGACCACCACACCAGCACCCCACCCCCTGCAGACGGAGAACCACCCCGCAAGCGGTCCCTGAGATCCAGGAACAGGACAGAGCATGATGCCAAGACCCCCGCCAAGAAATGAGACCACCCTGATTGTCATCCCACTGTCCCACTTTATAACCCTGTCCATATTGGAACTGCCCCAGCTCCACTTCCTATGCCCATATGGGCAGTGCACCTGTGAGACTAATAGACTGGACCCTGCCATGGACATTCCTCCACCGTCACCCATCACCATTTTACCACCCCCCTCCAATATTTAGCACTTCAATAAACACCCTTGAAGCACAAAACAATCTGGAGTCAGTCTGTGATTTTGAAAATGTGTATTAGCAATGACAGTGACAAAATCCGTTCTCAAATGAAATGTCAACATACCTATGTCACAAATCTCAAGTCCATTAGGAATCTAAGCAGATGACACACGTTGGTAACCACACCTGTGAAACCGTAATGGAAATGTTCAACTCAGTTACCATATACTGGTTGGAATCGACAGACAGGATAGAGGTAGAAGTGTGAAAGTACTTGTAGTAGGCAGGAATGTGTACTCACCTGTGTGTCACTGGAAATATTGCTGGATGACTGAGTCCCTGTTGTCAATGTCTTCTTCCTCTGCTTCCTCCTCATCACTGTCCACAGGCTCCACAGCTGCCACAACACCGTCATCTGGACCATCCTCCTGCAGAAAAGGCACCTGTCGTCGCAAAGCCAGATTGTGAAGCATACAGCAGGCGATGATCATCTGGCACACCTTCCTTGGTGAGTAGAATAGGGAACCACCTGTCATATGGAGGCACCTGAACCTGGCCTTCAGGAGGCCGAAGGTGCGTTCGATCATGGGGGTCTCATTGTAGCGTTCCTCGGCCCTGGTCCTGGGATTCCTCACTGGGGTCAGTAGCCATGACAGGTTGGGGTAACCAGAGTCCCCTAATAGCCACACACGGTGCCTCTGGAGTTGTCCCATCACATAAGGGATGCTGCTATTCCGCAGGATGTAGGCGTCATGCACAGAGCCAGGGAACATAGCATTTACCTGGGAGATGTACTGGTCTGCCAAACATACCATCTGTACATTCATCGAATGATAACTCTTCCGGTTCCTGTACACCTGTTCACTCCTGTGGGGAGGGAACAGAGCTACATGGGTCCCATCAATGGCACCTATGATGTTAGGGATATGTCCAAGGGCATAGAAGTCACCTTTAACTGTAGCCAGATCCTCCACCTGAGGGAAAACGATGTAGCTCTGCATGTGTTTCAGAAGGGCAGACAACACTCTGGACAATATGTTGGAAAACATAGGCTGGGACATCCCTGATGCTATGGCCACTGTTGTTTGAAATGACCCACTGGCAAGGAAATGGAGCACTGATAGCACCTGCACTTGAGGGGGGATCCCTTTGGGATGGCGGATTGCTGACATCAGGTCAGGCTCCAACTGGGTACACAGTTCCTGGATTGTGGCACGGTCAAACCTGTAGGTGATGATTAAATGTTGCTCCTCGATTGTCAACAGGTCCACCAGCGGTCGGTACACCAGAGGATTCTGCCATCTCCTCACATGTCCCAGCGGACAGTGCCGAGGAAGGACAACAGCGACCACAGAGTCAAACAACTCAGATGAATGTACCCACAGTCTACACAGAACACGAAACATAATCCAAAATGTTGCCTGTATGTGTGTTGAGTCTAGGCCTAGGTATGTGTGACGCAGTTGAAATTGAAGCCATGTGGGCCCCTTAAATGGCGGCTGCCTGACTTCTAAACTGGGACAATGGGATGTGAGGTAACTGCGCTGGCGTTGTACACCGTCGCGGTAGGCGGTCGAAGACCGTGGCGCAATGCTGCATTGGTTAACATTGGACCCTATGGGTCCCAGGAGCCAATGACGAAGTGCGCCGGCGGTGATGATACGCACCGCCGCGGACATCACCGCCGCGGACGTGACCGCCATTTTCTAACTGTTCAATCACTCGATACCTGATCTTCGACAGGAGAGGACCTACACTGCAAGTGCTGCTGTGACCTCGGTCTGGAAGAGACAATGGCTTGTGCGTCTGGGGAAAGGGCCCCTGCCTTCACTGCACAGGAGTTGGAGAAGCTCGTGGACAGGGTCCTCCCCCAGTACACGCTACTCTACGGTCCTCCAAACCAACAGGTAAGTAGACAGGGAGCACGTTGTATGGGCTATGCCTGAGTGTAGAGGGCTGGTTGTAAGAAGGAAGGGGCCACAGTACTGCGTGCATGAAGGACTGTGAATGCATGTGCCACATGGCAAGGCTAGGGATGTGGGCCACTCACTTCGACGGTGCAGTTGCTAATGACTTCTCTTCTTCCCCTGTACATTTCATGTAGGTCAGCGCCCACCAGAAGAGGGATATTTGGCGTGCCATCGCCAAGGATGTCCGGACCCTGGGGGTCCACCACAGACGGAGCACCTACTGCCGGAAGAGATGGGAGGACATTCGCCGCTGGAGCAAGAAGACGGTGGAGGCTCAGCTGGGGATGGCCTCCCAATGTGGGAGGGGTGCCCGTCGAACCATGACCCCCCTGATGTTCCGGATCCTGGCGGTGGCCTACCCTGAGTTGGATGGGCGCTTGAGGGCATCACAGCAGACACAAGGGGGTGAGTGCAACATCATTCTGCGGACTTTGCGTGCAGTGAAGGTGTCTGGGTGGGGGAGGAGGGCTGTGGGTTTCCCTAGGCCAGGGCGAGTTCTGTAGGCTAGGCCCCTCCGTAATGCAGGCCATGTGGCACTCCACCCCACCTCTGTAGAGTGCCAAGTACAGGTAAACATGCCCCTGTGTCATCTATGTGTGCAGATGTCCACCACAACCATGTAGGCCATATCCCAGGAACTGCATCTGTAGAGGCCAACAGCGCGGCGTAGTGCAGGGGGCTGCTGTGTCTGTATTGTACGCCAACGGTAGCGGTAAGCCATGCACTCAACCTGTCTTTCTTCAGTCAACCCCCCCTTTTTGTGCTCTCCCTGTTCTTGTGTGCATCAGCATCATCAGGCGGAGGTACAGTGGCACCGGAGCACGAGGGAGCTGCATCCCACATGGCCATGGAGGGCCACACCACGGACTCTGAATACACCAGTGGGACGGAGGGCAAGGGGAGCTTCACGGCGGTCACAGGATCTGCAATGAGCGACACGGACTCGTTCTCCGATGGGAGCTCCCTTGTGGTGGCGGCAAAATCTGTGCCCCCACTTCTACAGGTACAGCCGCCACCCCCCCAACCAGCAGCGCCCTCCCAGAAGCCCCTCAGCCTTCGCCCCGTGCCCGCTCACCCAGGAGGGTGGGCATCACCTTCGTCCCAGGCACCTCAGCCCCTGCCCCTTTCACCTCTGCTGCCCTCAGTGAGGAGGCCATTGACCTCCTCAGGTCACTCACTGTAGGGCAGTCTACCATTTTGAATGCCATCCAGGGTGTAGAAAGGGAATTGCAACACACAAATGCATTCCTGGAGGGCATTCATTCTGGTCAGGCTGCCCTTCATCAAACCCTGCAGACTCTGGCCTCAGCACTGATGGCAGCCATTGTCCCTGTCTCTAGCCTCCCCCTCCAACTTCCTCCACCCAGACCCAATCCCCTGTACCCCAGCCTATCCCAAGCACACCATCAGACCAGCATGCACACACGTCAACACCCAAGGGAAGCTCAGGCAAACATAAGCACCACACATCCCACAGGCACTCACGCAAGCATCACACACATACAGACACAGCAACATCCACTGCCTCCACTGTGTCCCCCTCGTCGTCGTCTCCCTTCTCCCTCCCAGTATCGTCTACACTCTCACATGCATGCACTACCACTACAGCCACTAGGTCCCGCACCAGCACACCCACCACCACACCCCGCTCACCTGCACTCACCGCCCCCACTACCATTTACACGTCCCCTGTGTCCTCTCCCAGTGTGTCTGTGACGCCCCCTCCCAAAGTACACAAACGCAGGCACACACCCACCCAACATACATCCACCTCACGACAGCCTCCAGCGCATGCACCTGCACCCAAAGCCACAAAAGTTACACCTCCTACAACCACCTCCTCTTCCTCCACTCCCAGACCCCCTCCAGCTACCCGTCCCAGTGTTCCTAAGAAACTTTTCCTGACCAAGCTTGACCTCTTTCCCACCCCCCCTCCCCCTCCAATTCAAAGGTCCCATACTAGCACCTCAGCCAAAAAATCTCTGGAACCAGTGGTGCCTGTTGTTAGAGGTATGCGGAGTGCGCCGAGCACCAGGGCAGCCAGTGTGACACAGAGCCACAGCACAGCCAGTCCCCCCCCTGTGAAGCACCAGAAGTTGGACAGTGCCCGGCGGGAGTGGGGGAAGACTCCAGCTAGCAAAGCCACTCATAAGGGTCCCGGGGGGAGTGTCCACTCAGCTGTGACTCCTCCCAAGGTGGGGAAGGGGCAGAAGAAATCGCCAAAGTCTGGGAGGAGCAGCACGGCGGAGAAGACCGCCATCATCCCCGCTGCCCAGGAGGCCACCGCCAGAGTCAGTGCCCAGGAGGGCAGACCCATCGTCACTGGCCAGGAGGCCACCACCAGAGTCAGTGCCCAGGAGGGCAGCCCCATTGTCAGTGGCCAGGAGGCCACCGCCAGAGTCAGTGCCCAGGAGGGCAGCCCCATCGTCACTGGCCTCCAGTGCCCAGGTGGGCCGCCCCATCGTCACTGGCCAGGAGGCCACCGCCAGAGTCAGTGCCCAGGAGGGCAGCCCCATCGTCACTGGCCAGGAGGCCACCGCCAGAGTAAGTGCCCAGGAGGCCACCGCCAGCCACAGCCCAGCTGCCCAGGAGGCCCCCGGCAGCCACAGCCCAGCTGCCCAATGAAGGACCGCCAGCCCCAGCCCAGCTGGGTCATGAAGGACTGCCATGGCAAGCACCGCTGAACAGAGCAAGCACCGCTGAACAGGGCAGAGACCGCCATGGCAAGCACCGCTGAACAGGGCAGAGACCGCCATGGCAAGCACCGCTGAACAGGTCAGAAACTGCAAACTCAAGCACCGCTGAACAGGGCAAGAACTGCTGAACAGGGCAGAGACCACCATGGCAAGCACCGCTGAACAGGGCAAGCACCGCTGAACAGGTCAGAAACTGCAAACTCAAGCACCGCTGAACAGGGCAAGCACCGCTGAACAGGGCGGAGACCGCCATGGCAAGCACCGCTGAACAGGGCGGAGACCGCCATGGCAAGCACTGCTGAACAGGGCAAGCACCGCTGAACAGGGCAGAGACCGCCAACTCAAGCACCGCTAGCCCATGAGCGGCAGGGGCAGTGACGCAACTGGGACCGTCACGGGGAGAGTGATGCACTCTGGGCACCAGTCCCCCTCCAGAACCAGTGGAGACATGCATCCACTACCTCAGTCGTTGGCAGGATGAAGCACTCTGGGCACCAGTCCCCCTCCAGAACCAGTGGAGACATGCAACCACTACCTAAGTCCTTGGCAGGATGAAGCACTCTGGGCACCAGTTCCCCTCCAGAACCAGTGGAGACATGCATCCACTACCTCAGTCCTTGGCAGGATGAAGCACTCTGGGCACCAGTCCCCCTCCAGAACCAGTGGAGACTGTTATCCACTTGAGAGACTGTGGTTTTGCACTCCCCAGGATGTAACAGTGGGCAAGCCACCCACTGCAGAGACTTGAGAGACTGTGGCTTTGCACTCCCCAGGATATGGCAGTGGGCAACCCACCCACTGTAGAGACTTGAGAGACTGTGGCTTTGCACTCCCCAGGATATGGCAGTGGGCAACCCACCCACTGTAGAGACTTGAGAGACTTTGGCTTTGCACTCCCCAGGATGTAACAGTGGGCAACCCACCCACTGTATAGACTTGAGAGACTGTGGCTTTGCACTCCCCAGGATACATCTATGGGCATGGAGCCCCCTCGTGGATCTGGCGTGGTGCACTCATCCGGCTGAGGTGCCCCCCCTTCCCCCTGAGGTGCCTGTTGTATTTCTATCTGATGCCCCAGCAGTGTTCTCTCCGTTTTGATCAGGTATCTGATGTGGGCCTCGCTCATCCATTTTGGTCCCAGTGGTCCACGGACAATGAATGGTGCATTACCTGCACTACTAATCGTGATGTATATTTTGTTGAATGTGTATATCTATCTGTATATATTTGGTTACTGTATTTTGATATATTACAATGGTTTAACTCATTTCCTTTTGTCTTTGCATTCTTCCGGGGGGGGTTGGGGGTTGTTACTGTACTGTTTGGATATGCATTGGTGTGTGTGTTGTACTGGGTGAGGGTGGGGGTGGGGGTGGGGGTGTTGCGTGTGTGTGTCCCTGACTTTTGCCTCCCCCTCCTATGTCGTAGGTGCAGTACTCACCGTTGTCTTCGCCGCCGGCATTGATGATGGTCGTATAGGAGCAGGAAGACTATCGCAGGGAGAATTTGGAGTTCCGGCTCCATGGTGTTGTCGTTCCTCGTGGGGTGTGTAGAGGTGAGCGTTTTCCCTTTGAAATTCCTGTTTCTGCCGTGTTTTTATCCACGGTGAATCCGCCCCGGAAAAGGTGGCGGATTGGTGGGTTGTGATACTGTGGGCGGTACATCGTCCTCCGCCTGTCTGTTGGCGGTGACCGCCAAGATGATTGTTTGTACCGCTGTGGCGGTCGGAGTGTTAAAGTGGCTGTCTTTGTTGGCGGTTTCCGCCACGGTCATAATTCCAAAATTTTTAACGCCGGCCTGTTGGCGGTTTTACCGACGCTTTAACACCGTCCGCCAGGGTTGTAATGACCCCCTATGTGTCTTTGGGAAATGGATGCGGATTAAGACACAAGGTTTTGCGCATTGAACTGTATATCGTTTAAAGACAAGTGGGAACTGTTGCCTGAAGAAGACGAAACTTGTACAAGCTATACATTGAAAATAATCGACACTTCGGAAGAATTGAAAATGTTGCAGAATAATGTTTACAGGGAAGAAAAACTTTCATGGAGCAAAATGAAATGTGTGCAAAAACAAGACGAATTGTCGCTTTCAGAAGAGGGTTAATTAGTGTTACCAGCCTGTTGTCTCAAATGGCAAGGCACTATCATGGTCAAGCACATATTGGGAGGGATGCCATGGTTCGTTTGTTCAAACATAATTGGTTTAACCCAAAGTTTAGACAAGTTGCTGAATCAGTTTGCCATCATTGTGTCATTTGCCAAAAGCTAAATGCAGGGAAAGGGACAGTAGTTAATTTTAGCCACATTGGAAGAGCGGGAGGTTCGTTCAGCAGAATGCAAATGGAATTTATTGAGATGCCTGTTTGTGAAGGTTTGAGATATGTCTTAGTGATTGTCTGCATCTTTAGTCACTGGATTGAAGCTTACCCTACACAAAGGAATGATAGTTTCACAGTAGGTAAGCTACTGCTTAGGGAACTGATACCGTGTTTCGGGTTTCCGATCGCTTTAGAATCAGATAGGGGAAGTCACATCAACAATGAAGTAATTGAATTACTGTGTGCAGCACTGAACATTGATCAGAAGTTGCATTGTAGCTACCGTCCTGAAGCACCAGGACTAGTGGAACAGGTGAATAGTACATTGAAGTCAAGAGAGGCAAATATGTGTGTGTTCACGAACTGAAGAGAACACTGAGAAAGGGTCCACTGAAAGGAGATAAGTGGCCGGAGTCACAGGTGGAGAAAGGGAAAGAAGTGGTTGTTGAACCAACAATCAAAGAAGAAATAGATACCCCGAGAAGAGAAGATCTAAGTGAAGGAGAGCTGAATGGTGATTGAAAATTGAAAAGAAAGAGAATAGCAAGTCAAAGATACGCAGGTCCTGAATGGGCGTATGCAACTACAAATGAATGGCAGCAAGAGTTTTTGTCTTTTTGTTGTGATAGAGAAGTTCCAGGTCAGTATTTTGGCACGTGAAGGAAGCTAATGAACTAAACTGTTGGAACAATCTGAGAGACATTTTTTAGAAAAGAAACTGTTGAAAGTAACCAGAAGAGACTTTGATAACCTGATTTGACTTTTGAAACCTGATATTGACAAAGCTGCTAGCCGATCTTGACAAGGGATCCTGGAAGTGAAACTGAACTGCTGAAAGAAGAGTTGTCTATTTTTGATTTTTGATGCAAGCTTTTCTAAATTTCTTCTGCTTTCTGATTCTCTACAGATCATGAGTAACATTAGTCAACAAGGTAGAGATGCTAGGCACTGAAAATGTGATCACGAAGAATGGCCACCAATGTTAACAAAGTGTACTAATCAATGATTTAATACTTATGAAATGTTGAAATTATGTTAGACTAATGCAGTAATATGTCATATTAGGAGTTATGAATTAAGCTTTAGCTTTATTAATTGTAGGCCTTAACTTAGCGAGTGTCTTGGCCTACTTGCCAGGCCTCATGAAAAGCTGTATTTCTTAGCATTTAATAAAAATGGATGTTCTAGAAAGTTAAGCTGTGAATTTCGATTGTATTGTTTAAAAGTGGTCATAATGGAAACTTCTCATGAGAACCGACTGCTAGAAGATGATGTTCCTGCTAATGCAACATTTTATGTGTAATGTGTGTGAGACAGACTTTCCTAGGACAAGAACAATGGAGATACTGACTAGAGTAAAGCTGCAACAATATTGTTGCGTGACAAGCTGGATGATGAGGACATTGAAAGACAAATCAATCAACGACATGTGAACGGAGTAATATTAGAATTCGTAGATTTGGGATTTTAGTTTTATTAGACAAAGTGTGAACATGCGATTAACTGACCAATAAGGATTTGGGGGATAGTTTTAACATTTTTGACTTAACAAGAGTACACAGAGAGAAAACAGACATTCTGATACATTCTGCCTTGCCTTCATTCTGAACATTGTCTATATTGCGTCTTGACAAGAGACGTGCTTTAATGC
Source organism: Pleurodeles waltl (assembly GCF_031143425.1). NCBI lineage: Eukaryota > Metazoa > Chordata > Amphibia > Caudata > Salamandridae > Pleurodeles > Pleurodeles waltl. The sequence goes on from NC_090443.1 coordinate 732,141,959, forward strand.
TTAAAGACTTTTGCTTTTTTTTAACTCTGATGCTGAAGCCTGATGCCTTGCTGATTGACTGATGTCCTGAGGATGAAGACTGATTCTGCTTTGCTGATCCATACTGAGGATAGGTACTATAAAAAACTTTGATTATCATGCATATTTGCATTTTCTTTCTATGTACGAACTGCGCTGCTTTGATAGAGCATTAGTTAGATGTTTTTCCAAATTTGTGTTACTAAATTGTTTTGCATGAAGCCCAATGAGCCGATGCTACTTTGATGTTAGTTAAGGATTCTCCCTAATTGAATTATGATGACAGGGACTAATGCTTGGTGACTTTCTCTGCTAAACTTCATGTACATAATTACATTGACTCAGTTGACTTTGCTACTGATTTACACCATAACCTTAGAATGTATTGTTGTTCAAGCTTTGATTAGATTAAGTTTCTTCCGCCGCTTTGGACAACCAGTGTTGTTTGTGTATGTGTTTCATTTGATTTGAGATTAATCTACACAACCTTAGCATTGTTAATATAGGGAAATAAATATTCTAAACTTTTACTAAAAGGTGTGGTTATTCATGACTGAAAGGTCATGGTGTGTGATAATTACTGACTCCACTGATTATTGATGTTATTGATTACTAATGATATTTGATTATTGTGGATTGATTATTGATTATGTACTGGAGCTATGGTAAGAACATCTGAATTGCGAGTCAAAAGGTTCATCGACCTATTCGTGTCCCCTTGTAAGTTTACTTATTAAGGTCAGGCGCGCTAACAGTTGTCAGTTTGATGTTGATATGGGCTATGATCTCCATTATTTTCCAAGTGAAGAAGGGTGCCGGGGTGCCACATTTCTTCATTGAATGTTGGTTAGACAGGCGTTAAAGGGTTTGAGGCAGAGCCTATATGAGCACTTTGTTTCTCTTTCTTTACTCACTTAGGGGCAACATGCCATGGTGCGCTGTAGTGTAAAAACAGCGCTACCATGGTGTTGTTAGGGGGGTGCAGGGCGGTGCAAGGAAACTGGCACATCAGAGCCGATGCACCAGTCCTTTGTATATATGTCCCTAAGTGTGATTTTGTAGAAGGTGGCTTCCATTTGATGTTGGTCCAGCTTCCTGTTTTTCATGTATTCAGATGGTGTGTTTGTTCTCTGAAAGGTACTGTCAGCACCATTGTGCTGAAAGCAGAGGTTTGGCGCATTATGTTTTGAGTGTTGAGCTAAGGCCAACATGATTTTTAATGACCTGTTATTTAAGTCAAGATATGTGTTGACATCAGATTTAGGCCAGAATGAGTGGGAGACCCAGATGTGTTCATCTTTGAGACAGTCCACGGCGATGTCTTTGAGGGAGCTTTAAATTTGTTTTTCCCTGCACAGGTAACCTTGGAGCATTGGTGGGATGTAATGCCTGGAGAATAGGATGCCAAGATGATCTGTCCAGTTCAGAAGTATTGAGTACTTGCATTGGATTCAAGGTGAGGCAGGTATCTTTATGTTGAGGGTGCTGCCTTGGGAATGTGTAGGCTCTAAGATGTTTTTCTTGATGTTTAGGGTTTTCAGACTAATAAAGTCATTCTTTCATGACCTTGGTGTTTGTCTCTGTGGGGAGACTGACATTTCCGAGGGATGTGGGATGGGTGCACTGCATGGAGGCAGGTGTGTTGAGATTGGTGATTTCGACAGAGAAGTGCTTGTTAGGTTCAAGAGGTCTGTAGATCAGGTTGAATGTGGAAGTCTTGTATGTTGTCCATGGGACGTGGTAGGTGAGGAGTTCAAACACTGGTTTGCTAAGGGTGCGGGCATGATGTTCTTAGGGATGACTGCAAGTCTTCCACATGTCTTTTGTGTGCTGTTGTCACATTGGATGCCCTACCCTGCTTGGATAAGGACTTCTAAGATGTATGTGGATGTGTACATGAGCCCCATTTCTGTGATGAAGAGTGCAATCAATTGATGTTAGGTGATGATAGCTGCAATGTTATGTGCATGGAGCACTGCAAAATATTTGTTCATGATCATGAGAAATGCAGTTTTGTTTTAATAGTGTGTGTACCGTGGGAAGTTGTGGATGTGGTTCTGGATGTTTGCAATGCGAGTTGATTGGAGTCTGAGTATTGGGATGGGTTGTGGTATAAAGCTTGTGATGCACATGATGTAAGTGAATTACCTGGAGAGTCCATGGACCTTCATTGAAGTAATGGGCACCAATACTAGACACTTTTGTCTGCCCTTAGCTGAGGAAGCCCTGTTCTCTGTTAAGTGCTGCCAATTTAACAACATTTTAAAATATGCGGTTATAAAGTAATCCCATATGGAATGTGTGAGGAAATGGGGTGTATTACATGGTGTGGTTGTGTGACCTCACTGTGTAATACAATTACCAACTGCTTTAGGACGAGTAGGTTTTGGTTGTCAAACCTTCAGCTCAATTCTGGTGAGCTGTGGCTCTGAGGAGCTAGGCTTTCACAACGAAAGAAGTATTAAGCATTTAAACAGCACCAAAACAATTGAGTAATCAGACTCCAAATTATAAAACAAGCATGTTCTTTTATGTTTTTTTAAACACCACATTGAAAAAGATCCACTGGAGGGTTCCTGTGATATAGAATTTACAATGTATAATAAATTAAAGCATTTCACTCAATCTTAAAAAAGCACTGGAAAATCCAATCAATATGACACTTAGAAACATTTTCACCAAAAAGTTGGGCTAGTTGTAACGCTGTGTGATGGAGTCACTTTAGGTGACAACTCCAATAGGGAGGCAGTCAGGGCAGGCCAGCAAGGTCCTCAGAAACCGTTACTTCAGCAGGTGAAGTAGTCTTCAGTCAGTTCCAGCAACTTTCATCCCTTGTAGTGGCTTCCAATGGAAGTGGTCCTAATGCAAGTGATGAAGGATGCTGAAGATGCTCAAGGATGCTGTGTATGAGATGTGGTTGATAGGAATCTTTCTGTGGTTAATCCTCAGTCCATGAAGGACGTGAGGCAGTCCTGGTCACAAGATTGACATCCCTCAAAGTCGTCTCGGTGCTGGTAGGAGTCAATCAATCAGTAAGTTTGTTAAGCGGGCTACCCACCCGGAAGGGTCTCAAGGCGCTGAGGGGGGGTGCTACTGCCCAATGAGCCAGGTCTTGAGGCGCTTCCTGAAGATCTGGAGGTCCTGGGTCAGATGTAGGTTGGCGGGGAGGGAGTTCCAGGTTTTGGCGGCAAGGTGGGAGAAGGATCTGCCGCCGGTTGTGGCACGGTGTATGCGGGGGACGGTTGCGAGGTTGGCAGAGCGGAGCTGGTGTGTCGGGATGTGGAAGTTAAGACACTCATTGAGGTAGGCCAGTCCGGCGTCATGGAGAGCTTTGTGAGCGTGGATTAGGAGTTTGAAGACAATGCTTTTGTTGATGGGTAGCCAATGGAGGTTTCAGAGGTGGGCAGAGATGTGTTCGTGGCGAGGGAGGCTGAAGATGAGTCGTGCTGAAGCATTCTGGATGCGCTGGAGTTCCTTTTGGAGCATGGCCGTTGTTCCCACATGGAGGGCATTGCCAAAGTCCAGTCTGCTGCTGACGAGGGCGTGGGTGACCGTTCTTCTGGTTTCTACAGGAATCCATCTGAAGGTCTTGCGGAGCATTCGAAGGGTGTTGAAGCATGAGGACGAGGTGGCGTTGACTTGCTGGGTCATAGAGAGCGAGGAGTCCAGTATGAAGCTGAGGTTGCATGCGTGGGTGGTGGGCATTGGGGCCAACCCCAGAGTGGCAGGCCACCAGGAGTCGTCCCATGCTGATCTGATGGGGCTGAAGATGATGATCTTGGTCTTCTCCGAGTTCAGCTTAAGGCGGCTTGCTTTCCCCACTGGTCTATAAGTCACCCAGTATAGCGCCTCACAGCCAAATCCTTTTCTGGCAGATAACTCGTCTTGTGGGCAACCTAACTGCACCCCAACATCTCCCCCAGGTTAAAAAAACTCAGATGCAACTTTGAGTGTCAGGTAGTGGTTGCTGGTGCTGCACGGTGGCGGTTGGCGGCTGTCTGAAGATTCTGGGCTACCAATTTGCCCCAGCAGGCTTTTAAGCTGTTGTGGGCCTGTGCTTTGAACAAGAGGTCAGCCAGCTGAACCCTGGAGTCTACTTTCTTTGGCTGGGCTTTAGAGACAACTTCTGCTCAAGCAGGAAACACCCGGCACAGTCCTTCTCTTTTGCTAGCCATCAGGTTTAGCAGATGCAGTCCACCCTTGTGCAGCCTCCCTTTACCGGTTCCATGTTGCAGCAGGGCAGTCCTTCTTCAGTCTTTCTTCCAGTCCAGTCAGGATCTGTGTTCTGGGTGCCAGGGTACCCTTTTTATGCTCAGAAAATACTCTCAGGGTTGGATGAGGTTGGTAGGCAGGTTTCCTCCCTCTTGATGACCCCTTCCTGTGAAGTGTGGCATCTGGCTACCCCAGGCATCAAGAGCTCTTTAGCCCAACTCGGGTGTGTGGCTAACAAAGGGGCTATATGCCCCTGAAAAAAACAGTTTTACAATGGGTTTCCCCTCTCCTTCCTGGGTGCCAGCTAGTCTGCCTAAACAATTGGATTCTCTCCCAAGTGTTTCCCATTTGCTCTTCAACTTAGAATCTCACCTTGTGAGCCAACACCTTTGTGGTTTAACATCTCTCTCCAGTGCAAGCTCTATACTCCTTCCTAGGAGGGCTGCAAGCTGTCTCTATTTCAAGGTCCTTGTGTAACGATTAAGAGCACAGGATATTGAAGGAAACAAAATGGCAACTCTGTAAAAGTTGAACAATGTTACTTTGTACATTCATTTTGACTTGAAATCAAGGTGGTCTTAATGTTCTGAGTTCTTTGATACCTTACAGTACTACCTTTGGTCGCATCATTTAGGAGTTAGCACAGTTGAGGGGGCACCTATAGTTAAGTTAGCCTATGCTAATTGGGTGTAGCCAACGTAACATACACAATTTGGGGTCAGAGGCCTGGTTAGGCATCAGAGTCGAAAAATCTGTAGCATCAGCCAGAAAACTTGGTCGCGACCATACAAAAAGAGAAAATTCCTTACAGCTTAATCTTTGCATTCAATGTGTCTACAGCCTATAGTTGTCACTGTAATGGGCAAGTGATGTGAAACTGGCAAAAACACAGTATCCTGGCGTTCAGTGTTTGGTTACATATTTTTATACGAAACAAATGTGTATGCAACAAGATAAAGTTCAGTCCTGCACAGCTGAAGTTGCATCAGATACCACATCATATGCTAGTGTATGATGAGACAGAGAGACAATCAGAAGAGCCGAGCGGACTTTCAAATAGTTTTGTGCATCTTTATCTTTATTTTTGCTGGTATAGACTTTTTCTGACCTCTAAGGTTGCCAGTCTGCCTGAGTGCAAAATCAAAATGGTATGAAAGAGGTGTGTAACTGAGTGTTGAATAGAGACCCTCTCATCCAGGATGAACACCATGTTTTCTTCATCACCTTCTTTCAGGAGATTCACTAAGTCCAATATCTTTATAAAATGAGAAAAGGCGTAATGAGCAGGTTTGACTCTAACTCTATGGGAAAGTGAAGTCTTCAGTCTAATCTAACGAAGACTGGAGAATCAGACAGTCCTGCAGAAACTACTGCAGGCCTCTTTCAGATCACAAAGGACATGCTTATGACTGCTAAATCTGTTTCCCTTCTACCACTTGTCTATTTTTTGCCTTGGTGAATGTACATTTTATGCTTTATATTCCCTCTTTCCTTTTTACCTTTCTCTTGGTCTTTCATTCAATCTTTCTTGCAATCTTCCATATTCCTATTACATTTTTATTTTTTCCTGTTTCTGGCAAACCTTTATATAATTTTATCCTCAATCTCACATTCCCTCTCTTTCCCCATGTTCCCTTTCTCTGTTTGATGCTTCACTCTTCTGCCACTCTTTCCTCCTCTTAATCGTTTTCTTACTATGTATCCTTTTAAGGTATAGCATGCAAGCACTTTGACCTGTTGTAAATATTGTGGGCTTTTAACCACACCCACTTCACGTCCATCACTTTAACTTGTTTGTGGTATTGCCTTGATGTCAATGGTAATTGCTTTATGTTTGTCCCACCTTGGGGCGCTTTTGTTACCGGCTTGCAGATTGACCCTGTTACATGGATTATTGCACGATTGCAGATATACTTCAGCTTGGGTGAACTATTTTTTTCTTTCTTTTGTCTCTCCCCTTCGTGCTCCATGGCAGCCATGGCCTTCACAGCACCAACAGCGCAAGCTCTATTGGCGATATTGGAGCGCTGGTTACATTCTTCACACTGTTACCTAATCAGAGTAATTTCTTTTGGCTCTCCCCTTCACACTCCATAGCTTTCCCAAAAACACTTATAATTGATAAAGTCTTTACTATAAACAACAGAAATCCACAAAGTGGCTCTCCAGGCACAGCAGGAGAGCTGATATTCCAATATTCACTGCACTTGGGAAAAGTCGCCCCATTATGCTTTGCAAACAATCTTTTACAAAACTTATTTTGTCCATAACTCAGCCTGAGGTGGTCCTAGGGCAAGGGGCCACCACCAAAACGTTCAGCATGATGCACTCTTTATGTTTAGGTAATCTATGAGTCCCCACACTATGTTAGTGGGGACCTCAACATAATAACCCCTCCCATCATTCAGTCCCTTTCTAACCTCTTCTATGGCTGGAAGTTTTGTTTTGCCCCTTGGAGTAGTGTGTGTTATAAGGGCCTTAGTATTACAGTAGGCCTGAAAATGTGTAAGGCATTATGCTGTCTAGGGGCTAAATATATGCTTGCAATACATTACTTTATGCCATTCTATTTTCATGTGGTTATGTTCTCTAGGGGCTAATTATATGGATATACGGCCATGGTTCTTAAAAATTATATTTTTATTTGGGTGTCCTCTAGGGGCTGTTCTGTACATTATAGTCAACATACTGCTGCACTTGGGCATCTGATAATGCTTTGCAGGGCATTTTTTTACAAAACATTTTTGCTCATAACTAGATCCTAGGACAATGGAATCACCTTCAAAATGTTCACCACAACCTGCTCTTTTTGTCTAAATTATCCCTGGGTCCTCACACTAGATTGGTGTGGACCCAAACATAATAACCCCTCTCTCCATTTAGTGTCTTTTTAACCTCTCTCATAGCTGGAACTTCTGTTTAACACCTAAGAGTAGTTTGTGTTTTAAGGATCCAGTTTGTAATATTATTGCAGTAGGCCTGCTAGCCCCGAAAATGTGTAATGCACTACGCAATCTATGGGCTAAATATATGGTTACAATGCAATACTTTCAGTCATTTTCTTTTCATGTGGTTATGCCCTCTAGGGGCTAACTGTATGATAACATGATCATGTTTCTTACATATGCTATTTTTATTGTGGTGTCCTCTAGGGGTTGTTCTGAGCATTACAATCTAATGCCAAACGTTTATTTCTGATAAAGGTTTTCATTGGGTTTATATGATGATATGTTTTATTGATCTCTCCTTACTGCAATTATGACCATGATTCATGCCAACATAACATCCTTATTACACTATACTCTTTGAACACTCTTGATATGTTTGGGTGACCCTCCTAGTTAATTTCTCTTGATACTCCTCCGTGGCTGTCTTGTTTTGGGAATTGTGTTAGCCAGCCAGCAACTCTGATGGTGAGGTGGTGAAAGTGGTATTCTATTTGAATTAGCATGGCAGATTTCAATTAAGGTGCTAAATGGCACCATTTTCATTTTTTGGTTGCACATAAAATGTTCTAAAAGGAAACCTGCGCACCAATCACTCAGGGATTCTTTCAAGATATAGTAAAGACAAGAATCACATAAATAGGAAGGCTAAACAAAAGCTACCACCCTCAAACCGCTATTCGTGGTCTGACGTCATAGACTTCTCCTGTTGTGTCAACCGTTAGTGATGTGAGACTGTGATGAACATCAGCTGCCACAGCAACTAAAGACGGAAGGTTAGGCATTAATAGTTTGACCCAACCATTGTCTTCATTGTCTGATGAAGTGTCTGCTTGCCCCCAAATCTGCCCTTCCTGTGTTGGTATTGCTGCTGACTGCAGCCAGTGAGAATCCAGGAGTGATCTATGGTTAAGGTTGTAATTATTGTGGTGTATTTAGCCTGCAGTTTTGGAGTGCTGGACAGTTCGTATTCATAGTTTCCAGTTTAATCTTAGAGCAAGTGTGATAATAGGCCCGCTGGCATTGTCTAGGAAAATGTGTCTCTTTCTGCCTCTGTAGTAAGCCTTCATGTTTTGGTCATGATCACAGGGAAAATCATGTGAGGTGTGTCTTCAAGGATATCAATTCACCAAAATGCCAAGAGTAGCAAAAGTGACATTACACATGCCTTGGCACCAATGATATCACAGGAAGTGAAGCCAAATGACTGAGATGTCTTTCCCGGAAATGCTGTCATGTGACCTTTGACCCGATGACATCAGAAGAAGAACATCAGGAAAAAATAAGAATCCTAAAATTAGTCCAAAATTAATAAAAGAAATTCCAGTGGTTACTACAGCAGATACATATCTATTTTAGATACCAAATTATTTAATCTGACAGCATATTGACCATGAACTCACCCATAACCTACCCATGCACTTCCTCCTGTATTCATTCATTTTTGATTTGCCACTGTAGCAGGCTGACTCTCTACGTAGTGTACAAGAATTATGTGCACTGTGCATAGAGGCCAAGCAACTCCACCTTGGTTTACAGAGGTAAAAAGTAGACCTCCTAATGCTCTAATTTTTATGGTAGCTTGGTCGAGCAGTTAATCAATCTTGGAGAAGTGCAAAGGATTTGTTGTACTCACAGTATCAATAAATGTGGACACACAGTCAATAGAATAACTTTAGACCAATTTACAAACATACTTCAGATTTCTGTGAAATGTTTTAGACCAAGATATAAAAAAATGGGTAAGTACATCTTAAGTTATGATTTTTCAAAGTTTAGTAAAAAATAGCCTTTTGTGGGTAATTACACACCTTAGGAATCAATGGGAGAAAACTTTAAAAATGCATATAAAATCAGGCAATGTGTTTACCAATGTCTCCTTTCGATTTTAGGTCGAGGTCATCAAGCTGTCCTGTGGACCAGCTGGGGAAGTTCAGACAGCTCCCGATTTCAGCGGGAGCAGCTGCTAAAAAGTCCTTGGAGCTGGTGCAGGACCACTGCGGGGACCACTTTGAAAAGCAATGCACAGGCAGACTTCAAGGTGAGTCCTGTGGGTTCCCTTGGAGTGTAGAGGTTTCAAGGGGCAGGGGACCCTTAGAGCCCAGCTGGTTCTATTGTGCAGGGCCCAGGGTAGCCGGGTGCGAGCAGATAGGTACGCCAGGAGCTGTGAGTAAAGGTGCCCATTGAAGCAGGAAACAGGTCAATTTGAGCGTGGATTTCAGGTCAGAAGGGCCACTCTGGGTGGTGGTTCTTATGTGTCCTAAAGTAACTAGACTGGGGCTTTCTCCTGGTTGTTTGAGAGCCCGGAGCTGACTTTTCTTCTTGGTGCCCGACGTTGGGTTTCAAGTACCCAAGACTATTGCATGGTTCAGCCACTGGAGGTTGCAGTGCTACCAAACGTAGCACACTTGCAGGATTTGGCCTCTGAGTCTGTTGGGTGGAATTTGGTCTGGCTGCTATATCCTTGTCCTTGGTAAGGAGCAAGTCAGTGAACTAGACTTCACTTGTCTTCACTCTGGAGGGAGATCTTTGGTGATTTTCAGAAGTGTGGAGGTCCTTTGGGGTTTTGTAGAGTCCATCTGATGTTCATGCAACCCCATAGCGCGCTTTTGTCAAGTCCTGGGTGCATCAGGCAGGTTTTGGTGCCTTTTTCTTTGTGCTGCAGGAATGCAGTTCTTGAGCTTTGGGTCTTCTTTGTTGCATGCCTTCTTGTGTTTTTGGAATCTGATCTGCAGGTCTAGGGGTGCCCACTAAATACTGCATTTAGTGGGCATATAGGGGAGTCCCTAGTAGTTACCAATGAGTCATCTACCTTAGGGTGGCTACACCAACTATGTGACCACTTTCTGTGGGCAAAGGTCACTTTCCTATCCCTGATAGGCTATTTTCCTACCATTCAAGAAGGAGGAAAATGAAATGGAGAGGTCACATCGTATGCAACACATTAGGGGTGCTTCAAGTTGGGCCAATCATCCTGTCCTCTGTGTTTTTTCTAGCTGTTGCTCCCACCAAAAGTGGGTTTTGCAACGGGGGTGGCCATCTGCTGGTGCAGCAGGGCTGGGGGTTGGGTTTCAAAGGCAGTAAGCCCTTTGAAGCTCACTGGCAGGGTAGTGCATCCATGGGGGAGGAAGTGTGACACTCCTGCCCAGGAAGGGCTTCATATTCTGAACTGAGAGGGCAGGGGTTCTCACTCCAGGGGTCCAGAATCTTGTCTGGTGGTTGCAGGCTAGTTGTGACCGGCCAGCAGCCATGCCAGGGTTAGTTAGCTTTTGGAGGGGGCACCTCCAAGGTGGCCCGCGGTACATTTTTCAATAAATCCAATACTTGATACCAAAAAACCCAGGGTGCAGAGTGGCCATCATGTAGCTGTGAAACTCGTACTGACCAGTGTCCAGCACATGCATTTAAAATGGCTTCTCTATTCACTTACTATGTCCCAGGTTTGACGAGGCCACAGTAGGGGCATGTTGCTCATACATCTATGCCGGCACATGCATTATAGTGCACCCTGCCTTAGGGCTGGAGGGCCTGCCAGAGGGGTGGCTTACCTATATTGCATGCAGTGTGTAGTGGACGGGTTATACAGGCAATGGGTGCAATGTCAGTTTTGCATTTTGGGATTGCACTAGGACACTCAGCCTGCAATGGCAGTGCTGGGTGCACTTGAATGTATGGTCCCAGGGAGTGCTGCTGCCCTCAGGGGCCTACTCTTAGTACCCCATGCCATGGGTACCTACATACCATTTATTAGGGACTTATAATGGCAGCTAAAGGTGTTGTCTATTGTGCCAATGCATCAGGCCATCAAGACATTTCCCTAGATAATTCATCAAAGAGGTGTAGTATGAATCAACATCCTCCTGTCTCCCATTTTTTGGTAAAGACACCTGGCCCAGGAAATCTTTTTATCAGGGACTCTGGGCACTAACAACTTTGAAACAAACATCAAATGCCAGGCAAAAAGTGGGGGCTAACCATGTCAAAAGAGGCACTTTCTCACAGCCACTAAGCCTTTTACCTCCAACTCTATCACCATCATTCTCGCACCTTTATTGCCAGTTGGCTCTTGTTCGCCTACATCTCTCTATTTCCGCTCACTTCCATGTCTCTCACCTTTCTTATTCTCATCTATACTGCATTTTTCCATCTGTAGATCTTGAATACTTTTTGCACATACATATATACCTTGACAATATATGCATATTTTCAAGGTACATAGCTTTGGAACTAAGAAGCGTAAATTTATACTTACCTATATACACTTACCTCCTTGATATTTTGGTCCTTGATATTTTGCCTACGATATTATGGTAGCGCAATATTTTTGAAACAATATTTTAGCATACAACCTCCCAAGGTCAACAGAGATGGGCATGCTGCAAACTTCATTTAATTTTAATCAGTTCACTGTTCTCGACTAATAGCAGAAAAACAGAGAGGTGTGCTGTTTCAAGTTGGAAAACATTACCTTCAAGACCAAGAGCATATGGTGATGGCCACAGCTTTGCTGCCCATATCCATCTGCAACCTGTGTTATCCTGACCAGACTATCCGGTGTGGGTTTTATAGTGAGGTATTTTCAATTTTCAAGGTGCAGAATGAATATTGGGTTGCATTTCAATAAGAGCCCACTGTATTTGGATATCTTTTTGGCAGTGCTATTTATTGTGCTACAATTCCTGCACAGGTGTACTGGGATAATGTGTAAACATGTATCAGGTGAATTACTGAAAGGAGTATATTAGTTTCAGTTTTCAGTGGATTCACTGGTATTTAGATTGATGCACATTTTGGTGAAGATGATTTTCTTCTGGTAGAGGTGACCCTGGGCAGAGTAAAACTTAAGAATTTGCAAAGTTGTCAACATATAACATTGGCAAAGAGCAACAAATATCTTGATGAATGCAGTGTGTTGCTCTGAAGATGTCATTAATGTAAAGCACTACTTATGTTGTAGTGCATGTCAGTGATGGGTTACAAAATGGTATTTTCAACTTTGTTCATTTCAGGGGTATCTTTGAAGTTGTATACTATATTATATGGTGTAATAGTCAATGCATAAGGGTAGTGTTTTTCTGGTGTTCACGTTCCTAACCTTCTGACGTAAAGTCCCTAAGCTCTGACTACATTTTGGACAGTCCTTATCTCCATCTCAGACAACACTTCTTCTTAATTCTGTCAACTGACTGTTGTCTCTGTTATAGACAATAATAACATGAATGTTGTCTGCACTTATCATTTAAAGAACTGAGAGAGTGTCAAGTTATTTCAATAATGACCCAGATATAACACCTGATCAGCCACCCAGTCTGGAACAAGTATTCGCTTATCAAAAAGTCAGGCCATCAAGAAATTGCCCTAGATAATTCATCAAAGAGGTGTAGTTCGAATCAACATCCTCCTGTCTCCCATCTAAAAGACTTGTCTTGAATCCTTTCTCTGGTGCCCGTAATCTATGTGCCACATTCCTGAAATTATCTCAGAGGTTTTCATCCCTGATAGTATTTAAGGATGGTTACTTTAACCCTCAGGTAAAGTGATTCTTCACCCCAGATTATCCTGCAAGATAGCTTCAGAAGACAATCTTGGTTATTGCCAGCAGAGAAGATGATGCATCTTGTCTGACACTAATAAGAGCCGATCACCTGAAGAAAGCTGCTACCGCAGCGCGTGTTTGCCTTTTGCAGGGAACGCTTCCGCCACAGCTCTTCCGATAATGACAGCATGAGCTGTCAACAAAGTATGCAGTGCACCACTTATGCCTGAGAAACTCTTAACTGCAAGTTTCTCTACTATATACTCTCCTAGTGTAGAGCATACGAGTAGGTTTTTGAGAGTGCTAGACATTTAGATGACATTTTAACCATGTTAAAAATGTTCATTATATTTACTGTTTTTATGATATCCTGTGTTATTCTTTTAGATGTGCTAAGAAGCAGGTTCGCCCTGTTGTAATAAATACTTTTACTTAAACGTGTCTGTTTTTCTTAGTAATGTGTGTGATACTGTGAGGAACAAAATAGGTTTACTGTTAGCATGGTGCCCCAATGCCTTTTTAGGGATTGTTAGTAACCCAAAAGCAATGATTGTACTTCAACTATGTACTCAGTGGGGTTCTGCCATACTACAAAAATCTGTCTTTTACATTCAGCGCTGATACATTGAACTAGATTCAATTGGGTCACCTGTGGGTGGGAAAGCCAACCTTGTAGGACTACGCCAGAGTTGTAATTAATACAACACATCATACTCATTTATTTGTCACTATGTAAGATCCTCATGTTCGTGAGCAGAATTTGATGCTGCTATATTGCAAGATTTTCTATACTTTTCACATTAACAAAAAAGAGAAACTTAATTGAATGTATTTAGGTGTCAAAACCTATTCCGTGCAACATTTATATACTGACAAAAATTGTTTCCTCCTTACCACTGATTTGTGAGACAAGACTAAGGGGGTCATTCTGACCTTGGCGGTAAAAGGCCTATACCGCCGGTCAGAATTCCGCCATACTACAGCCGCGGCAAACCGCCACGGTCATTCTGACCACCAACTGTGAATCCGCCAAAAACCCGACATCCAAGGAAGGCCGCCTCATCAGCGGGCCGCGGAAAACTGGAGATGACCAAACCTCCACCGCCACGCCAACACAAACACGCCCATGCCATTCTGACCCACCAATCCACGTGGCGGTCTTTCAACCGCGGTATTCCATTGGCGGTACACACCGCCGCGGTCAAAATACACACACAGCTCCAAAACACTGCCACATTGGGCAATTTGAAATACACACACCTGATACACATACACACACCACTCCCACACATCCATACAACTATAAAACACACACCCACATCACCCACAAACCCCTACGACCGAAGATCAGAGACGAAGGAGAGAGAGACACATCACAGAATAGAGAGCTACATCACACAGAGGCACACTACACCATCACACACAGCACATAGAAGCACAAAGCACCACACACCAACACACTCATCACCATATACACCACCCCACACCTCATCCACACCACCCCATGGCACCCCAAAGGCACCCGCGCTTTTCGGACCAAGAACTCTGGGTCATGGTGGAGGAAATCATAAGAGTTGAACCCCAGCTCTTCGGCTCACAGGTGCAGCACACCACTATAGCCAGGAAGGCGGAGCTATGGCAGCGGATCGTGGACAGGGTCAACGCGGTGGGACAGCATCCCAGAAATCGAGACGACATCCGCAAACGCTGGAACGACTTAAGGGGAAAGGTGCGCTCGATGGTCTCGCGACACAACATCGCAGTGCAGAAGACTGGCGGGGGACCCCCACCCACTCCACCCGAATTCACAGCATGGGAGCAAGAGGTACTAAACATCCTGCATCCTGATGGCCTCGCTGGAGTACACGGAGGAATGGACTCTGGTAAGTACAATCTCAACTACTTCACCCCCCCCCAGCATGCTAACCCCCACCACCACCCTCACCCCCAACCCCCCATCACACATCCTCCCTGAGAATGTCTCACCAGCACAACCCACCCAACACCAACCCCTGCATGCCACCACAAACTATGGACACCCATCACCCAAGCATGACCACTGCACATACCCCCCCCCCAAAACACCCCCACAACACCTCCCCCAAGGGAATGGCAGCACTGGGGGACAAGGGCACCAATCAATGGCACGCAATAGCACACACAGAAACAATAACCATACTCTCTTACCCCATGCAGGACCCGAACGCCAACACACCGGCCAGGAGGGTCCAGAAATGTCCATCCCCCCCCCGGAAGAGGCCCCCAGTGATGACAGCAGCTCTGTCGACCTGGAACCTGATGACCAGCCCGGACCATCGGGGACCTCTGGACAGTCGGTTCCCCACACACAGGCCACAGCAGACCCAACCCCCTCTGGGAACAACAGCACAGCTCCCACCCAGCGGGCCCATGCCTCTGTCTCTAGGACAGGTCAATCAGCGGTGTGTCTGCCACTACAGGGCACCCAGGCTAACCCACCACCCCAACAACAACAGGGACCTGGGGGCAGTGGTAGTGGGCACACCGTCCAGGGGACAGAGCCTGGGGGAAACAGGGCAACTCGGAGGGCTGCTGTGCGACAGGGGGGGGAGGAGAGGCCCAGGGAACCCACTCTCCAAGAGGCCCTCACCACCATCATGGCAGCCTACCACCACTCCCAAGAGACGATGGCGACGGTACTGGCCAGGTTCCAGGAGATCCAGGCACATTAGGAGGAACACTACATGGGGATCACCAATCAACTCACCAACATCTCTACCGCTATGGGGAGCATAGTCCAGGCCCTCAACCGGATAGAAGACACGTTGCGGGACCATGTGGCACCACACAGGGCCCCTGTCACTAGCCAGGAACAGCCTACCACCTCCGCCGGCGCTAGTGGACAGGAGGCCCCACCACAACGACAGGCCACCATAACCCCACCTCCTGCTGAAGAACAACCACCCCGCAAGAGGAGCCTGAGATCAAGAAAATCGACAGAGTAGGATGTCAAGACCCCCGCCAGCATGAGACACCCCCTGAAGTCATCCCACTGTCCCACATTGCCACCCTGTCCAACCTTGAACTGCCCCTGCTCCATCCTTCCACAGGCATATGGACAATGCACCTGTGAGACTGAGAACTGGACTCTGCCATGGCCATTACTCCACCCCCACCCATCACCGTGTTTATATCATGTACCATTATCTAGCACAAAAAATAAATCACTCAATGCACTGAAATCAAACAGGAGTCAGGCTGTATTATTTACAAATGTATAACACATTACCGATCAATTATGTTCTGTTAACTTTGTGCTGAACACATACCGAGATCAATAAGCATTAGTCCATGGGCTAACCAAGCAGAAGTCACGCAGTGGGTCACACAGCACTGAAAAGGGAAGGGAAAATCAAACATCAGTTTAAAAGAACTGGGGGGTCATAGACAAAGTTGAGAAGCAGGAGGCTTTCAGGAAAAGTAAAATGGCGTGGGTGATTCTTACCTGTGTGCTACTGAAAATACTGTTGGATAACTCTGTCCCTGTTGTCTGTGTCGTCCTCTGAGTCTTCCTCCTCTTCACTCTCCGCAGACTCCACAGCTGCTTCAACACCACCATCTGGACCATCCTCCTGCAGGAAAGGCACCTGACGTCGCAATGCCAGATTGTGAAGCATACAGCAGGCCACGATGATCTGGCACACCTTCTTTGCTGAGTACAGCAGGGATCCCCCTGTCATATGCAGGCACCTAAATCTGGCCTTCAGGAGGCCAAAGGTCCTTTCTATGATCCTCCTAGTTCGCCCATGGGCCTCATTGTACCGTTCCTCAGCCCTGGTCCGGGGATTCCTCACTGGGGTCAATAGCCAAGGCAGGTTGGGGTAACCATAGTCACCTATTAGCCACACACGTTGTCTCTGTAGCTGTTCCATCACTATCTGCTATTACGCATCACATACACGTCATGCACTGACCCAGGGAACATGGCATTCACATGGGAGATGTACTGGTCAGCCAAACAGACCACCTGGATGTTCATAGAATGGTAACTTTTCCTGTTTCTGTACACCTGCTCATCGTCTTTTGGGGGGACTAAGGCTACATGGGTCCCACCAATGGCACCAATGATGTTGGGAATATGTCCAAGGGCATAAAAATCACCCTTCACAGTGGCCAAATCAACCTCCTCAGGGAATATAATGTAACTCTGCATGTGTTTCGTCAGGGCAGACAACACTCTAGACAAAACTTTGGAAAACATAGGCTGAGACATTCCAGATGACATGGCCACTGTTGTCTGGAATGAGCCACTTGCAAGAAAATGGAGGACTGACAGAACCTACACCAGAGGGGGAATTCCTGTGGGTTGGCGGATGGGGGACATCAGGGCTGGCTCCAGCTGGGCACACAGTTCATGGATAGTGGCACGGTCCAGTCGGTATCATAGTATGATGTGGCGTTCTTCCATTGTCGACAGGTCCACCAGCGGTTGGTACACGCGAGGATTCATCCTTCTCCTCGCAAGTCCCAGCGGACGGTGCCTAGGAATGACAACATGGAGCACAGAGTCAAGCCAATCACTGGTACGTTCACCACAGCTTGCATAGCACACGGTTATCTATGTTTTGAAAGGCATGTATGTGTGGCAATGCAAGGCCTAGGCCTGTGTGTCGCAGTAGAAATTATGCCATGTGGGCCCTTGAAATGGCGGCTGCCTGACCTGTGAAGTGGGACAATGGGATGTGAGGTCAATGCGCTGGCCGAGCACACCGTGGCGGTAGGCGGTCGAAGACCGCTACACGGAGCCGCATTGGTTAACATTGAAGCCTATGGGTTTCAGGAGCCAATGACGAGGTGCGCTGGTGGTAGCGGTACGCACCGCCGCGGTACGCACCGCCGCGGGCGTGACCGCCATTTTCTATCTGCCTAATCACTCGAGACCTGATCATCCACAGGAGAGGACCTATACTGCAAGTGCTGCTGTGACCTCGGTCTGGAAGTGACAATGGCTGTTGCGACTGGGGAAAGGGCCCCTGCCTTCACGTCTGAAGAGTTGGAGAAGCTCGTGGATGGGGTCCTCCCCCAGTATGCGTTACTCTACGGTCCTCCAGACCAACAGGTAAGTACACCGGGTGCACATGGAATGGGCGAAGCCTGTGTGGAGTGGGGTGGATGTAAGTTGGTGGGGTTGGGGGCGAATGAGGAGTGCAACGCACGCCAGATGAGAGCATGTGCCATATGGCAAGGTTGGGGAGGGGGGGCCAATCACATCTAACATGCAGTAAGTTGATGAATGTTTCCTTCCCACCCTGTACATGTCACATA
The DNA here is from genome assembly GCF_031143425.1 of Pleurodeles waltl. NCBI lineage: Eukaryota > Metazoa > Chordata > Amphibia > Caudata > Salamandridae > Pleurodeles > Pleurodeles waltl. The sequence continues at coordinate 732,159,974 of NC_090443.1, forward strand.
GGTCAGCGCCCATCAGAAAGTCGAGATTTGGCGTGCCATCGCCAAGGAAGTCCGGGCCCTGGGGGTCCACGTCAGACGGGGCACCCACTGCCGCAAGAGGTGGGAGGACATCCGCCGCGAAACCAGGAAGACCGCCGAGTCACTGCTGGGGATGGCCTCCCAACCTAGGAGGGGTACCAGTCGTACCCTGACCCCCCTGATGTCCCGGATCCTGGCGGTGGCCTACCCTGATTTGGATGGGCGCTTGAGAGCATCACAGCAGACACAAGGGGGTGAGTATCAGCACATTCTGCTATCTTTCTGCGCAGTGGAGGCGTCTGGGTGGGGGAGGAGGGTTGTGGGTGACATTAGGCCAGGGCGCTTTCTGTAGTGTAGTCCTCTCCCTTAGGCATGGCCCTGTGATTCCGGCCCCCACCTCTGTAGGGTGACAAGTACAGCTATTGATGGTCCAGCCTCACACATCTGCGCGTTTGTCGTCTCTTGACCTGTTATCTTAGTCAGAAGTACTGAGTAGTGTACCCCGAATGCGCGGCTTAGTGCATGAGGCTCCTGTGTCTGTCCTCTCCGCCAACGGTGTTGACATTGCATGCACTCATCCTGGTCTTCTTTTTTCTCCCCCCACCCTTCTTCTTCATCTTCTTGTGCATGTGTGCATTAGCATCATCAGGCGGAGGAGATTTGGCATCGGAGCACGAGGGGGCTGCAAGTCACAAGGCCCCGGTGGGCCCAGGAACAGACACCGAGGGCACCAGTGATCCGGAGGGCGAGGGGAGCACCACAACGGGGACCGGTGGTGAGAGCAGCGACACAGACACGTCCTCGGATGGGTGCTCCCTAGCGGTGGCGGAAACATCCGGGACCCCCACCTCTACAGGTACAGCCGCCACCCAGCGCACCAGCCCCGCCCTCCCTGCAGCCCCTCAGCCTACGCTCCGTGCCCGCTCGCCCAGGAAGGCGGGCGTCTCCTTCGCCCCAGGCACCTCAGCCCCTGCCCCTGTCACCCCTGCTGCCCTCAGTGCGGAGCTCATTGACCTTGTGAGGACACTCATTGTTGGGCAGACTACCCTTTTGAATGCCATCCAGGGGGTAGAAAGGGAGGTGCATCGGAGCAATGCCTACCTGGAGGGCATTCATTCGGGTCAGGCTGCCCATCAACGATCGTTCACTGCTCTGGCCTCAGCACTGACGGCAGCCATTGTCCCTGTTTCCAGCCTCCCTCTTCTGACTGCCTCCAGCCTGTCTCTGTCTCCTGTTCCTCAGCCTATCCCATCCACACCATCTGACCAGCCTGCACACACCTCAACACCCAAGGGCAGCTCATCCAGACACAAGCACCACAGATCCCACAAACACTCACCCAAGCAACACCCAGATGCAGACATTCCAACAGTCACTGCCACCCCTGTGTCCCCCTCCTCCTCGTCTCCCTCCTCCCTCCCTGTGACGTCTACACTCACACCTGCATGCACACCAACATCAGCCAGTGCTTCCATCACCACCACACCCTCCTGTACAGTCCGCACGCGTGCAGTCACCACCCCCACTGCCATTTACACGTCCCCTGTGTCCTCTCCCACTGTGTCTGTCACCCCCTCTTCCAAGACACACAAACGCAGGCAGCCACCCACCCAACAGCCATCCACCTCACGACAGCCTACAGCACCAGCACCTTCACCCAATGACAGCACACCTGACTCTCCTAAAACCACATCCTCTTCCTCCACTCCCATCACCACTTCTCCTACCCTTTACCTTGGCCCTAAAAAACTTTTCCTGGCTAATCTTGACCTCTTTCCCTCCGATGACCTACCCCCTCCATCTGCAAAGAGTCCCAAGAGCACCACAGCCACCACCAGCCCAGCTTCGGGTGTCACTGTTGTGCATGGGTTCTGGAGCCCACCCTTTGCCAGCAGTGACACCTCAATCAGCAGTAAGGACACATCCAGCCCCCCCCCCCGGCAAGAGGACCAGGAAACACAAGGGCCGCCGTGCGAGGACTGACACGGCTGCCCCCAAGGAGCAAAGTTCGCCCACTTCACCAGCCACATTATCTAGGGGAGGCAAGGGCCCGAGAGCCCCATCTAAGGAGTGTAAGGGCAGCAGGGCGGAGAAGTCAGGCAGCAGGAGCGCGGAGCAGGTGGGCCCCACATGCCACATCCCAGCTGGAAAGGAGGACACCAAAGGGCCCAGGACTCACGGTCGGAGGGCGACTGAGCAGGGAGTCCAGGCCAGGTCTGGCTCCCTTGACCTACTGGATGTGCACCGCTGAACAGGGCCCGCCGTGGAGAAGAGCACCGCTGAACAGGGCCCGCCGTGGAGAAGAGCACCGCTGAACAGGGCCCGCCGTGCAGAAGAGCACCGCTGAACAGGGCCCGCCGTGGAGAACAGCACCGCTGAACAGGGCCCGCCGTGGACAAGAGCACCGCTGAACAGGGCCCGCCGTGCAGAAGAGCACCGCTGAACAGGGCCCGCCGTGGAGAAGAGCACCGCTGAACAGGGCCGCCGTGGAGAAGAGCACCGCTGAACAGGGCCCGCCGTGCAGAAGAGCACCGCTGAACAGGGCCCGCCGTGGAGAAGAGCACCGCTGAACAGGGCCCGCCGTGGAGAAGAGCACCGCTGAACAGGGCCCGCCGTGCAGAAGAGCACCGCTGAACAGGGCCCGCCGTGGAGAAGAGCACAGCTGAACAGGGCCCGCCGTGCAGAAGAGCACCGCTGAACAGGGCCCGCCGTGGAGAAGAGCACCGCTGAACAGGGCCCGCCGTGGAGAAGAGCACCGCTGAACAGGGCCCGCCGTGCAGAAGAGCACCGCTGATCAGGGCCCGCCGTGCAGAAGAGCACCGCTGAACAGGGCCCACCGTGGAGAAGAGCACCGCTGAACAGGGCCCGCCGTGGAGAAGAGCACCGCTGAACAGGGCCCGCCGTGGAGAAGAGCACCGCTGAACAGGGCCTGCCGTGCAGAAGAGCACCGCTGAACAGGGCCCGCCGTGGACAAGAGCACCGCTGAACAGGGACGCCGTGGAGAAGAGCACCGCTGAACAGGGCCTGCCGTGCAGAAGAGCACCGCTGACCAGGGCCCGCCGTGGAGAAGAGCACCGCTGAACAGGGCCCGCCGTGGAGAAGAGCACCGCTGAACAGGGCCCGCCGTGCAGAAGAGCACCGCTGAACAGGGCCCGCCGTGGAGAAGAGCACCGCTGAACAGGGCCCGCCGTGCAGAAGAGCACCGCTGAACAGGGCCCGCCGTGGAGAAGAGCACCGCTGAACAGGGCCCGCCGTGGAGAAGAGCACCGCTGAACAGGGCCCGCCGTGCAGAAGAGCACCGCTGAACAGGGCCCGCCGTGCAGAAGAGCACCGCTGAACAGGGCCCGCCATGCAGAAGAGCACCGCTGAACAGGGCCCGCCATCTCAAGCACCGCTCCGCTGGGCCCTTCCTGTCAAGCACCGCTCCGCTGGGCCCCGCCGTCCAAGCACCGCTCCGCTGGGCCCCGGCGTCTCAAGCACCGCTCTGCTGGTCCCTTCCTGTCAAGCACCGCTCCGCTGGGCCCCGCCGTCTCAAGCACCGCTCCGCTGGGCCCTTCCTGTCAAGCACCGCTCCGCTGGGCCCCGCCGTCTCAAGCACCGCTCCGCTGGGCCCTTCCTGTCAAGCACCGCTCCGCTGGGCCCCGCCGTCTCAAGCACCGCTCCGCTGGGCCCTTCATCTCAAGCACCGCTCCGCTGGGCCCTTCCTCTCAAGCACCGCTCCGCTGGGCCCTTCCTTCCAAGCACCGCTCCGCTGGGCCCCGCCATCTCAAGCACCGCTCCGCTGGGCCCTTCCTCTCAAGCACCGCTCCGCTGGGCCCTTCCTCTCAAGCACCGCTCCGCTGGGCCCTTCATCTCAAGCACTGCTCCGCTGGGCCCCGCCGTCTCAAGCACCGCTCCGCTGGGCCCTTCATCTCAAGCACCGCTCCGCTGGGCCCTTCCTTCCAAGCACCGCTCCGCTGGGCCCAGCCGTCTCAAGCACCGCTCCGCTGGGCCCCGCCGTCCAAGCACCGCTCCGCTGGGCCCCGCCGTCCAAGCACCGCTCCGCTGGGCCCCGCCGTCTCAAGCACCGCTCCGCTGGGCCCTTCCTCTCAAGCACTGTTTATGGTTCACTGTGCCCACCATGCCTCCTCCTTGAGCAGTGGACACTGTTATCCACCAGATGGACTGTGGCTTTGCACTCCCCAGGATGGTGAAGTGGGCAACCCACCCACTGTAGAGACTTGAGAGACTGTGGCTTTGCACTCCCCAGGATGGTGAAGTGGGCAACCCACACACTGTAGAGACTTGAGAGACTGTGGCTTTGCACTCCCCAGGATGGTGAAGTGGGCAACCCACCCACTGTAGAGACTTGAGAGACTGTGGCTTTGCACTCCCCAGGATGGTGAAGTGGGCAACCCACCCACTGTAGAGACTTGAGAGACTGTGGCTTTGCACTCCCCAGGATACACCAATGGGCATGGTGGCCCCTTCGTGGATCTGGTGTCGTGGACTCATGTGGCTGTGGTGCCTCCCCCTTCCCTTCCCCCTGAGGTGCCTGTAATTTTTTCATCAGATGCCCCTGCAGTGTTCTCTTCAAAGGACTCAGGTCTCCTGTGTGGGCTTTGCCCTTGTGTCGCTACACTGTAGCCCACGGACTGTTCCATTTAACTTTCATGTACAGGACTAATTGCCTCGGTTCTCCATGGCAGTGTAAATATTATCATTTTGTTATGGATATTTTGCATAGTTGACCGCTCCATATCAGAGTCTATTTTTTATATAAATTTTTCGTCCCAATTTATTTCTGTCTTTGCATTCTTAAGGGGGGTTTGGGTGGTGTCACTGTGCATTGTTGCTCTGCATTAGTGTGTACATAGTTTGGGGGGGTGGGGGTCGCATATGTGTGTGCCGTAAGCTTCCCTCCTCCCCCTTCCCGTGTGTCGTAGGTGCAGTACTCACCGTTGTCGTCTGCGCCGGAGTTCGTACTCGTGGTAGATGAGAAGGTAGACGAGAGCAGGTTGGATGTTTAATTCGGGTTCCATGCTGTCCTCCTTCCTCGTGGAGTGTGTTTTGGTGCGCGTTTTCCCGTTCGTAGTCTGTTACCGCCGTGTTTTTATCGGCGGGGCTCCCGCCCCGGAAAAGGTGGCGGATTGGTGAGTTGTGATACTGTGGGCGGTACATTGTCTGCCGCCTGCCTGTTGGCGGTGACCGCCACGCTGTTTGTCTGCACCGCCGCGGCGGTCGGAGTGTTAATGTGGCGGGCTGTGTTGGCGGTTCCCGCCAGGGTCAGAATTCAATTTTTTTGACCGCCGGCCTGTTGGCGGGTTGGCCGCCGCTTTATCACCGACCGCCAGGGTTAGAATCACCCCCTAAGCCTCCAAATCACCATGGCCTAGTTTGTAATTGGTCTGCAATTTTAGGTACTGAACAGTGTGGAATTTATTTATAAAGTTAAAAGCTGTTTTCAAGCAAAACACATTTCTGACATCACTGTAACCTATTTCATATTTCCTGCAGACATCGTTGAGTAAAATGATTCTTTTCCATATCACCCACCATCTGACTCTGCCTTTGTGAAATTGTTTTGGTGTTTCTTTTGTCATTCAGTTCCCTACCTCTGTGCTAGGTTAGTCATGTAATACAATTATGAAGCTTAAAAAACTGGAACTCCTCAGCTGCTTCTTTCTATGCCAAATACCCATCCTAAACCCATTTCTCTTGAGCACTGTCAGCCAATCCTTTTGAATGCCTTACAGTTTACTCTGAGTTTCCAATAGAGGTCATTGTCTCTGCCATCTCATTCAAATATGTATAGTTTTACCTTAGTAGGTTTGTAATCAACAGTTCACCTTACCTTTAAGCATACCACCAATCACCTGAAGGTCTACGAGGTCAAGTAGAGACTGGAGTTTCTTGATAGAATAGCTTCTTGATAGAATACGAAATTCTGTGCTTACAAATATTTTATGACCAATGCAAGAAAACTTATCTCACCAACCATATATCTACATCCCCAAATATTCTAAAAACATTTTTAAAGAGTTTATCCTCCCATTGTCTCTTGAATCTGTGGCACTCCTTCTGAGACATTATGTCAGGATCTCTGATCTCTTTGTGCAGAAGTCTATAACATTTATGAAGCCATGCTGAAGAGAACTTTCCCCAATTTCTGGTGACCAACTTTACATTCTGGGCTCTTCTTTCACCACATCTGACATCTGTTGTCTTAAACTGAATTTAAGCTAAAACTGATGACGTTAGCATCTATCATGAAACGTCATCCCGCTCTCTTTTTGAAAGATTTTGCAGTTGCATGGCATCAGAACTGTTGACGTGAACAGCAGATCGTTGACCTCTGGGACAGTCACAGAGAAGATGATATATTTATAGTAGTAAAGCTGTGGCATGGCTCGTGGATCAAATGTTATTGATCAACATTCGATCCACCTTAGCCAAGAATGTGGGGAAAGGGAATGTTCGCAGGGTGGCGGTTGAGAGATGACAGCGGCGTGCGGAGGCGGACATCGCTTCTGCAGGAACCAACACTTACAATGGTTTCTCTTTATATATTAAATAAAGAATAGAAATACTTACTTCACGGCGTCCGTCTTAACAATGGCGATGAGGCGGACAGGAGCGATGTTTGCGTAGGTGCTGTGCATGTTTCCACGTGCATCGGCTCGGCCGGAATTGTTCTTCGTGCGCAGTTTTTCGATTTCCTTTGGGTGCTGCTGGTTCTGCTGCTGTCGAGTATAACTGGTGGAGGCATCGACCACATCAAGATACTGTTGGTGGAGTATGGAATTCTGGGTGATGGTAAGCCCGAATTCCTTTTGAAAATACTGTGGATTACGGCGGCCATAGTGAAGGATTTGGGAGTCTAACAAGTATGGAATTCTGGGTAACAATGTGCCCTAATTCCTGTTGAAAGAACGTGTGAGGTATACGGCGGCCATTTTGGAGGATCCTTCGTGACCTACACTGTGGAAAGCACTGCATTTGTTACAATTGTAATTGAACTACAGTGATAGGCGCACCTTTGTGCTTATCATTCAGATAATTGCAGGAACCACCGGTGATAGGCACACCTACCTGCTGGTCCAGTTTTTTTTTTGGGTGGGGGAAAATGTTTCTTTTTGTATTTACTGAAGTACACGTGATAGGCACACTCTTTGCCTGTTCAAGATATATTATATTGAGCATATATTTTAGGACATTACCCAGATTTGTGAAATTGTTGTTCTTAGTGTTGGAATTATAGTAGTATTTTTTTTACATATTCATAAATACTGACTTACTGTTAATTGTGTAAAATGTCTAGTATCCAACCCCCACAATTTTTTTTAAATGAACCTGGAGACCCTCTTATTCAATGGGAATTGTGGTTGGACGTATTTGAAGCGTATGTTGATGTATTAGAAGAAGGTGAATGTTCACCTAAAAGACATTTGTCTTTGCTCAAACATCGGTTGGGAGCTGTTGGTTTGAGGGAATTTAAAAACTTGCCACCAGTGGAAAATGTGAATGCAGAAGATGTGTACAAGTGTGTGTTGAAACAGTTACAGGAGAGATATGGTAGAAAGATCAATGTGGTCATGGAATAATAATAGTTTTATTCCAGGGAACAGAAAATAGATGAGTCTATTGACCAGTATATGGAAGTATTAAGAGGCCTTGCAGTTACTTGTGCTCTTGATCATATGACTTATGACCAAGTTTTAAGGGATCAATTGTTGATGAAAGCTAAATCTAAAAAAATACAAGAGAAACTATGGTCTTCAGGAGAAATATCTTTGAAAACGGCTATTGAAGTGGCAAGGGGTATTGAGATAACAGAGTGGCATACAAATTATGAGAAATGAAGTCAAAGATAATGGCACTGTGTGTATTGTGAATGGTGATAAGGATGATAAGGATTAGAAGAAAAAAATTGTTACACGGGTTGTTGGGGGATCTAACAAAAATAGTACGAATAACAATGTCAAGCTGTGTTTCAGATGTGGTGCCAGCACACATTTTGCGAATTTTAGTGTATGTCCTGCTGTTGGAAAAGTTTGCAGTAATTGCAAAAAAAAAAAAGGGACATTTTGCATGTGTCTGTAAGAGTTCAGGGAGGACTGTGAGTTGTGTTGTGGAGAGCGTGGATGATGGGATTGAGGAAGGTATGCAGAACATGGTGTTAAGTATTCAGAGTAGTAATGTTAGTTAAAAAAGTCATCAATTTCCATGGTGTTGCTTATGTATTGATGGTTTCAGATGGAAGTCATGGTAGACTCGTGTGCGTCGTACACTCTAATGGGGGAAACCATTATTTAATCAGTTATGGCCTTGGAGTGAATTACAAAATACTAGGATAAGCCCATGTAGCTATTCTGGACTTAAAATTGCAATTGTGGGAAAAATGCAAGCAGTGATTGAATTTGCAAACAAGAGGTGTTCAGGAGAGATTCTTATAGCTGAAAGTGGCGCAACGATTTTAGGTTGCCGGCATATATGTGAGCTAGGATTAAAAGTAGATCCTAATGCTAATCCACCATTGTACACAGTGGGTGAGGAAGGGTTGCAGAATGATTTGTACCATGACTTAAAAAATATGTTTCCAACAGTCTTTAACAATCAATTGGGAAGCATGAAAGATTTCCAACACACTGTTATATTAAAGAAGAATGCTGTTCCCGTGAGGCAAAGGTTAAGGAATGTTCCCTTTAATTATAGAGGGAAATTAAAAGAAATGTTGCAGGATTTGTGTAATAAGGATATTATTGAACCCATAGAGTGTTCTGATTGGGTTTCTCCTATTGTAATTTCAGTGAAGTCTAATGGGGACCTTAGGCTGTGTGTGGACTTGCGGGCACTCAATGATGCAATTTGGGTAGATGCTTTCCCATTGCCTAATTTGCAGGAATTGATGTCCTCAATTGGAGGTGCTACAGTTTTTTAAACAATTGATTTGACAAGTGCTTACCATCAAATACATTTGAACCCTGAGTCCAAGCATTGCACAGCATTTATTACACCTGAAGGAATGTTTCAGTATAAAAGGATGCCATTTGGGTTAGCTAGTGCATCTGCAGTTTTCCAAAGGGAGTTATCCAAAATACTTTCAGATGTAAAGGGTGAGAAGGTGTTCCAAGACGATATATTAGTATATGGGAAGGATAAAATTGAGCATGACAATAACTTAAAAGTGTTTATGCAGGCACTAAAGGACTTTGGATTAACTGTTAAAGAACAAAAATGTAAATTTGGTGAGAGTCACGTGGAATATTTAGGCCACATTATTTCTAAGGATGGTATTCGGCTTAAGATTAGCCATGTGGAGGCTATTCGTGAAGCTCCGGAACCTATGAGTAAGGAACAACTTCTCTCATTTTTGGGACTGGCTGAGTTTTATTCTCACTTTGGGGAGAATTTTGCATCCAAGGTGGAGAATCTTTTGCCCTGCTCAGGAAAAATAAGACGTTTTGCCAGAAATGCATGCCGAGGAGTTTGCTGCTTTAAAAGAAGACATCGTGAATGCAGCTTGTTTAAAATCATTTGATGAGACTGCTGATTGTACCATATCAGTGGATGCTTGTGGATATGGAATCGTTGCAATATTGTCTTAACAAAGGAAAGGGAACTCATGGGTAGTTGCATATGCATCCCGTACTTTATTACCTGCAGAAAATAACTATTCAGTGATTGAGAAAGAGTTATTGGCACCTACATGGGCAGTGCAACGATTTAGAATGTATATATGGGGACGCAAATTTAAGATATGTACTGATCATAAACCCCAGGTCAACATATTGAGTTCAGGAGGTGGAAGAAACCTTACTCCTAGGTTGGTGAGATTGGCCTCAAAATTACAAATGTATCATTTTGAAATTGTACATTTGCCAGGGAAGAGCAATTGTGTGGCAGATGGGTTATCTAGGTTACTTCTGTCACCAGGAACTGTTGGGGAGATTGACGATGGCGAATGTGAAGTTGCATACACTTATGAGGATATGATGTTTCTGAAAAAAGTGAGATGTCTGAGTGTGTGTAGATGAAGGAAATGCAAAAAGATGAAGTTTTGTTGAAAGTGAAAGATTTTATTTTGAAGGGGTGGCCAACAGAGCGTAGTTTGCAAGGTGAATGCAGTACATATTGGAAGGTTAAAGAAGAGCTGTCTGTGTCGAATTACATTATATTGAGAGGCGATAAAATTGTACCGCCCTATGATATGCGTAATGTTATAGTCAAGGTGGACCATGAGGGTCATGGTGGAATGGCGAGTACTAGGAGGAAGATTAAGGAAATCTTTTGGTGGCTGGGTCTAGACGGCATGGTGGACCGTTGGGTGAGAGAATGTGATAAATGTATGCTGATTGATAAATCGGTGAAACCATTAGTGGTGCCATTACAAATGGTAGAACTGCCTGATGGTCCATGGTGTAAAATTGCAATAGATTTTATGGGCCCGTTCGTCACCTTATCTTCAAAGGAAGCATATGCTATTGTCTTGGTTGATTATTTTTCTAAATGGCCAGAAGTTTGTATGGTGAGCAATATAACTACTGACACAGTTATTGAATTCTGAAAAGATGTATTTGCAAGGGAAGGTATTCCTGAAACCCTGGTTTCAGAAAATGGGGTGCAACTCACGTCTGAAAAAATGCAATAATTCTTGAAGAGCTGTGGTGTAACACATGTAAGGGTATCATTGTATCATCCTGAAGGGAATGGTCAGGTTGAAAGATTTAACAAGGTGATTAAGGAAGCTATACAATTGGCTTTAACATCCAAATCATCCTGGAAGGAGGCCATTCAAAATATGTGTGTTATCTTACAGGATTACACCAAATTCAGTTACTGGGAAAACACCTTTTGAATTATTAAGAGGTCAGAAACCATCTTCCAAATTGATTCCTTGGTGGCTACAGAATAGAAAACAAAGGGATCGGAATAGTAATGATTTTGGTATTGTGAGGGAAAAGGTGTAAGAATACCAAGATAAAGTTTTGCGGAAAGTTAACAATGGGAATACTATGCCAAAATTGGTGGCTGGACAGTATGTTCATGTAAGAAATCATGGATTGATACATAAAGGGCTGTTCAACTTGAAGATGGGAGGATATGTAATTTGCTGCATCTGAGTTTATTCAAAGCAAGTTATATTCCAAATGGGAGAGAGTGTGAAAATCAGGATGAAGCTAATGGATACTTGTGAGGAGATTATTCCATTTTACAATCGGATGGATCGTGTTCAAGTGGTACGGATGAAAATGTGTCTGGATGTTGTGAGAATGATACACTACCTATTCGGAAAAGTCAAAGAGAACGGAAGTTACCTAGACATTTCGATTAGTTCGTGATGGGAGGTAAATAAGTTGTTATTATGGTAATTCTTTTGTTGGGAAGGTATTTATGTATATTTGTTATTTATGAGAATATAATAGTAATAGGAAGTTTTTTTTCTGATAAGGGGGAAGATGTGTGGCGTGGCTCGTGGATTGAATGTTATTGAATGTTATTGATCAACATTCGATCCACCTTAGCCAAGAATGTGGGGAAAGGGAATGTTCGGAGGGTGGCGGTGGCAGGTGTTGTTGGTCAAGTATGACTTCTGTATGGAAGTAGAAGTGATTTCAGGCTCGATGTTTGAGATCTCTCAGCTTTCTTTGATACTGTTGACATATCTCTAAACTGTAGTACCTGGGCAATCAGGCTTTAAATGATTCTCTCATTAAATTGAATTAATTCATACAATCTTACCTATTCACTTTCTACATTCAGCCCCAAGCCACCCTTCTGCATGCATATAGCACTGCGTTATTGAAATACGCTGTCAAAACACAGGGTGCATAGAATAATTAGCATAATGAGTACTATAGAATCTCATAAGATGTCTTACCAACAAGGGCATGGCTACTTGGGATTTAGGGCTCTGGCATACTGGTACAAGCTTGTGCCTCATACCATGTAAAGGTCTGTATAACATAAGGTTTTGGATTTTGTTGATTTGGGCCTCACTCTCAGTGCCTCGTTTGGTGCTGTGTCACAGGTTCTTTTTTATTACATCTGAGTATTTAGAGGAGAATTTTAAACTGTGTCTCAGTTCCCTATGGGGTCAGTCAATGTCTGTGGCTTGTCAAGATTAAACTATGGCCATTCTCTATATCTTGGTCTCTCTGAATGGTTTGTGATTTAGGTGTAGAAGGAATGCTGCTGTCCACCGTCTTACAGGTCAAATACATTTTTACCAAGTGTATTAGGCAATCAAATAATTTCACTTGTTGATGATCCTGAAGTACATTTCCTCAAAGCACTAATGGGGTGCTGACTGAGCATTTTACCATGGAATGCATCTGCCATTTCCAATCCCTCTCCACGCCCCTTTTTCACCCTGGCTCTTGTCATCCCTCACATTCAGGCTCAGCAGTTTTGTAGTAGCAAGTATCGGCTGTGACTTATCTGCAGCACCAAGTATCTGGAACATATATATACAACAAACCGGTCTTCAAAGTGGAGCACTCTGGCTACTGGTGCACACGTGAGGGTGAAGACCACCACCCTTGTTAAATTCAAACACAACAGAAGGCGCTGCACTCCCAGAGGTTTCTTTTTGTGGTAACCATTTATTTCTCCCAAAAGGCATAAAATCAGACCCCACAACGCGTTTCGACTATCGTCTTCCTCAGGTGGTATCTTGTCTGTTTTCGATGTGGATTTTAAATCAATACATTTAATAGTTCTCTAGGAACGTGGGCAGAGAAAACGGGAGTGCAGCGCCTTGTGTTGTGTTTGAATATATATATATAAGGGATGTTATAGTTAAGCTTACATTTTAAATTAAACATACAAAACCATAAAATATTTGGCTGTTATAGTTAGAGTTGTTTCAAGTAACTATAAGTCGCGCACAAAGGTAACTATAACTTGTGCCCCCTTCTGCCATGTGCTGGGAGTGGTGGGCCACAGGGCCTCGCCACAGGCCAGGCCCTACGGCTAACCCCAATACCCCCCCAACCCCATGCTGCGCAGGCCTGTCAGCAAACCCTTATAGTCACCGAATGCTATGCGCAGCAGTGGTTGTCTGTAGGGCCTGTCCAACCCCTATCACCACCCAGCCATGTGGAGTGGGGTTTAGCCAAGGTCATGGTCTGCAGCTAGGTCCTGTGGCCAACCCCTATAGCTAACCCCTATAGTGGCTGGGTCCTGCGGCCAACCTTTATGGCCACCCAGCCCCGCACTGTGAATGGCCTTCGTCCATGCGCAGCAGGGGTTGGCCACAGGGCCAGGATGCAGGCCAGGCCATGCGACCAACCCCTATAGCCAACCAACGCCATTAGATAAAAGCTCCAGGGCGGTGGCACCATGTGGCCTCCCTCCCCTGGCTGATTTCAGCCCCAGGGACCCCATCCCCCAGGGCCAGGCCTCACTCTTTTTTTATTATTTCAATTATGGGGGAGAAGGGCCATGCAGACCTCCTCCCCGGCCGATTTAGGCCCCAGGGACCCAATCCCCTGGAGCCCAGCCATCATTCCTGGGTGCCCCGCAAGGCACCCAGTGTGCATTGGGGACGGTGGGTGGATCCTCAAGGCCCCCACAATTCCAGCCAGCTCCGGGCCATTGTTTTTGCAGACAGGGACCTGCAAAAAAAGCATCTCCCTGTGGGCAAAAGCAATGTTTTCTCTGTTTCCCTGCACAAGGGCAGGCAGGCAAGCAAAAAAGGCTATGCTTTGAGCAAACGAGAGCTGTATCATAGTTCTAGCTTGCTCGGAGCGGAGTGTTTGCTCTAACTTCGCCACAGCTTTCAAAGATGCTGCCAAGTAAGAGCAAACTGCTATGTCCTGGGGATGGGCACCCCTGGTACATAGCAGGAGCTGTCTCTCGGGGTGGCAGTTCCCAGGGCCATTAGTGACTCCTGGAGGGCAGCCGCACAGCCCCCCTCCAACATTAGTTGCCCCACAGAGGTGGTGGCAAAGGGTCCAAAAAAAAAAACCTTCCGTTTATTGTAGCCTCAGGGAGGGGGTGGTCCCTGAGGCCCAGGGGAGCGCATGGCCGTTTGTTAAAAGCCCCGGGGCGGTGGCGATCCCTAGAGCTGCAGGGTGGGGTCAGGCGTCCTCCCCCACATCTTTCAATGTATGTGCCCTGGGGAGGTGGCAGTCCCCGGGGCTGCGGAAGGCATGTGTGTCCCCCCTGTATTATTATTAACTGCCTGAGGGAGGTGGTGGTCCCTGGGGCTTCAGAGGGGCCAGGCAGTGCCCCTGCATAGACATTGTGAGTGCCCCGGGAACCTGGCCCACCCCGGGGCTTTTAAAAAACAAGCAGGTGCCGGCCCTTGTTTTTTTTTTTAATTCTTTTAATTTTAATTTTAATATTTTCCCAAATTAGCGACATCATCGCGAATTTGAAGTAACCATTTAAGAAATATATTTGTTTTGTTCTGGGGGTGGTTCCCCTGGGATCCCACACCAGAGCTAGGGGGTGAGGGTAACTCTACCCTAGTCCTGCTCTTTTTTATTTATTTTTTTACTTATTTTGTGGGACTTGGCTGAAGCCGAGTCCCAAGATGGCTGCCAGCACTTCCTGGTTTGAAGTGCTGACAGCCAATCAGAGCTGAGCAGCTCTGTGTAGGAGCCTTATTCTCCCTGAAGTCATCACAAAGAGTTTGGGACCTCAGATATAATTTTTTTTCCCTTTAATTTCTCTAACTAGTGAACAGATTCCAAGTAAGCGAAAGTGTAATCTACGTACCGAAAGCTAGCTTTCTGCCAAAACTTGGTGTCATTTCATCCAGTGGTTCGGGCTGTAGTGGTGTCTAAATGTCTTGTGGGAATTAACATGGGAAACACATTTTTTTTTACCCCCCTCCTTTTTTTTCAACTCCTGCTTGATGGATTACCCCAAAATTTCTGTGCGCAACAAGAATGACCAGCACACTTTTTTGGTGGAAATATTGTGAAAGTTCATCAAACGATGCCAAAGATATAGGCAAGTCAAAAAATGCTTTTTCTATGGAAACATGGTCCTAACTATAACTACCTCCTGGTGACCACCAGTAGGTAAAAAAAAAAATATATATATATATATATATGTGTGTGTGTGTATATACAGTATATATATATATATATATATATATATACATATATGTGTGTATATATATGTTGGTTTTTTTTAACCCTTCCTCTTTTTGGGGGGGCAAACCTCTGACATCCCTTATCCCCTTACCCCTGAAACTCAAAAACCAATAACTCCTTTTATTCCTACCCACTCCTAAACCCTAAAAACCCTGCTCACCCCTGAGCCTTACCTTATTACAAGATGCTTACCCAATTCCTTGCAAATGCCTACACTGTAAATGCACAGTTGAAAACAGCCGTCCGTTGTAAATAATGTATGGTAACTGTATGTTGTGGTAACAGATGTTTTGTAATGGCAACATACCCTATGTGGTCTGCCACAATCTGTGTTGTGTTCACCTGCAATAGACCATGTCTAAATCATATGCAACATATTTAGAAATGTGCTCCAGTCCAAAGTGCTGTTATGTCTATGAGGGAACAAGCAAACATGCTTTTTTTTTCGATTTCAGAGCTTTTCGAATAGGTTAATGGGAATCATGTTATTGCATATCGAATTGTTACTAGTAGTTTAGAGACGTAAGAAAAGCTTTTTTGGAAAATGAAGGGAAGTTCAAAATGTAAATCCAAGCACACGTTGCATTATACGTATGTATAATATACAGACAGAATTTGGAGATGCCAAGGATATAATAATTCCAGGTTGCTGTACGTATTTTGATGTTATAAAGGGTTAACTTTCTTGGTGACTGTACTTAACATAACTTCAGAGACAAAATACAGTTCGCAGTGGTAACAGTAACTGTACTGCATTATTTCTATCAATGGAAATATTGCTACAGAAAAGAATGAACCTCTGTATAAAACAGATTTCAGATCACCCAATATGTAGGAAGAAAGTGCAAAAAGTCTACATGAAATCCAGTGACATAAAACTGGTGTTAGGGAAATTAAAGTAACTTTTTTCAAATATTGCATCAGGATTGTTCTCTATTTACAGGTTAACCAGGAAAATTGGTATATCTGAGTACTGGATGGTATTAGTGTAGTGACAGAAGTTAGGAAATCATATAGAGTCCCCTAGTGCTACCTTATCATCACCATAGCGTAATTTTTTTTACACTAGGGCAGCGCTAAAGTAACTTTTCCCCCGTGCCATATTTACAAAGTGGTGCAAACATTGCACCACTTTGCAAACCCTTGCGCCAAACCCTTGCGCCAGGCATAATGTATGCAGGGGGGGCGTTCCGGTGCCAGGAGGCCCGAAAAAAATGGCACAGTGAAATTTAAAAGATTACACAACACCATTTTTGGCGTCATTTTTAATGCCTGCTCAGAGGAGGTGTTAAAATGACGCACCCATAGGGCCTCCTTGCATTTTGCTACACTAGTGTCAAAATTGTTGATGCTAGTGTAGCAAAACGCCACAATGGCATAAAATTTTTTGATGCTATTGTGTTAACGACCACCATGAGGTACCATATTATAAATACAGCGTAACCATGGTGTTGTTAGGTGCCGGTAGGGGGTGCAGAAAAAGGGGCACATCAGCTCTGATGCGCCACTTTGTTAGAAATATGGGACATAGTGTTTGTAAATGGAGCGCGTCACTTGACTAGAACTTACATGCTCCAGAAAAGAACAATACCCAGGCCTGCTTCACAGATGTTGAGACGTGTAGAAGATGATTTCCACATTTGTACACTTTTCTTACCATTTTAAAAGGGTGGTAATTAAGGTAGAAAACGCATTACAGTACATCTAAGTGACAAGGGACAGGTTTGCAAATTGGTATTCCACACACTTGAAAGCATTCCGACCTCTGCTTAACATTTTTATATCATTAGCAGATAAAAGAAAAACCAATATTACAGCAAGTAACATAATAGTTCCAGAGAACATCATCCCTCAGGGGCGTATAGTGCGAGCCAAACTAACCATATAGAGAATTTCGTAGTAGCACGAAAGTAGGAGCTTTCCTTCTTGTCAGCACCCCCCTTTGCGTGCACCTAAGTGTGCAGTGTCAGCAGCCACGACCACAGCCCAGAACAGTGAGGTCACATCCCATAAGCATGACAGTGTGCCCGACATCAGTTCTGATCACATGAATTGCCACCATCCGTTCAACATGCATATTGAATACCGCAGTGGCCTATGGAGAAGACAAGAGACATTTAGCCCCCGAGTCAGTTTACAGCCGCGTTTGTAGGTCATGAGGTATCTCTGCGTGGTACTTCACATATTCTTTGAGGGGGGCACATACGTCTCTTGGCCTGAAGGGCAAAGGTAAAACTTCTGCATGCAGTTCTAATTGTTCAGTGCAGTAAGTTAAATCCAACATCCACTGCTTGAATTTGTGGGCTCTTTCTCTACCTCGTCTGCATTCCACTCGCCCGTGGCCAATAATAATGTGAGTATTAGGAATTTCCTGTGCGGAGTCTCAATGTCTTTAATACAGCCCAATAACACAGTAGTGGTCCTGTCCGGTATAGGGCACCCCAAAAGGATGGTGGATAGCACCTGCATCCAGTACTGCCACACCTCCCCGCATTCCCATGCCAGATGAAGGAACCCTGCCCCGGACACCCACACCTGGCGCAGTTAGGGGCATATTTATACTCTCTGTTTGCGCCGAATTTGCATAAAAAATTGAACGCAAATTCGGCGCAAACCTAACACCATATTTATACTATGACGCCCGACCCCGTGAACGTCAAAATTCCTCTGTGTGCGTCATTTTCTGGATGCGCGAAACCGCCTTGCGTTAATGACATGTAAGGTAGGCGTTCCCGTCCAAAAAAACACTTTAAGGCCTGTGCACCTTATTTGTACTCCCAAGTCATTTTGACGCACAGGAGGGGGCGGGCCTTAAAATATGGCGCACAGCCTGATGTGCACCGTTTTTTAACACCTGGGAGAGGGCAGGCGTTAAGGGGCATGTGGGCTCACTTCCATGGTCTGTGACCATGGAAGCAGTCCACAGGTGCCCTTCCCTGCCCCCAGGGACACCCCTTGCCACCCTCGCCCACCCCTGTAGGGCACCCATGGGTGGGGGGACCCATCCCAGGTAAGTACAGGTAAGTAGAGGTAAGTATAATTTTTTTATTTTTTAAAGTGGCCTAACTTAGGCCTCCTTACATGCCACTGTGCCCAATGGCCATGCCCAGAGGACAGAAGTCCCCCCCATTGGGCAAGGGGGCATGACTCCTGTCTTTGCTAAGACAGGAGTCATTTCAACAGGGGTTGTGCATCAAAAAATGGCGCAAGTCCGGTTAGAGCCATGATTTTTTATTCTAACCTGACTTGCACCATTTTTTGACGCACAACCTCTATTTTTCTCTACGCCGGCACTGCCTGGTTAGAGTCATTTTTTTTTACTCTGACCAGCCCACAACGCCGGCTAACGTCAATCCATAAATAAGGCGCCCGGCTGGCGCATTGGAATAGCGTTAGCCGGCTGTAGATGTTTTGACGCAAACCAGCTCCGGCACTGGTTTGCATCAAAAAGTATAAAAATGGGCCTTGGAGTCTTCTTGTTGGCCAAGCCTGAAGAGGGCTGCTGGGGTATAGCAGGCTGAATGCAAAAACCTACAGTGGATAATGCGTTATCCACTACTCAAGGACAACCTACCCGTTATTCTGCAACGGAATATCCATTGATTGTCTGTTATGGCATGCTCCACCTTCACCTCCCAATCCGCTCCGCCCCAGCCTTCTGCATCTGTAAAGGAGCTTCCTCCTGTGCAGCCTTATACTGTACAATTTAGTAACGAGGTGGGTAGTGATGGTGGCTGAGATTATCATTTCTAAAGGAGATGGCTACAAAGGAACTCAGGAAGCACATGTTTCTTGCTGCTATGCAGCCAGTAATACAAAAAGATCTCAAGAGGGGTACAGAGAGCATCTCCTGCAAACTCTTCCATCGTGAGGAACAAGCCGTATAGAAAGGTCCCCTTAGATTTTCAGACCTCTCCTGTGTAAGTGTATCATTGTGGAGGCTTCATGAGTGATAGAGTAATATATGTAGCCTGGACCCACCGATTTGCCTTGTTTATTCCTCACTGCCAGTGTGTTTACGGCAATGGCTATGCCCCACATAGAGCAAATGATCTGTCTGCCTATGAGAGAACAGTGGGGTGGTAGCCATGCTGTCCTGTTAGACCGCCAAGTGCAGAAGCTACTGCAGTAGGTGATACCAATAGAAGCCAAAGTGTGTCTGTGCACACAGGTAGTGTACCTTGAAGTTTGGTGCCTCTGAGTCCCCTCTGTGGAATGGCAACATTAGGGCCTTCTGGCTCATTCTAGGTTGCTTCCCTGCCCATTTCAGCCTACCAAGTTGGGTTTTAAGAGTGCCAAAAAATGTGTTAGTGATGAGTAGCGGTATATTCATGAATAAACAGAGAAATTTAGGGGGATTTACCAATTTAATAAGACTAATGCAGCCAGCTAGCGAGAGAGAGATCCATTTAAAGATTTTACCTGTAATTCTCCTGCACAACTGTCTACCTATCCCTATGCATCCATATGTCCAGGTACTATAATGAGCCTTCCAATCATTCTAAAGGGAACTCTGGAGTGAAACTTGTTACATTATTCTGCGATTTACTCGAGTTTTTTAAACACCTCAGAGTTAGTGCCACATTTGATAAACTCCTACATATTTGCATTGAAACATATACCTTGCTCCCTGCTATATGACATCATATCATCTGAATACAAAGAAATTAGAATATACCGACTAGTATAATGCAACACGCAGTGTAAATAATGTTGTTGAAGCTTGGTTGCAAGCGGCTCAATTGCAAGGGCAAAAAGGATAGGGGAGAGCGGGCAACCCTGCCTTGTTCCTTGTAATCTATTAAAGAGCTGTGAGAAAGTTCTATTTAGACATATTTTTCAAATTAGGGGCATGTACAACAAGCGTATCCAGTCCATGAAACAGTTAGGGACCCCCATTCTGGATAGAATTGAGTTTAAGGAGTTGAATACTTCAGAAGAGGCATCCAAATAAATGGTCACTGCTTCTAGGTCAGGGTCAATGTCTTGAAGTGCAGCGAATAGGGTATGCAAATTATAACTTGTGGATCACCCAGGGAGAAATCCCAACTAGTAGTACCATAGTAGGGTGGGGAGAAGTAGCGTCAGTCTATTTGCAGTTAGCTTGGCCAGTACATTGACATGACAGTTAAATAAGGCGGGTGGGCGGTGTGAATCGCACCTATGAGACAGTTTATTCGGCTTCAGTAGTGTCAGTATCACAGCCTTTCGCATAGAGTGGGAAGGAGTTTGTGCTGCCTCACTTCCTCCAATATTGCTGGTAGATGAAGGGCCAGTATGCTAGCTTAGCACTTATAACATTCAACTAACAGCTATCTTATCCAGGCACCTTACCCATGGGGAGCTCACCCACGACTCCCAATATCTCCTCTGCAGGGAAGAGTTGTTCTAAGACTAAGTGATGAGTGTTGATTAGCCAGCCCAATGCTGTGTCTGCTAAGCAGCTCTCAAGGAGTGAAGGGGGCCAATAGGTTGTGAAAACACTAAAAGACTGAATCACAAAGATAATCTTACATGTTTGTGTAAGTTTACGCTTTTCAGTATTCACAAAACTGTATTTTAACAATCAGGTTACAACTGCTGAGACTCCTTGTTAGAAACTGGGTCTCTAGTTGGGAGGGGAATGCACCCTGTCCAAGTAAGGACCACAATTCTAGTCAGGGTAAGTCAGGTACACAACATAAATTAACCTGTGCTCACCAACCCCTTGGGAGTTCTCTTCGCTAAGGCGGAAGAACCTGAAGAGACCATCAGCATTGGCGTGGTATGTTCCAGGACGGTGATTCACAGTAAAGTCCATCCCCTGTATGGAGATGGACCACCTCAACAGTTTAGGATTCTCACCCCTCATCTGCATTAGTCATGTGATGGGCCTGTGGTCTGTCTGAACCCGGAAGTGAGTGCCAAACAGGTGTGGACTTAGCTTCTTAAGTGCCCAGATCACAGCAAAGGCTTCCCTTTCAATTAACTCCACCTCTGTTCCCAGGGAAGTAACCTCCTGCTGATGAAGGCTACAGATTGATCCAGGTACTGTTCATTTAGCTGTGAGAGCACGACTCCTATGCCATGCCATGCTCAGATGGTGTCCATCTGAAAAGAAAACTATTTGGAGAAGTCTGGGGCCCTGAGCATGTGTGCCATGCACATGGCTTCCATGTCGAAGGCTTTCTGGCATGCCTCTGTCCAGATCATCTGACATGACTGCTTCTTAGAAGTCAACACTGTCTAGGGGTAACAATGGTGCCATACCCCTTGATAAATCTCCAGTAATATATAGCGAGGCCTAGGAAGGCTCTCACCTCACTCTGGGTTTTGGGAGGTTTCCAAGCCACAATGGTGTTATTCCTGGGCTGTAAGGGCTGCACCTTGCCACCCCCTACTTGGTGTCCCATGTAGACCACAGAACCCTGCCCTATCTGGCACTTAGTGGTCTTGATAGTCAGGCTTGCCTTCTGCAGAGCCTGAAGCACTTCCCATAGGTGGTACAGGTGGTCCTCCGATCTAGAACTGAAGACTGCAATGTCATCCACATAGGCAGCACTGACGTTTTCCAGTCCAGCTAGGACCTAGTTTACCAGCCTCTCAAAGGTGGCAGGGCATTATTTAACCCGAATGGCATGACCCGTAACTGGCAGTGCCCTTCTGAGGTAGAGAATGCAGACCTCTTTTTTGCCTCATCGGTCAAGGCAATCTGCCAGTATCCAGGTGTTAGGCCAAACGTGCTGAGAACTCGGCAGCTCCAAGCCAATCTATGAGCTCATCAGTTCTGCGGATGGGGTGTGCGTCAGTCCTGGTGACCGTATTGAGCCCTCGGTAGCCACACACAAAACCGGAGTTCAGGTGTGACACCTAGTGGGACAGCCTTGGGCACCGGCACCACTGGGTTGGACCAAGGGCTGTTTGAGTGCTCAATAACCCCCAGTACCAACATCTTTGAGACCTTCTCCTTGATGTTGTCTCTCACCTTATCAGGCAACCTGTAAATTCTGTTTTTTACAGGTGGACTGTCCCCACTGTCTATTTCATGAGTGCATGAGTGCACCATGTAGTGAGTCCTGGGTTAAGGGAGAACATTGAGGTGAACTTCTCCAACAACTGGTGGCAGTCCCTCTGTTGGTCTAGGGTCAGTGTCACCCTTTGGCCTGCTATTTGGCAGACTGAAGGTCATAGAGAGGTTCTCTTTCCTCTTCCACCCCATCATCAGTCACCAAGAGCACGGCCACTTAAGACCTCTCATACTGGGGCTTGAGGTAATTCACATGTCAAATCCTCAAGGGGTTTCCAGGAGTGTTGAGGTCCACAAGATAGGTAATATCACTCTTCTGCTCCGTAACCTCACAAAGCCCTGAACAGCATTCTTGTAGAGCACGGGGCTCCACTGGCTTGATGACCCACACCTTTAGGGTAGGCTGAAACTCCACCAAAGTGGCATGCTGGTCATACGAGTGTTTCATAAGTTCCTGGCTGGCTTCTGGGTTCTCTTGGGTGAGCTTCCTGAAGCATGTAGCTGACCACATCCCTGGGGGCTCTCCCATGAGCTTGCTCCCAGCCCTCCTTCACCAGAGTGAGAGGCCCTCTCACAGGGTGCCCATACAGAATTTCAAAGAGGCTATAAGCAACCCACTTCTATGGTGCCTCCCTGTTTGCGAACAGGCATGGTAGGAGGACATCCCACTTACCTCTCATGGGTTCGGGCAGACCTGAAATCATGCCCCTCTGAGTTCCATTGAACCTCTCAACCAACCCATTGGTTTTGGTGTGGTAAGGCGTGATGACCTTATAGGTCACCCCACACTCCTTCCACATGGACTTCATGCAATTAGACATGAAGGTGGTACCCTGGTCAGAAAAAACCTCTTTGGGGAAACCCACAGTGGTAAATATCCCCATCAGTGCCCTGGCCACCACAGGTGCAGTCACTGTCCTCAGAGGGATAGCCTCTGGGTACTGGGTGGTATGGTCCACCAAGACCAGAATCAATCTGTTGCCCATGGCTGTCTTGGGATCCAGAGGCCTAACTTTGATGCCCACCCCCTCAAAAGGGGTGCTCATGACAAGTAAGGGTTGCAAGGGGGCCTTGCACTTCCCTCCTGACTTCCTACTCACCTGGCAGGTCTGGCAGGACCTACAGTATGCCGCTATGCGCTGTCTCATTTGAAGTCAGTAAAAGTGGCTGGCAAGCATTTCAAAGGTCTTGTCCTGCCCCAAGTGACCTGCCAGTGGCACATCATGAGCCAAACCCAATAGGAAGGAGATGTAGCACTGGGGGGCCACCAACACACATGTTGAACCAGGCTCAGGATCCTCAGGCTCGCTATACATGAGAACATTCTACCAATAGATCAGGTGCTTTCTAGGGGCTTCATCATCTGCCTGGACTTCGGCCTGCTGCTGAACACCCATAGAGTAGGGCACTCCTTCTGTGCATTGCAGAATTGTACCCTGGTAAGACCCCCTTCATGCTGCCAGTTGGACAACTCAGGTAGGTTCCCCAGTTTGGCTATGTCCTCCCCTGTACCATAGATACTAGGGAGTCCAACTCAATGCCCGCTTCCTCCCAGATCATGGGAGTGTCTAGAGTGGGTTTCCCGTATCCCTTGCACTTCCTCTTTTGGGCAGTACCCTGGGCTATAGTTTCAGGCTCTAGGTCCCTCTGACCACCCTCTCAGGCTGCCATGGACTGTGTGGTAGGGCACACTCACTCAGGTATCCCCATCATCTCCAAGTGTGACCTGAACTCCACGTCTTGCCAGATTGTGTGCTCCAGGTCGTTGCCCAGCAGGCAATCCACGGGAATGAATGGACTCACAGATACCTTCAGCAGACCTGAGACCACCCTACCATTTAAAGGGAACCTGAGCCACTGGGTAGTGGCTCTCACGATGGTCAGCAGCAACCACCTGGTGGAATGTGTTAGGGAATACCTGCTCTGAGGGCATCAGATGACACTTAACAGTTGTCATTCTGGCTTCTGTGTCCCTCAGAGCCTCCACCCTGTGCCCATTGATGGTCACCCACTGTCTGAACATTTTTAGTATTATCAGGCTTGTGGGCTATCTGGACCACCTCTCCATCACCCATAGACACAAGGGTCAACTGTATTTCCTCCCCAGCACTATCTAGGGGCATCTCCTCCCCAAGTGCTACACTAGCCAGCCCCCATTGCGGCCCACCGGTGGGGGCGGCGGGCTGTGTTTGTTTTGGACACTTGGCATCTTACTTATAGTGCCCCTCCTGCTGACATTCAAAGCACTTCACTGGAGCCTTACCTGCAGGCTTGTTCTCAGAGGTTCACTTTTTCTTGCAAGGGGAGTATGATTCCTGTCCTGCAGAACTATTTCGGGGTCCTTTCGAGTACTTCTTACTCTTTCTTTCAACCCCCCTCATTCCTCTTGTGAGGACCCTGTCCACCCTTGGCGTGATCTCCCCAGGCACCTTCTTATGGACCAGGGTGTTAACCCAGCGGTCTGCCTCCTGAGAAAGCTCTCTGGAGTCAGTCAGCTTACTATCCAAAACGTGCTGGCGCAGGTCTGTAAAACAAAGATTGAACAGGTGCTCTGTTGCAAACAAATTGTACAACCATTGGTAATCTGTTACTCCACTGCCCTTCAATCAACCAACCAGTGTCTTGCAAAAAGTATCCACACAATCCACTTAGGTCTGGTGTGCACCCTTATGGCTATCCCTGAATTTCAGCCTGTACATTTTTGAGGTTAGTCCACATTTCCTGATCAGAGCCTCCTTCATGGTGGGATACCTCATCCGGTCATCCTTTGGCAGAGCCAAGAGAACATTCACTTGGAATGAGCCCCCACAAACCAGCCCGAATCTGCTTCAGTGATCCTGTGCATTCGTACGGCAACCTCATATGGCTCCAACCACCTGTCAAAGTCATCTCCCACCACAAAATCAACACATTCTTAGGGATGTGGACTTTAGAGGACACAGTAGTATTGCCTCCACCATCTTTGCTGGACTCTGTCTGCCTGGCTTTGACGTCTAGCTCTCTCAGGCTTCACTCCTGGGCCAACATCATCTTTTTCTCCTCCATAGCCAATCTCCTTTGGCTTTCCTCCATTTCCATGGCTAGTTTCTTTTGGTTTGCCTCCATTACCATGGCCAGACTTGTCTCCTCTAAGGCTTTCTCTTTCTCCAATTTGGCCAGCTCTAATCTGTACCTTCTTTCCTCTTTCCTGCCCTACAGCTTCTCTGGGGACAGGCCCTTGGATGATAGACTGCTACATGCCTTGGAAGGGGCCCTTAAACCTGGGAGTAAGTTGCTGGTCTCCACCACAGACAGCAGCCCAAGGGCTCCAGCCAGATCCTGGGCCAAGTGATCCTCCACATCCACCTCATCCTCAGCCTCCTCTGATGCCTCAAGTACTAAAGCATGGGCTTCAGAATACGCTCTCAGTGCCTTTTGCAATTCTGCCTTTTTGCTCCTTGTCGGCAGCCCATAACGCCTACAGAAATCCCTGAACTGGGCTGCAGTGTACTCCTCAAGTTTGGTCAGCTCATACTCCAACATGATTTAGGGTAAAAAAAAAATATATATTATTCAGTGAGAACGGAACAATCAAATATGCCAATTGAGAAGAGCAGAGAGAAAAAACGCCAATGGGGATCAGAGAAAATTGATTTGAATTGGTCTAGGTGTGCATAGTAGTGTATCCCAAATTACTATAAGGCACTGCACAAAAACAAGTCCTATCCTCACCGCTGATCACCAATGTTAGAAATTGGGCAGAGTTATGCACACTGTCCAAGTAGAGCCCACAATTCTAGTCAAGGTGATTCAGGTACACAACCTAAATTGACCTGTGCTCAGCCTCTGGTAGCTTGGCACAGAACAGTCAGGCTGAAGTTAAGATGCAATGTGTAAAGTATTTGCGCCACACTTAAATTACAGTAACACAGTGAAAGACACCACAAAAGATTCAACACCAGGTCAGAAAAATAGAGAAGACCAAAATGACAAAAATCCAATCAGTATCTCCAAAGATATTCACTTTGTTGATTGAGTTCAAAAACAGTAATCAGTGCTACCCAACAGGGCTCCTTTTAGAGCCAATATGGTAACATACAGTTCCAGTATGAGTGGGATGTGATACAACTATCCTGAAGCTGTAGGAACTCCCCTTAGGGGAGTTACGGTAACTTCGAACCAAGTACACCAACCACCTCCATCAATGGCAGGGGGAGGGCCGGAATGCAGCCGAAGTCCATTTCAGGTAGGGGATTTCAAAAGAATGCTTGTGGTCTTACTTCACCTACTTGGGAAGAGGAGGGCAAGAAATGCCCAAGGTTGTGCGGTGCCCGCAGTGCTAGTGGAAACTGTGGTGAGTGGAGCTGGAAGATTTAAATGTGGCGCTGTCTGGGCTCTTCATGTTGTGATGATCCCAGTGCCTGCGATACAAACAAACCCAACACACTCCTTTGGAAGCAGCCATTTGTAAGCCCACCCATACTCTTCAGCTGTGCAGCTCGGACACCCAAGTTGTTCTTGACTCTCCCAATCCTCAGCACAGCAGACCTGGGGTGCAGGGAGCACAACTCTCACACACTGCATGCTTTCTGGCAGTATGCTCAGCACTAGAAGCACGGCCTCCACTCCAACAATCAATCCTTGATGAGGGTGTGTCCTCCCTTAGGTGTCTTGTGCTTTCTGGCAGTATGCTCAGCACTAGGAGCGCAGCTCACCACTCCAACGATCATTCCTTGTTGAGGGCACCTCCTGGAAACGTGTTCAGGGCTCAAGAGGACACAGCTCACTCTCAAAGCGTTTGGTCCTCACAGGCTTGGGGTATAAATAGCACCCCTGCTGGGAGGGTACTGGAGTAGTAGGGAGCACAGCTCTCAGGAGATGGAAGACTTTGATGGCCCCTAGTCTTCCACAGCGGGCCCTTGGAGTTCTTGTGGGTACCTACTTGTAGAGAGCAGGATCCTTCCTTCTTCCCTGCAGAGGCAGCAGGGAGCAGGGCAGCACAGCATAGCCCAGTGCAAAGTGGCAGTCCCTCCTGGCAACACAGTAATCAGCTTGTAACAGGCCAACACAGCAAAGCAATGGCAAAGTTGCCGTTCCTCCAGGCAGCGTAGCTCCTCTTAGTGGCAGAGTTTCCTCAGGACCCCATTGTGAACTGATTTCCAGGGCTTTGGGGGGCCTTTACTTACACCAAAAAAGGCCTTTGATGTGGGAGATACTATAATGGAGTTCTCTGAAGTGCACCAGGGTACCTTTTATCCCAGCCCCGTCTGCCAGGCTATCTGTGGGGGGGGGGGGTAAGTAGTTCTTTGTGTGGAGACAGGACACCACCCATTGAAATGTGTCAGTCCCTCTCCTTCCCTCTGCCCAAGTAGAACCATCAGTATGCAGATTAATTCAGAATCAATTGAAAGCCCAGTGTGTGTGGCTGCCTTGAGGGAATTCACATAGTGTAGCTGTCACCCTGTCCAACCCAGATCTGTATTCAGAGACATGCTAAGGCACATCGGGCCTGATTACAACTTTGGAGGAGGTGTTAATCCGTCCCAAATGTGACGGATATACCACCAGCCGTATTACGAGTTCCATAGGATATAATGGACTCGTAATACGGCTCGTGGTATATCCGTCACATTTGGGACAGATTAACACCTTCCTCCAAAGTTGTAATCAGGCCCATAATGGTTTAAGGTACGAAAATGACAACTTTCTAAAAGTGGCATTTTCTGTCTTATAATTTAAAATCTGACTTCAGTATTAGTAGTGATTTTAACTTTTAAGGCCAGAGACACCAAACTCCTTATCCCTATGCCTTCCCAATTGGAAATTACGCTTAACAGATGTTTTAAGATACTCCCAATGCTGTCCTATCGGAGGGATAGTCCTCGCAATTGTGAAAAACACATTTAAGAGTTTTTCACTATCAGGACATGTTAAACGTAAAAGTGCATGTCCAACGTTTTAAATACACTGCACCGTGCCCTTTGGGTTGACTAGGGCCTACCTTAGGATGATTTATATGTAATAAAAAGGAAGGGTTGAGCCTGGCAAGTGGGTGCACTTGCCAGGTCGAAATGGCAGCTTAAACTGCCCACACAGGCTCTGCAATGGCAGACCTGAAGCAGGCTTGACAGACTTCTGTAGTGGGAGGCACAATCAGTGCTGCAGGCCCACTAGTAGCATTCAGTTTTACAGGTCTAGGGCACATATAATGCCCTTTACTAGGGAATTACAGGTAAATTAAATATGTCAATTGTGGAGAAGACAATGTTACCATGTGTTAGAGTACAAAGCACCTGCACTTTAGCACTGGTCGGTAATGCTAAAGTGCACAGATTCCTAAATGCCAGCAAAAAAGTAGTCAGGAAAACAGGAGGTCAGAGGGTAAAAAGTTAAGGGAAACCACACCAAGGTTGCAAGGTCTAACAGTCCGCAGTCAGGGATGAACAACTCTGCAGATAAAAAGATAGGTCACTTATAAACTGACTATTAAAATGCAATTTTGTGCATACTGAAAAGCGTGAACTTACACAAACGTGTGATTTACCTTTGTGAATCAGACCTGATTTGTGTCTTGTTGCATCCAACTCGGTGTGTCTTCTATTTCTATCACTGTAGCAACTACCCAGTGTTGTTTAACCATGGCTGCTAGGGATTTACACATACCGTCTCCTTCCTCATATGCCCTTGCCCTTTGCCTTTTCCTCCCTGTCTCCTCATTATTTTCAGCCATCTTTAACCTGATTCATGCAAGGGTCTGGTGGTCCATTCCCTGAGCCAGAGTGCCCTCCAAAGTTTTGAGTTCTACCTCAACGTGGGACAGCTGTACTCTGATAATCTTCAAGGCTCTTATTTTTTGCTATACATTTACCTCATATAGTGCCCTTATAGGCCACTCAGATGGTGGCCATAATGAACACCAAACCCATGTTAAGCTCAAAATATTCAATGATATGAGTTTGGAGCTCCTCTGCAAAGGCTGCATCCATCAAGCAAAGTCTCCAGGTGCAGCCACCATTAAAAGTCCCGACCAGTCATGTGGGACAGCAATAAGGAGAGTACCCCCAGGGAATGATCGGATAAAGTTCGGGCCAAGTGAGTAATATCCCCGTCCCATGGGCCCACATCTTTAGTGATCAACCAATAGTCCAACAGGTACCAGTCTCCATACAAGCTAGAGTAATATTTTCCCTCTTTAAGTACAGGATGTCTCCCCCTACAAATGACCAGCATACTGTGATCAGTCATTATATTTTTTACATGGGCAGCTGTTACAGTTCTACAGTGAGATGCCACCTGTGATCTGTCTACTTTGTCTTGCAGTGTGCGGTTAAAATCTACCCCCCAGTTCAGGGACCACAGATCCAAGGAGATTACATAGCCCCACAATCTTTTGAAAAAGGCAGGATCATCGATTTTCAGCCGATAGCAGTTTGATATAGTAAGTTCTGTCCATCCAAAGTAGCTTTAAACGGTGACATGGTGACCCTGTTGGTCACACATTGAGATAAGTGGTGTTAAGGGTGAGTCGCATTTTATAGTAATGGCTGCCTTCTGAGCACATGACATAAAGGAAGAGGTCAAACAGTGAGCCACCCATTTTTTGACTAAGAGATGTTCTGTGTGTTGCATAAGGTGTATTTCTTGTAGCAGCGCAACGTTAGCCCCATGCCTATCCAGGTATGCTAAAATCTGACTGGTGCTGCAGGGGTTATTCAATCCCAACACATTCCTCGTCACACACCGTAGTTGGCTAGATCGTGAGCCTCCATCAGAATGCATTCTATCTGATTAAAGACAGCTGCAATACACAGTGGGAATATCTCACCTGTTAGAAATCTATTCTCCATCATCAAAAATACAAAGCTTGCGCGACCAATAGAGCTGTAAATTGTAACTATAAAATAAACAATTCCACCTCCCTCCCACACCGATGGCCCAATCCCATCAGAAAGAAGCCATCAACCGGTTACTATGAACCATAAGAGTAACAACCAACAAGGCTCTATCTCAGTAATTGGACCATGCAAGAAATCCCCGGGTATACCAATAGAGCCAGTGGTCAACTAAAAAGTGGAGAGGATGTCAGAGGAACAGTGTACCTTACATGCAACCATTGTCTTGAGTGGTTTAGGGAAGCAGGGCCTTCAAGCCCCCTCCCACGCACCCCACCCCACTCTCCCCCCACTCCTAGCAAAAGCCCACGGTGTTCCACGGCTGTGAAGCTAATTTTGTCTACAGTCGATTACTGCTGTGAGAATGTTGCACAGCTGCACGTTTTCCTCTTTATTTATAATTAAGGCTCCCGGTTTTCCATTTAAACTGATTTTGACACATAAAGACAGACAGAAATCTATTTTTCCTTTGTCTGTATTCATAAATATAAATGGTAAAATACTGCTGAAAACGATACAAAGACTTCATACTGCAAGACCGAGGGTTGCCTCGCTATGTCCCTCTTCCGGATAAGATCTTTGTCTTCGCTGACTACTGCTTTTGTACTGTCACTGAAAGTGGAGAGGTGAGCGATCCTTATCCTCACCTCTCCGCTTACAGTGACAATACAAAAGACCATTTACCTACCATTGCTACACACTATTGCTGCAATACAAATCCGAGTTTCAAGGCGGTGTGAAGAAGTGTGATTCACACTTCTCTGCACCGCCTTGAAACTCGGATTTTGATGTCACGTGTGAGGCCTGAAGATGTGCTTGATATACTTGAATTTTTTGCACGGAGTGGTATACAAATGACATTGCAGGAGATAGTTTTGTGTGTTTCGTATACACATCAGAGTTACCTAGAGCCAGCGAGTTTGTTGAATCATGCTTTTCCAACGTGCTGTTATCTATTTGGGCTTTTTACCGCACCCACCTCACACCCATCACTATCGCTCGTTCATGGGCATCACCCTTCAAAAATCTTTTATCATTGGTAAATGCTTTACGTTTGTCCTGCCTCGGGCAGTTTCGTTACCTCATTGGACATCGACCCGGCTACAGGGCTACTTGCACCTTTGCCGAAATGTTTGACTGCAAACAAACTTCTTTTTCCTTTTGTGTGTCTCCTTCATGCTCATGACGTGGTGCTTTGAATTGACTCGCTTACGTGAAACTGTTTTTCTTTTCATTTTCAATTTATGTGTCAAAGAAAGTCTGGTTTGTTTAGTGAAAACACCACAAGGTATTTGGTGTAAAGCACTTTATTGCCTGGAGCCACTGGGGAAAGCGACTCCTTCAACTGCTTTCCCGTTCGTTTTTCAACCCACGCGTTCCACACAGCGCATAGCAACTGTGGAACGCGTTCAATAATAAACATAACACATCCCCTTCCTTTCAATACAGAGAAAAAATTAAATAATGAATACAAATAAGAAAATAAATGATTGAAATGAACATAAACCAAACATTGAAATTTAACAGAAGTGCTAAAGAAGTTCTAGCAGCTGTACTAAAAATATACTATATACATACAACTCCTATGAGTACATACAATTCCTATAAGTTACTTAATGAACTCAACAACCTTCTCCCCCACACAAAATCCTTAAGCCAATCGGGTGGTTTCCTCACTCTTCCTTTCCCTCCATCCAAAGCCTCACTAACCACGCCTTCTACATCCTTGTTCGCTTCAGCACTAACCTCATATCCACCAATCTCCTCATTCACCTCAGCACTATTCTCACTTTCACCCGTACAAACCTCTGCATTATTCTCACATTCAACACTCTCCATACATAGTCCTTCACTACTTACAGTATCACCTTCTTCCCCTTTCAACCATCTAAAATTAGACGTAGAGGAATTGTGACTATTGTGACTCCTAGCTTCCCTACGCACCTTGGCCACCCGTTTAAAATTCCATACCTTTCCATTGCTCAACCTGACTGCATTGTTCAAAACCTCTACAACTTCTGGTTCATAAAACTGACTATCTCCTTTCCTGACCTTAACCGGTTTCTTAACACGAACCCAATCGCCAACCACAATGTCAACTGGTTTTGTACCATGCTGCTCATCGTAACGTTTTTTCATAACAGAATGTTTTTCCTTCATCCTATTCTGAACTGATTCTAAAGACCATTGTACCACATTACGCTGATGCAACCAGTTTAAACTGTATTTGGTCCTAGGCTCCCGCCCTCTCATTATTACAAAAGGCGATAATTCTGTTACCTCATTCTTCATCACTCTGTATGCCCAAACAGCCTTGTGCAACTGTACCTCCCAATCCGTACCACAAGCACAGGCTGATTGAATAACTCCCTTAACCACCCTGTTGAACCTTTCCACCATGCCATTGCAACTAGGATTATAAAGGGAAGTAGTTTTATGTTGTACGCCAATTCTTTTGAAGTAATCTTTCGATGTCTTGGACAAGAACTGAACACCATTGTCGCTTAGCACCACCGTAGGTAAACCTTCAGACACAAAAACTTTATCTAAAAATTCCAAAATACATCTCGTGTCTACCCTCTCAACAATTTCTACAACAGGCCACCTAGAAAACAGATCCATCAACACTACTACGTATTTTTGTTCATCACCAAACGGTCCCGCAAAGTCAATTGCCACACATTCCCATGGTTGTTTCGGCAAAAAATGTTCATTCGTTGGCGGTCTGAATGTTTGTAACGTCTTGTCGGCATTTGAACACTTGGAACAATTCCTCACAAATCTTTCAACCTCAACATCCACATTAGGCCACCAAAATAAACTTCTTACCACGCCCTTTGTTTTTACAATGCCAAAATGTCCTTCGTGACATAGATTCACAATTACTTCCCTCAAGCTCTTGGGAGGAATAATCCGCTCACCCCTCATGATTGTACCATTCTCCATGGACAACTGCGATCTCACTTCCCAAAAAGGCCTAACCTCTTCCTGCAATTTGTTTTTATCCGGCCAATTTCCTTGCAAAAATTTCTTTACATCAACTAATACTGTATCCTTATCATATTCAGATATCCACTCTTACCTGCACACAGCATGACTACCATCTGCATGAACAAAAGCTACTTGGAAATATGCCAACATTCATCCACACACTCTTCCAATTTAGTAGGCATTCTTGATAAGAAATCCGCTACTAGATTATCCTTGCCTGGTAAATATATAAGTTTATAAACATAATCCTTCATTCTTATTGACAATCTTGCAATCCTCGCAGAAGCATTAACAGTTCCCCCCGTTGTCAATAATTTCACCAACGGCTTGTGATCACATAAAATTGTTACAGATTTTCCCGACACAAAAACCCTGAAGTGATCCAGAGCCCACGCACATGCCAAAGCTTCCCTCTCAATTGTGGGATACTTTTCTTCTGTTGGCGACAAGGCTCTAGAGGCAAAGGATATTATAAATTCCTTCCCATCCTTATCCTTCTGGCTTAATACCGCACCCAAACCTTTACCACTGGCATCCGTTGTGATACAGTTATCCAGGTTAGGATCAAAACAGTGTAAGCTTTGGACTTTATCAATTTCAGAAGTGATGCGATTGAATTCTTCCTGGCATTCCTTAGACCATTCAAATTTGACTTTGTTTTTCAATAGCTGTCTCAAATGGAAACTTTTGTCAGCAAATTGTGGA
Source organism: Pleurodeles waltl (assembly GCF_031143425.1). Classification (NCBI taxonomy): domain Eukaryota; kingdom Metazoa; phylum Chordata; class Amphibia; order Caudata; family Salamandridae; genus Pleurodeles; species Pleurodeles waltl. The sequence continues at coordinate 732,193,654 of NC_090443.1, forward strand.
ATAAATTTTGCACAGTATTCAACTAGACCTAAAAAAGATCTAACATCATCCTTAGAACTTGGAAGCGAAGCATCTTTGATAGCATTCACAAGAGACTCTTTTGGTCTGACACCTTGGGCTCCAATGTCATGACCCAAATAAGTGACGCTGTCCCTTGCAAATTTACATTTTGAAAGTTCCACAGTTAAATCACTTTTCTCCAATATGTTAATTACCTCCTTCAGTCTTGAATCATGTTCAATGTTGTTCTTCCCATAGATTAGAATGTCATCCTGGAAGAATTTTACACCAGATTTATTTCCAAATAACTGAAACATAAGTCTTTGGAACACTGCAGCAGCAGACGCTAAGCCAAAAGGCATCCTGTTAAATTGGAAACAGCCAAAAGGTGTAATAAATGCTGTGTACTTTCTGGAATCAGTCGTAAGGGAAATCTGATGATACGCAGCAGATAAATCTATAGTGGAGAATATTTTTGCATCCTTTAAAGAGAGAACCATTTCATTAATCCTAGGTAAAGGAAAATGATCGATAACAATATTATCGTTCAAATAGCGTAGGTCCACACATAACCGAATCTTTCCATTTCCGCGTCTGGTAACCACCAATGGAGAAATCCATTCTGACGCTTCGATAGGTTGTATTACTCCTAAAGTCACCAATCTTTCCAGTTCCTTTGAAACTTCGTCTCTAATCAATATAGGAACCTTCGGGACTGCATTAGCTTTCAAAATTATGCGGTGTTCAAAACCCCTTAAATTTCCCAGGTTTGTGTCAAACACTGAAGGAAATTTTCGTAACAGATCCCTTGCAAAGTCCAACTCTTCATCCACCACCTTCACCTATTCTTCACTGTTTGGATCCAAGACAATGTGCAATTTACCCTGATCAATCCAGCCAAGAACTGGTGGTCCTTTCTTACTTATATACAGCTTAGCTCGAGTGGATCTGTTTTTAAATCTAAAGGTTAACCATCTATAACCTAACATATCAATTTTATCACCACTGTACCCTTGTGGTTGTATATCAGGTTCACATAACTCCATACCAAATTTCCCTATGAATTTATCTCTCCATACCTCTTCATTCACAATGGTATAAGGTGATCCAGAATCAGCAAAAATTTTCATTATAACTCCACCAATGCTTATTTGACACTCAGGCTTGTTTTTCCCTGGCTCCCCATTGACATTCAGAATCAAATTCGTTGTAGAGCATATAACACTATCGTTACCAAACCCATGACCCTTTCCATCCTCTTCATCATCCTGTTCAGAATTTTCCAACACACACTTAACGTTATCTTTTTTCCTGCAAACCCTCGCAAAATGACCAATTAAACCACAATTTCCGCACTTTCTTTGGATAGCTGGACATGTCTTGCTATACGCTAGGTGATCCTTACTTCCACACCTATAGCATCTATTTTTTTCTTTAGAAAACGATTTTGATTGGGCATTGAAAGACTTACTGGAAGTTTGGGTGGCATTGTAAGACTTACTGGCAGGTTTGGAGTTTATTTTACAGACAAACTCAGACTCCTTAACTTTTGACAATAATTCCTTGGCACATCTACCAGACATCTCTGCTTTACGCACAATGTTCATAACCTCCTCAAGTGATGAATCACCATTCACCCACAAAAGTTCTTGAATACTCTGATTATGAACATGCATAACTAATTGGTCCCTAATTAACTCAGTTTTTAATGCTCCAAATTTGCAATCAATAGCTAATTTTTTAAGTTCAGCGACATAATTATCTACTGACTCATTCTCATTTTGCTTACGTTGGAAAAATGTATATCTAGTAATACCTATACAAACCTTCGGTGCAAAATAAGTGTCAAGATCTTTCAATGCTGCCTCAAAAACGTTCTGATCCCCAACTACTGGAGCTTTTAACATTTGGTTGTACACTCTTAACCCATAAGGACCCAAAGAATGTAACAAAATAAGTTTTTTTTGGTCTGCTGACATGTTGCCAAAATCACCCTCTGCATCAATGTAATTTATAAAGTACTCCTTCCACTCTAACCACTTAATAGATGGTTCAGAACCCGTTGGCCAAAATGCTTGTGGTGGAGAAATGCTGAAATTCTGCGTTGCCATTATAAATAACTACTCCCAATCTTAAATTGAAAACCAAAAAATTAAAATAATATTATGAGGAAAAGTCCAAATGCAGCGAGTAATCCGTGGTTTCCATGGAGATTTCCAAACAAATAAAGATGACCGCTAAGCTCACTTGTTAAGTTGAAAGTATGAATTCCAGCACGTTTTGCAGCACAAAGGAATCGTTACTAGTGGCAGGATATCCTCAAAATGTTCACATCCAGAAATTACTTGTTGCTAAGAAACTCAAGAATGCCTCTGGATCCTTCAAAATGGCCGTAGAACTAAATACACAGCCGGCATTCAGGTTGTCATGACAACATTGGCGCGCGAACGTCGCATCAAGCTACTGTTGCCCGCAACCAACACAACCTCCGTTGTGCAGTCAAGTGAGAAAGCGACAGTAAAAACACACAGTCAAACCCAGCAGGAAATCGGCAATGCGCAGCTCAAAACGTCAAGCCCACCAGGAAATCGGCAAAGCGCAGCTCAAAACGCGATGAATCGCTCCGTGGTCAGCCCAAAAGGAATGCTGTGCTGCACCCCAGAACTCCTAACGCCACAGCATGCATAGTCCTAGGCTCCAGGCGCTCGTCGCCAAATTGTAGTGAAAACACCACAAGGTATTTGGTGTAAAGGACTTTATTGCCTGGAGCAACTGGGGAAAGCGACTCCTTCAACTGCTTTCCCGTTTGTTTTTCAACCCACGCGTTCCACACAGCGCATAGCAACTGTGGAACGCGTTCAATAATAAACATAACAGTTTGGAGTTCACAACGCTAATAACTCTAACTCGACCACATGCAAGACTCATTGCATTGCAAATATTTGTTAAATTCTAGGTGGTTGCTGTTGTTCCTTATTCTCCTTGAAAGCATGTTCCAGAGCTAGTGTGTCTGAAGACTGAAGGAGCTACCTCCAATGCATGTTTTTGTAAAATAATCAGGAGTTGAGATGTTTTTCCTTTGACTGTTTGAGCTTAGACAATTTATTTTTTGAGCAATGCAGTGCTTCGTAGGAGATTACCAGTAACTAATGTAGGTCTCTAAGGACAGGAGTAATGTGCTTAGGCTCAGAATGTGTCTGGCGGTCGTGTTCTGGATGCATTGAAGCTTGCCTATTATTATTTTTAAATTGAATTTAGTAAATCGAGGCTAGATGTACGAAACATCTTTGCAGTCGCAAATGCCAAATTCACAGAATCAGGCCTTTTGCAACCCAATAATACTTTTTGAAATGTACAAACATCAAATTGAGAGTCGGGAACTTGTTGGGTTTGTGACCCAAAACAGAATGGTTATTTGGAATGGGTGTGTTCAGGGCGTCACTTCAAAACCGGGAATCTGAATGGTATGTACTAATGGTTTGTGATAGAAATGTGGTCGCAAAACAATTACAGTTTACCACAATTCAAAGTTTGTGGTAACCCATTGCCCTTTGAGAATGTTGAAAAAAATATTTTTTAAGAGCAGGCAGTGGACCCACTTTCCTCTGCCTACTCTTAAAAAAATGAAACATTTTATTTTATGTTTAAATGCATCCCGTTTTTCTTTAAGGAAACTGCCTGCATTTGAAAAAAGTATTGCTTTATTTAAAAGTAATCACAGACATGGTGGTCTGCTGACTCCAGCAGAACACCATCCCTGTGATATCAGTGAATCCTAGTTGTTTACAAATTGTGGTTTGCCTTATTAATATTCATGAGGTAGGTCTATCTGCTACCCACCACAAATCACTATTTAGAGAATAGGGCCTAGATAATCCCTTTGTACATTGGTAATGCCACAGTAAGCAAAATAGTTGCTGTCACTGTTAATCTATTGTTAATTGGATTTACTGTGTGAATACGTTTGATAACTATGAAAAAGCAATAATAGTTGATTTGCCTTTTCATGCATCATGCATGCCACAGGGCAATATAACTAATATCAATTGCAGCCTATTGTCAATTGTATATGGCTAATATGGATTTGTGGTGATGACCACTATATGATACATAGGTCACATAACCTAAATATTTGATGGCAATCTCCCTTCACTACGATTCTAATTACAGTCCTGGCAAAAGACAACTGTATTACTTTTCTGAATGTTCCAAGAGTTTAGTTGCTGATTTTATACTGAGAAAACTAAGGCCCAGATTTACTACGTTTTGATGCTGTGCTGTGTCAAATGGAAAGAGCAGGTATGCATCATATCTATCTCTGCTCAGGTGCACACATGGGCCTAGCACCAATGGAGACAACTATGCACCATCATGCAAGGGGGCTCTGCATGGCTCAGTATGTCTGACTTAAGCCCTTGCATTTTCCTGCCTCACCCTGTTGATGCAATGGTAATGCAAGGGCTTAGAATATCTGGCCCTCAGTACTTAGACTGTGATTATAACTTGTGTGCTAGTACAGGTTTGAGCAACGCTTCTGTTTGCGTGGGAAATTGGATTACAAGTAACGCGAAAATTGTACAACCACACTACTAATCTACAAGATGTTTGCAGGTTGAAAATGGTAAACATTTTCGAAAATTAGTGCAAATGCCTCTGTTGTGCACCTTGGACAGGGGGAAACTTGCACAATATGTACCTCATTCCAAATTCCAAGTTTTGTAACTCAGAACTCGATGCTGATTGTGCACCCACCTCATTTCCCTCCCAGATAAATTTCGGAGAGGCTTAATGGAGGCCTCTTTCCTAGGTGGGTGCAAAGGTCGAAAATATGTGTAATTGTTCTTTGCACTTTTAGTTGACCATCCTCCCGGTAGCGGGTGATGTCCGAATGCCGCACAGCCCATGCTTTGAAAGAGCAGTTACTACTAGATCTCACATGTTTGAAAATACCTTTGCAAAATTGTGCATTAGGGGATAATGGTTTGTGCAAAATCAAGCGCACAAGCGCAATAACATTTTCACATGTTAGACTCCATTTTCCAGACAAGTAATTGTCAGGTGCTATGAAAAACCTTGAGACTCAATATAAACAATAGTTATGTAAGAGTGATTTTGCACCCATAATCAATTCTAAACTCCTCATGACCTTGTTAGCAAACGGACGGTGGTAAACAAAGTCTACTGGGTGTGCCAGATTGGACAAAACCCAACATATAGTTATACAGCGATCATCAATGAGGTTCTCGCACAATATATGGCAATTACACACGTTAAAGCCTAGCAAACCATACAATGGTTAACCGTGAGAAAGACTACCAGACAGTAACATTTTTACAGGACAGTGCAGATTCTCCCAAAGGATTTTTTGGGAAAAATAGAAGCATGTCCTCAATAGCACTGATTTAGATTAATGGTAGTTGAACTATTAAACCTCAACGTTGTAGTAAAAGCTATGTCCTGTTCTGAATAATCCCACAAACAACTTTGGCTGAAAAGTGGATCTATGTGGCCCTACCTTTATTGTGTTCTTTACGTCTGGATCAACAACCCAAGGAGCCAGGCTTTATAGTTTGTAAGGTGTAACTCTAGGGGTCTCTTTCACCAGCAAAATCAGACCTTTAGTGACACAGCTACACAGTGCAGAAAAAGAGTGGTTTACCTCCAGGCACATAGCGCCTCGGTCTCCTTGCACGAAGTAAAGCTCAGCACGTAGGAGGTGGGGACATTCTAACAAAATATTGTGTCGAAAATATCGTGACACTCAAACATTATGCCAAACACATCTTGATGTCAAAACTATCATGCAAAAGAATAGAGAAGTTGAGATAACATTTTACTAGTACTTCATACTTTTACGTAGTTGTACACAGATTATTTTTGTAAATATTTAGTTGAGTTGCATTACTTTTTGTGTTATAAGTTGTTGCTATGTTAATGTTAAGTATGTTTGATTATTTTTAGTATTTTATTTTTTGCTTCAGAAATACATATGAGGTTTTTTCTTCTTTTTGGTAAAACATTTTTTATGGACTGTTGGGTTTGTAGGAGAATGGACAGGAAGTGTTTTGAATATATCTTTTTAATTGATTATAAAAGAGTTATAACTTTTAATTTGCTAATTAGTTCATCATAAAAATAGTTTTAATTAATAGACAATTTTAATAATCTGAGAATATTTTTTTTACTTAATAATTGTATGATTCCTTTGTGTAATTCTTTGAATAATTTAGATTTTAATGAATTATATTATTTTTAAGTTTTTGGTTTCATAATTAATTGCTTAGTTTGGTTATATTTCTAAAATAATGTGTATTGGTATTTTTTATTAATTTAATTTGTGTTTGTAGTTGTTAACATTTTAGTAAAATAGGGTGTGAAAAAGTTAGAAAACTCCTTTTTAATTCTTGATTTAATTTTTGAATATTTCATGCCAAATTTTATGTATTCATCTCATGTGTATGGCTCCAGAAACAGGAGGTGCTGAAGACACAGAAAAATATGCTTTCCCTGTCATAAATAACATCTTAACTAAATAGAATGCTGTGAGTGTGCATTTTCTGTGTCTTATTCAAAGCCTATTCTTGGAGTTTGTGCCTCATTACAGGTTTGGAGGTGGGTCATGCTGATCGCCAAACTCACAGGGAGGATGCCACTGTCATACCGGTAATGCCCCCCCAAAGCGTATTACGAAGTTCTCACCAGGCTGAACGGTGAAAACATTGTATTAAACGTTCCAGCGGGGGTGACCGGTGAGAACACTGCTGCGATATTGGCCTCAGCTCCCCATGATCAGAATACGCACTGTCTTTGCAGACAGTGCGCATTTCAATGGTGCTGGGCAGCGGGGCCCACGGCACTGGCTTTCTGCCAGCCTTTCCATGGCAGGGTGACGCCATGGAAAGGCTGATGGAAAGCTGAGTTGTAATTAGCCAGGTGGCACTGAGTTCAACTCAGACTGCTGTCAGCTCATCAGGGACGATGTTCATTCAATCAATCAATCAATCATCATGAGCAGCATCCTCTCCAGTGCCCCTACTGACCCATTCCCTCATCACTTTTTCAACAAAGCCAACACCTCCATCGCACCTCTCAACTGTTCCTTTGAGACAGCTACCTTCCCTGAGGACTGGAGGCACACAGATAACCGCCCGCTCCTGAAGAAACCCACGGCTGACCCCTTGGACCTCAAGAATTACCAGCCCATCTCTCTGCTGCCTTTCCTAGCCCGGGTCATCGAAACGACCATCAATGCACAGCTCCACAAACACATTGAGGACAACAACATCTTGGACATCTCCCAATCAGGTTTAAGAAGCAACCACAGCATGGAGACGGCCCTCCTCGTTGCCATAGTTGACATCTGCTCGCACTGAGGCCAAACAGCAGCCCTCACCCTACTGGACCTATCTGCCACTTTCAACGCAGTCTTGCATCACATCCTCTGCTCCAGACTCCACGCAGTTGGTAACCGGAGAAAACCCCCAACAATGGATACACCCCTTCCTGACCGACAGAACACAGAGTCAGACTCCCATCCCACCTGTCAGAATCTACAGATTTCAACTCCGGAGTTCCATAGGGCTCCTCCCTGAGCTCTACACTCTTCAACATCTACGTGGCCCAGCTCGCATCCATGGTCAGTAATTATGGACTGAACATCATCTCCTATGCTGACGACATCCAGCTGATGATCTCACTGACCGAAAACCCCAATAGTGCCAAGAAGAATTTCCACAACGGGATGGAAGCCATTGCCACCTGAATGAAAAACAGCTGCCTCACGCTCAACTCAGACAAGTTTGTGATCTGCATCCTGGGACCCTCCACATCAGCCTGGGATGACTCCTGAAGGCCTGCTTCCCTCAGCACCACACCCCAACAAACCAACAAACCATGCACGCAACCTTGACTTCATTCTGGATTTATCGCTCACCATGACCCGTCAAGTCAACTCGGTCGCATCCTCCTGTTTTCACACACTCCATCTTTTCCAGAAGATCTGCAAATGGATCGCAAAACCGTAACCCATGCCTTGGTCACCAGCAGACTCAACTATGGCAACGCCCTCCATGCCGGCACCACCCAGAAGAACCTGAAGAAACTACAACACATCCAAAACGCCTCCACCAGACTCATCTTAAACATCCCCCACCGCAAACACATCATCAGACACCTAAAGGACCTCCACTGGCTCCCCGTCGAGAAGAGGATCAACTTCAAACTCCTCGTCCATGCATGCAAGGGGCTCCATGACCTAGGACCCACCTACCTCAACCACTGCATCACCTTATCACCCTTCAGCTACCAAATTAAATCTATTGTTGGCACCAAACTAGCATAACATAATTCTGTGCATCAGGTGGATAAGCAATATAAGATGCATCTTTCTGAACTTATGTGCTATCTCCCCTAATTGGGCTAAAATAAACAGAGGATGCATAGTTCTCAGGACCGCTGTGACAAAAACAACTCTGCACAGTGACCATATTTGTAGTATCACGCAAATCGATAATATAATGCATCACTCATGTATTATTACCCTTTGACTGCCAAATTAAGCCTACTGTTGGCTAAAAAACATTATAAAGTGATTTGTTTTACATCAGATGGATCAGAGAAATAAGATGCATCTTTCTGAACGTATGTGCTATCTTGCCCTGAATGGGCTATTGCATCAGTACAATCGAATACTTACATGTAGGGCTCCCGATTATATGGTATTTATTTTTTTGACATTTCCATCTGTATATCCATATTTATTTATTTTCCTAATTCTTGTCTGTATTTATCCATGTTTATATTGTGTTCACTGTATAAATGAAGCTGCACATTTATTTAACTGATAAGTGTATATATACTCTCATTTGAATGTCCAAAAGGTTTGAGCAGTATACATTTGTAGGAGGCTGGCCCTCTATGTAGTGTGCAAAGCTGGGCACACTGTGAAGGGGTTCCAGGCAACCACACGTTGGTTTACAGAGCTAAAGACTAGACACCCTACTGCTCTAATTTTTGTGGTAGCTTGGTCAAGCAGCTAGGCCAACTTTGGAGAACTGCAAAAAATGTGTTGTACTTACAGCATCAATCTTGCAACTCACACACTCAAAGGAATAACTCAAGACCAATTTATAACAATACATCTGATTTTAATGAAAATTTTAAGACCAAGATCATCAAAACTGGTTAAGTACTTTTTGAGATAAGAATTTTTTAAGTTTAATAAAATAAACTGTCTTTTGTGCGTATTTACACACCATAGGAATCAAAACACATATAAAATCATACAGTAGGTTTACCAAGTTCTTCTTTTGCAGGTTGGTTGAGGCCACTGGTGGGCATGCAGTGCCGGCTGGAGAGGTTCGGGCAGCTCCCGGTTCCTGGGGGAGCAGCTGGAAAATGTCTCTGGAGGTGGTGCAGGGCCACTGCGGGGTACCATGTGGAAAAGCATTGCACAGGTAAGTGTAAAGGTGGATCCTGGGGGTCCACATGGAGTGTCAAGGTCACAAGAGGTGGGGGACCCTTAGAACGCAGCTTGATCTGCACAGAGTAGCTGGGTTCAGAATGAATCGGTAAGCCAGGAGCTGTGTGCAAGGATGCCCTCAGAAGCAGGAGGTAGGGCAGCTCAGGGGTCAATTGCAGGATAATGGGGGACTCTGGTGAGAGGCCCAAGTTGTTTCTGAAGTCCCTCGACTGGAACTTCCTCCTGGTCCTTTTACAGTCCTGGGTGGGCTGTTTGTTGGGTTTTCCAAAGTCATGTGACCAATACCAAGGATATTGGTACAGTTCAGCCGCTAGAGGGTGCAGTGGCACCCAACTTGGCACACTGGCAGGGTTTGTCCTCACAGTCTATCGTTGGTGTGAAGTTTGGTCTGGCTCCAATGTCTGGTTCTGGAGTTAGTGTGCAGTCAGTGAAGTGGACCTCACTGGCTTGTTGGTTCCTTGCCGAGTTTAGGTGGTACCTTCACTCTGGCGGGAGTTCTCTGGCAATTTGTGAAGCCTGGAGGTCTTCTGGGGTTCTTTAGAATTTTTTCAGTTGTCCAGCAGTTCCTCAGCTCCTCATTGTCAGGTCCAGGGTACAGCAGGCAGGGTTTGGCACCTTTTTGTGGTGCAGCAGGTCCACAGTTCTCGTGCCTTGGATCTTTTTGTTGCTGGTCTTCTTCTGTCCATTGAATCTGAGCTCTTGGCCTAGGGATGTCCACTAAATACTGTATTTAGTGGGTGTTTTAGGGGGAACCTGGTGGTGGCTAAGGGGCCATCTACCTTAAGGCGGCTACACCCACTAAGTGATCCCTTCGCTTCTGTTGGGCAGAGGTCACTTCCCTACACCTGATTGGCTATGTTCCTGTCATGCAAGATGGAGGAAAATGAAATGAAGAAGTCATCTCACATAAAGCATCTTGGCGGTAGTACATGCTAGGTAGGGCCACTCCTCCTATTCTTTGTTTAGTTTTCCTGCTGTTGCTTCTGTCAAAAGTAGGGGTTTGCAACTGGGCAGCCATCTGCTGCTAGCAGTAGGTCTGGGAGTTGAGTTTCAATGGCAGTAGCCCTTTGAAGCTCACCAGCAGGAGGGTGTACATTCCTGAGGGAGGGGGATTGACACCTCCACTCAGGAAGGGCTTTTTCTGAATCCCAAAGGGCAGAGGCCCTCACCCTAGGGATGCAGACTTGTGTCTGGAGGTGGCAGGCTGGATGTGACCGGCCAGTAACCATGCCAGGGTAGTTAGCTATTGCAGGGGGCACCTCTAAGGTGACCCCTGGGTACATTTTATAATAAACCCAACACTGGTACAAGTTTGAATTTATCATTCTAAGTTGTTTGATACCAAACAACCCAGGGTTCAGAGTGGCCATCGTGTAGCCTTGAAACTCGTACTCACCAGTGTCCAGCACGTGTATTTAAAATGGCTACTCTGTTTGCTACCCATGTCCCAGGTTTGGAAAGGACACAGTGGGGGCATATTGCTGGTGCAGCTATGCCCTCACATAGAGTATGGTGCACCCTGCCTTAGGGCTGGAAGGCCTGCCAGAGGGGTGACTTACCTATATTACACACATTGTGTAGTGGACAGGGTACACAGGCAATATGCCATGTCGAGTTTACTTTTTAGAATTGCACCAGGACACTCAGCCTGTAGTGGCAGTGCTGGGTGTATCTGGATGCATGGCCCTTGAGGGTGGCACAATCTGTGCTGCTGCTGTCAGGGGTCTACTCTTAGTACCCCGTGCTCTGGGTACCTAGGTACCATTTACTAGGGACGTATAGTGGCAGTTAAAGGTGTTGCCAGTGGTGCCAGTGCATCACAACAGTTTTGAGAATAAGATCTAGCCCAGGAATCCTGGTTAGCAGGGGCCCTGGGCGCTAACAACTTCTAGGCTACATCATTTACATGGCAAAATTGGGGGCTAACTATGTCAAAAATAGGACTTTTCTCACACACACCCAAAACAAAATAGGATGAGACTACCCTTTCCCTAGTGAGTCTTCATAATCTCAGTGGAAGAACCTGGAAGGACCATCTGCTTTGGCATGAGCAGTCCTAGGTCTGTGTTCCACTTAAAAGTCCATTCCCCGTAGGGACATAGACCACCTAAGCAGTTTGGGGTTTTCACCCTTCATGTAACGTAACTATCTGAGAGTTCTGTGGGCAGTCTGAACTATGATGTGAGAGCCAAACAGGTATGGCCTCAGCTTCTTCAGGGCCCAAACCACAGCAAAGGCTTCCCTCTCTATGGCACTCAATTTTTGTTCCCTAGTGAGTAGTTTCTTGCTTATAAAAGCAACTGGCTGGTCATGTCCATCATCACTTTTCTGGGAAAGGACCACTCCTATCCCCATTTCAGAAGCATTTGTTTGGACTACGAATTGACTGGAGTAGTCTGTTGCTTTTAGGACTGGTGCAGATCACATAGCATTCTTCAGTGTGTCAAAGGCCCTTTGATAGCTCACTGTCCAGTTAACCTTTTTGGGCATTTCTTGGAGGTTAGTTCTGTGAGAGGGGCAACTATGATGCCATAATCCTTCACAAATCTCCTATAGTACCCAGTCAAGCCAAATAATGCCCTGATCTGTGTCTGGGTTGTGGGAGCTTCCCAAGCCAGAATGGTCTGGATCTTGGGCTGGAGGAGCTGCACTTGGCCTTCACCAACCAAGTGGCCCAATGAAATAACTTTCCCCTGCCCTATCTGGCACTTACTGGTCTTGATAGTGAGGTCTGCCTTCTGCAGAGCCTCAAGGACCTTCCCTAGGTGGATCAGGTGATCCTGCCAGGTGGAACTATAGACAGCTATGTCATCCAGACAAGATGCACTAAACGATTCCAGTCCAGCAAGGACTTGGTTCAGCAACCTCTGGAAAGTGGCAGGTGCATTCTTTAATCCAAAAGGCATAACAGTGAACTGTAAATGCCCGCTAGGAGTTGAAAGTGCTGACCTCTCTTTTGCTCCTGGAGTCAGACCAATCTGTCAGTAAACATATGTCAAATCAAAGGTACTCAGACATTTGGCTGCACCTAGTCTGTCTGTGAGCTTATTAGCTTTTAGGATTGGGTGTGCATCCATTTTTGTAACAGATTTGAGGCCCCTGTAATCCACACAAAACCTCTTTTTCTTTTCCTCTCCTTTGGAGTGAGGTTTGGGGACTAAAACTACTGGGCTATCCCAGGGGCTCTCAGAGGGTTCAATGACACCCAAATCCAGCATCTTTTTTACTTCTGCTTGGATACTTTGCCTGACATGGTCTGACTGTCTATAAATTTTGTTTTTGACAGTCAAGCTGTCTACAGTGTCCACATTATGGGCACAACAGTTTGGCTTTCCGGGGGTCAGGGAGAATAACAGCATACTGGTTGAGGACTTGCCTGCAATCAACCTGCTGTTGCTCTCTGAGGGTGTCTGATAAGACCACCCAATCCAGAGAACCATTTTGTGGGTTGCTGGAGAGGAGATCAGGAAGAGACTCACTCTCATCCTCCTGCCCCTCATCTGTAACCATAAGCATGGTCACATCGGCTCTATCATAGAAGGACTTTAGGCACTTGACATGAATAATTCTTTTGGGATTTTTGCAACTGCCTAGGTCCACTAGATAAGTGACCTCCTCTTTCTTTTCAAGTATGGGATAGGGGCCAGACCATTTGTCCTGAAAAGCCCTTCCAGCAACAGGCTCCAACACCCAAACTTTCTACCCTGGATGGAACTCAACCATAGCAGCTTTCTGGTCACACCAGAGCTTTTGCAGATGCTGGCTGGCCTGAAGATTTTTTCTGGCTTTCTCCATGTACTCAGCCATTCTTGAACATTGGCCAAGCACATACTCCACAATATCTTGCTTGGGCTCTTTGAGAGGCTTCTTCCAGCCTTCCCTAACAAGACTTAGGCCCTCATTATGAACACGGTGGAAACAACCGCTGTGTGCATGCTGGCGGTCAAAACACTGACCGCCAGCTACCCCGGAACCCCGCCGGCCGGATTATGAACCTTTTCGCCCGCCGGCTCACAGAAAGGCTCGGCCGGGACATTGACAGCGGCGCCAATGCCTCTGTGCGCAGGTGCAGTTGCACCCGTCGCGCAGATCACTGGCTGAAAATCGGGCAGTGACCTGCGCGACGGGGCTCTGCACCGGGGCCCTGCACTGCCCATGCAAAGTGCATGGGCAGTGGAGGGGCCCCCAGGGGTGCCCCGGGGCACCCCGTCCGCCAGCCTTTTCCTGGTGGGAAAAGGCTGCCGGGAAATGAAACATTATCCGCAGGGTATCGCCACTACCCTGGCGGATGGGTGATTGCTGATGGTGGTGGCTGTCACCATGTTCATTATATGGCGGTTCGGCCCGCCATGTTCAAAATGAGGGCCGTAGTTTTAGGAAGCTGGCTGTGTATATACTATATCAAAATGAGATATAGTGTGGACAGAGTCCAGGGGTTCTCCAGAGGCTTAACAAAAGCTAAAGTAGATAATACCAATGCTCTCTTTTGTGGTAGTGTGGTTGAGCAGTTAAGCTAGTCAGAGGGTAGTGCAAAGCATTTGTTGTACATAAACAGTCAAGAAATGAGGCACACACTCAATGATTAACTCAGGCCAATTATTTTTGTAACGCAAAAATATATTTTGTTACTTTATTACTAGAACCAGAAGAACTTTGTTGCAAGTAAAAACAGTTTGGAGGAGGTATCAAGCATACGTAACAAATGTTCTTTGTTTGGTTTTAGCAGATAAAGCAGTTTACAAGTAAGTAGCAATTTTCTATTTCAAAAGTTGACACATTGCAATTTTCCTTAAGAGTCCATAGAGTCCGGGGGGGGTGGAAGTATCAATATGGTTAACAAATACTACACAACTTACGACTTTAGTCTTCAGAGGTTAGGATTTCCATGGGTCGAAGTTCAGGTTGACCCCAAAAGTGTACCACCACCAGCATGGGGCTGACTGGGTGCAGAGGTCAAATTTGGCATCAGGTTTGCAACGGAATCCTATGAGGACTGGGGGTGCTTGGAGAAGATCTTCTTGCAGATAAGCACCCATGTCTTCGTAAAGCAGACCTGTGGGGTTTAGGTGAGCACCCAGGAGTGCACAGGTAGGCACCAATCACACACCCTCAGCAGGAGCAGCCAAGTGCAGGGTTCAAACACAAGGCTGGGCGCCCAATCCTTTTCAACAGGGGGATCCGGGGTTCAAAAAAGATGCTGCAGGCTGGGTCCAGGGAGTCGGTTCCGAAAAACCACAGACTGGACAAGAAGGAAGGCCGCCTGCTGAACGTTGCTGGACCATGGGTCGGATTCCCCAAGGCATGGGGACTGTGGGTGAAGGGGTACCTTTAGGCATTGGGAATCCCTGTCAGATCCGGTCGCAGTAAGGGGGGTCCTCTAGTTTCAGGCTGCAGGCATCTTTGTGTTGGTCAGGAGGAGTTAACCTAGAGTAGACACAAGGTCAGAATAGCTTGGGGATCTGCTCTAGACCAGTGGGCCACCTAGACACGGGCAGTGGGTGCCAAGTGGGCAGGACTCGCGGATCCAAGACAGTTCTGGAGTCCTTTTTGGAATTTCGTGTTAGACAGGGCCACTGTCCTCAGGAGTTCATGGTCCTCTGCTGGGCAGGCAGTCCATTGGCAGTTTGTAGAGGTCGCTGATGCTGCAGGATGCATCACTTTTTTGTAGCAGGTCTTCTGAAGCTGCAGACAGCTCGGTAGGGGTGGGGCCAAGTCAGTTGGTGTCTGGAGCTTTCTCTGCTGGGGTCGGCTTAGCAGTCCTTCTTCTTGTTTCTTTCTTCTTTTCTTCTTGAGGTCACCAGGAATCTGGTGAGCTAGGTTAAAGGGTGCCCTTAAATCTTGGATTTAGGGGCGTTACAGGGACCAGAGAGTAGTAGCCAATGGCTACTGTCCCTGAGGTTGGCTACACCGTTCCTGTTCCCACTCCCTCTGGGGCTTTGTTTCTGACTCAAGAGAGCACTAATGCTCTCACCCCATGGGGTCAGAAACTTGTCTTTTAGGGGCAGGCTGGCACAGACTGGTCAACCTCACACTAAAGGGTTGGTTAAAATACAGGGGGCATCTCTAAGATGTCCTCTGGTTTCATTGTAAAATAAATCCGACACTGGCATTAGTGTGGGTTTATTGTGCTGAGAAGTTTGATACCTAACTTCTCAGCCTTCAGTGAAGCCATCATGGAGCTGTGGAGTTCATAATGACAAACTCCCAGCCTATGTACTTAATATGGCCACAGTGCACTTACAATGTCTAAGAATTGACTTAAGCACTGTAGGGGCATTTTGTTCATGCAGCTATGCCCTCACCTGTGGTATAGTGCACCCTGCCTTAGGGCTGTGAGGCCTGATGGAGGGGTGACTTACCTATGCCACAGGCAGTGGGTGGTGAGCATGGCGCCCTGAGATGCCATGTCGACTTCACCTTTTTTCTCCCCACCATCACACACAATCTGCAATGGCAGTGTGCATATGCTTGGTGACGGGTGCCATAGGGAAGCACAATACATGCTGCAGCCCTTAGGGACCTTCCCTTGTCACAGAGCCCTTGGTACCACTGGTACCTTTTACAAGGGCCTAGCTATGTGCCAGTGGTGTGCCAATTGTGGAAACAATGGTACAGGTTAGCAAACGAGCACTGGTGCTAGGGCCTAGTTTGCAGGATCCCAGCATACGCTCAGTCAAGTCAGCATCAGCATTGGGCACAAAGTGTGAGGGAGGCGTAACCATACCAAAAGGGACACTTTTCTACACTAGTGGTCCCCTAACAGGGTGCCCAACCAAAGTATCACATGGAGAGAAACCTTCTCCCTTTTGTGGCACTTCCCTGTAGGCAAACAGCAGGCAAAGAAGCAGGACATCCTCCTGGGTTTTTCATGGAGTCCTCCAATCATGCCTTTAAAGGTCTGGTTAAATCTTTCAACCAACCAATTTGTTTGGGGATGGCATGGGGTGGTGAACTTATAGGTGACACCACATTCCTTCCACATGTATTTCAAGTAGGCAGACATGAACTTTGAACCCCTGTCTTATACTACCTCCTTAGGGAACCATACCCTGGTAAAAATACCCAGGAGAGTTTTTGCAACTGCAGAAGCAGTAATGGTTCTAAGGGGTAAAGCATCAGGATATCTAGTGGCACAATACACTACCACTAGTATGTATGTGTGCCCTGAAGCCTTTTGAGGGCGAAGGGGGCCAATAATGTCGACCCTCACCCTTTCAAAGGGTACCCCAACCACTGGTAGTGGCAATAAGGGGGCCTTCAGGTGTTCTCCTGCCTTGCTACTGACATGGCAGGTAGTTCAGGACTTCACTGTTTGTAACATTCCTGGCCAATAAAAGTGGTTAACTAACCTACTCCACATTTTGTTGTGGTCCAGATGCCTAGCTAGGGGAATGTCATGGCCTACAGTAAGGAGAAATTCTGTGAACTGTTGGGGCACTACCGCCCTCCTGGTTGCACCAGGTTAGAGGGACTCGGCTTCTGTGTACAGGAGCCCCTCCTCCCAATAAACCCTTTGGGTACCACTGACATTTCCTAGCTGTTCCTGTGCTGCTTGCTGCCTCAGGCCTTCAAGAGTGGGACAGGTCCTCTGCCTCTGGCACAGATGTTCCCTGAGGGTCCCCCTGGGCCCAGGAGCTTAGGGTAATAAGGCCCAAGCTCTGCAGGCTCAGTTCCCTCCAAGAAGGGTAAGTCCTTTTCCTGAGCAGAGGGGTCCTGATCTAGGATATGTTGTGAAGCTGGTTCCCCATTCCTTTTTCCTTTTCTCTTGGGAGGCTGGTCCACTGTTTCAGGATCCAGCACCCCTTTTTCCTTCTGAAGTTCTCTGTCCCCTTAGTCCTGACACATGCCCACTCTGGGATCCCGTGCATTGCTGCATGGGTATTCATTTCTTCTTCTGTCCAGGGGAATGCTCCAGGTCATTTCCAAGCAGGCAATCTACTGCCCCCACTTCTTTTTGCCCTACTACTCCCCCCCAATCAAAGGTTACCATGGCCATGGGATAGAACTTTGTCTCACTGTAAGCACTGGTGACAAGATAAGACTTGCTTAACAGGTACTGATTTGAGTGGATCAATGCTAAGTTACCGTGGTAACCCTAGCTCCGGTGTCACTCAATGATTCTGCTTTCTCACCATTAATCTAAGTGGGTTGCCTGTATTTTTGCATATTAATTGATCAGGCAACATAGGATAATTCTACTCCACCCTCAGTGACTAATGTTGCCTCTGTGGGATCACTGATATGGGCAGGCCTCATCCCTGATCCCATCTGGAGTTTAGCAACTGCATTTACTGCAGGTTGACTAGAGGCATTCATTTTCTTTTAACAGCTGCAGTCTCCAGCTTTGGTGCCCTTTAGTTGTGCAGTCATGGCACCAAGCCTTGTTGGGATCAAAGTGCTTTCCTTTGTACCTATCTCTAGACTGTGAGGAGTCTCTGGGCCCACCCTCCTGTGCAGATGTTTGGGGCCCTTGAGATGACTCTTTGTTATTTTTGCTTCGGCTCTTATTTTCCCTGGGGGGTGAGGGGTGGGGGGCTTTTTGGCCTCTTTTCTTTGGTCTCCCCCACCAGTGGTAGTTTTGGTCACCCTTGTTTTGACCCAGTGGTCTGCCATCCTCCCCAGTGCTTGAGGGGAAAGCAGACCCAGGGCTACCAAGTATTAATGTAGCCTATGATTGTAACAATTACAACAGCCCACCATAGTCTTGTACTTTGTTACCAGCTAACCAACCACCCAGCATTTTACTGAGTAGTCCCTAAAGTCTACCCAAGTTTGGCTTTGGTTTTTTTGAGCCTCTCTAAACTTTATACGGTACTCTTCAGTTGTAAATCCAAAGCCCTCAATCAGGGTACCCTTCATGAGACCAAATTGACAACAAAAATGTACTACTACCATTGCTCCCTTGTATGGTCATACTTTTGATAACCTTTGCATGAGTGCAAGTCAGTGTCTCATTTTTTAAATGTTTTTTCAATTGATGGACATATTGCTTAATGTAAAGATTTTGGCTACCTTTTTTATAGAGTTCTAGCAATAAGCAGGGGATATGATACAACAATTTTGTGTGTTACACAGGGTTTGTCGCATGGAAAATGGACTAAATTTGTGGTTGAGATGCTCCAATCAGAGAGGTTTGTTTTGTATATTTTACAATTGATGATGATGAAAACTTTGTAGAGTGCTCGGGGGCGTCTTGGAGCTATGTGAGCAAAGTGGACAAGATAGTTGCCAGTAAGCGGAAGGTCAATAAGTAATGCAGGAAGGTGTGCAAGAGAGTCAAAGGTTAAAGAGCCAGGTTTTAAGCATCTTTCTAAAGGTTACACAAAGCACCACTCACCACTCAAGCGCCACTCAAGCTGATTTGAAGGAGCATGGGTCAGATACAGGGACCAGGCTTGTTCAGCTGAAGAGTTGCCTTCTCAAAGTACACACAAAGCATCCGATTTGCATTGGTGGGGCCCGCAAGGAGCTTGCTGTCCTCACAAGGAGTAGTTCAAGAATTGCAGATGGTCATTGTAGCCTGAAGAGCGGGTTGTTGCTTGAGCTTCGCATTGGCAACCGTTGAGGGCTGTAACTGATGGCATGAAGTGCAGGACTCGTGTTGCCATTCATGGCGGACAGTTGCTGTCAGCACAAAGAGCAAGTGCCACTGGAGGTTCATGTTGGCAGTTGTTGTGGGTAGTCAAGTCTTGGTGCAAAGAGGTCACTTTGCAGTCACAATGAGCCCAAAACTTCTGTATTTTTCTTCAGGAAGAGTTCACACTGATGCAGCCAAGGGTCCAGGACCTGGGGGGCACCTCCTGGAGATCGGGACTCACTCCAGAAGAAGAAAGCAGCAGGACTCAGGCAGGTCCACTTTATACTGGTCAGTTGCAGAATGGCATCTGGAAGCTTGTTGTGTCTCTGTAGCTCACACAGGAGGTCAGCCAACTGACCCTTGAATTCACTCTAGGTAGCCTGTATTCAAAGCAAACAGGTTCAATCTTCCTTCTTCAGTCAGCAGGGCAGTACCACTTCCTCAGCTAGCAGGGCAGTCTTTCTTCTGAATCTTCCACAGGTCCAAGAGTGTCCTGATGAGGGCTTCTGAAAGCCCTATTTTTATACCTGCTGCCAACTTTTGTGTGGGGAAATTCCCTGACCTACTCCCAACACTGTTTCTTGTCAGTTCTTTTCCTTACCCTGGTCCTGGCTCTAAACTTTCTAGGGTGACAAAAGCAGGGGCAAGCATGGTGTCAGGATCCTTTGTGTTTTGCAGGCAGGGCCATCTGAAAGGTAATCATGGCAATGTACACCTCCTCCCCAGTCATCCTATCACGAAGACCATCTTCCCTCACACTTAGGCCTTCTCTCTTCCCATGTCTGGAATCAATGCACAAAACACCACAGGATAGTCATTAACAGTCATGTGACACAGGACACTGGCAGGAAGACACATTTGGTTTAGGGCAGAAAAAATACCAACTTTCTAAAAGCAGCATCTTCAGAATAGTAACTTAAAATCCGTCTTTACTGGGAAAGACCATTTTAAATTGCAATCCATTTAGTGTAAACACCATATCTCTATCTGGTCCTAAACTGAAGTTAACACTTAATGAGAGTAATAAGTTAACCCAATGTTAGCCTGTGAAAGAGATAGGCCTTAAAAAATAACGTTAGGAGATTTTCACTTCCTGGATATATAAAGCTTAAACATGCATTTCACACTTTTTAAACATCATGTACCCTGCCCTATCAGTGGTTAAGGCTTACCTTAGGGGTGACATAACTATTAAAAAGAAAGGTTTAGGCCTAGCAAAAAGGTTTATTTTGCCAGGTTGAAATAGCAGTTTAAAACTGAAGAACAAGCTGCAGTGGCACAGAGACCAGAGAAGGCTGTGAGCAGCATTTTCAGCACCTTAAAATGAACTTGTTACTCCCTAATGATGAAGGACAATTATCCTAAAACGCAAGTCTAGAAATACACAGTACTGGCTGCACCAACCATGGTAAAAACAAAAGACATTTAAGTTAATGTAACAATGCACCACATTTACCATAATGCGTCTGAGTGAACTGGGTGCTGAAATGTCAGGCAGTGTCCCCCCTGCCCCACCTTTGTGCAATTAGGCCTCAGACATGTTATACAATGCTTCTTTAAAGGGTGGCACAATGAGTGCTGCTATCTATTAGTAGCATTCAATTTACCTGCTCTCAGTACATGTAGTACCATTTACTAGGGAGTTACAAGTAAATTAAATGTTCCCATCAGGTGTAGACCAGTTTAACAATGTTTTCAAGGGAGGGCAAAGACAGAGGAAGTAAAAACTCTTGGGTGACTCAGTAGAATGGGCTGGGTCCAACAAATGGTAAATCTGACCCCAGCAAAGTCTGACACTTTCTCTGCTCTTGTTTACACTGGACTGGAAATAGTAAATCTGACCCCTCCAAAGTCCAACACTTTTCCTGCTGCTGCTTTCATTAGAGTGGGAAAAGTAAACCTAACCTCTCCAAAGTCCAGCAGTGTTGCTTATGTTCGAGTGGGACTATTATATCTGACCTCTTGAAAGTCCAGCACTTTTGCTATTGTTGTTCTGGTTGGAGTGGGTACAGTATCTATGACCCACCCTCCCCCAAAAAAAGTCCTACACTTTCCCTATCATTGCTTACATTGGAGTGGGAATAGTAAAGCTAATCCCTCCAAAGTCCAACACTGTTCCCACTGTTTCTCATGTCAGCAATGCTTAACTTGTAAAAGAATAAGTGCCGAGGCCCAAGGTTTTAATCAGTTGGATGTCAGCATGACAAATATCAAGGCTGTGCATCCTTGACTCTTTATTCTTTCTTTTCAGTCCACCACCAGGCACTCCCTGCTCCTTTATCTTACTCTTGCAGATTCCTGCTTCCTCCCTTTGTCAACTTTTTAACATATTTCTCTTGTGTTTTTTAATCTCTTGCTCTGGGTCAAACTCTAATAAGGAAAAATAAGCACTGATCACCAAAAATTAGTGGTGGTGAGCAACATCTGCAACCACTGGCGCAAATTAAGCACTGCCAATAGGGAGTAAAAAAAGTAAAAATCCTCAACAAGTGGAGTGATTCCAGGAATGACAACCACCATAATAGCCTATGTTAGATATTACGTCTTTTACTTAGGGTCAATTGAAAGTGATCTAAATAGTAAGTGTTAGAACACAGTTTAATGATACTCAAATTCTTAACTTTGGAAGGATGAAAGGCTGTAATGGCCCTGTCCTGAATTTGAACTTGTGGCCTTCATGACATATTAAAATAAAGCAGGCTCAAAGGGCCGGCCTCATGTGGCCGACACATTACAACCCGGGTGGGCGGACCCGCCAGGAGACTACCGTTCCCATGGGAACATTGTTCCCGGTTGGGTGACACCGGTCTGAGTTGTATTCAGCCAGGACAGCACTGAACTCTGCACCGCCTGGCTGATTTCTACTCACCTTACCACTAACCTTTTTGTGGTGGTCACCCCGCCATGGAGAGGCTGTCAGTAAGAGTGTGCTGGGGGCCGCAGGGGGGCCACTGCACTGCCCATGGCATCGGCAGTGCAGGGTCCCCCCTGCCCAGCACCCTCAGAAAGCACACTGCTTTTGCAGACAGTGCGCATTCCAAGGGTGCTTGGGTGCTACGGTATTGGCCTCAGCGTCCTTAAGGGAGCGGGAACATTGTAATACGCTCAAGGGGGATGCCACCACCATGGCAGAGGCATCCTCCCTGCATGTTTGGGGGTCTCGCTGTAGGATGGCCGAACTCATAATTAGGCCCATAGTCTTTATAGACAGTGAAACAAAGGCATGAGAATGGTTATCTCATGGACGGTCTGCTTACGTATAATAATCATAAGTGACAGCTCCTGGAGCAAACTCTCGTCCACTCAATTTGTTCTTATTACTGACTCTGAATATGTGCACCTGAGACAGCACTATCCAACTACTACGGAGATAAAGCAGATGGGTCAGTGTATACTGTGTCCCATTTAGATTTAATCCAACTTGTGTGCCACACCCTGACTTCACCTCTCATGCCAGAAGGGCATTGAGTTTACACCTATAGCATCTCTTGAATGTCTAGGCCTGAATGGAGCTATGATATTAAGCATAGAGCATTCCAGACACCTGATCAAAGAAATCATAAGCCTGAAGAGACACATCAGTGGGCAAGTTGAGGCCAGTGTATAATTAGGTGAGTTTATGGCTGTCTTGGCCTTTTACACCTACAACTACACAAAAACATCGGTCTTTACAACAGAGTGCAGAGAAAAATGCTTTGTTAAGTTGGTAAATAATGTTGAGGTAAAGTACAATGCAGCAACGTGCAGCTTTCACCTTGGCTTGGCCTCCTCCTCCCGCATCTCCTGTCAGTTTCTAGCACCTCAGAGACACCAGGAGGAGGACCCCGTCCTGCACGTGACCCCCTGACCTTGAAAACCCTCAAGTTACGTCAGAACCACATTCAGCAGACTCGAGCAATAGCCTGCAGTAGCAGTCATACACTAAGACGACCAAGAAAGACATGCCACACAAAATAAACATTACTTAGTATCTGAAGGCCAAGCTTTTAGAGGAGGGGCAGCTACAAACCTAGACTGGCCAGACTCTGTTACCCCCTCCCACCCTACTTCCCTCTTCACCGTGGCTACAACCCTCGCTGCACTACCTTCTGTAATCACATCGGCCTAAAAGAAAACTCAAAGAGACTTTGGAGAGAAATGGCACAGTCGGTATTCGTGGAGCGCATTATTAGTGCTTGACAGCAAAATGCCTGGCAGTAAGGATTTAGTTCGTCTCAACAATAACTTGTGACTCGATAGAACGTGTTTTGCTAAACGATGTTGCCAGGTCCTTCATCCAAACCAAATAGGCGTTAGTATTGTCAGCCGAAGCACACGGCGTTCACTCAAGAGTGCTTCTGTTTTCTTTGTTTGGATAAAATAAGCACACATACTATAAAAAAAATCCCAAACCTAAATCAATTCGGGAACATGATGATACTCTACTAGATGGCATTTCGGCAACCCGCCTACCTCAGAATATGTATTTGACTATTGATGCCAGCATCCAAAGCAACAGAACCCGGTTAACGTCAACCAACATCATAATGTGCAATCATAATGTGGAAGGGGCTAAAATCTCACTAAGCATGACTTTGCCTTTAACCACTCTCAAGATGCGCGCCTCATTCCTTGGCACTTCCCTGTTAGCTCCAAGATGGCTGCTCATCCCTCTTTTAAACTATTGACCACAGCATTGATTCTTACAGGGTTAAGGGATTATGAAAAAAAAATTGTTGATGTGCACTGCGTACTTTACATTTCTGGGATAGTAGTACACCAACGTCATATTTCTTTTAGGATAGGCGGTTCAATTATTGCATTCTGGACACCAGAGAACACAATGATAGAGTGAATTCTGAGCTTCATTAATACACAGCACCTTTGGTACATTCAGGACACCACAATCCCTTCGAGTACCAAAATTCTAAAGATCTGGAAATATGTTTTAGGTAGTCCACACCTATGTTGGTCAAAGATCTGCCTGCCATCCTAATGATTGTGATACCACAAACTAAAGCATGATCATGAGCAGTCTACACTCATCAGTCATTTTTTCATAACTTCACAGAGGGCTGGTCACCTATCACATACCGCTGGCTACTAGCATGCTCTCACATATTACTGGTGTTCACACCTGCCTGACCTAACCTACATGTGCAGTCCTCGTGCCTGTCCTTATAAGGGAGGGTTAAGTGAGGCAGCCCCCTTTCATTTGGTAGAGCATAGCCTCCAACCTGGCCAAAATATCCCTGCTGTAAAAACCCTGGATTTCTCTCTCTCTTGGTACTGTCTGCATTTAAATGAACTGCTGTTATTCATTCTAACTTTGTTTTCTCTGTCCCCGCCATCTTCAAAAGACTCGATACAGAGAGAAGTGTTCAAGCAGACCTAGTAGATGCTGCACATTAAGCAGACTGTGAAAACATGCGAGCGAGATGGTAAAGTTCCTGAAAATACTTAAAGTGACCCACATTGTGTCACAGCTCCATTTTGTGCCATATGTGTGCAGATTTCACTCGCCAGGCTCATGCCATCCTTCACTTGTGGTGCCCCTCTGCCCACAAAGGAGTAGCTCCAGGGGTGGTGTTTGGGGTGTTACATCCCCCTAAAAATGTATTCTGTAGTAGATAGTTGGATACAAGTGCTCTCAGTTGAGTAATGTGAACGTATTATGTAGTAAATAGTTGGGCACAAGTGCTTTCAGTTGGCTAATGCAGTGTCTTTCGGATTTCACCTGGAATTTTTACATGCCCACACAAACACACAGACACTCTTGTCTAGGTTTTGAAGACTTTAAAAATGTTGATTAGTTCTCCCAATATTTCTTTTTAAGTACCCCTAACAATCTACACTCCTCTTTGTTTCCACTGCCCTCTTCTTCTCCTGCTGCTCATATAATGTGTTTTAACATTTTAACAAGATGTCCCAGCATAGTTGTTGGGAAACCTGAAGGTCACACACCCCCAATTAAACTGACCAAGCTGCTCTTTTGCCTGCCCCAAGTACTATGAGTGATGCTTCCCTTGTGGTGCCTTCCAGTCTCAAGCACTCCATGATTCCCCTCACCAGGGAAGCCTGAACTATCGGCCCTCCTGTTCTGTTGAAGTCTGATCTGAGGCTTCAGAAAATAAAGAGCTGGTCTTGGTTCAGCATTCAATTAAATTTATTTGAAGCAAATGAGTTTTTTCGAGGTGTGCCTAAATAAATCAATAATGTTTGGATGGGGTTGGCTTTCCAAATGAGGGTCAGATCACAGCCATGGTTCTGCAGATGGTTTCTGACTTTTGATTTACTTCACAGGGCTTAGCTCTGATCCTCCCTTTAAAGAACTGTTACTCAAACTGAAATGGGCATCGTCTGCTTTTCTTTGAGTCATGTCTGAAACTCCACTGGAGGCTAAAGGATCAACTCCAAGTTCCTCTTCACCAATGTCAATAATGTTAGCTGTTTCACTGTCTTTAAGGTAAGTTGCACACACTCCATCTCATGTAATTAGGCATAGCCCAACCGAGCAATTACTCCTGTCATCAAGGCTCCTTTGCTGCTGACTATATTTTTTCCCCATCATGCTCACTGTTGGTATCTGAGGTCAGTCTTTCTATTGCTGTCCTGCTTGCAATTTGGGTCTACCGCAACTGGTCATCCATGCAACAAAAGTCTGCATTCCCTTTTCTCTGCTTCACTCTCCTGTTTTTGCTGTTTGTGCCTCTTTTTCCTTCACCTGTTCTTCTCTCTACCAGTGACTCTAGTCATTCTTGCTCCCCTTGCTTGGCTTGTTCCCAAAGGCTGTTGCCCCTCCTATTTCCCCCACCCTGCTTGCTCTTGGTGCTTGTGGTTCCACTTATATCTCTCACTGACTCTTTCAAACAGTTCTAAATGTCCTTATTATTGAATAAATAAAACTTTAAAGCGCGTGTTTAATGGTGCTGTCTTCAAGGCATTGCCACACACTTCCCTAAAAGCAAACATTGCCTGGTCGTAGAGCTCAGATGAAGCTAATCTTGGTTTGGAGTAGTTTATTTAGGGCCACTCTGGAAACAAGCTGGCCCTACTCGGAAATCTCCTAATCGCAGCTAATGACTGTTTCAACAATGCTGCAGAACTAAGTGGCAATTTAGAAGGAATTCAGTTTATGAGTTTCACAAAATATAAAATCACCAAAGGTAAAACAATGTGACAGATGGACCTGCAATGTGATCAGAGATAAAATGCTCTGTCTGTAACCGACAAGGGAAGCATCTGTGTCTATTTATTTTCTTGATGGTGTGCCATTACCCAACACAAATACAGTGAAGTAGATCAGTGTGGGTGAAAAAAGAAAAGAGAAATGGTGTATACATTTCCTGCTGCCCAAAAACTGCATGTGTCTACATACATTACAATAACCGTAAACTGAAAAACAGAAATCAGTATACAGAAAATGCAAGCACAATCGGGTTCCAGTCCAATTTATTATAAACAAAACAGTATAATGCTGCAACGAAGCGTACAATAAATGCAGTCCCAACTATCTCAGCCATAAAGTTTCAAGAGCATGCCCTACATCAAGGTAAACTCTTCTTCTTTTCCCGGAGAACGTAACTCTTTCCTGAGTTACATAGTTAGACGTCCAGTTACCCAACCCTCTATTTTCTGCTTTTTTTGCACTTCAAATATACCTTCATACGTAAACATGCACAAGAAAAGAGCCAAAAGAGAGAACGCGAGCACCAAGGAAGAAAATTAAACCACTCCTAACTTCACCATCTTGGTGAATCTGTCTAGACCACCCCATTTTAGACCTCTGTTAAAGATAACTTGAGCTGTCTGTCAGCAAGTCCTTTTGTTTCAAGTACATACTTGCTTATGAGTGGATGGCTTTGTTGTCTTTCTCAGGTGGCTGCTTTTGGTTCAGTAGCTTTTCTCTCTAGTCTTGGGTTTGTCCTTACCTGTAATCCTTAGTTCTAGGTGTTCTGATGGGATCAGTTATATACTTCCACTGCTAACATGACGGGACTCTCTTTTTGTTTGCATGTGGCATTCCATGGAAGGGAGTGTGTTTCTTTACTCTCTCCCCAGCTTGTTTCTATGCCCGCCTGTGATCGTTTCTCTCCATCTCCCAGTTCCACTATATATTTTTTAAAGTTAATTTTGAAGGGTCCAGCAGCTGCAGTTGCCTTCCCACTCGCTTTCTTTATTCAAAATCACGTGCACCTTCATTTCCTTTTGTGTGCCCCCTCAGATGCTCTTTTTTTTTACTTCACTCCCCAATGTTCCTTGTTCTGCTTTCATTTTTTTAAATTTTATTTTCCTTTATTTTTTTATGAGTGTCTGGAAGCTGCAAAGTGCTTCACTCGCCGATGGTCTGTCTCATTTTCTTTAGTTTTATTTTTCTTTATGTTGTTTACAAGGGCACCTGCACTTTTTACTATTTGTTTTTTAATTGGTCTAACATGGCAACCACAGTGTTAAATCTGTGACTTATAAATGGTCTCCTTGTATCACAAAACACATATGAACACGCATTGGCATCTAGCTTGAAATAGGGTTACTTTAACAGACAATCCATTGTAAAATTGTTGTCCATGTGTCATGATGTGGACATTTGCATTCAGCCAATACAATATAATTCACAAAGTCAATAGTTCATCATTTTAGAGCTGAGAACGATTGGCATTACCAATGCTTGTTAAGTTTTGTCTGAAGATAGTTTTAACTGTTTCAAATTCGTCATGTAATCGAAAACAAAAAATATATATATACATACGTATAAGGATGCATTGAGGGGCTTTGGGTCGGCCCTTTTATAGATTAACCTGTTCTCATTCATATTTTTCTACTGCCCAACACAGAATACAGCACGTTGCAAAGTGTTAACTCACTTCAGAGACTGGCATCTTACATTGCAAATGACAGAATTAGGCTTGATTTGGAGTGGAAATAGTAAATTTGACCCACACCCTAGACTCTAATACGTTATTAGTTGGAGGTTGAAACAGTAAGTTGAAATAGAAAGTCCTCCCTTAACTCCCCAGGGTCCAACACTTTCCCCAGTGTTCCTTAGTTGGAGTGGGAATAGTAAATCTGACCCCCACCTCAGTTCAACACTTTCCCCAATGTCTCTTAGCTTGGAGTGGCAAAATAAAAGGATGATGGACGGAGTGCTAAAGAATGCAAACTCTCACCCCAGTCACAGATCTGGGTTTAATTCATTGTTCTTTTGCTCACCATGCCACCCCAGTTTGGACCCAGTCATATGCAAATCAGTCTTGAGCCTGTTCCTCATGGGAACAGTCCAGCCCGAACTGCCAAGCCAGTTCCTCCCTGGACCGGAAACCAGCATCCTGGGATATTGCCTTGTACGCCTTAAGTGGCTAGGGTATGACCAGACCCTTGCTTGCTGGGCCACTGGATTCAGGCTAGCATGGCTGATGAAGGGTGATACCCTGAAGCCGAAGGGTGATACCCTGAAACCGATCCCAGGATGTTGATTCCTGTCCAGGGAGGACCTGGCTTGACAGTTCAAGCTGCTCCCATAGGGGTAGGGTCAAGACTGATTTGCATATAGCTGGGTCCAAACTCCGGTGACGTGGCAAGCTAAGTAACATGGGATTAAACCCAGATCTGTGTCTGGGGGGTGAGTGTTTGAAAAGTTCCAACACTCCGTCTATCATTTTATTTAGTGATATTGCTTTCCGCACCCTAAGTGGTTAGGGTATGCCTAGACGTGGGTAACTTGCTTGCTGCACCACTGGATTCTATCTAGCCTAGCTGATGAAGGGTGATACCCTGAAACCAGTCCCAGGATGCTTGAGTCCTGTCCAGGGAGGACCTGGCTTGGCAGTTCAACCTGGACTTCTCCCGTAGGGAGCAGGGTCAAGACTGATTTGCATATAGCTGGGTCCAAACTGGGGTGATGTGGCAAGCAAAATAACGATGGATTAAAACCAGATCTGTGACTGGGGGTGAGTGTTTGAAATGTTTCAACACTCCGTTCATAATTTTTATTTTGTGATATTAGCTTGGAGTGGGATCAGTAAACCTGACCCAGCCACAGTTCAGCGCTTTCCCCAGCGTTGCTTAGTTTAGAGTGGGAAAAGTAAAACTGGTATCTCCTCCACCAAAGCCCAACACTTTTCCCAGTGCTGCTTAACTTGAAATGGGTATAGTAAATCTGACTCCTCCACAAATATGCGTTATTTATCAGAAATGGAAATGTATTAAACATTCTTTGACATTTTCATATCTTATATTTTTAAGATTTTAAAAATGAATTTCTATGGGAAGTTATTTATTTTAATTTTATTTTCAGATAAATCTGTGCTTACAAAAATTACTGTTGCTTGTAATTGATCTATATTTTATAAATTAAATATTCTGAATGTAGAAATTTTCTTTTTGCATCTTTGAATTAATTGTAATTTTAAACACATAGGGCCTCGTTACGAGTTTGGTGATCTTACCATCGGACCGCCAATACGGTGGTCTGGAGGCTGCCGCCAAGCTGGCACCTCCAGACCACCATATTATGATGTTCCCACAGGGCTCGCAGGACAGTCAGTGCGGTGGCATTGGCTTTGGCTCTAAAAGAGAGCTGAGGCCAGTGCCAGCTGCATTGACTGTGCTGCCAAAAGCACACTGTCTGACACGCAGACAGTGCGCATTCTGACTGTGCTGACAGGGAGGCCTCTGCACTGCCCATGACATGGGCAGTCCAGGGGCCCCACTTGTGGCCCCATCTTTGCATTTCCATCCACCTTTTTATGGCGGTGTCCCCTCCATGAAAAGGCAGACAGAAACGCAAGTCGTGATCAGCAGAGCGGTGCCAACACCGGAACCAACGTGCTTGAACATGGCTTTCACCACTGCCAATGTGTCGGGATCCACAATCCTGGAGGTGGCGGTGGTCTTGTGATGATCTGACTGCCAGCATCGTAATCTGGCAGTTGGACCATCAAGGTTGCTGCAGTAGGACCGCCCCTGCAAGTACGGCGGTCTTTTGACCACCGCACTAGTAATAAGGCCCATTGTTGTTAAAGCATGATTACAAAATAAATCCCTTTTGGTTACATAAAACAGATATTGCAACTTTTTTTAATTTTAATGTAATTTATTTTAAAACAGTAAATATTTTAAAGTAATATTTGCCATATTTTATACTCTATATTTTGGTTTTCAATATTTTTGTTAATGCTAATATTAATTTCATTCTCAATATTACATTAATCTACTATCTTACATTAGCATTGTTTATCTTTAGGTTTTTTTGTAGGATGATGTTTTGGAGTCAATATTTTGTTATTTAAATTATAAGTATAGATTTGTCAATATATTTTGGTTGCCTATATTTTGACCATGATATTTGTAGGTACATATTTTTGTAGTCGGTTATCAGGACTACAACCATGGCATGTTTTCTTTTTTACTTCTCTTTGTTAAAGTGGCATATTCTTCCTATAGAAACAAGCATTTGCAAAGTCAACAGGTTTCACCTTTGGGACTTTTGGCTTTGTCAATTGATTTTAGTTATGCCGTATAGCATTTGTGATCCTGGACAGCTTGTCTAAATAAGAAAAAACAGGCTATAGCATAATTTTCAAGTGCATCCACTACACATGCACGTGCCTGCAAAATGACACAGAAGCTCCTTTTCCTTTTTTTTTGCCCATCCAACTTGAAACGTGAGAAGCATTTGTTTGGAAGTCAGGTGGGGGATGCGTTGAAGGTAGGGGGGTGCAGAAACAACATGAGCTGCAAAGGTGATCATCGAAAACACGTGGGAGCAGATGCCACATGCAGAGCGTGGGTGGGGGGAAGCAACACAGACATAGCAGGAGAGGCTAACTGGTGATAGATAAAGTATTGAGAGAGCGTAGCTTATATAATCTATGTTAACATGAAATGTTTATAAATTAATGTGTAATGCTGTCGCATAGAAACTATAATAATAGTAATTTTGCTTAGACGTGCGCTTGAATTATGACCACGATGAGTGGCCACCAATGTATATGCGAACTAATAATGATAATCAAAATGTTTTTTTATTACGTTTAAATAAGTGTATACTAACATTTGCGTTATTAAATCTGTACTGAAAACCTCATAGGCCTTAAGTTAGCGTGAGCTGGAGCTTAGCTGCCTGGCTCTCATATTAAATGCATGTTTCTATTTTTCAGTGTGCTGACTCACAAGGGGCCATGACCCTGTATATTTTTTCCTTCGACTTGGAAGATGAATGTAACCATGTTAGATCCGTTCTCACCATCTCCCCTCGTCCACAGACTAAATGTTAAAAGTGAATTGAAACAATGTAGATTAATATAATGTACAAGGTCATTCAAACCGGTGAAGACAATGGAACTGCTGATCAAAAGATGTGCAAAGAATTACAAAAGGATGAAATCACACCGGACGTACCACCTCTGAAGACGTCTATTACGAAGACCAATCAAAACCTTGTAAAATAATATGGGGTGAAGAGTTAGATTACCTAATGTACTTTATGATAGGTTAAAGATAGTGGGGTATAGCAAATGTCCAATAGAATTTTGGGGGAATGTACTACGAAAAAGGGATAAAAACCCATGTCACGGGGAGTCATTAGGTGGGTTAGGGAATGCTATTGATTTTATCCAGAAACTCTGACACTATGTTTGATGACTTGGTGGTTTACTTAAAACCATCCTCACCCTTAGATTGTCCATTTTACACTTTACCTCCTTATGAGGAAAGTGTCCTTCTGCCCCAGAGCTGAATTCTGACTGATGGTGATTTGACTGATGTCCTGAAGACGAAGACTGAACCTGTGTGCTGACCTAATCCTTGGAGGGTAATTATGACAATGCAATTGTAATTTGTCTGTTTGCTTTTCCTTTCTAGGTACCAACTGCTTGCTTTTGACAAAGACCTTAGCTAGATGTTTTCCAAATTGGTGTTCTAAATTGTTTTGCATGAAGCCCAACATGCAAATGCTAATCAGAAGCTAGGACAGGTGCTCACTAAACTGACGCAAATCGACAAACGACCGAATCCATGCTTTGTGGAAATGGCGCATTACTGACACTCTGATAAAATTGATCTATGTTCACGCCGTGTTATGTTCTGATGTTTGTGATTCTCGCATTCATGAAAGCTTATCAAAGTTGCCATATTGTGACTATGCTATTATGTTTCTTGGTGTTGAGATTAACGCATTTGCTATTAGATTGTAATTTATAGGGAATAAAACTCACAAAATTCTACTAAACAAGGTGTGGTTATTCATGACTGAAAAGTCATGGTAATATCTTCGAATTGATTAATGACTTTGACTTAAGTGAAATGCATTGTCGTGATAAATATGGATGACCTTATTGATGTATTGATTGATATATTGATTAGCTATCTCGTCCTAAGGTGTCTCTCAACTGGGTCAAAAGATTCATTGGCCTAAAATGAGTCCTGATGTGTGATAAATTATCATAAAGGGATGCGTTCTCAGTTCTGGTAGCAGAGCGACGGTTTGGCCCTTTGGGGCCCTAGAACGGAGAATTATTGTTTAAATTGTTTTTCTGAGATAATGCAAATTGGAGGTATGATGTGTTTCTAAATTCACCATGACTTTCCTGGGATCTCGGAGCCTGCCTAAGTGAGTTGGGGATGTTCTCGGCGTCATAGTATGAGTGGTGTAGGATTTGCACTTGCTCGGCTTATGCATTTTGCAGGTGAATTATAAAGTTTGTGTGTATTTAGGTCAGGTAATGTTGTTTTAGAAGGAGTGGGCGTACTCCGCGATATGAGAGCAGGGAAGTTGGCGTACTTCATATGAGTGTGGCACTCTGTGCTCAAAATTATCCACGTGGTTGGTTGTTCATGTACGGACCCGTCGTCGTCTAAGACTCCCGAATATATTGACAAGTGTGGGAGACACTTGGGTTTATGTTGTAATTTGTGCGGTTTAATTAGGTCAATAGGGCGTGGTTGACAAGTCGAGATTGAGTCAAATTGTATGTGTGAAACCTTCGATGGAGATTTGGCGAGTTCTAAAGTGCACTAGAACGAACCATTGACAAGTCGAGAGTAGGATTTGCGAGTCGAATTCTGCTTGCGTATGCGGGAAGCGAGAAGGAGAGAGTAGCAGCCGAGGCTTCAAGTGAAATCTCTGTAAAGTTCTGAAGCGAATGTGTTACCCTTCCTGTAGTAAACCGGCAAATTTGTGTTGTTGTTAAAGGTGCTCGCAGTAATTTTGCATTAGTTTGGTGTGAATCCAGTGAGGAGCAGGCAAACCGCAAGACTTTGTCAGCTGCAGTGTGTGAGTGTGATGTCAGTGGTGCCACGCTGAGATAGGTCAGTTGTCGAGAGGGGTCACGCACGGATTGGCTGCCGTCCGTGAGAGGCAATAGGTTGAGAAAGATAGGTGAAGAGTGTCCTGGGAACTAAAGTCACTTTCTGATTAAATACAAATAAGAGAAAATGCTAAATGAATTTTGTCAAGGCTTTTAAGAGTGCTCTGAAAGGAGATGCATACATTATGGCAAGTGAAGGGGAGCCTATACCGCCTGAGGGAACTCCAGCAAACATAGTTATGGAGGGAAAAGGTGTTGCGCCTTGTTTATGGATGAAACAGTGGCGTAAATTGACAGGAAAAGAGGGATGTTTGGCGTTCCCAGAACATGGGACGTTTAATACGAGAGTGCTAGAAAATCTGAGGTGGATGTTAAGTGTACAGAAATCACCTCCGAGGCCAGCTCAGTATGAGGCCTTAGCAATTTGGGATTTAATGGCCCTTAAACAGAGACAAGAGAAGTTCCAAAGAAGAATAAAAAGGGCAGAAAAGACTTATGCAGAAGCTAGGTGGGATAATAAAAGCAAAATGTGGAGACGAGGAATAGTTGATTGGTTAAAGTTGTTCCCAGCAATAACACAGGGAGGTGAGACACAGGGAAAGAAAGCCACCTGTAAAACAGACAAGGACTCTAGTAAGCCTAAAGAAACTAAGAGATCTTGGGAAGAAGAAGATGATTCAGACGATGAAGAATTTATGGATCGAATATTACATGATCGCCCGCCACCTTATGCGGTAAGCGATAATGTCCTGAGCACTAGTACGGGTCCTGGGAACCAGACGCAGGAAAAGCAAGTTACTGATACAGCACAGACTAGTGATACGGCTTTGATACAGAATGGTGTTAGTGTACCCACTGCGCCAGACATGCAGATACAGTTGTAACCTCCACCGCAGATACAGATAATCTATCCAGACGTCCCGGTACTAGAGACTACTACGAACTTGATAGTGCCGCCAGACACGATATATACAAAATCAAGGTTAGTGCAGATTGAGCCAACTCCGCAATTGCTGCCCCAGCCACAGCCACAGCCACAGCTGATACCGGGATATAACTCAGCAGCTGGACCTCTATTAATACCTGCACCAGCTTCAGAAGATCAGACCTTTGGAGTCGCTACTCCACGAGATTTGGGACCAGGTCAGACACCAGCTGCAATATCATTGCCAATTACTGTTGGTGCACTGGTGCCATTGTATGCACAAGGTAAGCCTGATGTATGTGATCAGGGAGTAATGGCTTGAGTGCAAGAGAGGGGTAGACTGGCCGACGAAGGAGCCGGCAAGGGATAAGGTGACCGGAGCACCCTCTGAGGAGGTAATGAAGTACTATCATAAGGTGATTGAGTTTTTGAAGCAGAAAGTGTCACCGAAAGTAACTGATTGGCAGAAAATTGACCGGACCTCACAGGAGGTTAAGGAATCAATACATGCTTACTATGAGAGATTGTTAAAGGCATTCAAACATTACAGCGGTACTAAGACCATTGAGCCGAAAGACATGAACCATATTGTGTTCAGATTTGTTGAAGGGTTGAGACCAGAGGTTAGCCAGATGATTAAGAATCATTTGATCTTTTGGCAAGCGAAGCCGATTGATGAGGTATTGCAGTCTGCAAAATACTGTAGTGATGAAATTGAGCTGAAGCAGAAAAAGTTGAAGGAGAAAGTGATGGTAGGAATACAGGGAAATGGAGTTCAACAAATGATACAGCAGCAACCGCAAGGGAATGGTGTGTTTCAGCCGCAACCGAGCGGTCTAGGTTTTGTGAATCGCGGTCCAGACTTAAATACTGTTGTGGTTCAAAATTGTGTGCAAGGGATGAAAAAGATGTCACCATGTCAGGCGTGCAGGGGCGTGGGGCATTGGAAGCGGGAATGCCCGAATGTGGTGCAGGATGGTGTCGTTCAACAAAGCACTAATGTCGGTACATTGCAAAATATAAGAGGTCCAAAGTTGAGAAATCAAAACTCGAACTTTCAAAATAACATGGTTCAGATGCAAGGGTTACAGCCCATGCAGCAAATGCAAATGTCGCGTGTTCAGCCAGAGCAAATGCAGCAAGTACAACAGCAGGTTCCCATGGTACCTAGACAGCAAATGCAATTATGAATGGCTCAGATGGGACAGCCACAGGTGATGCTTCCTCAACAGGTCACAGGTCAGGTCATGAGTCAAAATAATGCAGTACAACAATTCCCATTGCGAGGTGAAGATGGAATGAATGAGGAATGGTCAGATGACAGCTCAGACAGCGAAGAATGCAGGCTTGCAGCGTCCTTAGAAGTAGATCAGAGGGGACCCTATGTAGAAGGAAAGGTAATGGGTCACAAGGTTTCCTTCTTGGTTGATACCGGAGCTACACGCTCTACAGTCAGGAGTGCAGAGGTTCCAAAATTGCCACTTTCGGGGCGTACTATAAGGGTGGTCGGAGTAGCAAACCAGTACCTGACAAATCCGATTACAGATCCAGTACAAGTTGAGATCAGCAACTTCCAGGGACTACATAAGTTTGTAGTCTGCGACTCAAGTCCGGTATCCCTACTGGGAAGGGACTTACTGTGTAAGACAAAATGTTCGATTACATGTTCCAATGGTGGAATTGAGGTGCAGACAAACAGTGATGATGAAGGAGATGACGGTCAGTTCGCAGAGTTAGAGACAGTAACTGCAAATGAAGATTACCCTTTGATTACATTGTTCCCGATGCTTACAGTGATTGACTTACGTGCTGAATTACAGGGAACGGTGACAGAGAAAGTGTGGGATTTGACAGGGAAAGAAGTAGGACTGATAAAACGAGTGGAACCAGTTAAGGTACAGGTAAAGCCAAATGCAGTGTTTCCCCAGGTGCCACAATATCACATGGCACAAGATGTTCTTATCCAAGTGGCACAAATAATTGCAGACTTTGTAAAACAGGGAGTCTTGAAGGAGGTATTGAGCAGTCCATGTAATTCACCAATAATGGGTCTGAAAAAGCCTTGTGGGAAGGTTCGAATTGTGCAGGACTTAAGAAAAATAAACGAGATTGTGGTAAAGTGTTGCCCCATAGTGCCCAATCCAGCAGTGATCATGTTTCAGGTCCCGTGTGATGGTGAATGGTTCA
This sequence comes from Pleurodeles waltl, assembly GCF_031143425.1. Taxonomy (NCBI): domain Eukaryota; kingdom Metazoa; phylum Chordata; class Amphibia; order Caudata; family Salamandridae; genus Pleurodeles; species Pleurodeles waltl. The sequence goes on from NC_090443.1 coordinate 732,230,109, forward strand.
CCATTGTAGACCTGTCACAAGCCTTCTTTTCGGTGCCTCTTCATGAGGACAGCCAGTTTTTGTTCAGTTTCAAATTCCTGGACAAGGTGTACAGTTGGTGCAGAATTCCTCAAGGGTTTTCTGAATCACCGTCCATCTTCAATCAGATATTGAAAAAGGACTTAGAGTCCCTAGTACTGCCTTTCAATTCAACTCTAGTACAGCACATTGACGACTTGCTGATTGCGTCCAGGACAAAAGATGACTGTAAATATGATACAATCACCTTACTGAATCATTTGGGAAAGAACAGACATAAGGTATCGCCAAAGAAGCTGCAGTACTGTCAGAAAGAGGTAAAATACTTATGACACTTGATTGAGAAAGGGTCCAGGAGAATATCGAAGGAAAGGGTGACTGCTATATTACAAATGAACCCTCCGACAACCAAAAGAGATGTCAGGATGTTTTTGGGAATGGTGGGTTACTGTCGCCAGTGGATACCCAACTTCTCGATTATCTCAAAACCATTGATAAAGCTGACAGGCAAAGAGATCAAGGATGAGCCGCATACCATAGCTTTATCCAAGGAAGAGCTTGAGTCATTCATGGAATTGAGAGAGTGCATGTGCAGAGCACCAGCTTTGGGTATGCCTGATTATACGAAGCCGTTTCTACTGTTTTGTCATGAACGTGATGCTTGTTCTTTGTCTGTCTTAACACAGGTCCATGGAGGTGTAAACCGCCCTGTAGCATATTTTTTAGCTACCTTGGACCCCGTCACAGCAGCCTTACCAGGTTGTTTGCGAGCAGTTGCATCAGTTAATCAAAGCCTCACGCAATGTGAAGGCATAGTGATGGGACATCCTCTAACAGTAATGGTTCCGCATTCAGTTGAGATTTTGTTGACTCGAACCAAAACCCAGCACATGACAAATGCCCGACTTACCAGATATGAGACAATTATATTGGGGTCACCTAATGTTTCATTGAAGCGATGTACTGTATTAAACCCGGCAACTCTACTTCCTGTTGAGAATACAGAGATTAATAACGAAGAGGAAGTGGAGAATGATTGTCTTGAGGTATCAGAACTATGTACCAAGCCCCAACCTGATATTAAAGATACGCAGTTAAAAGAAAATGACTGCATTATGGGGGTCATTCCGACCCACCGCGGAAGCACCGCCAACAGGCTGGCGGTGCTTCCTGGGCCATTCTGACCGCTGCGGTCAGTAAAGGGGAACCGGCGGTTTCCCGCCGGTTTACCCCTGGCCCAGGGAATCCTTCATGGCGGCGCTGCTTGCAGTGCCGCCATGAGGATTCCGACCCCCTTCCCGCCATCCTGTTCCTGGCGGTTTTTACCGCCAGGAACAGGATGGCGGGAACTGGTGTCGTGGGGCCCCTGGGGGCCCCTGCACTGCCCATGCCACTGGCATGGGCAGTGCAGGGGCCCCCTAACAGGGCCCCATAAAGATTTTCAGTGTCTGCTTTGCAGACACTGAAAATCGCGACGGGTGCCACTGCACCCGTCGCACCCCTGCAACTCCGCCACTCGTTGCAGGGTCTTTGCCGCTGGGCCGACGGGCGGCCTTTTGGCGGTCGCCCGCCGGCCCAGCGGGAAAGCCAGAATGGCCGCCGCGGTCTTTTAACCGCGGTGCGGTCATTCGGCGGTAACCGCATGGCGGGCGGCTACCGCCGCCCGCCGCGGTTGGAATGACCGCCTATGTCTGTTGATGGATCCTGTTTGAGAGATTCAGTCGTAATGCTGAGAGCCGGTTACGCTGTATGTACCATAGCTGGTATTATCGAAGCTTCCTTGCTTGAGAGAGTGTATTCCGCACAAGTGGCAGAGCTAATTGCCCTTACTAAGACATGCCATGCAGCTGAAAATCTGAGGGTCACTATCTATTCTGACAGCAGATACAGATTCGGAATTGTACATGACTTTGGCCAATTGTGGTCGCAGAGAGGTTTCATGACCTCTTCTGGTTCTCCTGTGAAAAATGGTGAACAAATCAAGGATTTGTTACATGCGATTCAGTTACCTCTTGAAATTGCCGTGGTGAAATGCAATGCTCATGTTAAGTCACAAGACTTTGGGGGTTATTACAACTTTTGAGGAGGTGTTAATCCGTCCCAAAAGTGACGGTAAAGTGACGGATATACCACCAGCCGTATTACGAGTTCCATAGGATATAATGGACTCGTAATACGGCTGGTGGTATATCCGTCACTTTACCGTCACTTTTGGGACGGATTAACACCTCCTCCAAAGTTGTAATAACCCCCTCTGTGTCCATGGGAAACGGCTATGCAGATCAAGTCGCAAGGTTTTCCGCATTGAACTGTATATCGTTCAAGGATCAGTGGGAATTGATGCCACAAACTGAAAAAGACACATGCTTGAACCTTGCATTGAGGGTGGTTGATACATTAGATGAGCTAAAAACACTACAGGGTCGTGCTAGCAAAGAGGAAAAACGCTCCTGGCAAAGAATGCAATGTGTACAGAGGGCTGACGATTTGTGGGTCTCAGAGGAGGGGAAATTAGTTTTACCAAACAGTCTTCTGTCACAATTTGCGAGGCTCTATCATGGACAGGCTCATCTTGGAAGAGATGCAATGATCAGGTCATTTAAAATCGATTGGTTTAACCCAAAGTTCAGATATGCCGCAGAGGTTACGTGTCACAGGTGCATCATCTGTCAGCAGATGAATGCCGGAAAAGGGACTGTGGTAACTTTGAGCCACATAGGGAGAGCTGGTTGTCCATTTGGCAAGATGCAAATGGATTTCATTGAAATGCCTGTTTGCGGAGGATTGAAATACGTGTTGGTGATTGTGTGTGTTGTCAGCCACTGGATTGAAGCTTACCCCACACGTAGAAATGACAGTCTCACAGTTGCACAACTGCTGCTTAGGGAACTAATACCTAGGTTCGGGTTTCCGGCCTCTATAGAATCAGATAGGGGCAGACACTTCGACAATGAGGTGATTAAGCTCTTGTGTACAGCATTAGACATTGAACAGAAGCTGCATTGTAGCCTCCGTTCCGAAGCATCAGGATTAGTAGAGCAAATGAATGGCACTTTAAAATCGAGAATGGCAAAGATGTGCGCAGCTACCAATATGAAATGGCCAGATGCATTGCCCTTAGTGCTGATATCAATGAGGAACACCCCTGATAAGAAGACAGGACTATCACCACACGAGATCCTTATGGGTAGAGCTATGAGGCTGCCCGCAGTACCTGCAAATACTCTTGTGAATATCACGGATGATATGGTGTTGGACTACTGCAAAGGCTTGGCTGATGTGATTTGCTCTTTTCCTCACCAGGTGGAAGCTAACACATTGCCACCGATCAGCGATCCAGGTCACACCCTGCAAGCCGGTGACTGGGTGGTTGTCAAGAAGCATGTGAGAAAGTCGTGTTTGGAGCCGTGCTGGAAGGGGCCATATCAAGTAATATTGACAACAACCACTGCTGTGAAATGTGCAGGCGTTCCGAACTGAATACATGCCAGTCACACAAAGAAGGTAACATGTCTGACTGATGAGGAACTTTAAGTTTCTGGCTCAACAGAGAGGGAGGTTTCAGGGCCCGAGAACAGCCAAGAGGAAACTGAGACTGCAGGAAAGCCCACTGAGAACAGCCTTGTCCCTCAAATAGTAAACGAGTTCGAGAGAGGTGACAGTGTGCCTATCTCAGTAGAGGCAGCAGGAGAACTAAATCAAGGAGAGGTTCTCCCAGAAGCAGACGGATACAGGTTAGAACTTGAACCCGTTACAGATCAAGAAGAAGAAGAAGGCGAAATAGTAGAAAGAGATCAAAGTACACCGGCATCCCTTGAGCCAGTTGCAGGTCCATCAAGGGAAAACACCATATCACAAGAGGAGGGTGCTGTTCAGCATTCTGAAAAGGCAAGCCGGAAGAAGACGCATAAGGGAGATAACTGGCCAGAGGAACAGGCTTCAAAAGAAAGGAGCGTACCAGGTGAAACAATAACAGAAGAAACAGATACATCCCGAGTAGAGGACCTGAGTGAAGGAGAATTGCAAGGTGAACGCAGACTGAAAAGAAAAAAAATCGCAAATAGAAGGTACGCAGGTCCTGAGTGGGCGTATGCAACAACATCTGAATGGCAACAAGAATTCTTAGCGTTCTGTTTTGATAGAGAAGTACCAGGCCAATACTACGGTACCTGAAGTAACTCAAAGAAAAGCCTTTGTTAAAAATCGAAAACTGAAAATCCAAAGAAAAGAGACCTATAAATTACCGGATACGACATTGATAACCTGATTTGACTTTGAGAACCTGATTATGACAAGCTGCTAACCTGATTTGACAAAGGGGGTCCTGGCGTGAGTGAAATGCTGTAAATACACAGAGAGAGAGAAAGATACTTTTTGCATCAAAAAAGAAAAAAAAAGAAAAAATGTTTATATCGTCCTCAAGTTGATTATTGCTCTGCTATCTGATTCTTTACAGACATGGCTTATAATAGAGGTAGTAACAAGAAGAGTAAGGTGTGTGGTTGGTTGAGTCTTATATTAGGTATTGTGTGTGCAATAATAACTGTGGGAGTGAATATGGGAATGCCATGGTTGTATAAGAAAGTGACTAACAATGCTTCAAAACCTGAAACGACAACATTAACACCGTGGGGAAAGTTTGAGCAGGATGCAAAACAGTTGCATGAGGGAACTAACTCAAAGGGGGAACTTTCCACTAATGTCTTCTTTCGCCTGTTGAATGAGTACGTTGAGACCATGGATGCGAAAAACTGTCATGTGTGCACAAAGATTCCTTCATCAGTGCAAGAAGGGGTCACCTACCATAGCCTTCCACTAACGTACAGGATAAGTTGTAGCTTGTTATTAACAAGATTCGATAATCAAGAGCATATGCAATATTTTTATTCAAATTTGGATGTTGTGTTTTCTTTTGTGCCTATGATTGATTTTTTGATTTTGTTGTACTCCCTCTTTTTATGGGTTTAGCTGAGAGCTCATTTTTTCTGTCTTATATTTTGGAATTTTCCAATCCCGTCTTAATGATTCACATGCTTGGGATATTTTCATAATTTCCATGGTATGCTTGTCACACATTTGTCAAACAGTTCCTTTTCAATCTTAAGAACTGCTTGTTAGACCTGACAGGCCTTAGGGTGGTCACCCCTAACTTTTTGCCTGCCTCCCTCCACTTTTTGGACCCTGTTTTGCTGGCTTTTTAGACTCTGCGCACTTTACCACTGCTAACCAGTGCTAAAGTGCATGTGCTCTCTCCCTTTTCAAACATGGTAACTTTGGATCATACCTGATTGGACTATTTAATTTACTTATAAGTCCCTAGTAATGTGCACTATATGTGCCTAGGGCCTGTAGATTAAATGCTACTAGTGGGCCTGCAGCCCTGGTTGTGCCACCCACTTAAGTAGCCCCCTTAACCTTGTCTCAGGCTTGCCACTGCAAGGCCTGTGTGTGCAGTTTCACTGCCACTTCGACTTGGCATTTAAAAGTACTTGACAAGCCTAAAACTCCACTTTTTCTACATATACGTCACCCCTAATGTGTGCCCTAGGTAACCCCTAGAGCAGGGTGCTGTGTGGGTAAAAGGCAGGACATGTACCTGTGTAGTTATATGTTCAGCCTCACTTGCATACATCTGCATTTTGAATGGGTCTTCCTGGGCTGGGAGGGTGGAGGGCCTGCTCTCACACAAAGGACTGCCACACCCCCTACTGGGACCCTGGCAGACAGGATTGAACTGAAAGGGGACCTGGTGCACTTCTTAGCCACTCTTTGAAGTCTCCCCCACTTCAAAGGCACATTTGGGTATAAAACAGGGCCTCTGCCCTACCTCATCAGACACTTGCTGGAGAAGAAACCTGAACCAGAAACTACATCCTGCCAAGAAGAACTGCCTGGCTGCTCAAAGGACTCACCTGTCTGCTTTCTACAAAGGACTGCTGCCTTGCTGTTGGCCTGCTGCCTTGCTGAACTCTTGTCTGGCTGTGAAAGTGCTCTCCAAGGGCTTGGATAGAGCTTGCCTCCTGTTCCCTGAAGTCTCAGGACCAAAAAGACTTCTCTTTTTCACTTGGACGCTCCGTGCGCCTAAATTTTCGAGGCACAGCTTGTTCCACGGCGAGAAAAATGTCGCACACCGACGCTGATCGACGCAACGCCTTCGGGACGTCCGGAACTTCGACACACGGCCTCGCAAGGACAACGCCGCCCGACCTCCAGAGGAGAAATCGACGCGACGCCTGCTGTGAGACCGAAACTTCGACGCGTAGCCCCGCAGAACGACACGCAGCTGGAAAACAAGCAGGAGAATCCACGCACAGACCCGGGACATCTGGTAATCCCCGCGATCCACAGAAAGAGACTGTCCGCGCGCTGGAAAACGACACATGACTTCCCCGCGTGCAAAATATCGACGCAAGTCCTTGTGTGCTGGGGAGAAATCGACGCACACACCATTTTTCCACGTATCTCTTCTTCTGTGGCCCTCTGAGGAGATTTTCCCCTCCAAACCAGGTACTTTGTGCTTGAAAGAGACTTTGGGGGTCATTCTGACCTCGGCGGTAAAAGGCGCTTACCGCCGGTCAGAAGACCGCCGTAACACCGCCGCGGTCGCGGTAAACCGCCACGGTCATTCTGACCCGCTACCTGAAAACCTCCAAAAACCCGACAACCACAAAAGTCCGCCACAGCAAAGGTCAGCGAAAAAATGGCGATGGCCAAACCTCCACCGCCACGCCAACAGAAATACGCCCATGCCATTACGACCCACGAATCCACGCGGCGGTCTTACAACCGCGGTATTCCATTGGCGGTACACACCGCCGCGCTCAAAATACACACACCCTTACAAAACACAACCACATTGGACAATTTGAAATACACACACCTGAGACACATATACACACCACTCCCACACACCCAAGACAATATAAAACACACACCCACTTCACCCACAAACCCCTACGACCACAATTGCGAATCAAGGACAGAGAGAGACAGCACTGCTTAGAGTAGACCATCACACAGAGGCAAATCACTACATCACCCACACAATTACCACGCACAAAACACCATACACAACCACACACATCACACTCCACAACACATACAACATCCCTCACCTCATCCACACCACCCCATGGCACCCCAAAGACACCCCAGGTTCTCTGACGCAGAACTCAGGGTCATGGTGGAGGAAATAGTACGTGTAGAGCCCCAGCTATTCGGGGCACAGGTGCAGCACACCACAATTGCTAGGAAGATGGAGCTATGGCAAAGGATAGTCGACAGGGTCAACGCGGTGGGACAGCATCCACGCAATCGGGAGGACATCAGGAAGCGATGGAACGACCTACGGGGGAAGGTGCGTTCCATGGTATTAAGGCACAACATTGCGGTGCAGAAGACTGGCGGCGGACCCCCACCTACTCCCCCAGAATTTACAGCATGGGAGGAGGAAGTCTTGCACATCCTGCATCCTGAGGGCCTCGCAGGAGTATCTGGAGGAATGGACTCTGGTAAGTCAAATCTAAATACTACTTCCCACCCCCACCCCACCTGCATGCCAGCACATACCCCCACCCTCACCCCCACCCCATCACACCAACTCCTTGCAAATGTCCCACCATCACTACCCACCCATCCCAACACCAAGCCCTGCATGCGACCACAAAGCATGGACACCCATCACCAAAGCATGCCCACTGCACACACACATCACCCCCACAAGCCACCCTCACAAAAGCCAACACAAGGGAATGCCTGCACTTGGGTACACAGACACCCACCCATCACACGAAATGCCACACACAGAAGCAATAACCATACCCTTATACCCCTGCAGGATCCGAACGCCACCACACCGCCACGGAGGGTACAGAGATGTCCATCCCACCCCCAGAAGAGGCCCCCAGCGATGACAGCAGCTCTGTCTCCCTGGACCCAGATGACCAGCCCGGACCATCGGGGACCTCTGGACAGTCGGTTCCCCACACACAGCCACAGGCTACAGCAGACCTAACCCCCTCTGAGAACACCAGCACAGCTCCCACCCAGCGGGCCCATGCCTCTGTCTCCAGGACACATCAATCAGCGGTGTGTCCGTCACTACAGGGCACCCAGGTTGACCCACCACCCCAACAACAACAGGGACCTGGGGGCAGTGGTAGTGGGCACACCGTCCAGGGGACAGAGGCCCAGGAACACAGGGGAACTGGGAGGGCTGCTGTGCGACAGGGGGGGGACAGGCCCAGGGAACCCACTCTCCAAGAGGCCCTCACCACCATCATGGGAGCATACCACCACTCCCAGGAGACGATGGCGACGGTACTAGCCAGGTTCCAGGAGATCCAGGCACAGCAGGAGGAACGGTACATGGGGTTCAGAGAGGAACTGAGGAACATTGGTTCCGCAATGGGGACCATAGTCCTGGCCCTTAACCAGATAGTCACCACATTGCGGGACCATGTGGCACCCCAAAGGGCCCCTGTCACTAGCCTGGACCAGGAACAGCCTACCACCTCCGCCGGCGCTAGTGGACAGGAGGCCCCCACACAACGACAGGCCACCAGAACCCCACCTCCTGCTGAAGAACAACCACCCCGCAAGCGGAACCTGAGATCTCACAAGAAGACAGAGTAGGATTGCAAGACCCCCGCCAGCATAAGATACCCCCTGATGTCATCCCACTGTCCCACATTGTCACCCTGTCCAACCTTAAACTGCCCCTGCTCCATCCTTCCACAGGCATATGGACAATGCACCTGTGAAACTGAGAACTGGACTCTGCCATGGACATTACTCCACCCCCACCCATCCCCGTTTTACAATCATGTACCTATATGTAGCACTTGAAATAAATCACTTATTGCACTTAAAATAACAGGAGTCTGCTTGTATTTGTCACAAATGTATTACACATAACGGTGCAATAATGTCCAGTAACATTGTGATGACAACATACCAATGTCAAACAGCTTTAGTCCATGGCCAAACAAAGCAGAAGTCACGCAGTGGGTCATACAGCTCTGAAAAGGGAAGGGAAAGTCACAACTCAGTTAAAAGGAACTGGGGGGAAACACAGACAGTAGAGACGCAGGAGGCCTTAAGTAAATGTGAAATGGCGTGGGTGATTCATACCTGTGTGCTAGTGAAAATATTGTTGTATGACTGTATCCCTGTTGTCCGTGTCGTCCACGTCGTCTTCCTCCTCTTCACTCTCCACAGGCTCCACAGCTGCTACAACACCACCATCTGGACCATCCTCCTGCAGGAAAGGCACCTGGCGTCGCAAAGCAAGATTGTGAAACATACAGCAGGCCACGATGATATGGCACACCTTCTTTGGTGAGTACATTAGGGATCCACCTGTCATATGCATTCACCTAAACCTGGCCTTCAAGAGGCCAAAGGTCCGCTCAATCACCCTCTTAGTACGCCCATGGGCCTCATTGTACCGTTCCTCTGCCCTGGTCCTGGGATTCCTCACTGGGGTCAGTAGCCACGACAGGTTGGAGTAACCAGAGTCACCTGATAACCACACACAGTGTCTCTGTAGCTGTTCCATCACATAAGGGATGCTGCTATTTCGCATAACATACGTGTCATGCACTGACCCAGGGAACTTGGCATTTACATGGGAGATGTACTGGTCAGCCAAACAGACCACCTGGACATTCATCGAATGAAAACTTTTTCTGTTCCTGTACACCTGCTCACTTCCTTTGGGGGGAACCAAAGGCACATGGGTCCCATCAATGGCACCAATGACGTTGGGGATATGTCCAAGGGCATAGAAATCACCCTTCACTGTAGCCAATTCATCCACCTCAGGGAAAACAATGTAGCTCCGCATGTATTTCATCAGGGCAGACAACACTCTGGACAAAACCTTAGAAAACATAGGCTGAGACATCCCTGATGACATGGCCACTGTTGTCTGAAAAGACCCACTTGCCAAAAAATGGAGTACTGACAGAACCTGCACCAGAGGGGGAATCCCTGTGGGTTGGCGAATGGGGGACATCAGGTCTGGCTCCAGCTGGGCACACAGTTCATATATAGTTGCTCGGTCAAGCCTGTATCTAAGTATAATATGTCGTTCTTCCATTGTCGACAGGTCCACCAGCGGTCGGTACACGGGAGGATTCATCCTTCTCCTCGCAAGTCCCAGCGGACGGTGCCTAGGAAGGACAACATGGAGCACAGAGTCAAGCAAACCACAGGTTCGTTCACACAGCTTGCACAGTAAAAGATTCGCAATGCATAGAAAGGCTTGTATGAGTGGCAATGCACGGCCTAGGCCTGTGTGACGCAGTTGAAATTATGCCATGTGGGCCCTTGAAATGGCGGCTGCCTGACCTGTGAAGTGTGACAGTGAGATGTGAGGTCAATGCGCTGGCGTGGCACACCGTGGCGGTAGGCGGTCGAAGACCGCGGTGCAAAGCCGCATTGGTTAACATTGAAGCCCATGGGTTTCAGGAGCCAATGACGATGTGCGCCGGCGGTCGCGGTACGCACCGCCGCGGTACGCACCGCCGCGGGCGTGACCGCCATTTTCTATCAGCTTAATCACTCGAGACCTGATCATCCACAGGAGAGGACCTATACTGCAAGTGCTGCTGTGACCTCGGTCTGGAAGATACAATGGCTGCTGCGACTGGGGAAAGGGCCCCTGCCTTCACATCTGAGGAATTGGAGAAACTTGTGGATGGGGTCCTCCCCCAGTATGCGCTACTCTACGGTCCTCCAGACCAACAGGTAAGTACACTGGGAGCACGTAGTATGGGCTATGCCTGTGTTGAGTGGGGTGGATGTAAGATGGTGGGGAGGGGAGCGAATGAGGAGTGCAACGCACGACAGATGAGAGCATGTGCCACATGGCAAGGTTGGGGAGGGGGGGCCACTCACATCGACCATGCAGAAAAGTGATGATATTTCCATTCCCTCCCTGTACATGTCACATAGGTCAGCGCCCATCAGAAGATCGACATTTGGCGTGCCATTGCCAAGGACGTCCGGGCCCTGGGGGTCCACAACAGACGGGGCACCCACTGCCGAAAGAGGTGGGAGGACATCCGCCGCGGGACCAGAAAGACCGCCGAGTCTCTGCTGGGGATGGCCTCCAAACGTAGGAGGGGTGCCAGCCGCCAATTGACCCCCCTGATGTCCCGGATCCTGGCGGTGGCCTACCCCGATTTGGATGGGCGCGCGAGGACATCACAGCAGACACAAGGGGGTGAGTATCTGCACATTCTGCTATCTTTGCGCGCAGTGGAGGTGTCTGGGTTGGGGAGGAGGGCTGTGGGTAACTCTAGGCCAGGGCGCTTTCTGTAGGCTAGTCCCCTCCGTTAGGCATGGCCCTGTGCCCCCGCCCCCCACCTCTGTAGGGTGCCAAGTACAGCTATCCATGGTCCTGCATCACCCATGTGTGCATTAGTCGTCCATAGACCTGTAGGCCTAGTCACAACAACTGAGTAGTGTACCCCGATTGCGCAGCGTAGTGCTGGGGGCTTCTGGGTCTGTCCTCTCCGACAACGGTGTTGCCATTGCATGCACTCAAACTGTCTTTATTTCTCCACCCCCCCATTTTCTTTGTCTTCCTGTGCATGTGTGCATTAGCATCATCAGGCGGAGGAGAAGTGGCATCGGCGCACGAGGGAGCTGCATCTCACATGGCCCCGGAGGGCCATGCAACCGACTCCGAGTTCACCAGTGAGACGGAGGGCGAGGGGAGCTCCACAACGGGGACCCGTGGAGACGTCAGCGACACCGACACGTCCTCGGAAGGGAGCTCCCTTGCGGTGGCGGCAACATCCGTGCCCACCGCCACAACAGGTACAGCCGCCACCCAGCGCACCAGCCCCGCCCTCCCAGCAGCCCCTCAGCCTTCGCATCCGTGCCCGCTCGCCCAGGAAGGCGGGCATCTCCTTCGCCCCAGGCACCTCAGGCCCTGCCCCAGTTACCCCTGCTGCCCTCAGTGAGGAGGTCATTGATGTCCTGAGGACCATCATTGTTGGGCAATCTACCCTTTTGAATGCCATCCAGGTTGTAGAATGGGAGGTGCATCGGAGCAATGCATACCTGGAGGGCATTCATTCGGGTCAGGCTGCCCATCAGCGATCGTTCAACGCTCTGGCCTCAGCACTGACGGCAGCCATTGTCCCTGTCTCCAGCCTCCCTCTTCTAACTGCCTCCACCCAGTCCCAGTCTCCTGTTCCTCAGCCTATCCCATCCACACCATCAGACCAGCCTGCACACACCTCAACACCCAAGGGCAGCTCATCCAGACATAAGCACCACAGATCCCACAAGCATTCACCCAAGCAACATCCAGATGCAGACATGGCAACAGTCACTACCACCTCTGTGTCCCCCTCCTCCTCGTCTCACTCCTCCCTCCCTGTCACGTCTCCACTCACACCTGCATGCACACCACCATCAGCCAGTACTTCCATCACCAGCACACCAGTACAGTCCGCACACGTGCAGTCACCACCCCCACTGCCATTTACACGTCCCCTGTGTCCTCTCCCAGTGTGTCTGTCACCCCCTCTTCCAAAACACACAAACGCAGGCAGCCACCAACCCAACAGCCATCCACCTCACGACAGCCTCCGTCACAGGCACCTGCACACAAAGACAGCACACTTGACTCTCCTACAACCACATCCTCTTCCTCCACTCCCATACCCACTGCACCTACCCTTCCCATTGCTCCTAAAAAACCTTTCCTCTCCAAAATTGACCTCTTTGCATCACCTGACCCACCCCCTCCATCTGGTAAGAGTCCAAAGAGCACCTCAGCCACCACCAGCCCTGCATCTAGTATGACCATAGTGCAGGGCTATTGGAGTCCACAAGCTCCTAGGGCAGGGACATCGCCCAGCAGCAAGGGGACAGCCAGCCCACCCCCTGGGAAGAGGACCAAAAAAACTAAGGCCCGGTGCGAGAAGCCTGAGACGGCTGCCACCAAGGAGAGTGGCCTTGCCCCGTCAACTGCCACATCATCTAAGGGAGGCAAGGGCCAGAGAGCTGCAGCGAAGGAGGGCAAGGGCAGCGGGGCGGAGAAGACATGCAGCAGGCGAGCGCACCAGGAGGGCCCCACCAGCCCCATACCGGTTGTGACGGACGACACCCACGGGCCCAAGACTCCATCACAGGAGGGCCCCGCAACCGCAAGGTCAGAGGGCGACTAAGCGGGGAGTCTTGGCCAGGTCTGGCTCCCTTGAAAGACAGGACAGGCACCGCTGAACAGGGCCCCGCCGTGAAGAGCACCGCTGAACAGGGTCCCGCCGTGAAGAGCACCGCTGAACAGGGCACTGCCGTGAAGAGCACCGCTGAACAGGGCCCCGCCAAGACAGGCACCGCTGAACAGGGCCCCTCCGTGAAGAGCACCGCTGAACAGGGCCCCGCCAAGACAGGCACCGCTGAACAGGGCCCCGCTGTGAAGAGCACCGCTGAACAGGGCCCCGCCGTGAAGAGCACCGCTGAACAGGGCCCCGCCAAGACAGGCACCGCTGAACAGGGCACTGCCGTCTCAAGCACCGCTCTGCTGGGCCCTTCATCTCAAGCACCGCTCCGCTGGGCCCTTCATCTCAAGCACCGCTCCGCTGGGCCCTTCCTGTCAAGCACCGCTCCGCTGGGCACTGCCGTCTCAAGCACCGCTCCGCTGGGCCCCTCATCTCAAGCACCGCTCCGCTGGGCCCTTCATCTCAAGCACCGCTCCGCTGGGCCCTTCCTGTCAAGCACCGCTCCGCTGGGCCCTTCATCTCAAGCACCGCTCCGCTGGGCCCTTCATCTCAAGCACCGCTCCGCTGGGCCCTTCCTGTCAAGCACGGCTCCGCTGGGCACTGCCGTCTCAAGCACCGCTCCGCTGGGCCCTTCATCTCAAGCACCGCTCCGCTGGGCCCTTCCTGTCAAGCACCGCTCCGCTGGGCCCCGCCGTCTCAGGCACCGCTGGTCCATTGACAGTGCCGGTTCTGTGTTGAGCAGGTGTTCACGAAGCACTCTGGGCACCATGCCTCCTCCAATACCAGTGGAGTCGGTTATCCATCTGATGGACTGTGGCTTTGCACTCCCCAGGATTGGACAGTGGGCAACCCTCCCACTTTAGAGACTTGAGAGACTGTGGCTTTGCACTCCCCAGGATGGTACAGTGGGCAACCCACCCACTGTAGAGACTTGAGAGACTGTGGCTTTGCACTCCCCAGGATGGTACAGTGGGCATGGAGGCCCCTCGTGGATCTGGCGTCGTGGACTCATGTGGCTGAGGTGCCCCCCTTTCCCTTCCCCCTGAGGTGCCTGTAGTTTTATCATCTGATGCCCCTGCAGTGTTCTCTCCAATGGTATCCGGTCTCCTGTGTGGGCTTTGCCCATGTGTTTGTACACATTGGCCCACGGACTATGGATATTTAACGGACTGTGCAGGACTTATTGACTATGTTTATACTTTGCACTATGTTCATTATTTCTTTTGTATATTTCATATAGCATCTTTACCATGACTTCAATGAACCTATTTTATACATAAATTTTATAGTTCTTTTTAATTATGTCTTTGCATTCTTCCGGGGGGTTTGGGGGTAGTCACTTTGACTTGTTGCTCTGCATTGGTGTGTAGATAGTTGAGGGGGGGTGGGTGGGTGGGTGTGTCGCGTATGTGTGTGCCCGTAACCTTTTACCCTCCCCTGTGTCGTAGGTGCAGTACTCACCGTTGTCGTCTGCGCCGGCGTTCGTACTCGTGGTAGATGAGCAGGTAGACAATAGCTGGTAGGATGTTTAATTCGGGTTCCATGCTGTCCTCCTTCCTCGTGGAGTGTGTATAGGTGAGCGTTTTCCCGTTCGTTGTCTGTTTCCGCCGTGTTTTTATCGGCGGGGCTCCCGCCCCGGAAAAGGTGGCGGATTGGTGAGTTGTGATAGGGTGGGCGGTACATTGTCTGCCGCCTGCCTGTTGGCGGTGACCGCCGCGCTGTTTGTTTGTCCCGCCGTGGCGGTCGGAGTGTTAAAGTGGCGGGCTGTGTTGGCGGTTCCCGCCAGGGTCCGAATTCCATTTTTTTGACCGCCTGACTGTTGGCGGGTTGGCCGCCGCTTTATCACCGACCGCCAGGGTTAGAATGACCCCCTTTTTTTGCTTTTTAAAGACTTAAGACACTTTATATCACTTTTCAGTGATATCTCTACAAATTCACATTGCAACTTTATTCGTTTTGACCTACAATTATCCTGATAAATATTATATATTTTTCTAAACACTGTGTGGAGTATTTTTGTGGTGCTTTATGGTGGTATTGTATGATTTATTGCACAAATACTTTACACATTGCCTTCTAAGTTAAGCCTGACTGCTCATGCCAAGCTACCAGAGGGTGGGCACAGGCTAATTTTGGATTGTGTGTGACTTACCCTGACTAGAGTGAGGGTTCTTGCTTGGACAGAGGGTAACCTGACTGCCAACTAAAAACCCCATTTCTAACATTGGTGATCAGCGGTGAGGATAGGACTTGTATTTGTGCAGTGACATACAGTAGCTAAGTATTTCACTACCTACCCACAGTTGAAGGTCAACTTGATTTTGATCTCTTTTTGAAAATTCATTTTTTTTCCTGACAATTTTCAAAAACTAAATCCTCACTCAACATGTCTCTGACTGGGTCTCAGATAGGATACTTTGACCTAGTCCTGTTGGATACATATACGGTCAAACAACTAAAAGGGTTCTGCAGGGCAGTGAGGGTACCCACCCAAGGGGCCTCCAAGAAGGAGGACTTTCAAGTGGCGCTGAGGGCCTGGGCAGAAGCCCATTTAAAAGAGGATGATGAGGAAGAGGAGCCAGAAAATGGCCCCTCAGAGGATTTGTTGCTATCTGTGGATGATGTTACCACTGCAATTATGCCCCCTTCCAGACCAGGGAGCAGTGTCTCTGTGCAAATTCTGACCACAGAGGAAAGGAGATAGGAAAGGGAGTTCCAATTGCAAATGGCAAAACTGAAAATTGAGGCTCAACAGGAGGAAAGAAGGGCAGAGAGAGAAGCCAAGCAAGCTGAGGCTGAAAGAGCAGCCAAACAGATTGAAGCTGAAAGGGCAGCCAAACAAGCTGAAGCTGAAAGAGCAGCCAAACAGGTGGAAGCTGAAAGAGCTTTGGCTGAAAAGAAACTATTGTTGGCTCATGAACTGAGTCTCAAGGAGCTGGAGATCAAGGCGAGACAGTCTGAATCCAGCAATAATGGTGGCAGCATACAGACAGCACCTGCTGGGGAAAAGAAGGTTCGTAAACCCAAAAATGTGGTGCCCAGTTTTGTGGTGGGAGATGACATAGATAAATGGTTAGCTGCTTATGAAGTTGCACTAATGGCTCATGAATCAATCAATCAATCAATCATAGTATTTATAAAGCGCGCTATGTACCCGTCAGGGTTTCGAGGCGCTGAGAGGGGGGGGGGAGCGCTGCTGATTTAGCGGTCGAAGAGCCAGGTCTTGAGGAGCCTTCTGAATGCGAGGAGGTCCTGGGTCTGGCGAAGAGATGTGGGGAGAGAGTTCCAGGTCTTGGCGGCGAGGAAGGAGAAGGATCTGCCGCCGGATGTCTTGCGCTGGATTCGGGGTACGATGGCGAGGGCGAGGTTGGCGGATCGGAGTTGACGTGTTGGAGTGTAGAAGTTAAGTCTGGTGTTGAGGTAGGAGGGTCCGGTGTTGTGAAGTGCCTTGTGAGCGTGGGTCAGGACTTTAAAGGTGATCCTCTTGTCTACCGGGAGCCAGTGGAGTTCCTTTAGGTGAGGGGAGATGTGACTTCGGCGGGGTATGTCGAGGATCAGTCGGGCGCAGGCATTTTGGATGCGTTGGAGTCGTTTGATGTCTTTGGTTGGGATGCCTGTGTAGAGTGCGTTGCCGTAGTCAAGTCTGCTGCTGACGAGGGCCTGGGTCACCGTCTTTCTGGTTTCTGTTGGGATCCACTTGAAGATTCTGCGGAGCATTCGAAGGGTGTTGAAACAGGAGGAGGAGACGGCGCTGACCTGTTTGGACATGGTGAGGGCGGAGTCCAGGATGAAGCCGAGGTTTCTTGCGTGGCTGGCAGGGGTGGGCGGGGGTCCGAGGACGGAGGGCCACCATGAGTCGTTCCAGGCCAAGGGAGTGCACCCGAGGATGAGGACTTCCGTCTTGTCGGAGTTGAGTTTCAGACGACTGTTGTTCATCCAATCGGCGATGGATTTTAGTCCCTCGTGGAGGTTTGTTTTGGCGGTGAGCGGGTCTTTGGTCAGGGAGAGGACGAGCTGGGTGTCGTCGGCGTAGGAGATGATGCTGAGATGATGTTGGCGGGCCAGTTGAGCGAGGGGGGCCATGTAGACGTTGAACAACGTAGGGCTGAGGGAGGATCCTTGGGGGACGCCGCAGATGAGGTTGGTGGCTTTGGAGCGGAAAGGGGAGAGACGGACTCTCTGCGTTCTGTCGGAGAGGAAGGATGAGATCCAGTGGAGGGCTTTGTCTTGGATGCCGGCTTCCTGGAGGCGGGTCAGTAGGGTGCGGTGGCAGACGGTGTCAAAGGCGGCTGATAGGTCGAGGAGGATGAGGGCTGAGGTTTCGCCGTTGTCCATTTGATTTCTGATGTCATCTGTGGCGGCGAGAAGAGCAGTCTCAGTGCTGTGGTTTCGTCTGAATCCGGATTGTGAGGGGTCCAGGATGGAATTGTCTTCGAGGAAGTGGGTGAGCTGAGTGTTGACGATCTTCTCGATGACTTTCGCTGGAAAAGGGAGGAGAGAGATCGGACGGAAGTTTTTGAGATCGTTGGGGTCGGCCTTGGGTTTTTTGAGGAGGGGTTGGATTTCTGCGTGTTTCCAGCTGTCCGGGAAGGTGGCAGAAGTGAAGGAGAGGTTGATGATCTTGCGGAGTTCGGGGGCGATGGTGGCGTTGGCTGAGTTGAAAACATGATGGGGGCAGGGGTCCGTGGGGGAGCCTGAGTGGATGGTGTTCATGGTTGTTATGGTTTCTGCCTCGTCCACGTGGGTCCAGGCGGTGAGGCGGCAGTCGCGGGAGGAGACGTCGGGGGTGGGGTCTGGCGGTGGACCGGTGTTGAAGCTGTCGTGGATGGTAGCGATTTTCTGGTGGAAGAAGGTGGAGAGGTCGTCGCAGAGTTTCTGGGAGGGCGGGATGTCGTTGGAGTTGGCTTTTGGATTGGAGAGTTCCTTGAGGGCAATGGTGGGGTAGCTATGTGGGGTTATGTGCTGCCATTGGGGAGGGACACACTTCTCACATTGGATCAACCGGATCAAAACACATACACACTTCAGAAAGCCACTTTACTTGCCAAGTTTGGGCTGACCCCTGAGGGATACCGTCAGAGGTTCAGGGACAGCACCAAACAAACCACACAAGCATGGGTAGATTTCTTTGACTTTTCCAGTAAGGCACTGAATGGATGGGTGCGGGGCAAAAAAGTAGATAATTATAAAGGGCTATATGACTCGATTCTGAGAGAGCATATACTCAATGTTACCTATACAGAGTTGCGCCAGCACTTGGTAGATAGTAAGCTGACTGATCCCAGGAAGCTTGGTGAGGAGGCGGACCTCTGGGTTAGCACCAAAGTGTCCAAAAAGGTACCTGGGGGGGACACCGACAAAGGTGGTCAGGGTTCCCAACAAAAGAAAGAGGGGGGAGATAAACTTACAGATAAGGAACTCTCAAAAGGCCCCCAAAAGAATTCCCAGGGAGGGGGTGGCAACCATTCCTTTTCCAGATTTGGGAAAAAGCCAGGGACGTATGATAGGTCAGGGAAATCCAACCCCAAATGCATGGAGTGTTACCAGTATGGTCACTATAAAGGCGACCCCCAGTGCTCCAAGAGGGCACCGTCCACTACCGGACAGACACCTGGGTTGACTAGTGTAGCGCTTGGGGGGGAGATGGACCCAGATAGCTTTGGGGAACAGGTAGAGATTTCCCTAGTGTCCCTAGGAGAAAGAGAAATGGTGCCCAAAGCCCACATGCCCCGAAATACTTCCAAGTACAGGCAGTGGGTCACCATTAATGGGCAGAAGGTGGAGGCTCTGCGTGACACAGGATCCAGTATGACTACTATCCAGAGTCAGCTGGTGTCAACAGAGCAGATATTCCCTAATACATTCCACCAGGTCATAGTCGCTGACAATCATGAGAGTCACCTACCGGTGGCTCTGGTTCCCTTTGAGTGAGGGGGGTCTCTGGTACTCTGAAAGTAGCTGTGAGTCCTGCCATGCCTGTAGATTGTCTGTTAGGCAATGATCTTGAGCATACTGCTTGGAAAGAAGTAGAGCTCAGATCTCACCTGGAGATGTTAGGGTTACATGAGTGGGTCTGCATGACCACACGGTCCATGGCTGCCCGGGAAGAGAGTCAAGGGCGTCTGGAGCCTGGAAAGATGGCCCAGACAGCTGCCAAAAGGGAGGGCCAGGTGCGTTGGAAACCCGCCTCCAATGTTCCCACGGTGGTAGACGAGGCCCCTGAGGAGGAGGAGGCCCCCGAGCCAACCGGGGAGGACATAGCTGCCCTGGGTAACCTACCTGAACTTGCTGGCTGGCAAGTAGAAGGGGGGCCAACCAGGGAAGCATTCTGCAAGGCGCAGAAAGAATGCCCCACCCTTGTGGGTCTGAGGAAGCAAGCCACAGACCATGCAGCAGGTGACACCTCTGGTGCTCACCATATTTAATGGGAGAATGATCTCCTTTACAGTGAGCGTAGGATCCCAGGTCCTGGGGCACACCGTGTGCTGGTGGTCCCCCAGTGTTACCGGAAATTCCTACTAGGCCTGGCTCATGACCTTCCCCTGGCAGGACACCTGGACCAAGACAAGACCTTTGACAGGCTTGACACCCACTTTCTTTGTCTCAGAATGAGGAAAGCCTCAGATAACTTCTGCAGAGCTTGCCCCACCTGCCAGGTTAGTGGGAATGCAGGGAAACGGCTTAAAGCTCCCCTACTCCCACTCCCAGTCGTTGGCACCCCCTTTGAAAGGGTGGGCATCGACATTGTTGGTCCCTTGGACCCCAAAACTGTCTTGGGCAACAGGTTTATCCTGGTTTTGGTGGACCATGCCACCCGCTATCCAGAGGCAATCCCTCTGAGAACAGTGACTGCAAAGGTGGTGACCAGAGCACTGTTGGGAATATTTACCCGTGTGGGATTCCCTAAGGAAGTCGAGTCTGACAGGGGCACAAACTTCATGTCTGCATACATGAAGACCCTGTGGGATGAGTGCGGGGTGACCTACCGGTTTACCACCCCTTATCATCCTCAAACCAATGGGCTTGTTGAGAGATTCAACCAGACCCTGAAAGGCATGATTGGTGGCCTGACTGAGGCCATGAGGCGTAAGTGGGACGTCCTCTTACCCTGCCTGTTGTTTGCTTATAGAGAGGTGCCCCAGAAAGGGGTGGGGTTCAGCCCCTTTGAGCTTCTCTATGGTCACCCTGTCAGGGGACCCCTAAGTATTGTTAAGGAGGGCTGGGAGAAAGCTCCCCAGGCCCCTCCCCAGGATGTGGTCAGCTACATGCTGGCCCTCCGCAAACAAACCCAACGCTTCTGGAAGCAGGCCCAGAGTAACCTCGAGGCCAGTCAAGAGGTGATGAAGGAGTGGTATGACCAGAAGGCCACTCTATTTTATTTATTTAAGTTCATTCGGTCTAAGAATTTAGACCATTGAGAATTTAAAAATAACAGTCTTACATAATGAATTGAAACCATTGGAATTCACAATAACTCATCATAATTCATAATAACAATCATACAAAATGCTAGTAAGACCTAATAACCAACAGTCGTATAAAATTTTACAATAAAATCCTCAAAACTGAGGCTATGGTCATACTTAAAATACAATAATTAAAACATATATAAGATAGAAAGCTATAATAAAAAGAACTTATGACTATCATACAAATATATACCGCTATTACCTTCCATATGACTTTACTCAGTATTTTAGCCAATTTGTGAGCAAATAAAATTCATTTCCATGTATAAAATGTTTTATCAGATAGCGTGGAAAATTTCAAGTAAAAGATCATCTCTATAAACTTGTACGGTCTCTGTCGCTCATATAAGGGGCCACGAGTTCCTACTAGGACTCGTAAAGATACCACATAGAAGTTAAGAGAGTTCACGTCAATATCAAATTGCATAGCACGTCTAAATGGTAAAAAAAAAAAAAAAACTGTGAAAAGATAGATATTTAGTGACTGAGGTAGCTACCAGTGTGGATGTATCATATTTACATATTCTGGTGGCATTGGCTCTGTCCTTCAATAATAGATTTTTACAGAGGGGAATAATACACTTCCCTCTGGGGCTCTTATATAAAGGGCAGAAAAACAAAATGTGCTCAATTGCTTCTTTACAATGATGACAAGATATGCATCTGTCAGTTGAAAGGTTACTTGGTGACCAGTTAGCCGTGTAGCTGTTAATAGGCAGGGTACCATATCTTAGCTGGAGATATAAGGCGCGGGCATATGGAGGCATAGGAAGATTCATGAAGTTCTCAGGCCAAGGTTCATGTTTGAGTTGGAGGAATTCTGTTGTTAGCCTACCCATCCCATTTTGATGCAGTGTGTCTTCATTAGCTTTCTCCCAATATCTTCTTTTGACAAGTTGCCTTACGTTATTAGGGATCAGTTCCGAATGTTCCCAATATTGGGGAAATCCTATTTTAACACAGGCAGATTTCATCTCCTTCAGCCAAATAATTTTTACCGGACCCTGGGGAGAAGCTATAAATTCTCTTATCGCCACCCTGAATGGTTCAAGTTCGACAGTTTTCCATAGACGGATCCAGTAAGAGAGTGGTCTCAGGCCCGCTGTGGTTTTGATACTATTTAATCCTAAATCGAGCCTGAGAGGGATCATTGGAGTGCCCATCCCTAACCGGGAAACCTTTGAAAGGGTGGGCATCGACATTGTTGGTCCCTTGGACCCCAAAACTGCCTTGGGCAACAGGTTTATCCTGGTTTTGGTGGACCATGCCACCCGCTATCCAGAGGCAATCCCTCTGAGAACAGTGACTGCAAAGGTGGTGACCAGAGCACTGTTGGGAATATTTACCCGTGTGGGATTCCCTAAGGAAGTGGAGTCTGACAGGGGCACAAACTTCATGTCTGCATACATGAAGACCCTGTGGGATGAGTGTGGGGTGACCTACCGGTTTACCACCCCTTATCATCCTCAAACCAATGGGCTTGTTGAGAGATTCAACCAGACCCTGAAAGGCATGATTGGTGGCCTGACTGAGGCCATGAGGCGTAAGTGGGACGTCCTCTTACCCTGCCTGTTGTTTGCTTATAGAGAGGTGCCCCAGAAAGGGGTGGGGTTCAGCCCCTTTGAGCTTCTCTATGGTCACCCTGTCAGGGGACCCCTAAGTATTGTTAAGGAGGGCTGGGAGAAAGCTCCCCAGGCCCCTCCCCAGGATGTGGTCAGCTACATGCTGGCCCTCCGCAAACAAACCCAACGCTTCTGGAAGCAGGCCCAGAGTAACCTCGAGGCCAGTCAAGAGGTGATGAAGGAGTGGTATGACCAGAAGGCCACTCTATTTTATTTATTTAAGTTCATTCGGTCTAAGAATTTAGACCATTGAGAATTTAAAAATAACAGTCTTACATAATGAATTGAAACCATTGGAATTCACAATAACTCATCATAATTCATAATAACAATCATACAAAATGCTAGTAAGACCTAATAACCAACAGTCGTATCAAATTTTACAATAAAATCCTCAAAACTGAGGCTATGGTCATACTTAAAATACAATAATTAAAACATATATAAGATAGAAAGCTATAATAAAAAGAACTTATGACTATCATACAAATATATACCGCTATTACCTTCCATATGACTTTACTCAGTATTTTAGCCAATTTGTGAGCAAATAAAATTCATTTCCATGTATAAAATGTTTTATCAGATAGCGTGGAAAATTTCAAGTAAAAGATCATCTCTATAAACTTGTACGGTCTCTGTCGCTCATATAAGGGGCCACGAGTTCCTACTAGGACTCGTAAAGATACCACATAGAAGTTAAGAGAGTTCACATCAATATCAAATTGCATAGCACGTCTAAATGGTAAAAAAAAAAAAAAAAACTGTGAAAAGATAGATATTTAGTGACTGAGGTAGCTACCAGTGTGGATGTATCATATTTACATATTGTGGTGGCATTGGCTCTGTCCTGCAATAATAGATTTTTACAGAGGGGAATAATACACTTCCCTCTGGGGCTCTTATATAAAGGGCAGAAAAACAACATGTGCTCAATTGCTTCTTTACAATGTTTTTTTAACACAGGCAGATTTCATCTCCTTCAGCCAAAGAATTTTTACCGGACCCTGGGGAGAAGCTATAAATTCTCTTATCGCCACCCTGAATGGTTCAAGTTCGACAGTTTTCCATAGACGGATCCAGTAAGAGAGTGGTCTCAGGCCCGCTGTGGTTTTGATACTATTTAATCCTAAATCGAGCCTGAGAGGGATCATTGGAGTGCCCATCCCTAACCGGGAAACCTGTCTAAGGAAATGGTTTTCTTTTGTTTGTAGAATGTCCAATTTTCTGTGCAGACCCCAAAGTTCTGCTCCGTACAGGGCCGCCGCACGGATTTGGGCATTGTAAATCCCTGCGATTGTGTTCAAGGGGGGACTCGGAGACTTTCTAGACCTACGTACTAGGGCCCCAACTCTTTGGGTTATAATAAGTGCCCCTTTGTCGATAGCTGCCTCCCATTTTCCTGTGGTCGATAATCTGATGCCCAAGTAATCAAACTCTTCCACTTTCTCCAGCAGGATTGAGTTCATTTCAATTCTGGCACAAGGTCGTTTCCTTGAGGTACTGTATATCATGAGTTTCGTTTTCTTGACATTAAGGTGAAGCCCATAATCTCTACAAAAGACACAAAATTGGTTGACCAGATTTTGAATTCCCATGGGTGATTTAGCTAGCAAGATTTTATCGTCCACATACAGCAGGCACAGGATTTTCTTTCCAGCCAATTTGGGCGAGTCGTTTATGCAGTTCTCTAGATAACGAATACAATCTTTATGTAAAGCAAGAAAAGAGTGGGAGCCAGAACACATCCCTGTCTGTCTCCTCTATTGATGGCTACAGGATCTGTCAGCTCACCCTCCTTACTGCATCTAATTTGAGCATAGGTGTTATCATGAAGTCGGGTAATGAGATTCAGAAGGTCAGATGGAACCCCCATGTTGGAGAGTGTTGACCATAGCTTATTCCTGGGGATCAAGTCAAATGCAGCTCTAAGGTCTATAAAGACCACATACAGATTCCCCCCCCAGGTCCACGTTCTTCCATTTGATTGCCAGGAATCTCAAAACTTGGTCTATAGTACTCACAGCAGGTCTGAACCCTGCTTGTAAATTAGATAGAGCATCAGATTCCGAGATCCATTCATCGAGATGGAGCAAAAGGTGTTTTGCATACATTTTTGGGGAATTGGCAAGAAGACAAATCGGTCGATAGTTAGCGGGGTTATTGGGGCTACCTTTTTTAAAAATGGGAACTATCTCAGCCCCTTTCCAAGAAGATGGGGCAGGGGCTCCCGCTGCGAATGCGTTGCAGATTATTTTAAGATAAGGGGCCCATATATCAGGTCTTGTCTTATATAAATCGCCAGGAATCTTATCAGGGCCAGGGGCCTTTCCCCAATTCAAAGAGTCTATTGCAGCACTTGTTTCAGCTAGAGTGAATATAATCGGGGTGGCCTCTTGGATTATTGGAACATCGGGGGTCCTAAGAGATACATCATGTGGACCTTCATATAATTGACCAAAGTGCTAAACCCATACTGCAGAGAGGATTGATGTGCCAGGTACAGAGGCAGAGTCTCTACAGTCATCTGCTATTAATTTCCAAAACCTGGAAGTATCGTTAGATTTAGCAGTCTCCAAGATAGCAGCCCATCTAACCTCCTCCCAACTTCTACGCGCCTTGGTACATTCCTTCTTGCAATCTTTCCTGGCTTTTCTTATGGACTCAACTTGGCCTACTTTTAAAGCTTTCAATAGATTGAGCTGTGCTTCCCTACATAAGTTGTTGAACCACCGAGCCCGGCACTGTTTCTTAGGGTTACTAATAATCTCTTTTGTGAAGAGATACTTTAAAGGATTAGACAGTTTGGTATGGGCTACTAAAAGCCTGTCGCCCTCGCCGTTCTCCTTGTATTGAATCATACACTCCATTTGATTAGCTAACAGGTTGTATATTGATGAGAGGTGTTCAGGGGATGAGGTAACAGACTCCCATTTTATATTGTGTCTATTATTTGATAGGGCAAGCTGTTGGGCGTAGGCCTTGGAATGGGGTGCTTCAAGCGAAGGGAAGAGGCCTCTAGTCAATAGAATCAACGGGTCGTGATCACTCTCTTCATGCTCTTGTACCCTCATGTCAGACATGTGGCCCCACAATCGAATATCGAGAAGTATATAGTCAATCTGGCTCCTATACCCTCCACGTTTAAAAGTGGGGTGCAAGTTAATATCTGAACAAGAGCGACCATTGCAAGCTCGAAGGCCGTGCGTTAGTGTAATATCAGCCACTAAACGCGCTGTTTTGTTCAGTCTCGGTCTTTTGTTGGAAGCTAGCTGAGGGATCCCCCAATAGGCATTCTCTTCTTGATATATCTCTTGGACCAGGGGGTTAGGCTCAAATGTAACATTAAAGTCCCCTCCAATCAAGATAAAATGAGATAAATAGTTTTTGAGAAAGCTATCCAATAAGGACAGAGCATCAAAGTCATAGTGGCTGCCCTCACTCCTATTATAGATATTAATTATTAATAAAGATCTCTCCTCAGAGATCGTTACTAGTAAGGCCTGTAAATCAGGGCACCCCATGTCTATTGCTTCAGCTTTGCACCTGAGAGAACTACTTAGCCATATGAGTAGCCCTCCCGATGGTCACCCAGAGGGCGACTTGCGTGCTGCAACCCAATAGCTTTTAAAGCCTAATCTATATTTAGGTCCCAATGCCCATGTTTCTTGGAATAGACAGATCTGGTGTTCGTCAATAAATTGACTCCATCCCGGGCTTTGCAATTTACTTTCCAGCCCTGCTATGTTCCAGCTAAGAACCTTATCGAAATAGTTTGTTTTGGTGTACCTAACTTCTTTCGGGGAATGTTTCCTACAAGGGGAAATACAGCTGGAGACCGTACTATTCCCCACAAGCATACAGTGGCCTATGTCTTTATCACTGTTAGAAATGGGGTTTCTGGTTGGCTAGGGTATGCACCTCAGCCAGGCAGAACTTACCCACTCTAGTCAGGGCAAGGGAGTTACACGTCCAAGATAACCCCTGCTCACCCCCTTGGTAGCTTGGCATGAGCAGTCAGGCTTAACCCGGAGGCAATGTGTAAAGCGCTTGCACAACACACACACACACATGTGACGCAATATCCCCACCACAAAGGAAACACAACACCAGATTATATGAAAATATACTGTATTGTACACAAGGCAATTATCAGACCAAACATCACATAACAGTACTATCCTGCTACCTTAGCAGTTGTCAGAACGTTACACATTAGTTACTCTGCAAACTAGCAGTAGTCACACATAACACACAGGTTACTCAGTATTCTGCAACATAAGCAGTAGTCAGGAAACACTTTATCACATTAGAACACTTGTCATAAGAATATCATAAAACACCCATAGTAGGAACATTACAAAACCTATGGCAAGTTAGGGAAACATATTAGCAAGTTATGCCCATAAAAGGAACATTTGCACATATATGTAAAAGCATCATAGAACAGGTAGGCAATATATCATAATTAACAAAGTCTGTAGAAAGAACTTTAATTATAGTTATATTGGTCCCTTTCAGAAGTACCTGTCTAGATGAAGAGGCACTACCAGTGCCTAAAATGACCAATGGGGCCCCCGGCGCTCCTCTGCGCAAAACGGGGGCCTCCTGTGAGCATTTGGGACTAAGAGGGGCGGCACGCACCCTCTCAGCATTCCTGACGGGCCCCTCCTGGGACCCGTGATCACTGGGGGCCCCCCTGGGCCTCCACCGGCCCTCCTGTGGGGGGCCAATGTCACCCAAGACTTTAGGGAGAAGAGGGGGGCGGCACGCACCCCCTCCAATTTGCAACGGGCCCCTCCTGGGGCCTGTGATCTCTAGGAGTTCCCCCCTGGGCCTGCGCCGGCCCTCCAATGCGGGGGGGACCAATACAAAAGCCCCAAAGGGAGGATGTAGCAGCCCGGCGGCGCGGGGAACCTCCGATGAGGTTTCCACCCTGCCTATCCTTGGGCTACCTCAAAGGAGGAGAGCGGGGGCCCAACGAACCTCGGTCCCTCGCGGCGCTCCTCCTGGAGTGAGCATTGAGCCCTCCGGAGGCTCACAACAGGTCCAGCCGCACCCGGGGAATTCTGCCCGACCAGCAGGCGACTTCCTTCTCTTTCCCGGGGCTGCGGCGGTGCAGGCCCTTAAGTCAGGGCCTTCTGGTGCCCCGGGGGCGCTACTCGGAGCGATCCTCGCCCCAGGGGCACCGCTAGGAGCACACTTGCTCCAAGTTGCTTCTGTCGCCTCTTCTTCGTGCCCCGAGGGCACCAAAACCAGCGCGTCTCCAACGTGCTGAAGTAATGAGGAAACCCGGGCTGCAGCGGTGAATCTCTGCCACCACGATGCGCTTTTAAAAGCGCTTTTGCATAAAATGGAGCCCAGGTTGCTGCGGTGATGTCTCCCTGTAGTAGAGCGCTTTTTCAAGCGCAAAGACACAACAGGGGGCAGCGCTTAGAAGCGCCACTTTTTGATAAAGAAGTGAAGCCCTCCCCGTGCTGGGGATGGCTACAGGGGTCAGGGGCCACAGCACCCTGCCCCTGGGGAGCAGGTCCTAAGAAGCAGGTCCACAGGTGGTGGGGGGCCCAGCAACAGGCCAGCGCAAAGAGGGTGCAGGCTAGTGGCGAGTCCTTCGCAGTGACCAAGCAGGTCACAGGTCAGCACAGCAGCAGCAGTCCATGGCGGTCCCTGGTGGGTCCTTCCAGTAATCTGTGTCCAGTTCCAGGTAAATTCAAAACAGCTCCAAATTGTGGGGAAAAGTCCCCTGTACTTATAGTCATTTCTTACAGTGTTTTACAATGGTAGGGAGAGGAGGTTCCAGCCAGTTACAACAGGTTCTGGGAGTGCCCCCTCTCTCCTTTCAGCACAGGCTCCAAACATCAGTGGGGGGTTAACGACCCTATTGTGTGAGGCCAGGGCACAGTCTTTACAAATGCAGGTGTGCCCTGCCTCTCCCTTCTCTCAGCCCAGGAAGACTATTCAGTATGCAGATGCACCTCTGTGACACCTCCACCCTCCCTGTGTACAGGCTGTCTGAAAAGTATGCACAAAGCCCCAACTGTCACTCTGCCCAGACGTGGATTGGAATCAAGCTGCAAAACACCAGAGTCATAAGCACAGATAAATGCGCACTTTCTAGAAGTGGCATTTCTGTGATAGTAATAAAAAATACACCCACACCAGTAAGCAGCATTTATTATCACCATCACAACCATACCAAACACGCCTACGCTACCCCTCATAAATCAGACAATACCCCTTACACATAAGGCAGGGCATTTCTAATGCAATCTTATGAGAAGGCAGCACTCACAGCAGTGAGACACCAAGTTAGGCTGTTTGTCACTACTAGGACAGTCCATGCAATATGGCACATGTCCTGCCTTTCTACATACATGGCACCCTGCCCATAGGGCTAGCTAGGGCATACATTAGGGGTGACTTACATGTAGTAAAAGGGGAGTTCTGGGCCTGGCAAGTAAATTTAGATGCCAGGTCCCTGTGGCAGAAACCTGCGCACACAGGCCCTGCGCTAGCAGGCCTGAGACAGGTTTGAAAGTCTACTTCAGTGGGTGGCGCAAGCAGCGCTGCAGGCCCACTAGTAGTATTTAATTTACAGGCCCTGGGTATAGAGATACCACTGTACAAGGGACTTATAGGTAAATTAAATATGCCGATTAGGTATAAGCCAATCATACCAACTTTAGATGGGAGAGCACCTGCACTTTAGCATTGGTCAGCAGTGATAAAGTGTCAGAGTCCTAGAGCCAACAGCGAGAGGTCAGAAAAACCAGGAGGAAGGAGGCAAAAAGACTAGGGATGACCATGCGTATGGCCAAAAGTCCAACAATCACCCTGTATAATATTCGCTTCACTAGATGCTATGCCGGTCATATTCATATCTGGTGAGTTATCCGGACGGTTAGGCCACAAATCGCTGGAAGCGGTTGTCGGGAGTGAGACCCCCTCCTCATTGGCTAAATATATAGTATTCTCAGGAATTCCCCGGTTATTAAGGGCCGTCAAAATCAATGGAATTGCTGGAGTAAAACCATTAAGGGCAGGATGGCTAGTGTGCTCAGTCTCAAGGGTGCTCAAATCCACTCATCACATAGTCAATCTATCTCAGAAAGCGACGAAGGGTGTCTAAGACCTAATTAGGGGATAGGCCGTATCTGGATATCAGAGGATACTCTGTGCAACAGTGGCTATTGCCTGTTCACAAATGGCGGGGAAGGGGGATAAAACACTTGTAGTCTGCACAGGGAGACTTTACCTACTAAGGGATAGGGTCTCTTAACATTTGAAATGAGCCGCTGTACAAGATCAGGAGAATTGAAGTTAATAACAATACAATCCCCTGTACCAATCTTTTCTAAGGAACCCACCCATCCTACCCTTCTCACCATCAGTATCGAGGGTATCATGGAAAATGCAAGCCCCGCATTAACATGCAACCAATATGTGACCTTGTTTTTAAGCTCAATAAAAGATTCTGAGGTTTTAGTTTTAAGTTCAGGTACATTGGTAATAACCAGGACATAAGGGCATGACTCCGGTGGAAGTTGCAATACTCTCAATCCGGTTGAACCAATAGTCTGGGTCCTCTTCTGGGAGCCTGTTGGAAAATGCTCACAGGTGGAATTGAGATCACCAGTGTTAATTGCTAAATTGGACGAGGGAGCGATTCCTTCTGAAAGGGGGGCTGAGACCTTGAGAGGCATGTTCTTTAAGATGTTAGCTGCTCTAACAGAACCAGTCCAATCTTGGTTTTTGGGGGGAAGATGACCCTTGCCCATTTGAGCAGGTGATCTGCTAACATTGGCCTGCTCTTAGATAAGGTGAGAGTGGTAGGAATGAGATTGGGTTTCTATAATTGGGGGACGTACTGGCTGCTGGATCTTAATGAAATCTTCTAGTTTATCCTCTATCGTTTGGAGACGGGTTACAATGGGAAGAAGCAACTTAGAAATCTCTTCTCTTATAAGAACCCTAATGTGCTCATTTGCCTGTCGGTCATTGGTGTTATGTGAGGGGGTTAGAACCACATCCTTATTAAGGAGCTGAGCTGGGTAAGGGGGGCTCAAAGTCCTGGTACGTTTGTTTTTAATGGCAGGCTCCCTACGTTTCCTTTTTCCTTTGGGATTGGAATCAACAGTAGTTGAAGACCCTCCTTTAGAAGGGCTCCGAGTGAGCGGGATTGGCAGGGCAAGGGCGCTGGATTCATTTAACATTTCGCCCTGGTACTTCTGAGGATTTCTAACGGGAGAGGAAAGAGGGGTGGTCGATACAGGCTGAGATTCTGTTCGCGGGGGGGCTATACGACAGAGCCTACATAGGCTGGGCTAATGGCTGGAGAGGAGGGGACAGCTAAGCGGCGCTGCACCAGCTCTATTTCTTTTTCCAGTGCCTTTTGTAAGAAACCGTCTAGGGTTTTATTAGATCCGTGCTTTTCTTCCGGCCCCCCCCACGCCGTCTGCCCATCTTTCCTTCTTAGTTCCGGGGCCTCAAATAAGCCCTAGGATGGTGGCGTGCTTACAGGCCCCACCTGCTACTACTAAAAACCCTTCACCGTGAATACAACTTATAAACTCCTCGGCCCCTGCTGCAGACGGCAAGCAAAGGCACACCCAGGGACAAAAATTAAGGGATATAGCCCAGCCCGGCCTCTTTCGGTCGCTGACGGGCGCAGGACGGGCCCGCACTTGGCCCGGGCTTGGCCCAGGCACGTCCCGCGTGCATCCCGCGGCAACGGGCGCGCAGTTGTTCTTGCAGGGGCTGCTCCCGCCGCCAAACTCCAGGGACCAATAGGCAAGGGGGCTTGGCTCCTGCCCCTGCCTCGCCGGATTTCAAAATGCGCGACCCGCAGCAGCGGGCGCGCAGTTGTTCTTGAAGGGGCTGCTCCTGCCCCCAAACTCCAGGGACCAATAGGCGAGGGAGCTTGGCTCCTGCCCCTGCCTCGCCGGATTTCAAAACGTGCGACCCGCGGCAGCGGGCGCGCAGTTGTTCTTGAAGGGGCTGCTCCCGCCCCCAAACTCCAGGGACCAATAGGCAAGGGGGCTTGGCTCCTGCCCCTGCCTCACTGGATTTCAAAACGTGCGACCCGCGGCAGTGGGCGCGCAGTTGTTCTTGAAGGGGCTGCTCCCGCCCTCAAACTACAGGGACCAATAGGCGAGGGGGCTTGGCTCCTGCCCCTGCCTCGCCGGATTTCAAAACGTACCACTCTAATTGAGTTCTCACCTGGAGACAAAGTTTGGGTGATGGAGCCAGTAGAGCCCAGGGCTCTCCAGGACCGCTGGACTGGCCCCTTTGAGATCAAGGAGCGTAAAGGGGAGGCCACCTACCTAGTGGACCTCAAGACCCCTAGGCACCCCCTAAGGGTCCTCCATCACAGCCGGCTCAAACCTCACTTTGAGAGGTCTGAGGTCAGTATGCTCCTAGTCACAGATGAGGGCATGGAAGAGGAGAGTGAACCTCTCCCCGACCTCCTTGCTGTTAAAGAAGGGGATGGGTCAGTAGGGGGTGTCATTCTCTCTGACTCCCTGACTCCAACCCAGAGAGGGGACTGCTATGAGCTGTTAGAGCAGTTCTCCCCCCTTTTCTCCCTTACTCCTGGACTAACCCACCTCTGTGTGTATGACATTGACACAGGTGACAGTTCCCCTGTAAAGAACAACATTTAAAGGTTGTCAGATAAGGTGAAGGCCAGCATCAAGGAGGAGGTCTCCAAGATGTTAACTTTTGGGGGTTATTGAGAAATCCAGTAGTCCCTGGGCCAGCCCTGTGGTATTGGTTCCCAAGGCTACTGCCCCAGGTGCGAAGCCAGAACTCCGGTTCTGTGTGGACTACCGGGGTCTCAACTCAGTCACCCGGACTGATGCTCACCCCATCCCCCGAGCTGATGAGCTTGTTGACAGGCTAGGCGTTGCCAAGTTCCTGAGTATGTTCGATCTTACTTCCGGGTACTGGCAGATTGGCCTGTCTGAGGGGGCTAAAGAAAGATCCGCTTTTTCCACCACTGATGGCCATTACCAATTCCGGGTGATGCCATTTGGGCTGAAAAATGCCCCTGCTACCTTCCAGCGGTTGGTTAACGGGATCCTAGCTGGTAAAGATGCCTTTTGTGCAGATTACCTGGACGACATAGCTGTCTACAGTTCCAGTTGGGAGGAACACCTGCTCCACCTCAAGGAGGTGCTTCAGGCTCTGCAACAGTGCCAGATTGGGCAGGGTTCCGTGGTGTACTTGGGACACCTAGTAGGTGGTGGCACGGTGCAGCCACTCCAGGCCAAGATTGAAACTATCAAGGCCTGGCAACCACCTAGAACACAGAGGTGAGAGCCTTTTTGGGCCTCACTGGATACTACCGCAGGTTCATCAAGGGCTATGGTACCATTGTGTCGCCCTTGACAGAACTCACTTCCAAGAAACAACCTAGGTTGGTGAATTGGACAGAGGCTTGTCAGAAAGCCTTTGATTCGCTGAAGGAAGCCATGTGCACGGCCCCGTGCTCAAGGCCCCTGACTACTCCCAGGAATTTATTGTGCAGACAGACACTTCAGAGCATGGCATGGAGCTGTTCTAGCACAGCTGAATGAGGAGGGCTCAGACCAACCAGTAGTCTTTATTAGCAGAAGACTATTACCACAGGAACAAAGGTGGAGTGTTATTGAGAGAGAAGCATTTGCTGTGGTCTGGGCACTGAAGAAGCTAAGACCCTACCTGTTTGGGACTCACTTCCTGGTTCAGACAGACCACATGCCCCTCAGATGGCTCATGCAGATGAGGGGTGAGAATCCAAAACTCTTGAGATGGTCCATTTCCCTACAGGGGATGGACTTTACGGTGGAGCATCGCCCAGGGGTTGACCACACCAATGCTGATGGTCTCTCCAGATACTTCCGCCTTAGCGATGAGAGCTCCTAGGAGGTCGGGTAGCTCTCCCCACTTTCAGCTGGGGGGGGGACACATGTTAGACCTGACAGGCCTGAGGGTGGTCACCCCTAACTTTTTGCCTGCCTCCCTCCACTTTTTGGACCCTGTTTTGCTGGCTTTTTAGACTCTGCGCACTTTACCACTGCTAACCAGTGCTAAAGTGCATATGCTCTCTCTCCCTTTTCAAACATGGTAACTTTGGATCATACCTGATTGGACTATTTAATTTACTTATAAGTCCCTAGTAATGTGCACTATATGTGCCTAGGGCCTGTAGATTAAATGCTACTAGTGGGCCTGCAGCCCTGGTTGTGCCACCCACTTAAGTAGCCCCCTTAACCTTGTCTCAGGCTTGCCACTGCAAGGCCTGTGTGTGCAGTTTCACTGCCACTTCGACTTGGCATTTAAAAGTACTTGCCAAGCCTAGAACTCCCCTTTTTCTACATATAAGTCACCCCTAATGTGTGCCCTAGGTAACCCCTAGAGCAGGGTGCTGTGTGGGTAAAAGGCAGGACATGTACCTGTGTAGTTATATGTCCTGGTAGTGTAAAATTCCTAAATTCGTTTTTTACACTACTGTGAGGCCTTCTCCCTTCATAGGCTAACATTGGGGCTGCCCTGATACATTGTTGAAGTGGCAGCTGCTGATCTGAAAGGAGCAGGAAGGTCATATTTAGTATGGCCAGAATGGTAATACAAAATCCTGCTGACTGGTGAAGTCAGATTTCATATTACTATTCTAGAAAGGCCACTTTTAGAAAGTGAGCATTTCTTTGCACTTAAATCTTTCTGTGCCTTACAATCCATGTCTGGCTGGGCTTGGTTGACAGCTCCTTGTGCATTCACTCAGACACACCCCAAACACAGGGTACTCTGCCTCACTTGCATACATCTGCATTTTGAATGGGTCTTCCTGGGCTGGGAGGGTGGAGGGCCTGATCTCACACAAAGGACTGCTACACCCCCTACTGGGACCCTGGCAGACAGGATTGAACTGAAAGGGGACCTGGTGCACTTCTTAGCCACTCTTTGAAGTCTCCCCCACTTCAAAGGCACATTTGGGTATAAAACAGGGCCTCTGCCCTACCTCATCAGACACTTGCTAGAGAAGAAACCTGAATCAGAAACTACATCCTGCCAAGAAGAACTGCCTGGCTGCTCAAAGGACTCACCTGTCTGCTTTCTACAAAGGACTGCTGCCTTGCTGTTGGCCTGCTGCCCTGCTGAACTCTTGTCTGGCTGTGAAAGTGCTCTCCAAGGGCTTGGATAGAGCTTGCCTTCTGTTCCCTGAAGTCTCAGGACTAAAAAGACTTCTCTTTTTCACTTGGACGCTCCGTGCGGCGAAATTTTCGACACACAGCTTGTTCCGCGGCGAGAAAAACGACGCACACCGACGCTGATCGGCGCAACGCCTTCGGGACGACCGGAACTTCGACGCACGGCCTCGCAAGGACAACGCCGCCCGACCTCCAGAGGAGAAATCGACGCGCCGCCTGCCGTGAGAGCGAAACTTCGTCGTGCAGCCCCACAGAACGACGCGTAGCCGGAAAACAAGCAGGAGAATCCACGCACAGACCCGGGACATCTGGTAATCCCTGCGATCCACAGAAAGAGACTGTCCGTGAGCTGGAAAACGACGCACGACTTCCCCGCGTGAAAAATAACGACGCAAGTCCGTGTGTGCTGGGGAGAAATCGACGCACACACCATTTTTCCACGTATCTCTTCTTCTGGGGCCCTCTGAGGAGATTTTCCACTCCAAACCAGGTACTTTGTGCTTGAAAGAGACTTTGTTTGCTTTTTAAAGACTTAAGACACTTTATATCACTTTTCAGTGATATCTCTACAAATTCACATTGCAACTTTATTCGTTTTGACCTACAATAATCCTGATAAATATTATATATTTTTCTAAACACTGTGTGGTGTATTTTTGTGGTGCTTAATGGTGGTATTGTATGATTTATTGCACAAATACTTTACACATTGCCAAGCTACCAGAGGGTGGGCACAGGCTAATTTTGGATTGTGTGTGACTTACCCTGACTAGAGTAAGGGTTCTTGCTTGGACAGAGGGTAACCTGACTGCCAACCAAAAACCCAATTTTTAACACTGCTCAAACGAGTTTCTCCATTTTAGCTTATCTTGGTGTTGGCTTTTTGGAGTAATGTTTTTTCTTTTTGGTGTAATGTTTCCAGCCTGTAGTTCTCTACATGGATCTTAATGAAAAAAAGAAAGTTATGGTAAATGCTTGTATGTGTGAATCACGCTGGTGAGACGTGACACGTGATGCAAGAGCAAAGCGCTCTTATGCCAAACCTATGTCAGATGCTACATGAAAATGAACAAACCCGAAATATTTGTAATTCTAAGACAAGAGAGTCAAACTGCCAAAGGGTCCTTGCAGTCATAAAGGAAGAAACGAGCCTAGAAACCATTCTGATTCATATATACAAGCATGGACCCTAGCCTGCTAAGTATCTCATTACAAGTTTTATATAAGTTCTTGCTTTATAATGCATACAAACTAATCACTTCCAAACAAACTTTCGTCCTTGAAAAAAAAATCCAGTCTGCAAGCAATTAGGGAGCACAAGTGCTGTCTCTGTAAAGAATAGCATCTGTATGATTGGGAGAAAGCACTATAAAGAACTTTTATATGAATACATGAAGAAGAAACGTGTATGGTGACTTGTCAAATAAATAATTTTTCTTAGATATGAGTTATTAGGTGATTATCCCTATGAGCACTGGTACCACATGCATACACGCAAACACACAACACACACAAATACACGCATGATAACAAACCTCAAAACCACTCTGCATCGCTTTACCTTTGTGAATTCTAATCCAATCATGTGACAGGTTATTTAAATTATGAACCAAAAAGAAAAAATTGGTGTCACTGTGTAGCACATTTTCTTACCGCACTACCTTTATCCATTTGAACCAGAAACACGTTTTAGTGTAGAAATCTGCAAAATATGCGGAAAAGTGTGTGTCAAGCACAGGAAATCTAAAATGGTGTTCTAAACACAGCACTGAATTATAGAAAAAAATGATGGGTGGAATGTTTGAATCTCATCCACTGGTAACTAATCAAGGCCTCATCCCAGTCCATCATTATTTTAAACACCGTGCCACCTCAGTTTGGATATATATGCAAATCATTCTTGAACCTGTTCCAATAGAAACTGTCTAGCCTGAGCAATCATTCTAGCCCTTCTCCAGTAGGAACAGTCCAGCCCAAAAAACATCAACTGAATCACATAATTTCCACCGTCCATTATTTAATAATCTATATACAAAAGATAAACAAAACATTAATATTCTCACTCTAGTAAGTGCCCCTTGTTAGCCAATCCTTGAACAGAACAGTTTAGGGAGGATTTCCCTTCTACAGACCGAGGACCTGATTTAGGTGGAGCCTCAGACCTCCATCACCAATGTGACGGATATGCTGTCCGCCCTATTACACACATCTTAAGATATCTGTCACTTTTGTGATGGGGTACCTGTCCTAAAAACTCTAAATTAGGCCCAGATGTGTTTTATAACAACACAAATGTTTTTTTTTTTTATGCTTCCGCATACTCAAAACCTTGATTGAATAATGTTCTAGTCCTTGTTCTTTATACAACCAAACAGAATAGTCATTGTTTCATTTCTGTGCTCAATAAGCATTTCCTTTTTAAACTACCTATGTCATAATAAATATGTAATATTAAAAACAATATGGGTAATGTGTTTAATATGACCTTATGTTGCCATGTTGGTGTTATGAGGCCATTGATCTTTTAAACTATTACTCAAGCAGACAGCTCCTGCCTGCAAACCTCATACTGTCTGCAACTCTCTAATCCTTCACCTTGGGCAGGGAGCTCCATCTCTGTTAAACTTTCTTTTCAATTCAGTTTACTACATCCTGAATACATGAGTTGGTGCAGCGGTGGTGGATATGATGCATGCATAGCTAATTATACACAATCGCCTACCTTTCTCCCCACTAGATCTCCTTGAACCGTTTCATCCCTACTTCATGCTGTCTTCTGTTTTTTAATAATACTTTTACTATGCTTGCTTGGCACTCTTTCCTTCCCCTGTTCCCTTTTAGGTGTTATTTTCTCCACCCTGATAACAGATGATGCCATTCACAAATGTTGGACTCATTCTTGTTCTGAACAGTACTTACACCTCAAATGTGGTAAGCCACTGCCTGGGGATTTCAGTCTGATGCACCTCTTTAAAGCGAGGACACAGGCAGACAAATTCCTCTCAGCCCCCATAATGCAAACCCATCTCTAATACTTTAAACCAGGTACCAGCGGTGCTAGAAAAATGTTGAAATTGGGAGTATTGTCATCAATGTTACACCAGGGAAGTCATGGGGAGTTTTTAAAATCCAAGCCTCACACAAAGAACAAGTATAGCAAATGAGCCAAATGAGTTAGTAGTGCATTTTGGAGCTCACTTTGAAAAATATATCATTAAAGCATGGTGTGGTAGTGCACTGTCCTTTACAGACATCACATGTTCAAATAAATGGAAACTAAATTTGTACAGACATATAGTTTTCCTGATAAATCAATATAGCGCACAAGAGATAATGTGTGGGAAACAGGTTTCAGCAAATATCATCAAGTAAAGTGTCTTGATTTGTTTTGATCCCATGAAAAGATTTTTCCCCCAATACTTCAATTAAAAATGTGTCTCATTTATGATTTCCTTCCTGCTGATACATTTTTCCATCATACAGCATTCCCTTTGCAGTTAGAGTAAAAAAATGAACACCAATATTCCTTTTAAAAGAATAGGTAGCAATTTGTCATAAGGCATAGCTTGACATTTGACCCCTGTCTATGAACACATTGCAAATGCCACAAGTTAAGAACAATCTTTAAAGGTATCTTTATTGCTCATCCACCTGTACTACAGCATGTTTTTTGGGGGGTGCTGCAGCACCCACCCACACACACAAGCCCTACTTGCAGCATCTATGCACGTTATGCATTCTGCCTTGAGGCCTCCTTCTGGTAATATCATGGGTGCCATTTAGGGATCCTTAGTTATACCTCTAGCAAGCAGCAGCTTGCCCATACGGGCACCTTCATTTATCTTAGATTTAATTAATATAGTGTGCTGGGCCAGGCAGTTGCAGCCTAGGAGGAGGGGCATGGCTGTGACATAGTTGCTTATGGC
This sequence comes from Pleurodeles waltl, assembly GCF_031143425.1. Lineage (NCBI taxonomy): Eukaryota > Metazoa > Chordata > Amphibia > Caudata > Salamandridae > Pleurodeles > Pleurodeles waltl. The sequence continues at coordinate 732,268,579 of NC_090443.1, forward strand.
AATAAGGGAAGACCGTTTCTACCGCATAATAGAAGTGCGCATGTCAGTCTGATCCCTGCCTTTTTAACATCCAGTCTATCATCAGAATTTTACATTTCTCGAGTTGGGCTGGATGGAAGGCTGGTAGAGTGCAGAGATCGAAATCCCTCAGTCTCCAGTGGATCATTTGGTTACACTGCCCTTGCCAATCACAAAGCTTCTCTGATGTGCTTCACTGCAGTAAATGGTATGAGAGCAGCAGAAGAATTAGTTGCAATAAGTTCTGTGATGCACAGCAAGCCCATGCACAATGGGGCACAACAGCGGAGGAGCCTGTCCTGCTTGCTGAATCCTGCAGTCGCAGTTCGAAATGGACATGAAGCAGAGAGGACCTGCAAGCTTCAGTCTGACTGCAGTTGCACAGCAAGTGTGCAGGCCACAGCTTCCACTACCTGTTACTTTCTTTCATTAGATTATAGTGCTTCAAATTTGCACTTTTTTAATGTTGTTTTCTGGCAAGAAAGAAGTGTATTATATTTTTTTTAGTTAGAACGATCTGCCAAACAATGATATTTTCTTTTAAGATCTGGCACTAATTAAGATATCGTAAGGGTGGGATTGAAAACACACTTGCAAATACTGTACAATGTGATTTATACATTACTTCTTCAAATAGGAAATGGTTCTCTACATAAATGGTAAAAGATGAATATGTTCACTGTCGATGTTGTTAATTGCTGATGGCATTTGGTACATTTCATTTCATACAATTATTTCATTTGCTTCAACCCCTATGGTAATTCAAGGCAATTTTATAAATTGAAAAGGACAAAAGAGTTTGCTAATAAAGTACCTTATTGCTAATTATGGATTTCAGATTGGTACTATTGAGGTGAAATTTGTGGCCAAGCCGTGTTAGCATATAAAAAATGGCAAAATAATGAAGTATCACAAAACGTGCTTCATTACATCAGATAAGTTGCCCATTCTTGCCACATAATTTGGCCCTCCCCTTCCGCATAATTCCAGTGGCATATAAAATAAAAACCTGCAACATATTAGCTCTTAGACCTACAGTTCTTCCTAACTGCAAGATTTGTGCTAGTCCACACCGAGGACTCTGTCTGGCCAGGCTGCAGTTAGCAGCCACAAGGGCATAGTTGTGAATAGTGTAAGAGGGGCATTCTCCATCCCAACTGTGGTGTTTTATGTTTTTATAGTACCAAGCAGGTGTAGATGGGGCCCATTTTCCTTGATTGACCTAGGGCCGATGGCACCCTTGCTATGCCACAAGATAGCCACCACACATTTATATTCAGTCACACTCACTTGCACTGTGCAAGTCAAGAACGATTTTAAGTCTTGCCACCTTCAAATGTCACCAGCTGCCACTGCCTCTAACACTCCCCTAGCTAATCCTGGCCACACTGACCAAAAGGCAGCAGTAGGAAGAGAAGCAATACTTTAATAAACCTGAGTAGCTTCTATTGTATCCACTCCTTGCCCCTTTCGAAGCCTCATCATTAAACGGGGGAGTGTTGAGCGGGTAAGGGCGGCGCCAGGGACATGTGAGGTCCTCAGGGTCAAACGATGCGTGACGTCACTTTCACTACCCCTGATGTTTTAGTCACTTAACGTCCAGCTCTAAATATAGACTACACACGCGTTGCAGTGATGTTTATTTGTTTTGTGCTGAGATATTTTCATTGCTGCTGGGAGAAATAAGTTACACAATGCGTAATATGAGCTTAATTTCCTTTCCAAAACATTGCAGAGTCGCAGAAGTTAAATTATTGCAGGCAAAAGTCTCTTACTATGAAGCAGTTTATAATTTTCCATAATATCCAAAAATAGAGACGTGTTTGCGTTTTTGAATACATTGGGCTAGCTGGGGGTTTTGGAAGGTCACAGCAATAAAGCGCTTGTTTTCTGCTGGAAAATGCGAGTCAGACTCGTCCATATTAGGGTCTCCTGAGCGCCGAGCTCTATGCGCTTGGCTTCCTGACAGGGTGTTTGCGCGTAATGGATGGCTGACTTACAACATTCAATAACATGGCTTAGGTGGAGGCCCTGTCCTTCAAATGAAAAACATTTGTGGAAAATAAAACCAAAACAAATGCAATGAAAACTATCAGAATATTTTTTTAAAAAAAGTTTAAGGCAGGGAGACTGAATGAGGACTGCATAGGACAGTGACATTAGATGGCTCTCGTTCAGATTAACACCTAAAATGTGAATGATTGGTGGCCAGGGGGTTGGGGCAAAAAAATGGAAAACAATAAATTAAAAAAATAAAAAAATACCTGATACACCTTCGCCTCTCCGCTCTTGTGGCTCCACTTGCAGTCACAGGCTTCCAGTCTGCCTTGTAGATAAGCCTGATGCAGCTCTCATTCTGCTGGTAGCATGAAAGCAGCATTAGGATTGGTTGGAGCACCCGGCCTTGTGCTCCCAGGCATACTGGGAGCCTGGGTCTGCTATCTCCAACCCGGCAACACAGTGCCGGGTTGGAGAGACCTCAGCACCCCCACTCTGACCCTGTCATCCCCATTGGCCCCACCCCACCCCTTTAACGATAACACAATAATAAACAATGTAATGGTATTATCTGCTCCTAGCAGAGAACATACAAACAACAAGCACTTAGAGCCATAAATACATTTAATTCTAAATAGAACAAATGTACATTTCGACCCCACTCCACAAAAAAAGGGTTACCCATTGTTTTTTAACTAAACGCTTGAGTTGTTGCTTTATTTCAATAAGCCATTTGTGATTCTTCTCTCGTTCCACAATGCAAGGAAGAGGCTTGCAGAGGTAGAGCAATCTAGGACCTTATGTACAAAATACTGGTCTCAAAATACTGGTCACAATATGTGACCAGTATTTTTGTGACTCCCTGTGAAATTTTCAAAGCCACTCTATGTACTAATTGGTCAGTTTGCAAAATTTTCATTCAGAGTAGGTCGCAATACGACCTACATTCTGTGAAAGAATGTTTGTGTGTGTTTGTATGTGAGAAGGACTTTAATTTCACAACCTAATTGGAAACCAGTTGTACATAGAAAGCGCAGTCCTTTCATGGGAGGAAGCGAGGCACATGTGGGTGCACAACATGAAAGTGGCAAGAGTCCCCCTTTCCCTCCATGGCTAGGGACCACATGCCTCCCCCTCCCACCTCACGGCTGTGATCCAGACAAGCTCCTGAGACAACAGCCTGCTAACATAAAGATATACATTCCCTGCCCTTCCTGGTAAGCCCCCTTACCTCACAACAGCGGGACCCTGTCCCCAGTCTGCCACCCTTCATATCCACTAATCACTGTAGGCCACTTTCTCCTTAATATTGATGCTTATCAGCCTATCTCAGCCATGTACCACAGTATGCCAGGCAAGGCAGGCTGAAGGCCTCAGTCTCCAGGCACTACTGTTAAAGTGCATTGGGCCGTTATTCCTTTAAAAAAATGTATTTTAAGACTTTATTTATTGGTTTTACATCTTATAACGCCAGTACAATATTCATTACAAAAAGTAGTGATTATATGCCAAAGAACATAGAGAAGACTAAGAAAAAGAAAACAACAACAGTAACAAAGTGAAACTGTCAGGGTCATAATATAAAGCAGTAGGGTATAGACAGGTTAATCATGTCTCAGTGATAAGGTCCATGTATTCCACAAGCGGCGCACAAATTTCGAGGCATGTTGACGCTGATACTTGCATGTGCATAAATGGGCTAAGACATGGCAGGTTACTGCGTTGACGCTTGCAGTTGATCACAACAACCCAACAAAAGGGCACCTGGTGTATATAATGACAGTGTCCTAGCTAGGATCTTAGGGGTCCTGCTGAGTCAAGAAGACTCTGAGTGGGCCCCATGTGACTTTGGGTCTGGAAGCATGTGGAAGCGTTTTCTGCATAGATGTCACTACTAGTGAGCCAAGTTTTTGGTGGTCAGGACCCCGAGGCTGCCCCAGCATATAGCAATCCCCTGTTTAGCCAGTAAGATAGCCAGCATGTTGAATTTGCACACTTGCCGTGGTATCTCCCATAAATACCCCAGCATAGCAATAAGCTGGTCCAGGTCTAGAGTGGTCCCTATCATGCGAGACAGTAGAGAGTAAACATCTTTCCAGAACCTGCCTACTTGGGCACGCATCCACGTCAGGTGTGCAAAATCAGCCTCTTCTGTCTGCCACTTAGTGCATTGTGAGGATCTGGAGGGGTCAAGTTTAGCCAATGCTAAAGAAATTTATGGTGAATGAGTTTATGTCTGTGATTCAGAATATAAGCTTCATTTGATGGCAACAATATTACCAGATGTTATGTGGGAGCGGACATTGAAGTTCACGATTCCATGTTTCCTGAAGTTTCCCACCCTGAGTTAGCAGCCGGGACAGGCTAGTGTAATATAGTTTGGACACCATGCATCTGCCAGTTGGGTCAGTGGTCAGCATTGTCAAGGGTACAAACTCGTCGGGTGGCAAGGGGTAAGTGGCAATCTGTGCACACAGGGCACTGTGTATACGCCACATTACAAAATGGTCCATCGGGATGGCATCTACAAAGCGGTGTAATCAATATGCTATATAAAGTGTTCGCCTCAGAAAGGATCCCCAAAAGTGTGCAATTCAAAGTGAGCTGATGTGCACTTGACCAGCAGTTCACTAGCAGACAGTAACGATGGGTTAGGAAGGGGAATACAGTAGTCCCTTGCCCAGCAAGCCGAGGAGTTTACACCAAGCCCAGCCAGTCATTGATAGGGTCAGGAAGTTCATAGTATCTAGTGGTATCCCCTGCGGGAGTATGGCATGCAGGAGCAATGCGTCTGCTTGGTCCCATTCGGGCATGGTGCATGGTAGTCGCCAGTCTCCATGTGCCAAATGATGCACAAATTGGCACTGCACTGCTACGTAGGAAAGCTGAAAGTGTGGCACACCAAAACCACCATGCTTGTATAGTAGGGTTAATTTGTCCCAGGCATCTCGGGGTCTGCAGCTCGCCCATACAAGCCAAAGAAGCAAGGTTCACAAAGACAGAAAAAAGGAATTTTGAGTGGGATTGGAATGTTTAAAAACAACTATAAAAACATCACTGTTTTGATAATGATGATCCGGCCCACCACTGAAAGCTGTGGTTTAATCCAATGCTCAACCTGAGTCGAGAGGTGGTCAATGGTCAGGACATAGTCCAGCGGATGATTTGTTCCTTCTCACAATGAATATGAATGCCTAAGTATTTAACTGAATCTGCACACCATCTTAGGGGACCTCTCCAAGGAACTGTGGCATCCATGTTCAGGAACAGCTTGGACTTGTCCCAGTTAATATTGAGACCAGAGTATCGTCTAAACCTCACCACCTCACGCAATATGTGGTCTAAGTTCTCCGATGGGTGTCGTACAAATAGCGGAATATCGTCTGCATAAAGAGAAATTAATAAGGGATTTGTCCTAAACTGAAGGCTGAGACAAAGGCGTCTCTCCTGGAGGTGGAAGATTACGGGGTCTATGGCGATGATGAAGAGTATTGTGGACAGTGGGCATCTCTAACTTGTCCCTCTGGCAACACCAAAGGGGGAGTTAGGGTGACATTTGCTCATATATACATCGTTGGTTGGGAGTAAAGCAGCTGATTAAGATGTGAACCCCCTGGGGAGACCCTGAGACTCAGCTTTTGGAGTGTGGCTTCCAAAAAGGGCCGCTCCACAGAGTCAATAGCCTTCTCTGTGGCAAGCAGAGCCACCACTGCAGGCGTCTCCGGGGATATTCTGTGTAGCACCAAGAACAGTCTTCACAGATTAAGGGAGGTGGAAGTGTGTGTGTGTGTGATAAAACCAGATGTGCAAGGGCAAAGTGATTGTTTAGAGTAATAGAGCCAAGTGAGTCACCAGGATTTTGGCAAGAATTTTATTGTCAAAATTTTGTAAAGCTAAAAAGGGGGAGCCTTGCAGTGGGTCCTTCCCTGGCTTCAATAGCAGGATGACAATTGCCTCTTGGAATGTGGGGCGCAGAGATCCAGAGTCAAGCAATTCTGCATATATTTCCAGAAGGTGCGGTGCTGGTAAATGCTTGTATGTTTTGTAGACTGTGTCCAAGATTTAGCCTTCACCCACATACCTAGCCTTAGGGGTGAAAGGACCTGATCTGTGTATTAGGATACACACTCCACGTGAGTAGGTATTGTAGTTGGAAAATTACCTATGCGGGACCCAGGTAGAGGCATAAGTATATGGGCGTCCGAGGGGAGGTGCGTCTCCTGCATGAAGGAGATTTTGACCCCATGTCATGCAAGAAATTAAAGAAGCTGTTTACCCTTCCGACGGTTGTTGATGTTCCAGGTGTTCCAGGATAGGAATTGCGAAACCCAACCAGCATTGAAATCTCTCCCCATCCTCCCTCCCACACCAGGCCCTCCCATTCCCAACGAATTCCCCAAATCATAACAATCCAACTATGATAAAGAATAAAGTAAGAAACAAAGCAAACAAGTGGTATACACCATTGGGAGCGGGTAACGCGGGGCAGTTGGTCCCCAATGTTGGATGTAGATGTAGTACTAACAGTTGGATTAAGGCTAAATATCAAAGATAATACTTATGTAAAGATTTGCCATTCAAAGTCAAAGTCATGCACAATGAGTGGGCTGGCTGGTCTAACTTTGGGAAGTCATGTGTAAAGAGTTTTGAGCTGCTGGAGGCATGTAAGTCGGTGGGGGACTGATCCAGAGTGTTGCAACGAGGGCTCTAGTGGTCCTTGACATACTGCTTGAAATACGCGCATTTGGAGGTGAACTGCTAATGATCGAAGAGTTCAGTCAAGAGGTTTTCAACAAATAGATCCATTCTACCCCTGTTAGAGGACTCTGCAATGCCTACAATCCGCAAGTTATTGTGGCGAGACCTGGCTTGTATGTCTTAATTTTTGATGGCGACTGATTGAACAACTTTTCAAGTCTTTCCAGCCTTTTCGTGGTTGTAGCAGCATTGTCCTCGAGAGTGGAGATACGTTCCTCCGTTCCTTCCAGTCTGGCATGCTGGTGGTCCAGATGCTCCCCCATTTTGTCCAGCCTGCCAGCAATGTTATGAAAATGAGAATCTATAGCCTTAAACCCCAATCGGATTCCACCATGATGGCGTCTGTGACAGACTGCTGTACATAACGGGGAGGATAGTTGCGCCACCCTCCATATCAGCCAGGACCCCTGCACCGTCAGCCCCTCCCTTCCTCTCAAGTTGTAGCTTCATCTATTTGGGCCCCTCTTGTCAGCAATGACACTACTAGTTATTCACCCCGTTGATTTCCAAGGGCAATGCACACTCAGTTCAGGGCCTGCAGCATCTCTGTCTGGTGCGTAGGAGGGGGTCCCAGCAGGGAAACAGCCCAGCAGTGCAGGATATTTGGTCCAGACTGGGCCACTGGAGAGTGCCAGGGCCGTGGGGGTTGCGGCCTGTTTACACAACAATGAGGCACCAACGCAGGGTGCAAACCCTGGGGGGGCACTCCCTTTAATATAGTCCAGCAGGGGGCCCAAGGTTCCCAGAGGGCGCTGTTGCCTAACATGCCTCCCCACCAGGCCTGCACTAGTTGTATATAGCCAATGTCTATTTGTCCCAGGCAACAGCAGCAGAATCATAAAGGGGGGTATTGCATATGGTGAGGGATATTCTATGCAGCTTGCCACTCACTACAGGGTGCACAGTATGTAGCAGATGTCTCATCCTGCCCCACAGTGCATCAGGTCCCCTCTCCAGGAGTCCTGCATTCCCGCAAGCCTGCACATGTTATTATGGTGCACGAGCACCAACTAGGCCTGCGGCTGCCAGCAAAGCCCCACAAGCTCGCAGGGTGGCCAGAACAGGCTGTCCCACTGCAGCATGCCCCTCGCTGTTGTTGCTCCAGGCACGGGGCAATCATACAGCCAAAGATGGCACGCTGCTCCCCTCCTGGATTGCCACAAGGAGATGGCAGGCAGTGTGGTCCAGGGGCCGGTGGCAAAACCAGCTCAGTGTCCGATGTGAGCAGTGGCTGATAGAGTGCACAGCTGGAGTGTGTAAGGGAGGGGCACAGTAGCCCAGGATGGCAGGGAAGGCCTAAGTCTCAGGCTTACGCAATGTCCCTGTCACCGCAGGGCCTCCAAGACTAGTGTGGGGCTACTGATCGTGTGGGGGCCATCACCCCCCCAGTGTCCGCCGTTCAATATGATCGACCCCCTGTTGCTGAGGTGGTGTCTGCATGTGCTGTCATAGTGCTGATGGCCTCTGATTACACTGAGAGGGCCAGAATCTGCATCTTTAGAGGTTTTTGCCACCAGAGCTTCACTGCCACACAGCCATTATGGACATACGCGGAGTCCTGCCCCCACAATTGACCATTGTTCCTGATCTATTTTTTTCTCTTTTCTCTCCTTTATTACCTAGTGGCTGTTGCCACTAGGTAGTTATAGTTAGGACCATGTTTCCATCAAAAAAGCATTTATTCACTTGCTTATATCTTTGGCGCCATTTGCCAAATCTTCACAAAATTTTCAAAAAAAAGTGTTGCGGTGTTTCTTGTTACATACAGAAAGTTTCAGTCCATCAAGTGGGGGGCGAGAAAAAAGGGGGAGGTGAAAAAAGTTGTGTTTCCCATGTTAATTCCCATGGAATCTTTAGACATGTCTAGAGCCGGAACCACTGGCCGGAATTACACCAAATTTGGCAGGAAGGTAGCGTTCGGTACGCAGATCAAGCTTTCGCTTATTTGGTGTAAATCGGTTCAGTCGTTCTTGAGAAATTTAGGAAAATCCAGACTTGTATTTCTATGGCTGCAGCGACTTCTCGAATATTTAGCAAATAATTCACGAAAATTTGTGAATTTTCACAAATACAAATGCGAAAAGAAGCACTGTAATTGGCTGACTGTAACCTAATTAGTAAGTTGCAGCTGCCATTTTATTTCACGGGACACGGTTCCGAGGGATGAAGTTCCAAGTTGAAAATGGCAAAAGGGGTCAGAGTGAAGGTACCCTGACCCCAGTGGTATGATATAGGTGTGTTTTAGGGGGAAATTATGGGTTTTAAATAATGTTTTGACCCCATGCACACTATTTGTGAACATTTTTGAATTTTATGAAATAGTCGCAAATAAAGAAAATTGAAAGAAAAAACACAGACTCATTTATACATTAATTCATTCACTCATACATGCACTGAGAGAATCAGGTGCCCACTCACACACCCACTCAGACACTCATGCACTCACTCACAGATCCACTGACAGAGACAGGCCTGATAACTATAACTCATGCCTTCGCCATGCACAGCTAATTACTCCACATAATATATAATTGATGAGATCTTGTATGGCATCTTTCAGATTACCACTGCAAGATTTCCAATAAAATTATTGATAAGAAAACTGTGCATGGCAAGGGCGCGAGTTACAGTTACCTTAGAGGGTTAGTTATAGTTACTTGAAAGAACTATAACTGCTGAATTTCTATGGTTTTGTACTAGTAAATCCAGAACCTAACTATACCCTCCCTGTAACATTTGTGTTTTTCAGAGAATATAAATTGTCCATTGTTCACATCTGCAATGACTATGGAGGAAGGGAATGGCCTCACAGTATTGGTTGTGTTTGCCAAGCATCGCGGACTATGGACAACAGCGACTTCCATGTTCATGCACTATATCTGAACATTTGAATGTCTCACTGCCTATGAATAGCTCTGTGGGTACCCTTCTCCTGACAGGTCTTCTATACCTCCTCACCTGCCCTCCCCCTTCAACCACAGCCACCCACTCTTTTCTCCCCCACAATTATTTTTTGACACTACATACAGACAGACCCCCTCTCTCGACACCTGTCCAAGGAAATTAACTGAACTGGAATTGGCAGACAGGAACCTCCTCAGCTCCGTTGCGCTTGTGGCCGTACCAGGGATGTCACCTTTGTACTAGTGACTCTGCCTACTTTTGATTCACTGAGTTGCCTATCCTCCCTTGACACCATGGGGCGATGTATATTGACTATTGTATTATTTTTGAGAAATGTTAATAAGTGAAAGTTGCAACAACAACAAAAAGAAAGGAACAAGAACAAGAATGATACCTAGATGATCTTTCACCTAGAGTGCTATAAATGTTGCAGCCCTAATCCTGGCATATTTTTGAATATCTAAACTGCATATTTCTGGAAATACCTAAACTGTTCTCCTAAGGAAGCAGTTATTTTTCCCAAAGTTGCTCTTTTTTTCTTCGCAGTATTAAATTAATCCCCAGACTGATGCTACAGACTATTTCAGTAGATCGATTTTACTCAGTAATTATCTTCTTTGGGTATTCAGGGGCAGATGTAAGAGTCCCTAGTGCCTCCTTGCGCCACATTAGCATAATCCTTTTAATGCTAATGTGGCCCAACAAGGCCAAAATCACTGCACCAGATTTACAAAATGGTGCAATGCATGCATTGCATTGCGCTACTTTGTAACCCCTGCGCCAGGAATAATGTATGCTAAGGGGGAGTCACCTTGGTAGGGGGGTGAAAAAATGGGGCAAAGAGATCTAAAAGATTTATTTGCATCATTTTTTAAGCACTTTTAACATCTGCTCAGAGCAGGCGTTAAAAGGAGGCACACCATTGTTTACAAAGGGCCTCAATGGGCTTTGCAGGATTAGCATCCATTTTTTTACGCTAATCCTGCAAAGCTCCGAACTAGCGTCAAAAATGTTGACGCTAGTTCCCCTAACTATTGTTATGGTGCCCCGTATCTTAGGTACTGCGCACACATGGTGGCTTTAGGGGAGCACTAACGAGTGCAAGGAAAGTGGCACTGCACTTGGTGCAGCGCCACTTTCCTTAAATCAGGCCCTTAATTTTACATTTAAATACCCATCCAACCCACTGCTTATATTTCAAATGTCAGCATGTTTCCTTATGCTTAATTTTTTCATAATGTGTTTGTCAGAACTTTTTATTCTGAAAATGCTCACTCCAAGTTAAGGATTCCTGAATAGCTGATTAATCAAATGCAGGTTTAGTTAAATGATACAAGAGCGTGTGCAAAATACTCCGATTTTTTTTTTTAATTAAAGGAGCACATTTGGCAATGGCCAAAGTAAGTAATTTGTATTACCTTCAGAAGTGCATTATAAACTATGCACTTTCTAAATAAAACAGATCAGTGTAGAATATATGTCATAAAGAGCGAGTGTGACAAAATGTGAGTGTTTCGAAACAGAACCTTCTTTTTCACTACATCGTGTTGCATGTAACAGAAAATAAGCTGAAATTGTGTGAGAAATTACTTTCACGTATATGTCGCAAAGCACAAATGCAAACTGTGCAGACGTAAGCCTATAGAGAAACACAACCAAACAGAATTGGACTAAATACACCCTGCGTGACATTGTGCAGTTTAAAATACGAATCTGGACAAGCACATCGGCTCAAAAATCACAACCAAATATTGATGAGCTAGTTCCTTGATATGTACTTATGCCTATCAACTGACTGCACATTATGCTAGTTCGCTGGCTGCATCACTAACATGCAAATCTGAAGTTACCTATCTGTCACGCTACAGCACCAAACTAAAATCAGCCTGCTCAGTTCAGCACTTTGATAGAGGTATGTCACATGTTTTTGTGGGACCCATGTCAAATATTTCATGCAGGCCCACCAAGCACGAGCACGTTTCTTAAGTATAAAACAATATGTCACCATCTGGTGGTTCCTTGCTGTCTCGTCATTAATAAACCGAGCAGGCTTGATTAGTACACTGCAATAACGTGTAATTGTTGCATTGACACTAGTGGCTGCTGGTGACATTTAAAAGCGGTGGGGCGTAAACGTTGCAAACGAGTGCCTGATGGTGAGTGAGCATATGGAGCGAGCCCGACGGTCATAAGAGGGGAAGGGGGGAGTTCTTCCCCCGAAATGTTTTTTGACAGAAGGGTAGGCATATTTGAGAAAACAAGAAAGTTAATAAAGCAACTTTGAAAGTGTAGTTATGACATCAATAAAGAGGGGCCTTCATGCACAGTGTGTTGTTTCAGCTGCCAATCTTGGCCACTTTACCCTCTAAAACCATAATGCTTGAAGTGTCTGACTTGTGCAGCAAACAGAATAGCCAGCGTAAAGTGTGTCCTTCTACTGTGGTTTCTGATTCTGTAATTTGGGTCATTTTCTTGCTGATGAAAGTGCATTGAACCAATGTGCAATGTGGCTAAACTTGCTTGGGTCTATGCAGAACAGGGTTCTTCCATATAGTAGGCCTGGATCTACATCAGATTTCAAGGTAACCACTGCTTAAATGAACTCCATTTGCATTAATTCTGTGACACGCTTAACTCTTGTGGATGTCCAATGCACTCGACTATACCACAACTACAACAACTACTCTAAATAAACTTCATTTTAGCTGGAATGTGTGTTCCTGGGAGTACACAACAGAAAAAACTTCCTGTGGCACCTTCCCTGTAAGCAGTCTCGCTTGGGGCATGTTTAGTGCATGCTTTAATAACGTGACTGTGTGGCTCCTAAAACTGCACATTTAGGAAAAAAACATTAACACGCGCTAAAGGGAAAGCAAGAAGGAGACCAAGAGAGGAGAGATAGGTAGTGGTTAGTGGTTGTAGCACTTTTCAAACAATAAAGGATCATTTACCGTTTGCGACAAGAATAAAATGGGGAATTCCTGATTTGAAAAATAATATTTAGGCGCCCTGCATCCTGCTGACAGAAATGTGTATCGAAGAGCATTGCAGTGATAATAACGTGACAGAGGGACAAATACCTCAGCACTTTGTACAGTTCAAGGTTTGCACATGGACCAGTGGCGTAACAAAGGTCCCCGCAGTCTCGGGGGTGCGGCAGGCCCCTGACTGGGTCCAGGGGAGGAGGGCCCCTACAGGTACCCTGCAGGGGTGCTCCCTTAAGTTTCGTTAGGCCACTTACACGGACACGCCACAAACTCTTAAATTCGTTTTTCACTACCTCAAGGCCTGCCTCTTCCATAAGATAACTTTGTGTTACCTTATTACATTTAATAAGTGATAACATTAAATTGGGAATAGGTAGGAATGCTGAATTTGGTCTCTAAAGAATAGTAATTTACAACACTCTTTAATGGTAAAAGTATCTTTTATGTAACAATTCTGAAAATGCTACTTTTAGAAAGTTGGAATTTATTTCTTCCAACTGTTTGGTGCTTGCAGCCTGTATCCTGTGTCACATGACTAGGTGTAGCTGGCAGTTAGGGCCTCATTATGACCCTGGCGGTACAGAACCGCCAGGGCCAACGGGGGCGGGAGCACCGCCGACAGGCCGGCGGTGCTCCCTTGGGCATTCCGACCGTGGCGGTAACGCCGCGGTCGGACCGGGACAACTGGCGGTCTCCCGCCAGTTTCCCGCTGCCCAAATGAATCCTCCAAGGCGGCGCAGCATGCTGCGCCGCCTTGGGGATTCTGACACCCCCTACCGCCATCCTGTTCCTGGCGGTTCGCCCGCCAGGAACAGGATGGCGGTAGGGGGTGTCGCGGGGCCCCTGGGGGCCCCTGCAGTGCCCATGCGAATGGCATGGGCACTGCAGGGGCCCCCGTAAGAGGGCCCCGCTAGTATTTCACTGTCTGCATAGCAGACAGTGAAATACGCGACGGGTGCAGTAGCACCCGTCGCACCTTCCCACTCCGCCGGCTCGATTACGAGCCGGCTTCATCGTGGGAAGGTTGTTTTCCCCTGGGCTGGCGGGCGGCCTTTTGGCGGCTGCCCGCCAGCCCAGGGGAAAACTTGGAATACCCTCCGCGGTCTCTGGACCGCGGAGCGGTATTTTGGAGGGGGGAAGTCTGGCGGGCGGCCTCCGCCGCCCGCCAGACTTAGAATGAGGGCCTTAGTCTTTGTGTATTGCTCCCAGGTAGTGATACATAAGAGGAACAGTTGTTGGCAGGATGAGTCATCTCTGACTTGATGGGGGGTGGTGCTGTCTCCTACCAAACTTATGCATCACAAAGACTCTCCCACTGCACACTCACACTAGTGTTTTGTGCCCCAGGCAAGTTGGAGCTAGGGCATTGAGGAAGGAAATTCCAAACACGTCTGGGGATGGAACGCTCTAGAAACTTCTTCACTTTAAAGCTGGCTCCAAGGATAATTAGTGGACCCTCTGACCCAACTCTTCTGGACCTGCAGATGACTCAGAAGGACATTTGTGCTGCTCTGCTGCACGAAGGACTGCTACTCTGCTGCCCTGCTACTGCTGCCTTGCTGCCCTGATATCTGAGTGAGAAGGACTGGACCTGCACCTTGAACCCAGAACCACCAGAGTAACTCTAACGGCTATTCTGCTGGTCTTCTGATCAGAGCATCAAGGACAGAAAGGGCTGAACCTCTCTTGAACCCTGCACCTGGATTCTGTCTGATGTGAGTCCTAACCCCCCTCCCAAAGTCCTGCTGCTCCAGTCCTGGACCATTGGAAGTAGGGATAGAGGTTTCTTACCAGTCCTACTGTGGTCATCACCAATTCAGGCATGAAGCAACACCTAGCCCCGCAGAGCTTCAATGCACAGCTACAAGCTCTATCACAAACAGCGTGGAGCCCCACTGAACCTCGCTGCACTGGTGCCAACCTCAATGGACTCAATGCAGAGCAATGCAAAGCCTCACCAAGCCTAGCCGCCCCACTCCCAGCATCATTGGAACCGACGCGCCTTAAAATGAAGCCTCACAAAGCCCCGCTGCACATCTTCATCGGAACCGATGCAGACCCATGCAACCTAGCACAGGAATTACCATTGCAGACCCTCACGAACCAACACCGGACAATGCCAAGCCTCGCAGAGTATGTTATCTAGATTGAATATGCTGCAGTATTTGCAGGATATCGTCGAATATCTAAAGATTGGGAGGGCTCATTATCTGCGTTTGGATGAAAACAGCACCTCAAATCTGTTGACACTATGAACTTAACCTAGGGACTATTGGTTAGTCACTCGTCTTTGGGTGGTTTATTCAGGGCAGTTGGGTGGGGTGCATGTAATCAGTATGAAAAACGAAGGGCCTCATTTATAAGAATCTGATGCATCAGCATTGATGCATCAGATTTCTGATGCTTCCCTAAGATCCCCTAACAACGCCACGGATGTGCTGTATTTACAATACAGCGCTCCATGAAGCATGTTTTCACAGACGTTTCAGAAATTCTGATGCATCTGTTGGCACTAAACTCACCCATTGCTGGAGTAGCATCATTAAAATGATGCTATCCCGGCAATCCGAGGAAGCTCCCATTGGAATATGTCCTTTGTAAAATTTTACGCCTGCTCTGAGTAGGTGGTAAAATTCTAATGCAGTGAAGTCGCAAAATGACGCAGTGAAATGCTGTAAATTTCACTGCATCAAGTCTGCATGGTTTTTTGCCTAAGAACGCCTAACCTGCATGCATCATACCTGGTGCAGGTATATTCTGACACAGGGCTTTACAAGCTGACGCACTGTGCTCAATGCGTCAGTTTATAAATCTGGAGCAGTGCAGTGGCGCAAAGAGCTTCTAAATGAGGCCCTAAAATTGATAGGAGTTTGGGTTTTTAAGTGCATAAGTGACAACCTCCTCATACTTTTCAAAAGAGTACAAAGCTAATGATTCTAAATAGAGCCACTGGCTGTGCCGTCAATGCAACTAGGGGCGTAGCTATCAATATATGCGGTGGCACCAGTACCAGGGGCGTTAGGGATCTTCTAAACTCCAATTATGTCCACCTCTTACTATCCAAACAGGCGGGGGATACCTTTCTTGCATCAGGGTTGATATACCAGTGCATGCAGCCTTAAGAAGACCCAATAACTATTCCTATCATAAACTTAATCTTCGCTGCAACTGACAGTCCCAGCATAATGGGACATCTGAGGCGCTGAGCCTTTCATTGCTGTGACCCGGAAGCACTTGTCTAGCCAACAATGTTTGTTTCGGCAAGACTCAGTATTCCTTGGTGTTAACGAGATGGAATTTCTGGAACAAATGTTGTCAACGGCTAGAAAAATAATTCAATAAATCATAATATTTCCAGTCCTGGAGCTCTTCAAAGAGTCTTCAATTCTTGGTGCGAGTTAAACGCCTCCACACTGCAGGCTTTCGTTTAGGGTCGGAGACGCTGGTCGCGGCATCTGTCGAAATCACAAGAGATTTGACAGTCACCTCATAAATTGTGAAGGCTGGATCTGGTCTTTGTGTTTTTTCAATATGCAAGTATGTGAAACAGCGTTGAAGGTCGTTATGTTCTAATTTCATGATTGCCAAACTCCAGGAGTCACCATTTCAAAGAACAGCTGCTCAGCTTCTGCATTGTGTACATAGCTCACCCATGGTGCTCCAGCAGTCACGCATTGCTGTTATGAACTTTTGACATGCACAGCTCCATTCAGAAATGCTCGCCCAACACTCTTCAGTAAATGCCGAACTTTAAAGCACAGATAGCAACTAGTGTTCCCAAACAAATGCACACTGCCAAATCTAGATTGTGTGCAGTGTTGCCTCTAAACTGGGGCAGTGAATATTTTTGATCACGTCAACCTATGCTTGTGAAAAACCCGATTTTCGATATTCCTGTAATAGGTATACTTGCCTGTTGTTCCTGCACTGTGCCAGCCACCAAAATGTGTCTTGTCAAAACCTGGTTCAACCAAAAAATGTTTTAGAGGAGCTATGAATCCAGATGTGCCGTGGCTGTTTAATAACTTTCACCATGCATCCTAAAAATGGACAGGCATACTGGTATCTTGTTAGCAAATGGTTAAAATGCAGACTTGTGATTAAAAAAAATCCAAAAGTCAACATTTTTATGGGGGTGGCCTCGCTTGAATAATGCATTTACAATGCAAAATATTGCAAGAATTCTTCATACTACGCAAAGAAAAACTGTAGTTTTGCAGCCCACTTGTAATGTAAACCTAGCAACTCATTACAATTGACATCATTGAAACCGTCTGAAATGTAATTTTCCTTCAGAATATTTTCTTCCTCTATGTATGAAAAAATTTATTTTGGAGAAGCTAGTCCGTGGACAAAATTTGCATGAAGAGAAAGACTAAAGGGGCAAAAAAGATTTCAAAGTGAATCTATCTATACAAGAACATCACAGAAGTCAATTCAGTGAAGCTATGACTCATTTATAGTTTAGAAGAATACATTTTAAATAAAAAAAAAACGTGTTCCAAGACTACATATGGTGGCAGATGCTTTGATTACATTTATTGTGTTGCTTCGCTTTTCTTGTAGCCATGGATGATAATATTTAAAACGTCTCCTAGGGAACTGAAATTCCTTTTAACCTTTAATCCAGTGCACGGCGTGGAAATGTATTTCAAATTTGTATAGATAACTACAGACTGATTCACAAACTGCATTTTGTAGTACACAAGCTAGTACTACAGTAGTACTACTTATGTATTTGAAAATGCTATTCACTAATCTACTTGTGGAGACTTTCGCCTTCACTGCTTCAATTTCTTTCAGGGCAGAGATCTTCACCACGTGTGTAGAAATCTCTGCACATGTAAGGATGGGTTTTGGAAGTAAATGTGCAGGGACAAGGGGGAATGAATGGAACATAAGAAATAGTTACTCCTTGATAGGCAGGGTTTAGGAAGGGTTAAGGAGGTGTTTAGGGAGGGACATGAAAATACAAGCACCCACCCACAAAAGGGCAAGCCCATCGCTATTTACAGACTACACTTCTAAAGTTACTACAACCAAAAATGTCTCAAAAAGTAGTACATGTTCTCCAGCTCAGCCATGGAGCAAGCCAAGCAAAACACCACATATGACCATTCACAGGTACTGCAAATAACACCCATAGAGAATAAATAAGGTAGGGACGTAATAAAGCAAAGGCAATAATAATAATAAACAAATTAAACGATTTTGTATTTTAAATTAAATATACATAACATTGTTTTTAGTGTTACATAGAAAGACTAAATATTTTTTTTAGATTTTTGAAAATAACTAATTCATGTATTTAAAAAACAATTAAATGAAACATTTAATATGCATTACAATTATTTTCAATTACTACAAAATATACTACTATTAATTAGATACAACAAACACTAATTAAGTACTAATTCTAGTAAGGATGTACTTTTTTAAATGTTGAATAAAATTTTTAGTTATAAACTAAATTCATGTATTTTAAGTAATTATTAATCAAACATTTAATAAATATTTCATTTTACGAGTTACAATTTATTTTATAAGTTAATTATATATACCAATATTAATATGGGTCAATAATAATAATTTTAAATTCTTTTACTTTTAACTTTCCATTGAAATATTTTTATATTCTGTTAATGATTAATACATTTTTGTCATTTTCCCAGGCGCGGCTCCTCCGTATGGGTGGAGGAGCGTCACCCCCCCCCCCCCACCAGCAGCAACCGCTGCAAATCCTTTTGCATGGAAAGGATAATAAACACTGTTTATTATCCTTTCCATGTAAAAGGGGTGGGGCATTGGTGGTGATGAGCTGAGGGGAGTGCACTGTGTCCATCTCTGGCCGGCCAAACACACATGCGCACAGGGCTCTCTCCAGCCCAGCAACACAGGTCGCTCCCAGCAAATCCTAACGCTGCTCTGAGCAGCATCAGGATTGGCGCAGGGCAGGCTGGGAGCCAGTGCCTGCAGGAGCGACGGGAGGGAAGCAGCGCAGGAGCAAAGCAGGTTAGTGTTTTAAAAAAAAAAAATTATTAACTTTCTCCAGCGCCCTCCACGCTCACCGCCCCAGCCATGCGAGCCGCTCCTGCATTTTCCCTATACCTTCTGAGAAGGAGATCTCCTCTCCTGTGATGGAGATCACCACCTACATGTGTAAAAGTACTAGTAATAACTTTACACATGTAAAGTCTATCTTAAATGTCTCCAATCCCTCAACTGAGGGGATGGAGACACACAAGTCTGCACTTATGTGTAAATCTACACTTGAAAATAGTGACTAGTGAAAAAATTTAGAATCTTGTGAAAAAGGGCCTAAGTAAATTTGCACAAGGAGATCTACACATGTAAATTTACCTTTGTGACAAGGACCCATAGTGCTAAAACTGAAAAGTGATCCCTCCCCGATCCCATGAAGCGTAAATCTTCACTATTTATTTACTAAGCCATTCAGCCCTGTGGATTTTCTTCCATTGATTGGCCATAGGCTTAAGTCCTCTCTAGATGCATTTGTGTGGTGAGTGCATCATTGGTGTGGCAATTGCAAACAAGGTCAAACTTTGCTGTACCTGTTTGCACCTCCACTGAGATCATGGCTGCCACTGCACCAACACCCTACCTTAAATAGAAATATTTAAATACTTGTGCAGCAAACTCCCATCCATCCACACTCCCCACTTCCCTTGCTCAGTGAAACACATTTACAGATATTTAACCTCCTACTCCCCATACAACTTCTATTTAACCATACTCCTCAACACACTGTAACTGTTGCAACTACTTTCTTCTCAAAGCTAACCTTGCATTCAAGTTGTGTCTATGGCTTGTAAAGCCTCCATGCTTGATATTTCGGATTATCTTGCTCAGCAGCAAGAGTTTACTTTTCTGCATCTGCTTAAAGGTTGTTTCCATACTTTCTCTTAACTCAAGAATCCTGTACCTGTGTAACTCCTTTGTTTCAGCAGCATCAGTTGATCTTTATTGGAGCCCGGTATACAAAAATCGATAAATCTATGTCTTGCCACTTCCTATGTAGCATATTCCCTTTAGGGGTTCTGGGGGTTCCCCTTGTTGCCTTATTTGTGCCTCACAGATAGGTGCTTTCTTATCATTCTCGTACAATCTCCCTTCTGACCCAAACTGTGTAAAATGTTGAACATTTCTTTCAGACAACATACATACTGTTTTCAGCGACATCACTGTCTCTTCATCAATTGCAGCCCTGAAATGATGCCATTCTTTCTCAATTAATCCTAAATCTGCCTCCCCATTCAAGTGATGTGGCCAATAGCTGTATTAGACCTCAAACACCACTCAAACACTACATGGAATTTTAGCTTCTGTGTGATTAAACAGCTCGCCCCTTCACTAGTACACCTTCTCCTTAGCATCTCAACAGCTCGACCTGCTCTAACCTAGTCTTCCAATCTTAAACTTACCCTAGACTCTCTTTTCTCTCAGAAATCCAATGCTGCATCCAGACAACATTTGGAATTATTGACCAGTTTTCAAGTTTGCAGAGTGCCTGTAGAGGAACCATCATCGTACAGTGCTAATTTTTCTTTAAAAATGACAGCCTGCTGAAGACAACAAGACAAGCTTTTATTCCATTAGAGGCAAAGAATCAGTCCTCATCTTCATTCTACAAACCCACGAGAAAGTGCAGTGAATCCTAGTTTATTTTAATGAGATAACGAGAGTTAGCTTAGCCTTTGGCTTGCAGACTCGTGCCCCCGTCACCTAGTGACTTTTAACCTACTTAGCTTGCTCTGTCTTAGACCATTTATTTAATAAATTCTTCCAAGATGGTTGTCTTGTTTATAGTTAGGCCTTTTTGTTTAGAGTTATGTTATCAGTGTCACCGCGCTAAGGCGTCAACTCATGCAACTAAGACAAACAAACTGTAGGTGCTGACATTAGAAATTACTGTCCCAAGCATGCAGCGTTATCTATTGTTTTAGAACAACCTACGTCAGGGGACCAAGTAGATCTGTATAAATACATCACACTTTAGACAGATAATCAGAGGGATTCCGATCAGGTACCATTGCTGCTATTGATGCTGCATGTCGCCTTGACGCTGACCTGGACTTTGTGTTCTTCCAAAGTCGGAGCTCGAGACCTCATTCAAGGTAACCAGGGTTGGGGGCTCTTTCCAGGGACATGGCATTGGCAGATTAGGTTTAACATGCCCGGCTCTCCTCTAGGTAGAAGGTTAGGCCTATCATGATAGGGTACTAGGACATGCTACATACTTTATGTCTTTTCATGCTAACGCAAGATGGTGGGGGTCTTCATAATTATGGCTCTCGTCTTTACAATTCTATTTCTTGCACTGTTCATCATCTTAATCATTGCAGCCCATGCGATTTACCGCACTGTATTAAATAAAAACTACTGAAACATTATTGCTCCTTCGTCATTGCCTGTGTTTGGTTGAGACATGATATATCTGTGAGAAAGGGGTAATCTCCGTTTAACCACGACTCTCCCTGAGATATCATACTTCTGAGTCCATGCGTAAAGGCTGCCACAAATCACCTTTAACTGTTTGGGTTGTTGGTGAGGTACTGCTAGTGAGCCGGAAGGGTTGGGACTACAGTTGCAACTTGTTGTAGGATAGGCATAGTCACCTACAAACATAAGTACTGTCATCCTTGAACCAGCAGTCTTGCCAAAGAGCAAGAGTCCAAACTATGACAAAAGGACTGATGACACTCTGATCCCTCTCAATGTGCCAGCAGTCAAATTCAATTATATACCCATATCATGATTCCTTGCAAACAGAATTGATTAGCCTTCCTCAAACATGTCCAAACCACAATGAATACCCTGCACCACCCTGCCCACTCACCTCTAATATTAGATCCTTTAGGTGTATCTTTTACCTGCTGAAAATACACAAATGAGTCAGGTTTGACTACTGTTGTCATGCTACATGGCTTGTATGCCTGCCTGGATGCTGTCCAGACCCAAATGCATGACAACTGTTTCAAGCGGAATGGGAACAAAACAGCATTTGTAATGACCAACAAGTGGCCTGATCTTAACTTCCTTCTTTCTAGCCATCATAATCGAGCAGCACATCCACCATCCCAGTTGGGAAATCAGCATGTTAGCATGTTTCCAGAAATACAAGCTTACATGAAAACGACATCACTGTAGCTCGGGAAAACGTTCACAGTTTTCTTCTCCTGTATCTGAAAAATACTTTACCACATTGTCAGAAGCATTTACTACCACTTCTCCTACTCTACAGATGCCTGTCAACTGGATATTGAACTACTTTCTTAGTCAGTTGTGTTTTACAAATTTCACTGATATGTGTTTTATTTAGCAAATACAAGGCACGTGATAACTATGTGACTTAGACTCTGTGTATATGAGGATTTCTGTTGATGTTAACCATTTACTTTTTTACTACAACTTCTTAATCACACATAATATGTGCTGAATTTGCATATTACTCCAGTAGCTCATTGACGAGTCCTGGAATGTGTTCAGCAATATTAAACTGGCCTATCGAGAAAGAAAATGCAACTAAATCCACCCATCGGAACAAAACAGGCAGGTCAACATTACTGAGTGGCTGAGAGTTTCATTCATTAGTTGACAGATTCATTGATTTGTTGTCTGTTTGATTGCCAGCATACACTAGACACACAAAAGAAGTAGCTAGGGCAACCTCAAATATGTCAATCTAAACCTTGCAAATAATGAAGAAGATTACAAGTTATTCTGAAAGTGGCGTACTAAATTACTTTCCTTAGAGATATTTGATGATTATTGTTCATTTTAGCTCATGCTCTGTCTTTCTGTTGACTTGTATCCATATATCAGCGACAAACTCAAACATAAACAATAATCCAACCAAAGAAAACATCTGGAAGAAAAGACAAGTCATATGTTTCAGTGTTTTAAAAGATGATGCCCTCCTTTAAATAGTGTGACACCTCCTACCATTGTAACTAGTACTTAAGTGTTGAATGACCCTTTAGTGTTATGGTCCTTACTACTAAAGAAATTTGAAGGTCTCTGATTCTGCCACAGTGCTACAAAGGATTGATGTATGATGTGTTTTTTTTACATATAAACGTACTGCAGAAGACTATATCAATCCTATTGCTATGCTAGTATGACTGAGAGACAAGCTGCCTTATTTAGAGTTTGGCAGAGAGGGTACCCAGGCAGAAACATGGTGGATTTCCCGTCCTCCAAACTACTAGTGCATTATAGCCATTGGCACTCTAAAAATGGCGCGATCACCAAATTATAAATAAGGCCTACAGTGTTTTGGGCACAGAGACAGTAGTTCGACATCGGGACTGTCAATGTGAACTGGAAAGGCAGGCAGAAAATGTTATAACTGTGGAGATACGCACAAAACTGTAAGTATTGAAATCTACTACTCTACGTATATGGCATAGATTTTGCCGCAGTATTGCTGTGTACTGTGAGGTGTGCAGCACAAAGTATAAATGTTATTGGCAACGTAAGGTGTAGCACGTGTAGACATGAGCAAGACTACCACTGCCTACCAGGAGTCTGTATATCTCGATAAATCTTTTTTCTGCAGATGCAGAAAGAAATGCAATTATTTCAATAGCCACGGAGACTTACAAACTCTTGAGTGATTCTATATGTGGGTGCAGCTTTAAAAAGAAATGGTGGGCCTTAAAAACAAGCTTTAATGCTGCAGTCATGTCATCAGTGGTCATCTACTGAACTAAAGACGCTAACCAGAGAACCTTAATACGCCATCGCATTAGGACAGGACTTAAGGCATTGTTGACCCACCAGTTGTGGAGGACTATGACGTGAAAGCACAAGGTAAATTCCGGTATGTGTGGTAAGTCCTGTTATATATTTTGCGGCTACCTTTGCACCTCGACAATTTTTCCCAGGGAAATGTTGGCAAGTGAAACCTGCTGTCAAGACCTACGGGGGGAAATTGCAGGTAATTACATGCACATTTCCCAAAAAACTTGGCATTGGTGCTGTATATCGCACCTGATACATTCTGAACTCCATGGAGTCAGATTTTATTAGGTGCAATCAAGATGAGGGCCTCAGACTCTTATTCATGCATGCTATCCTGGTGTTGGATGAGTTCAAGTGCTTTCGTTCAGTGCATGCTATCTGGGTGGGAGACTGCATAAAGTAAACCACAATTTGTGTGTGATTCTTCAATACTCCAACCCTACATACCTCTATCGTATTTGAATCATTGCACGATGCTGCACAACTTTAGAAGCAGTCTCTCTTCTGTTCAAAGAAAAACAAAGGGTGCACCTACTTCACGCCAGCTATAGCAGAGCATTCAGGAAACACATGTAACTAAGGTTACCAAAGCCCTAAAAATGTCTCTAAGTCACAGTACCCCACATTACTTGTCACAAGCAGCACACAGCCCTCATCATTCAGACTCATGGCATTCTAGCAGTATTTATTATTTGCAGAAAAAAGACGTGTGTTTCCATCACAACAGTAAGATCAACAACGAAACCTTCTTGCCGCCTGCCCCCCAACACACACCAGAGAAAAAATAACCATTTCACCTGACCTCATGGACAGAGATTTATGAGCATGCAACATAAGTACGGTTGAGAACCATCCATGACCAGAAGAAACCCAGGATTGACAGTGGAGCCACATCCCCATCTGTAGTATTGACTACTGACTAGATGTTTTTATTAAGTTCATAAATAACCAAATAGATGTGTGCCCAGGAGGGGACATGGGGTTTACTGCCTGCCGTGCACAGGGAACGGGTGTAGGCCAACCCTCTACTGCACGTGGCTGAAATTCATGTGCAGTGGGGATGTTGGCTGAATATGAGGAAAAAGGTCAGAAATTCACTAACAAAACAGATGTTAAAGAGACATTATAGTTAGGTGTGATAATATGATCTTTCTTTACATAAAAAAACTCACAAATTCACTGAAAAAAAACAAAGGTTAAAGAGACTTCATAGTTAATATGGTAATTTGATCTTTCCCAACAATAAAAAGTCTAAAGATTCACTGAAAAACACGAAGAATAGTCTCAGTGGTAAAATGAGCCTCCTCCAACCCATCTTCATGCAGGGCATCATATTTTAACTGTGTAATGGGGCTCAGAGTTGTATAGGTGGTACAGTAAAAAAATACTAGTTTATATCCTCTCACATAAAGTCCCTCAACTAGGGTGAAAGCTGACAGGTAGGGAACTTTTATTTTCCAACACAGATATGCCCTTTTTCATTGTGGGCAGATCCCCCCTAGTGCTGCCCCATCCCTTTTATCTGCCCTCCATAGTCAGATTGCTTCCCCTGTCACTCTTGTCTGCCCTATGTTGTCCATGTGGTGCCACTGGAACTCCCCTCACCCTCTGTAATCCAGGTGCTGCCCCTGGTTTTCCCCCACCTGCCCTCCAGGTGCTGCCCCTGCCCCTCTTGCCTTCCCTCCATTGTTCTTCTGCTCCCCCTACCCCTTCCTCCTACACTTTGAGGTCCATCTGCTGACCCAGCCCATCCTGGCGGCCCTCTGTTGTTAATGTGCTGCCCATCCCCTCCTACACTCCATGGTCCGTCTTCTGTCCTTGTTCCTCTTGCCTGCTGTTCATGGTCAGCTTGTCGCCCCTCCTGCCATGGCCTCATTTTCTTTGTGCTGCCCTGCCCTTCTGCCTACCTTCTTTGGTCAGTCTAATGCTCCTGCCCCTCCTGCCTGCCCTCTGTTGTCTGTGTACTGCCCCTGCTCCCTCCTGCCTGACCTGAGTAGTCATCCAGCGGCCCCACCTCCTCCTGCCTGCCCTCTGTTGTACATGTGCTATCCCTGTCCACTCCTCCCTATCCCCCATTGTCCGTATGTTGTCCCTGCCTCTTCCGCTTGCCTCCATGACCATCTTGCTTCTTCTGCTCACGCCACCCTCCCTCTGTTGTACGTATGCTGCCCATGGCCTTCCCTCCTACAATCCATTGTCTGTGTACTACTCTTACCCATGCCTACCCTCAATGGTCCATGTGCTAAATCATTTTGATGGTGAAGTATGTGTTTTAATTAATATTAAGGGAAAGTAATCATTAGAAATTTACCATTTCCCTGTCTGAAGGTCCTGGAAGCTAAATTTGCATTTGCACCACCACTTTTCCCAGCCAGTAATTAGCATTTGAAGAGGTGTGAAATCTGCTCCCGGAGCGGAGAACAAAAGCATGCATGTTAGCGGTGCTTTTGCTCCCTTGACAGGATGACCAATGGCATTGGGCCCAGTAATTGGATTAATTTCAAAGAGGCCTCCCATGTCATAGGTAAATGTTAGCTGACATTTGAGCAGGACCGTTCTTTTGTACCCCCATCCAGACAGGCTCCAATTACATTTGGCCTCTTTTTGACATTACAGTGTCAAATCCTATTGGATTGCCAAATCCTGCTTGACAGGTCTGTTGGAATTTTACATATAAACACTCGGGTGCAATTGAAATGAAGGAAAACTGCATGTCAAAACAGTTCTTATGTATCCACTGTCTGTTTTCCTTAAAACCGGGTTTTGTTCTACCAGTTGGCTGTTTCTGAGTTTATTGAGGGTACAATGACTGCCCCAAACTGGATTTTAGTGTTAGATGTGGGGTGGGGAGGAGACTAGGATTACCATAGTACACTCCTCAAACACACAACCTCAGATCTCAGAGCCAGAGTTTAGTGTGGCCAAAGACATTTGCCATCTTAAAAATGTCCAATGTCTGTAAGTTTCCCCCCGAACAATTACCCTATTGGTTAGGGTGTGCCCAGGAGTCAATCCTGCACATTAGCTCATGTCAGGCATAAATGTGGATCTCCAGGCACCCACTTGAGGACACTCCCGGATCTGAGGAAGAGTAGAAGGGCACAGAACCTGCTGTGTGTGACCCATAAGAGCCCTGAAAGGAGTGGTTCTGCTCTCTATTGTACCCAGGACAAAGAAGTGGACTCCAAGGGTCATAATGTGGTTCTTCTTTTAAAGGTACAGAGGCACAACAAACAACATTAGGCCTTGTCCTGCATCTGCCCAGCTGATCAGTGGCAACTGGAGCTGGTCTAGACCCTGTTGTTTGGCTTCTTACTAACACACTGTAAGTCTCTTAGTGGCTCCACTGAGGTTCTATGAGCTTTAGACGTGTACACCTGTGGTCCTGTGGTGAAGTTGGACTTAAAGGACTAAAGTCAGAAGGTAGAATCTTTGACCAGGATAAGCCTGGTTGGTGCATCTGACCCTTTCTCCATTCAGTCAGCGTCAAATTACCCAAGGACCTGGCCTATCTTGATCAATGACTATCATTGGCACTCTGTGCTTCTTGGTGCTATGTTTCTTGAAAGGTTAAAAAATCATATCTCTGGTTGCCCTTTTTGGATCTCTGCCCTTTGGGAGTCATTTTCTATATTAAATTTTACTCTATATTTCAAATTTGGTTTGGGATTTTACTTGTTTTGCATTTTAACTCTATTACTGTTTTGGTGCTGCATAAATACTTTGCACATTGCCCTATGTTTAGTCTGTCTGCTCTGTGCAACAGCTGCCAGAGGGAGAGCTCAGGTTAATTTAGTGAGGTTAAGGGTTGACCCTGACAAGGGTTTGATTATTCCTTGAGGTAGGTAGTCAACCTCGCCTCCTTCACTCAGTAATCCAATTTCTTACAGCAAGGGTCTGTGGGGAATGCCCAGCAGCTGTTAAGATCATTAATATTCACTGGTTACACAGTGATGTTTCGGATAGCTGTGAAGACATGTGGCTTTAACAACAGAGTAGACCAGCGCCTGGAGGTGGCAAGGAATGTTGGAGAGTTGATGATGGAACATATTCCAGCATCAGGGCAATCAGGTCTTACTGATGAGGGCTCAGGAAGGTGAAGTGCTCATTCCCACATTTATTAAAAACCGATAGCTCAGGGATTGGAAGTTAATAGGGAGATAAATAGAACATATGAAGAGTTGAACCCTCTGAAAGGGCTCAACTTGCAGGTTTTGGTGTTTTCTTCATCAAAATCCACATATCCTGTTTTTTTACCAGGCACTTTCATCCGTTAAACTTGGGTAGGTTTGACATGTCGAAATTTATTAGGGGGAAAATCTGAAGGTGCAGTCTTTATCACTCAGTGATACCTGGAGCATCACTTGCAAATATAAACCCTGTTCGAACAGGTCTTTGTTCAGAGATTAACAAGGCATTTGTAATTGAGACAATCATGTTTAGTTTCTTTGTTTCACTGAATGTTGTATGATTAAGGCCATGGTAGTCTAAAGCTTGATTTCTTTGGATAAGTCTTTCTTTTATATCTGTTTTGTTCCTATGTCTCCTCTCTTCTTAAGAACCCGACTTCCAAATCCTTATTCCCCTTTCATATCTCTTCACATCCTACAGCCTCTTTGTTCATCTTCAACCAACTTTTAGCCTCACTTTACTCGGACCGTTCATCTCTATATTCTCTCTCTATCTCTGCTCAGCCAACTTTGTTACTTCTCAAACTGAATTATTACGTTCACAGTTTTCTAATAAAAGAGCCTGAGGGCTGGCTAAACTGAACTGGAGGTCAGAAAAAGGGCATTGCAGCCAATAGGGGCTGGTTGATTTGGAAGTGGCTGGGGTGTAGAAGATGTGTATTAGTCTGAAACAAAGAATATTTACTGTGTAAGGTCATAAATCTGTGCATGTCGGCTTTTTGCAAGTGCAAATCTGCCTAATTTTTTTTTACATCAACTCCATGACGTGACCCTCGTTCTTGTTCTGTATGCCCAAAACTAACAAAATGTTGGCCAAATGTAGGTAGAGGAACGATTACTTCAGTATTTGTTTTTCCTTCAAACATTTGCCAAAACGTTCGAAAAGAATGAAATCTAAGGTCGTCCTGGCTTCCCTAAGTGTCCTTCCTGGTTTCATCATACCTTGTCTTTTTTGTGAAAACTGTGCATACAAAAATCTCCTAGCCTTTTGAAAGTACACAACTTAAAAAAAACACTTTGCGCTACAGAAACCCAGAAAGCAAATACAAATCTGCTTTATAACTACGAGATAGTAGAAAGGAAAGTTAATCTGCCTATGACATCTCCAGTTTCTCTACCACATTGAAAGGAAATCTGCTGTATTTCAATTGGACTGCGAAAAGGAAGGTCTGGCTCGGCTTTTCTTTTCTTGAAATTGGCACCTGGTGATGTTGTTCGCTTTGCAGAATGTTTATCTAATTCACAGGTGTCTGGAAGACACGAGCACTCCTTCATTTTAATCCATTCATATTTAGTTAACAAAAGAAAATTCCCCCGATTCGCTCACTTGATTTTACAATGCTTTGACGGCTGTGCATCTCGTCTGTCCAATGAATACACATTTTCTTAGCCTCAGCATGACATATGTTCACGCTGTAATTTCTAACTGCTGATGAACTGCTGCTGTTGTGGGTAAAATGTAAAGAAAAAAACAAGTAATTAAAATATATTTTCACTGCCTGACCTCAAACTATGATGTCGGTGGTCCTGGAAATGCGCAAGAGTTGTGACCCTTCGGGGAGATTTACAAATATTTTGCGCTGAGTTAGTGTCACAAAAGTGACGCTAACCGGCAAAAACGTGTTTTTTTTTTCCTAGTTAACTTTCCTGTGCAAAACCTGTTTTGCTTTGCTTTACTTAGCATTAAGGGGTCGTTACATGGGTAGTACATGGGCGTTCCCATGCAACCACCCATGTTTTTTAATGCAAAACTGTGTCTATAAACTATAGTAGACAGGGTTTTGTGCCAAAAGTTAATACAATTTGAAAGCAGGTGTTAAAAGGAGGAATGTTTTAATTTCTCCTTTCTGTTACAACTTTGCATCAGCATGCATACAAAGTAGGAATAGTTTTAAAGTGTGTCTAAGCATTGTATTTTGTACTGGAATGGTACCCATCCGGTACAAATCCTATGCTAGACCTCATGCACACACCCTTGCACTGTAGTGCAAAGGTGTGTCCATTGTGCACAGCAACTGAAATTAGCGCCAGCACTAGGGAAAGGGAAGGAGAGTGCCATATCTTTGGCAATATGGCGCTGTCCTGCTCCCTCCCTGTCACACAATTAAATCTATCTATCTATCTATCTATCTATCTATCTATCTATCTATCTATCTATCTATCTATCTATATTTATAATACATATATATGTATATATATATATATATATATATATATATATATATATATATATATATAGCCATAGGATGATATATATATATATATATATATATTCTCCTATGACAATCCTACATTTCAAGAGCACCCAGCCAGATGGGTCAGGGATCATGAGTGGACATCACCACTATATAATACGTCAAGATATTGACAGACCACCCCTCCTCTCAGATGGAAAGAACGAGCCACTCCAGCCTACGTGTTTTGGTCGCCATTAATATGGCAGCCAAGGAAAATAACATGTTTCAACCTTTGCGTTCTTGGTCACGTGACCTGTAACCTCCATTCTCACAAATTTAACAACGTCATCACGTTAGTCAGAACTTAAAAAGTGAAAAAAGATTGAAAACAGACATTGCAAGTACTCATTGCAAAATACATTAATTTGATCCCCATTAGTAATCAATGCATTGTTGGTTGTTACAAATGATTAATTTAAAATATTTTCCTCATGATTTCAAGACATGTAAACAACACCTCCAATTCATTATGCTCACTTCCAGGAGTACCTACCCATTTTTGGACCTTACTTCCTTATTGCAGTTTGATCAACCTGATCAAATTACACACCCTATAGTGCTTCAAATGAGCAAAACTAAAAGTTTGAACGTTGTCAACGTGTTCTGTAAGTCTCCATGTGGTCATTTCAATTTATTATTCACTTCCTTGTTTTTATAGCTCAAGTAGCCTAAGATCCCAATTTTGTCATATACACTAAATATTTAGTCACTTCTTAATCCTTCAATTTGGCTGCCAAAAACATAAACACATCGATAATGAATCCACTAAAAAACCGTCCCATAATAATTAAATGCTAAAAACTAGCCATCTCAACAAGTGCTCGATTCCATCCGTGAAACAAAAAGATATAAAGGGAGCAATCACTCAAGCAAATACTCCAGACGAGATGGTACATTTTGCCCCAGGACCCAATATTAAACCAAAAGGTGGGCGCATTTCCCTCTGTGACTTTCCAAAGAAATATGTCTTTAATGGACCTGTTAATACAGTTTTCTGACACCCAAACAGCCTAATTGGTAGAAACTGTCATGGGTTCATGTCAGCGTTTTCCTTGGGCACACATTTTAGCTTCGGGTCTGCTGCCCGTGCCCTTTTACCTAGTTAATTTTATTTATTCCTTTTTATTATTTCAGCATTAGTTCCTTTGCATACATTTCATCTTGTGCCTCTGCTCAAGGCTGTACATGATATTTTGCCAAATATTGCCTGTCCAAGAGTACAAAGTCATTCTTACACAGAAAGATGCATTACATCAGGCCAGTTCTCAGAACACAACACGTTTTATTATAAAAACACCACACTGGCAAAATAAGGTTACAGGGGACATGCCAGCTATCCATCTTATGCTGTACCATATATCGTTTCAGCTCTGCTGAAGTTGGCCCCATTGCTCCAGCCACTTGGGAGGACTGCCAGCAGACCACAGGCATAAACCCCTGCTTTGTTATTTAGCTATGGTGTTGAGGTTTCCTTCCAGAGACTAGTACGAGCTGAGAAGGGCTATCACTGCTATGTTCTCAGATAGAAGCGAGAAATGTAGTTAGAGTTTTTAGATTCACAAGTGTGCCAGGATGCTGGGACATTTAATCTATTTCATGCTCATGATCACAATAATAACTGTACCATGTTTCATTTTACTAATAATCACAGCTCGTGCTTTTTTCACATAGAATGCAGTTGCTTCAATAAAACATATTGAAACTTTTCCTGCATTTCCCTGTCTACCTTTGCCTTTGCATGTATGGTCCCTTGTGCAAATGAGAGAAAGGGGTAAGATCTGTTCTACCATGACTTCCCTGAGGCATCAGACTGTCATTCGTTGGGCTTCCACAAATCACCTTTACTTTCTAGGCTTGGGTGAGGTGCTTCTAGCTAGCCGGAAGTATTAGGCTGACAGCTTCCAACTCAGTTTCCCACACGCTTTAGTGCTGCTGCCCCAAAACAGCAGTTTTACACCCATGGTAAGAGTCCTATGACAAAACAAGGAAAGGGCTTCAAACATTGTGGCCAGTACAAAGCATTTAAATACAGTGTTAACATACAGGAGACAACACTTGCACATATACACATTAAATGGAGCGAAACAAAGCATATAACATGCAAGACTGAATTTGTTGTATATATTCCATGCGACATGTGGTACAATGGTTCAACAAATTTTCCAGTCAAAAAATGCATCTTAGAGCACTGGTGTGCAATAACCAAAAATGATGAAAGTTATCGTATAGCAACACATTTCAATGAGCAGCACGAAGGAGACTGGAAGAAAACCAAGTTTTGGGGCATTGATGCAGTGCCCAAACATCTGGAGGAGGGAATAGAGTACCATCCCTATGTAGATTTGAATCCAGGTTTATCCGGAAAGCTCGGTGTTTATCACCAGCAGGGATTAATTCAAATGAAGAATTGTTTGCACACTTGTAACTTAAGGAAAACAGTACAAGGCCTCCCAAACCCATATTTATGAAAAGATCTGCTACTGTTAAGTTGAATTTGTGTTACATCAAGTTGAGTTAGATATGAGTTTGGGGCAAGTATTGCTCAGAACCTTGGATTTTGGTACTGACAAATTTTTTGTTGTTTATAGTTTGTATCACAGATGGAAACGAGCACTTGTAGAGATGGATACCTTTTGGAATTAATTAATGTGGAGCAGGTTTTGAGTGGATTCATTATTGCTGAGTATATGTTTATGGCAGTCCAAATGAAGGATTAGAAAAGTACTAAATATTGTGTGTATATGACGATATTGGGGTCTTGGGATACTTCAGCTATAAAAAATAGGAAATTAATGATCAATTGTAATGGCTACTTGGAGCCTTAAGAACACGTTGAC
This sequence comes from Pleurodeles waltl, assembly GCF_031143425.1. Taxonomy (NCBI): domain Eukaryota; kingdom Metazoa; phylum Chordata; class Amphibia; order Caudata; family Salamandridae; genus Pleurodeles; species Pleurodeles waltl. Next base: position 732,301,272 of record NC_090443.1, read on the forward strand.
AATTTTAATTTCGCTCATTTGAAGCATTATGGGGCGAGTAATTTGATGAAGTTCTTCAAAATGAGATAAGGAAGTAAGACTGTGAAATGGATAAATACCCATGGAAGTGAGCGTAACGGATTGAAGGTGTCATTTACATGTCTTAAAATCACAAGAAAACAACTTTAAAGTAATCAGTTGCAACAATGAACAAACCATTGATGAATAATGGGGATCAAATTAATGGATTTTGTAATGAATACGTGCAACATTTGTTTTCAGTATGTTTTCACTTTTTATGTTCGGACTACCACGATGACGTTGTTAAATTTATAAGAACAGAGGTTACAGGTCATGTGACGAAGTCTGTGAAGGTCGAAGAGCATGATTTTCTGTATTAAATAGTGACCAAAGCACAGTGGCAGGAGTGGCTTATTCTTTCCGCCTGAGAGAAGGGGTTATATATATATATATATATATATATATGTATTTACACATATATATGTGTGCGTGTGTGTATATATGTGTAGATATATGAATGTCCAGTTGAAGGCTTTTGCCGAAACGCATTGACTTCTTGCCGGGACAGCGTGTTTATATTATTTGAATTTTTTGAATGAATTTTTTCAATAATTTTTTCTTATATATATTTTTTGTTATTTGTTCTACAAATTTATTTAATAAATGGAGCTGTCGTTTTCCGCACATAAATGACTTTTTAATGTGTTCATTCTCTACCTTTTTACGAGCTCTCGGATATTGTGCAGCCCTTTAGGTGCTTTACGGAGTTGCACCGCTCTTTGGAATATATATATATATATATATATATATATATATATATATATATATATATATATACATATTTGTATATGTGTATATATCATTCACCAAAAGAAAATATATATATATTTACGTTTCTGCTCTGGGCCTCGATGTTAAGAAAGCGTTTTATTGGTTAATAACAAAGAGACTTTAGGGTTTGAAATTGCAATTGATTTTATATGCAAGATTAATTTTATATTTATTTGTATATTTCTTTAGACTCAAATGTGGTAAATATGTATCTGTTTTGCTGTTCTTGAGTTTTAGTGGGCTTTGTTCCTTGAAAATAAACTTCTTATCCAATTTACTAGCCCATATGAAAATATGAGCATTAGTCATTGAGAACTGAAGGAGTCAACTGTGCTCATCAGGCTTTCTTTTATGCACAATTTGCTCTTGTGAAAACCATTTGTGGTGAACCCGCTGGCCCCCAAACTGCTGCAGTTAACTTTGTAACTGTGTGAAGTCAATTTTGAAGTTTATCTGATCCACCCTTGTCAGGTGTACATTTAAGTCATCAATTTGTTGTAAATGCTGTCAATATACGACAGGGTCTTGGGATGTGGTTGTAAAATCTCCATAATCTGTACTGCAAATAACCCAGGACAATTTTTATAGACCGCAGGCAGTAACTTAAAGTAAAATTATAGTCCGTTACACGAGAAAGTAGTCCTTGTTTCTGTATCCGGAGAAAATACTTGCTTTCAGACTCTGAGAAAGACTGAAAAACCCACTAGAACTTTCCAGGGCTATTTTTTCCACACCAGATTTGTCATAAGACCTGTGATGTAAGCATTTTGAACTGCATGAGTACATGTAAGTGAGTTTAAATTTCTATAATCTAAAACTATTTTATATGATATGTCAGGTTTGAAAACAGGGAAAAGAGGGATATGTATTGTTAAACTACAAGGTGTGATGATTGCCTGATATTGTAAGTGATCTAAAATAGCTTTTATGTCATTCTTTGCTTCTGGTTTAAGAGGCTACTGAGCCTATATTTGGGGCTCACTTCATAATAAAATGGCATGGAATAGAGCTTTCTATCCCACCCCACTTGGTTTCTATAATGAAGTATAGAAAAATTGATGGAATGAATGTTTGAATTAATTCCAGACACTAGTAATTACTTAGACCACATGCCAGTTCATCCTTATTTTGCTCACCGTGCCACCTCAGTTTGGGCCTAGCCATATGAAAATCAGTCATGAGCCTGCTCCATTGGAAATAGTTCAGCCCGAACAGCCAGGCAAGTCCTTCCTCAATGGGAAAAGCCACCCAGGACGAGTTTCACACTAGTTAGGGCTCATCAGCCAGGTATAGTGTGGTTCCAGAGACACAAAGTGCAGGGGATTCATATCTGGGCATACCCACAGAAAGTGTACAAAAAAGTGAAGTGACAGGTGGGTATGGCACTAAGGGCCTCATTACGACCCTGGCGGTCATAGACCGCCAGGGTGGAGGCCGGATGTAGCACCGCCAACAGGCTGGCGGTGCTACATCAGGTATTCTGACCACGGCTGTGAAGCCGCGGTCGCCCAGCCGGGTCCGGCGGTTTCCCGCCGGATTTCCCCCGGCTGGGGGAATCCTCCATGGCGGCGCTGCATGCAGCTGGCGGGAATGGGTGTCGTGGGGCCCCTGGGGGCCCCTGCACTGCCCATGCCACTGGCATGGGCAGTGCAGGGGCCCCCTGACAGGGCCCCATAATGATATTCAGTGTCTGCTTTGCAGACACTGAAAATCGCGACGGGTGCCACTGCACCCGTCGCACCCCTGCAAATCCGCCGGCTCCATTCGGAGCCGGCTTCCTCTTTGCAGGGGCTTTCCCGCTGGGCCGGCGGGCGATCTTTTGAAGATCGCCCGCCGGGCCAGCGGGAAAGTTGTAATGGTCCCCGCGGTCATTTGACCGCGGGGCGGTGTTTGGGCGGTTTCCGCCCTGCGGGCGGCGCCTGCCGCCCGCCGGGGTCGGAATGACCCCCTAAGTAATTACAAGTGCTTGATATTAATTCAACTGCCTGAGATTAATTCAAGGATTCCATCCACCACTTTTTGGTATGCTCTAGTGTTTATTGGGTATTGGGTTTATCACTCATTTTTCCCAATCGGTGATGGTGTCATATAGTCCCCATCATATTCAGGAGTCTCCTCCACAGGCCCTGGACTATTTGCACATGAATATTCTGCATGCTCAATGCTGCAACATTTCCCCTTTGACTGAGGACTAACTGCTAGTGAAGGTGAAGGTGAAAGTAATGGGCACATGCGATATCACAGATCCTGTATTTCTGAAACATTTAATGATGGTGACCTTGATTGTGCATTAATTTCTGTTAGCACAATTTGTTCAAGCATCGCAGCTATTGATGACTCAAACACTGAGACCTCCCCATCACACTTCTTGATTAGCAGTTGCAGTGCTTTGTAATATGGTTGGTGCAACTTCAGTGGTCTTAGAAGTTGTTCCGCATTGATGGAGGCTATATATGGAACTTCAAACTGCTGCTCTAGGATTACTTGTGGCATCCAATGTATGCACCAGAAGGTTAGTCTCATGTGTGGACCACTCATTTTGTGGAAGGATACAGTTCAGTACTCACGTAAAATCGACAGCCATTCAAAGCCAAAATAAAGTCCCAGCGTTTTTCTGCATTTCTTCTCCGATGGATAATTGAATGCCATGTTGTTAGTTGGACTGTTTCATTACTTTACTAGGAGAAAAATAACGCAACAATCAATGAACTAAAGGACTGGAGGAAATCCACTGAGTAGACTTGAAATCAAGGAATAAAAGACTTAAGGTATTAGCTCAAAGACAGTTTTGAAAACACTCAACAGGCCATATACTATGTTTTTAAAAATGTGCACTATGCCAGTGGTTTTTGATGAGTTGAAGACTGTTTGTACAAAGTCTGCAAAATGAGTAGGGTACTGTGTCTGCAGGATATTTTGGAATTCTGACCCAGAATGAGCTGTCTGCAAGTCAAATGTTTCTGTCACTGAAGTCAATGGAACCTCTTTATGTACTAAAATTGCAACTAATTCAACTTATCAAAATGCATATTACCTTTCTCAATTCAAGGCCAAGGGATATTTCCAAGTAAATTTCTACTCTGAAGGCTCCTTGATGGCTGAGAGTGTTTACTGAACAGAATCTGCTACAACATGCTTTTTCAGGCAATTGATTGACAGCTTTTTGTTTGCCTTAGAACTAGGCAATGGAGCAAGATTACAGTTTGTATTTGCGTTCTACCCCAAAACCTGTAATGGGTGGTCTGAAACTTATTTAACGAGGACCTTCTCGAACTAGGTTGCCTAATTTGGCAATTCATCCATCAGCAGTTTTAAAAACTTTTACTATACTGGTGGCAGTCTGGGATTGCTTCAAATTGGACAGCTTGTCTCTGACCTCTTGAGTATTCTGCAAAATATTCAAATGCCGGTCCAGGTCACATTTTTCTCCTTTTCCACCTTTCCCAGATTATCTAGGTCAGATACATACATAGATACTCCAAAATGCATCTCATATGGAGTATAACAATCTAATATTCCTTTATGAAAATCGCATTAAATGATTTCCGGACCCAATACAGATTATGGTACTAACTCTACCCAGAACTTAACACCCTAGCAGTCAAGTCTTGTTTAATAGTACCACTAACACACTCCTTTAACCCGTTGCTCCCCTTACAAAATGGTTGCAAGTATTGCAGAATTACTTCCAGCACAGACACAGCATCCCTGATTGTTTTTGCAGCAAACTAAAGACCATAGTCTGAATGAGAGTTATGAACTACGTTCTTGGCTACTAAGTACTACAAGTCTTTTATGACCACTCGATTATCAGCATTAGTTTGTGGCTAAACCAATAGGAATCAGGAGCATGAATCAATCACAACGAATATATACTTATGTTGATTGACAGATTAGATTATCCCAATATAATTCAGACAGATTACACCAAATTGACTGTTAGAGATAGTAAGGAAGTCAGTGCTGGTCTTTGTACATTGGAATGTTTAATATATGTTTATGTTAACATTACATTGTTGCATATAGTTTTTAGCTTGTTTAGGTAAGAATGATCAAACCCTATCTCCTCACGAGCTGCTCTAATTAGATCTAGTCCAACCTGCTAATTAGATTAGCTATTGTGCTATCTCCACCTCCAGGTAAAGACACCAACAGAATGTTATCTGATATGATGGTGCAGGAGTATTTACAAGGGAAGCCATCTGGAGGCTTTTCACCCTTGACTGTTGCTTGTATCTCTATCAAAGTGTCCATGTCAATCTTTGTTTGAGATCAGGTTAACACTGCTAATTCAAAAGTATGAACCTCTGTCTTTGGGGCTAATTTGGCTGCACAGTTCCCTTTAGAGTCAATTCCTTCACTTTTATGGGTCATGCTGAGTTGTGCAGGGTCCCACGAAAGCTTGTCTTGTAAGACAGCCACATTTCTCCAGGACTGTTTATTCTTTATCAATTTCCCTTTTAAGTCTTTCAATCAATTCAGTTCCCAATGTGATAATTCAACATTGTAATCTTGCACACACAAGGATGAATCCAACACTATCAATGTGGGAATTGGCCATCAGCATTCTGTAGAGCAAGTAGCAAGTCATGGGTTTTTGTTCTGAGTTGTGCAGTGCAATCATCTACAGTTTTCGTGTGAGTGTGCAACAGCTTTAATATGCAGGCTTCAAAAATATAGTTGTAACATCTCCATATCACTTTCTGCAAATAAGCTGCAAATAAGCCAGGGCAATTTTATTAGCCTATAGCTAATCATTCAAATGAAAATTGAAGTCTGTTACAGGATAAAGTAGTTAGGTACTCTCTTTTAGGCTCTATGTTCTGACGTAAAACCCATTGGAAATGTCCAGAGTTATTATACATTTTCCACACCAGGTGTGTTATGAGACCTGTGCTGTGAGCATTTTTAACAGTCTGACTACATGTATGTGGTTTAAATGTATAATATTCTTAGACTGTTTGATAACATCCATAGGGAAAAGAGGGGTGTTCATTGTTCTACTACAATGTGTTATAATGCCCTGATAGTATAGCTTATGTAAAATAGCTTTTATGTCGCTCTTTGCTTCTAATGAGCTTGCATTTGGATACCACTCCACAACAGAAATGGGTGGAGTAGATGCTTTACCCCACCCGCTTGGTTTTTCTACAAGGCTGAAGCCTTTTTTAAAGCCCACTTGTGTGCATACAACCGCCAGTACTAAAAAGGAAAACACAATTTTTATTACCTCCTTACCTCAAGTTGCATCCCTAATCAAGACTCAAGGTCATTCATCCTCTACAAAGATAATATTGTAACTGGCAGAACAATGTGCCCAGTATATTGCTTTCATTTGTAAGTAAGTATGTAAATAAGTATGTTACCCCCAATCTGTATTCTTACATTATAGACTATGGAGGATTTAAATATCCGTCTGGGATCTCAGGTTGCATACCTTCATCAGTCGAATTCAAGCTCCTAGGAAGTCTGGTACACTATACTCACTTCTGCTCCGCTGTTGCCCATTTAGCAGGAATATTTGTAGTTTGCACAGCATTTTTTTTAGCTAATCCAAATACTTTCTTCTTTTTAAAAGGTATCTTTGAGTTTGAACATTTCCTTTTTTTTTTTTCACATTAACCTGGCTTCCCATCTTAATTCACTCTTCTTCTAGCTATAGTCATCTTTTCTACGGTACTCACTCTGTCCACTTTTTTCTCTCATTTTACTGCCAAAATCCTAAAAAGAACAGGAAGAACGGCTAACAGAATACTGATACTGATCCAGCTTCTTTCTTTTATCATGGCCTCTCAAATATTCCTGAGCTTTAGGTAATCTAGTCTTTTTTTCCTGTTTCACCTTCTACTTCTTTTTAGTTTTAGGTGTTGTTTTTCCTTACAGAAACCCTGAATCTCATCTTTAGTTCTGAGATACAGTTTTACAGTTCATGATACCAGGGTGTCACAGCCCACAGAGGTATATGTTTCTGAAACTATTTTTGGTAACTTCTGTCCACTGTCTTGAACAGAAACCACTGCAAGTCTTTGGTGTATGGTCAAAGCTGCTGCTTCTCAGAATGATTGCTCATGATGACTGAAGAAATAATTTAAATATTCCCTATTAATTCCATCCCTAGATACAGAGCCAGTGCAGCTCTATGCTCATTTTCTACTTGGTGAAATATGTGTGAAAGAAGCATTAATGACGGCATTCAATACATAGTAGTGTAGATACATGCAAACATACTTTCCCAGGTGTTTTACCCATCTATGAGTGACACCATCCTAAGGGGAAAACACATAGTCACAATTCTATGCTTGTCTTAGAGTGTTGTGTGAAGATAAACTGATTCTGACTGGTTTGTCTTACAAACAATCCGGAAGGCAGTTTTGTCTCATTTCATGGACAATTTACCCATGATGGCACTTGTAATCTGTGGACTGATTGCCTATACGACACTTGTACCTGTGTTGCAGCTCCTACAGTAGCTGCCCTTCCTGTTAGATTTTGTAGTGCATACAGTGTGAGTTGCCTGTGCATGGAGACTGTGTGATTCAATATCCCTACTATATCAGCAATGGGTAGATTTAAAGGAGTTGGATATAGAGTAAACCTGGCCAATACAGGCCAGAAGGACCCATTATTACTTAGGAGACCCAATATAATGTTCTGGGTGTGTGTATGGTAGTCACCCACCAAAACAATTTTGATGTTCCTGGTAGCTTAAACAACCCTCGAGGTCATAATATGCTTGATTGTGTAATGGTATGACTGCAGGTGCATATGTGAAGAAATGCCCTGTTATGGCATCCATAGGTTCAAACTATACCCATGAGTAAAAGATCTCGAAGGCTTATGCAGTTTGCATATTAACCACAAATCTCACTACAACACCAGTATCAGTGACACCTCCGTCTTTGAAATGTTGTGTAACTGCACCCATGTAATTTACCCCTCTTGCTAAAGCAGCTGCCATTTTTAGTGAATAGATTCAATCACCATGAGATCCAAAATGCAGAAACCACAGATGGAACACCCTTTTAAGAATCATGCTTGACAAACCTACAGTAAATAAAGTATTCCTGTTTATCTGAGGAAGGCAACTCATATTACAACAGACATCTCTGTGCGGATGTAATAATTGGCTTTAGAATGTATCACCAAAAACTACACAAAAGTCCTGAAGCACCAAATTATATAGATTCTGAGGGTGCCTCCCAGAGCTGCAGGGGTCAGTTTTCTGAGCCTCTGGTGTAATATTGAACTACAAAAAACAGCTGGCCCACAGCCCTGACAGCGACCTGTTGAGCAATCTTGAGCAGGCAGTGTTTCCAGTTTACTCTCAGTTCATTTGAGTTTCAGGGACACAGTGGAAATCTAAACTGTTAGAAATTGGGTCTTTGGTTGGCAGTAAGGTTACCCCTGTCCAAGCAAGGACCCTCACTCTAGTCAGGGTAAGTCACACACCATCCAAATTATCCTGTTCCCTGTGGTAAATTATCTTCAGTTCTCCTAAAATCCTCATCTCTTTCTTGGGATACTGGCCATCACGCCATACTAACAACCCTGTCTACGTAGTCATTTGATCTAGCATGATCTGCATATCTTGGTTGTTGGGTAGACATCCATTCCCTAACTACCCTTCCTGTTACATCCCTCTTCTGTAATAAATGCTATATTGTGGATGAAACATGCAACTGTCTCCTGGACCCTGTTCTTCACCTCTCCCCTCTGGGGAGGAGCGGGATCTGAATGCAGTGTAAACTGTGCTTGTAAATGTCCTGAAAACTGAGAGTCACCCATCCCTACTTGTTGTCTGGGATCACTTGTATGTCTTGGCTTTGACATCTGTGGGGCAACATTAGGGGATCACTTTGGGGACTGTGAAGGGGTCTCAACTTCAGGATTCTCAAATCCCAATGTGGCCTCCTGTAGCTGTGTCAATGGATAAATACCAGGTACCTTAGGGGAAGTACTCATTGAGTCATAGTGAGTTGGGGGAGCAGATGAGGTACTAGGGGTATCAACATTTGAGGAATCCTTAGACTTCTCACTTGCAACTTAGGTACTGCATATTTACTCTTAAGGTATGTAACAGTGTGCTCTAGTATTTTGTCATCAAACACCCTTTCATCTGGCCAGGGATACACACGATTCTCAATAGCCTTAAAGCACTTCTGACAATATTTCTGTATTTTTTTCTGGTCACTAGGAAAGATCTTTTGCAACGGCTCTAAGGGAGTCTCCATAATACCTCTGTATTTCTAACAACTTTTGCAATTTAACTTTCATCTGTCTGCTCAATATTTCTCTTTTTCCAGATTTTTACACTAGTCCTTACAAACAATACATCCATCAATTTGTCTTTTCAGTCATGTATTAAACATTATACATCATAATAACACAATACAATATCATACAACAACCGAATTCTGTGGCCACATTTCTATTTACACGCATACACACGCACTCATCATGAACATTTTTAAAGTATAAACACTTCAACTACTAAATGTTAATCACAATCGTTTTGACTCTAAAGGTAAATACTGTGGTCAGCAACTGGTCACTTCCCTCCGGGCTCAAGAGAGGATAACCCCCAAACCATGCTTGATCTCATAGATCATGGAATGCCTTCTGGACATTAGGTCCAGGGCAGTAATTTGAGTGTTATGGTTGTATTTGGAGGTAAAGTTTAATGATTTTCAGCAGTCCCCATGTGTCAAAATATTGGAACACATATTGGAAACCCAACTTTGAATCACCCACTTTGACCACTTCCAATTTTTACCTTAGATAAACACTCTAACAGCTATTCAGCACCTTAGCTTGATATTGTGAAACTCATGTACACAATCTTGCATGCAATAACCTTATAGTCTCATATTTACCTTACATCTGTGTTTACCATTGTCAGAGAGACAAGTCATACAATATTTACAAAACATGGAACATAGTCCGCTTTATCCTCACCCTAAAAGACACAATCACTGGGTCACACCCAACCCATGAATAAGCAGAACTTTAGAGAACATGCTGTCTGCTCAGCTCATCAAAGGTGTGCAATGATCTATGCAGTGGGGGTAGGTGGTATTCCAGTGACAGCAGTCGCTTAAGGGCAAAAAAGGACTCCTATGCTGGCTCGTCAAATATTGCAGGGAAACTTTAAAAAAAAGACAAGACTCCTCTTGGCAGTGCAAACACAGCTTTTTATTGTTGCTGTAGGGAGAGTAGCTATCTCCATACAGGTAAACAGATGGCCTCAATTTGCTGCTTCACAGGCAGCCACTTATATAGCAACATGAACAATGCTTGTTACAAAAGGGCAAATAATAAGTTACTTAGCAGTTACATGTTTTTTGCAAAACATCACATCACCGCTGTCCCTAAACCTTTAACCTATTTCTTACACATTCTTTAGTGCAGTTCTAACAATGCTTAACAAACTAAGGGGGTCATTCTGACTCCCGCCGGCGGTGGTAACCGCACGCCCGGCGGGAGCCGCCGAATGACCGCACCGCGGTCAAATGACCGCGGCGGCCATTCTGGCTTTCCCGCTGGGCTGGCGCGGCCCAGCGGGAAAGCGCCTTCAACGAGGAAGCCGGCTCCGAATGGAGCCGGCGGAGTTGAAGGCGTGCGACGGGTGCAGTGGCACCCGTCGCGATTTTCAGTGTCTGCTATGCAGACACTGAAAATCAATGTGGGGCCCTGTTAGGGGGCCCCACAACACCCGTTACCGCCATCCTGTTCCCAGCGGTGAAAACCGCCAGGAACAGGATGGCGGTAAGGGGGTCGGAATCCCCATGGCGGCGCTGCAAGCAGCGCCGCCGTGGAGGATTCCCTGGGGCAGCGGGAAACCGGCGGGACACTGCCGGTTTCCCGTTTCTGACCGCGGCTGTACCGCCGCGGTCAGAATGCCCATGGAAGCACCGCCAGCCTGTTGGCGGTGCTTCCGCGGTCGTTGGACTACTCTTGAATGCATGCATGTTTTATTATGCTGCTCCCAAGACCTCTTATCAGATTCTGTCTTCCTTTGGCTAATTCAGTCTCCTGCTCCCATTCTTCAATCATGTTCTTAATTTACTGGGACAACAGAATATGTGCCTGTGTGCTTAAGGCTAAAATTTCCTTCAACAATGCAAACACAGGTTTTCCTATAACTAAGACCTAGCTAGCCATTCATTCTATTTTCAAGTGAACTCTTCACCTCTCTGGCATCAGCATGAATTTTAGGCCTACCAAATATAATTTTATATTGTTTTCTACTGATTTGTGATGTAGCGTAATTTCTTCACATATCATTTCCTCTCCAACACATCCTAAAACTACTCTAAGCACTATACTAAATTGTAGATAAAGCATTTAAGAGCAAACCTGCCTTCAAGGTTTCTCAAGATGGATCGCTCAGCACACCTGAGTAAATATGTGAGCATTCTCTCAGGGACTCCTTCAGCACAGGAGGTCCCAGCATGAAAAATCAACTCTTTGAAAGTAGCTGAACCAACAACTTAGTTATTCAATTTCTTTGGTAAGAACAAAACAAACCCTTTGAGTATGTGAAGGATATGAAATGAAGCCAAGGGAAGAGAAAAGAGATATCCATAATTCCACTAAGGAAGAACTTTGATTTTGAATAGATCTGATCAATGTTCAGGACAGAAGTAGAGATGTGTTCAGTTAAGAAGATTGTACTTATCTGGACTAACTGGAAGTTAGGAATTACTTTCAAGGATACTAGAACATTGCCGATAGGGACATAGGGACATGATGATTTATTTTTTGGTTGGCCAGGGATGTTCTTTATTTGAAGCACTTTTTTATGAAGTGAGAAATAAGCAAGACTAAGCATCTTTACATGCTTTGAAATTGTTCAAATATGTGATGTTGTTGGGTGAGGCAGGGCCTAGTAGTCATTAGAGTGTGTTCCTGGTGTGAGTGTTAATTTTGGGGATTGGTGTGAATGATAAGGCAGGGTTTGATACCTGACCTATGCAGTCAGTCAGTTTGGTGGTTTGTAAAGATGTAACGTTCTATTTAATATCAATTGCATGTATTTCGCTATCTTATCTACATGTATGTTTCTGTGAAGTGTCTGGGTAAATAGGGGGAGGTATTTTCCTTTGAATCTGAATTTTGGATGTCGTCTACTATAAGATGATACTGAAGAGATTGCGGGATGTAGTTATGTATTCATGAGTTTTCAGACAAGGATCTCTTTACTTGCATTACGTGCGTGGCCCTACATGGCTTGATAAAACAAGAGTAATGCAAGGCAGTGCAAATCGCTGCTTTGCATTACACTGCCCCAGGGAGGCATTCCATGGGTGGAGCGTGGGTGTTCTCATCCAACCACACATGGATTTTGATGCACTCCTTGACTTAGTATTATGGTAGACTTGGGAATGCATAAAAATGCTACGCCTCCCTGGTTGAAACGTAACAAGGTGAAATATCTAGTTTTTTTCTTCTATTGTGATTGAATGTACTTTTTAGGATTTAGGCTTCATTACAAGTTTGGTGGGGTGACTGTCGGCCGTGGAGCTGGTGTTCTCCCCCTGGCCCTGTTACAATGTTTCCACCGGGCTGACCACCAGAAACCTCCGTGTTAGGAGGTTTTTACCGGTCAGCCCAGTGGAAACAGTGCAGCGGCATTGGCCTCAGCTACTCAGGGAGCCAAGGCCAATGCCACTTCACAGAGGGTGCCCTCACTCATAGCAGACAGTGCACATTCCAAGGGCACTGGGCAGAGGCACTGTCTTTCCACCAGCCTTTTCATAGTGGGGACCCTGCCATGAAAAGGTTGGCAGAAAGGGAAGTTGTGATCATCACGGCAGTGCTGAACTCAGCGCCGCTGTGGCTGACCACGACTTTGACCTCCGCCAACCTATCTGGATCTATGATCCTACCGGTGGTGGCAGTCCTATGGCAGACCGACTGACTACCGCCGGGTGCACTCGTAATGAGGGCCTCTGAGAGTCTTCTAGGTGTGATTACAGGAGGTGTTTGCTATAGAGTGTGATTATTTTGCTACACTATGTCATAGAGGTTTTTATAGCACTGTATTAACATTGTTGTGGTTTTGAAGCACTGTCAGACTTCAGGTACGTTCTGCCCTGGTCTTGAGGATTCCATCACAGATCAGAGTATATTTTCAGCCTGAGAAGATCATAGGCTGTGGTGATGTGGTTAATGTGCTGCTTTTGTTTATGTTTAGGTGAATGTGTGTTGCAATAGCTAGTGTTTTGTTTGGTGAGTGTAGCAGGAGGTGTTCACTAACATAACTGGATGCCCTCTGGTAGTATATGGAATGACCAGCCTGAAGTAGGTCTGTGAGGTAATTGGGAGAATGACTTCTTTGAATGTGATGGTACATCAATGGCTCGGCTATGGAAGGGTCATTTAGTCCACAGTTAAGAACCAGGTGTATTGAAGGATCTATTGTACTATTCCCATTCGCAAGCCAGAGATGTGCAATCTGCACACTGACTGTTTTGTGAAAGGGATTGCACTTTACAAGGAAACATAAGCACTAATAGGCTGCATTGCAAATTGTATATTCAAAGTGGATCACAAAATGCCATGCCTAAATATTATTAAATATATAAAGTTTGCAACCCTTTGTGATTATCTGCAAATGTTGGGATAGAGGCCTGCAATGGAAAACAGGCCTCCAGCGTGGCATCTGCACTACCAAGGGCAAATATTTTTTAAAGCAGCCCACTTTCTTTAAAGGGACTGGTGCAGCTTAAAAAACAAATATACTATAGGAAGACATCAGGGAGAGCAGGCAGTGGTTCTCTGGCTACTGTCTGCTGCCCCGGAGGATGTGCAATTGACAAATGGAAGATATCACTCCTGAACTGTTTCCCTGTTGCTAATGAGGTACCCATTTTTATGGTGACAGTATCTGATAAATTTTTTGCAACCTCAATCATGGTAACAATTTATTGATACATTCCTCTCTGCCTCTCTGAATATAGGAGTGAGATGTCTCTTTCACACCCCTTACTACTTGAGATTCAGACAGGATTGCAAAAACTCTTTTACTAGTCAGAAAGACTTTTCCAATTCGTAAAAAGGTTTTTGGAATTGGTCAAAAGCTACTTTGTAATATCAAACCCGGTGATTCTGCAAATTTCAGGCTTTGCAACCGCAAAGTACCTTTTACATCAAGCCCAAGGTTTCTAGTTGTGCCATTTGTCAAGTTTATGTACTCGTAATGATTTATATTTTGATGTTTAACCGCTACGGTGCCTTGGACGAGGTGATCTCGTCCAAGGCACCGGTTCCCATGTGCCTTGGACGAGATCACCTCGTCCTGCAGCCAGGAACCGCCCCCCACCCACACACCCCGGTCGTGGATGGAAGGGGAATCCCCCAGGGGGTGCCGAAAAGCCACTGGACACCAGGGAAATAATTTTTTGCATATATTTTGGGAGCGACCCCTTGGGCAAGGGTCGCTCCCATTGGGGGCTAATTTTTTCAGTATTTCGGCCTTCCCCTTCCCCCCCCCCCGGAGGGGCCAAAGTCCACTAGACACCAGAGAAATGATGTTGGGCATGCATTTTAGGGAGCGAGCTCTTGGGCAAGGGTCGCTCCCATTGGGGGCTAATTTTTTTTCTTATTTCGCCCCCCCTGGGGGCTGATCGGCCGATTTTTAGCCGAAATCCACTAGACATCAGGGAAATTATTTTCTTTGTTTTAGGGCAGCGACCCCTTAGGCAAGGGTTGCTGCCCTGGGGGCAATCATTTTTTAATATGTTTCGGCCCCCCCCGGGGCTAGATAGGCCATGTTTTTGGCCGATCTGGCCCCCGGTGGGGGTCGAAACCCACTAGGCGCCAGGGATTGTGAGGTGTGTGTGTTTTGTGTGTTTGGGGGCACCCCTTGGGCAAGGGCAATTTCATATTGGCCATCTCTGCCCCCTTGGCACATTTTTGTAGGCCCATCTGCCCCCAAAGAGGGCAGAAACCACCAATATGGCAGGGATTTTTGTTTTGGTTCCCCTTTTCTTGTTTAGTGCTGGGGTGCCCCCCATTTGCCCCCTTTGGCAAGGGTCGCCCCCTAAAGTGGGCACAGAGCTGTTGGCCATTTCTGCCCTCCTTAGGGCAGATCGGCCAATTTTGTTACGCCCATCTGCTCCCATGGGGGCAGAATCCACTTAGGCACCAGGGTTCCTGTGTGTGTGTGTGTTCTGTGTGGGGGCGGCGGCAACTTTGGCAATGTTAGTGATGGCCATTTCTGCCCACCTTGGAGGCAGATCAGCCTATTTTTTTTAGGCCCATCTGCCTCCTAGTGGGGCAGAAGCCACTTAGGCACCAGGGACAATTTCTAAGTTCTTGGTGGTGGGGTGTTTGTCAACTGGCAAAGTATTTGTATTTGTGATTATAACAGTTTATTCCTTCTTTTTGTTCTAGTTCAAAGCTTTTGCTCCCTTTGCTGTGGATCCTTGTGGTTTTGGCAGTAGTTGTCCTGGGGTTTGCATAGTTGCATGTTTTAGGTAAGTGAAAGCAATGTACTCCAAATGAGTATTGTTGACATGCATGAATGACATGTTTGTAGGTGGTGTACTAAATGCAGTATTGTGTGTGAAATTGTCCTTAGATTTGAGCACAATGATATTTGTGTTGTCATATGTCTAATTTGCTTTTTTCTTTTTTCTTTATAGTAGGATATCATTGGTGATTGCTGTGTCTGTTGCAGAGTAGTTGCAGGTGAGTAGCTTGTTCAGGCAAGTGAGTGGTATAGTTTTTTAGTACATAACTTTTTGTGATAAAGCTACACTTTGTTTATTACTTATTTTAGTGCTAGTTGTTGTTGGCAATCCATTTGTTGTTAGTGAGGATCATGGCTAGCCGAAGAATGACCGCTCAACAGGTTGTTGGCATGCTCCTTGAGTCGTCTTCACACCATGATTACGAGACTGACTCTGCATCTGAGGCAGAGGAGGAAGTGAGAGATTCTGGCAGTGAGTTTTCTGTCCGAGAGTATTCTTCTGATGAGGAAGCTACTCTCAGTGCAGGTAAAGGGCCTGTTTTAGAGGAGGACATTGATGTGCCAAGCGTGCAGCAGGCTGGGGCTGAAGGATTTCCCATTAGAAGACCTGACACCTGGATTGCCCCAAACATGGAGCAGCCACAGTTACCTGCATTTACTGGTCTCCCAGGGTGTAGAGTCAATACGGAAAACTTTTTGCCTGTCCATTTCTTTCACTTGTTTATGGACGATGTATTTTTGGAAGAGATTGTGGAGCAGACTAATTTGTATGCAGAGCAATATATGAGGGACAACGCTGCCAGATATAGGCCTCAGTCTAGAGCTACTCAGTGGGTTCCCACATATCTGGAAGAGATGAAAAAGTTTTTAGGTTTGACTTTTTTGATGGGGTTGATCAGGAAGCCGTCACTGGCTTCTTATTGGTCTACTAGTCCCTTGATGGCAACGGCTATATTTCCTGCAACTATGACACGTAAACGCTATTTGCTTATTTTTCGTATGATGCATTTTGAAGACAATGCTTTAGCCTTGCCACGAGATCACCCTGATTGTGACCGTCTTTTTAAGATTAGGCCTGTCCTTGATCATTTTGTAGATCGGTTTTCAGAGGTCTATGTTCCAGGCAAAGAGATAAGTGTGGACGAGTCTTTGGTCCTTTTCAAGGGGCGTTTAGTTTTTAAGCAGTACATTCCTAGTAAGAGGGCACGGTATGGGATCAAATTGTATATGCTGTCAGAAAGCAGTACAGGATATGTGGATCATTTCTGGGTCAACACTGGTAGGGATTCCAGTATTGAGACTCCTGGTTGTCCGGCCACTTTTGGAGTTAGCGAAAAAATTGTGGGGGAACTTGGTAGACGACTGTTTAAGAAAGGTCACCGTTTGTACGTAGATAATTTCTACACTGGAGTGCAGTTGTTCAAGGAGTTGTTTAGAGTGGACACTGTTGCCTGTGGCACAATCCGTTCTAACCGGAAAGGCTATCCAAGGGAGCTTGTCTGTAAAAAACTTGAGGGGACAGGTCAGTGCCTTGCGGAATAATGAGCTGCTAGCTCTGACATTTTCAGACAGGAGGGATGTGTACATGCTATCTACCATCCATGATGAGAGTACTTCCCCTGTGACTGTTTAGGGTCAGGTTGCAGAAGTGCGCAAACCTGCGTGCATTTTGGACTACAATAGGCACATGGGTGGTGTTGATAGAGTAGATCAGAGGTTGGAACCTTACACTGCTCTTCGTAAGTCTTACGTGTGGTATAAAAAGTTGGCCCTCCATTTATTTCATTTGGCAACTTTTAATGCTTTTATTGTGTTCAAGGATTGTTCACCTGAGTCAAGGATGACATTTTTTAAATTTCAGGAGTCAGTGATAGAGAGCATTATTGTGGTGGAACGGGCAAGAGTTCCTAGAGTAGAAGTGGTGGAGGAAGTGGCTAGATTGAAAGATCGGCACTTTCCCGATCACATTCCTCCCACTCCCAAAAAAGACTTGCCCACAAAGAAATGTAGAGTATGTGCCCAGAGATCAATCCGGAGGGAGAGCCGGATGTACTGCCCCGAATGCCCTTCAAAGCCTGGGCTGTGTGTGCCCGGCTGTTTTAGAAGTTACCACACAAGGAAAGAATTTTAGGAAATACCGTGAGCGTAAACTGCCTGTTTTATATTTTCATATGTTCAGTTTCACGGTTGGCATTACTGACATGTATTTAGTTAGAGCTTTTGTGTTTGTAGTTTTGTACTCATTTTATATTTAGTTAGTGGTTTCTTTGTTGTTTATAAACAAAGAAAAAGTGATGGCGGTGTGCGTGGGGTGGCGCTTGGCTGGCAGTGTGCGTGGGGTGGCGCTTGGCTGGAGGTATGGGTGGGGTGGCGCTTGGCTGGCGGTGTGCTTGGGGTGGCGCTTGGCTGGCGGTGTGCTTGGGGTGGCGCTTGGCTGGTGGTGTGCTTGGGGTGGCGCTTGACTGGCGGTGTGGGTGGGGTGGCGCTTGGCTGGCGGTATGGGTGGGGTGGCGCTTGGCTGGCGGTGTGCTTGGGGTGGCGCTTGGCTGGCGGTGCCAGCCAAACGCCAGTCCACACACTCATCAGCTGGTGTGATTGCTGTATCAGGCATGTGGGCATATGAAAGTGATGGGCCTTTGACTGGCGCTGTCTGTCAATGCGAGTGCTGTAATGTGCTGGGCCCGTGGCTGGCGGCGTGAATGGTCTTGTGCTTGTCATGTATGAAAGGTGTGTGAATGGACTGTAAAGCGGTTGGTGCCTTGCCGAGGCTTTACAGCTCACGAGCTGTGAGTCATTGGTTCAGTTTTTTGGCCTTTCAGTTATTACCAGTGCATTTCACTTTTGTGAAATCTCTTGTTAATAACATTTGATCTACTGAACCATCACTCACCCTCGTGCCAAATCCATCCAGTATGTGTGGTACAAATGACAAAACTTGCTCCGCTGTAATCAGGCGTCGCAGCACACTTGTGACACGCTAGGTGTCTCAGGTGGGACCCCGATGATGAAGCATGCCACCAACTTGGCTGGTGGGTGAGGGGACTTTTTCACATAACCTAAGTGCTTTCTTTTCACAATTTTAGTGTTTGGCACATCACAGACGTATGTGGACACATCAAAATGATATATTACAAAACTACCTGTGTTTGGGTGAGAGGGGGCACCTATGTTTTTGGTCCTGGGTGCGGCCTTCATCTAGGGAAACCTACCAAACCGAGACATTTTTTAAAACTAGACACCCCAAGGAGTCCAGGGAGGTGTGGCTTGCGTGGATCCCCCAACATTTTCTTACCCAGACTCCTCTGCAAACCTCAACATTTGCTTAAAAAAGCATATTTTCCTGACTTTTGTTTGTACGATCACCGCTCCAGCACAAAATTCCTACTCCCCAGGATTTCCCTCAGTCTCCCAAGTAAAATGACACCTCACTTGTGTGGGTCCCCAAAGCAGAGTCAGCCTAAAGATGTATAAAAGAAAGATATGTGCTTATCAACTCGGTGTGCTATCCCCATAATCTCTACAAGTTTGTGGCCTTTTTCTGTTGCAGGCACCTGGCCCACCCACACAAGCGAGGTATCATTTTTATCGGGAGACTTGGGTGAACGCTGGGTGGAAGGAAATTTGTGGCTGCTCTCAGATTCCAGAACTTTCTGTCACTGAAATATGAGGAAAACCTCAATTTGTTGCCAAAAATTGAGGTTTGCAAAGGATTCTGGGTAACAGAACCTTGTCAGAGCCCCACAAGTCACCCCATCTTAAATTCCCCTAGGTCTCTAGTTTTAAAAAATGCACAGGTTTGGTAGGTTTCCCTAGGTGCCGGCTGTGCTGGAGGCCAAAATCTACAGGTAGACACTTTGCAAAAAACACCTCTGTTTTCTGTCAAAAAATGTGATGTGTCCACGTTGTGTTTTGGGGCATTTCCTGTCGCAGGTGCTAGGCCTACCCACACAAGTGAGGTATCATTTTTATCGGGGGACTTGGGGGAACGCTGGGTGGAAGAAAATTTGTGGCTCCTCTCAGATTCCAGAACTTTCTGTCACCAAAATGTGAGGAAAACGTGTTTTTTTAGCCACATTTTGAGGTTTGCAAAGGATTCTGGGTAAAAGAACCGGGTCAGAGCCCCACAAGTCACCCCATCTTGAATTCCCCTAGGTCTCTAGTTTTAAAAAATGCACAGGTTTGGTAGATTTCCCTAGCTGCCGGCTGAGCTAGAGGCCAAAATCTACAGGTAGGCACTTTACAAAAAACACCTCTGTTTTCTGTCAAAAAATGTGATGTGTCCACGTTGTGTATTGGGGCATTTCCTGTCGGAGGCGCTAGGCCTACCCACACAAGTGAGGTATCATTTTTATCGGGAGACATGGGGCAACGCTGGGTGGAAGGAAATTTGTGGCTCCTCTCAGATTCCAGAACTTTCTGTCTCCGAAATGTGAGGAAAATGTGTTTTTTTAGCCAAATTTTGAGGTTTGCAAAGGATTCCGGGTAACAGAACCTGGTCAGAGCCCCACAAGTCACCCCATCTTGAATTCCCCTAGGTCTCTAGTTTTAAAAAACTGCACAGGTTTGGTAGGTTTCCCTAGGTGCCGGCTGTGCTGGAGGCCAAAATCTACAGGTAGACACTTTGCAAAAAACACCTCTGTTTTCTGTCAAAAAATGTGATGTGTCCACGTTGTGTTTTGGGGCATTTCCTGTCGCAGGTGCTAGGCCTACCCACACAAGTGAGGTATCATTTTTATCGGGGGACTTGAGGGAACGCTGGGTGGAAGAAAATTTGTGGCTCCTCTCAGATTCCAGAACTTTCTGTCACCGAAATGTGAGGAAAACGTGTTTTTTTAGCCAAATTTTGAGGTTTGCAAAGGATTCTGGGTAAAAGAACCGGGTCGGAGCCCCGCAAGTCACCCCATCTTGAATTCCCCTAGGTCTCTAGTTTTCAAAAATGCACAGGTTTGGTAGATTTCCCTAGGTGCCGGCTGAGCTAGAGGCCAAAATCTACAGGTAGGCACTTTGCAAAAAACACCTCTGTTTTCTGTCAAAAAATGGGATGTGTCCACGTTGTGTATTGGGGCATTTCCTGTCATGGGCGCTAGGCCTACCCACACAAGTGAGGTATCATTTTTATCGGGGGACTTGAGGGAACGCTGGGTGGAAGAAAATTTGTGGCTCCTCTCAGATTCTAGAACTTTCTGTCACCGAAATGTGAGGAAAACGTGTTTTTTTAGCCAAATTTTGAGGTTTGCAAAGGATTCTGGGTAAAAGAACCGGGTCGGAGCCCCACAAGTCACCCCATCTTGAATTCCCCTAGGTCTCTAGTTTTCAAAAATGCACAGGTTTGGTAGATTTCCCTAGCTGCCGGCTGAGCTAGAGGCCAAAATCTACAGGTAGGCACTTTGCAAAAAACACCTCTGTTTTCTGTCAAAAAATTTGATGTGTCCACGTTGTGTATTGGGGTATTTCCTGTCGGAGGCGCTAGGCTTACCCACACAAGTGAGGTATCATTTTTATCGGGAGACATGGGGCAATGCTGGGTGGAAGGAAATTTGTGGCTCCTCTCAGATTCCAGAACTTTCTGTCTCCGAAATGTGAGGAAAATGTGTTTTTTTAGCCAAATTTTGAGGTTTGCAAAGGATTCCGGGTAACAGAACCTGGTCAGAGCCCCACAAGTCACCCCATCTTGAATTCCCCTAGGTCTCTAGTTTTAAAAAATGCACAGGTTTGGTAGGTTTCCCTAGGTGCCGGCTGTGCTGGAGGCCAAAATCTACAGGTAGACACTTTGCAAAAAACACCTCTGTTTTCTGTCAAAAAATGTGATGTGTCAACGTTGTGATTTGGGGCATTTCCTGTCGCGGGCGATAGGCCTACCCACACAAGTGAGGTATCATTTTTATTGGGAGACTTGGGGGAACGCTGGGTGGAAGGAAATTTGTGGATCCTCTCAGATTCCAGAACTTTCTGTCACCGAAATGTGAGAAAAATTGGGTTTTTTTAGCCACATTTTGAGGTTTGCAAAGTATTCTGGGTAACAGAACCTGGTCAGAGCCCCACAAGTCACCCCATCTTGGATTCCCCTAGGTCTCTAGTTTTCAAAAATGCACAGGTTTGGTAGGTTTCCCTAGGTGCCGGCTGAGCTAGAGGCCAAAATCTACAGGTAGGCACTTTGCAAAAAACACCTCTGTTTTCTGTCAAAAAATGGGATGTGTCCACGTTGTGTATTGGGGCATTTCCTGTCATGGGCGATAGGCCTATCCACACAAGTGAGGTATCATTTTTATCGGGGGACTTGAGGGAACGCTGGGTGGAAGAAAATTTGTGGCTCCTCTCAGATTCTAGAACTTTCTGTCACCGAAATGTGAGGAAAACGTGTTTTTTTAGCCAAATTTTGAGGTTTGCAAAGGATTCTGGGTAAAAGAACCGGGTCGGAGCCCCACAAGTCACCCCATCTTGAATTCCCCTAGGTCTCTAGTTTTCAAAAATGCACAGGTTTGGTAGATTTCCCTAGCTGCCGGCTGAGCTAGAGGCCAAAATCTACAGGTAGGCACTTTGCAAAAAACACCTCTGTTTTCTGTCAAAAAATGGGATGTGTCAACGTTGTGTTTTGGGGCATTTCCTGTCGCGGGCGATAGGCCTATCCACACAAGTGAGGTATCATTTTTATTGGGAGACTTGGAGGAACGCTGGGTGGAAGGAAATTTGTGGATCCTCTCAGATTCTAGAACTTTCTGCCACCGAAATGTGAGAAAAATTGGGTTTTTGTAGCCACATTTTGAGGTTTGCAAAGTATTCTGGGTAACAGATCCTGGTCAGAGCCTCACAAGTCACCCCATCTTGGATTCCCCTAGGTCTCTAGTTTTCAAAAATGCACAGGTTTGGTAGGTTTCCCTAGGTGCCGGCTGAGCTAGAGGCCAAAATCTACAGGTAGGCACTTTGCAAAAAACACCTCTGTTTTCTGTCAAAAAATGGGATGTGTCCACGTTGTGTATTGGGGCATTTCCTGTCATGGGCGCTAGGCCTACCCACACAAGTGAGGTATCATTTTTATCGGGAGACTTGGGGGAACGCTGGGTGGAAGGAAATTTGTGGATCCTCTCAGATTCCAGAACTTTCTGTCACCGAAATGTGAAGAAAATGTGTTTTTTCAGCCAAATTTTGAGGTTTGCAAAGGATTCTGGGTAACAGAACCTGGTCTGAGCCCCACAAGTCACCCCATCTTGGATTCCCCTAGGTCTCTAGTTTTCAAAAATGCACAGGTTTGGTAGATTTCCCTAGCTGCCGGCTGAGCTAGAGGCCAAAATCTACAGGTAGGCACTTTGCAAAAAACACCTCTGTTTTCTGTCAAAAAATTTGATGTGTCCACGTTGTGTATTGGGGTATTTCCTGTCGGAGGCGCTAGGCTTACCCACACAAGTGAGGTATCATTTTTATCGGGAGACATGGGGCAATGCTGGGTGGAAGGAAATTTGTGGCTCCTCTCAGATTCCAGAACTTTCTGTCTCCGAAATGTGAGGAAAATTTGTTTTTTTAGCCAAATTTTGAGGTTTGCAAAGGATTCCGGGTAACAGAACCTGGTCAGAGCCCCACAAGTCACCCCATCTTGAATTCCCCTAGGTCTCTAGTTTTAAAAAATGCACAGGTTTGGTAGGTTTCCCTAGGTGCCGGCTGTGCTGGAGGCCAAAATCTACAGGTAGACACTTTGCAAAAAACACCTCTGTTTTCTGTCAAAAAATGTGATGTGTCAACGTTGTGATTTGGGGCATTTCCTGTCGCGGGCGATAGGCCTACCCACACAAGTGAGGTATCATTTTTATTGGGAGACTTGGGGGAACGCTGGGTGGAAGGAAATTTGTGGATCCTCTCAGATTCCAGAACTTTCTGTCACCGAAATGTGAGAAAAATTGGGTTTTTTTAGCCACATTTTGAGGTTTGCAAAGTATTCTGGGTAACAGAACCTGGTCAGAGCCCCACAAGTCACCCCATCTTGGATTCCCCTAGGTCTCTAGTTTTCAAAAATGCACAGGTTTGGTAGGTTTCCCTAGGTGCCGGCTGAGCTAGAGGCCAAAATCTACAGGTAGGCACTTTGCAAAAAACACCTCTGTTTTCTGTCAAAAAATGGGATGTGTCCACGTTGTGTATTGGGGCATTTCCTGTCATGGGCGCTAGGCCTACCCACACAAGTGAGGTATCATTTTTATCGGGAGACTTGGGGGAACACTGGGTGGAAGGAAATTTGTGGATCCTCTCAGATTCCAGAACTTTCTGTCACCGAAATGTGAAGAAAATGTGTTTTTTTAGCCAAATTGTGAGGTTTGCAAAGGATTCTGGGTAACAGAACCTGGTCTGAGCCCCACAAGTCACCCCATCTTGGATTCCCCTAGGTCTCTAGTTTTCAAAAATGCACAGGTTTGGTAGGTTTCCCTAGGTGCCGGCTGAGCTAGAGGCCAAAATCTACAGGTAGGCACTTTGCAAAAAACACCTCTGTTTTCTGTCAAAAAATGGGATGTGTCCACGTTGTGTATTGGGGCATTTCCTGTCATGGGCGCTAGGCCTACCCACACAAGTGAGGTATCATTTTTATCGGGAGACTTGGGGGAACACTGGGTGGAAGGAAATTTGTGGATCCTCTCAGATTCCAGAACTTTCTGTCACCGAAATGTGAAGAAAATGTGTTTTTTTAGCCAAATTGTGAGGTTTGCAAAGGATTCTGGGTAACAGAACCTGGTCTGAGCCCCACAAGTCACCCCATCTTGGATTCCCCTAGGTCTCTAGTTTTAAAAAATGCACAGGTTTGGTAGATTTCCCTAGCTGCCGGCTGAGCTAGAGGCCAAAATCTACAGGTAGGCACTTTGCAAAAAACACCTCTGTTTTCTGTCAAAAAATGTGATGTGTCCACGTTGTGTATTGGGGCATTTCCTGTCGGAGGCGCTAGGCCTACCCACACAAGTGAGGTATCATTTTTATCGGGAGACATGGGGCAATGCTGGGTGGAAGGAAATTTGTGGCTCCTCTCAGATTCCAGAACTTTCTGTCTCCGAAATGTGAGGAAAATGTGTTTTTTTAGCCAAATTTTGAGGTTTGCAAAGGATTCCGGGTAACAGAACCTGGTCAGAGCCCCACAAGTCACCCCATTTTGAATTCCCCTAGGTCTCTAGTTTTAAAAAATGCACAGGTTTGGTAGGTTTCCCTAGGTGCCGGCTGTGCTGGAGGCCAAAATCTACAGGTAGACACTTTGCAAAAAACACCTCTGTTTTCTGTCAAAAAATGTGATGTGTCCACGTTGTGTTTTGGGGCATTTCCTGTCGCAGGTGCTAGGCCTACCCACACAAGTGAGGTATCATTTTTATCGGGGGACTTGGGGGAACGCTGGATGGAAGAAAATTCGTGGCTCCTCTCAGATTCCAGAACTTTCTGTCACCGAAATGTGAGGAAAACGTGTTTTTTTAGCCAAATTTTGAGGTTTGCAAAGGATTCTGGGTAAAAGAACCGGGTCGGAGCCCCACAAGTCACCCCATCTTGAATTCCCCTAGGTCTCTAGTTTTCAAAAATGCAAAGGTTTGGTAGATTTCCCTAGCTGCCGGCTGAGCTAGAGGCCAAAATCTACAGGTAGACACTTTGCAAAAAACACCTCTGTTTTCTGTCAAAAAATGGGATGTGTCAACGTTGTGTTTTGGGGCATTTCCTGTCGCGGGCGCTAGGCCTACCCACACAAGTGAGGTATCATTTTTATTGGGAGACTTGGGGGAACGCTGGGTGAAAGGAAATTTGTGGATCCTCTCAGATTCCAGAACCTTCTGTCACCGAAATGTGAGAAAAATTGGGTTTTTTTAGCCACATTTTGAGGTTTGCAAAGTATTCTGGGTAACAGAACCTGGTCAGAGCCCCACAAGTCACCCCATCTTGGATTCCCCTAGGTCTCTAGTTTTCAAAAATGCACAGGTTTGGTAGGTTTCCCTAGGTGCCGGCTGAGCTAGAGGCCAAAATCTACAGGTAGGCACTTTGCAAAAAACACCTCTGTTTTCTGTCAAAAAATGGGATGTGTCCACGTTGTGTATTGGGGCATTTCCTGTCATGGGCGCTAGGCCTACCCACACAAGTGAGGTATCATTTTTATCGGGAGACTTGGGGGAATGCTGGGTGGAAGGAAATTTGTGGATCCTCTCAGATTCCAGAACTTTCTGTCACCGAAATGTGAAGAAAATGTGTTTTTTTAGCCAAATTGTGAGGTTTGCAAAGTATTCTGGGTAACAGAACCTGGTCAGAGCCCCACAAGTCACCCCATCTTGGATTCCCCTAGGTCTCTAGTTTTCAAAAATGCACAGGTTTGGTAGGTTTCCCTAGGTGCCGGCTGAGCTAGAGGCCAAAATCTACAGGTAGGCACTTTGCAAAAAACACCTCTGTTTTCTGTCAAAAAATGGGATGTGTCCACGTTGTGTATTGGGGCATTTCCTGTCATGGGCGCTAGGCCTACCCACACAAGTGAGGTATCATTTTTATCGGGAGACTTGGGGGAACACTGGGTGGAAGGAAATTTGTGGATCCTCTCAGATTCCAGAACTTTCTGTCACCGAAATGTGAAGAAAATGTGTTTTTTTAGCCAAATTGTGAGGTTTGCAAAGGATTCTGGGTAACAGAACCTGGTCTGAGCCCCACAAGTCACCCCATCTTGGATTCCCCTAGGTCTCTAGTTTTAAAAAATGCACAGGTTTGGTAGATTTCCCTAGCTGCCGGCTGAGCTAGAGGCCAAAATCTACAGGTAGGCACTTTGCAAAAAACACCTCTGTTTTCTGTCAAAAAATGTGATGTGTCCACGTTGTGTATTGGGGCATTTCCTGTCGGAGGCGCTAGGCCTACCCACACAAGTGAGGTATCATTTTTATCGGGAGACATGGGGCAATGCTGGGTGGAAGGAAATTTGTGGCTCCTCTCAGATTCCAGAACTTTCTGTCTCCGAAATGTGAGGAAAATGTGTTTTTTTAGCCAAATTTTGAGGTTTGCAAAGGATTCCGGGTAACAGAACCTGGTCAGAGCCCCACAAGTCACCCCATTTTGAATTCCCCTAGGTCTCTAGTTTTAAAAAATGCACAGGTTTGGTAGGTTTCCCTAGGTGCCGGCTGTGCTGGAGGCCAAAATCTACAGGTAGACACTTTGCAAAAAACACCTCTGTTTTCTGTCAAAAAATGTGATGTGTCCACGTTGTGTTTTGGGGCATTTCCTGTCGCAGGTGCTAGGCCTACCCACACAAGTGAGGTATCATTTTTATCGGGGGACTTGGGGGAACGCTGGATGGAAGAAAATTCGTGGCTCCTCTCAGATTCCAGAACTTTCTGTCACCGAAATGTGAGGAAAACGTGTTTTTTTAGCCAAATTTTGAGGTTTGCAAAGGATTCTGGGTAAAAGAACCGGGTCGGAGCCCCACAAGTCACCCCATCTTGAATTCCCCTAGGTCTCTAGTTTTCAAAAATGCAAAGGTTTGGTAGATTTCCCTAGCTGCCGGCTGAGCTAGAGGCCAAAATCTACAGGTAGACACTTTGCAAAAAACACCTCTGTTTTCTGTCAAAAAATGGGATGTGTCAACGTTGTGTTTTGGGGCATTTCCTGTCGCGGGCGCTAGGCCTACCCACACAAGTGAGGTATCATTTTTATTGGGAGACTTGGGGGAACGCTGGGTGAAAGGAAATTTGTGGATCCTCTCAGATTCCAGAACCTTCTGTCACCGAAATGTGAGAAAAATTGGGTTTTTTTAGCCACATTTTGAGGTTTGCAAAGTATTCTGGGTAACAGAACCTGGTCAGAGCCCCACAAGTCACCCCATCTTGGATTCCCCTAGGTCTCTAGTTTTCAAAAATGCACAGGTTTGGTAGGTTTCCCTAGGTGCCGGCTGAGCTAGAGGCCAAAATCTACAGGTAGGCACTTTGCAAAAAACACCTCTGTTTTCTGTCAAAAAATGGGATGTGTCCACGTTGTGTATTGGGGCATTTCCTGTCATGGGCGCTAGGCCTACCCACACAAGTGAGGTATCATTTTTATCGGGAGACTTGGGGGAATGCTGGGTGGAAGGAAATTTGTGGATCCTCTCAGATTCCAGAACTTTCTGTCACCGAAATGTGAAGAAAATGTGTTTTTTTAGCCAAATTGTGAGGTTTGCAAAGTATTCTGGGTAACAGAACCTGGTCAGAGCCCCACAAGTCACCCCATCTTGGATTCCCCTAGGTCTCTAGTTTTCAAAAATGCACAGGTTTGGTAGGTTTCCCTAGGTGCCGGCTGAGCTAGAGGCCAAAATCTACAGGTAGGCACTTTGCAAAAAACACCTCTGTTTTCTGTCAAAAAATGGGATGTGTCCACGTTGTGTATTGGGGCATTTCCTGTCATGGGCGCTAGGCCTACCCACACAAGTGAGGTATCATTTTTATCGGGAGACTTGGGGGAACACTGGGTGGAAGGAAATTTGTGGATCCTCTCAGATTCCAGAACTTTCTGTCACCGAAATGTGAAGAAAATGTGTTTTTTTAGCCAAATTGTGAGGTTTGCAAAGGATTCTGGGTAACAGAACCTGGTCTGAGCCCCACAAGTCACCCCATCTTGGATTCCCCTAGGTCTCTAGTTTTCAAAAATGCACAGGTTTGGTAGGTTTCCCTAGGTGCCGGCTGAGCTAGAGGCCAAAATCTACAGGTAGGCACTTTGCAAAAAACACCTCTGTTTTCTGTCAAAAAATGGGATGTGTCCACGTTGTGTATTGGGGCATTTCCTGTCATGGGCGCTAGGCCTACCCACACAAGTGAGGTATCATTTTTATCGGGAGACTTGGGGGAACACTGGGTGGAAGGAAATTTGTGGATCCTCTCAGATTCCAGAACTTTCTGTCACCGAAATGTGAAGAAAATGTGTTTTTTTAGCCAAATTGTGAGGTTTGCAAAGGATTCTGGGTAACAGAACCTGGTCTGAGCCCCACAAGTCACCCCATCTTGGATTCCCCTAGGTCTCTAGTTTTAAAAAATGCACAGGTTTGGTAGATTTCCCTAGCTGCCGGCTGAGCTAGAGGCCAAAATCTACAGGTAGGCACTTTGCAAAAAACACCTCTGTTTTCTGTCAAAAAATGTGATGTGTCCACGTTGTGTATTGGGGCATTTCCTGTCGGAGGCGCTAGGCCTACCCACACAAGTGAGGTATCATTTTTATCGGGAGACATGGGGCAATGCTGGGTGGAAGGAAATTTGTGGCTCCTCTCAGATTCCAGAACTTTCTGTCTCCGAAATGTGAGGAAAATGTGTTTTTTTAGCCAAATTTTGAGGTTTGCAAAGGATTCCGGGTAACAGAACCTGGTCAGAGCCCCACAAGTCACCCCATTTTGAATTCCCCTAGGTCTCTAGTTTTAAAAAATGCACAGGTTTGGTAGGTTTCCCTAGGTGCCGGCTGTGCTGGAGGCCAAAATCTACAGGTAGACACTTTGCAAAAAACACCTCTGTTTTCTGTCAAAAAATGTGATGTGTCCACGTTGTGTTTTGGGGCATTTCCTGTCGCAGGTGCTAGGCCTACCCACACAAGTGAGGTATCATTTTTATCGGGGGACTTGGGGGAACGCTGGATGGAAGAAAATTCGTGGCTCCTCTCAGATTCCAGAACTTTCTGTCACCGAAATGGGAGGAAAACGTGTTTTTTTAGCCAAATTTTGAGGTTTGCAAAGGATTCTGGGTAAAAGAACCGGGTCGGAGCCCCACAAGTCACCCCATCTTGAATTCCCCTAGGTCTCTAGTTTTCAAAAATGCAAAGGTTTGGTAGATTTCCCTAGCTGCCGGCTGAGCTAGAGGCCAAAATCTACAGGTAGACACTTTGCAAAAAACACCTCTGTTTTCTGTCAAAAAATGGGATGTGTCAACGTTGTGTTTTGGGGCATTTCCTGTCGCGGGCGCTAGGCCTACCCACACAAGTGAGGTA
The DNA here is from genome assembly GCF_031143425.1 of Pleurodeles waltl. Classification (NCBI taxonomy): domain Eukaryota; kingdom Metazoa; phylum Chordata; class Amphibia; order Caudata; family Salamandridae; genus Pleurodeles; species Pleurodeles waltl. The sequence goes on from NC_090443.1 coordinate 732,330,502, forward strand.
TCATTTTTATTGGGAGACTTGGGGGAACGCTGGGTGAAAGGAAATTTGTGGATCCTCTCAGATTCCAGAACCTTCTGTCACCGAAATGTGAGAAAAATTGGTTTTTTTTAGCAACATTTTGAGGTTTGCAAAGTATTCTGGGTAACAGAACCTGGTCAGAGCCCCACAAGTCACCCCATCTTGGATTCCCCTAGGTCTCTAGTTTTCAAAAATGCACAGGTTTGGTAGGTTTCCCTAGGTGCCGGCTGAGCTAGAGGCCAAAATCTACAGGTAGGCACTTTGCAAAAAACACCACTGTTTTCTGTCAAAAAATGGGATGTGTCCACGTTGTGTATTGGGGCATTTCCTGTCATGGGCGCTAGGCCTACCCACACAAGTGAGGTATCATTTTTATCGGGAGACTTGGGGGAATGCTGGGTGGAAGGAAATTTGTGGATCCTCTCAGATTCCAGAACTTTCTGTCACCGAAATGTGAGGAAAATGTGTTTTTTTAGCCAAATTTTGAGGTTTGCAAAGGATTCTGGGTAACAGAACCTGGTCTGAGCCCCACAAGTCACCCCATCTTGGATTCCCCTAGGTCTCTAGTTTTCAAAAATGCACAGGTTTGGTAGATTTCCCTAGGTGCCGACTGAGCTAGAGGCCACAATCTACAGGTAGGCACTTTGCAAAAAACACCTCGGTTTTCTGTCAAAAAATTGATTGCGTCCACGTTGTGTTTTGGGGCATTTCCTGTCGCGGGCGCTAGGCCTACCCACACAAGTGAGGTATCATTTTTATTGGGAGACTTGGGGGAACGCTGGGTGGAAGGAAATTTGTGGATCCTCTCAGATTCTAGAACTTTCTGTCACTGAAATGTATGAAAATTTTGGTTTTTTTAGCCACATTTTGAGGTTTGCAAAGTATTCTGGGTAACAGAACCTGGTCTGAGCCCCATAAGACACCCCATCTTGGATTCCCCTAGGTCTCTAGTTTTCAAAAATGCAAAGGTTTGGTAGATTTCCCTAGCTGCCGGCTGAGCTAGAGGCCAAAATCTACAGGTAGACACTTTGCAAAAAACACCTCTGTTTTCTGTCAAAAAATGGGATGTGTCAACGTTGTGTTTTGGGGCATTTCCTGTCGCGGGCGCTAGGCCTACCCACACAAGTGAGGAATCATTTTTATCGGGAGACTTGGGGGAATGCTGGGTGGAAGGAAATTTGTGGATCCTCTCAGATTCCAGAACTTTCTGTCACCGAAATGTGAGGAAAATGTGTTTTTTTAGCCAAATTTTGAGGTTTGCAAAGGATTCTGGGTAACAGAACCTGGTCTGAGCCCCACAAGTCACCCCATCTTGGATTCCCCTAGGTCTCTAGTTTTCAAAAATGCACAGGTTTGGTAGATTTCCCTAGGTGCCGACTGAGCTAGAGGCCACAATCTACAGGTAAGCACTTTGCAAAAAACACCTCGGTTTTCTGTCAAAAAATGGATTGTGTCCACGTTGTGTTTTGGGGCATTTCCTGTCGCGGGCGCTAGGCCTACCCACACAAGTGAGGTATCATTTTTATTGGGAGACTTGGGGGAACGCTGGGTGGAAGGAAATTTGTGGATCCTCTCAGATTCCAGAACTTTCTGTCACTGAAATGTGAGAACATTTTGGTTTTTTTAGCCACATTTTGAGGTTTGCAAAGTATTCTGGGTAACAGAACCTGGTCTGAGCCCCATAAGACACCCCATCTTGGATTCCCCTAGGTCTCTAGTTTGCAAAAATGCACAGGTTTGGTAGGTTTCCCTAGGTGCCGGCTGAGCTAGAGGCCTAAATCTACAGGTAGGCACTTTGCAAAAAACACCACTGTTTTCTGTCAAAAAATGGGATGTGTCCACGTTGTGTATTGGGGCATTTCCTGTCGGAGGCGCTAGGCCTACCCACACAAGTGAGGTATCATTTTTATCGGGAGACTTGGGGCAACGCTGGGTGGAAGGAAATTTGTGGCTCCTCTCAGATTCCAGAACTTTCTGTCACCGAAATGTGAGGAAAATGTGTTTTTTTAGCCAAATTGTGAGGTTTGCAAAGGATTCTGGGTAACAGAACCTGGTCTGAGCCCCATAAGTCACCCCATCTTGGATTCCCCTAGGTCTCTAGTTTGCAAAAATGCACAGGTTTGGTAGGTTTCCCTAGGTGCCGGCTGAGCTAGAGGCCTAAATCTACAGGTAGGCACTTTACAAAAAACACCTCTGTTTTCTGTCAAAAAATGGGATGTGTCCACGTTGTGTATTGGGGCATTTCCTGTCGGAGGCGCTAGGCCTACCCACACAAGTGAGGTATCATTTTTATCGGGAGACTTGGGGCAACGCTGGGTGGAAGGAAATTTGTCGATCCTCTCAGATTCCAGAACTTTCTGTTACCGAAATGTGAGGAAAATGTGTTTTTTTAGCCAAATTTTGAGGTTTGCAAAGTATTCTGGGTAACAGAACCTGGTCTGAGCCCCATAAGTCACCCCATCTTGGATTCCCCTAGGTCTCTAGTTTGCAAAAATGCACAGGTTTGGTAGGTTTCCCTAGGTGCCGGCTGAGCTAGAGGCCAAAATCTACAGGTAGGCACTTTACAAAAAACACCTCTGTTTTCTGTCAAAAAATGTGATGTGTCCACGTTGTGTATTGGGGCATTTCCTGTCGGAGGCGCTAGGCCTACCCACACAAGTGAGGTATCATTTGTATCGGGAGACTTGGGGCAACGCTGGGTGGAAGGAAATTTGTGGCTCCTCTCAGATTCCAGAACTTTCTGTCACCGAAATGTGAGGAAAACGTGTTTTTTTAGCCAAATTTTGAGGTTTGCAAAGGATTCTGGGTGACAGAACCTGGTCTGAGCCCCACAAGTCACCCCATCTTGGATTCCCCTAGGTCTCTAGTTTTCAAAAATGCACAGGTTTGATAGGTTTCCCTAGGTGCCGGCTGAGCTGGAGGCCTAAATCTACAGGTAGGCACTTTGCAAAAAACACCACTGTTTTCTGTCAAAAAATGGGATGTGTCCACGTTGTGTATTGGGGCATTTCCTGTCGGAGGCGCTAGGCCTACCCACACAAGTGAGGTATCATTTTTATCGGGAGACTTGGGGCAACGCTGGGTGGAAGGAAATTTGTCGATCCTCTCAGATTCCAGAACTTTCTGTTACCGAAATGTGAGGAAAATGTGTTTTTTTAGCCAAATTTTGAGGTTTGCAAAGTATTCTGGGTAACAGAACCTGGTCTGAGCCCCATAAGTCACCCCATCTTGGATTCCCCTAGGTCTCTAGTTTGCAAAAATGCACAGGTTTGGTAGGTTTCCCTAGGTGCCGGCTGAGCTAGAGGCCTAAATCTACAGGTAGGCACTTTACAAAAAACACCTCTGTTTTCTGTCAAAAAATGTGATGTGTCCACGTTGTGTATTGGGGCATTTCCTGTCGGAGGCGCTAGGCCTACCCACACAAGTGAGGTATCATTTGTATCGGGAGACTTGGGGCAACGCTGGGTGGAAGGAAATTTGTTGCTCCTCTCAGATTCCAGAACTTTCTGTCACCGAAATGTGAGGAAAACGTGTTTTTTTAGCCAAATTTTGAGGTTTGCAAAGGATTCTGGGTGACAGAACCTGGTCTGAGCCCCACAAGTCACCCCATCTTGGATTCCCCTAGGTCTCTAGTTTTCAAAAATGCACAGGTTTGGTAGGTTTCCCTAGGTGCCGGCTGAGCTGGAGGCCTAAATCTACAGGTAGGCACTTTGCAAAAAACACCACTGTTTTCTGTCAAAAAATGGGATGTGTCCACGTTGTGTTTTGGGGCATTTCCTGTCACGGGCGCTAGGCCTACCCACACAAGTGAGGTATCATTTTTATCGGGAGACTTGGGGGAACATAGAATAGCAAAACAAGTGTTATTGCCCCTTGTCTTTCTCTACATTTGTTCCTTCCAAATATAAGAGAGTGTGTAAAAAAAGACGTCTATTTGAGAAATGCCATGTAATTCACATGCTAGTACGGGCACCCTGGAATTCAGAGATATGAAAATAACCACTGATCCTCAACACCTTATCTTGTGCCCATTTTGGAAATACAAAGGTTTTCTTGACAGCTATTTTTCAGTCTTTATATTTCAGCAAATGAATTGCTGCATACCCGGTATAGAATGAAAACCCACTGCAGGGCGCAGCTCAATTATTGGCTGTGGGTACCTAGGGTTCTTGATGAACCTACAAGCCCTATATATCCCCGCAACCAGAAGAGTCCAGCAGACATAACGGTATATTGCTTTTAAAAATCTGACATTGCAGGAAAAAGTTACAGAGTAAAACGTAGGGAAAAATTGCTGTTTGTTTCACCTCAATTTCAATTTGTTTTTTTTTTTCAGTTGTTATTTTCTGTAGGAAACCCTTGTAGGATCTACACAAATTACCCCTTGCTGAATTCAGAATTTTGTCTACTTTTCAGAAATGTTTAGGTGTCTCGGATCCAGCATTGGTTTCACGCCCATTTCTGTCACTGACTGGAAGGAGGCTGAAAGCACAAAAAATCGTAAAAATAGGGTATGTCCCAGTAAAATGCCAAAATTGGGTTGAAAAATTGGGTTTTCTGATTCAAGTCTGCCTGTTCCTGAAATCTGGGAAGCTGGTGATTTTATCACCGCAAACCCTTTGTTGATGCCATTTTCAGGGAAAAAAACACAAGCCTTCTTCTGCAGCCCCTTTTCCCCATTTTTTAAAAAAAAACTATCACAGTATTTTGGCTAATTTCTTGGCCTCCTTCATGGGAACCCACAAAGTCTGGGTACCTCTAGAATCCCTAGGATGTTGTAAAAAAAGGACACAAATTTGTCATGGGTAGCTTATGTGGACAAGAAGTTATGAGGGCATAAGCGAGAACTATTCCAAATAGGCAAAAAAAGGCCTGGCACAGGAGGGGGTAAAGGCCTGGCAGCGAAGGGGTTAATGATGGTGTAGTGCAGTACTCTACAGATCAAAGTCAGAAAGTAACATATGCTAAGATTATAAAACTGTACTGCAAGGCAAACTATCTATTTATCTGTACAAGCTTAGAGGCACTACTGGATTTTATTTCATGCAGAAACATCTGACCAGAACAACATAATGTCACCAACGCTAAGAATCCAAACGCATCCCCTTTCTTATACCTGTGCAGCCTGTTGTGTAGCATGTATGATAAAAGTATTTCATTGATGTATTTCTATAGTTTTACTGTATTGTTGTGATCACTTACCTGCCACTTACTGGTTGTAGAGTATGTTTGCGTAGTTGTCTTTGCCATTGACTATGTTCTCTTGTTCATAGAATGTTCTGGACATCGGCTTGTGGGCTCATACTTCTTTTAGTTATTAATAAAGTAGGTGTGCATCATCACTTTGTAAGGCCATCCTGTGCTTCCTACAATACTACATTTGCTTGGCAGCAAGCAGGAGAGCTGGACCGGCATGGAGAGCTCATCAGGTCCAGATTGTCCTTATTTCCTGACACAGCTGTACAGACGGATTTGTATTATCGGTCTGGTTGTGCCCCCATTTAAACTACATAAGCCCTGGGGTGGCGTAGGTTTTTGACACATTCCCAGGTTTACAAAAGCTTGTAAATCTGGTAATGCATCAAAATCCATAGATGTTGCGTGGGAAAACCCATGCGAGACCCATGAAAGCGCCTTCCTGATGCAAAGTAAGGCAACGTAGCGAGTTGTGCTGCGTTGCCTTACTCCATATATACAAGGCCATGTAAAGCCACGCAAAGTGGCTCTGTGTGACCTGGTATATATGGCTCAGCAGCCTGCGTTGTCCCTGCATAAAAAAATGATGCAGTGACGGCGCAAGCTCCTTCTAAATAGGGGCCTGAATGTGGTATGGTGTGCTGGAGATCAAGACAAATATCTGGTACATTTAATTTGATGACTCAATCAAGTAGTCAGCATACTTTGGGCAGTTAACCTTTATGCCCTTACTGCATGTACTGTGGCCAGTGAGTGTTCAGCAATAAGTTATTACTGCATCTGTTGATGTTCTGAGTTGCCTGAGAAAGCTCTTGTGGTTCTTCTCAAATTACCATCAGACAATGTATGAAGATAAATTATTCTTAATTTTTTTTCAACACTTTGATTAGCATGGTACTGTATGTAATATATTCTCAGCATGGCTAGTGGTGGTATAGTCAACATCCTCCACCGTTTTTAGTGAACCCTGGTAAACCAACCTTGGAATGGAAACAAATGTTTTGTGTGTTTCTAAACTATTTACTAGCCATTGATGCTGTAAATTATGCTCCAGCCAGGAAACTAGCACTGCTCTTCAATTGCTTAGGTACTGAAGGTCAGAAGATTTTTGACCACTTACTAGAAATACAACCCCCAAGGGGTAATGTGGGTGATCGTGGGTGATTCAAGAACAAGGAATGTATTTTTGGAAGCAAAGAAAACATAATCTTTACATTTCTCTGAGGAACTAACTATTGTGTTGGAACAATTTAACTTATAGTCCAGGAAACAGTTATCTTGTGAAAATATTGATCAGTGTGTTGCAGCTGTCATGATTTTAGACACCACATGACTTTAACAATATAGTTTATTCAATATATTAAGGATCAATTCATACATTACAAGTTGTGGGGTTTGGCAGAAGCTGAAACCCCACAATGCCGCCTGGTGACACGACCGACGGTGAGCTTCTCCAGCCCGGCGTTAGGCCTCTGCCTGCTGGCCGGATTAAGAAGCTGCAGACCGCCAGGCTTTCCGTGGCAGTCACCCCACCACGAAATCCTTAGCTGTAACGCACCCGGCGTCAGGAATCCCCGTTCCTTTCACCAGCTCACGCACCCCCACACTCCCAGCCACATGCAGAAACCCCACTTCCCATCCACACACTTACAAACACCTCCCCAACCGTACACATCCATTCTGACACCCCCCACCCGCTCTCACACTGACATACACACACACACACTCACACATACGCACCCCCTATCCTCAATCATTCACACCCTCACCCCCTCCACAATCATCCACACCCTTCACCCTCTTCACAAATGCATACATTCACATACACACCCCTCCGCATATGCATACATTCCCACACATACCCCTTCACATATGCATACATTCACACACACACCACCCCGCATATGCACACATTCACACACACACACCCCTACTCACTTGCAGACTTGTACACATACACCCCCACTCACTCCCAGACTTGCACACACCCACTCACTCCCAGACTTGCACACATGCACTCCCACTCACTTGAAGACTTGTACACATGCACTCCCACTCGCATGCATCCAAATACACACACTTACTCACTCGCACCCCAACACCTCCTCCCCTTCACATACATGCAGACACCCCCCAACCACACACGTTAATCCAGACACTCCCACTCGCTCGCACACATACATGCACTCAGACACCCCCATTCGCACACAAACACGCACATAGATACCCACATTCGAACCCATACATGCACACACCACACATGCACCCAACACTCCCCACCCTCCCCCCAAACCACTTTTCAGATGATCAACTTACCTTTTCCAGCAAGCTGGTCATCCAGGAGGGGATGGGTCCTGGCGGTTTTGCACTGCCAGCACCACCACGTCAGCAAGACTCCACCTAGATGGTGGAGTCTTGCTGCCGTGGTGGTGCTGGTGATGCAACCACCTCTTCAAATCTTTGGAAAAGACCACCAAGGTCGTAATGAGGCCCTGAGTACCTCAGAGAGGTCTATTTTTAGTAAAGTGTATATTGTGATTAACAGCAGAGATATTTATGGGTTAGGTTGATGAGGGGAGGCTGAGAATTTGTTTGAAACCTGGTACTGATACTCCAACAATGATGGTAGAGCAAGTGGTAAGGGATTAGACAACGTTTTAAATAAATATCCTGAGGTCTGGTATTCTCTTAAAACATTTGAAGTGTGAAGAGATTTTGGGCATTAAATAATTCTAAAACATGCTGTACCAGTTGTGCTTAAATTTCACAATATCCTTTTGAGTGTCAGAGATTATTTTAGGAAGCATCTGGAGGAGTTATGTAAAAATAACATTATAGAACTTGTTCATGCTGCAGAATGGGTGAGTGGTATGGTAATTGCTAGAAAAAATGGCAGATAAGATTATGCATTGATTTATGTTCACTTAACAGAAATATTGCTGTGGATTGCCATCCATTACTGAAATTTCAGAAAGTGTTGACAACTTTAGGTGGGGCGACATTTTTTAGTAATATTCATATCAAGGTAGCATACCATCAAGTGGCAATAAAAATTAAAATCCCAGTCATTCACTACCTTTATTACTCCCTTTGGTGCATTTTTTAAATATTTCAGATTATCCTTTGGTCTAGCATTAGCTGCTAGCGTTTTTCAAAAAATCATGAATAATTTTTTTAGAGATGTCCCAGGAGTTCTTGTTTTCAGGACAATATTTTCATATACGCAAAAACTATAAATAATAATTGTATTTAGACAGAGTTTCTGGTAGCCTTAAGAAAAACTGTATGACTGTTTCTTGGGATACATTTTAAACAGATTCTGTAGAGTTTATTGGACATAGCATTACCTCAGAAGGTGTTAAGCCTAAAGATGTTCTGATCAAAGTCTTAAGAAAAGGCCCCTGTCTGAAGAACAAAGATACACAGAGGCCATTTATTAGCCTTAGTGTCTATGATTCACAGTTTGTGGATGGTTATGCCACAATCATCTAGCCCCTTAAAAACTGTTGAGACAAAATGAAAGTTTTATTTGGAGTGACAAGGAACAGCAAAGTTTTTTTTAAATATATAGATATTCTAACTAATGTGCCCCTTAACAAAAATGTATTGGTGGTAGTGCGAGTAGTATAACATTTGATGCTAGTACTTTAGGTCTGAATGCCATACTTTGTCGGAAAGTTGGAAATGTTTAGCATACCATTGCTTTTGCATCCAGGGTTTTAAGTGGAGACAAGGTATAGCACCATACAGCGTGATACTTTAGTGTTTGCTTGGTTGATAAAACAATTTAAAACCTATGTTTGGGGTACACATTTCATTCTCTATTCTGACTAAAAAACATTAATGTATTTACTTGGTGATAAAGGTTTGCCTCCTGAATCCTCCAGGTTAATTTGCAACTTGTCCAAGCACCAAGAATACAATTTTCAAGTGAAATATAATCCTAGCAGAGCAAATCTAAATGCAGATTTATTGATAAGGATCTGTCAGTTAAGAGTATTGGAACTGCACTTGTGCCCAGGATTTATTCCTGTTGAAAGTTTTGCAGTACGTACAGAATGGTTGGCCTTTGCTCAAACACCATAAGGGTGAGTTACATGGGTTCTTTCAAGTTTTGTCTCAATTTACAGCTGAGTCAGGCATTCTGGTAAGGGCTGGAAGAGTTGTTTATTCCTGCTGGTTTGACATCTAAAATGGTAAGCCTAATCATTTGGGTCATTTGGGATCTACTGGTACTAAGAAAATACTAAGACTCACTTTTTGGCGGTCATACATAGTAAAAGATGTTGACAGTTTTGTTGGTAAATGTCAAGTGTTCATTACCTAATAAACATTCAAAACTTAAGGACATACCTTTGATACCTACTCCCTATCCTTATCCTAATAGGGCATGGAGTAAATTGGCATTTAATTTTGTTGGACCCATAACAACATTGCGGAGGTTGTTGATTATTTCTCAGTTTGGGTTTATTGTGATTTTGTAAGTGAGATTAGTACTCAAATTGCCACTGAATTCTTAAACAAGGTTTCTGCCCTTGAAATTGTTATCAATGAACTTAATACTGATAATGGAGTGCAATTGGTCTCTAAGAGAATGGAAACTTTTGTAAAAAAATAAAGCAGTCACGCTCATACTGTTGCTATGTACAGTCTTCAATCGAATGGGGCAATTGAGTTAACGGGATGATTAAAGAGGGTATATTCAAATGGCTTTATTATGTAGTACAGATTTTGATGTTCTAAGAGATACGATTTGGGCATACCATAATACTCCCAACAGCATTACTGGGGTAACACCTTTTACTTTGTTGAGAAGAAGGCTGTCACATACTGATCTTTTTCCATGTCTGGTTAAAGAACAATCCTGCTTTTATATTGCATGAAGAAAAGTCTTCCATGGAGGATATAGATTTGCAAACGTAAGTCTAGAGTTCAGTTGGCTCAAAAAAGAATGAAAGTATGTCCCGATAAAGAACATTCTGTAAAAGAAACAAATATGTGTCAGATCATGGGTTATGTTGAGAAATATGACGTAGGAATTCAAATGTTGATTTCCACTTTAATGGTCCATTCAGAGGTGTTCAAACTGCTCCTCTTCTGTCAAATTGGTGGATGGTCATTGGAGGTTTAAAAGAAATCTGATTCCTCTTGAAAATGTTCCAAAATGAAATGTGTTCTACTGTAGAAGAAAATTGACCATGACGGGTGAATCATTGTTTAATCATCATGCTGGTCCTTTGCAATGTAATGTACAAGATTCTTAATTACAGGCTTAAACATCTGGTACGTCTGCTCAGTTGGATTTGTCTCTACTTGTCCCTGTGGACAATCTTAGCAGTGCTATGGAAATGAACTATGCTGATCATTTTCAGCCAACTCAAGAACAGATCACAACAAAAAGAGCATGGGTAGCTAAAAAAACTATTGTCTTCTTGAGTATTGTGTGTAATAAATTTTCCTTCATCTTTACAGTTTTGTGGATTTTTTGTATTTTATGTAGTATTTTAGTTTTATTAGAAGGGAAGATGTTGCAGTGTATGTAAGTATTATAAAAGTATTTCAATAACGTATCTCTTTAGTTTAACTGTATTGTTTAACTTATCTGTTACTTATTGGTTGTAGAAAGTGTTCTGGTTTGTCTCTTTCCATCAGCTGTGTCCTCTTGTTCTGGAATGTTGCAGATCTCAACTGGCTGTTGAAGGTTGGCATAGATTTCAGAAGGACGTCGGCTGTTGGGCTCCACTATACGTTTTTACTTACTAATAAGTTGTGACATACTTTACTTTCAATAATACTACACAGCCTTTTGGAATTCTCTGTTCCCTACTTGCCTTGAATGTCAAGGTACATCAATTTGTTTTCTGCCCAGAAACCCACAGCTTCGATGCTGGATGTCCTCGTCACCACAGACACATCATCACAGCTTTCAGCCCTTTTATATTTACAGTACTTCTTTGTTGCACTGTGCATGAGAATCTCACAGACTATGTAGGAGAGAGACCACAGTGAATATAAACATAAACTCTCAGCTTTCTGAAATCTATGCCGAAAAGCTTCCTTCATCTTGACATTCGATATTGCCTATGTCTAGTTTGTGTTTACAATGTCATCAATCACCAGTGTGCCTTTAATGGGACCTGGTGAATGGTGTCATAATGCACCTTAAAACCCAGACTTGCATCTTCCAAACAAACCAACATTCTAGAAGTCCATTGTTGATGACTTTTTAGCAAGATAGACAGTTCTAAGAGAACTGTTTTTCTGTACACTGGATGGCCCCCTTTATTATACCTACCAAACATTTCCCTGTGTTTGGGAAACACTCATTTAACATTTATGAATATCACTGGGCCTGGATTTTAATGATTAAGAATCACAGAAAATGGGGGCATGGCCAAGATGACGGCGAGATCAGACGCTCGGTGAAGAGCACTGAGCGAAGCCCCAGTAAGCCTGAGTAATCCTGCACAAAGTCCAGTGATCCATGGACCCACGGGAAAGTTCCAAAGGGGGAGAACCACAGCGAACAGTGTGGTGACTGCTATCAGCCCTGCCGGCCGCCAGTTGGCTGCAACCGAAAAGAAGCGTGGATCGCGACGTGACCGCACCGGAGGAGATGGAGGCCTGGACATGCTGGCTGGGTGAGGTGGCCGGCCGGCGAGGCCCGCTAGAGCAGAGAGATGGAGACCCTCAATCCTGCCTACAGAGAATTGCAAGGTCAGTAATTTGCCTCGGTGAAGGGGGGCTGGTTGTCGGTGGAGGATTGGCATGCTGGCCGAGAGGCCCACTCAGTTGGGCCCAATGAGGAGGAGGCCGCAGGGTGCCCTTGGGGGAGGCAGAGAAAAAGATTCCTGGAGTGAATAAAGGATTCTCCAATCGGAGGAGAGAATCCTGCCCCAATGTCCTGAAAGTGGACTGGTGGCTCGGTGGGACCATGGGGCATCGGCATCCCCCAGGAGAGGTGTGATAGGGGCATGGCGAAGCAGCCACCCGCCTTCCCAAACTCAACCGGCTCCAGGTTAAAGGGCCCTTACCCTGTGGAGTTCACAATGAGCAGCGGGATAAGGGTGGTTGCATAGTCCTCGTCGGAGCAGGAGGGAGACCAACCCATTACCACAAAACGCATTAAATTACTTACTAAATCACTGTCGCCCTCCAAGAAGATTCCTGACATGGAGCAAGACTCTACACTAGGCTCCCTACACCCCCTGGCAGTGGCTATAGAACACCTGGAGTGACTGCCCCTGGCACCGGGGGATCCACCACCAGATGATAATGGCATCACTATAGATCACTGAATCACAATGAACACCTAAGGGGCAAAATAGAGCAAACACATCCTACCAAGTGGTTCCAGCCCGTGGGGCTGACATAGTTTGATGTTGCTCATCTCCGATCCCTGAGCTACCATTCTTTTGGGCACGCTGTCACACTTGGTTGAACCAATTTACAAGTTGTGGTAATATTGTGGTAGTGTTCGGGTGGGGGGTGGCACTACAGATGTCTCTGAGCTCTCTGTTGAGTAGTTGTAAGGTTAGGGGATATGCATGCTCACAGTGGGAACTGGGGGGGTGGGGTGAGGGGAAATGGGTAGATGGGATTTTTTTATGTTGAAGGGGGAGTTAGGCACCACACAGAATGGATCAAAACGCATAACTAGATCCGGAAGGGGCGCACATGCTAACTCTGAACTGTACAGGAACCATGCCCACCGATATGATGGTGGATAATGGCTGATTTATAACTTTATCCTGGAATGTTAATGGCTTAGGTAATAAGGTGAAACGGGGACTGGTGATGGCATACATTAAGCGACATAAACCAGATATAGTCCTGCTCCAGGAAACCCACCTATGGGGCTCGCAACTTCCTAAGTAGGGAGGCATACCCATGCTAGCGCATGCAGGTTTCACCATTGGTTCCTGAGGGGTGGCAGTGCAGATGACGAAGTCTCCCCCATTCACCATTGGAACAATTTGGAGAAACCCTAATAGTATGTACAGAGTGGTCAAAGGCAGGTGGGGAAGGAGAGAGATGACCATTGGGAGTGTCTAGGCTCCACCCCACCACCAGCAACGGACTTACAACAAACTAGCAGAGATCCTTTTAGATTTAAACACATCCCTTCACCTAATAGGAGGGGACTTAAATAATGTGATAGACCCAGAATTAGACCATTTGGGTTGCCCCACTGACACACCCACGGGAAACCCCCTGGTGGGTTTTGTGAGGGATATGGGGTTGATAGATCTCTAACAACCCCACCACCCAGACACCCAACAATACTCTTACTTCTCTGGGGCACACAGGGTCCTCTCCCGCCTAGATTACATCCTAGCCCTGGCGTGCGTGAGGGAGATAGAAGAGGTAAAGTACCTGGACAGGGGGCTGTCATACCACTCTCCCCTGTGGCTTTGTGGTGGAGCTCAGACCCAGGCAGAGCGGGTCCATTTGAGGATGAACTTGTGGGAATTCAGGGGCAAGAAGGTAGCTCAGGAGATCAGGGTAGAGACTAAACTGTATTTCAAAGAGAATAAAAACTTAGTCACGTCCGCAATTACTGTCTGGGAAGCCTACAAGACGGTGCTCAGAGACAGGGCACAGAACATAATTGCTCACAAGAAGAAGACAGAGAAACAGAAACTGGAATCCCTAGAGCACCAGCTGATAAAACTGGAAGGGAGATTAATAATGAAAGATGACCCCTCTACCTTGCGCAGAATCATGATCCTGCATTAAGAGTACCAGGCAAAGGCATATAAGGAAGCTTAAGCCCACGATATAGCTACACAACATTGCCTGTATGAGGCAGGTAACAGGGCAGGCAGGCTCTTAGTTTGGTTAAGTAACCGTGAAAGGGAAGCGTGCTGAGTATACAAGATGCATGGGGCTTATGGTGAGTGCTATAGTACCGACCAGAGAATACCCAGTGAGCTTGTGGGGTTCTACAGGGAGCTATATTAAGAACTCAAGTTTGCAGATGCATCAATAACAAACTACCTAGAGGGAGTGCAAATCCCATGCCTGTCCCCAGGAGATCGGGACTCCTTGGAAAGAGAGTTGGACCTGTCAGAGGTCAGAGAGGCTATGGGCAGACTGAAGAAAGGGAAAATTCCTGGACCTAACAGTCTCCCTATGGAGCTCCTAAAAAAAAAAACTGCGACATTCTATGTCCCTATCTCCTCAACTTGTCCAATGAGGCCAGTGGGACTTATGGAGGGCAAAGCTAGGGGTGATCCTGAAGGCCAGGGAACCACCCACAGACTGTATCTTCTATTGCCCAATTTCCCTCTTTAACACTCAGACCAAGATATTAGCAACTATATTTGTGATGAGACTGAAAGCAGTTATAGGCTCCCTGATCCACCAAGATCAATCAGACTTCATGCCCAAAAGGTCAACAAGACTCAACCTCTGCAGACTTCATAAGTGGCTGGACGCAGTGAGATTAGGTAGAGAACCCCATCTACTTCTGTCCTTGGATGCTAAAAAGACATTTGATACTGTCCACTGGCCATTCATGACACAAACGCTTGAGAGACTTGGGCTTGGACCAAAAGTTTTGGCATGAATAACCTTACTATATACGAACCCTTTAGCAACGGTCCGCATAAAGGGGGTCACGTCTGCTGAGTTTCCAATAGAGAAGGGGACAATACAAGGTTGTTCCTTCTTACCACTGCTGTTTGCACGCACGCAAGAACCTCTGGCATGCACTGTCCATTAACACACAGGCATCTTGAGTTTCCAGATAGAAGAGGGGAGGGCAGAAGATGAAAGAATATCACTACATGAGGATGATGTTCTCCTCTATATCACCCGACCAAGACAGACACTTCCCCAGATCTTGAGAACCTTTGAAGTCTTTGATTCCCATTCCGGCTATAGAATCAACTGGTTCAAATCGAGTCTCTACCTGGCAGGAGGAAACCTGGGACGGCTGACCATACAGAGTACCTTAAAGGTGGAGGAGGAGGGATTCAAATATTTGGGGGTTTATGTGACACAGGATCAAGAGAGATCGCTTGGCTGAAATGTCCCAGCAGTCATGGCAGACCTCCACAATGATATGGAGGGATGGGGGAAGCTTCCACTGACATTGTATGGCAGGGTGGCCCTGAATAAGATGATCACTCTCCCAAAAATACTATACACTCTCCAAAATACTTATGTTAAGGTTCCAGAGAACATTTTCACTAGAATCGAGGGAGATGTACGCAAGCTACTCTGGAATGGGAAACATCCTCGGGTATCCCCTCAGACACTCCAACAAAATCCATATAACAGGGGGATCGCCCTCCGAGATGTAAGGGCCTACTACTGGGCAGTGCACCTTATAGGTATTAATGATTGGATGTATGCGTAAGGAGATCACCCTACTTATTTGCTGGAGAGAAGCAAGTTTTAGAAACAAACACGCCTTCACTACCCTATGGGGGAAGGGACTAGGAGGCTCTTGAGACCTACGCAACTGGTGATAGAGGCATGGACTAGGGTGGGGAAAAAATGGGTTGGCACGCGAAACTCACACTCGAAACCCCCTTGTGAGAGAGCACTCAAATGAGCGAGATAGGTAAATTACAAGGCTTTGGGGCCTGGGACACAACCGGGATCTCCCAACTGGGAAATCTGATTGAAGATAGGGGACATAAGCCATTTGATAAATTACAAACAGAATACCAAATGCCCAGGCGCAACATCATAAATCTTTACAACTTGTACATGCATGGCACACAGAGAATTTAGTTTTGTGTTGTGTTCATTTGTGTTTGTTTGCTTTTGTCGCATAAGTGCGCCGGGTCTGCCCAGACTTGGGTCCCGGGGGCTCACTGTGCCACTGGATTCAAGCTAGCCTGGCTGATGAAGGGTGATACCCTGAAACCGGTCCCAGGATGCTTGTTTCTGGTCCAGGGAGTACCTGGCCTGGCAGTTCAGGCTGGACTGTTCACAAGGGGGGAACGGGGTCAATGACTGATTTGCATATGGCTGGGTTCAAACTGGGGTGGCATGGTGAGCAAAAGAATTGATGGATTCAGCCCAGATCTGTGACTCGGGGTCTATGTTTGATTGGTTCTGCATTCCATCCATCATTTGTGTTTGTTTACGCAGAGAATTTAGACCTGACAGAACTTCACGATTATGCCCCATTGGAGGGGAGGCTACTGCTGGGACAACTGGAACAGAAAGCAATTTCATGGCCATACAGAAAATCACCAACAGTATACCAGCATGCTGGGAGGCCTGAGAGAGAAATGAGAATGGGAATTGGGAGCTATGGACGACACAGACTGGGAGGCAGCCCTAATGCACCCATGGGAAGTAGCATTTAGAATACGCCTAAGACTAATATAATTTAAGATCCTACGCAGGGTTTATCCTGATAGGGCACGGCTTCATAGCTATGGCAGGGCTGAGTCGCCTAACTGTCTGAGAAGCTGGACACATAGGGGGACATATTTACACACGCTCTAGGACTGCCTCCATATCCCGACCTTTTGGTCCAATAGTCCTGGGAGAACTGAGGAAGATATTAAGGGTAGAGATTCCAGTAGACCCCGAATATGTGCTTTTGGAAATCCCTACAGAGATAGATATCCTGCAGCCTAAACTCCTCTTTAGTAGCATGGGGTTGACAGTGGCCAAGTGGGACGTGGCAAGACACTGGGGAGCACCAGAGCTGCCTACAATGAGGGAGTGGAGGTCAGGGATGGACCTGTACATGATGGCGGAAAAAGTAACGTGCCCGGTGCCCGAGGAACTTCTTAAAGATTTGGGGACCATGGAGAGAGTATTACAATATCTCAGAGGGGGATAACGGGGTGGGTAGAAATGCTTCAAATGGTTTGTGAGGCTGCCACGAAAGTAGCCCTAAGAAAAGGACTCCATCCCCATCGCAACTTACATCGCTGTACCACCAAGATCTGAAGAAGCAACAGATATGCATTCCGTTGTTAATGTTATTGTCTGGCCCACTAGGGATTGTTGTTACGTTTGGAAAACTTCAAAATGCCAATAAAAATCATTATTAAAAAAAAGGAATCACAGAAAACATGAGTCTATTCTAGCAGACTTTCTAATCTTGAAAGATACGTCAATGAAACTTCCAATTATGTCTCTACCAAAGTTGTACTCATTCATCACTGAGCAACTGCAAGAATAATGAGAAACATATGCTGCAGTCCTCAGCACAGGGTGCAACGCTGGGTTACTTCTACGATCAGTGGAGCTAAGAAAGAGTTGGTATGCCCTGTCTGATTTATGTGTCACATGCAATATGAAGCTTTACAACTTGCCTTTTGGCCAGAATGCTTGCCATTTAAAGACCTTGTAAAGTTTTAATTGTAGGTGCTAGGCCTCCTTAATTAACTTGTGCCAAGAAGCCTAATATACTATTCATTTTTCAGGACAGATCTAACTTTTTATCATGCATGAATTAATTTGGGATTCTTTGGTGGGTGAGTTCTAGAATGAGTACTTTCCTGCCATCATGACATTTTCATGTTCCGAGTCCTTGCAACAAGTGAAGTAGTGCTGGCTGTCAAGAACACATTTAACACTGCTTAATTTGAGATAGTGGTAGAGAGGGGCCCTCATCAGACTTTCATAGAGAGCAAGAGTGAGAAAAACACAAAAGGGGAAAAGAAAAAAGATGGAAAAACAGCAACAAAGGGAGAAAGCAAAAATGAAAAAGAACTTCCAAGTGTGTAATGAAGGGGCAAGGTGGGTCTCGTGGTGTATTAAAGAGTAGGATGAAATCAAGCCTACCCACCCCTGGTATTCAGACATCTGATATTTGTAGCATTGGCCGTAGGCTTCTGGACAAAATTCATTGTTTTACAAGTTATGCACTGGGGTTAACTGAGTCCATTTTGTGAAGGGGAGAGCAGACATCGGCTTTGAGACATAACAATGAGATAAAATGCCATTAGCATGTCTTTAATGTGTGTTGATGTAGCAATTGTTTTTCTTGCCCTGCACACAATAGCATATTATCCAGGGCTATCAACAATTTACCAATGTAGGCACAGTTTGGCCACCTATGCCTGAACCAACACAGCAAATCATAATTATTTTTAAGCGTGTTGGGCAATCTAAAATGGGCTCAGAGTTTACCAATACATAGATGCAGCACATAAGTACTGGTAAAGTTGACTTGTGGAAATGAGTGATTTCATTAAAAAAACAATCCCGCCATCAACTTTAGTTACACCAATGGAAAGACAAACAAGCATTGACCAATAGACAGTGCAATATATTTTAAGTATAACTTTATTATGTATAAAGAATAATATGACAATACTTATTATAAAAATTATACATCAAAGCACATTGAGAATTCTGCTTAGATACTGAAAGTGAAACAATTAACAAACAGGACGTTCAAAAAGACCAGAGTATTAGTGGGTTCATCTAATATCTCTCCTTTTCAGAACAAAAAAAATATTTTAAGAGCTCAGGCTCATTAAGGTTTGTGCCAATGCATACTTTAACTTGTAAATTACAGATTAAATATTTTAGAAGGCACTCAGCTAACACAATTTTGTGAACACATTCATATACAAAACTCACAAAAAAAACAATCTATTGACCCAAAGTGCCCCTTAGAACAACAAGCAGTACAGTCTTGGCTTGAACCATGAGGTAGAAACACATTGCAGAAAAAATGTCAAAGAAATTGATAGGTACACAGGCACTTAGACTGAGACACATAGACTATAAACTGCTTCTTGGGGACAAAACTTACAGAGAGGAATCAAAAATAAAAACGTGAAGTGTCTGAAGCATTTTTGAAGTCTAGCAGCTGGGCCCCACTTCAAACATTTTTGTAAGAGTTCAAGCAAGGGTCAGTTACCTGGAGGGTCATATCAAATACACTGCACTATGTTTAAGAAATTCCCTTCCACCTGTGCTCCAAATGATCTGACCTCAGAAGTTCCACACGAGCCTCAGAATGATCAATGCAAATATACAATCCAGGATAATACTGATGCCAAATGCTGCCTGCCTTTGAAGGTTTTCAACATGTTAATTGTGAAATGGGAAGTACAGATTAAAAGGAGGTATTGATAGGTAGGAACCTCTGTATTATCAGATGCCAAGAAACATCTCTGGAACCTGAGTGATCACTTTTGAGGATGCTCCTTCACCTCCTCATAGCTCTACAAGTAGCACGGTTTCCCCAAAGTGGGTGGAGGACACCAAAGAAGGTTGCAGTTCAAAAAGAGTGTGAAGCACTCACTGCAGAAATATATTACCCAACTGGCGTTCAGATTGAGGAAGTTGTTAAAACATATCCAATGGTATGTATGTTTTAATTTATTGATGTTCAAAACATTTAGGATATTGATGATGAGCAAATGGCAATGTATCCTGGGAATTTCGGCACATTAAATTATGAAACGAGGTGGAAAATGCACACAATTGGCATCACACAAGCCCGGACAGAAGACACACAAGTTTGATCTTTGGGGCTTT
The DNA here is from genome assembly GCF_031143425.1 of Pleurodeles waltl. NCBI lineage: Eukaryota > Metazoa > Chordata > Amphibia > Caudata > Salamandridae > Pleurodeles > Pleurodeles waltl. Next base: position 732,350,191 of record NC_090443.1, read on the forward strand.
CATCCAGCAGAGGCACATACTTAGGTTCAGTTCATAAGACCCAGTACCACCGGCGTTAAGGAGAATACAAAGATGCCAGTGAAATCTCTAACAGAATTAAAGATGCTTTTTATAAGGCACGGCATTATGCAGCATTTACAATGAAAGGTCTGTAGACACAACCTAGTAAGACCTGTAACAGTGATAAAGACAAATGCTCACACTAAAAATGTATGTTCCACAGCTGAAACACAGCCAACATGAGAATATAATACTCTCATAAAAAAGCTAAAAATAACTCGACTTTGATTCATGTTGCAATAAATCTCTCTGCTGACCTTGTTCTAACAGTTTCCACTTCAGTTGTTCCTTGTTGTTCTGTCCCACTCTGTGCCTGCCTGCAGCACAATACAAAGACTTTCCCATGTACACACTAACCCACTTGGGTGGGTAAGCATCAATTGCCTTTTTTTCTCCACAGCTCTGAAATCATAACACCAGGGTTCATCTTGAACTCTAGAAATCTATATTGTTCTCCACAATGAGTGCATGAAAACCAAGGTGCAAGTCACAGCTACTTGTTGCCCATTACTCATTAAAGAAATGTGGCTTGGTTGTGAAAATCATTACATTTTTCTGAAAGATTAAAATGGGGGAGGGCACAGTGTTCTGAGTGTCCACAAACATTTGCAATGGATGCCCAGAATAATCCCCAAAAAGTCTAATGAAGGTCTCCAGGCTCAATATGGTTGGCACAATGAGTTAGAATCCAGAACATAACGTTTGCTGTCACAATTCCTTTTGTCATATTTGAGCACTGTAGGTTACAAGTGCTGAAATATGGATGAACTTCCAGAGGAAGAGATTAGTGCTGATGTAGGCCACTAACAAAGAATTCTAAGACCATCACATCTGCCAATATAGGAATTAAGGGCTGAGAAAAGACAGAGATCCATGACAAGAGTTGTCACTGATCATTTGTTTCTTTAATGTGCACCATTTCTTTTTAATTATAAGCTAACTAAATATAGTTATTGATCTAAGAAGCTTTGGGGATGGAATCTGGGCATGATATGAAAAAGCAATAGATATTAGTAACTTGAAACTAACCTATGGAAATCATGGTGCTTTTGGAAAACACCAAAGAGAACAAGTCTTGTGACAAGCAAAGAAATAAAAATATAACAATGTTCCGAAACGTAAGTGTCTGTAGAGCACAGAAAAGAAGATATGAAGGATTGGGCCAAGTACTCTAAAGGTCAGCACCATGTTTAGTGAAACAGAAAATGATATAGACACTTTCTTATTATCTTTGGCTATGAAAATAACAGTGCCAATGTCCTGATAAGGTACTCCGTGAAGATCACATGTTGGAGTATGTATAAAGATTATAAAGTGTATACTGGAGCAAATCATGCAGTATTACCCACTGAAGACAGCTCAGTATTTCCTGGATAGGGAAATAGAGATAGTAAATGGTATGTTTACTTTAGCATAGACATGAAAGCAAAACCAGAAGGTACATACTGAGCAGGCAAATTCACACTGGTTATTGATTTCTTTACAATCGGGCCACATGGTAGAGCTAGAATTACTACTTTTTGTGGAAATTATGAAATTCCCTGTGAAACCAGCTCCAGGAGCAAATTATAGTGCAGTGCATAGACATAATAAGTGATGTTTATAATACTAAGGCACAGATTATTTAATTGCTCACATTAAATGGTAGCATTTATTTTGCTACGGTATTGGTTTGTTTTTAAAATTGAAGCATCTTCGGTAAAATAATGTTGAGAGTGAGGCCCATGCACTTAACATATGGTGATTAATTAACAGTGAACAATGAAAAAATATATGCCTTCAGACACAAATTATGGATCTTTTGAGAATCAAAGATTAAGTAACAACATGCGTGCTCAAAACATTTTAACAGTTCAAAACAACTAAAAGCTTGAAAGAGCTATATAGAGATTAATTTATGCCCATAGGAGACTGCAAACTATTTTCTAATTATGCATTGTGCAGCATTCTGAAAATGATTTGCATGATCTAAATATACAAAAATGGCTATTGTTAACCTCTATTTTGCCATGTTGTAAAAAACATTTTTCACTCAGAATTACATTACCTACAACACTATTTTTAGTAAATATGTTTGTAACAGTCATTGTTTTACATGGTTTAGTCTGACCTATCAACATCAGTTATAGGAATGGCAAAATGTATATTTTCTTGGTCAAAAAACTGAGTCTAAGGATTTTCAGGAACTTTGATTTCAGACTATGCAATAAATGCATTATGTAACAGGCACCCATGGAAGGTCATGATGAAGGCAACATTATGGTTCTCAGGAGAAGCGTAATAGTACTGAAGAACTACTGCTTAACATAAGGATTTCCTTAATTCACTTAGATCATTATGCAGATTTTCCATATCATTCAACCTAAACTTTATCAACGGATTACAAGTCAAGAAGAGGTATTTTCTTTTGGGACACACTCACTTGTATTTTGTTTCTCAATACTAAACTCTATCGGACTCAGATTTTTTTAATTCACATTTTTTAGACACCAGGAAGTGAACGTTCATCCTTGAGTTGCTGGAGATCTCCTGGTGATTGCCACAGTTAGAGCTACCTACAGCCATTTTTCCTTGCAGGAACGGCAGGTGAACCGTGTCTGCAGCATCACTAAGATGCCCAACCCCTGACCATAAGGTACGTGAGAAAAGATTTGATTCCAGTGACCACACTAGTGTGCTAGGAAATAGCTGCTGTTTCCCACTTAGGATTGTCTCACTACAAAAGATCAAAGCATTGAATGAACAACAAATGATTATGACTAGTGCATGGTCAGGTGCCACAATCTCTGTGAAGCAATTCAATTATCAGTTTTGAGACCAAAATACATTTGGAAGAATGTCTGGGGAATCACTACAAATCACTTACTACGAGTAATCACTGAAAACTGTGCCAAGAAAAATAGCAAAAAAAATAACATCTAACAATAGGCAATCTTAAGTGCATTGTTTAGATCAAATATTGTTTGGTCTGAAAAACTCCTTTTACTTATAAGTAGATTAAATGGTCTATTTTGAGTATCAGTGTCATCCCAGATCAGCCTCCAAATGAAACAATGCTCTAGAAATATCTCATTCCACATGTTGACCTAAAAGAATTGGAAAAGCATTTGCACGATTATCACGGTTTTATCATATTGTGTAAACTGTGCAATTTGCGAAATGTAATTCCCCAGTGTCATGTGTGAATCTTCCACTTTTTAAAAAAAGTAGAAAATCAGCTTGGGGAAAAGTTTTATTTGAAGACATTCTAATAAATTATAATGATTTGGTATGTAACCTGTCATTGCAACTCACAACCGCAGATAAGTCTATTTATGTTTCTAAAGCATTAATATAGATGGACGGCAATTGAGTGTTGCACATAGGTATAGCAAGATATAGAAACTTTGGACCCAATTCACAAAATTATCAGACATGACAGATTCCCTACCCACTGTATTTGTGGACTGGGCATACTAACAGGCTAGAGGAGGAAACCATCATGATTGTGTACAACACTCATTCACTCAACAACATGGTTCATATGTACATTGTGGACGGCAAATATGAACTGTTTGCTTTTATACATAGGTTTTCTTTTTGGTTCATCTTTTCATATAACTCTGTTAAGGATGAAATCATTACTATTACAATATTCACTTCTCAAAAATATACATTTAGCTCTTTTACACAGACATGTTTATCCCAATCTATCCAAAACGTAGGCATTGTCAGTAATTAGCAGGACATTACCATCGTCATGCAATGGAAAGGGATAAAACAATCATATTATAGAAATATGCTTACATTCACAGTAATTGAAATAAAAATGTCTTATAGAGTAACTTACATTTTTTTTAAACACTTAAATACATCTTTATACAGAGGCTTGATGTAGTAAAATATAGCTATGAGTACTGTAAAGACTGTAAGTCTTCTTTGAAGACATTTAAAATATTTTTATACAAGGTAATGGATTATACAAATACATTCAGCTGAAGGTTAGGCAAAGCTCATTATTTTGCGACAGACAGGTAGCTTATTTATAATGAAGGTTTGTCGTTAAACCTCTCACAATCGGGTCACCAGATGGGTGTTGCTTAGGGAAGATGGAGACTTTTATTTTCAGTTTTTTGGCTGTCAAGTGGTTTTGTAATGTTACATTATCTGTTACCTCAAATTCTCCTGCTTTCCACTTAGGATGGCATGAATTATGCAAAAGGTCTCCAAAATAACAGTTTGTTTTTCCTCAGACACCTCAAGAAGACTCTTTTCATATGCAATTACAGTCTAGTTTACATTTCCATAAACACAACCATGCGACTACTGTTTTTCACCACTATAGGCCATATCAGTCTAGATTAATATTTCAGGTGAAAGTGCCATTTTAAGAACTGGCATTAAAGTATGCCTTTTCTTGTTAATCAAAGCATACATTTCTAAATACTACTGTCATTAGTGAAAAAAGGACAGCTGCAATCATCTTGTGGGTACATCTGGATGCTATAGTGTGATTTTAAATGCAGCAAACACTGTGTTAAAGTATATGTGCAGGGCTAAACGAGGGTCTGTTCTATTTCTAGACCATATCTACTGAGTTCTCTAAGCCAGTGGTTCCCAACCTGTGGTCTGGGGACACCTCGCGCCCGAGAGGCCTCCTCAGGGGTCCGTGACTGCTTAGAAAATTAACTAATATTAACAGATTAGGTCCCCAGCTTTTAGTAATGACTCAGTAAGGGGGGGGATTCCAATAATGATTCATTGGGGGTCCCCGGGTTCCAGTAATGATAAAGTGGGATTCAACAGAAGTCAAAAGGTTGGGAACCACTACTCTAAGCCGAATAAATGTAAGTTTGATTGTTCAGCTCTGACCCTCCGATACACCCTCATTACCATATGAGTGATCAATGATGTCACCGACTGTGGGCAGGCTTAAAATACCCAACCAATCACACTACTATTACTCACATCTTAGAAGTGAAATCTGACACAGTTGTAATTAATTTTAAGGGTAAAATAGATGCATTCGAATATGTTCTATGTAACACATTGTGAAGAAGAATTTCTTTCAATGCTATGTCCTAATTCACTTTACAGATTTTTACAACATATCCCAGCCCAACTCTCTAGGGGGTGCCCTTTAGTAACATTAGAGCTATGTAATTTGAAACATATTATTTTTCTAATACAGAAATAATTTGTAGCTGACTCTGGGCGGTGTCCAACATTCAGTAACCTGCTCTTCATCATGTTTTTTATATATTAGCACTCGGCAGAGAGCAAGGAATGGACTGAACTATACATTGCACATAAAGATCCCGAACCAAAGTCTGAGCAAATATTGGCTGCATATAAAATAGCAGGTACCCTAGCACATCACAGGCAATTACTACGTGACCTTTACAGTGGTGGATAACAATCTAGCAAGGTCAGTTTCCACCATTTTTCTCCTTACATAAAGCGAAATGTGACAAACTGATTTCGATGCTGTCCACATTACACAGCCGTATTAAAAAAATGAATAAAGGATGTTTTTCACTATTTTGCTAAGTCAGTAAAAGGGAAATGAACAAACCAGCTTTGCTTTGAATTTACTCCGCATCTTAATACATAAAAAGTTGTCCATGGTAGTTAGAAAAACTGCACAAATATATTTTGTGACACTTTTGCCATTTGAGGTACAACAAACAAGTCAACACATTTTGCTCACATTTCAGATCCGAGAAGGTAGGTTTACTGCATATGGCAGATTAAAGAAAAGTGGTGCTGCATCTAGTGCAGCGCCACTTTTCCTGCACCCCTTAGCAACCCCTAACGCGACCATGGTAGCGTTGTTTTTAAACTATGGCGCACCATGGCGGTAGTTAGGGTGACCAGAGTCATACATTTTTACGCTAGTCCGGCGCTTTGCAGGATTAGCGTAAAAATTATGACGCTAATCCTGCAAAGCACCCAGAGGCCCATTGTACTCAAGGGGAGCCTCTTTTTAACGCCTGCAATTAGCAGGTGTTAAAAAACACTGATAAAAATGCACCATTTTTACAGCCCCCCTAGCACCAGAATTGCCGCTTGCATACCATGGCGCAGGCATAATGTGGCGCAAGGGGTTACAAAGTGGTGCAATCACCACTTTGTAAATATGGCGTGGTGTTTTTCCCTTCCAACGCCACATTAGCGTAAAAAAGTGACGCTGATGTGGCATTGGAACGGCACAAGGCCAGCATAAATCTGTCCCTAAATCTCTTTGTTTCCCTAGTATAGAATGAGTAATGTAGTACTGACTGGAATGAAATTTATTTACTCATTTTTCTGGAATGAAAAATTAAAAACTGGTATAAAATTAATTTGCTCCTTTTTTTAAGGGGTGCAAAGGCTACATAATAGAGGCACAGATTAGCAGAAAACAATGTGGCAAAACCAGTAAGGAGACAATATCCTACACGCTGCTAGGTGAAGGTGTATCTTATTTTATATAACTTATGCGACGCAGGGTCCAGATAAATTTAACTTGTGGACAGCTTGGTCGATTGCACAAATAGTTGTGGCTTTGGTACATAAGAGCTGTAACATACCTCTCATATAATACACAACACTAGATAAACAGGTAGCATCCATTATGAAACATAAGCAGATACACAAACAGTGAGCAAGAAGGAACACAAACACTCGTGTCTGCTTTGTAGTGGCTAAATGTACTTGAATAACATGTTGTGAGCTTTATGCTTTTTCCTTGATACCTCGAGCGAAAGGGACATGGTATGAAGTCTCCATGTGTTTCATTCCAAGCGTTCGAGGGGCTTCAGTCAATTCCACTCTCCACAAAAGCTCAAACCAACTTCAACTCTGTTATTTCTGTACAGACAAAGCAGCATTTTTAAACTGGCTAACATTTCACATTGTGAACCAGGAACCTTGTTAGCAGGTCGAAGAGCTGCATAATTAGTAGTTTTGTCACATGTAGCGGTTACATGAGGCAGGGCGGTCCACGGACGGTTTCAATCCTGAAAAGGCAACATTTTCTTACTGAGATCAAGTCACCTCTTTTAAAGAACCAGATGAGTCCTTTTGGCTTCAAAAGACAGATGTCAGCAAACTGATGCTGCGCCCGTGCCTTCCTCCGCGGCAACTCCGCTTCCACCCCCCGGGTTAGGCATTACTGCTGCTGGAACAAGGGGTGCTCTGTGTGCTGCCAATGCTGTGCGCAGCACTGCTGTTTTCCGAAGCTGGTGGGGTCGTGGGCACCTGCTGTCTTCCTGCTGTCTCTCCTGCGAAAAGCAAAACACTAATGTTACCGGTGGGAAAGTTCTTTTGTGCATGGTTTATTTCCTTCCTGGCTGCTCATTGGAGATGGCATAAGTGTTGCTCGGAAGCTCCTCTCAACAAATTGTATTTTACCCATTTTTATTTTTCACATGCATTTGCAGTAAATATTTTTACCGAAAAAGCACATTCCATAAATGTTTGCTGTGAGTACTGTAATTACACAACATAGCAGAATGGCATAGTTTCAGACATTTTGCGTAAGAAGTGCAATGCGAAATTCACAAAATTCTGTGACTTACGCCAGCATAATTACAGTTTCACCCAGGACTGGTGGTAATGCCCAGTACAGAATGCATGTAGTTTTGAAAAAGGCTGGATGAGCAAGGAACCTTCCACAAGACAATAAGTATTATATACTGTAACTATTGAGGCAAATGCCAAGGAAACACACTATCATGCCAATATTATGACAAAAACCGCTTATTGTACAATAGGGACGCCCTAAATTGTGTGCTACTTTATAAGAGTGTTGGTAGGAAGGTGCCATCACTCCGCGTTTTACAGTATCAGTGCGCAGTGTTTGTACGCAAAGACAGAACAACTTGATGCACTCTTTGAAACCTGGTGAAAAATGCGCATCACGTTGACAAAAAGTGCTGGGTCCCTCTTGGTATCACACACAAAACATTATGTTAAAAATCAAAAACAAGCTTCTATTACATGTGCACTTATTGTCCCACCCATTTATATCAGAAGTTCTGACTAAACAAAAGACCAGTCTATCACATTTAGTAAAAGCTCAAGGCCGCTGATCTTCTTGGCAGAATGATATGGGTTCCACATACAAATGAACGCATTAAACATATAGGCTTATTGTCAAAAACACGTGTACGTTCTAGTATATGTAGTAAAGACATGATAATAAATATTACTGATTGAGTAGAAAATATTACTATCCCCGTATTAGAAAATTACACATGCCATAAATTATGTAAACAAGAGCAGGTTATGTAGTACCATTGCTACCTTACACCTGTTGTTATGATCCTATTTGTGCACAATGAATGTAGCATGCATGCAGAAGGTTAGGAACGTTGTCGAATTTTACATTTTTGTTTTGATCCTCTTCAATATTAAATATGCATGTTGTCCATTTAACTGTCTATCTTGCACACTGCCTATGAAAACTGTGAAAACTGGGGCACAGTGGCACACCGGTTACCTCTGGGCCTTAATAACGCAAGATATATATAGGAAATGCCTTGCAAAACATTTGTAATACCCATGGAGCAATAACTATGTGAGTGTTCAACTCATTTCCAACACATTTCCATGTTTACATCGTTGAATTACTTTGGGAATGTAAGAGATGTATTCCTGTCCAGGGTACATGCCATTACCGGGAGGGAACAGATGCGTTATCACCCCCAAAATAGAGTGGAGGCTTCATAGGCAGACCACGTGGATGACACATTTGGTAACACTTTATTAGCTGAAATGATTAAAGTACTAGGTGTAAATATTGGCAATCTGTATGCCTACATAGTGCCCATTACAAAACCAGCCAAGGATACACTCACAAGGATCAAAACATGAATTAGATTACTTATCCCTTTTGCTTTTGGTGGTACCCTGAAGTTGGATTTGGAAGACTATTACACTAGTTCAGTGGTTCCCAACCTTTTGACTTCTGTGGACCCCCATTTTATCAATACCAGAGCCCGGGGATCCCCACCGAATCATTATTGGAACACGGGGACCCCCCACTGAGTCATTACTGATAGCTGGGACGTAATATTATTACATTTTTTAGGCAGTCGCGGACCCCCTGAGGAGGCTTCGCAGACCCCCAGGGGTCCCCGGCCCACAGGTTGGGAACCACTGCACTAGTTGATAAAATAGTCCTAACATTCGCTTAGTCTCTATAGTTCAAGCAAAATCTTCTTTTAAGCAGCCGCAACCCGTCCTTCAAGGCGGAGAGGCCACCCCCCACCACCTTTTGCCCCTCATGAAGAGTGCCTGTAAGGCTGAGCAAAGGTCAGCCTGACAGACACTCTTCATGTTCAGATCAGGCAGCCAGGAGTGAGACATGCGCAATTTGCGCCAACTCCTGGTTGTCGGAGCTGAACTTTGCTGGGCTGAAGCGGTCACAGCTCCTATAGGCTTGACCTCCTCAGCTCAGCAAATGTGCCTTGAGGCCCTTCCCCTCGGTGACGAGGGGAAGAGTCATCCATTGACGTTGACCTGGGCAGTTCAGGCTTAAGCCCTGAAACACCCAGGGGCGAGTGTCAATCAGTGACACTTCGTCACAGAGTGGGGAGGGGTCAACAGTCTCACTGACCCCATCCCACTCTGTGACGAAGTTGGGACTGCTGCCTTCCCTCACAGGTCAGCCAGTGAGAGAAGGCAGCAGTCCCAACCTTCCTGGGACCTCCGAGGCTGAAGGTAAGTGTGTATGTGTGTGTGTGTTTTTTAAATCAATGTTTGGTGCGTGCATGTATGTTTGAATGTTGATGGGTGTTTTAAGTGGATGTGCATGCATGTGTGAATGAGTGTGAGTGTGCTGCCCGCCCCCTACCTCCTAAAATTACCGTCCGCCACTTCTTTTAAGGACGTCTGAACAAAATGTTCGTATTCACTAAACACCCAAAGAACTCAGCCTATGAAAAACTGCTCTTGTTGATGGGTCTGGTCGCCATATGAAAAATCATTTTAAGGTTGTTTAAACTCTTTAGTGTCTCTTGAGGAAGTACATAGGGAAACAGACTTTTGATACCAAACTCAAAAAATGTTTTTCCTCGGGCCTCAGGAATCCAGTCCAGGAGGGGAGCTAGACAATCTGGAAAGAGATTCCATACCATATGTTCAGTTCTGTTTTACAAAAGGGCTTCACTATTGTCCCATGCTTAGTCATAACTGGCCACAAGAAAAGACAAACAGTGCATGCAACACACTTTTTGTTGTGACATTTGATCTTTAGCAGTGGTGTAACAAAATTGGAGGGGGCTTCCCTGCTAAGAACAAGGAGATGCACCCCTCCAAGCTTACTTGGGAACTCTCGGGCCAGTGTACTGTGCTGAGAGGGCCTCCTGGAGCTCACCACCCCCGCACCGCAGGGGCTGCGGAAGCCTTTGTTACACTACTGATCACTAGATATTTTCTTGCACTTATTTACTGACATGGATTCTAATGATCCCAATTTTGTGAGATGTGGGACATGTAGAATTTGTAGGTCATGGATCGGCTCTTGGTAACATTACACAACCTTTCAAATAGAGTTTCTCTGGTTATGATCTCCTACCCATATTCCATTTCTAATAATAAAATGCATTGGAACAGGATAGGTGACACACAAGTTAACATGGCCTAGAACCTCATTGTGTACAGGATATTCTGGGACAGGAGGCTGTAGCAGGCTAAGGCTGAGGTACATTGGCTTTCAGTGTATGATGATCAAGAGTGAAGTACAATACCCATGGGTGAGTTTCGATACAGTAATTGAAAGGGGCCACTACAATAGACATTTGGGTAAAGTAGTATGCTGCTATTATTTCTTCCATTTGGAGATCAACAAAGGGAATGCAAAATTCTCCTTCAAAAAAGATTCAAAGATGCTGAAAATATATTTGCTTGCATGGTGCTTTGAAGTACAGTGGTGTGCAGGACAGCACTGGGATGTACTAAGCAGAAGTATTTGTGTGGTTATCAGCACTGTGGTAAAGACCGAAGTGAATTAGTCAAACTATCTATGTGTTTCAGTAATAGAATGCCAGGGGCTTGGTTAGGTTGGCCAGTCCTTTGCCCTACGCACGATCCAGTCTAAGAGGAAAGTTATTCTTTTTTCAATTTTTAAAGCAGGAAGAAAGAAATACCAATGTTCCACAATTGCTGATCCAAGGATTCAGCACATTAGATATACAAGAGTGCATATATCACCCTGGAATATTAATGGAATAGTGTGTGATAGGAGAACTGAAGCTCTATGCTTTTCTGGTACCTAGTGTATCATACAGAAAATATGTTTTCTGTACGTCACTTTATAAATTGTCTTACTATTGTATTAGGCATCCCATAGTTTAATATTGCAATGCATAAAGCTATTCACCCTATTGTAAAACATTTTTAAGATGATTACTTAAGTATAGTCTCAGGTATCAAAAAGAAAACTACAAGAACCATTTCCAGATGATTTGGACAGACAATCTTAGTTTCAGAGAAGTAAGCAGGGCAGATTTGAGGGGACTTCCAGAAGTAACCTATGAGTGCAGGAGGGGAACAACAAAAGTTCACCCGTTTTGGCATAATTGCATTGACCTCTAGGGGACGCTGTATGAACTGGAAGAAGTGGAATGCAGGAATAGGTGTCTAGCAAATTCACACAAAAAAGAAAGGCACCATGTAGTGGGCCCAAGAACATTTGCTGCCCAAAGGAAGCAATTGCTTTTAGATACTATAGGTGTTGGAGGTCTATAAAAAAGTAAGAACCTCCAAATTAACTACTGCAATTGTGAACCTTTGGGTAATACTGATAGTTTTGTATAAGGCAGTGGAGGAAAGGAAACATGAAAGGGCATTTTATTCCTTGGTGATTCTGAAGATAACCCAATTTATTGCTTATAAGGATTCACTGATGGTACAAAATAATATGACACTTGCTTCCTGAAGATTTGAGCTCTTCTTCAATCACAGAAACATAAATTATTTGTTTGTGCAAGTCTCTGGATAAAATAGACTAACAATGTAAAAGGTTCTTAAACAAGTAGCCTACTTCTGTTGCCACCCAGCAGCCTTTAGCTTGTTTGGCCAGAACAATAAGGAAAAGTTAATTATTTTGTCACTAAGGTGTCGGGAACTGCGATGGGTAAAGATCTAAGGCTCTGTAGGGTAGCCAGGTCTACACTTGTGCAAGATGTAATTCAGAGCAAGGAGGACCATTTAATGCAAGGCTGCACTGTGTTAGATATCAGGGAACAGGTTGGAACATTTTAAGTAGCGATGGTGATGTAACTAGAATGTGGGTATGTTTCCTGATAAGTAGAGGAAAGACAATGTCTTGTTCATCCACTGTGGAAAAGCTAACAGATTTTCTGTTGGTACATCCTCGACAAGAGGATTCAATATTGTGTCTTAAAGCTGTCAGTATCAAGTATATGCAAATCTACTGACAGCAAACATGGCATGGGAATGCTGGATGTTGTGTTGATTCCATTAGTTTCTTTCATCAACATCTTGTTGTAAATTGAACAAAGGACATCTCTAAGTAGGAAAAAATCTACAGGATCAAGGGCAGAACCTGAAAGCATAATAGAGGTTTCTATAAGAAATAGTATTTTATGGATAGCCACAACATCCACAAGCATTCACTATGGAAACAAGGACGCTAGACAAAAGTCCTTAGCCGCAAAGATATTGTAACACAGAGCAGCTAATATGCACTTAACAAGGGCACATTTATCCACTGTCGGCGTAGATGTACAACAAATACAACATCACAGAAAACCAACTCCTCTGCAAAAGTCCATGCTAGCCTAGTCCCCTATGAAGTGTCATTTGGAGTTTTGACAAATGATTTCTGTGTGAGTTCTAAGAAATAGGAATGCAAGAATACAATAAATATTTCTATATTGTTTTTCTTGTCTCAACTACGCTTTGGGCAGAACTTGCACAGGCCACAACTGGTGCTTGCCTGATCTAGCAACCCCACTTCCCCGTGCCATGGACTGGCGAAGGCAATGCATAATCAAAAAGAATGCCTAAGTAAAAGAGAATTATGTAAGAACAAAAGATATGAGAGGAAGCTTTGGTTTGCACATTACTTTTACCTTTGAAAAACATTTATGGTGAATCTGATGCCAAAGCCTGAAGCTTCTGAACGTCAAGTGATTGCAGCTAAAAAGGCACACTTCCAAGACAAATACATTTATAGTAAACAGTCATTGCTTGTGGAAAAGCTGCAACACAATGCTGCATTGAGCTATGAAATATCGATCTGTAAGGAGGTGCACTAGATGTACAAGGATTACAGTTTATAAACTTGGCTACAAATGGTCGGAAAAAACCTAAACGAGGTACTAGAAGACTATATCATCATAATTTTTAAGTGCTTGTTTCATTGAAGATACCATTATAATTTTTGACCTATAAAAATTAGCAATGTAGATGTGAATGATTAGAAAGAGCAGCAATTATGGAACAATGAACTAGAAAACATGAAATCTGTTCAACTGGTGCAATTGATGGATACTCAATATCTCATTAGGGCATGGGGATATTCAGGATTTCAAGTTTTGAAGAAACAATGAACTTCCCATTGATTTTGCCCTCACATTTTGCAGAGAAAACCTACAGAGGTGTACGTGATGAAAAGTGATTTCTGTAATACCAAAGTGCCCCTGGGGTGCACAAAGTGGGCACACACGCCGCTTGCTCGCCTGGGGAATTTCTGTAAAACAGTCTCCTGGAGTTTACAGGACTGTTATGTTATAAATTGCTTATATCGAGTATGACTCAAAAGGGGTATCTCAGCGTGTTAGCTTAGTAGCTATAAGGTGATAGACAGCAGCAGTACCATTAGAACAACATAGTTTTGAGTGATCAAAACACTGACGAAGAGATGTTGGGAGAGAATTCCAATATATAGTGGCCACCTATGAGAAGGATCTTCCTCCCATCCTGATCTTGTTAACTCTAGGATCAGTACACAGCATTTTGTCGCAAGATCACAGAGTTCTGTTAGGACAGTAGGGAAAGAGCTTCGAAGATAACTAGTGTGGTCCCTTACCAATGAGAGCTTTATAGGTAATACAACAGATTTTGAAAGTGATCCTTCTATGGACTGGTAGCCAGTGAAGAGAACACAGTAAAGGAGTGGTTGATGTCCTTGCAGACATGTTACATATAAGGCGTACAGCTGTAATCTGTACCACCTGTTACTTGGTCAGCAAGGACTCATTTATGGAAGCAAACAGGCCATAATCCAGGCAACTCATAATTAGTGCCAGAAGAAGAAAGAAGCGGAAAAGCCTGTCTCAACAGGCAAAGCAGATGGAACAAAAATCTGTAGTTTTGAGAGGCCTGAATCTTTCAAGTACATGCTAGCGGTTTGGGAAAGGAACTGAAAACTTTAAATAGCTCTTTAGCTATTACCGGCAGAGATGCAATTATTAGCTAAGTATATTTTTCTAGTTTTCTTAACTTACCATGGTAATTTGTCAGAGCTGAGTGGAACAATTCCTTGCTCTCTGGTTCCTTGCAGTGACTCCAGTGCCATTCCAACTTTTTGCAGGAGGCTTTTTCTTCTTGCAATGCAGAGATAAACCAAGGTGAGTGCCCATTAGAATGTGGTCTGATTGATCAAGATTTCAAAGGAGCTAACTTATCGAAGATTAGCATTAAAGCATTTTTTTCAATTGAACTAATCCTGTCTCAATATCTACCACGTTTTCTGAATTAGGTGGTTGATAGACTTTCATGAAGGACGAAGGTGAGATTCTAGACCATTGTTGAATGACCTAGTTTTGGTATGTATGGTCCTACTCGGCTTACGAAATAATGGGATTTGAAAAAAAAACGGCCGCATGATCAGATCATAACAACTGATGTGGGATATTACAAGTTAGAAGAGTAGAATTAGAGAAAATCAGGTGCATTGTGAGTAGGACCAGAGACTTTTTGAACTGGGCTGAGTGAAGCAAGATTAGAAAGGAGCTGACCTACCACCAAATCTTGGAGATTTTCCCCATGGTAGTTACAATTCCCCAGGAGAACGAACTGTTAAGAAGCTAAAACATGAGGGACGAATAATTCCACAAGTTGCTGACTGGGCCAGGCTGTCGATAAATTAAAGCCCCACGTCCACAGCTGTTGGCTGAAAGTTCAAATTTAAAAAGGCATATTTCTGCCCAATCAGTTGTAAAAGAGTCAATTAGATATACATTGATAGAGTCCTTGAATACAATAGCAATACCACCCCCCACTCCAAACAGGAAGTGTTACAAAACAAAGCGGTTCTCTCCACAGCAATCATCAGAATACCGTGGTGAACCAGAGAGCAAACAGTAAGTAAATAATAAAAAGGCTTAAAAGTTTATGAAGAACTGCCACTTACTAAGAGCTAACTAAGAGCTGCGTGTCTGCGTGTGCTTCGTGTTTTATAACGGTCCAGAAGCAAGCAGCTAGTCTGCCAACCTGCGCCCAAACAGGAAGTAAGTATTACAAAACAAAGCGGCTCTCTCCACAGCAATTGGCAGAATTCCATGGTGGACCAGAGAGGAAACAGTAAGTTAGTGCACACCCATAAAAGCACCAAAATAATAAAAAGGGTTAAAATATTTATGAACAGCTGCCACTTACTAGGAGCTAACTAAGAGCTGGCCTGGGTATGCTCTTTTTTGCTTTGTTTCCATTTTAATTACAATTAATATCGACCAATAAAGTTTAGGTTCTGCTGCCTGCTGTGTGAAAGGGAGGTCAAATATTCGTCTTGAGGAAAATTCCATTGGCATGTTCCCTGCAACATCAGGCACATTTGTTTATTAAGTATAGTAGTGGACCAATAGACGTGTACAAGAGACTTAAGGCTAGATGTCCAAAGCACTTTTGAGGTTACAAATGGCCCAATTCGCAGAATCAAACTGTTTGCGACCACAAAAAAGCTTTTTTGCATGCAGCATGTATGAAGAGAAGGAATAGGAAGTTCCTAACTGCAATTTCCTGTGAATCACAATTAGGAAATCGCTATTGCCAATGTACGCAATTCCTAGTGGGTTTCAAATAGATTTACCTCATGAATAATAATGAAGTAGTTCGCAATTTGTGAGCCATTAGGAATCGCAGCCATCACAGAGATGGTGACTTGCTGGTGCCATAAGACTACCATGTCTGTGAGTGCTTTTAAATACAGCAATCTTTTTTTCTTTAAACACAGTCCTTTTCCTTAAAGGAAAACAGAATGCATTTAAAAAGAAAAGAATTAAACTTTGAACTTTCATTTTTAGGTCTTGGCTAGACAGCGCATGCACTGTCTCAAAGAAACATGTGGTATGTACTTTGTAGGCTTCAGTCTGCCCAATGGCTTCCCATTTGCTGGCTCCATTGTCGCTCTCGTATTCTTTGCCCTCATTTATCCATGACATACATGTGTCATGCCTCTTCTGATAGCATGGACCAATTCCTACTATTCATTCACTGTTTCCATTTTAGAAACTATTTTAGGAACTACTTTTTTCTTTGTTCAAGAGCACTTCACATGATTGGTTGTGTTTTCACTCGCTCCAAGCTCTATTTTGTTTTTGTAAACAGGCCTGTAAATCTTGTTCTTATTTCACCACATTTGCGGTGCATTCAAATTTTCAAATTTTTTAAGAAAGGGAGGTTGTCTGCGATCTTGCCACAAGTGGCTGTTACTTAACACATTATGATTTAGGCCATGGAGTAGACCAGGGTGTGTGTACCAACTTGGTTGCTGATTTCACATAGCAAACCTGGCCTCTGTTGGCAAAACTGATGTTGGCAGCTTGCATGATCTGCGGAAAAAGAGAGATGTTTTCTTTCTCCTATTGAGCTTGGAATTCCTCCCAAAATTGTCCCCAATGGCTGGGCTTTCCGTTTGTCTCCTCCTGTTTCGCAGCTTGAGCTCAGTACGTCATTGTTCATCCCCCTTTATGGGACTCTTAGCTATCATAAAGAGTTGAAAATAATTAATATGCAAAAAAACAAATGTCTCCTAACAATGAAGGAAAACTTCAGCGATAAAACACTTGTGTGCAAGTTTGAGTCACCCCGAAGTGCAACTGGAGAGTATCTCATTTTGAATTGCATGCTTGCCCTCCCTGGACTGAATGCATTTGTTGCATTGTTGTTAAGCCCTCTGTGTGTGATGCCGTAACAAGCAGGCCTATGTTCAAATTGACTCCTCTTAACTGAAGAATGGTTTATATTTATCAGCTTAAGGTTCTTTTTTTAAAGGAATCCTTCTCCTCATTTTATATACAAGGCGATCAATTATTCAGAGCAAAATGTTAGTAGTACAAGGCTCCAAAGGATAACAGTCACTTATATAGCAAATGCCCTATGTTTGTTGAAGCCTATGGGTCCTTGTTCCTAGAACAGATTGCACTTGGAAAGAGCTACCACAACACACAAATCCATGGCACATAATTCCACTACACTGAGAACCTTTAAACATCTCTTCATTCCACGCCACGCAATTTCATTACACACATTTCTACTCCACATCATTTCACTTCATGTCACATAATCACAGTCCAATAAATTAAACTCCACATTGTCCACTACACTCTATGCCACATAATTCCAGTTCACATAATACCACTCCACGAAACAGAATTACACTCAATTCCAAACCATATAATTACACGTCACACAACACAATTCCACTCCAGATCATTCCACTACACATAATTCAACTCCAACCTGCATAATTACACTACACACCACATATGTACACTCCACATACATCCACTCAGCTCCAAAATACATACTTATACTCTGCAAAGCGCAACATTGCAACATACTTCCACACCACATTTTACCACACCATGGCACATAATTAACCTCCACATAATTCCATCCACACTATGCCACATAATTCCACTCCACACATTGCCACACAATTCCAAATATCGCCACACAATTCCACGCCACACAATTCACTGCCACACAATTCCACACCATGCAACATATTTACACACAATATAATACCACTCAACACCACATAATTCAACTCCACCTAATTACACTCTACTCAACACCACATAAATATACCTCACATATATCCACTCTATGCCACATAACAGCAATCCACATGAATACACTCCACTCCATGCCACATAATTCTGCTCAACATAATTTTACTCAACACCACACAGCTCCATGTCACACAAATCAAATCCACAGAATTCCATTTCACACCACAGAATTCCACATCAAACAACATAATTCTACTCCACAATTCCTCTACACACCATATATATTCAATCCACAACATATAATTCAACATCATCCTAGAAAATTCAATGCCACACAATCCCACTACACTACATGACACTCCACAACACACAATACCACTTCACATAATTACACTCCATGACATACAATTCCTCTCCACAAAATTCCAGTACACGCTATGCCACATAATTACTAATCACATAATTTCACTACACATAACTCCACTCAACACCACACAATTCCATGTTACACAATTCCACAATAAACAATTCCAATCCAACCCACAAAATTCCAAACCACACCACATACATTAACTCCACTTCATAACACAGGGGTAAAGGATATTGACAAATTCAATAGCTCTCAAATTGCCGCAACCTATTGACTTTGACCGCTGCTCTTAAAAATATTTTCACAACCATTCTCAAAAGGAAAGGGCTCCTTTTGGGACCCCCTTACATTTGCAAATGGGTTACCACCAACTTTATGTTGGTGGTAAAGTGTGAATGTTTTGCATCTGCATTTTAGTCTCAAAACATTAGTACATCCCATTCCGATTTGGTATTAGGAAGGGATGTCCTCAACACACCCTTTCCAAACAGCAAATAGCAAAACACAAACTGCGATTCGGTAACAAGTTACTGAATCATGATTTGGGCTCTGTATATGCTAAAAAGCATTTTTGTGGTCACAAATAGCCTGATTCTACAAATCAGGCCATTTACGACATCAAAAATGCTTCGTACGTCTAGCCCTAACTTCCTTCCTACAACCCCTACAGGGGTAAGAATACGTGGAATGCATGAATTGATTGAACATTTGAGTAATGAGGCACAAGAATCTGCACCGAGACTGCTTCATGCTTGTTCCAGAATTGCTTGAGGGACAACTTATCAATGGTCCCCTGGGTGGGACATAGCATGGGAGGAATCAGAAGGTGTAGCACCACAAGGGAGAATCGGCACCAGAATCAGTGCCCTGTATACTACATTGATATGTGTAGTACTTTGTACTGTTGTTTTTCTAACAAGACAAACACTTGGTGGACAAATAAGTTATTATATCTGTCGCTTGAATGTCGAGTTCCAAGCTTATGCCCTCCACACACAGCTCTCCCTGAAACCTGTGACTGTGCACTTTCACTCCTCTGTGAGTCAAGTGCAGAAAGAGTTGTATTTGACCCAGTTTGCAGAGCCATAGTATAATGAGTCCCAGGACACCAGTGACAACCAGCTTCAACCATCACAGTTAAGGCCCAGTAGTCCCGTCTGCCAGGTGTCGCCAAAAAACGGCATGTGCCCTATGTATTATTTAATTCTTCTACACATTTCTAATTTAAAAAAAGTTATTTTATGTATCTTAAAAAGAACAGCTGTGACTGCTGCAGTCAAGCATTTCGAGGTAAAACCCCTCCGGGGTATCTGCATGTTTTAAGGACGTTTAGATGCTGTCTGTAGGAAAGAGATGGGCTGGTAACTGTCTATATTACAGGCATTAAGATCAAAGATTTTTCATGCTACGAATAACTGTTTCTTCTTCAAAGGTAGTGGGGTTTTTCTTTACAGCCTTAGATGAATGTGGCAGCTCATCCAACCGCTTCCTGTTGCACCAAGGACTGTGCAAAATAAAATAAATACAAAATAACTGATCATGAAGAAATGGGATGGTCCCACGACTTCAGTTCTAATATGGTGCAAAATGTTCAGCAAATTGGTCAGGAACCCACAGAAAAGTTTAGTGTCCAGGCATTTCAAAGAACGTGCACTGATGCTCTCATTACATCTACATTCAACATTTTTTCTAGTACTGTCTAAGCATAACACTATTCACAAGAAGAGGGCAGAGAATAGAGCCGAGGAGGGGCCAGGTACCAGATTCAGAGGACCAGCAGTGCAAGCAAGTCATAACCAACTGCCCAAAAACAAAATCTTAAAAACCTTTCGGGTGAAAAGAAACAGTAAAGAGAACAGCCTGGGTTAAAAAGTCCCTTCCACTTGTAAACGTGTAAATTATGATGTTTTCAGTACAAGAAGCATTATATGAACCATAGCCCTAGAACATTTAGGGCATGCGTTATAGAATTTTTTTTTAGCTTTATTAAAAACGATTAAAGGGGTATTAATTCCTGGGCGGGTTCATTTTACAGGCAAGAATCAACAGTGAAAACGCGATGGATAAAAATATAATTTTTTGAATTATAAAAAGAAAATACAAAGTAGGATGCATTCATGTTATGTTGAAATAGGGGTGCATTTGGAAAATTAACAGACCTATAGCACATGTTTTCTTTAGAGAGGCGATGGTGGAAATTTCAGGCCGAAAAATTGCAAAATTGCTCACACACACAATGGACTGATTTAATACAAGACAGAAAAAAGACCTGAGGGTGATCAAAGACAACATGGTAAAGAGAAACATATGATGTTACCATTAAATAAGGCACTCGAAGGGCGACATTTTTTTCTGATGCTCTGTTTTTATTACAATTAAAAAAAAGATTCCCCAGGAACGGGACAACAAAAAAAGCGGATGGTGGGGCCAGAAATTAAGGTTGATTTACAACTTCACTTACCGAAAATAGAGGTGGGTCACATTATGACAAAATACATTAAGGCCCGTATTTACCAAAAATGCCGCAGTTGTACATCATTTTTTTAACGCCGGCTAATGCCATAGCCTAACGTCATCCATGAGCCATGTTTATAAAAGGGCACACAATGGTGCTAAGGAATGGCCAGTGTCTCAAAAAAAAAAGCTCGCCAGTGAGGGATGGCGTTAGGGGAAATGGAGCTAGTGGGTCAGGAATTACGTTAGGCTGGTTAGCAGCAGATATATTTGCCGCTAGTCAGCCTAGTGTCATTTTTTGATGCACAAGCAACCAAAAAACGACTCCTTTCTAAGTATAGGCAGGAGTCCTCCAATGCCCACCACATGGGACCTGTGTCATCTGGGCAAGCCCTACATACCCAGTTCCAGGCAGGGGGCCTCCCACACACATACAAAAACACTTACCTGGGATAGGCTCCCTGTGGTGTGGGGGGTGATGTTGCTGGGGCTTGATGTGGGCATCTTTGTTCCCATTCTATGGTGTTTCCACCTGCACTCTAACACCTGTTTGACCAGGCGTTAAATAGTGGTGCTAAACTGGCATAGCACCATTATTTAAGCCCACTCCCAGTTGTGCGTCGTTTCTGCATCAGGAGTTAAATATGGTTCTGGGGAGGCTGGGGAAGCTAGTGTCATTTTTAGGAAGGGAACGCCTACCTTGCATCTCATTGACGCAAGCTGAGTTGGTGCTTCCTAGAAATGACGCTAACTCCAGTATTTTGACTTAGATGGGTCTAGCGGCAAAAAATGAATATGGGGTTAAGTTAGTGCCACTTTTGGGCCAAATAAAATGGTGCTAAGGCAACTCTTAACCTTCCATAAATATATGCCTTGATCTTACTGAAAACTATAAGGTGGCCCCAAGGGCTCCCAAGGAATATGGTTGAAGTGTCTACGAACAATATGTTTACTAAGAATCAGTGGCCGAAGCAGGAAGAATACTTTGGGAACGACGTTCCCAATCTTTTCTATTTTACATGAACAATTCCCATACTTCTTGTTGCCTCAACCACAAATTCACCTTCCCCCTCCCACTCCCACTCATCTTAGTTCCCATACTTTTCTATCCACTGAAAACTCTGCTGAGAATTCCTTGTAGGAATGATAATTAAATTGCTGAAGTGGGTCTACAGAGTGGTCGGGGTGTTCTGCTTATGGTAGTCAAGAGTAAGGGTTTTCCTTTTTTGACTCAAAGGTTGGATAAGCTTCCAAGGGTCTGTTATTGTGCTTTGGTCTGGATCCTCACTAGAAACGGAGCCCAAATTGGGGCCAACTACCACGTGTTATCTTTCAGCTTCAATAAGTACGTTCTGAGAACCAAATGCGTTCGGTGACACACCGCGTTCTCCCTGAGACGCCCGTATGATCAGATGTGCCGCTCACTGTGCCCATCTGGCTCCATTATGGTAGCTCATTATATCAATAGCTATACTCTAGAATTGAAAGCTGCACCTTGGACAGGGCTTTAGGGTAACTTTCCCTTGTAAATGATATGGGCTTAACTAAGTGTTCTTTCGAGGAAAATAAAAGTCCCTCTATCTTCAGTCACGTTTCCCCATTAACCTGTTGCTGACAGGCTCATTCGAGCCTCAGAAAGGAAAAGCCTCCTTCATCAAAAACAAGTCATTACGAATATGTTTACCATCTGAGCACATGGGCTGCAGCTGGAGTTTTCCCCTTTCCAGAGCCCCTGCAGCTCCGAGCCAAGGAAACAGCGAAGGAAAGCATGTCTCAAATTCCAGGCTCTGGGTGCTTATGTTGCCTCTCGACTAGAAGAGATTTTAAGCAGCAGCCAATCACATATATTGCGGTATTAACCACAGTATATAGGGTTTTTTGTTAGACAAATCTGGATTTTCGTTTTATTCCAATAGTCTTAAAAATAAACCACAGTACTTTGAAACAAGCATTTGCAATGCAGTGGGTCTCGCATTTGCTTGAATTACGGTTATTAGCGTTGTAAACTCCAAACAGGACTTTTCTTGCCACATAAATTGAAAATGAAAAGTAAAACAGTTTGACATAAGCAAGTCGATTCACAGCACCGTGGCCGCCATGAGCACGAACACGGAGAGAGACAAAAAAGAAAAAGAAGTTTGCTCGCATTTAAACATATCGGCAAAAGTGCAATTAGCCATGTAAGAGGGGCGATGGCCAAGGCAATAACAAAACCTCTCAAGGAGGGACAAACTTAAAGCACTTACCAATGCTAACAATGGATTTCTGAAGGGCAATCTCATGAATGAATGATACTGATGGGCGTGAGGTGGGCGTTGTTAAAAGCCTAGATACATAACAACACGTTGGAAAAGCAGCGTTTGCGCCCCATTGCTCAACCTAAAAAAATTCTAAGGACAAATTTCGCATTACTTAAAGGGAGAACGTATTGCTTTCATTTACCACTCTTGCATGTGTTTGTGCGCGCACACTCCCCTTTTATATCACTTAAGAAACTCATAATGTGGAAACTGAAATTTAGTACTAACATACCTTCTACTGGACAAAAATATCAGGAACAGTAGCAAAAATATTGTTAGCATTATTATTGACATTATTAATGATACGAATAATAATAATATTAATACATTTTCTTTGAAACACATCTTGAATAGATGGCCATGTCTTTAATTTTTTACTTTAGAGCAGAGAGGATTCTGCAGTTAGTTATGCAAAATCTCTAGTTAAACAAGTTACCATGCTGCATCTCAAACTGACAGCTCCCTCAGTACACATACCTCTTTTTTACATAATTATTAAGAAATCCCTAATATACGTCAGTACATTTATGAACAGATGCACCATTCAGTGCTATTGTACTACAAATTCGGCGTTCACGAGATAGCCGGACAAATTCCTTATTTTACTGTTCTAATAATTCCACTCACCACAAAGGTGATCACAAAAAGTATACCAAAACATACACTGAGCTATGGAGATGCAGACAATGGAAATACCCCCGGAGAGTTGCAGAGGTAGGTGTGCCTTAAATATTTAATCCCGGGGGTTACATGCTTCTGGCTGATAACTAGTGATTTCTTATGGTTGGTGTTATTTTTTACTTTGCACAATACACCGAAATAAGGGATGTTTCCTAGTGAAGGGGTCAACAGTTTTGCTGTTGTATCCTAGGTGTCATGCTACAACAGAAAACAAACAATGCTCAACAGCCCTCCTTTCAGAGGTCGTCTACTTGAAGAATCAATATGCTGCAAAATGTGCATGGTCCTGTAAGTGCTTTTAAGTATGAGGCGCACAAAGCTAGCTGATGGCCAAAAACATAAAATATTTCAAGGTCCTTCATCACAAAATGATTTATAGCCAAGCGATCGAAATCAGACTCATAATTAGTGGTTATAGCAAAACTTCACATGGTTGTAGGCACGAAGGCTTATGGAGGGACTGGTTCAAGGGTCACAGGGCAATCAGAGCTACTGGGATTCAGTTGATGACAACTGATGACTTTTCCCTCTGCTGTCCTGGGCCAACCTTCTTTTGGATCCCAAATTTAGCACCAAAAACACTCCTTTAGCACTTAATTCTCGACTAGTCCAAGCATTACTAAGGAAGGTGGTGTGGGCTATAGGCTTTGGGTTCCGCACAACATAATAACACTTAACAAATTAATGTGCACCAGCACTTTGCATTAAAAGCGTATTACTTGATTCTATAATCAGCTAAACACTACAGATGTAAAATTATCAGCATACACATTGGAAACGATAAGTAATGTGGGTTGATCACATTGGTTCTTCACAATAATGAAAATCACCTTACAGGCTTAGCCGTAGGCTCAGTTACTTACTACTAACCCATCACTTGGTGGAATGATTTTCAACCAAAAGATGACCTTGCTAAATATGTTATGTATGTTACTGTTCCATTAAAGTATTTCTTTCGTACTGATAGCTAAGGAGCTCATCATAGTCGGCACAGTCGTCCTCTGTGGAACATGCTTGCAATCTTGCTCGCCAGAGCGCGCACATGTACATCAGACCTGCAGGGTGATTTCACTGGACAACACAGAAGCTTTCAACAATAAGGTGCACTGAGAGAGCAGGTTTATGCTTATAACAGCCTCCTCTTAAGTACTTCAAACTCACACCGCTCGCTTGTGATCCTTGTTCCTTTTCTTGAGCCCAACCCCTGCCCACACACACACAAAAGGAAGAGCCCACCCATCTCACGTTATTGTTCCGTTGATATTAAACAGTTTGGCGTCAATATCTAAGAGCCTGGTACCAAGGATCTTTTGCACTCTGGAAACTTAAAGAACTGAAGGGAATGCAGTTTGCCATACACCACAGAGAGATGTCTATAAAGTTGAGCTTTAATTGCATTTAACTATGCAACAGCTTTGGAAATTAGGATGCAGAATCTGGGGCAGAAGAGCATCAGCAACTTCTCTCACTCTCTCCAGCCAGGAAGCAAGGTCTAAGCAAGCTATACGTATAATTGGGGTTAACCAAGGGAACATACATCGTGGCTTCAAGGATGGGGCACATCACAGTTCCTTGTAGTGACAATCATTCCACAGGCTTCAAATGTTGATGTCGGAGAAAGTTTGAATTCCTCTGCACAGCTTACTCTTCACCACAAGTTGCTGGGTTGTGGGGTCTTTGTTTTATGGGTAGCTCTCCTATAGTGACGCCTCCTGGTACCTCCATTCCATGGCAGTTCACATATCACAAGCAACACTTATAGCAGAGTTCAAGAGCACCGACGCCTGTCCCAGACTTGTCAATGAGAATGGCAGGCCCACACTCCTGCTCTGGAGCTCATAGATTATTGTGGCCTTGTAGCCTGGGACAATTGATTGGGCATTCTGCTGAGTATTTAAATCTGTCTGGCAGACATAACTGTAAATTCCAGTGCCATGCTCGGTTTTGGGCTATGTCTTATTTCAGGGGAAGTAGTACCTTTGACACCACTAGCCATCGACTTTTAATCTCCAGATTCGGTAGGAAAGAGAGGAGGAGTTGGATGGGTTTTGCCAAGGGATGAGATCAGTGGCACAAAAGGGGGGAGGCATTTCCTACTGTGCTTTTACATAACGCTGGGACTGATTTAGAGTTTGGCGGACGGGTTACTCCATCACAATGGTGTCAAATATCCCGTCCACTGAAATATTAATCCCATTATATCCTATGGGATTTATATTTCGACGGACGGGATACCCGTTCCCGTTGTGATGGAGTAACCCACCGCCAAACTATAAACTAGGCCCTCTGTCTGGAGAACTTATTTGTGAAAGAGGGAAGTGGGTTTGGCATGCCTCCACCATGGGTCACTTCAAAGTAACTCATAACTGTTGTAGGGCTTTCCTCAAAATCAAATCTCTCTCTGAAAAAACTCCACTCCATCTTTCTTTTTGTTTGTCACCAAAAGAAGTTTCAAGGTAGATTTGTGTCCCATACAGCACAGTCCATCACACATCACCCTCTCACCCTTTCTCATACAGGCATAATAAGAATGGACTCCCCATCAATGCCTCACATGGAGGGAAAGAAGGACTCAGTAGGAAGAAACTAGATCTTTTAAAGAGGAGTTGTCACTCCCACTGAAGGTAACAGGCACAAATGGATAGTCCTTCCATTGTAATGTAATTCTACCACTACTTCCAGTCATTTTCAGCCCAGTGGCATCACATTAATCACTCTCAAAAAAGGAGGGTGCAGTTTTGATGGTCTTTAGACTACAGAGTCCTACTCTGAGCCTCAGGCTAATGCAGTGAAGCCTATCAGCAAAGCTTTCTGGTGCACATGGCACAATCTGGGTAGACTTATTCTCAAAGTAAATAAAAACAGGTCAGAACAATTCAGCATTGGAGAAATCCTTTGTATAATCTGCCAAAACCTCAGCAGGGGCATTTCTGGGTCAATATCTCTGTGCAGATCTCATTATTTTCAGGAAAAGAAATAAAAAAACACAGTCATGTGGTTGATAGTGACAGTGAAGGGCTTTTCCTGTCAAACATACCCTGCCTTCAATCTAGCCAAACCTACAACCAATTTGAGCCAGCCTACCCCACAGGACACCTCCTCTATCATGAAATCGGTCTACTCAGGGGCCCCAACCGACCCATGCTATCACCGCAACTTCAACCTAGGGTAAGCCAAAATTAGTCGTATATTCACCGCCTTGTTCAACAACACCAACAACTCTTCTCACATCTGGAATGGAACCTCCTACCTAACTCCTCCCAATCCAGATTCTGTACCAATCACAGCACTGAGACAACCCTCATCATGTCTGAGCCATACTCAATCAAGGAGAGACTATGGCTCGGATCCTCCTGGCCCTCTCAGTAGCCTTCGATATGGTCTCTCATCACAAGGCTGCACAGCACAGCCATCCAAGGAGCCACTCACAGATGGATTGCCTCTTTCCTCACTGGAAGCATGCAAGGAGTCTGCCTTCCACCCTCACTTCTGAACCCAAAGAAATCATCTATGGAGTACCCCAAGGATACTCACTCAATCTGACCCCCTTCAACACTTGTATGGCATCTCTGGCTAGCATCATCAAAACCCACAGACTCAACATCATATCCTATGCCAACAACACACCACTCATCCTCTCCGAAGACTCCACCAACAACAAGACTAATTTCCACAACTGCATGAAAGACGTTGCCAACTGGATGACAGACAACTTCCTGAAGTTCAACACGGACAAGACAGATGCACTGATCTTCAGAAACAAAAGCTCCTCATGGAATGCATCAGGGGGGCCTCCTCCTCCTTCTTCTTCATCCTCCACATGTATTGTAAGACATTCAGATGGCTACCCAAATCTCAAGACACCCCATCACCCAGGCCCTCATCACCAGCCAGCTGTGTTGTAAAAATGCTCCAATTTACCTTTTGAACTAGTTTATTCAAGCATGTAACAAACTTGCAGCCCCGACTCCATCAAGCTCCTTCTCCTCCATCTTCCCTCACTCAACCATCCCACACGCTCCACATTCTTATTCCATTGCATGCGTGCCATATATTCCAATACACAAAGCTACCATATACATAACATGTCCCCCCTTCATAGAAATACAAACACATTGGTTACTAGTCAACATAGCAATTACAATAAACATTTACTAACATATCCCTCTATACACTAAAACTTATACCTACACATTACATTCATAATCCTTTTTACTGAAATCGGTGTGAGCCCTCAACTCTCCATCCTCAACTCTAGAAAACTGAACACAAAGACCAGATCCTTGTTTTTGCCATGTGAACTCCTGGATTCTGTTACCTTGCGTATTCATGTTCCTTTGCATGTCTCTTTCCTTATCTCCACTCTGTATCTTTTGTGCCTTAATACTAATCATTCAATCCCTCAACCAAGTATTTTTCTGCACCCTACTATTTTCTCACGTTTATATGGTGCAACCCTACTCAGATGCAATACCCTTCCATTACTCTGTAATACCAAGCTGTACAAGGTTTTTTAACCATTAGGGGTGGATAGAATCTTCCTTGACCTTTACTTTTAAAACCAGAAATCTTCACTCTAACAAAATCTCTGACACAAACTACTAATTGTTTGCATTTGTGTTTTGCATCATACATTTGCTTTGTTTGCTTCTGTTTGATGCTTATATTTTCCTTGACCACATCTGGAGACCAATCACTTCTTCTTGACCTAGCTTTCCAACCTACACTATCTTTTCCTAATGGAACTCTATCTCTCATTATTTTGAAAGGACTACGACCCATAATATCACTAGGTCTAATTGTGTATGACCAAACTGTCTTCCATACCTCCTTTTTTCCATGGTAAATTTGCACTGTTGGCTAACTGAATGGCATTTTTTAGTTCTCTGTTAAAGAGTTCTACCGCCCCATTTCCAGCTGGGTGATAAACTGATGTGGTTTTGTGTCTTATCCTATTCATTTCCATAAACATTTTAAAATCACCTGACATAAATTGAGGACCATTATCCATCAGAATAACCTTAGGGTAACCCTTCTCTCACAAATAGTTTATCCAAAAATGTCACAGTAGTTGAAGAATCAGTTCTTGTAGTAATCTTCATCTCTAGCCATTTTGATAAATGATCCATTAATACCACTATGTACCTGGCATCTCAGCTTTCATAAACCGGTCCCGTAATATCTAATCCTATTCTGTCCCAAGGCATATCAGGACATATTAACAGACACAAAGGTGGTCTAAATGTTAACAAATTATTTTCTGATTCATTGCAAAAAACACAATCTCTTACTTTTCTTTCTATGGCCACATCCATTCCAGGCCACCGATATAATTCTTTTACTCTATTTTTCATTTTGGAAATTCCCAAATGCCCTTCGTGGC
Organism: Pleurodeles waltl; assembly: GCF_031143425.1. Taxonomy (NCBI): domain Eukaryota; kingdom Metazoa; phylum Chordata; class Amphibia; order Caudata; family Salamandridae; genus Pleurodeles; species Pleurodeles waltl. The sequence continues at coordinate 732,379,390 of NC_090443.1, forward strand.
AAATGTCTAACACTTTATTCGTAAGAATTTCTGGAGGGATCAGTCTGCCCCTATGTAGTACCATATTATTCTCTCAGGATAGCTCATGCTTCAGTTCCCAATATAACTTCCGGTCTAGTTCATTCTTGCTAGGACAACCTTTCACAATCAAGAAATGTACCTTTGCTAAAATGTGATCTTCCTTCATAGCCAGTGACCATTCTTCTTCTGAAATTCCCTGTGTACCCTCCAAAATTTCTGCTACACACTCACCCCCAGTCTCATCCAAGGTAGAGTCCTGGGTCCTGTGTGGTAACATTTTTAGTTCAGGGAAAATTAAGTTCCAATGTTCAACGAAGTTGCAGGCAACACGTGTTTTGCCCCTTAATGCAAGTACGCCAGGGCTTTCTCAAGGCACATTACATAAAATAGAAGAATCTTCTGACGAAAATGTCTCAATTGTAGATACAGATCGAAATAGACAAGAAAACGTCTCGACGCGTCCTGCGGTTAACCCTGAATTTTCCCTGAACTAAAAATGTGCCAATTGGGCAGCAAAATCGTTGTACATTGGAACTTAATTTTCTCTTAACTCAAAAACGTACCAATTGAGAGACTGCCTTTTTGATGTCCTTTCAATTCCCCATACTTTACAATTAAAGACTGCTGAATTGGACTCTTGTCATGTATTGCGCATTTAGTGCTTTCAACTAGAAGATACTTCATTTGTGGGATCTTACCAAAATACAGTACTTATACTAGTAGGAGGACTGGGGTCCAGGCCCTTCGGTTTTTAGTTCCCACAGCTCTCATAAAACAGCATTCTTCACAGGAAGTCATCCGTCAGGACCCTCTCTTTTTACTGTAGATTTTTTAAATGGCTGCCCGTTATGAAACATCTTACGTAATTGGCGTGCATGACGTGTGACCGGTGCGATACAGAGAACTATGGAGCATACGCACGAGATGAGCATAACAGTCCTTTAAAGGATTTCCACAAAAAAATATACTCAGGTCCTTTTATAACTTTTTTCTTTTTGCTGTAGCAATAAGTAAATTCACAGTACATACAACATTTCCACACGTGCTGCGAGGTGCAGTTGAGGTGCCGAGGTGCTGTAGAAGTTCCTCACTCAATTTCCTCACTGTGATTTGGCTTAAATAGCTGGGTTCTAGTGTTAGGGCTGCTATCTGCAGAGCTCGTCACTAAGTTTGTTGTAAAGACGCTCCAATTTCCCTTTTGAATTTGTTTATTGAAGCACATAACAAACTTGCAGCCGACTCCATCAAGCTCCGTCTCCTCTGTCTCCCCTCTCTCAACCGTTCTGCACGCTCCACAATATTATTCCATTGTGTGCGTGCCATACATTCCAATACACAAAGCTACCATATACATAACAGGCTGGACTACAGCAACGCTCTCTATGCAGGGATCACAGCTCACCTCCTCTGATGACTACAGAGCACACAGAACAGTGAGATTCATCCTGGATCTACCGAGATGAACCCACATCACCCTCTACCTCAGGGAACTCCACTGGCTTCCTGTACAGAAAGGATACAAGTTTAGGCTCCTGACCCATGCATATAAGGCCCTACACAACCACGGACCCACCTACTTGAACCACCTCCTGAACTTTGATCAGCCCACCAGATACCTCCACTCCAATTCCCTTTCTCTAAACCTCACCTCCCCAAAATCTGATGTAGAGGATGCAGAACTCGCTCCTTCTCCCACATAGCAGAGAAGATATGAATGAGCTACCCTTTTGTAGGAAAGTACCATCTTGCCTGGCATGTTACCCCCATTTTCATTGTATGTATGTATGTTTTAGCCCCTGTGTCACTGGGATCCTGCAAGGCAGGACCCCAGTGCTCATAGTATGTGCCCTGTATGTGTTCCCTGTTTGGTGCCTAACTGTATCACTGAGGCTCTGCTAACCAGAACCTCAGTGTTTATGCTCTCTCTGCTTTCTAAATTTGTCACTGCAGGCTAGTGACTAAATTTACCAATTCTCATTGGCACACTGGTACACCCATATAATTCCCTTGTATATTGTACTTAGGTACCCAGGGTATTGGGGTTCCAGGAGATCCCTATGGGCTGCAGCATTTATTTTGCCACCCATAGGGAGCTCAGACAATTCTTACACAGGCCTGCCACTGCAGCCTGAGTGAAATAACGTCCACGTTATTTCACAGCCATTTTTCACTGCACATAAGTAACTTATAAGTCACCTATATGTCTAACCTTCACCTGGTGAAGATTGGGTGCCAAGTTACTTAGTGTGTGGGCACCCTGGCACTAGCCAAGGTGCCCCCACATCATTCTGGGCAAATTCCCCAGACTTTGTGAGTGCGGGGACACCATTACACACGTGCACTATACATAGGTTACTACCTATGTATAGCGTCACAATGTTAACTCCAAACATAGCCATGTAACATGTCTAAGATCATGGAATTGTCACCCCAGTCCCATTCTGGTATTGGGGGGACAATTCCATGATCCCCTAGGTCTCTAGCACAGAACCCGGGTGCTGCCAAACTGCCCTTCCGGGGTTTCCACTGCAGCTGCTGCTGCTGCCAACCACTCAGACAGGATTCTGCCCTCCTGGGATCCAGGCAGCCCCGGCCCAGGAAGGCAGAACAAAGGATTTCCTCTGAGGGAGGGTGTTACACCCTCTCCCTTTGGAAATAGGTGTGAAGGGCTGGGGAGGAGTAGCCTCCCCCAGCCTCTGGAAATGCTTTGATGGGCACAGATGGTGCCCAAATCTGCATAAGCCAGTCTACACCGGTTCAGGGATCCCCCAGCCCTGCTCTGGTGCGAAACTGGACAAAGGAAAGGGGAGTGACCACTCCCCTGACCAGTACCTCCCAGGGGAGGTGCCCAGAGCTCCTCCAGTGTGTCCTAGACCTCTGCCATCTTGGAAAGAGAGGTGTTGGGGGCACACTGGACGGCTCTGAGTGGCCAGTGCCAGCAGGTGATGTCAGAGACCCCCTCTGATAGGCTCTTACCTTTCTTGGTAGCCAATCCTCCTTTCTTGGTAGCCAAACCTCCTTTTCTGGCTATTTAGGGTCTCTCTTCTGGGGTATTCCTCAGATAACAAATTCAAGAGCTCACCAGAGTTCCTCTGCACTTCCCTCTTCGACTTCTGCCAAGGATCGACCGCTGACTGCTCCAGGACGCCTGCAAAACCGCAACAAAGTAGCAAGACGACTACCAGCAACATTGTAGCGCCTAATCCTGCCTGCTTTCTCGACCGTTTCCTGGTGGTGCATGCTCTGGGGGTCACCTGCCTTCACCCTGCACTGGAAACCAAGAAGAAATCTCCCGTGGGTCGACGGAATCTTCCCCCTGCTAACGCAGGCACCAAAAGACTGCATCCCTGGTCCTCTGGGTCCCCTCTCATCCTGACGAGCGTGGTCCTTGGAACACAGGAACACTATCCAAGTGACTCCCACAGTCCAGTGATCCTTCAGTCCAAGTTTGGTGGAGGTAAGTCCTTGCCTCCCCACGCTAGACTGCAAACTGTGTACTGCGTGATTTGCAGCTGCTCCGGCTCCTGTGCACTCTTCCAGGATTTCCTTTGTGCACAGCCTGGCCTGGGTCCCCAGCACTCCGTCCTGCAGTGCTCAACCCTCTGAGTTGGCCTCTGGCGTCGTGGGACCCTCCTTTGTGACTCTGAGCCAGCTCCGGTTCACAAATCTTCTAAGTGCCTGTTTGGGTACTTCTGTGGGTGCTGCCTGCTTCTGTGGGGGCTCTCTGAGCTGCTGAGCGCCCCCTGTGTCTCCTCCTCCAAGGGGCGACATCCTGGTCCTTCCTGGTCCCCAGCAGCACCCAAAAGCCTCTACAGCGACCCTTGCAGCTAGTAAGGCTTGTTTGCGGTATTTCTGCGTGGGAATACTTCTGCAACCTTCAGCACGCCATGGGACATCTTCCATCCAAAGGAGAAGTTCCTAGCTCTCTTCGTTGTTGCAGAATCCTAAGCTTCTTCCATCCGGAGGCAGCTTCCTTGCACCTTCATCCGGGGTTTTCTGGGCTCCTGCCCCCCCAGACACTATTGCGACTCTTAGACTTGGTCCCCTTGCCTTGCAGGTCCTCAGGTCCAGGAATCCGTCTTCAGTGCTTTGCTGGTATTTGTGGTTCTTGCAGAATCCCCCTATCACGACTATTGTGTCCTTTTGGGGCAGTAGGTGTACTTTACTCCTACTTTTCAGGGTCTTGGGGTGGGGTATCTTGGACACCCTGACTGTTTTCTTACAGTCCCGGTGACCCTCTACAAGCTCCCATAGGTCTGGGGTCCATTTGTGATTTGCATTCCACTTTTGGAGTATATGGTTTGTGTTGCCCCTAGACCTATGTTTGCCTATTTCAACCTATTGTAATTCTACACTGTTTGCATTACTTTTCTGACTCTTACTTACCTGTTTTGGGTTTGTGTATATATAACTTGTGTATATTACTTACCTTCTTACTGAGGGTACTCACTGAGATACTTGTGGCATATTGTCATAAAAATAAAGTACCTTTATTTTTAGTAACTCTGAGTATTGTGTTTTCTTATGATATTGTGCATATGATATAAGTGGTATAGTATGAGCTTTGCATGTCTCCTAGTTCAGCCTAAGCTGCTTTGCCATAGCTACCTTCTATCAGCCTAAGCTGCTAGAAACACCCCTATTCTACTAATAAGGGATAACTGGACCTGGCACAGGGTGTAAGTACTACAAGGTACCCACTATAAGCCAGGTCAGCTTCCTACACCTTTCATCTCCGGACTTCCCCATCTCTTCCAGAGTTCCAAAAGTTCCTGAAGGCCTGGCTATTCAGCTAATCAACTGGACCCTGCCAACCCCTGGATACCTTCATGTGTGCCAAGAAGCGCTCTACAATTCTACTGATGGATTGATTGAATCTAACCCAACCAATTCCTCCAGTGGTTTGTCCAAAAAGCCCCAAACATTGTGCTCATTTTTTACAATTACAGAAACTTAAATGTCAACTCCTTTCAAATTCACACGATGCATTCAATGATTTTATCCATAATACTGATAGCAGTCAAAACTATGAGCTCACTAATGGATCTTGCTCTTGGATGGAACACCCAGATTCAATGCCCTCCATTCAAAAATGGACCAACAGGTTCTTCAAATAAGGACAGGCAGTCATTCCCCTATAAGGTCGCAGTAACCAAAACACCTTTCCTAATTTCAGTCTCAACATCATCAAACCCTTCAATGGAAAAACCTAGCCATTGCAGTTCCATTTCAATTGCTACTGTTGTTTTGCTGTAATACAGTCAGAACGTTGTTGTGTGGGTAGATGGGATGATGTGCAACTCAATTTTGTGCTGATCAAGCTGACCCTTCCTTACTTACCGCCAGCTATAGATAACATTAATTTCCATGTGTTACTGAGGCCTCAGTAGCTCCTCTCAGCTATTGTGCTTTGCGCTGTAAGACTGTTCCAGCTGGTTCTGTCTCACTGATATATCACCAGTTGTGCCCCTTTGTAGGAGGCTGGACTGGCTTGTAGTGAGTACCTAGGGGTACTTGCACCTTGCACCAGGCCCAGTTATCCCTTATTAGTGTATAGGGTGTCTAGCAGCATAGGCTGATAGATAATGGTGGCTTAGCAGAGCAGCTTAGGCTGAACTAGGAGACGAGTGAAGCTCCTACAGTACCACTTAGTGTCATATGCACAATATCATAAGAAAACACAATACACAGATATACTAAAAATAAAGGTACTTTATTTTTATGACAACATGCCAAAAGTATCTCAGTGAGTACCCTCAGTATGAGGATAGCAAATATACACAAGATATATGTACACAATACCAAAATATGCAGTAATAGTATTAGAAAACAGTGCAAACAATGTATAGTTACAATAGGATGCAATGGAGGCACATAGGGATAAGGGCAACACAAACCATATACTCCAAAAGTGGAATGCGAACCACAAATGGACCCCAAACCTATGTGACCTTGTAGAGGGTCGCTGGGACTATTAGAAAATAGTAAGGGTTAGAAAAATAGCCCACCCCAAGACCCTGAAAAGTGAGTGCAAAGTGCACTAAAGTTCCCCAAAGGACATAGAAGTCGTGATAGGGGAATTCTGCAGGAAAGACACAAACCAACAATGCAACAACAATGGATTTCCAGTCGAGGGTACCTGTGGAACAAGGGGACCAAGTCCAAAAGTCACAAGCAAGTCGGAGATGGGCAGATGCCCAGGAAATGCCCGCTGTGGGTGCAAAGATGCTGCTACTGGACAGTAGAAGCGTAGGTTTCTGCAAGAACGACAAGGGCTAGAGACTTCCCCTTTGGAGGACGGATCCCCCACGCCGCGGAGAGTCGTGCAGAAGTGTTTTCCCGCCGAAAGACCGCCAACAAGCCTTGCTAGCTGCAAATCATGCGGTAGGGGTTTTTGGACGCTGCTGTGGCCCAGGAGGGACCAGGATGTCGCAAATTGCGTCAGGGGACAGAGGGGACGTCGAGCAAGACAAGGAGCCCTCTCAGCAGCAGGTAGCAACCGGAGAAGTGCCAGAAACAGGCACTACGAGGATGCATGAAACGGTGCTCACCCGAAGTCGCACAAAGGAGTCCCACGTCGCCGGAGAACAACTTAGGAGGTCGTGCAATGCAGGTTAGAGTGCCGTGGACCCAGGCTGGACTGTGCACAAAGGATTTCCGCCGGAAGTGCACGGAGGCCGGAGTAGCTGCAAAAGTTGCGGTTTCCAACAATGCAGTCTGGCGTGGGGAGGCAAGGACTTACCTCCACCAAACTTGGACTGAAGAGTCACTGGACTGTGGGAGTCACTGGGACAGAGTTGCTGGATTCAAGGGACCTCGTTCATCGTGCTGAGAGGAGACCCAAGGTACCGGTGATGCAGTTCTTTGGTGCCTGCGGTTGCAGGGGGACGATTCCGTCGACCCACGGGAGATTTCTTCGGAGCTTCTAGTGCAGAGAGGAGGCAGACTACCCCCACAGCATGCACCACCAGGAAAACAGTCGAGAAGGCGGCAGGATCAGCGTTACAGAGTTGCAGTAGTCGTCTTTGCTACTATGTTGCAGTTTTGCAGGCTTCCAGCGTGGTCAGCAGTCGATTCCTTGGCAGAAGGTGAAGAGAGAGATGCAGAGGAACTCGGATGAGCTCTTGCATTCGTCAAGAGACAGAGACCCTAAATAGCCAGAAAAGAGGGTTTGGCTACCTAGGAGAGAGGATAGGCTAGCATCACCTGAAGGAGCCGATCACATGGAGTCTCTGACGTCACCTGGTGGCACTGGCCACTCAGAGCAGTCCAGTGTGCCAGCAGCACCTCTGTTTCCAAGATGGCAGAGGTCTGGAGCACACTGGAGGAGCTCTGGGCACCTCCCAGGGGAGGTACAGGTCAGGGGAGTGGTCACTCCCCTTTCCTTTGTCCAGTTTCGCGCCAGAGCAGGGCTAAGGGGTCCCTGAACCGGTGTAGACTGGCTTATGCAGAAATGGGCACCAAATGTGCCCATGAAAGCATTTCCAGAGGCTGGGGGAGGCTACTCCTCCCCTGCCTGCACACCATTTTCCAAAGGGAGAGGGTGTAACACCCTCTCTCAGAGGAAGTCCTTTGTTCTGCCATCCTGGGCCAGGCCTGGCTGGACCCCAGGAGGGCAGATGCCTGTTTGAGGGGTTGGCAGCAGCAGCAGCTGCAGTGAAACCCCGGGAAAGGCAGTTTGGCAGTACCAGGGTCTGTGCTACAGACCACTGGGATCATGGGATTGTGCCAACTATGCCAGGATGGTATAGAGGGGGCAATTCCATGATCATAGACATATTACATGGCCATATTCGGAGTTACCATTGTGAAGCTACATATAGGTAGTGACCTATATGTAGTGCACGTGTGTAATGGTGTCCCTGAACTCACAAAGTCCGGGGAATTGGCCCTGAACAATGTGGGGGTACCTTGGCTAGTGCCAGGGTGCCCTCACACTAAGTAACTTAGCACCCAACCTTTACCAGGTAAAGGTTAGACATATAGGTGACTTATAAGTTACTTAAGTGAAGTAAAATGGCTGTGAAATAACGTGGACGTTATTTCACTCAGGCTGCAGTGGCAGGCCTGTGTAAGAATTGTCAGAGCTCCCTATGGGTGGCAAAAGAAATGCTGCAGCCCATAGGGATCTCCTGGAACCCCAATACCCTGGGTGCCTCAGTACCATATACTAGGGAATTATAAGGGTGTTCCAGTAAGCCAATGTAAATTGGTAAAATTGGTCACTAGCCTGTTAGTGACAATTTGAAAGTAATGAGAGAGCATAACCACTGAGGTTCTGGTTAGCAGAGCCTCAGTGAGACAGTTAGTCATAACACAGGTAACACATTCAGGCACACTTATGAGCACTGGGGCCCTGACTAGCAGGGTCCCAGTGACACATACAACTAAAACAACATATATACAGTGAAAAATGGGGGTAACATGCCAGGCAAGATGGTACTTTCCTACACCCTTTCTTTCATTTCCACCTGAAATCCTTGCCAAACCTGTAGGTCTCTACCCACAGCTGCCTTCCAGTTTGGGCCAACCAATTTTTGCACTTTGTTGCTGATCTCATTGCTATGGATTCCCAGATCAGACAGTTGCTACTAATTGCTGTTCTATCTTTAAATAACACAGTTTACTCATCTTCTATGCTAAAATAGCTAAGATGGTAGACAATGTGATCAGTTCTTCATCAGAACAATGCAATGCCCTTAATAATTCGTTTTTTTACAAAGCTTATTACTTGCCTTGAGATGATTCAAAATTCTATTTTTCAGGCTGTTACTTGTAAATGGAACACATAAGATCTCACACTGGCTACCAGTCACGAGTTGGGGTACCTATAAAATGGTTTATGTAATATTTATACATGGCACTCAATACATCAAAGCCGATATTTGACCATGTAGCATACCGGATCCTCTTGAAGGATTTACGTCAGTTTATTGTTCGAAAAAGCATTTTATAACATAAATATTCAATCCTAAATATCATTTACAAAAATATCATCTAATTAGGTGTACAAATTCTAATACAAACTCACATAGGCAGATATATTTGTAGACTTTATTTATTACACAATATTTCTGTCAGCTAATATTTAATCCACGGTAATCTGTTTTTTACCCTCGTGGATCGTCCGGTTGGTTTCCCACCTTACTAAAGCTATTTCACCATTTAGATAGTCAAATAATGACACCAACTTATTAATATTTTGCAAGAGCCAAGCGTGCATTCATTTTAATGGGAATTTAAATGCTAATTTTGGTCTCTCAGGTGTCAAAGGCCCCTAGAGAATACTAACAGTGACATATTTAACTCTCTTCATTCACTCCTTTCCGAAGCCATAAGCCCTTCACAAATTCTCACTCTCTATCAATTTACACTCAATCCTTCTATTATATCAGTTCCCATGCAATCCACTTAATGCATTCTCCCTTCGTCTAGGGAGGTTATAAAGTTGAGTGATTCCAAGATGGTCTGCAGTGTTGCACTGGATTGCATATTTCTGTTTGTCCAAATATACCACAAAAGGCAAGGTGTCTTATCTTGATGGACGTTACAGAAAATCTTTTTGCAGAATGTGTAGTCTTTCCAGAGAAATGTAGAATCCAGCGATTCTACAACATTAGCAGAACACAGTTTCTGAAGAAAAGTTTAGAATTGTTTTAAATCCTTCAGAAAACTGACAACCTCTAAATCTGCGCCTTCTCGCATAATAAAGTGACGTGTTTGACCTTAAGCAGTGGGAATAGCATCTTTTTAATATATCTGGAACCTCCTTTTGACTTTGTGAAGATTGTTTCTTGAGTGTGAAACAGATCCCTGGAACACTTCAAAGCCTTTTTGGCTTTGGGCAGTTGAATCCTCTTTTGATGCAACAGTCTCGACAAGAGCTTTTCTTTGATCAGTTCCCTTTTTCACTTCACAGCTTCCATCTCTATATTCTCAGCGCTATGCTTAAAAATGGAAAACAAGGCTGTACTCATTTCCCAAGAAGTGAACATTTTTTATAACATTACTAATCACAAGCACAGTTGTATCAGACTAGACTGAGGTGAGGATCTGCGACATCAAACACTTATCCCAAGAGAAGGTCCACAAAGAAAATGCCAACTCTATTGGTCAGCCATTATGAACTAACATTTTCCAGAGCACTTAATCCAAACGAGTTACTCTGCACAGGCAGACTACGTAAAGGGATCAGGTTTCTTAAGGCTTAGGTTTTTTCACCACTTTAATACTGGATGTCCCATAGACTAACAGTAAACAGACTGCAACAACATGTTCTCTATTATTCAGACTTAGGAACATGGCCAACAATACTCCAAGGAGAGTCGCTTTTTTATCGCCAATTGTAAAATATGATTGGCTGCAATGCAAGATAATTTTAATAAGCCCTCAGTAAAAGGTCTGCTGGCCTTATGACGTTTGGAACGTCTCATTCTGCTCAACAAAAAACATTCAAGGCGAGTCCATTGGATAAACACATATTTTAGACTGCTGGCTTCAGTTTAGAAATGGCCAATTAAACAACAAACAGTTTAATGCTCCCACCTATCAGGCACTAGTTGGGTGTAATTTAAAAATACATTCGGCAAATGTGTAAAGGAAGGTCTGACGAATTCCATATGACACCAGGACACGTGAACAGCTGCTTAAAAACGGTTTATCCAAACTAAACGATCAAGGACATAGTTAAGAACAGCTGCGTACCTGTGAACATAAGTAGTACCTGTGGTTACGTTTCTGCACCAGTTACGGGTATATTATTTCTTCTCTCTACTCTAGAAGGTGCCCTGCTGCATAACTAGAACCATCACCTCTACAGTTTGCACGAGACCACGTGTCCTGCATAAATTACTCTCATCGTGCTCACTCTCCGTTTCTAAAAAGCTACTTCTTCGACATACTGCTAACTGAATCCACGTGCCCACCTTCAATCAAAGCAGCGTTACCTTTGTTACCCTCACACTTTCAGCACGGCAGTTACATGTAATATTCTACCGAAAAAGTGAATAATGAGAAAAGCATTATACAACTGTTAAATTACTTGTTTGTCTCCTACGATCCTATCCAAAAGCTCGACTTTTCAGCAGAACGTGAGACATTGTTACAGAGGTTACAGGGCAGGGGGTGTGTAACCAGGTTCTCCTATGTCTCCATATATTTAAGAGAAAGTTCTACGAACCATACAAACCTCCTCAATATGAATTCCAGTTAGATAGTCAGGGGTAGCCGATGCTGCCTCTGCTTGACCTTTGTTACCCCTGTCACTGCCTTTGTCGCCATTAGTGTCAAAAGGGCATGAGGACAATGGCAGTGAGACAAACTAGGGAGCTGATTCAGAATTTGGTGGGAAGGGTACTCCCACGCAGCGCCAAACTGAAGGCCTGCCTACCTGACTTATAGATGGGCAGGCCTTTCCGTATGTCAACAATAGAGACTACTTCTTCTCAGGCGCTGACATAGCCTTCAAATGGCCCAACGGAGTAAGCGCCATTGGAGGTTTGAGCATTCAACCAACCGCCGAATTTAGAGTGGACAAGTGAATTGCACGTTTTTACTCTCTGTGACCACTGAGTAAAACCTGGCAGTAAGAGGCAGGGAAAACTACAAATGTCACCCACACCATGGAAGACAACATCTGTGGTATTGGGGTCATTAGTTTTGGCATTTTGTTTTTGAACGTACAAAAACATGTTAAAAAACTGATGAACAGTACCCGCAAGCTAATAGAACCGCCCATCAAACGTTTAGTGTATTGACAGGAACTGTCGGTGAAAGTCACATTTCCCCTTAGTTGTATTTAATCATACGGTGAATGTTGCATTTCTTCTTAGTTTAAAGCTCAGGACCACAGGTTCTCTCACTTTAATAATTGTTGTAAAATTACAAATTGACTGTAGAATGTTTTTGTCACAGTATTACTGGTCTAATAGGGATAAAATGCCCTGTAAAATGTGTTCTTGTGGATTGTATGATCTTTTTACATGGAAATATGACTTGCAGCATGTCCTGTCCAGCATTCTGAGAAACCTTTGGGCCTCGTTGACACTACATAATCGGTAAAGTGAAAGAATTAAATAGCATACAGTTTGAAAAAATAATGAGGTAAACTGCAGTTTCATCAGTCTGCGAGTACCTGCCCGCATGTAGTCTAAGAGAAAAAAAGCTTATTTTCCAGCAGAGGTTTCCTTTATGAAGGTTTCTTACAAGGATCCCCAGTCTCTTATAAAGTTCAAAAGGTAAATAGTAACCTTTTAGAGTGCCTGGTTCCTGCCAATGCTGACAGGTGTCCACTGAGCCTGCAGACATCTCACAATTTGCGGGCGGGACCGTCTGTATGGTGGAATAAAGTCAGAGAAACTCTAAATTAGGCCCTAAGTCCCACATTCAAACTCCCAATATAGCTTGTAAACAGAGTTGTGGGTGTGGGAGCCTTGGTGCTCACAGTTATCCCCAATTTCTCGTAGCATTATCACGGTGAGGCTCATAATGCTGAGATATTCCCGCACAGAGAATTATTGATCTCTGTACTAACAGTAAAACTTAGTGCGGGATACTTCATCACTGTCCCAGTGCACATCAGTTCTGTATTTTCCATTCTACGACATTCCACCAGCCATCAAACATATGAACCCAGGTTTCTGAAATTGTTGCAGGAATGCAATGCAGCTCACACAATCTTAGAAACAGATAGGCTAGAGTGCTATCAACTTAGACATAGGGTCCTGCATCCTATCAATACAGAAGCAGGCACTAGAACACCCACCTATTTCAGTGGGCAAAAGACCTGGGCATGAAGATAACACAAAAGGCATGGTTATCCCTATTGTCCGACATCCTCAGGACCTGCACGAGCATTCCACAAAAGGAAACGGCAGTGTTTCAGTGGTACATTGCACCAGAGCAACTGCATCCTGAATCCTCATTCTGGTGCTGAGATCAGAGGACCTTATGCGAGTCAGTACTCACAACTGATCTTTGCTTTTTCATAAGTTAAGGGCAGTGAGGCAATCCAGTGCCCTATAAAAGGAGAAAGAAAATCACCCGGACCAGTTGCTTTTGGTTCAATTGGCTATGTCAAGTACAATCCTACACAAAGCTGACATACAACATAGTCCAAACAGACGGCAGGCTAAGAACCTTACAACTATAATGAGAAGGTATCTACGCTGGTGGGAATGGCTCCTTCTCCTTATTACTGGCAGTACTCTAATGAGTGGGATCAGACACAACAGCTGACATATACTTACCTACTATTAATTATGTTTACCACTCGAGCAATCAGTCTGGTTCTGGGTGTGGAGGAGGGTCTGTGTGATGTTGTTGTTTTAAGGGGTTTAACTTGTACTGGCCAACTTTTTAATAGGAGATTTGATGCTTAACAGAAATACAGCTCTGTTGAATTGTGCGTTGTGAAAACTAAATTAAGAGAAATTTGTAGAAAAAAAGCAGCCTTTTGAAGGGCAAAGACTGTTACCTCGGCTCAGCCCTGATATGTGATTCGTTGTCCAAGTGGTGTGTGATATCACTTTTATTACACAATGTCACAATGTTATCAATCAACATTCCGGGTCCTCGATGCGCAACTGCAAAAGTAAAGTAACTGTAGAACACTTACCCAAACAGATAATCGTAACGAAGTGCACTTAGCACTGGCACAACCCCAGAAGGTGTGCCCTCATTTGCAAGGGGGCTGGGCCCCTTGCCAACGAGGAATCCTGCGCTTATGAGATTTACATGCATGGGTGCAGAGGCAAAGAGACCTCAGAAATGCACTGACTGAGCGCCACACTGAGGTGGTGCACAGTGAGCACATCCCTATGATGGTGAACTTTGGGAAGGAGTTGAATACCTCAAGCACCCCCCTTTAAAGTGAGGTTGGATCCTTGGCTACAAGTGAAAGCTAGACCAGCAGCTTCAAACAGCTGGCCCAAGTTTGTGCCTATACACTGAGCACAGCATTGACCATAAAAGAGCAAACTATCCTACTACGGCTGTGCTACTGCTTGGAACAGTGCACCCTATATGTAATATAGCTCCTCGATCGTAAACCTGCTGATAAGTTGGGTAATTAGTAACAGTGACATTGCTTGGACATTGAACTTGGGAGAATATAAAGGGGTTCTTATAAGGGAATGCTTCGGTTCGCTGAGAAACAACTCCTGTGCTTTCTACTAATTTATAAAGTCTTAAGGATATAAATGACCATCTAGAGAGACAAGATTTTCCCTTTTTCGGTAATAAGTATTATTTTTCAGTTATTTGGCAAAGGGATTAGATGCTTGTTCTACTTGCACAAAAGTTTATATCTAAGTCTATTAATTGTAAATGTTTGTTTCCTGGGGCTTTGAGCAGTATACACAGCCAAGAAGCTGCAAGCTGTTGTCTACTCTATCTTACTGTGTCAGTTTAAATGATGTCATTATAGTGTGAATATCTCTCAAAAAGGCTGCTAAAATACACCACCTGCCAAATGGGGATTTCTCTCTGGGCTCTCCCTCCAATTCTCCATCTTAAGTACCACTAAAATATATCCAATATAAAATGGAACCCAGTCTAGTCACAGTCACGTGTCCTACGCTCTCCACGTATATCCTTGGCATACTCAAGTAAAGCACCTACTTGGGGAATCCATGTTCCACCTTGTTGTATAATGTATCCATCTCCACAGGACTGGCAGAATAATTGTAAAAACATAGGAGGTGCCGGCTGGTGACTCTCCCTAACAGGTGATAGATAAAAAGAGCTAGGGGGTCATTACGACCCTGGCGGTCTCTGACCCCCAGGTCTAATGTGGCGTCCGTACCGCCAACAGGCTGGCGGTACGGAGACCCGTATTACCGCCGGGGCCGGCGGTTTCCCGCCGTTTTAGCCCCGGCGGTGATAATCCGCCAGAGCAGCGCTGCCCTGGGGATTATGACTCCCCTACCGCCGGCCTGTTTCTGGCGGTTTGCACCGCCAGAAAGAGGCTGGCGGTAAGGGGAGTCCTGGGGCCCCCTAGCAGGGCCCCATGCAGCTTTTCAGAAAAGCGGGACGGGTGCTACTGCACCCGTCGCACGGCCGCAACATTAGCCGGCTCCTATGTTGCGGCCGTATCCCCGCTGGGCCGGCGGGCGTAAACTAGGTTTGCGCCCGCCGGCCCAGCGGGGATGTTGTAATGGGGTCCACGGGAGTGCGGTCGCATTGGCGGCCGCACGGCGGTCACCGCTTCGCCGCCCGCCAAGCTTGTAATGACCCCCCTAGTCTGCTGATAAGATAATTTTGCTTCCACTACTGTTAGTCTTTAACAGCCAAAATATGTGAAAGTGGTCCTGTCTTCTAAAAAAGAAAGGTGTCCACAATGTGCCCTTTCAATCAATAGAGTCCTGTTCTCTGTCTCCCTTAATTTTTATACAAATGCATCACTACACACGTGTGATTATCGTGTGTGCTGATGTCGGGGTCAAAACAATACAACTCAGCATGGGGAACAGAGCCAGAGGACCGTTCGACATTCAAACACCCTATTACTGAACTTGTTTGGTAACACAGCACTATTGCAAATGTATGAATCCCAGTATTAGGTTGGAATTCACTGATAAAGTCAACTGTTTCCATGTGATTCATTCCTGCTCAAAATGAATTACTTTGTGAATTATATCATTTTAATGTTTTCATTTTTGACACAGCAGAGTATGAGTGAATGAGTAAAAATGCTTGTACAGTGCAGTGTCCCCCAGAAGCAGTGCCCAAGCACTGGCTGTATATACCATCACTGACACAAATTAGGTCCTGTAAACTCAAAGTAATACTACTGTACTTTGGGATGGTCTTTAGGCCAAGAGGAAGTCTGATAACTGGCAATGCTGAGTCTCTGCCATAAACCCAAAGGCAAAGCCATTCCTGTCATTGTGTGTGTTTTAAGTTGATTTTCCATCAAAAGAGGAAGCTGGTTTTAGTTGCCTGCACCGCATTTGGTCTTTGTGTAGGTTTGGGATTTGGTGTTAGGTGTTACTATGAGCGTATATGGTGATTGTCCTTGTGCCTAAGGCAGGATAGTGCTGCTGTGACGTAATTGGGGTCTGGTGGTTATGTCTTCGTGGAGTAGAAAGTGATCTGGTGAATTTCGCACTGGCCAGTTCTCCGTCTGAGCTCTTGTTCGATGGGAATGAAACCTAAGAAAATCCTTTAATATGGGTAGGTAATCTGGTGTCTACAGGTGATGGTCAACATTCCCTCACATTACATTTGGAAGGAAGGGAAGAGTTGTTTAAGTGTACTGGGGTGGGTGTTAGGGGGTCAGATAAATGTTACAATTATACGTAGCTACATTAAAGTCAGTCGTCTCCTTCATTTCCTTGAATATCAGACTACATAGGCATGTATAGAAAGAGACAAAAGAAAGACTTATAGTTTTGTGTGGCACAGTTATAATACACACGTAGGATGAACGCCTTTTCAATCTAGGTTGACTGTCCATCTGTGGTATAAGGTGGTCAGTTGAGCGTAGATGGCAGGAAGGGGTGGTGGAGGCAGCACAGATAAGTTGATTACTATAGCTACAACTCATACCTGCCAGGTTGGTCCATGTTATCATCAAAATGGACCATATTACAGCAGGCAGGTGATCTTACATTGGTTGCTGATGTTGGCTAGAATTAATTTCAAATGTATCTACCTCCGACGAGTAAGAACCACCAATATCTCCCTGCCAGGTTACAGTCACCAGTTAGGGGCCTTTGATCCTGCCTTTTCAATTTCCTCCTCCCCCTCTGGAAACTCCAATCTTTCCTTTTTCAAGTGCATACTCCCAGGTTAACTAGGTCCAGGAAATATTCACCCCAGAGACCAGTGCCAGAGGATAGCATTCCATATCGGTGCATTTACTGAAAGTGCCTAATTACATTTGATCTAATCATATAGTGAATGCTGCATTTCTTCTTAGTTTGGAGGTCAGGACCACAGGGTCTCTTATGTTAATTACAGCCAGATCCCAATCACTCAGATGGGCATGATATGCTTGTGCTAGGGGCGTCCTTACATTTGACCAGCCCAAGTAGCCACAGAAACCTTTGAGATTGTAGTTAGCAATTTGTCCATATTATCAATATGGTCTAGAAATACGAGACTCGTGTAATACCCTGCTGTTGGGCCTGTTTACCTAAAACTGGTTCTGTGATGAATGATGTTCGAGAGAGGTTTCAAAGACTGTATATAGGGGATTGACTGATTTCTCAAGCTATTGCTCATATGTCCTTCGTCTTGATACCTTCCAAATTTGAAGCTACGCATAAGGTAGTTTAAGATGCTCTTCCCTCAAAAACAGGTAGTGCAAAAAAGATAAAAGTTCAAAAAGAAGAGAAGGAAACTTCACGTAAGTAGAACTGAAATACAAATGTGAGTAGAGAAGAGCATAGAGGTATGTGTCTGTAAGTGATAAAAATGAATTGAGGTTTCATTATGACTTCCAGCGAATACTTGTGTGACAAAGCAAATACTTGAATTCTTGAAATATAGGATTTGCAAGGTTATGACCCAAAATCTAAAAACTTTTTAAATTCAGTGGCTAGGGTATTTACGCAACTATCGCGTCCTGCTATGTACTGTGTATGGCCTCAGACACAGCGTTACTGATAACATCACAAAGACTCTTTTGCATCCCTTCTAAGGAGTTTGCACTGTTTTATGGTCCGTCAGTGGTGTATATGATCATTACACTAACATAACTTAATTACAATGATCATAAATAATTCTTATACCTTTATTTGGTAGTCCTTCTGCATGAACCCACACGCCCTTTCAAAGGTTTCCTCTGCCCCCTCCCACACAGTATGAATTCTGCCTGTGTGCTGCACTGTGTCCTACTGTGTCCTGTCACTATATGTCTTGCACTCTGAAAAAATATCACTATGGACTACTCAACCATAACGTCATAGTTTTTATTGTTCTTTACCTGATATAAAGCATATCAGATAAAGAATGTTTTTGGTTAAAAAAAATCACTCAAACTTAACTCACTCTAAAAAACCGGCAACACACAATAGCATGACAAATAACATGACATAATGCATTTTTCAGAGTGTGTTAAAGTTTTTGTTTTTAGGGTCAAGCCTGTGAGTGCATGCACAAGAGTCTCGCTTGTGAAACACTGTTGTTAACAAAAAGGACTTGGAGCCTGCCCGCTTCTTACCATTTGTTGGCTTGTGTAGCACTCTTCTTTACAGCCTCGTAATTCGTCACTGCAGGCCTAGCATCATTTCTGTTCCTCTTTGTGGAGCAGGGACCAAGCACTGATTGATTCAACTGAATCGGTGCCCGTCCAATGTCCCCCACATGATTGAGGTACTATTATGTTCTTTTTAATCTTTAGTAACATGCAAACAGAAGGCATGTGGCTTGCAAAAACGTGCCCAGCAGGACAAACAGAATTGCAAACTTTTTTTCTATAGTTAACTTTCTTTTAATTTGCCAAGTCGTCTTTTCTCAGTTTGCACTCATGTTTTCTTTTGTTTTTTGCTTGTGGACGATGTTCTCAAAAGACGAAGATTATCTTGTTCTAACTATTGCAAGGCAACATTGTTTTTTTATTATGTGCAATTTCTGAAATGATGCTTTAACACATAATCATGCAATACACCCCAATCCATCCCACACCAATCCACCTCACTCCAATCCACGCCAATCCACTCCACCTCACCACACAACAATCCACCCCACTCAATTCAATCCACCCTAGACCAATCCAATCCACTCCACTCCAACCCAAAACACTCACTCCAACCCAATCCACTCCAATCCTCTCAACCAACCCCACTCCAATATGCCCCATTTCAATCTGCCATACTCTAATTCAAAACAATCTGCGCCATTCCAGTCTTCCGCACTCCAATCTTCCTCACTCCAGTCCAAATCATTCTGTCCTCGCTCCAATCCCAAACAATCTGCCCCACTCCAATCCAAAATAATATGCCCCACTCTGATCAGTCCCATCCCAATCCAAAACAATCTGCCCCACTTCAATCCTCCCCACTCAAATCCAATCCACCTCACCCAACTCCAATCCAATTCACTCAATACAATCCACTCCAAACTATTCCAATCCACCCAATCTGGCCAAATCGAATCTACCCAACTCCAATCCACTCCACCCCACCCCACTCTAATCTATCCCACCCAATCAAGTTCACCTCAATCCAGTCCACCCTACCCCAATCCAGTCCACCATGCCCCAGTCCAATCCACCTCAATCCAATCCACCCCACTGCAATCAAATCTACTCCACTCCAATCCACCCCACACCAATCCAATCCATCCCACTCCAATTCACCCTACTCCATTCCACCCCACTCAATCCAGTCCACCCGACTCAATCCATTTCACCCCACTCCAATCCACCCCACCTAAATGCAATCCACTGCACTCTAATCCACCCCAATCTAACCCATTCACCCCATTCCACTCCACTCTAGTCCACCTGCGCCCAATTCAATCTACCCCACCCCACTCTAATCCACCCCATCCAATCAACCCCACTTCAATCAATCCCACTCCATTCCAATCCACCCCACTTTAGTCCAGTCCACCCCACTCCAGTCCACCCTACTCCAGTCCAATCTGACCCACTCCAATCCAATACATTCCACTTCAATCCAATCCACCCTACTCCAATCCAATCCATCCCCTCCAGTCCAATCCACTCCACTCCAGTCCAGTATAATCCACCCCTCCACTCTAATTCACCCCACTCCAAGCCAACCCCAGTCCTATCTGCTCAATCCAGTCCACCCACCCCAAATAAATCTGATCCATCCCATTATGAATCCACCCCACTCCAATCCACCACAATCCAATCCACCTCACCCTATTTCAATCATCCCTACTCTGTTTCAATCCACCCCACCCAGTCCACCAATGCCAAGCTAGCCCTCTCTACTCCATCCAACCCACTTCACCTCAATCCAATCCACCCCAATCTGCTCCAGTCCTCTCCACCCCACTACCTCAATCCACTCCTCCCTATTCCAGCATACTACACTCTACGCACTCTATTCTACACCACTCCAATCTATGACACTGCACTCTACAGCACTCTCTGCCACTGAACCACTGAACTCTACTTCTCTCTACTCAACTCAAGAACTCAACTTCCCCAACACCACTCTATGACACTCTACTCCCGCAAATCTAGTCAACAGCACTTTACTCCCCCCTCTCAATTCTAGGACCCTCCACCCCACTAACATTTAGCCATGATGAACAGCAGCCACACTGGTGTACAGCATGGCATAACACATTGCCAAAGTCTACAGCTCTTGTATAGGTGACACCTATTGGCTTTGCCAATGCTTGTTTTTAATGTTTTTATTGAAAGATCCATCTTATTTACCGTCACCGCATTTATACTGATTAGCAGATCAATTTACAGTTATAAACGAGTCTCGTTAGTAATTCATTCTTTTTGAAACCATTAATCCATATTTACATTAACAAAGATGCATCAATGCATAATAAATCTAAACATGAAAATTAGTCACTCTTCTTCCTTTTCGATTTGTCACCAAGACTCTTAAAACACAGTCTTTACTCCCATTAAAATCATTGCTTATCCAACATTTCAGTCACTGCGGTAGAGTTAATCTGGTTTAAATCATGCTTCAAACATTCTTATAAAGATGTTTGAATTAAATCTTCTTCTGTGTTGTTTATTGTTTGTTAAGGTTTTTGTATGGGTCTAACTATGACCAAATCAATGCAACCTCCCTCCTGTAAACGAGTGACTAGAGGAGGCCTCAATATGTCCCAACAGTTCAACTGAGGCATACATGCATTGTATGGGTCTTAACCAATCCACTTCACTGTACACAGAAGTTGGAAAAAGAATGCTTCCAGCCCAAGAATGTAAACAAATACAAAAAAAACATAAAAAGTGAATGTCAATCATAGTGTATTTATTGGACTTTATTACTGCAAGATCAAATAGTGTAAACTATTATTATTATCTTTACCAGGAGAAATTTCAATTTTCAATCAGTGAGGAAACAGTCAAAAGAAATGTGTTAGAATCAACACACCAGGCCCATGTACTGTTACAGAAGTAGCACATTTACAAACTGGCAAAGGATAAAAACTCATTTTGCGTAGAATTATCTATTAAAACGTGTGACTTCTGAATTCCAAGAGTCAGCTATGAGTGCAGCCTTACTTCTACAAATCAGTATGAGCCAGGAGTATCACAGGTGTAAGTCACCAAAAATCTTTGTCATTTGGGCCCTCAGTATTTTCTAACGTTTTCTGGAATATTTTAATAATAGCTTGAGTAATGATTTAAAATCTTAAACCTCCGGTATTCCTACACATTGAATCATAATAGACCAGGGTTGCTGTCTAGTGTAAAAGTTCACTTTTTGGCCTGCTTATTTTCTGCAAACCTGCCAAGGTGTGGCCATTTTCTGTTATACAAAAATAACTTATGCAGTTTGAGTGGGCCTGATTGGCATGCAGCGTTGTCCATCCCACAGTTTTATGAATATGCAAAGCTATATCAAACTGAGCAACGATCTAAATGTATCCACTGCATGTGCAGGAGACAGGGTGGAAAACATGAGAGAAAACCTGCTGGAAACTGAAACCTTTAATTTCCATGCCATGCAATTCCAATATCTAGAAGGTGCAAAAATAATTGGGTGAAGCTGTCGAAGACAAACAGGTGACCAGAAGGATCCTCTTTGCTTGTTTAGCTGATTGACTAGGGATGAGTAGGTGCCCAATAGCTAGACTTTACTTCACAAAACCTACCAGCTTTTTAGCACATCTACAAATATCGTTTGCTCATTGGTTGATGTGCACCTCTGAAGAAACATCAGTGGATGTGGTTGCTGAATTTCCACACTTGGCACTACATGATCAATGAAATGCACATCTTGTGTGTCCTTTCTCAGTTTATTACTCTTTCCCGTGTATTAACAAGTGTATTATTTTTGTAGATACGTTATTACTCCGTTGTACAATACAGACAGTCAACATATAAATAGGGTTATGTAAACAGTACGCACATTTAATACCCAGAACTTAAATTTGTGACCATTATTCGTGCATACAATTTTAAGAATGTACCTGTGTGAGAATAGATGTACCACAGAGCTCCAGTCAGCAGCGCACCAATCAAAAATGCTGCAAAAGCAATGCCCACAACTGTTGGGGTGTCCAGGCCATAAAACACAGCTGTAAGAGAAAGAATGTAATAATTGCTGTAGGTTGCTACTATTGACCTATTTTGAAGGATCATATGTCATGAACTTTGTTCTTTCACGTGCACATTAAACAAACCATAGAATGCAGAATATCAACACGGGTTTGTGGTATGGTAACATAGAGAAAACAAATGTATATACATTTCAAAAAAACAAATCTGTCTTAAGAAGGCACCATACATCACAGCACATTAGCATACGTGTCCTGTAATGCAGGTAGGGACATTTTAAGGATTTTGGGGGCCCTGGGCCAAACGAATTTTGGGGGCCCCTGCTAGGAACAGCTTTGAATTTATGATCTAATTACAGCTCTTTCGTGTCCTGTTTCGCCTGGTCCCCGCACACTAAAAAGCATACTGGTCCAAATCCTAAACGTGTATCCATCTAATGTTTAGGGATAGAAATGTGTGTTTTCAACATTCTCATACAGCAGCAGCTCACTATTATTGCAATTTTTTTTTATGGATGTTGCATGGTGTTGAAAAAACATAAACACAACATTTCTCTGCAAATGCCTGTACAGATTCCTTTACATTACCCGTATTAAAAATAAATTAAAGGAAAAGTGTATTTAAAACCATCTATGTTTAAGAATCATTTAAAGTCATCAGGACAGTCTGCAGAACAGACCTGGCTGTATCATGGGGGCCCCTGAAAGACTCGGCCCTGGGCCAGGGCCCACTTTGCCCATGCCTTAAAACGTCTTTGTATGCCGCAAACAGTCTGTTTAGGCAGGAGGAGGCGAAAATAAAACCACATATTATGCAAAAGGTCTTTCCTCCTTGGAGTCCTTCCTAAATTATGGCTGTAGTTGATACAAGGTCAACGTGACTGGTATCTTCCTGCCTCAATCTGCTTAGGATCCCCTGATCCTGGAATGAGTAACAACAACTAACTCATATTTCATTCAGGCAGACCCAGGCAATGCTTAATTTGTGCCAGTGATTGCAGGAAGTGGGCACTCATCCACTGGGACCACCAGGACGTATCTTGTATCATCATGCTTTTGACCAAGAGGAAGAGTGAGGAAGGCAAAAAATAGAGAAAAAAAGAGAAATATGGGAAAAAGTAGTTAAAGGGGACCACTAAGACGAAAAAGAACATGCAAGAGTAAGCTAAAGAACTTGAAAGAGAAGGGCCGGGGAGGAAAATGGCAAACATTGGAATCATGACTAGACAGTGTTGATATATGGCAATCTGGCATTTGGTAGCTCTGGCAACAGACTCCCAAGAAAATCTTTAGATACCTGCAAATATTTTTTTACGAATTAAGCATGGGCCCAGCAAAATCACAGAACTTAGTGCTGTGCTCTTCACATTGCCACATTCATTTGAAGCTCTATGTGTACGTTATGAGTAGCTCTCATGTAGAGTCGTTACCATGAATAACAGGAAACACAACTACTAACTATTATAACGTGAAAGAGGTAGAAAACAAAAGCTCCTTTAATCTGTTGTTACATCACCAAGGGATGATCTTGCTTTCCCCTGCATTTCCCTGGCTCACTGGGTCTGCGGTAACACCAGAGAGGCAACAGAATAGTGGCTGGATATCTCATCCACTTCTTCGTCCTCCTCTGGGTCTCTAGAGACCCAGAGGAGATGCTAGAATGTGGGCACTGAACCAACCACCACATTCTTTTAAGACCCACACTGACAGGGGAAAAAGTGACTTAGGTGAAAACAAGCCACACTGACCAGCAGCACTGTGAGCCACTGCTAGTAAAGCACCAGGTCTCAGGTCATGTGAAACCGGAAAACTTGGCCTCAAGAGAGAAGGGGAGGAAAGCAGAGAGAGTGTTGGATGTGGGTGGTGGAAGGCCACGCATTTTTTATATATTTGGATGGACCAGAGGATTGAAGAGATTGGGGTGTGTAAGTGGCTGGACACCATGTTACATTTGTATTATAGCACCAGAAAAGGGGGAGGGTAAATACAGAGGGTTGTTGGGTGGGTGGCAGGAGGCCAGGTACTTTGTTTTGTGTGCATTTGGCAGGGAGGGAGGCTCACATCACTTATGGCTTCCCTGTTACTATTCTTTCCCTGAGTTGCAATTGAAAGCACATGCAGATTTGTAGATAACACAACATAAATTTGTAGATGGGTAACACCTGGACAATGGGACTATTTTTCACAACAGGGTTCTGAGTGACGTTCTCGACTACTTAAGCTTCACTCTTGTAGCTTATTTATCACATCACTCAAATCCCTCTGATTAAAAACATCCCTATTATCCACTGTTGCCCATCTATAATTCTATAGATACTGATCCACGAAGCCAGACTGCTCAAGACAAGAACCACTGAAAAGTCCCATAGGTTTGATTTTGTATATTGGAAAGCTTTGTTGTGTATCATATATGTGTGTGTGTAAGATTGTGTAGAAATGTGTAAGGGTGTGTGTGCTTGTAGGAATGTGTAAATGTGTGAGTGGAAAAAGGAGACGGCATTTGTTGGCAGTGTCAGTAAAGAGTAGTTTTAAGGTTCATTTTATAACAAATCTCTAGATGTCAGCAAAGCGCCGGTGTTTTGATGTGGCTCTCTTTCTCTTTTCAGGAAATCAGCTCCTAGCATTCATCTTTGTAGATACACCGTGAATGTGACCATGAGACATGACCCTCATTTCGCTTTCCTGAACAAGTAAAAAGGACTTTGGCATGAAGTATGTGAAACTACTATTATTTCTAAGGAGGGATGCTTTATTCATAATGGTGCAGCTCGTGATCCTGTCACTCACAAATCGAATGCACGCTTCAAGTGGTTGGACGGCAGGTGAGTGACGCACGCCCCCCTTAGTCTTAAGGTTCAGCTTATCACAAATCTCTAAATGTCAGCAAAGTGCCGGTGTTTTGATGAGGCTCTCGTTCTCTTTTCAGGAAATCAGCTCCTAGCACTCATCTTTGTAGATAAACCGTGAATGTGATTCATTATTCTCCACTGCTGCAGCCAACTGTACTTTGTAACCTTTGAAATGTTCGTGGCTCCTGCACCAATTTTAGGTGGTGACAGAAATGTCAGACCGAGGGAGAGAAAGAGCAGAAATAGAAACAATTGTTTCTAATGTTTGGCTGGAACTGAAAAGCTAAGCGATCAGCCGCAGTCACAGTCACTTCCCTTAGGAACAAACGTCTTAACTTAGAAAAACCTCTTGTTGAAACTTCTCGAGTGGGAGTTTGTTCTTCATAAATACAAAGGCAGAGAAACAGTTGTAGTGAAAGAAAAATTGGGCCTTTTCCACTTTTTTCATTGGAGTATCGAGTAAAACTCATATTATTTCATTTGTAAGAGATTTATTTGGCAGAGGGGTGTCCAGAGAAGGAGAAGCATGGGGAAAGGAGAGAAGTCACAAATAATTTTTTAAAAATATAGCCACTGGTTCGAAACTTATTTGTAAGCTAAACAGTACAGTTTTCCTTCACCAATTTCATTTTTTTTATTTGCCATTTAGTTTTGAAGCAAGATCCCAGCTCCAGTATACATGTCACCCTCGAACAGAAAACAAGAAACCACACATGTTTCAGGATTGTTGGGTCTTGTGGACGAAAAGTAGTACGAGTTTCATTGGCAAACCATGCTCTATATCCACATCTGGGCATACCCCCATCAAATAAAGAGCCCTACACAGCAACACGGGCAATAATTGGAATACTTGAATCAATCTGAACCACTTTGCTCCCTTCAGTTGCTTTAATTAATGTGTGCCACAACTGACAGGATTTACCCCATAAGCAAACCAGCATTAACTCCGCCTAAAAGAAAATAGTACTGTCCAAGCTGGTAGGTCCTGCCCCCTTGCAAACTATTTCCAACTCGAGCGTGCTGCTGAGTAGTAAAGAAACTGCTAGGGATCAGGGGTTGTGGACATATACAGAACCCATGCCTGAGCTTCAGCCATTTGCAGATAAACTGTAAGTGGCTGACATTTGAGGATGCGGATGAGTGGAAGGGCGATCTACCTGAACACACTGTCCTAGAACCTCTTACAAGAACGGGGTAAAAGCTAAATGAGGGTTTGTCTACGTATCACAAAAAGCAGGCTGGATCTGAATCCTTATGTCCTAAATGGGTCAGAAATATCACCTGGACACAGGTGACAATCAGATCTAGAGTATGGCATAGAAATAGCCTACGAGTGATAAAGGTGTCTCTTAAAAAGCTTTCCTCATAAGGAGAAAAGGATTTGTCCTCCTTCACAGACCGGGTAAGCCGAAAAAGAGGAAGTACAGATCAGTTTATGGAGTCCATGGCCACTTTAGGGGGGGGGGGAGGGGGTTCCTACTAACAGACGCCTCGCTACATGTACGTATATTTCTCCGACTGATGAAAGTAGGCAGCTACCAAGGCCATCACTTGAGGGGCAAAGCTCAACCTGAAGATAAGTAGTTGGTCTGGTAGGGTGCACCAGACCAACCTCAAATCTCTTGTTTGAGAAAATTGCATAACCACAGGTTAAAGTATATTGTCCCTGTTTTGTTTTTACAAAGATATGGGAATGTGGTGAAGTTAGACAAAGAGTAACTCCTACTACCTAAACAAAAAGTCATCTAATCACCCCAAGGCAAGGCAATGGCCAAAGAGTAAACACAGGGGCGTCGCCCCACTGCTGAAAGGCAGCAGAAAAATAAAATGATAATAAAATTTTTTACTATAATTTTATTTTTCACTTACCCAGCCACAACCAGAGTGCAGAGTATAGGGTGGGGCGGGGCAACAGCAACAGCCAGGGAGGAGTGATAGGTGCACTGTAAGTGTGCATGTTGGCTTGGCGGGCCGTCATAGGTCGTCTAAATCGACAGGTGCACTAATAACTCTCCACCTGAGCTGTGTTGCACAGCTGGGTGGAGAATCAGTGCAGGCTCCCAGTCCCTAACTGAGTGGCATTTCAGCCCACTTAGATCAATTCCAACACTTCTCTCATGCTGGGTGACAACATGAGAGGAGTGTCTGGATTGGGTGGGGAGGGGAGCAGAGAAGCACCAAGGCGGCTGGAGCAGAGGAGCACCGAAGCAGCATTTGACAGCGGCAGGTAAGTCATTTTTTTATTATTCCCCCCACCACTGCGCACTACCCCACCAAGTGTTATTGGCAGCAGCCTTCACTGAGTAAACCTGCTTAGGACTCTAAGGGGGTCATACTGACCGAATGACGGAAGCACCGCCAACAGGCTGGTGGTGCTTCCAAGCCCATTCTGACCGCGGCGGTAAAGCCGCGGTCAGAAAACCGGGGCCGGCGGTTTCCCGCCGTTTTTGCCCCGACCGGGCGAATCCGCCAGGGCAGCGCTGCAAGCAGCGCTGCCCTGGGGATTCTGACCCCCTTACCGCCAGCCTGTTTCTGGTGGTTTTCACCACCAGGAAGAGGCTGGCGGTAAGGGGTGTCCTGGGGCCCCTGGGGGCCCCTGCACTGCCCATGCCACTGGCATGGGCAGTGCAGGGGCCCCCTAACAGGGCCCCATGAAGCTTTTCACTGTCTGCTTAGCAGACAGTGAAAAGCGCGACGGGTGCAACTGCACCCGTCGCACCGCCGCAACACCGCCGGCTCCATTCGGAGCCGGCTCCTGTGTTGCGGCCCCCATTCCCGCTGGGCCGGCCGGCGGTAACTTGGTTAGCGCCCGCCAGCCCAGCGGGAATGTCGGAATGAGGGAAACGGTATTTTGGCCGCATGGCGGCCAAATGCCGGTTCCCGCTGGCGGGGGAATGAGGGCCTAAGTGTAGCTTCAAAGAACCCACATCCCTAAGTGAGATGACAAACAAGGGAAAGCTCTGAAATCCCTTTAGATCATATAATGTATTTGTCTTTTAAAAAAACATGCCCTTATTTAAGAACAAACAGAATAACTGTATATGAAATATATGAGAAGCTATGTAAAATTAGTTGGGGTATATGTAGAAGCCATTAGAAAACAGCCACACATAAATTAGAAAATATAAAACCCATATGAAATGGTAATTCCTGAAAAACTCTGATGACAGTATAGGTTTAGTTAAGCCTAGAGATGTACCAAATAATGGATAATGAATCTCCGGTGACTGGAGGTGAAGGAGAACCATGTTAAACCCAAAAGCAAATGCTCTACTGGCTGTAATAAAGATCTTGCATCAATATGAGTTCCAAGCAGGACTGAAGTACCTATAACCATGATGTGGTGGATTATATGATATTGTGGAGACCCATCACCTCACCACTGTACCTCAAGATGTGCTGCAGAGTGGTTCAAGACTTCAAGTGATTCATGTTACAAATAAACCTCTCCCTACGGAATGAAGGACACACCTCTACCAACAGTGCAGCCTATACACGAGTGGCTCTTTGTGAGCACAGGGTATACATGCAGCCTACTGCAGCCATCTAAATGAAATATGCAAGCCACAAGTGTTTTCCCACTTCTTCCATAGCTTTTCTCTATCAGTCCATCTAGAGAGCCATTACAGATATGTGTCAAAATTGAGAACACATAGATCTTCGTTTACAACACATACATCAACCGGGGTTTTGAACAGCATGAGGGAAAACAAGACGATGAATGTATAAATGTCACTACTTTATTTCAGTTGTCTAAAATGTATCTGACTATTGCTGTCTGCCATAAGCACTCACCAAGAGCTCCTGCTTCATTTAAGATTCTAAGAGGTGGTGCAACAATTGTGTCTCCACAACTGAAGTTAAGGAGACTACTTTGGATAAAATTAGGAAAGATCCTTATCACTAGAAAATGTTTGTGACAATTCCATACCTAGAGTACAGCCATCTCTGCTGGGTGGGGGGGGGGTGTTGGTCCAGCAAATTACATCTTTTTGTTAGCTAACAATTTGTTCTTTCAGCAGGAAGGAGCATTGTTGAAGTACAACTTTGTCCACAATTCATTGCCCTCAGACTATCATTGGGAGAGAAAACAGGACCTAAGATTTTAAATTACAGTGAGGCCCTGTTGGACCTGGCCCTTTCTGCTGCGTCACCCCCAAACGTTTGGCCTTTACCCTACACTTTTTGCTGCATTTATTCTGATGGCCTTAGAACTCTGCACGCTTTAGTACTGCTAACCAGTATTAAAGTGCTTGTGCTCTCTCCTTAAAACTTGGTACAATTGGTTTATACCCAACTAGCATTTTAATTTACTCATAGGTACCTAGTGAAGTGCACTAGATGTGCCCGTGGCCTCTACATTAAATGCTACTAGTAGGCCTGCAGCAGCAGTTGTGCCACCCACTTAAGTAGCCCTTTAAACATTTCTCAGGCATGCAATTATAGAGTCTGTGTGTGGAGTTTTAAACTGCCATGTTGACCTGGCAAAATAAACCTCTTGCTAGGCCCAAACCTTCCTATTTAATCCATATAAGTCAATCCTAGCATAGACTCTGGTGAATAAATTACAATTCTGAAAATGCCACTTTTGGAAAGTAGCATTTTGTTAGCTTAGCCATTTAAGGCCTCTAGCCTGCCTCTGGTCAGATTATTAGGTGTAGTGACATTTGAGCTTTCTGTATTCCTTCTACACAGCCACACACAATAGGATACTTAGATGTACCTGGATGGGCTAGCACCTTTAGAATAAGAGGGGGGAGCTGGGGACAGCCCCACTTACTCCTGAATAGGCTGTGTCCTGCGTCCATACAAAGGGCTGCATACCCTCTGTACGTAGTCTGGAGCCAAGGCAGTGAAGGCAGGATGCATGGGGACCTCAAAGGGAAACTTCTATAAGCTTCTACCCCCTTCAAAGGTGCAACAAGATATAAATACTGGACCCCAGTCACTAACACTCCATAAACATATGGACCTGTGGATACTATGCCAGAAAGAGCGAGTGCTGTGCTGATGATGGACTGCCAGTGTGCTGTACTGCACTCTGCTGGTCTCCTGGTTTACTGAGCTGACCTGCTGCCCTCTTGCCTGGTCGAGGAGTGGTCCTGCATCTCTTGAACCCATAACCCAGAGTGACTCCAATGGTTAGTTGGCTGCCCTCCTGATCTTAAGCCTCAGGGACATAACAGGCTTCCAACAACATTGCATGTGAACATCGACTCTGCCATCAGTGAGTCTACCCTTGCAAGTGTGCCAGTTCCGGACCTTTGGAAGTGGGTTTGAGGTGCTTTGCCAACATCTGTGGATCAATCGAACTGATGCATTTGTTCCAAGAGACGCTTATGGGACAAAGATAAGAACTAGTCTTCCCTATTTGCATGCTGAGTTGCTAGACATACTAAGCCAGTAGGGATGATAACACAATTGCTCTGAAGAAGGCCAGAGGAAGGATGTCTTGAGATTTATTTTCCTGGCGAGTACCTCACTAGTGGCTAAAACCTATTGGTAGATCATATAAGGTGCATGGATCCATTATAGATTCACTAATCACCACTATCACCTTTTAAAAGGAAGGGTGTTTTATTGTTTTATTTTATTTTATTTTAACCCTACCCAGTGTCATACCTAATAAAGAATAATTATTTGATAGATGCTGAGGTAGTTTTAACCTTGATTTGTTACCATCCTGGTACCCTACTGATCTTCCTGCCCCATGAGGAGCTAGTTCTTTCCGGGGGCTATGGTTGGGACCACCGGGTTAGTACTATCTTAACCCGGTGGGTTGGACTAACCAACGATGAAGCATGCCACTATGAAATGGGCTTTTCCATCCATAAAGGGGAGACCCCCTAGGTAAGGGCATACATACCAGGTATAAAGCAGACACTATAAGGAATATAAAGTGGATACAAAAAATTCCTACCCTATTCTTTTGGGGGTTTTGTCTGATGGATTAGGGGTGAATGGGGATGGGTACCTCTCTGACCTGTTTTTCCAAATTAATGTTGCACACACTGACCAAAGCATAAGAGATGAAACTTAAGAGTAGCCTCTTTGGTATGCAATCATCAACCATCTCAAGGATGAGGAGATAAACAGGGTTAGATCAGTACCCAGGGAGACTCTGATGCCATTAACCTCTGTCTTGAGGTCCTGATTAAACTGCCACGTCTTCAAAGGTAGTGAAATAAGTTGCCCTTGGCATAAAAGGGGTTCATGTGTGACATAATGTTTCTGTTTTAGTATGTGCTAGAATTCATCAAAATAAAGTGAAGCGATGTTTTCAATCCACATTTGTATCCATATCCACTTAGGTATGTATTTTTACAGGATTGAGAAAGCAGAGTCTTACACACTCCTATCTATGTTCTCCCAACCAAATTGATGGCCAGCATTAGTGACAGAGCAAACAGATAGGTTGCTCACTATATTCACCAAAAGCACAACAAAAAATATAAACCAAGACAGAATGTACATTCATCCCACTAACCTGAGTGGCCTTCAGATAAGAGGAGCACACCAATGATGCCAGGACAATGAAGTCTCATTCCTTAAAGTTCTTGGTACCTCCTGTGAGGTATTACCTCAGGCTTCTATCTGGAAAACGGTATAGTCTAGTTTCTGGGTTAATAATTCAACCAACCTGTGTAACAGAAAATCCTTTCTCCACACATGGGACACAACCAGATGGTGCTCACACTTTTACTACTAACATTATTATCAGTGCTTGAGTATATATGCTTAGTCATAGGGCAAACCATCAGATATACCACCCCATGTGTTTCTCGTCTGACAGATTTCAAGAAAACATGTTGAGTTGTCTTGTAAGCAAGATATGGCTGTTTATGAAGCTGCTTATAGCAGGGCATCTCACGTAGGAGATGTGACAGATGTTCCTTCCTTAGCTCTCTCTGTTGAAGATTTCAGCTTCTACCCAGCTCTAAGTTACTTTGTTATTTTCAGGGAGGTGCCAGATACCAAGGACATTACTGTCAGCTAGTCAGTGATTTATAGCAACCAGTCAATAAATTTGCATTCAGTTATAATATTCTTTTTTTGAAATATCTTTATTGAATTTTCCGATAACAGCAAATACCAAAGAAAAACAGCAACACAGAGCATCCACATAACCATCATAGGTTATAATTTACAAGTCCAGAATAGCAAAGGACGGAAGTAACAGTGAATGGGAAGGGGAGTGAAATAGATCTCACGCATTCACTGACCTGTACACCTTGTCACAAAATGTCCCACAATGATAACAAGAAAGAACACTACTGAGTATTCAACTCAAGGAGGCTCCACAAGCCAGATGGTCTCTACAATTCAGCAGTAGCACCAAGACCCACCTCATCAGTCCCACAGTCCTCGGACCCCAGGTTATAGTATAGCAGCCCCGGCTTCCATATTTTTCTGAATTTGAGGGCCAACCCTCACTCTTATATGTGACCCTTTCTGCAGCCACGTACATATTCATACCATCTTTCTATTGTGTCATTGCGTGGACCCCCATAAACCCCAGTATTTGGTTATATCCTGTTTCACAACAATCAACCCTAGATTACAGAACAGGAGTTTAGCTCTAGGGATATCAATTTCCGTAGTATATATTTCTGGCCGAGTGGGACTTCAACCGGCAACACAGCCTGTAAATTTTGAACAATGTCTGACCAGTATGTCTAGATGATGGGACAGCCCCGGAGAGAATGCAAGATGTCTCTCCTGCTCCCTGTACATCTCAGGCACTCCAGATCACAACAGATTCAGTGGAGTATTTTAAATTGTAGGAAGTGGAGCCAGGATTTTATTGCAACTTCCTGAGGATGCATCAAGGCTGCCACCCAATCCACTTTGTCGATCTCCCCAGCGTTGGCTACCCATCTCTCACGCAATGTACCTAAGGTATCAGGGATTTTGTTATTAATGGTTTTATAAGTAAACAAGATGGCCTTAGGTCCAAGTTCTTCCTTAATCATCCGCCCTCCTATTCTGTTATTCTGTGATTTCAACCTTGTCTAACCCCAACCCGCCAACCAAGCATGATGAAACTGTGCGAATTGCAGAAGGCCATTTTTGACACCCATCCTACCATTCAAGAGGCTCTTTGTCAGACTTCTAACATCACCTATGTTGTCGGCAATAGCCTGCTTGAACTTGCACCCCATAGATATAACGTAGCTGGAACTGGGCCCTCTTCAGTACATATGTTGGGTTTTCATGGCTCATAAACAACCAATCATTGATTTGTGTCAGATGTGTTGCCAATAATAAGTTCAAATACCTGTGAGGGAGATCCCCCCATTGTACAAGTTCTACTACACCGTTTGCAATGCCACCTTCGGGTGCCCCCCATCCCAGAGGAACAGCCTCACCCCTCTATTTATTTTGTTAAACATCTCTTTTGGGATTGTGTAGTATGTTTTCTGGAGGCGATAATGCAACTTGGGGAGTGAAATCATCTTAAAGAGGCCCTCCTCCAGAGGGTCACAGGCAACCTATGTGAGAGCGCGGCACATCTTCTCTGAAGGCCTCATATCCTGCACAAGGTTAGCTGCCAAACATAAATTTCTGTTGGTTGTAACCTGAATAACTAAGTACTTAAAACTTGCTGTTTCTCTCTGCAATCTACCTGGTAAGGCAGCAGAGTCTGGGGTGACATATTAGTTGAAATGCACTGATTTCTCCCAATTTATTTTACACCCGAGTAGCCACCTAAGAGCTCCACAGTCTCAAAAATCACTAGAAGCATGGTCTGTGGTTCAGTTACACAGAGGAGAATATCATCCTCATAGAACAAGATCTTCTCCTCCAATAAGCTACATTTGGTGATACAGAAGCCCTAAATACCCGGGTGTGCACAGATCATATCTGCCAGTAGTTCTAGCATACGCACAAAGAAGAGAGGGGACAAGGAGCAACCCTGGTGTGTCCCCCACTCAATCGCAAATGTCCTCGCAGGAATTCTATTCACTCTAACGGCAGCCATCGGGGCTTGATAGAGCAATGCCACCTAAACATAGGGCCAAATCCTAATTTCTTCACCGTTTGCTGTGGGTATGGCCAATGGATAGCATCAAATGCTTTCTCCGCATCAAACGAGAGAAGGACATGAGTAGACAACCTAACTTTAACCTCAGCTAGCTAATTATGAAGCCATCGCAGATTTAATTGGGTGGATTTTCTCGGCATGAAGCCAGACTGATCCCCGTTGGTTAGTGGGGCTATGACTTTGATTAACCTAGTCACCTGGATCCTAGCCAACACCTTAGCCTCCCAATTCAAGAGCACAATTGCGCAGTATGTGTCAAGACAGGTCATGGGCTAGCCCTGACAATAAATTGTTGTTATGGTTGCGCGTTGGAGGTCTGGGGACAGTGCCCTGTTATCTTTCACCTCATGAAACATGTTCAGGAGGTGAGATCCCAATATCTCAACGTAGCGGTTAAAGATTTGAGTTGGGAGGCTGTTAGGCCCAGGAGTCTTTCAGGGCTTGAGCTTTCTGATGGCTGCCTGAACCTCAGAGAGGTCAACGTCCCCCTGAAGGTCTGCGCGATCCTCTGCAGAGAGCACCGGGATATCTACTTCAGCAATGAACAGTGGCAACTAGTGAGGTTTGGGAGTGGTGGGGTTGGGCTTGTTCAGAGGGGGGTGAAGATGCACTGCGTTTTTTTGGGAGGGTAGTTGCTATTTCCTGGGCAAATCTTATTTACCAAAAATTGGATAAAAAGATACATTTTTTAACCCAATTTTTGTATATAAAAAGAACAAAAAGCAATAGCTCTCATAGGAGAGGCTTAGTAGGCAAGCCTGACTTCCTTCTTCCAAATGTGAGCTCCAGCCCTGGCTAGTCTCAAAGCAAGGCGCTTCATCAAAGCAACCAACTGGGCAACCTACGGCAAGGTGCATGACCAAGCCTCCAGCTTCTTGTTGGCTGAACCTTCTCCTAACGTCTTCACTTAACACCTGTTGAAATGAGAAATCCTCAAATTTCTCTTTGCTGCTACTCCCTTTTCAGGTTTGGAAACAGATAAATGCATCTATTAGAGAGATGCTGCATCAAAGGTTTGACTGCACAGACAACCAGGAGAGTGGTGACAGAGAAGTTTCATGACTCCCAGAAGATCTTCCTGGCCTGCACTACTATCTCTTGAACAGTGTGCCACCACCCCCATCCTTCACCTCTTCCCCTTCCCTGCTTTGCCTTCCCAATACATATCATGCTCCCACCTTCCTACCTGCTGGACAGATGCCTACGAACAGCTGCTCACAATTCACTGTTGCTCTGCCCTCTATGATATCAATACTTTGGCGAAGACCACAAAATCTACAAGGCTTCTTTCTCATTGGGCCTGCATGTTTGCCTTCCTTGCTCTTAGTCCCTCATTTCCATCTCTCTCTCTTTCCCATAACTTGGTATCTGTTCCCACCACACTCATGCCTCTGTGGTGACACAATGGTGATGTAAAGCAATGAATAAATAAGCACTATATCATAACACATGCTCATATACAGAGAGTCCCATGTATAAACAGATAAAAGTGGATTTATGCTAATAAACCTAAACATCTAAAAACAGAGTGACAGTCAGATCGATAGGGAAAAACACACATTTGTACACAAGTGTGTTGGCTATGCATGCATGCATGCACATATATACTCACGGTGCATACAGCCATTAATGCATGTGTTTATATATAATAAGTGCACAGGTGTGCTGATACGGGCACATGAGTGTGTGTGCATGTCAATGTTCATCTGAAAGAGAGTCTCAGAAATACTGCATGCACATTAGCATGCTCTAAGTGCTACCTGCCATTCATGCTGCAGTCTCATGAAACATCTGCTTTGTGCACGATGCATGGTACTCCCGTACAAGTTAGACTGGTGTTAAAATGAATTTCAACATTACACAGCTTGCCACGAGCAAATCATTTTATGTGGTACAGTGGCATAATACTCGCACATTCACAACACACTTTCCATCTCACAGTCCACATACTCATGCATGAGACACTCATACAACAAATACCTCACACCCAGGTAAAACACATGTGCCACAAGTACATACATTGACTCTCTGCATCTTTCTCTTGCCTGAACACATATCCTTCGCACTTCTAAAAGTGAAGTGTCACAAGGAATCTTTAAATCACTGCCATGTGCAATGATGGCTTTGTGTAAAAGTGTCTCATCCGGGTATTTACTATTTACCCCAGAGACAAGAGTCAGGGAGAAGCTGCAGGTATGCAGATTTCTAATATGGAGTGCACACTGACACAAGGTGTAAAGCTTGCCTACAATACAATTTACAACCCCAACCTCATTTGATGTAATTTCTATTTTTATTTTTGGTTATTGAGGTAGTATACAGGAGTGCAGGAGTGTGGCACAGAATGGCAGATTTCTGTACAACAATGCAGCGCAGGAGAATAAGCAATTTACATTCTCATGGGGGGATAGCAATTAATTTACAGGTGAAAAAACAGCATTGAGAAAGAGATCATTTTACTTTGTGCTGGAACAGAATACATGACGTCCATATTCAGGACTGTTTGAGTGGGGTCGCCTTACATGTGATGCATGTACATGCCGGCTCCTATGCACAGTGATGTCCTCTCAGAAGCCAACCTAGGCATGTACAATTCATAGATAACTTCAGCTGCTTCAGGTCTCTCCACTGCCCATAAACATATTCCCAAACAATCACTCAAAGAGGCAGATGGGCCCAGCTGGCATTTTTTTACCTCACCTCAACTATGTATATGTGCTGTCCCATCTCCCGGCCTCCCATTTTAACTCCTTGCGCGCTGCGTGAAATACATTATTCTGCTTCTGGAGCGTCCCAGGATAATTATTTATGTAGAAAGGAATTTATATATGTCCTCACCATCTCAGGCTCACTGTCCTTTGCTCCCTAGCTGGCCTGGCACTGTGTCTGAGCAGACA
This sequence comes from Pleurodeles waltl, assembly GCF_031143425.1. Classification (NCBI taxonomy): domain Eukaryota; kingdom Metazoa; phylum Chordata; class Amphibia; order Caudata; family Salamandridae; genus Pleurodeles; species Pleurodeles waltl. The sequence goes on from NC_090443.1 coordinate 732,416,379, forward strand.
CGTGCATGCCGGCCCTAGAATGGAGTCCAGGATTAACTTAAACGGTAAGCAGTCACAGACACCTCAAGGCGAGTCTGCGGAGAGTCTAACCACACCCTTTCCCACCTCGTCACGGGGTGAGTCCCACCCCACCCTGTGACGAGTTGTGAAAGATGGGGTGACAATACTGTCTCCGCTACCTGATTGATGTGGAGGCTTAGCGTTTCAATGCTTGGGTTTGAAGCGCCCAGGGCTAACCTTATCCCCACGTCTTCAGGGGGTGGAGACTGGCCCTTATTGCTAGGTCTTTGCCGAGCTGATGACCTGACAGATCTCAGGGCTGAGAGATTGTCAGCCCAACAAAATACTCTCTAGACTCTGGGCCCGCCCACCCAGGAGCAACTTGCAAATTTAGGAAAAGGTACGCACCGTGACGCACTAGTGTCACAACATAACACAGAATGACAATGTGGCAGACAGTGTTGTAGAGAAGTCCCTGGTTCAAGTTTCGGTTTGTATATGTACATAACAAGTTTTTTTTAAATAAGTGCAGATTTAGCATTGCATATTGCTTTCTTTTTCACCGTAAAAGCAAAGGGGGTGTAGCCCTCCGCCCTCGCACAGAAACCGCCACTGGCAAAGGAGGCCCGGATCTGAGCAGCGCCCAGCAGTGCACAAGCTGCAAAGAACTCCTCATAATATCATGCTAACTCCTCTATTATTTAGGCATCAATAATATAATTCCCTCCCGAGGCAGCTGCGATGGCCCCCACCCAACACGCCTCCACTTCTCTACTACTGAGTGACACCAACAGCTTACTCGCCTTATCTTCAGTATAGTATAGGCGGTGGTGGGTGGCCAGTTGACTTCGGTGCACCTCCCCCTGGGCTAAATCTCTTTGGGCCAGATGTATCATTTTTCCAAATAGTGATTACCTAATTGCGATTAACTGCGAATCGCAATTATGGAATCGCTATTTGAATGTATGAAACTCCAGGAGCTTCATTTAGCGATTTCCAATGGCTCGAAAATCGACCAACCTAATTAATATTCATGAGGTAGGTCACAATTTATGACCCATTGTGAATGGCTAGAATCACAGGGATGGTGCCCTGCTGGGCTCAGCAGACCACCATGTCTGTGATTGCTTTTAAATAAAGCAATCTTTTTTTTTTAATGCAGCTCGCATTCCTTAAAGGAAAACGGGATGCATTTAAAAAAGAAAAATTAAAAGTTTTATTTTCATTTTTTAAGAGTAGGCAGTGGTCCTTGTGACCACTGCCTACTCTTAAAAAATGGTTTTGCATGCTTTCACAAAGGGGAAGAGGTCCCTTTGGGACCCCTTCCCGTTTGCGAATGGGTTACCACCTACTTGAAGTAGGTGGTAAAATGCAAATGTTTTGTAATCGCATTTCGTTCCCAAAACATTCCAATTTGCGATCTGGTAACTTATACATACCAAAATGCATTTTTGTAATCGCAAACGGCCCGTTTGAGCCGTTTGCGATCCCAAAAGTGCATGATCCGTCTGGCCCTATATTACGTACGTAGCACTGCAAGCTGACAGAGAATATTTAGAGCGGGGAGAATCTGATATGTTGCTTCTAGGGAATGCAACATTCTTCCAGCTCCTAAATCTCTTCCACCTCAGTCTTCCTCTTGCATGGAAGGATATTCTGTGTACAGTCCTGAAGCGCCACTTTATAAGCCTCCCAGAGCATTAGGGCCGCTACAACAAAGCCCACATTTTCAGAAAAGTATAGTTCTGTATGAATCCTTAGTTCTCTCACGACATCTGCATCTCTCAGGTCCCTGGCATTTCATTTCCAACCCGTGGGCCCAACTTTCCTCTTCGCACCCCACAGATACCCAGAGCGGGGATGGTCTGATAATCCTTGTACTAGATATTCCACTCTGTCCACACCTCCACCTCGCCTGCTGGGGGAAGACATAGTCCAGTTGAAAAAAAGACCCATGCACCCCCTAAAAATAGGAGTAATTCCTCAGAGCAGAGTGACAGCATGGCCCTGAGATCTGACAGCCCCAGTGTATCTGCAAAGCGTGCCAGGGGTGTAACTCGGGCTCTGGTTGCCCCCTGGCTACAGCAGTCCATGGCTAAGGGCATAACGTCATCAAAGTCTCCTCCCTCCTATGATATGCAACGGGGTGGCCTTCAGAAGAATGTCTGTCACCTTATTCAATGTGTAGGCCTGTATTTGGGGGGGCGCATAAACACTTACTAAAGTAATGTCAGTCCCTCCCCACGGTCCCTCGAATCCCACATATGTGCCACTGGGATCCTCTCATGCTCAGGTCATCTGAAATAGAGGAGTCTTACTTAACAATATCGCTACCCCACAGACCCAGAAGTAAATCCTGCATGTGCCAGGATAGTGTAAGTGCCCCTACCAAGGAAATGGCAGTGAGTCCCTTCCAGGTGTGTTTCCTGAAGCAATACTATGTCAGGTTTAAACCTACGTTTATATTGTGTCACTAGTCTCCTCTTAATTTTGTTGTCCACGCCAGGACAGAATCGAGAGGCTTGTATCACCCTGAGGACTGTCCAACTTCATAACTATCACTGTGTCCAGAACCTGACAAAGATTGCCCAGTATGACTGCATCCTACAATACCATAAATGTTGCTCTTACTCAACCATAACATGACTCCCACAGACATCCCTCACCTCCCAACAAACACTACAAGCATTAACCTCAACAAAATAAAGTTAACTGCTCAGAATCTAGGAACAAGAGGTCTGTTGCCCACCCAGTCTCCCGCCAATACACTCTACAGAAGTAATGTAAAAAAGTCACTCACCCTTCATCGCCCTACCCTACACCAACCACAAACACCAACACACCTAGCCGGGGGCCCTCATTAATATCAAGTACATTCCAAACTTTAGAGGTCCATTGGCCCATAACAAGCAGCCCCCATGGGGCCCTACCAGACCCCAACAACATCAAGCGTCCGCAGGATCACCAATCTCTCCAGGCATCAAGTGAGGGTGAGACGCTTAATCATATGATCCACTGCCCAAATCATTCTCTGTTGTATGTCAGGCCACCAGGTCCTCATTCTCTGCCGGGGACAGCTGACTCCTCCACATGCCCTCCTCTTCCTCCAAGTCCATCGACCTCTACCCCCCAGCTCGCTCACCTGCCGCACCCGCTAGGGTCCAGCCCTGCACTTTCACGAGCAGGGTTTTTTTTGCAGGTCAAAGACCATGTTTTTAGGCCTAGTTTCCAGTCTACTTCGGCCACCTGCCTCACATGATTGATCCTGTGGCAGCAGAGTCTGTGGGTGCTCCTCCAGTCACTGCCATACCTCCTCCCTTCGTGAGGAAGAAATGGGCCTTGTCCTGAAACACCACTTTGAATTTGGCGCGAAAGTGTAACACATTCTGCGGCTTCATGCTCCTCAGCTTGGCCTTCACCACATTGAATGTTCTCTGTGGTTTCTGGACCTCCTGGGAGTAGCTGGGAAACCACATTATGGTTGAGGCATCATACTTAATTTCTCCTTTCTGTCATGCTTCCTTGAGGACCACATCCTGATCTTGATATTTCAGGAACTGTGCAATTATCTGGCATGTGGGGCACCAGGTGGCGGCTGACCGAACAGCACCATATGCACCCGTTCAATAACAAAACAAGTGGATATGTCCTCTGCCGTAAAGGTGGAACAGAGGCATTTCCCGAAGATGTTTACCATGTTGGAACCTTCAACCCCCTCTGGAAATCCCACTGGTCTTAGATTGTTTCGCCTTGCCTGGTTTTCAGCATCATGTACCTTCCATGCCAGCTCCTTAGTGATCGCCTTCTCCTCCACCAGATCTTTTTTGAGGACGCATGTTGTATCTTTGAGTTCAGACACCCTACTGCTGTTACACGCTAAGCGACGTTTCTCAGATCCTGCTGCAACAAGGAAACCTTAAAGCGTACCTCATCAATCCTAGCATCCAGGGGTGTTCTAAACATGTGCATCGCCTCTAGCAAGGATGCATTATCAGGCAGTGGAGAGGACACAGAGGCTTCCGTTAATGGGTCCACAACCTTAGTGTATCGTTAAATTTTCCCCTGGCATGGCGGCTTTGGGTCTTTATCCTTTGCCATTGTAGGGAATAAGACAGTGCAGTCGCTGATGCGTTCAATATCATAGCTCTAGCCCACTAGAGCTTGTCATGAATGAAGAGAGGAGAGGTGGTTGGAGGGAAAGCCAACCCCACAGTCTGTTCCCCCCGAGCTGCAGCAACCGGGACTTCAGCTCTCCGTCATGTCACCAGTCACCCTCTGCAAATCCAAGGAGGGGGGCATAGGGAAAGACCACCAACCAAGGCCCCACTGTTCTGTCCACAGTATACCTCAACACAGCTTTATATCAAGGGTAGTACATTTCCAGTATTTGACCCTGGCCAGTCCTCCGCTCAGCGGCAGGTGTAACAGCGAAGGCCACCTCCAGCTTATAGAGTTTACATCTCTGGCACCAGGCACTCCACCAGCTCCCAACATGCGTCACTCCAGGCAGGCCCAGCTTGAAAAGAATGCACGCACCAACTCCAGGCATGGCTCTGATGCTTTGACTCACTCGCCCAGTGGGAGAGGGGACTCAAGGGCCCCCACGCAGACCTTGAGGTATCCCGCCTCACAGAGTGCCATACAGGGTCCAAATATTGTTACCAATGAAGCACTCTCCCCAAGGCCCAGCCCATGCATTCATCCGTTAGCTCTACAAAGTTCACCGTAGGAGAGTCTTGGTGTAAGACCCACAGCCTGTACTTGGAACACGGTTACCTCGCCCCATCCCATGGGGCAGGGTCTACTGGTGTAGGGGGATTCAGTTCACGTAGGTGGGGAGGAATATGAGCCCCACCGCCCCAGAGTCAGAATGCAGATTTACTCACCATCCACAGAATCCTGGCGCGTGGGGCGGGTGGGGGGAGAGAGCTTGTCACCAGCACCCTGTGCATCACTCACCAAACGTTTTCTGCGCTGGTGGTATTCACAGCACCCAGCAGCCATGCTTCACAGAAGGCCAAAGGTTTCTCCTGACTGCAGCCCAGCCAGTCTTCACCACCGTCCTCCACCCCTTGCCTCTCCTCTGGGAGGCATTAAACCAGGGTCTCCTCTGCACAGCGCCCCAGCTCTCCCCTGGTCGCTGCACTCGGGGGGGCTCGCCGAACCCCCCAAAGCCCACTGCCTCCATCACAGATGCAGCCCGTGCCCACCTCCATCAGAAGAGACAAGGAAGAGGGAGACAGTGCAGGGTCCCCCGGGCAGGGACAGCTGCCGCTCCAACAATGGGGTCCCAAACGAGCAGGCAGATGGAACTCACAGCTGGGCTTAAGTGACAGCGGTGCCAGCAGCCACCATCTTAAGGAACTCGGGAACGGCTCTGCGTGGGTTCAACAGCTAGAAGCGGCCAAAGATAGCCACCAGGGGCAGGGCAATTCTGCTCAGTGCGCGCCTCCAACAATATTCATCCCAGCACTGCTAGTTTCAGGGACGTATGGGCCACAGGGCCACAGGATCATGTCAGGATATCAAAGGCTAGGAAGAAGCTCTGCAAAGCAGCGTCTAATCTGTGATCTTGCTGACCACGCCACCGCCCTCCCCCTCCCCTAATATCAGTATTGTTCCTCTGATGTGATCCCTAACAGCAAAGTTCATGGGATACATATATTAATACTGTTAATAAGCCAATGACAATGTTCCAGAAATTAGATATTATTTTTCAACTCCATAATAATTGATAATATAGCTACATGATATAGTCTTCTAGCCAATGGATGACTTAGAGAGGCTTTCCTGACCTACGTCCTCGAGCAGCTGGATGTATAGTGATTTAAAAGTTTATTTACAATGATTTGAGTCTCTAAGTTCTCTTTCCATTCTCTTCTCCACTAAATACCTTGTCTACTTGATCATAATATAGAAACTCACCCATACCTAGGGCAAGTCAAGGAGCATTGAAGTAATACACTTCATACTTTTTTTAGTTTTTATAGATCCTATCAATACAAAATATTTATCATTGCCATACATTACATTTTCTTGCAAAAAAATGCATCTGCTACAAATTTAGTCCCCCCGTCCACAACCAGGCAGGGTCAAATCCCTAACAGTCAAAATGGCAAAGAGAGAGACTACAGGGACTCATTCATAGGCAGAGATTGTGTTTGAAATAGATGCCCCCTTCTGACTAGTCTCTAGTGAGTCAGTCCAGGAGGAATGCCTTGGTATATGAAATTGCAGTTCATGAGCCGAAAGAAATACACTCTGAATTCTGTGTTCATTTAATTCATTTGCCTTTGAATTAAAGATATTTCTGTGCCTGAAATATGGTGGCAATGTATACTGGTTGGTATTTCTTTAAAAAGAAAAAACAATTCAACTAGATTTTAAATATTTTCAAGTTTCTGTTGGCAAACTTCTTATACGGTTGATCTTTCTCCCTGTCAGTGGTTATTATTACCATTGCAGTATTCAATAATCCTTCAGACTGATAGCTTCAGTAGTGAGACAAATGCAAATAAGCACTGAAAATCATTTCTGCCATACTACCAACGGGATGTATGATTTCTGGTGGAATTGTTTTACAATGCTTTTGCGCACATGGATAATAACTTGGGGTGATTTTTCAAATACACTTCTTCCTTCATAATTTCACATTTAGTAAGAAACCACACTTTTTTAACCTTACTTCAGGTTTTCATATTAATTCTCTTCCTTGGAAACTTATTTTCAAAATGTTTGGAATCAAGACATTGCCAAAAGAAAGGCACTTTGGTTTACCAAAGGAGTCTGTGTTTTTGAGTATCACGCCAACATTCGACGGCATGTGGCTTTTTTGGCAAGCATAATGCACACATTTACCTAGATAAAGTTATATATTTAACAAGGACGTGCCTCTGCAAGGAAAGATGAAGAACAACAAAAATATTACAGTTTGCATTTTCAGAGAAGCACAAATAGAAATACAAAAAGCGATTTTGTAAGCCTTTTTGTATTTTGCTCTCAAACTCATTGTTGGTTGCTAGCTTTCTGAGCATATGCACATTGAACAGTTGTTTCCATATGTCTAAAGCCAAGAACTCCCTTCATGGACCTAAAAGCATTTTAAACTATGGTAAGTAAGCGGACAGGTAAAGTAGTGTCAATCTTCGAGAATTGTCAGCTGCATTCAAAACTTTTTTAAATTAACCACTATCACGAGCTCAGAAGCTTTCAAAAGTCATGCTTCCATTAGAAATAAAATATGTACAGGTACAGTATGGCAAAAAGTTGCATATGGTGCACCTGCTAGATCTTTGGAATGCCCTTGTGACCATTGAGCTACTGCATCGAACAACTCAATAAGTCACCCCATTGTCAAATCGTTTGTGGACAGCCAGTCGTGTGGTACTATCACCTCATTTACTTTGATTGCATGCAGACCAGAAAAAAGGGTGAAGATTCTATACTGTCAGGTCCATGAATAGATAACATATGCATTTTAAAATTGTGTTGGGTGTTTTTTTAGGTGCAGTGTATTTGTGCGCTTCAATGACTGCTATCAAAAGGAGTCCTAACCAAGCATGCCACCGCTGATGACCACAGAGAACGGGTGGGGATTTAAATATACATTTGGTATATAAGGTGAGCTGTGGCCTAGCAGTGCAGCACTTAAGGTACACAGGCCAGCCGTCCTTAAACAGGCATTTGGCAACTGTGAGTCACTGAAAGGCCCCAAGATGCAGTTTCCTTTGTTTGAGCGAAATACAATTGTTTCTGAAACGTTCTCCTCATCATGTAACTAAATAATGGGTTCCACTAGTAAGCTGGCACGAGATATAACCTTAAATTAAAAGCAGTGCCCACTATAATGCCGCAGATAGCACATACATAGTTAAGGAATCTAGGACTGCTCTACTGATACCATCTGTGTGGTGATGGGCGTGCCTGTGCACAATGTGGATGAGAGAATTTTCATGTTTGTGGCAAGCGATGGGATTTACCCAAATAATGTGGGGGTTGAATCCCCCCGTTGGCATTAATGCCAGATAGGAAGGCTTCAATATTTCTTACACTGAGTTGCACCCAATATGATTGCTAATAGACTCTGATCATATTTAACTATGCGGCTATAAGCTTAATTAATTCTGACTCACCAAGGGTGCAAAAATAAAGCTGTATGTTATTGGCATGGTGAAGTAACGAACGCGTAGTCCAACCTCGGAAACAGGCACATGCATTTATTTAGCGGAGAACTTAAATTGTGGTGCTTTCTCTCCCTCGGTCAGCAAGCAACTGCCAAGTGAGAGAACGCCTCGAACAAGATTCTATAATCACATTCCATTACAGGTTTGTCTCGAGATAACCTCGAGACACATTACAACACATCCCTCTCCGTTAATAATACATAACTGAACAACAGAAGGTAAAATACATAGAGAAATTAACCATAAATCATTCAAAACAAAAGTATAAGACACCAAAAACAATAGAGAAAGCAAGAAATGAAGCAAACAATGTATGATACATAATCATTTAGAAATGCAGGTGGTCTCCTGAGTCTAGTAGACCTTGCACTAGTAGGCCTTACACTCACGAAATTAGGAGTTCCACCCATTGCATCAACACCAGAACCTGAAGAACAATCAGCACCACCACCACTTGCATGACCCCTCACATCACAAAACTGTCCACTGACACCGGCACAAGTTGCACAAGGAAACCCCACGTCATCATCTCTCATCAACATATATCCACTACAGCCATCACACCCTACACTCTTCGCTTCATCCCATACAGAAGCGAACTTACCAACCCTCCTCAAATTCCAGCGTTGACCATTGGAAAGCAAAACATGCCACTTGTGGACCTCTGGAACCCTGAAAGGTCCTAGAAATTTGGACAAACCTCTCTTTACTCTCCCTGATTTAACTTTCACCTAGTCATCTGGTTTAATTCTCAATTAATTTCGCTCAGTTTTATCCACAGGATCACCACACACCAACTTGTCCATTGAATCATCATTGGATACATTACACCCCATTACCAATTTCTCCATCCACAAGGGTTTCATCCTACCAATAGGTTTCCTACCCCTCATGACCACGAACAGTATTCTCCCAGTACTCAGGTTCTCTGTGGTACGATACGCCCAGACAAGTTCTGAAATTACACGCTCCACATCTAAATTATTGACCATTGCTAACTGTAACCCACCTTTAATCATACGATTAGCTAGTTCCACAATACCATTCGCACGAAGGTTATACAGAGCGGTACGTGCATGTCTTACACCACATGACTCTAAAATTCCCTCATTTCTCCGGACGTCAATTGTGTGCCATTGTCGGTGATCAACACTTCAGGAAAACCTTCCTCAGTGAAAATATCCCACAATCCGCTTATGGTTGCCAACGTAGTGACTTCAGACCTAAATTTGACAATCAACCATTTAGAATAAACGTTAACCATGACAAGTGCAAAATTCCTGCCCCTTCCCTTTCCAGTCAGGGGTCCAATAAAGTCCAAACAAACACTATGCCATGGCTTGCCCGGATCACTTATACTTCCACCATCAGACTGTGCTCCAACTTTCAAACCCTTTTCACTCTGTATACACTCAGCACACCTCTCAACCCATCTTACGATATCATTGTCCATGACAGGCCACCAAAACTCCATCCTGAGTCTTTTTTTGTGAATGATTGTCCCAAATGCCCTTCATGAGCAATGTCAAACAATTTTTTCTGTACCCCTGCTGGTGGGACAATTTTATCACCACGTAAAACCATCCTGCAACTTACTTCTGAGAGCTCCTCCAATACTTTACAGTAGGGCTGCACCAACACAGGAAGGGTGGTATCTCTTCTTCCCCCTTTTTTTATAAGATCTATAACATTCTTCAGCACATTATCACTCTCGATTGCCAAATCCCAATCGCTCTCATTCACAATTCGCCCACTCCAATGAGTGACCACACACGGACGCAACGGCACCTTCCTGTTCATATTCTAAAACATTGTCCTCATCCACCAATTGCCAATCAAGAGCTAACCGTGACAGGCAATCAGCCTGTACATTTCTCCAGCCTGGAATATATTCAATATTATAGTTGTATTCCTGCAAACGTGAAGCCAATCTGGCTAGTCTTGCTGATCCTTTGCCAGTTCCACCAGGAGAAAGAATCTTCAAAAGAGGTTTGTGATCAGTACGTAAGGTGATCCTACAGCCCCAAATGTACGTGCGAAAATATTCCACACCCCAAGTTGCAGCCAACGCTTCACATTCGATGACTGCATAATGTCTCTCAGTAGCTATCAAAAATCCGTGAAGCAAAAGCAACTGTCTTTTCAATGGAGCCGGGCATCTGAGACATGACAACCCCAATACCTGTGGTACTAGCATCTACCGTTATGATTGTACTCTTCTTGGTATCAAACGATGTTAAAATGTCAGCATTGCACACCGCCTCTTTGATTTGTTGAAAGGATTGTTGCTGCGCCACATCCCACACAAAACTCACTCCCTTGCGTAAAAGTACCTTCAAGCTTTCAGTTTTGCTCGCATAGTTCTTCACAAACTTGGAGTAGTACTCAATTAGACCCCAAAAGGATCGCAATTGCTCCGTATCCTTAGGAGCAGGTGCAGACCTAATAGCATCTAGCAAGTCTTTCTTAGGTTTACTCCCATGTTAAGATAGAGAGTTACCAAGGTATTCCACTTCCTTCAAGAGAAATTGACATTTTTCCTGTCGTAATGTTAGCCATTCTCTGACAATCTATCCAACAGCATTTTCAAGGTGGCGTTATGGTTTGCTATAGAATTGCCAAAAACAAGAATATCGTCCTGGAAGAACATTACATTTTCCAAACCCTTGAAGATGTTGCTCATCATTCTCTGAAAAACGCTTGCAGCAGATGCTAACCCGAAAGGCATCCGGGTAAACTGATACGTCCCTTCCATAGTGATGAACGCTGTGAGAGCTTTGGATGCAGGATGGAGTCTTATCTAATGATAAGCATGTTTAAGATCTAACTTAGAGAAATACTTGGCTCCTTTACACAACAAGATTAACTCGCTAATGTTAGGCAAAGGAAAGTTGTCTATTACAATATTTTGGTTTAACCCCCTCAAGTCCACACAAAACCTTAACTTTCCATCTTTTTTTTGGGAGATAACAATGGGCGACAGCCATTCCAAGGCCTCCACTGGTTCGATGACTCCACTATCCAACATTTCATTGAGAAGTACTTTGACCTCGCCTCTGACCAACACTGGCACTTTCCTGACCATATGTTGTACAGGAATAGCCCCTTGTTTCAATTTAATCTAATGTACATAGCCCTTCAGTACCCCCATTTCTTCTCTAAAGACATCCTTTGCCCCGCGCAGGATATCTGCTAAAGAGACGTCATCAATGACCATTACTTGACTAGGCGCGCATGGATTAATAGTGATATGGAGATCAAACTGATGTTGCCATCCTAAAATAGGAATGGCCAGACTCAGCTACATAGACTTTACCAATAACCTTCCTCCCTTTGAAAGCTATCTCTGTAAGCATGTAACCAATAATATCAATTTGTTCACCCTGATAGCCACCAGGATTGATGTCTTTAGGTAACAATCTAGTTGAAGGCCACTTGTGAAGAAACAGATTTTTAGGAATGATAGTGTATGAGGAACCAGAATCCACCATTAATTCCACTGGCATATTCTTAATGATAAACTAAGCTTTGGGTCTTTGCATTCTCCTTACACCCACCTCACCACTGACAGACTCGGACACACACAGAACTCTCTCAGCTTTATCGCTCGTGAATGTGCTTCCTACCTCATCGACAACCACATCTACTTTCCCTTTGACTGCCTCCTTTTCTTTGCAGACCCTTGCAAAATGTCCCTTTCGTCCACACCGCCGACACTTGAATCAGAAGAGTGATACTTACTACCGCACTTAGAACACATTTTATTGCCCGACCTACTGGCACTGGAAAAGCTATTATTGAACTTTCCCCACGACGATCTAGTAGTGACGGCTACATCACCCTCAACGATGATACTTCTTCAGAACACTTGGCCTCCCTCCTTTCCATCTGTTTCATACATGACTCAGACTCCTCAACAACCTTAGCAATCTGTATGGTGTCCTTCAATTTAGGATCTTTTGCTGCCCACAATCTTTCCTGCATTTTCCTACTTCTGTATTGTACAATGAGCTGGTCCCCAATTAATTCTTCGGTCATAGCCCCAAATCTACACTTAACCGATAGTTCCCTCAAGCGAGTAACAAATTCATCCACAGATTCACATTCCTTTTGGGACTGAGTGTAAAACTTAAATCTCTACATTACCAAATTTTCAGTTTTGGCAAACCTCAATTCCAACCTATGCCTTGCTTCTACGAATACATCGTCAATAGGATGTCAAGATTGGTCACACGCTTTAGGTAAATATTTGAACACACAATGTCCTTCATTACCTAAGAAACTAAGCAAAATGGCCCTTTTTCTATTGGAAGAGAAACCAGAACCATCAAAAGCTTCAAGGTAATTGTCGAATATTTCTATCCACTCTTCCCATTCTATTGGTGGGCCTCCTGGGTGCATCAAAAACGGAGGCGGGAATTGACAGCTGCAGCTGGATTATCCATATTGTCTTAGATGTCAATGTCTCGCAAAAGTGTTTCTTTTGTTTTTTTTTGTTGTTGTTTTTTTTACTCTAAGCAAGGTGTGCCCATCACCACAGAAGGCACAATAACAGATGAATTCTGTAGTGAATTTGAGAAACAAGGTGTGCCTATCACCGCTGAAGGCATGGTTCTCAAACCAAGATTGTCCGAACATTGCTGGCGATTTCGTTGTCTTCTAGCACATAATGTGCATATGAAGTAATGGGAGCTTTCCCAACGCTCCAAGATGGCCGCCAACGTGCGCAATGCGTGCCCCAGTTGCTAAGCAACGTCAACAACAGTGGAGATACACTCTAAGATGGCCGCCAACACGCGCAATGCGTGTCCCGGTTCCTAAGCCACGTCAGCAACAGTGGAGATGCACGCGCTAGCGCTCAATGTTCATGTGCATTCGCTTCCCCAACGCCGCAAGATGCCCGCCAAAGACGGTGGAGGGCGTGCACGAGGCGTGCCTAGGTTGCTAGGCAATGTAAGCAACGAGTACGAAGTGCATTTGCGGAACAGCTTGCGCTTTAGTTCAATTACTCCGCAAAGTTAGAAGAATACGTACAGCCAGTAAGTCCTTGCACATCGATAACAGGATACACTGATGTTGCGAAGTCGGTGGGCACAATAAATCCAGTGGGTCCCAAGCATCCACGTTGAGTTAAGATCGGTCAACTTGGCTTGCTGACAAGAGCTCGTCGCCAAAATAAAGAAACGAACGCGTAGTCCAACCTCGGAAACAGGTACATGCGTTTATTTAGCGGAGAACTTCAATCATGGTGCTTTCTCTCCCTCGCTCAGCAAGCAACTGCCAAGAGAGAGAACGCCTCAAACAAGATTCTATAATCACATTCCATTACAGGTTTGTCTTGAGATAACCTCGAGACACATTACAACACATGGTAATTACATTTACATGGTTCGACTTGAAATTCCTGAAATGAGATAGACAAAGACATTTAAGTGTGACAAATGACTGGTGGTAAAAAGGCACTTGCTGATCAGGACAACTGAAACGTCTGTCACTGGTAGAAGAATACTCTACGCCATTAGAAAGAACATACATTATAGGCACAAATCCAGCTCTACCAATCATCCCGGAAGGCGTTTGACAGGGATTTTACCCTTCAAAGTTAAAAACAAGGTGCGATAAAGGGCACTAAATTTGTACTGCTGCAGTTCAGAAAGCAAGTAGCTATCAGTCAGATGGCGGCAGTGAGGCCTGAGCTAAATAGATGGATCAGAGAAAAAATGTAATAGTCATTCACAGGGGAAATACACATATGGCGCAGGGATGCCAAACTAAAAGGTTTTGTGGCTTGACAATCATTTAAACAATATTTGGCTCACCCAACTGAGGAGTACGTGTCTCTCTCAACCAATCAGAAGAGGAGCATAAAACCAAAACAGAAATATATACGTATTTATTAGATATGTATAAATGGCTATGCCAATGTCAGAATGTATCTCTAGTAGGTAGCTTTGATCTGCTCGTCTGTTACATCATGAAAATAACAACAGCCTCTCGTAGATAAGGTCACTGCTTCAGCAAAGGCACTGCCATTAATACAAGCCCACTGACATTTTGTCTGTATTATTTGTGGTCACCACGTTATGTTTAATACAAGAAAATAAATATCTATACTAAAAAATCGTTAAGCCTCTGTTAGCACAGAACAGTGGAATGAGGTGATAACGAATGGGGATGTCATTTAAATGCTAGGGTCCAGAAGGGGGTTTTGAAATGGTTATTACATAGTCACACTTGAGGCTGTTTTGCCAGAGTCCTTCCTGGAATTAGGAAGCATTGTCGGAAAGATGTGAATACACCCCAAATAGACCATAGTACTTTGGAAAACGCATTGAGCGGGGGATCTTCTGCAGAGGGCAGTCAAATGCCCTTTTGGAAAGACAGAGCACCCCCAAACGCACCCACACACCACTCACAAGAAGTTCCAGCTTAAAATTTAAAGTGTTTTTCAAAAATGTTTAGCTCCTGACAAAGTCCTTGACATTTGTAGACATTTAGACTAGGTGAGCCAAGATCGTGATAAAAGTGTCTATTTCTGGCGTGGACTTTGTAATGGTAGATCTTTTTATCCCAGTAGGTTATTTTGGCCAAAGGATTGCCACGTGTTCAGTGACACTAAACCTTTGCACAGGATATTTTCCTGGTGTACCTTTTATACAGATTAGGCCAATTACGTCAGTAACTCTTTTTTTATAAGCTTTAGTTGTTCATTTTGCGCCAGAACAGCGAGTATCACTGTTCAAGCTTTATGAATGAAATTTCATTCGTGGTGCAGCATGAATGGGTCTAGGCACCAAAAGAGGACATCCAAATCACGGTTTCAGATGTTGCAATTCTTTGATTACAGTAGCTCACTTTGGAAACAAGACAAATTGTGGAATAAAAAGGCCAAGTTTGGGCTTGACAAACATGTTAGGTGCTGCTGCTCATGAGATTGTCTCTTTAGAACCTAATTTCGAATCCCTTGCTACGAGTGCTCACTTGAGCTACTATGAAAGGCAACGTAAGCGAGAAATTGTGAATCACGAACGACCAGATAAATCTCAATACAGAATAGAAGCAGAAAGAATCATGGGGCACATTTATACTCTGTTTGCACCGGATTTGCATCATTTTTTTAAAGCAAATCTGGAGCAAACTTAACTTCATATTTATATTTTGGCGCTGGACATGTGTAGCACCAAAATATTGGAGATAAAGTAGTTTTTTGCCTGAGGAAAACTACCTTGTGCCAATGAGATGCAAGGTAGACATTCCCAGACAAGAAATTACTCCAAGGCCCAGGTGCCTTATTTATCCTCCTGTGCAAAAATCACGCACGGGAGGGAGGCGTGCCTAAATAATGGCACTAAGCTTGCTGTGACCTATTTTCATGGTGGAACACAATGGAATAAGCCCACAGGTGCCCTCCACAGGCCCCAGGGACACCCCCACCCACACCAAATGGACATCGGAGGATGGGGATCCCATCCCAGGTAAGTATAGATAAGTAGAGGAAAGTATTTATTTATTTTTTTAAGTGCCATATGGGGGCCTAACTTGGGCCCCTCTACATGGCACTGTGCCCAATGGCCAGGCCCCTGGGCATGGCCACTGGGATGGGGGACATGACTCCTGTCTTTACTTAGCAGGAGTCATGTCCATGGGGGTTGTGCATCTGTAGGAAAATGCCTCTGTTGGCATTATTACCCCCTAACTTTTTGCCTTTTGTTAATGCTAGTTATGATTGAAAGTGTGCTGGGACCCTGCTAACCACGCCCCAGCACCAGTGTTCTTTACCTAAACTGTACCTTTGTCTCCACAATCGGCACAGCCTTGGAACACAGATAAGTCCATTGTACATGGTACCCCTGGTACAAAGGGCCCTGTGGCCAGGGAAAGTCTCTAAGGGCTGCAGGATGTATTACACCACCCTGGGGACCCCTCACTCAGCACATGCACACCTCACAGCTTGTGTGTGCTGGTGGGGAGAAAAAAGTCAACATGGCACTCCCCTCAGAGTGACATGACCACAACCCCCTGCCTGTGGCATAGGTATATCACCCCTCTAGCAGGCCTTACAGCCCTAAGGCAGGGTGCATTATACCACAGGTGAGGGCATAGCTGCAAATTCTTAGACATTGCAAGTGCAGGGTGGCCATAAAGAGCATATAGTCTGGGAGTTTGTCAAACAGGAACTCCACAGTTCCTTAATGGCTACACTGAATACTGGGAAGTTTGGTATCAAACTTCTCAGCACAATAAATCCACACTGATGCCAGTGTGGGATTTATTGAGAAATGCACACAGAGGGCATCTTAGAGATGCCACCTGTATACCAGTCCAACTACTAGTGGTAGTCTGATCAGTTTCTGCCAGCCTGCCACAACCAGATGGGTTTCTAGCCACATGGGGTGAGTGCCTTTGTGCACTCCGTGGCCAGGAACAAAGCCTGCACTGGGTGGAGGTGCTTCATACCTCCCCCTGCAGGAACTGTAACACCTGGTGGTGAGCCTCAAAGGCTCAAGCTTGGTGTTACAGCATCCCAGGGCACTCTAGCTAGTGGAGATGCCCGCCCCCCCGGACACAGCCCCCACTTTTAACGGCAAGCCCAGAGGAGATAATGAGAAAAACAAGGAGGAGTCACCCTCCAGCCAGGACAGCCCCTAAGATGTCCTGAGCTGAGGTGACCCCTGCCTTAGGAAATCCTCCATCTTGTTTTGGAGGATTCTCCCCAATAGGATTAGGGATGTGCCCTCCTCCCCACAGGGAGGAGGCACAAAGAGGGTGTAGCCACCCTCAAGGAAAGTAGCCACTGGCTACTGCCCCCAGACCTAAACACATCCCTAAGTTGAGTATTTAGAGGCAACCCTGAACCCAGGAGACCAGATTCCTGACGACCTACAACAAGAAGGACTGCTGACCTGAAAGGCCCGCAGAAACGACGGAGACAACAACTGACTTGGCCCCAGCCCTACCGGCCTGTCTCCAGACTCAAAGAACCTGCACAGTGACACATCCAGCGGGACCAGTGACCCCTGAGGACCCAGAGGTCTGCCCTGCAACCAAAGGATCAAGAAACTCACGTGGACAGCAGCTCTGTCCAAAACAGCAGCAAAGAAACCATCTTTAAAGGGACTCCAGCCTCACTCTGGAAGCGTGAGTCCCCAACACTCTTCAAACGATGCCCCCGGCTCGTGTCCAGAAGACCCCCAGGTAACTCCAATGATGTGGACACCCTGAGACGACCTCCCTGCACCCCCACAGCGATGCCTGCAGAGAGAATCCTGAGGCTCCCCCTGACCGTGACTGCCCGGTAACAAAGAACCCGACGCCTAGAAGAAGCTCTGCACCGCAGCCTCCAGGCCTGAGAGAAACCAACTACCGGTGCAGAAGTGACCAGCAGGTGGCCCTCATCCTTGCCCAGTCAGTGTCTGGTCAGTGAAGCCCCCCCTATGCCCTGCCTGCATCGCCAGAGTGACCCTTGGGTCCCTCCATTGCTTTCAATGCAAAACCCAACACCTAATTTGCACACTGCACCCGGCCACCCCTGTGCTGCTATAGGGTATATTTTGTGTGCCTGTTTGTGACCCCTCCCAGTGCTCTACAAAACCCCCTTGGTCTGCTCCCCGAGGACGCAGGTACTTACCTGCTAGCAGACTGGAACCGAAGCACCCCTGGTCTCCATAGGCACTTATGCTATTTAGGCCCTACTTTGACCTCTGCACCTGACCGGCTCTGTGTAGCTGGGTGTTTAGGGTTAACTTGAACCCCCAACAGTGGTCTGCCTATGCCCCAGAGACTGAACTTGTAAGTGCTTCACTTACCTGAAAAACTATCTATTACTAATCTCCCCAGGAACTGTTGATTTTTGCACTGTGTCCACTTTTAAAATAGCTTATTGCCATTTTTGCCAAAAATGTCTACATTACTGTTTTAATTCAAAGTTCCATATTTTACATATGCCAAGTGAATCTTGTGGTTCTAAAATAAATTAAGAAAATAATATTTTTCTATATAAAAACCTACTGGCCTGGAGTTAAGTCTTTGAGTGTGTGTTCTCATTTATTGCGAGTGTGTGTACAACAAATGCTTAACACTACCCTCTGATAAGCCTATTGCTCGACCACACTACCACAAAATAGAGCATTAGTATTATCTAATGTTGCCACTATCAACCTCTAAGGGGAACCCTTCGACTCTGTGCACACTATCTCTCACTTTGAGATAGTATATATAGAGCTAACTTCCTACAGCATCTAACAATGGCGCTAGTCAGGTTAGAGTCATTATTTTGGCTCTAACTTGACTAGCGCCATTCTTTCATGCACAACCTCCAGTTTTCCCTACACCTCCTCTACCCAGTTAAGGTCATGTATTTTGATGCTAACTGGGCCTTATGGCGCCTGGCTGGCGCACTGGAATGGCACTAGCCGGTGCTATACTTTTTGATGCAAACTTGCGCTAAAGCAGGTTTGCATCAAAAAGTATAAATCAGGCCCTATGTGTGCCAAAAATGTGTTAAAAGTGCTTTAGTTAAGTGAACAAAGTGCTGCCTGTTGCCCTATTTAGCCAACACAGAATACTGCATATGAAAAAATAAAGATTTAAAAACAGATAATGCGCAATTGTTATTTGTGTTAAGCACAAGGAAGTGCACTCCATCACCAGACAATGCCACAATTGTGAAGTCTTATGTTTGAGGGTTCTGCCTGCAACGGTTCTCCTGAACTGACGCGGGCAGCGCTAGAACAGTAGCTCACTGTGAGAGCAATACACCCCAGTTAAGTACAAAAGGAGCAGGGCCGCCTTCCAAGAGACGTCACCATTAAACAATTTATTAAGTGTTGAAGAAGTTAGAATAGTTTCCTTAAATCCAACTGTCATTCATTTTTGCATCAATTATTCTGACAATAGTACCAATGCACATTTTGTGAATAGACAATTCATCTTTTAAACCTATGTTCAACATATGTCAAGGTGGCCAGATTTGATTCCTACTTTTAGGATGTCTCTTATTTATTTATATCTAGTATTTCTAATGTGCACATTTGCCAGAGGGCATGTTGGCATTAGGAGTACTAAGAGAAACAAAAAACAATGACGGATTTAGCAAAACAGGAAAGTTTAAAGATTTGGCCAGAACTGATCAAAATTCCTGGAGAGGCGGTGGAGAGTTAGATGGTTCATATCCTTATGTGATACCTTTACATACAATGTAGTCAGTGATCATCCTGAAACTATACCAGTGCCCGCCCAGCATAAAAATGCTGCATTTATGGAATAGCATGCATGCTGAGATACAGAACAAACTAGAATTCATGGTATGCTCTAATACACATCTGTATAAGACAATTTTAATTGTGACCCAGGGACACATAGGATTTCACACTCCTGTTTCACGACTAGGGAGTATTTCACCTGAAGGCCACCTCTGAAACATTACATCACTTTAGTTCTCTAAGTAAGAACCAACTGATCTTCTGTCAGTTTATTCATGCCCATGGATCAAAGAAAGATTGTCAAGCACTACTAGCCACTCCTGGATAAGAGGATATGGTGGACTTTAAAATCAAACCAGTTCACACACCAAAGAGATACACTGAGATAGTGAACAAAACTCATCCATTTTCGAGAATTTTCAGACAGCCTGAATGAGCAACTCCATGCACAGAATAAATATATTCATAGTTCTATGATCTAAGAATGTTTCCACACTATATTACGCCCAGGGTGCTTGGTCACTATATTGCATAAGACAGACGGCAATACAATAATATTGCATCCACTGCACCAACCTACCACAATATTGCAAGTCAAGTATATAGCTACTGTTAACTCCACTTATACTAGGCTGTCAAGATTAGTGTAAGTGGAGTTAAAAATAGTAACCATATACTTACCTTGAGATGCATTTGATACGATAGCACTGAAGGACAATACTGTACAGTGACAAACAACCACACGCAGGCCTTAAGGTACCATACCCTATTGTTGGAAGGCATACTATCTAAAGGAATAGAATAACACATGGATGGCTCACACTGTCCAGGTCAAGAAAAACAAGTTGGAAAGCCTCTAGTAACAATGATAAAGAGATACCCAACAGAATAAGGGGTTTCATTCTCAAACTGAGATCTTGGAATTATCCTTCATGCTTGCAAAAATGTGCAATATCGCCACTGCACTTTACAACAGGCAATGCACAGCGTAATGCAACTTAGATAAACTACAAGAGGATATTTGCAGGAGCGTAGCCTGACACTTTTTAAAATGCTGACTTTGCTCCTACAAAGAAGCTCAGATGTCTGGTCTTTAATGCCCTAATGCCCTGCAAAATAAAACATGCATTCTTTCCAATTCCCCAAGAAGTAAAGCCTTTGCAACGAGAATTGGTTCTGGAAAACCAATGGAAATGTACCAACTCCAACATGATTAAGGGGTTGGAAATATCAAAAGTGGAGAAGCTTCGTTTCTTTTTCAAATTATTACTGATAAATTAAGGAAGCTAGACAAGTTACCATACAAATTGAGTCAATGTTAATATCAAGCTTAATGACATATGGCCTGATTTAGGACTCGGCAGAGGGGTTAATCCATCACAAAGGTAACGGATATCCTGTCTGCGAAATCTAGATACCATAGAAAACAATAGTATTTCTGGCATTTAAAATAAAAGGTGTTTCTTTTACCCAACTTAATAAAACTCATTTGTTGACCTTGTAAAAAATAAATACTGAAGTTCAACCTTGAAAGCTGCATACAGATAAATCTCAGCAGCATGTAGTTTGACCATCTAGCTAGCCTTCTTCCCGCCAAATGAATAAGCAAAGTCATCAGACAAACTAGAGTCTGAAATGCAGTCTTGGTCACAAGCTTTTAATATTGAACATTCATTCATCTTTCTCGACAAAGAAAAAAACAACCAGGTGCTCTTCCAGGGTGAAAACCACATGAAACAGAAATCGATTGATAGTGTACTCAAGAACATGGTGAGGAAAACAAATAACTTACGTTGTGGGAATCCAGAGCGGTCTGTTGTAGTTGGTGCGCCTACTTTTGAAAGAAATACACAAAATTAGTGCATCCCACTGTGACAATTGCCAATCATCAAGAAATCACATCCATATTTGCGTTCAAGTTTTTAAAGTGACTACTATGTAATGGACTACGTCTGTATTGGTGAACACCTAAGGTCTGAGCAACAATTTATGATGTCTTCTAAAATTGTCAAAAATGTTATTTTGTTGGGAAGAAGGACTCTTACTGAGCAAACGATGAGCATGGGTACTCTTTTGATTTGCTCTAAAAACTCCGAAGTAAAGATTCCATAAAATAGACTCACTTTTTCACCTCAACAGAGGCATCTTTAGTTTCATTACTCATGGAGTGTGGGAAAGAAAAAGAGGTGATTGATTTTTTAACTAAAAAAGCAGCCTAACTATGGCTAGTAAAACGGGTCCTGTGGGTATGTTATTTGTATTAGAGTGCTCTCTGGGGACGATTATGGGGATTACAAACAAGCACACATGCAGAGCTAAAACACCATTGTGCATAATAGCATATGAGGAGTATGCATATTAAGGCCATACTGCAACCTCGCAAGCATGAGATATGGGCCCAGTGACTGCAACTTTTAAGATGATGTACCTCCTTAAGTGACTTTTGTTTTCTAAGCTTTGGTTTCTCAAAGCAGAAAGATTATCCTTATGCAGATAAGAGTGGAATGTTTGGCTTTATCTAACAATGATAGCAGATCAGATCCTCTTCAAGACAAGAGGAGCGAGGGGAAAGGGCTGTCAAAAGTACACCTGGCACTGACAAAATACTATTTGGCAAAGTAGTCAAGAACTGGGACGATGACCTAAGAGGTAATCAATAGATTGAGGAAGGACAGAGTCGCACGGGGTCTCACTTAAAGACAATGATACGTCTGCAAAGATTCTGGGGTGCTCTCCCACACACTCTAAGAAACATGCAATATCCCTAGACACGGATCACACATACCTCTGTTTATTCAAGTTTACACATGGACAAGGGGTAGCTGGAGAGGTAATAGGGAACGAGAGGAGTAGGAAAAGAAGGGGACCAGGAAAGCTACAGGATCTGAACTAATTGTGAAAATGAGAAAAGGGAAGGGATCTTCAAACACCTTGTAATACTGAGCAATCATTGGAGGTAGAAAATGTGATGAAGAAAGCACCCTATTACCCTTGCTTAGGAAATGGGCTTGGGTTGTGAGTGAGGGTTGTCCACTGTGAGGCTGATTTAGAAGAAAATTGCCTCCACCATAAACTGGAGGACTTATATACAGTCCTAGGGATGATATCTCACACCACTCACCCTAAGTGACTGTCATCTCATGTACTGGAGAGGATGTAGCTGGACGGGACCATGCTACATATGTGATGAAAGTTCCCCCATGTTAGCAGGTAAGCTGGCCATTTCCCTTTGATTTAATGACGCATGGTAGAATGAATGTATGTATGGGAACTTATATAGTGCAAACCTAGCTAGGGAGCACCAAATCCCAAGCGACCCAATGACTACTATCCTTACTGTAGGAGATGAGGAGGGAATTCCCATATGACAGAGATTAACCACTCAAAATGCTGGTAGCTTTCTCATGAGTTATAGGCATGAACTTGTAGAACATAAACTCGCCACCAATGGCGTAATGGCGGCAAAGAAAAATAACAATAGAAAAGATAACGTGGTCTGACTGGAAAAAATATCTAACATACATCAATGTACGATTATTTCCCATATTGAAAAAACATATAATGACAATGTTAGAACATTTACTGTGAAACAATTCTATAGGACAGCTAACAGTGGGATGGGAGCTAGCGTGGAACACACTCTAAGGGCAGACATATAGAAACTACAAATTTCATAGAATCGGGTTGAAGGCAAGGGGTTGGGGAGGGTTTAAAGAGGAGTAATAGTCAGTGAGGTGCCAAGGAAATCAGGGCACACATAGAAAACAATGTCTACTCCCAGCGTAAATACGATCTAAAGTGTGCCTCTTTATGAAATAAAGGCAGGTCAGCTTTATTTGGAATACTGCATGTGCAGGCATTAAACCCTTTTGTATAAAGCAAGATTTCTAGCATGCATTTAATCTATTCTTATCTGTTGTAAAAAGATCGGATCAGCGAGGGTGGTGGGTCCTAATGCAAACATGGAAAATTAGCCTACCAAGCCCCACCCCCAGTTGGGTAGTGACAGCCATTACTGGGACGCAGTGGGCCTTGGAACCATAAGCTTCGGTGGCAACGCGCCAGCTGCACTAATTGTCGTGAAGCTGACGTCAAGGGCTTTATAGTGTCAGCACGCGGAGACGTATTTGCTAGGATGAGGGAGGGATGTCTGGAAACTAGCCCCGAGCTGTGATCCTGTTTTAGCTGAAATGATTGTAAATGTGTTCTTTTGGCGTTTGTTTAAAGTATCTTTTCTTTCAGGGGATTTACTTCTTGCGTTATTTCTTATGATATAATACAGTGAAGCGCACGAGCCACTCGTTCTCGGTGATTACCTCACGTGCAGACTATAACTCCCTTTCGGACCGCGCTCATTACCCAGCCTCCCTGGGGCCGTGAAGTGCGCATACTTTGGCCGGGTCCGGTTCCAGTCTGATTGCACACCAGGGACGCGGGGGGAATGCAAGCTCTTGGCTCTCTTCGAGACCCTCGGAGAAGCTGAAGTGGCCCATTATGCTCAATTACCCTCCGGACAAAACAGTCAACAATACCCAATCCTCATCCAGCTGTGACCAGGTTAAGGGGTCTCTCTGCCTTATTGAGTGAAGCAGCTCCGAGTGAAACTGTCTCAATTAGTTATTTCTTGAATCAGTCGCTAGTGGCACACGGAGTGGCCGAAGCTAAGGATAAAAATAAAGATACTCAAACGAATCACGAAAGTGAAATAATCTCCTTCTGGGCCCATAAAACACGCAAAATGGGTAACTATACTGGGAAAAGCACATGCGCCCAGAAATGCGGAAAGGCTGGAAAAGAACCAACACATGTTCTTGCTTGACTGCCAATATCTATAAATAATGTAGTACTCAGTGACCACTATATTAGCTCTCATTACCTCCCCATCCCCTTTACATCGTAAGGCTGAGTATATCACTATAAACAGGACATCCAAATGTGCACTTTCACTTCTTTTACAGGCGGCATTTATTTCCCCCAGCAAACCCTACCCCTACAGTGGGGTGACACACAGTGGCCTAACGAAACTGGAGGGGGCACCCTTTCAATATATATATGAACCCCCCCCCCCTCCGGTCTCACTCGGGCCACGTGCTGAGAGGCCCCCCTGGATCTCGATCCAACTGAGGTGCGGGGGCCTTTGTTAAGCCACTGGTGGCACAATCAAGGGGGGGTCCACGTCCTACGTGAGGACACAAGGCACTGAGTGTATGCTGAAAGACAAAGGGTAGACCTGCACCATCTGAGCATAACTGTTTAGCTAGCTGTACAGTGCAGCCAACATGAAAGGGTTATAGAACTATCAGAACTATGTGTGCCTGTATTTTGTGACCAGACTATGGATTTCTGCCTCGGCACTATTTAAGAAAGACTGTAAGGGTTCCTATGCAAGGCAAAGAGTAGTATAATTAAGCATAGATAAATCAAGGGAAGGTTGAGTTCAGCCAAACATTGCCATGATGAAGCCCTTTCTCCTACTAGATTCTGAAAGATAGGTAAGTTGAGAGGTAGGTCGAGCGTGATGTTGGAGTTGCAGACCTTGGTCTGGTCTCTCTTCACAACAATGCACAAGTCCAAGAAAGAGGGAACCCATCCCTGGTACCCTCCCCTGCTTCTATTTTTAATTCATTCTGTCCAGGTATTTTTGATAACCTCCCGCATGTCCTTTATGGAGTATGATTACTAGGATGACCTGAATGTAGACCATAAACCGAAAGGCAAATATGTCTGGAGCCAGTTTTGCAGGGAGTGATGGCTTAATTCAGCATCAATCTTAGGGTTCCTAGTAGGAAAGACACTCCCAATCCATTCAGTTCCTCTTTCATCTGTTTCACCACTGCCTCAAATCAGAGCTTAAAGTGAAGATAGAAGTAAAGGATGTTCTCCTCTGGGAACAGAATTATCTTGGGAGTGAATTGTAGCCACTTTTGATGACTGATCACTACCTCTTGACAGAGTGACTTTAAGAGACACCTCAGTGTTTCCTCCTGGATCCTATAAGTGTGCAGTTGTATCTGGCCAGAAATCGGTTGTGATAGATAATCTAGATTGAGATCATCATCAGGATCTGATATGCAGGTCTTATTTTGAACATAAGAACAACAGCCTATGTAATATCTTCATCTCTATCCTCTAGGAAAGACTAACCATCCATTTGCATTGCACTACAAGGTGATGGGAATTGTTCAAAGCTCTTGGATATCATGAAAACCAAAAAACAAAATTAGGCATGACAGGTCCTTTGGTGATCTGAGCATGTCATCCGTGTGTAAAAAAGTTCTGCTGTTAACCCTGGAGCATGTTCATGTCAGGGGTTGGAAAGGGCATCATGGGCAAAAATCGTTATGCTCATGTTACCCCATAAGGGGCACACTCTTTCTGGTGATCAGAGAAAATGTCTTCAAAGTACTTCAAAAGCCTTTGAAAAACAGTCATTAAAACATAAATCTATATATTTTGAAAAGGGAAACAATCCTATCAAATACATCATCCCTCCACTACATTATGAATGAGTCAAGGTCACACATTTAAAGGCATGCCGGAAAATCTTGCCTCTAACCCCCCTCCAGATATCATCAGCACACTTTGCATGACCCCTTGCTAGCATTGTCCATTTTAGGCATATTTTTTCAAGTTAACCCCAAAGTGGCCTGGAGAGGCTCAGTTAGAGACAAATGTGTGTCAGAAATGATCAACAAAAATAATCCCACTGGGTTAATGCCACTGTTGCCCAACTTTGGCCTACGACACACTAGTCTCATGACCTGCCAGAAGGGTGGTGACCATGGCATTTATGCTCGAGCCGATTCAGAACTTGGTGGTGGCACCAGTACCATGCAGAGAAGAGTGTCTAGAAGACTATGCAAGTTATTTTATTTTCATAAAAAAAGAAACTCAGGCTTTTTTTGCTTAGCTATAAACCTAAAGGGGATCAACAGATTCATACAGACAAAATATTTGAAGACAGAGATTAAAATAACATAATAATTCCCATTATTAGTCATTGAAAATCATCAATCTCCAGAATCCCAGTCTTCTTTTCCAGAGAACGTGGGGCACCAGAAATTCCTGCAATTGTTAGCACCTGGAACCCACTCACAGCTATTACTGAGTCCATTTGGCCTCAGATTCTCAACAAGATTATTTACCATGGTTCTGCTTCCCTCTGTGGGAATGGTACTACAGAGAGTAATGATACTGCACCCATATTTCGATAATTGGCTAAATTATGCACCTGAACTGAATAAGGTGAAACACCCCACAGAACTTGTGCACGTAGTTCAGCAGCATCATGGATTTCTCCAGAATATCTGCCAGCCTCAGTTTGCACCTTCCCAGGACCTGCAGCTATAGGTCTTTCTGCCCGATCCCCATGCTTCCAGGTTACATGAGTGCACTCCAGATTGCTCCCGGAGGACGCACCCTCTCACAGGAACAGACTAATTGCACAGCAGCAAGTATTACATATGAGTGGTCCTCTCAAAAGACTTCAATCGAAGTGCTGCTTTGTGCTTTTGTCACTCTACAGGTGGCATGTGTCTTCATGATGCTACAGGCGCAGCTGCATCTGGGCCATGATTTATAATCTTGCACAGATCTGAAAACCTGTATTGCTGGCATATATATTGCTTGTCTCCTGATGGATCCACCACGTGGTAAAATGATAGCTTCTGTTTCGCAGTCTCATCAGAGTACTCTGAACTCCTATTTCAGTGGCTACCATGGCAGATGCCAGCGGGTTGGCTGGGGAGTAATCTTGGGTGTCAAATCTGCTGTGATCTAGGGTAAATAATAGAACTACTTCATGCCTCCACCTGGAAAGAACTTATGGCCATTCACAGATCACTACAAGTGTTTGCTACTATTATCAGTAGCAAGACAGACGTAATTCAAATAGACAATATGTCATGACATGTTATATGTTATTTATAAAGCACACTACCACCATAGCATACTGTCACTAGAAGCTAACTGTCAGCAACACAAGCTACATATCCTGTTTTTGTCCCATAAGAAACCACCAAGTTTAATGAGTTTTCTAAAATATCATTGACACATTCTCCTTGAAAATGCAGAGGGTGGCATTGTCTGGGGCAAAGCATTCATAATCTTTACAATCAGTTTCTGTGCCGCAGCTCACCATCTGATGCTCTGCCCAGTCAACACTAAGGGTGTGGACACTGTGAGGATGAACCACTTCATCAGGATATTACCATCATCAAATGATCTTTGTCTTTTCTCAGCCATCATCTAATCAATGTACATGAGGTTTCTGTATTTTAAAGGAAGTCCTCTTTGCAACCCAGTATAATCTTCTTATTCTATGCATTCTACATTGAGTCCCAGAGGCAGAGACCTGGGGTGGATGCTCTATTATGCTGGCAGTCAGAAAGGATTTTTCTCTCTTACTGATTTAAAGGTTAATGACAACTCCACAAGAGAGGGGTTCGGTCAAAGTGACACTTTCCTTCTGGGCGCCGGTTGGTTCCTGTAGTTGCATTTAGTAGACCTCTCTCCAGAGTGGATCCTTCCTCAGTCTCCAAGTCACTGGAGGACCCCCCACATACTTTCGGTTAAGGCTGTCTATGTACAAGTTAAAAGGAATGGACTCTAGAAACTAATCCTTTCTGGGCAGTGGCTTCTTCTATCTCACATTTATAGATCGCCACTGGGCATGCTTCCAGGGTTCATGTAAGGGACAGTTGTAGGTATAATTTAATGTTCCAGGTTTAGCAGGGTGACATGCCTATGAATCACACTGAAGCTATCCTTAAGATTGTGTGAAAGGGCATAAGGGAACTCTTAGGTGGCCCAGGAGCAGTGGTGGGTTTGAGTAGTCATCTCCGTCTCTAACTCTGACACTGGCTCCCTCCAGAGATTTGACTCGAGTAGTGCCTTCCTCTTAGTACTTACCATTTGTCGGAATTTCTATGAAGGTCCTTCAATTAAGGTATGCTTTCACTTAGGGATCACATCGGCTAGCTGTCTGCAGGAGCTGGGTGTTTCCAGTAGAGGCCTCCGTACCTAAGGATACTTCCTGAAGAACCTCTGTTGTGGCTGATGCCAGGTAACTCTCCCAAAAAGGGATCTGCCTTTTGTTCTGAACAGGAAATAGTAATGCAATTTTTTTATCAGGGCCCTAAGCTAGAAGAGGATGCTCAGCTCTATCTAGATGTAACATATGTAGTGGAACTTTACCTAGAATGTTCCACAAACTACATGGGATCAATCAGGAAGATCCACACAGACTATGGCACCATCCAAGTGTGAGGCAGGTAGGTCCACCACTTAGGATCTTCCATCCATGCTGGTGTCTGCCAACCAACTGGATGTGGGAAACGTGATGTGGAGTTAAAACATTTGTAGTCTCCCCTGTCTTTCAAGCACAAGAGTCAGGGGTTTTCCAGTGCTAAGTGTATTAATACAGATGTGTTAGCATACACACGGTCAGTGAAGTGTTCGGGTGTGGATGGACAGTTTGAGATACAGCCAGAGAGTTATAAATTCTTGCCGAGTACAGTATCTGCTACAAAAAACAGGCTAACAGGTCTTGTCAAACTAAATATCATAATGAAGAGTTCCGGCAACAGTGACCATTCCAAGCAGTTCATACACCACATAGTTAAAGAGGCAATTATTACTAAATTAAGGATGTCAGGGCTCTCCAAATGCTTTCCTCCACTCTCCTCTGTCTAGTGTGGTCTGCACCTCACTTGATATTGGCATTGTAGGATAGGCTGTCATTGGTCAGTATGAAAGATTCACCCACTGCCAGCATTGCAAATAAGAAGCTGCATATTCCTAATGCTTCATAACTCTATTTTCTGCTCCCTGGACACTCCATCATTAGGTCCCACTGGGTGGAATGGGGTGTGTGTATTTTAGTGTGCTCATATAAAACGGATCAAACATTGAAAAGTTTAATTATTTTTGTTTTTTATAGAATTCAATAATTAATAAAGAATATGCTTCTTTAATTTGACTCAAAATATGAGACATGGGGCATGTGAATACTTTCTAATTGACACATGTAGGATGTGTCGTACGGTAGAAGTTTAATTTTTAGGCAATTTCATATCAAATAAATCAAAGAATAGATGACATATCAGAGCTGCACGGTAGGTTTTACGGATTCTATTTGATTTGTTCTGCATGTGTACATGCAATTCCGTGTGATTATAACAAAGTGCAGCAGGTCTGATTTATCCTGGGATGGTGCCATGATTGTCAGGATATGTTGATAAAGCCCTATTGTGTGTTTTGCCTGAAACCGCACAATACTCTGGGAAGTGTTCCAAGGAATGTCCTGCCACGAGGCTTGGTTACAGATATTCCATTATATTTATTTTTGGTGAAACGGGCCCCGAATTGTTGTGGAAATTCTTTTGAGGACTGCTATGCCCAGAACAGTCAATGGAAATAACTGTAAATTCCATTTGGCAGCGGGATAATCTATATAATCTATCTACAGAACATCTGCAGGAGTAGCCTTTTTACTTAAATCACAATCTTCAAGTCAATTAATTGAAATTGCTAGATTTTGTTTACACTAAGTCTTCCTGCGGGAGCGGGGGTCTCTGGGTGGGTTCCTGGAGAATTTGTTTAATTGTTTGAATGTGTGCCTCTAATGAGTTAAGCAAAAACAGTTGCTGGTCGGATCCCTTAGCAAAGTTCCAGACTGTCCAAGTATACAAAATATATGGGCTGCATAACTGTGATTGAACAATTTCTAGTCCTGGCTGTTGTCCCAGTACTGGAAGAATTGTGTAGATTTTTTTTTTTACTTTGTCTATGACTGCAGCATAACAGGCTGATTCTAAGCCTAAAGCCAGATAAGACTAGCCCATTTACCATACCATGAGTTCAAGAGACTGAGGCATGTGTGAGAGACTGCACAATACAGTCAGTGCTTAATTTGAGCCAGTGGCAAGTGTGACCCAGCAGCACTGTTTTTGGGGACCGGGATGTATTTAAAAGAAATCTTGAACCAGAACGAGAAAAAGCAAAGCAGAAGAGGGGAAAAGGAGGAAGAGAAAGACGGAAAATCAGTGGAAATGTATAAAGTAGGGATGAAAACAAACCTAAGTGAGTGTGATACAGGGGCAGGGAGAGCATAGTGATGGATTAAAGAGGAATGTGGTGAAATAAATTCTAGACTGCCTTGGTATTCGGCAACCCCGATATTTGGCAGCTGCCTTTGCGGGCTTCTTAGAAAAATGTGGGCCCGGCACTTATGCTTTTACAAATTAACCACTGAGCAAACTGTAGCCCACCTAGAAAGGTGACTCTCTTTTGACACTAACTTTCTTTCCCTGTTGCCAGCTCTAAACTTATAGATGTGTTGGGATGGCTGTCTACTCTATTTGTATTTCTTGTCTTATCTTGACTACATACATTTTGTGAATTTAGCCTTGAAAGGCAGGGGAGCGGTTTACATAGGAAGCAGAGATTTATGTCGGGAGGCATAAAGGTGGGAATACCCACTATATTTGGGTGATAGAGGAGTAGGTGGCTATACTCAGCACAAGGTAGATGGCGTGAAGAATAAACATCTGGGTGTGAAGTTAATGGGAGAAGAGTCGTTTACTGGATAATATTTAGTGATAACCAAACACAGACTATATTAGGTGCAATGGCATTAGTATCATAGCCTTTTGCAACAGAGCATGGGGATGTCTGAACGTGACAAGAATAAGTAGGTGAGTCATGCCATTTGGACAGATCCAAAATGCCCTGTTAAAAGACTTGTTATTGGTCAGTGTTGTTTCTTCGTGTCGTCAGTGGAAACCCTGTGGCTCGTGCATACAGGAAATAGCTTGGCAGAAGAAAAAACTGCATTCCGATCTTTCCAGCGGTATTTATGCCATTTCTAGGAATCAGCTGGTAATCTGTAGTATGGTATCGTATTATATAGTAGAATGCTCTTTAAGGTAGAATAGAATGCTCCTTGCCATTCCATGATCTGTATTCTTGGTATACATGGGTGGGTTAAGAATGTTGCCGGCATTCTTCCCTGGCAGGAGATAGATGCTACACCTACGCTATGGTGATTAATAAAAGGAGTCAATATCAAATGTCCACTTGATCTGGATGTTATTTTTTGCGAGGGAACACCACATAACCTAGCTAGCTATCGCCCCATAGGTGAGCCCAGGACGGCTGCAGAAGCTCTCTGTGATGTGGTGAGATCACAACGTGATGCGATGGGGCAGGGCTAATTACCACAGCTGGTGTAAGAAGAGTGAAAAAAGGTAAAGATTGGGATAACGCCCGGATATGGTACCGCGGCCTCCCAACTTCTGGGGATGCCCAACCAAAATGTTTTTGAGTGGTGGCGGGAGGGTTACCATGTCACTTTGGAGCCTTTCCACTGTAAAAAATATTGATTGTGAATCTATTTTGACTGTTAAAAAATATATCCAAAGCGGCACGTAGGGCCAGATGTAGTAAGGTCCGAATTTGCGATTCGGAAATTGCGAGTCGGTGCAACTCGCAATTTCCGAATCGCAAATTCGGATGCAGAACGGTGTCTCAGACACCGTCTGCGACTCGCTATGGGGTCGCAAAGACCCACCTCATTAATGCTAATGAGGTGGGTCGCTTTTTGCGACCCCATAGTGAGTCCCTGCACTCACAGGGATGGTGGCCTGCTGAAGTCAGCAGACCTCTATGTCTGTGACTTCTTTTTCAATAAAGCAGTTTTTTTTTTTTCTTTTTGCAGCCCGTTTTCCTTAAAGGAAAACGAGTTGCAAAATGAAAAAAATTACGAAACCATTTGGTGTCGTTTTTTCTGTGTAGGCAGTGGTCCATTGGACTACTGCCTGCTCTGAAAAAACCTTTATGCCCACATTCACAAAGGGGAAGGGGTCCCCTGGGGCCCCCTTCCCTTTTGCGAATGAGTTACCACCAGTGTGACACTGGTGGTAACTGCGAATTGCTTTGCGACCGCATTCGCGGTCACAAAGCAATTCTGAATTGCGATGCGAGTCGCAAATAGGAAGGGAACACCCATTCTGAGCTATGCTGATCAATCCTTAAAACTGAAAAAAGGAAATGAGTCCCAGATAGCACAGACCGTTATTAATGAGCTATAGAAATATTTTGAGCAGGGCATTCGTATGAGCTCCCCCTCCTCCACTCATACATGCACCCTTCCAGCTGTGACTGTCCCCAATAATGAGCACCACCAGTCACGAGGAAAGGTACGCTAGGGAATCGCAGGGGAGGATACCTAGCCACTGCTTTTGTCTCCCTCCCCACCTCGTAATTCCTGTAAAGCAGTGGTTCCCAACCTGTGGTACGGGGATCCCTGGGGGTCAGCGAAGCCTACTCACAGAGTCTGCCAGCGCTAAGAAAATTAAATAATATTAACAGGTTAGGGGCCAGATGTAGGAAAGCTTTAGCGACTCGCAAACGGCGAAAAACACCGTTTGCGAGTTGCTAAAGCCCATCTGGTATGTAGAAATGCATTTTGCGAGTCGGAACCGACTCGCAAAATGCATTTCCGAGTCGCAAATAGGAAGGGGTGTTCCCTTCCTATTTGCGAGTACCATCCACTTGAAGTGGATGGTAACCCAGTCGCAAACGGGAAGGGGTCCCCATGGGACCCCTTCCCCTTTGTGTCTGGCCTAAAAAATAATTTTTCAGAGCAGGCAGTAGTCCAATGGACCACTACCTATCCTGAAAAATACCGAAACAAAAGGTTTCCGTTTATTTTTCAAAGTGCAGCTCGTTTTCCTTTAAGGAAAACGGGTTGCACTTTGAAAAAAAAAAACTGCTTTATTTAAAAGCAGTCACGGACATGGAGGTCTGCTGTTCCCAGCAGGCCTCCATGTCCGTGAGTGCCCTGAATCGCTATGGGGTCGCAAATTGCGACCCACCTCATTAATGTTAATGAGGTGGGTCTTTGCGACCCCATAGCGACTCGCAGAAGGTGTCTGAGACACCTTTCTGCATCCCAAATTGCGACTTGCAATTTGCGAGTCGCAGGGACTTGCAAATTGCAAGTCGCAATTTGGGAAGTTGCTACATCTGGCCCTAGGTCCCCAGCTTTTAGTAATGGCTCATTGGGGAGGAGAGGGGGTCCTTGGATTCCAATAATAATTTAGTGGGGGTCCCCAGGTTCCAGTTATGATAAAGGGGGGGGTCCACAGAAGTCAAAGGGCTGTGAACCGCTGCTGTAAAGGGAGCAAAAGCAGGACGCTCGTGCAGCAGCACAGACTGCAGCAGAACCACAGAAGGTCATTACACACGACGGTGACATCACTGAGGCCTTCTTTGTCACTGTTTAATGTCCCAGTGGTGAGATGTGCTTCCCCTTTCTACCAATTGTTCATTTGGAGTAACAGGAGTCTCAAATACAAGAGAGAAAGAACATATATTCGAATCCCTTAAGTTATATATTTAACACAGTTAGGAAGGAGCATGTAAGAGATTGCGTACCTTGTGACTTATCATCGTAAGAAACAACAGCGAGGGGCTTAGTAAAGGTCTTCTTGTTTTGCATCATGGCCAAAATCATTTCGGCTTTCAGGGAGTCACAGGCTTCGTCGGGAGGGATGCACTGTTAGGTGGAAAAAAACAGGCCCGAGGTCAAGGATTCTCTCGAAATAAAGCTCCTGATATTTGCCAGAGAAGTCGTCCAGATGTCTCTGTATCAGTACTGTTTACTCAACAGGAACATGAGATTTAAGTTCGAAAACAATTTCAAAAACAGTGTGGCACAATGTCATAGAAATCGCAGTGCAACAGGACCCAACATCAAAATATTGTGGAATGTCATTTTCAGTCACAACATGCTTCCTCTCCTCTGTCTTTTTGATTTATACACCAGACAAATATAAACAGTGCAATAAAATCTGCTACTAAAGGATTGAGTAGCTGTGCTGCATGAAGCTATTTCTACTACCTCTGAGGAGTTCAAGGAACTACTGTACACTGGATCTATAGGAATCATCATAATGATGGGGCTACTTGAGCGTGCTGAGACAAATGAGAACCTAGGGGTCCTGCGTCTAAGTGTAGATAGTTATTGTACACATGAAGACTCACACCTTCTGCACGGGACTGGCTGACTCCCACAATCACCCTTCAGTCTCACTATAGTGATACAGATTTAAATGACAAGATCTGGGATGAACCAGCCATGGTGAGTATAACCTAAGGAAAACAATGTCCCTTTCTGTGGCCAATATGTAGCCCTACAAATCCACACCCACAACCTAAAAGAACCACTGGCCAAGGAAACAATGTAGTACGGCAAGGCTCCTATGCAAAGGATCCTGAGCACTGACAATTATACATTCCATAACGGACTCCTCTTCACACTTATCAGCTTTACAAAATCCATCCTACACACCGACCACAGCTTCCGAGACCCACATAAAAGCCAGGAAGAATTCTGGGCACATTTGCAACTAGCTAGAGCTCTGCCAGATGTGTATGGTGTAAATCATTTAAAAATAGACATAAAAGAGATGTAGACTAAAAGTATTGTAGTTTATAGATAGTGTTTGCTTCTGCTTGTGCCCAGCAAATTTTTAACCACATGGGACAAATTATCCAGCGTACTCTGATTTTGGAGCTGGGAATGGCATGCATCTTTGCCACACTTAAAGCAAACAGAATGTTGAAGATAGGAGGCTGAGTTTCAGATTAGCTCTGGGAACAATATTCAGAGACTCCTTTTAGGTTAAATAAATATATGTTCCTTGGTGCAATAATCCAAAAGGATTTCCACAATGTTAAACTTCCTTGTCAGGAGCAGCATTAACCAATAAGAAAAGAGGCACTGAGCCTGGATGGTAACCTTTCAGATCACGTGTAGAGAGAAATAGCTCTTTGTTATCTATAACGAAACCATTGGGAATCCAGGCTGTGAATTCTGAATGCTGCCTTTTTGACTCTCAGTAACAGGGAAATGGCCTGGATTTTCTCCACCATCTGAGTTACTGATACTGGGGCTTGGTTGGGACCGAAGATTCTGAAGGAAATCCTGAAAGGAAGCCCAAGAAAATCTGATGCAGTTTGGAGAACCACATCCAACTTGCCGACCAGGTTGTCAGTATTATATGAGTGTGGTTGCCCTTGATCTTTTGGATCACTATAGAGGTCGAAATAACAGGAACGAGGCATTGAGAAGATGAGGTGGTTGATTAGGGGTACAGTGGGCACTCTGCAAAATAACTAAGGTGCCTGTGGCACTTCCTCCACCTGCCCAGAGGCATATCTAACAGACATTTCTCCGAACGTACTCCTGATGAATTGCCGCATTGTTTTTTAATTTCAGAAACAATTTCCCAAAAGAGGGCAGATGGGGTGATCTCTGAAATAGACCAACACAAATGTCCTGATGCATCCGGAGTGTTCTTCCTTGCACGTCACAGACATTTTTCTTTCTTTCCTGTCTGGTACCACCATGCCTGGTATTCTTGTTGGCACTCGTCGGGGTCAGCACAACATCTTCTGAATGAGCAGGTCTCCCAGGTGGGCCCTGTCTGCGGTCTCAGGGTCTATGACATGGATATCACATTGATCAGCAAGGCTACCTCATAATCCCTGGGTATCACTGGTTCATGTTGTTTGCAAATTAAACAGGCTTGATCCCAGCCTCAAGAAGGGTGTTGGCAGCTTCGTGTAGTATCCCGTCCAAAGTCCAGAGTGTTGAAAGGGACTGACTCCTGATGGCTAGTAATTACTAGTGGTCAAATTGACAGGTATGAGTACGCTGGAAATTGTCACATTGGAAGGTGTATTGGACATTTCAAACAAACATCTGTGAAACAACAAAAAGGCTGCCACTGTCTGCTATCTGACAAGAGCCAGACCTACAGGGACTGGGCCACATGTAGGGAACTGCTGTTTCAAACCTTATTCGCAGGCATGGTGAATTCAAGTTTATGCTTGTCATGTGTGCATGTTATGTTATTTTGGCATGACTAGGAAGATAAAGATACAGTTTATCTTTCATACATTAGGCAAGCGGTTGTGTTAATTGCTGTTGAACATAAAAGCGTGTGAACTACGTTTCACGCTGTTTGTTTCAGTATACACTTGTAAAAGTTCTAAATATATTATTAACATTAATAGAGAACTACCCAGAGTTGTAGTTCATAGTAGGTGCACAAAAAGTGGTGTCTGTGGGTTCACATGGTAGCATCTCTCCTTGCAGGATCAAAAGGTGTAGCTGTGCCACTTGTTTCACAGTGAGTGTGGGAATTGTGTGTTAAAAATTAACAAGAAGACCCACATTTTCTAGGGGGCTAATAGGAGAGATTTCTTGAACTAGAAAACATCAGTTTAAAAAATAGCAACTTGCAATCATAAACCTGCAGATTTCCACGTTTACGCTCTGGGATAGTGTAACTTTAGAAAACGTCATTATCAACATTGTACAATAACTAAGATGCTGTGTGTTGTGGGGGGCTGTGAAGTGCTGTAGTGCAAATAGAATCAGGGAATAACAGGCAAGCTAAAACTGCACCACAAAAGACTGACCTGTGGGAGGTCTTGGGTATCGCTCTGTCGCTTGGTACACAAAGTCAGCTCACAGTGCAGGAAGAGCAATGACGTGTTAAACATGGGTTTGAAAATAAAGCTGAACCTCTTTGTGTCCATCTGTGCCGGAAACACAGGGCTGATCTTCTGCACATTGTAGAATTTAACAGACTCATCTTTGGGACAAATGTTTTCGATAATCGTATAATCCGACATGACATTGGCGTTTGAAGAAGGGGAGATGAAGCACGTTTGAATGGCAAATCCCAGTTCTTTGTCAGCCCTTGTTAGGGAAACCTGCAGAAAGAAAACATTTCTTAGTACTTTCCAGGAAAACTGTGATCCTTTATACAGTGTTCTGAAGTATAAACATTAAAACAAAGAAAAATAGTAATCAAGTGATTTAAGGTCCCCTGCTGTCATCTGCCGTGATTTATCCATCAAAAATGTATTGATAAAGTTGACAAAGAAAAAAGTACTCCAAGGACATGAGAAAACAATCAAACATGATATTTGATGTGAACTGAATGGGTGGCCTGGCTTCGAAGCACAATAGATTGTGAAATACGCACAGTCAATCCACTGAAACCACCTTGGAAGTTCAAACACAACTCAGGCAATTGAGTGGAGTCTGTATTTAGCCCCATGGGTCTGCAAATCAGGGTGAAGCTCCCCGTCACATTTTTGTCCTTGCCTCACTGCAATGCACTTGGGAAGAAGGGAGCTCATTACCACAATAGGTTGTCAAGAACATTTGGTATTCGGCCTCGATTCAAAGAGAATGCGTGGCGTAACATTCAGTGTTGGATATCTTGCCCAGTTCTGGAGTACGAGAAGGCGCCATCCACACTATGAACATTTCTTTTCCGCTCATGGAGCTCTAGCCAATGAGATGCCAAGGATCGTCAAGGCATGGACTACCCTTCACTATGATTGTGTGGAAGTTCTGATGCCTACCAAGAAAGAAGACAGGAACAGACTCAAGAGGGAGGGAGTAGTCCACTGGTGAGTTATTAATTGAACAGATCGGTAGCGATTGCACTAGTGTGCAGTACAATTACATTAAAGGCGTATGTGACTATGAAGTGATCCACAGGGTAAATCAATCCATTGAGTTTATTGGTATTGTGCCACAAGGTCCTCCCAAGCTCAAAGCATCATTACCTCTGCTAGATTTGAAGTCTCAGTAGAAGCTATGCAAGTGTTGACTATCTTGACCAATTACACTTAGAATGTGTGAAGCGGTCAGTCTTTTATGAGATGACTGGGTTCAAGCCATAGGGGGTTCTATGAACATGAATGTTACCGGGATAGGTAGAAACACATGGACTGTTTGTTTGTCAACTAGAATGTAAGTGGATTTAACTTTATGTATTAGTCCGTCTATCTTAGATTAGCAAACATATCAAGGAGTTTACATAGGTAATCTGCAAACTCCCACAGAGATCAAGAAGGGACAGTTTTATAATTACTTTGAGGAAATGTACTTTCCAGTTCCTGCCTCTAGATATTATACAATGATAAAGGTTAAACATCTTACACGGGTTAGAATAGTAACCACGGAGTCTGACAATCCATTTCTAAAACAATCAAAATACACATTTTTGTATTAAGCAATTAACCAATGCTTAAAAATCAGCAAAAGGCAAATGTTGGTAGAGAAAGTGATAATGATGTGCATTACCTCCACATAAATCTGTCCATTTTCAGCAACTGGAAAAACACCTTGCGAAGGAGTGAGAAAGAGAACTGTTTTATACAGCTCCATGTCGAAGGTAACTGCTGAGAGGTGTGTCTCAGGAAACACAAACAAGAAGGGATCGAAGACTGTTCTTTTCTCTTGAGGCAGGGTGCAGTTGAACTAAAATGAGAAGTAACACACAACCACTACTCATGAATACACACCTTTAATAAAAGCAGCACACCAACATGATTCATGGACCAGTCACAAACACCTACCACCACAATTTCGGGTCTGCTTAATAACGGCAAATCTGGTTCTGTTTCATCGGTATCTCCTGGAAATCCATTGTCTCCTGATTCGGTGTCTTCGTAATCACCAGGCCAACCGCTCCCATCGCTGGATGGCATAGTGATCTGCTCGTAAACAGAATAACACAAGAAAGAGTCAATATTCATTTTCTACGTCCAGACCACATTTATTGATCAATGCTTCACGCTTTATATAAATGTAGACAGAATAAATAAATCGTTTTGTAAATCCAGGAACAAGGCCCAATCCCCTCAGAGGTAAAGACTTAAGCCCTCATTTAGAGTGAGTCTGGCTTCAGCGGTAATGCCTCCCTTCCAGTAATTGTGTTAATGCACCCGTTAGCAGGCAAAAACCGCAAATTTAGAATTAGATGGGGATTAACCTACAAGAACAGTGTTTCAGAATGGTTTTCCACACATAAAGGTGCAACTTTAGCATCAACAAAAATCTAATGCGAATAGGTAAGTATTTCAAATACTGGGAAGTAGTATTACTTTTTTTAATACTACGTAGTTCAAAGCGCAAACATTGTGTTAAATGCATGGAAAACCACTTTATGCACACTTAAGCACACATTTTCACCTCCCAGAGAACTCTAAATGGTGGTCTTAATGTACATAGAAGAAGGGCTTAACATTTTTCTTCACAAATAAATGTATAAAATGGTTTGATCGACGGGGACAAAACTCTAAAATGCCTCCCTAGAATTCAAAGTCCATTATTTCAGGGAAGATCAGAGCAGAAATAGGACGGAATTGTCGACTTTCTTCGACTTCCCAAGATTAACAAGCATTTGCAATGCAATAGGTCTCGCATTTGCGAGAGGTAGAGCTGTTGGCATTGTAAATGCATAACTGAACTTTTCTTGCCATTGGCCAACGCTGCCTTATAATTCGGTCCTTTCAAGTGGACCTGTATATAACTTAAGTAGTTCAATTTACCTTCTTCCTCTATCTGCAGCAAAAAAATAAAAAGATTGCAATTTAGCATCCTAATTTAAATATAATTTAGGCAACATCTGTTTTAGTAGCTTGACATTAAGATTTGCTCTGGTGCGCAGACAGTGGACTAAAAATTACTTTGATGTAATAGTGCCTAGGCCAAAATCCACTTTTGTAAAATGACACAACATGTCTCAGAAAACAGATGGTCAACTGTTGAACATTCTGAAGAAGAAGTGACTGTACAAGGTGTCAGGCTCGCTCATGAATACTTCTCACCTCCATAAAATAAATGACATTCCCGTGAGGGACAAGTCGAGGTACTGTCTACATTGGATGGCAACCTTGCATAAATGTTTATTATGTGTATACACTGATATAGCCTGTTGTAGAATAGCTTAGCTGACATTTACATGTCTGCGTGGAAGAGGAATGGAAAGAGGTGTGCTGCTTCAGCTCTGGGTTCAAAATGCAAATCTTCGGCTCCCCCTAACTCCAGTCTCCACCGCTCCCCCTCCGAGCCCCGGGAGCAGTAATTAATGGCTTGCCTAGGAATTCAAGCCCAGGCTGGGGCAGTTGCTGACAGGCACCAGAGGGAGAGAGGCAAAGAGGAGGGGAAAATGGCAAAAGGAGAACTGAGGGAGCGTGCACCTGACTCCGCCTGGCGACCAGCCATTCTGCGCACTGTGGCCATAGGGCTGCACAGCCAAAGCGGTGACTACCAAAGAGAGAGAGGGCGACTGAGCCCTCTTCCAAAGTTACCGACTGGAGAGCAGCGCTAGGATTCCTCCTGCAACACAGCGGAAGACAAATGTTTCTACTGCAAAACTTCATGGCTGGCCGCAGCCACAGAGCTGGACACGTGGGCTGCATGACTCAGTGTCCTCCTTGGATTACTCTAACTCGGTAACACTGTGAAGTAAATGGTGCCTTCCTGAAACGGCTGAACGCTTAGAATGGGTGTTAACTCACTTGATTTCACTGCACCGTCACCATCAGTGGTGCTTAAAAACGTCATTATTAAGTGCTATATAAAACAAGTAACGATGAGGGAGAGGTGGTGGGGGCGGGAAGACACGAATAGGAAACTCAGGGATGGGCGGGAGATGCTGGGGGACGACAGTGTATGCCAAATCAAAACAAAAAAGTAGTACTCCTGAACTTAAGTAAATGGACTGAAGATCCATGTAATAGGGTCAGTCTGCAAGGTGTAACAAAACAGCCTCAAGGCGGGACAAATGTAAAGCATTTACCAACGAAATTAAGGGATTTTTGAAATGCACCCAGTAACGAAAGAAAGTGATGGGCGTATTAAAGCCCACAGAATAAAGATTACAACACGTCGGAAAGCAGCGCTGCTATGCTCAACCTAAATATGGCATGTAGAAGATCTTTGTCTCTTCTATA
Source organism: Pleurodeles waltl (assembly GCF_031143425.1). Taxonomy (NCBI): domain Eukaryota; kingdom Metazoa; phylum Chordata; class Amphibia; order Caudata; family Salamandridae; genus Pleurodeles; species Pleurodeles waltl. The sequence goes on from NC_090443.1 coordinate 732,457,597, forward strand.
GAAGAAAAGGGTAAAGTGAGAACGCATTATGCTGCAGGGGCTCGGATCCAAGCAACATTCAACAAGGTCCTGGAGCCCAGCACATTACACTGATGCAATACAAGCGTTGCATGTGAGGGTACATCTCCTCAGTTTGAATTTTCAACTGCAAGACCCATATACAGTGGTGTAACGAAACTGGAGGGCCCCCTGCATAGAACATGCATGGGCACCCGTAAGCTCTCGTGCTAGTGTGCCGTGCTGAGGGGCCCCCCGGAGCTCAGGCCCCCATACACCGCAGGGGCTGCAGGGGCCTTTGTTACGCCACTGCCTGCAGATATAAACTAGGGCTATTAAACTAATGATTTACACCTACCTTTGTGATCTAGGGTATTTTTCTAGCACACCCAGATATGTTAAGAGTTCTTTTCATTGAATTAAAAACGTGGTTTTAAGGTACAGGGCCCCATTGTTATTTATTTGGTAAGTGAATGTGGTGATACCAGGGTCAGATACAACCGTTCTGGTCTAATATCCCCAGTCCAATTTCCAGTCACAATGAGTAGCCGGCCAGAATGTGGAATATCATGTGGGTCTGGGATTACAAGCTCCAATTATACAAGTGGTTTCCTATTCTGTCCCTTTCCAATGTGCAAATGGTTTACTGGAAGAACGTCAGGGCCCAGCAGGGCCTGGGCAGGGCTGAATAGGAAACCACTTCACCCTATTCAAAATAAGACCATAAGTTGTTCCAGACAAAACATCAAAAAATCATAAGTTAAACACAAGCCCTTTGGTTTTAATAAACACGGGATAGCACTGCCACTCTTCAAGGCGGGTAGATTTGAGTCACCCAACAGGCATCAAACCATGTACCTTTTATTACTTTTAATGTTTTTTAGGCCAACGTGTTAAGGCTTCTTTTCAATGAGCTTACTGATTTTAGAGTAAAAGCCCTCACTGAGCTGAGTCACATGTTGGCCGAGGTGGAGCAGAATCACTGCTGATTTTTGTAAGGTCTTGTGCAGCGACAGAGTGGGCTACCATTTAAAATGACACGTTCATCATTTAGAAAGGGAGGGCAAATGCACATCCAGTGTCTCAAAATGTTTTTAAGCATAAGTTAGTATAGTTTGAACACAGTATTGCTGTACTGCAGTACACAAGTTACTTGTATTACAGTGCACAATTTGCTTACTTGTTCAAAGCTAAGCAAATTATGTGAGAATATGACAATTGTAAGTACATAAGGCATGAAAGTTTTTGGTAAAAAGAGTAATAGTTGTGCAATGAAGTGAAAGCCCTTTTGGAAATGATCTATTAAGATTTTTTCAGTTAGTGTTGAGGCTTGCAATGTTTTCTGCAAACAGAAGAAAGCAACTTACGCTGTTAAAGTAAGCAACACTGTCTGCAGAATCCAGGTGTTGCACCGTCTCGCAGCTGTTCAATGGAAACTCCAGGATGAAATGGGTCTCGTTCATCTTTGCTTTGCAGGAAGGGTCACGTAGAGAAAGTTCTGTCCCCATGTATCCATGAGCCTGAACAGCAAGGAATCACAAGAATTGACAAGAATTTAGTGTACCTAAAATGACTACATAAAAACATTGTGTATAAATATGACAAGGAAGGTTATATCTAAAGGGAAACATGCTTGCTTTTAAAAAAATATATACAGTGTTGTTCAGTATGTAAGAATACAATGTATATCTATTTAATTTTGTTGCTGATATTTCTTAATTGTGTGAGTTATGGCCCACTGTATAGGGTCTTGGTTCAGTGTGTTTTTTGCTGATTAGTTTATATTGCTCTATACAAGAAAAGTGGCTGATAACAGTGAATACAGTAATAAGTCAGTGGTCATAAACTATCATTTTTCTAACCAAATTTAATAACGTTCATACAGATAGCACAGTACTCTAGAGTAAAGTAAATTAAGCACCCACATACAAAAACATTGGTCTACTTCAAAACGATATCTGACAAACATTAACACGCAACAAAGCGGACAAACACGTTTTTTTACAAAAACTTAGGTTCATTGTGATCGTACTCCAATCATACTTATAATCCAAATTAATGTGGTTATAATCCTGAGTCTATAAAACAATCCACATAGGAGATAGTTGCAATGGAGAATACATCAGGCAGATACTTCTGTCCATTTCTTGTAACAGACTTGTTCCTTAAATTATTTCAGATATTATTAAGAGTTCAAGTAACTCCTCCAATACAAAAGGTCGACACGTTTTGGCCCCTGGTAAATGCGGGCCTCCTCCGGACCATGGAAGAGAGAATTACCTGCTGCCGGAAAACCGGTAAATCACCACGGGCAGCGGGAAAATGCATTTAGAGAGTGTTCAGATCTGCTCTGCACAGCGTGAAGTGGCAGCAGCCTGTGTCTGCTTCTAAACCGGGTCTAACCCAATTAGACTGACCCTACTACGGGCACAGTAGACGGGCAATTCTGGAGAAAATGGGCATCTACTCAAGTAAGGAGTCCAGATATATGGAAAATAGGCCTCTGGCTAGCCGGGCAGTGTTGAAAAAATCGGGAATCTGCTAAAGTCGAAGCCCAGATAAGAGGAAATGAGTCCTCTGTCAACGCTAGAACAAAAGGTCCATTTGGACTGAACGCATGTTCGTGCACTGAGACGTGCACAACATTGAACGCACACACATGCACTGATGAAAATATGTCACAATTATAAGCAGATTTTTAAGATATACCGTGGACAGGCGTTTAGATTATTTTAAATGTTGAGGAGAGCAGAGAGAACTGACATGTTGGCTGATTTCCTCTTCCTCGAGCAATTATATTCTCAGTCACAGACAACAACCACAAAATAAGTAAAATTGTACGTATCCAATAAATATACATAACAACCATACATTTGCATGCATCTAGGGAGCAATGCTGTGTGTGTGGAGCAGCTAGCTGGAAACTCCACAGTGTCCCCTGTAATGCTTCCTAGAAGTACACCAATACTGCAAAATGCAAGAAATATCCCAAAGCATATGGTGTCCAAGGATTTTTTCCTAACAGGAGATGTCCTGGTATAGTAATAAAATGTAATGACGAACACCTAAAGAACTTGGTTTAAAAAAGAGTGTGGAGAGGCCACATGATTACCTGTATGCTTCTAAATAAAATACAAATACTGCTAAATACTAAAAACAAACAAATGCACACTGTGTCCATGGACTTGTAAGGATTTCTACACTATCTAGGTTTCTCCACAGTGGGAATGGAGCCTCCTGTGCAAACACATTTTTTTCTCTGTAGAGAAAATATTTTCACTATAGAGCAGGGGTCTCCAACCTTTAGTGTAGTAAGAGCTACTTATGATTAGTGAAAATTATACTGAGCTACCCATTTTATTAGTGTTGTAATAGTGGTGATATCTGACACAACTACATTACTGGCCACCACATGCAAGATTACTAGCAGGAATCACCTCAGTGCATCAGGCAGGGTTGCTAGTAGTAATGTTAAAAAGGCTTTATCAGTTCGGAACACCTCTAAATGGGTAACACATAAGAGACATAGCTGTGATGCCCCAGGGACCAAGGTAATAATACAAGTAACAAGTCTCACTCACACCACATGATTTATCACTTATATCAGCTTTAAATATATATTTGCAACTTCAATCACTTTTCTCTAACCATTACTTTCTGGAAAAGGTTCTGTAAATATACACAGTTTCATCATGAATACATGCTTTTCAATTCTACTCTACACACACTAATTAAACCAAGTACAACTTCTAATTTGGAAGGCTTGGCTGCACACAGGAGAACAGCTTACAAGCAGATCAAGAGCTCCAGTAGCTCAAAAGCTACTTGTTGGAGAAGCCTTCTGTAGAGAAAGTCCTTCCACTACACCTCCAGCAAATGTGACGTTAATCTGTTCCCCTTTTCATTCTGGTAAATCTCTGACCATTTTGAGGGTGGGAAGAGGCTGCATCAAAGATTAGGGATGCCCAGAAACTTGCATGTTTCTGGGTATTTCCAAACTTTCAAGGCAAACCACACTGTGGAACATCCACTTCCCATCTTTGAGTGGGATTTACTATTAAAGATTTCTCTGCCTCTGACTTCTTGGTCAGCATCTGCTCGCTCTCCTCTGTGCAGCGCCACCTGTTGCGTCTGTTGCTGCCACTGCCGCGTTTCGTACTGAGAGCCTGCCTGACTCTCTGTTCAAAGCCCACCTCCACCCGCAGGCTCTCGCCTGTGCCTCATTCCTGGTGGCCTAGTGGCCATCTCTATGTATCTTGCTGTCTCTTTTTTTCTTCTGCTTTATTTTTTCTTTTCCTTCTTATTTGTCTCTTTCTCTCTCCTTCAGCCTTTCACTCTCCCTGTGTTTCCCGCACCGCTGCTGCCCCTGTGGCCCCATCTCCATTCCCTTCCTATAAAGCACTTTACCACCCTCCCTCATCCCAGCTGGCCGGACTCCCCACCTCCCTCCCCCTTTTGATGGCGGCCGCTGTGCGCCCACGCCGCTGGCGCTCCTATGGCACACCAAAGGCAAGCCCGCCAGTGCCTGTCTGTGGCTGGACCACACCCAGTGCCACAAACCCTGGTGTTCTGAACTTCCATCACTATGCCCCGGATACCCTCGAACTACTTCCTCCTAGGCCACCTCAACCACCACACTGACAACGGCAATGACACCAACACCGCTTCCCTGCTCGACATCCTCACCACAATAGGACTAAAGCAACTGGTCACCTCGCCAACACACATCCCTGGACATACGCTCAACACCATTTTCTCCACCAGCAACAACATCACCGTCGACAACACCTCCACACTTCACTGGACTGACCACCACTGCAGCCATTTCGATATCACCTCACTGACCATCCACCTCTACACACTCTGAGCCCTAAGAAGAAAATGGAATCAGATCCCCAAGGTCAGCTCTCCAACACCCTCAGAAAGTCTCCCCGCCCCTCACCGCAGATGCTAACATCTCAGCACAGAACTTCCACCAATGGATCTCCGAATGCACCAACACCCTAGCACCTCTTCGTAAGACCTTAGCTAAACACCACCTCAAGAAGGCCAGCTGGTTCTCCCCCACACTCCAGGACTCCAGGCGCACCTGCAGATGGCTAGAGAAAAGATAGAGGAACAGCAAGTCCCCTGAAGACTTCAATGCCTTCAAAGCTGCCACCAAATCCCACCACCACCTCATCAAAGTCACCAGAAAAGCCACCCTGAAGGACCTTATCAGCGCCACCACTCACAAAACCAAAGATCTATTTGCCATGGTCAAACAGTTTGCCAAACCCTATCAGAAATGGCAAGCATCCCTCCATCTCAAGACCTCTGTGGCAGGCTAACCAACTACATCCACCAAAAAATTAAAGACATATACGACAGCTTTGGATCCCAAGACCCTGTGAGCCCTCCAACAACCCCCAAGATCCGACCCATCGAACAACCACAGACCCTGCACCACTGGACCACCCTCACCACAGACGAGACCCGCACCATCATGGGGAGCATCCACTTTGGAGCCCCTATGGACCCCTGTCCTCACCACATTTTCAACAAGGCAAACACATCATCGCACCCGAGCTCCAACACACCCTCAACTGTTCCATAGAGACAGCCACTTTTCCAGAGGACTGCCGCAAAACCATAACCCATGCCCTGGGTACCAGCAGACTCAACTATGGCAACGCCCTCTACACGGGTACCATCCAGAAAAACCTGAAGAAACTTCTGCACATCCAAAACACCTCCGCCAGACTCATCCTGGACATTCTCTGCTGCAAACATATCTCCCATCACCTAAGAGACCTCCACTGGCTTCGTATCGAAAAAAGAATTAACTTCAAGCTCCTCGTCCACACTTACCAGGCCCTCCACGACCTAGGATCCGCCTACCTCAACCACTGCATCACCTTCTACTCCCCCACCAGCCCTCTCTGCTCCGCTCAACAGGCACTAGCCACCGTACCCCACATATTGAGGACCTCGGTTGGTGGAAGATCCTTCGCCTACCTCACGGCAAAGAGCTGGAACACCCTGCCCGTGCACCTCAGGGAATCATTATCGCTACTTCAATTCAGGAAGGACCTTAAAACCTGGCTCTTCAACTGAAGCTCAGAGGACAAACCCCCTTAGCACCTTCAGACCCTTATGGGTGAGTAGTTGTGCTTTATAAATCCGAATTCGATGGGATTTGCCACAACTTGCAATAGTGAATTCATTTACTCCGGCCAGGAAACCCCTTGATTTATTCCAGGTAGGCATAAGTGAGATATTTTCAGCTGTAAATGTACGTTTACAAAAGAAGATAACATTGTGAATAGGCCCCAGCGGCTACATGGGAAGACTTATTCTATAATGTTAATATCTGGAAGATCAGGCATGACAACTAGCATGTTCTAAATGCTTAACAGCACCCCAGACTTAATCCAGGTTACAGCATTTTTGGACTAATATATAGCTTACTTATTCATGCATTTCAGGCTTTTCAAAATAACTATAACATTACTACCAGCTATAACCAATTCAATTGGTAAATAATGCATACATAAAACATGTAGGACAATATCGTCAATGTGTTTGTATAAACAACCTTAAAAACACACCAGCAGATAACCATGGTGATATGTGCTGTCTCTGTGATGAGTGTCTGAAGATGGGAGGATGGCTCAGTTTGATGATCATTTGAAAATGACAAATGCAGTGTGCTGGAGGTATGAGTTCCAATCATCCTTCTGAGATGAGTAAATTGTGTAACAAACTATGTGCTGTTTACAGCACTTAGGCCCTCATTACATCTGGCTAAAATGTCACAACTCATCCATATACTCAGTGTACTGGTGTACTGGTAATTTCAAGTTGGGGACAATCTGGCCCATTATGTATTGGATCCCTGAGGAACAACCAGCAGAACTGATAATTGCTCATTTTCTCCCCCTGATTTTCACACAGCAACATCTGAAATCTCTGTATGAAAGTAAATCAATTCACAATATACCTTGGTTGGGGCCATAAGTGTTGTTACCAGCCCTATATGAATTATGAGACCACTCATAATAAGGGACTAAGTAGTGCAGTATTTTGTGCCATGTCAAAGCAAATCATTATGATCATTACCCTGGTAGCTGATTTCAATATTTAAGCACCACCAACCTGTAAGCTCTGCTTTTCCACTGTCACCAGCATCATTTGGTTGTCGCACTTTACAAAAAGGTCTATGTTGCCATTTCCTTGCACTTCCCCAGGTTGCTTATGATTGGTTAAGAGAACTTCAATGCCATGTCCAAGGATCATCTGTCTCGATGATGGCATCCCTTCCTCTATCTTGTCATTCCCTTCTCTGTTGATGTGAAATGGAACTACAAAGCCGTCCCTTAAGTTGGGACTTAAACCAAGAAGTTCTGTCAGCTCTGGTGGAATAATGTGATCTTCATCATTCATCTCCACTAGAAGGAAATGCGAAACACATTAAACTGTCAGAAGCTCAACTGAAAGGGATAGAGCTATAACATTTGATTAAAAAATACCAAACACAAATAATGCTTCTTTAAAGTTTGAATGTATTTATGAATCACTGCTTTTTTGGCACTGTTTCATAAGTTTGTAATATCTCTATAACAGGGTGATTGGTTACTTCATAATAATGCACCGCAATCAGAATCAACGCACAAACACAACACATTAATAGTTACAACCTTGGTGCAGACATTAAATTCTCTTTTCTTTGGTTTTCACTTATATGTCAGCATTTCATGTCTGAGAGATTATACTTGTATTTTATTGTAATTGAGTTTCTCTTGCAAAAGAAATTGAAATATGGCCCTTATATTGCATATAATTTTCACAACAAAAATCAAAATAAGGTACTCAGCCTTTATCAATGTTTGTTAGCTGTTTGCATTTTAGAGCTAAGGGCATACCCTTAAATGCCCCTCTTCGGCAGGGATTGTGTGAATTTGAGAGATAAGAGCATAAAATCGTCCTTCTTTCTTTCTGAAAAGCCAATTCTATGTTTGCTAAGGGACAGGAAAGTCCAGTCCCATTTCTAAATGAATCTGCACCTCTTTCCAATTTTTAAAGGTAAGGTGCTTTTTTTTATCACTCCTTATTGCTGAATTTCTCTTAGATGAAAACCAGTACTTCATGTATTTTCCATAATATGTTTAGCCGCGAGGCCCTGAAAACTACCCTTTAGCGGTTGTATGATAGAACAACGCATCCCCAACCACGCATGCCTGAACAACGTGGTCGGAACAATGACCGTGTTGTTACCACAAATGCCTTTACCACACATGCCTTTACAACTATTTTTTGCTGTAAAGAAATGCATAGTAACGGCAAGCGTGGAACGGCATGCGTGGTTGTAGTATGCCACTCCCACCCTAAAAACACAACTACCCCAACCCCTAACCAGCCCTAAAAACACTACCCACCCCGCCCCTTAAAACAAAAGTACCCCAACTCCCCACCCACCCTGAGCCCTAAAACCTTCCCTGATCCCCCACCTGCCCTAAAAACAACCATCCACCACCCACCCTAAAATCAAAACTACTGCGACCCCATCCCACCCCTAAAAAAACCCTACCCTGACCCCCCCAACCTGCCCCTAAAAACAAAAATACCCCAACCCTGCCACCCCGCCCCTGAAAACAAAACTAATCCGCCCCCCCACCCCTGCCCCTAAAAATAAAACTACCTTGGCCCCCCATCCCTGCAAATGAAACTATCCCAAACACCACCACCCCCACCCCTAAAAAGAAAAAATTCCCCGTCCCCCCACCCTCCCTAAAAACAACAGACCCTCCCACCCCAAAAATAAAACTACCCCACCCCGCCCCTAACAAATCTACCCGCCCCTAAAAACAAAATTACCCCATCCCTAAAAACAAAACTACCCCGCCACCCCACCCTAAAAACCAAACTGCCCCACCCCTAAAAACAACTACCCCAATACCCCCCACCCACCCTGAGCCCTAAACCCTATCCCGAACCCACCCCCAAAAATAAAACAACAATTCCCCCTCACCCCACCCTTAAAAACAAAATTACCCTGACCCCCTCACCCTGCCCTAAAAATCAAACTACCCCGACCCTAAAAACAAAATTATCCCCGACCCTGCCCCTAAAAACAAAATTATCCCTACCCCTTAAAAAAAAAAATCCCAACCTCCCCCACCCCTAAAAACTACTCCCAACCCTGCCCCAGCCCCACTTACGTGACGGGGCCTCTCCTGGTGCACTCTCCCTTTTTCTCTGCCTTAATCACGCATGTGCGTTGTTCAGGCCATGCATGGTTAAGGCAGAGAAAAAGGGAGTTGTTGTTAACGCAAGCGTGGCTCCGCTTTCATTAACAATTTAATCGTTGTTCCGGGATCATTGTTCCAGATGTTCCCCACTTTAGCTAGTCAGGTCCTAGGAACCGAGTAGAGAAAACCTGAGCACCTCACCTTGAAAGCTGATGAAACATCTTACAATCAATTGTAATGCATCCTTTAAAATTAAAAGCAGGCCTTCCAACCCTACATACTGTCCTTGGTAGCTCAGGGAGTCAAGTGTGTCTCCGCATAGCCACTCTTTCCGGCCTGGATCCAAATCAGAGGATTGAAATGTCTTTATGCAGACGCTGGTGACATGAGAGGAAAGATCTAGCATAGCCAGCAGTAAAGTGGATGCTTTTTGAGCCAGTTAGTTTTGCTTTGTTTACTCAGACATCAGTACAATGTAATGTCAGTTTGTACTTTTGGCTTCTTCCCTTGCTTCTGTGTGCGTTGAGAACTGTAAGCACTGACTGCTGTACTAAGTTTTCAGAAAGTCCCTGCTACTTGTCACCTATGTCCAATGTACTCGCTGTCCATTTTCAATACGTCCTGTCCTGAATAAGGGCAGTTTTCTTCAGAATATGGGTAGTATGTTTCAAAGTTTACGGACCAACAACCATGTAGATTATGGTTTATGATTGTTCTTTCACACACTAGAAAATAAAAAATCCTCTAGCCAGTCCTCCGCAAAAAGTGACCCAAACCCAGATGCTGTACTTAAAATACAAACACATTTACGCCTAAAGGACCCATGTAGGACAGTCGGTTTTATGGGGGGCACCTTTAAATAAATAAGTGCCCCAGCATCTTTAAAAAGATCGCATGGCTGCAGGACTGTCCTATAGCATCTTGTATGGCAATGTCCATCCATTTTACTTTCATTTTTCTGCGATGTGTGCCTTTAGGTTAATGTTAACTGTGCACAAATGACCTATCCTTTTTTGAGATTTTAATAAACATCTCAATGTGATAAACATATAATTTGAATATTTGGTTAGACGGATAACAATTAAATGTCTAAAGAATGAGAATGACAGAATCTTGTCTTTGAATGTATTTATTTGGAGATTGCGTTTAATTCTAAATTAACAAAAAAATCCTTGGGGTCGGAGGAATGCAAACTTCACACCATCATATTTGGGTTGCATGGCTTTAAGCAGAGGCTTATTGTTTGCTCTGTTAATTGTTTTAAATAAAGTCGGTGCTACCATCGATCAATGTAGAACAAGTGTAATGCTGCATTGCAGGTTTCCATTTCAGTGGATTAAGGAGACAATCTTAGAAAGGCTCAGTGACTACAGTAGCTTAACAAAGGCTCCCACAGCTATTGGGGTGCGGGGAAGAACACCCCGCTGGCCACATAATGAACTTCCCTGCAGCCCAGCTGGAAACAGGACCTGAACATTGACACCGGCTCCAACTGGAGCCGGCGCCAATGTGGCAGTGCGGCGGGTGCAGCAGCGCCCGTCGCTCATTTCACTGCCCGTAAATTGGGCAGTGAAATGCACGATGGGGCTGTGCATGTGGGCCCCGAGTCACTCATTCCGCGCAAACCACCAGGGAAAGGCTGGTGGAATGCGACTCATTATCCGGAGGGCAGCGCTGCTTGCAGCGCTGCCCTGGCGGATCTGAAACGCCACCACTGCCAGGCTGCAGGGTGGCGGGAGGCTGGTGGTGGTGGCCTTTCCACCGTGTCGGTTAAGCCATGTTCAGAATATAACAGCCTGGACCACCATGCCATTGGCAGCAATGACCGCCACTGCTGGTGTGGCGGTCTAGACCGCCATGTTCTTTATGACCCCCTTAGTGACTATGGCACGGTGCTCCAGTTTAACCAATGATACTGGACAGATGGAGGGAGTCTACTTTCAGGAGAAGCAAAAGATCTACAATGACTTGGCAACAGCAAGACACGCTTTTATGTTCCATTACCAAGTTGTGTGGATGCAACATGGCTCACCTGTAGTGGAAAACTAATTGGTAGGCAATTTATATTTCCTTGTTGCAGTTGAAAGTGCCCTTGTGATACCTGGGATAATCATTGCAACATTTTAAACCCTGTCTGAGAAGGCACGCTTAAAAAATTATCCAAAGGGTTACAAGCAGGTTTTACCTTAATGATACAGAGTCCCAACTTGTTGTAGTAGTACTTTGTATAGGAAATCTTGTTTCAGCCAATGCTTTTTAAGCATATATACAGAATTTGTAGTGAAGAGGTAGAGTTAACCACATATTTGTTATGTACTTCTGGGGAAGCTGGAGGCTAAAACTATTGCTTATTTCTATTTTATCTTAAGTACAATATAGATTATTTGCCTTACTGTGATATTTTTTTATTTTTACTATAAAAAGAGGAGGGCTAAAGAAATTATGTGATATGTTACTGATTTTCGCTATAATTATTTCTTATAAGCACATGCGATAACACTTGTGGGATGTAGTTTACTTCATCGCTCGTATACATCAATGGTAAATAATAAATAAAGAAGATGGAAAGAAATGCGTTTTTAGTGCTCATGTCATACCATCAAAATAAAAGGCTTGTGCTTACCTGGGTCCTCAAGTCTAAGATGGAACTTATTAGCGACAGGTGTTTTGGTGTATGAAGTAACTGGGCTGTAGCCATGGTCAGATGCCCACTTCATCAACTTCTCCATAGTCGATGGAATGCCTGGCTCTACTGATTTGCTCATAACCATAGACCGCTCTGTCTCTTTTCCAAAGCCGATACTGTTAGGTGCCTACATATGAAAATAGTAAATTAGACTGTCGTGCTCTGACCACAAAGGATATGATCTCTACCAGTTTTATCATATTACAATCTACAATCTATTTAAGTAGACCTATTTGGCATCGGTTAATAACAGTAAAATAGGTCAAACGCAACATAAACCTTTGAATTTACCATTGTGTCCTAGGCAGAGAAACAGTCTGTATTTGTCAAGAATGCATCACAATTGACTTTATTATGCATTGTTTAATTGTACATTATGTTTCCCTTCCAAAACCTTGTGTGAATGCCAAAGCTATAATTAATTCACTGAGATGCACAGATTAAGTCTATTGAAATACAAATAAATAATCTCAAAGGGGATCATTGTTGGAGACAAGCTACTGCCTGAGCTCTGGCAGTATTAATTACTTTCTCCTTAGAGTTACAACGGTACATGTCTGTGGTCTGTGCTGGTGCAGTATTCTAAAAACGCCTCCATCCACACTAACGTGAAAAGATTGATTCTAACCAATGAAAATATTGTCCAGAGTAACAATGGTTGATGCATAAGAGAGCCGGGCTGTGATGTATCTGATCCTAACATCTATAGCTTCCTCACACTAACAGCAACAGAGACTTCACTGTAAATGGCACAAACCAGGGTTCAGAGAGTTGGCGATAAGGCAGCAACACGTGTCCACAGGGAGAAGAGGAAAGGAGGCATGTCTGACTGGGCATCCCTTTAAACTCGTCGATGTTTTTCGACTTGAGGATTCGAAATGCTTTGATGTTGTTACCCCCTGCTAAACCTGGTGACCACATCATTTAAAGAATTTCCTGTTGCATTGGAAGTGCCAAGCAGGCAAGGACAAGAGGTCTAGCAGAGAAACAGAGGACATGGTTGGGCAGTGTAGAAACAGTGAAGTCAGGTGGCAAGACTTCAGATATGCCTTTGCCCACCAGATTAAAGCAGGCAGGGTTGAGTCCCTGCTCTGGTGTGCTTATGCAGAGGCAGCCTTTTATTAATCTGTCAACACTGAGTGTTTCTTATAAACAAATAGTAGGAGATGCCCAGCAGTGACAATAGGATAAAGGGCACTAAGACAGCAATGCAAGGAACTGCCTGAACATAAGCAAAGCAGCTGTCAATGGTTTCCTCAAATAATGAGCTCTTTTCTTTGCATTCACTACTAGAAAGCAGTCACTAAGAAACAGGAAAGTTTTGGCGGTCACTGGAACGTGAGCCAACCAGTCAAATCATTAACTGTGTTAAGGATATGGATGCATCCATGGACACTGAAATCTCCTGTTGTACAGCTTCTTGCTCTACAAATACACAGAGGTCTACTTCCGAGATAGTGGAGATCAAATCAAAAGCAGAATACTGGGGAGATCACCTACATTTTCATTCCTACGCACGCAAAGCATCCCACCTCTTTGCAATGGTCTGGCTGTAAGGCATTTTTTACTACTGAAACTGGGAGATCCCGCTCAGTGGGGAAAAGCCATGGACAGACACTGCGGAGTGCAAGATTCCCCTATAAATACATCCTGCTTCTTATCCTCACTACTGACCTTGTCTTTGCTCCATGGTGTACTTTTCTGCAATCTCTGGGCAGCCTTGTACTGTGATTGTAGAGAGTCCAGACAGTCTGTCCAATTAGAGCCATTCACATCATATAAGTGTGATAAAGTGTGATCCCTCACATATTGTGCTGCAAAATATTTCCTTTCACCTTCTGCTGTCTACAGCATTTCAGTCCCATTCACAAAAGGAGCAGAAACACTGCTGACAGAATCACTGCAACAGACTCTCTAGGAAAATCCTTAGGAGAAATGATGCACACGTGTATAAATAAACGACACGTTCAAGAATTCTTCATTTTTTAGCTCTTAAAAACTGAGAACAAGATTGAAACACTAAAGTACAATTCAATAGTTCTCTAAAGCTTAAAAAGTAAGATCTTTAATAGTAATTGTGCATGTGATCTATTATATGGAAGCCACGTTGGACATGTCATGCAATCAACTATCAAAGTCAACTTTGGATTTATTTATTTTTCCAGTTCTTGAAGAGAAGCTTTTTCCTGCCTGATGATCAAGACACTTTTTAAATGAGCTCGTTGGCAATCACTGATGAGAACATAACATACACACCAGGATAAAGAAGGATACTTTCAAAAGCTTTAGCCAAAGAAAAATTGAATCTCAATCCAGGACAATCATAAACCAAATTCTCAGTCTTTACTGCTGCATCTCAAGCACATTCTGCCTATTTACATCTTTTATGCGCTTATTCTCTTCAGAGTGCAGTGTAACATCATGAAGATTTTTTGATATATTAACCTGATCTGAAAATGAAAGTTATCTTGACTAGATTATGTGACATGAACTTGTTACCGAAGTGCAGTATGGGCTTTGCGATTCAGTATTAGGAAGTGGCGTTTCAAGGGCGTCCCTTCCTAATACTGAATCTAAATGGTATGTATGATTGTTATGTGACCACGAATGCGGTCACAAAACAATTGCAGTTACCACCAATTTCAAACTGGTGTTAACCTATTTGTATAGGGGAAGGGGTCCCCAAGTGATCCCTTCCCCTTCGTGAATGGAAGCGAAAACATCTTTAAGAGCAGGCAGTGGTCCTACGGACCATTGCCTGCTCTTAAAAACTGAAAAGATAACTTTAATTTTTTTTTCGAAATGCATTCCGTTTTCCTTTAAGGAAAACAGGCTGCATTAAAAAAAAAAATACTGCTTTATTTAAAAGCAGTCACAGACATGGTGGTCTGCTGACATCAGCAGGCCACCATCCCTGTGAGTGCTGCCATTCCCAATGGGGTCGCAAAATTGCGATCTACCTCATGAATATTCATGAGGTAGGTCATTTGCGACCCCATTGGGAATTGCAAACAGTGTCATTGACACTGTTGTACATCCGGTTTTGCGACTCGCAAATTGCGAGTCGCTAAGACCCGCAGTTTGCAAGTTGCAAAAACAGATCTTCGTACATGTGGCCCTAAGTGATGTGCCCAGAATCACAGGATGTTGGGCCGACACCAAGACTCAAATGTGGCTCTCCAGTACCAAAGTCTTCAGCGCTAGCTTTTAGGCCACATTGCGTTTGACTGGGATGCATCAGATTTACCCACCTATTTGGCGTTTTGGGGGTATAACAGGTGGAAATTATTTGTTTGCCTGTTTTGTTTGTGAACCCAATGAAGAACAAAGGGGCATCCTGTCTGGAAAAGGAAAGCAAGGACTGCCTCTTTCTTCCCTTTCTATGTCTACACGTCCTTTAAAATTTGAATTTTTAAATGTAAACTTTATACAAGGCTAATAAAGAAGCTGTCACTGCCGGAAGACCGAATTATGAATAAATATTAAAATGCACTTCCTTGAGTGCTCTGCATTTTCAACAGTGTTGCCATATAGAGCAGCAGACAGTCAAGTAAACGCCCCATGTGCTCAACTATGTGCAAGTTAAACACGGGCAGAAATACTGTTGGCAGAATTTTGCAGCGTGGCTAGTTCTAATGTAAGTTGTTTGTCGATTTCAGATAGGTGAGGGGTAACATTTTCAAGTGTTTCCAAACGTGGGAATGTCCCACGCCATCCCATACGATCAAATCCAGGTGGGTACCATTGATATATTGCCAGGTTTTTCGAGAGTTCGCAATGTTATTCTGTTCGGTGCCAAATTTCTATTTTTGATTTTGTATATAAAGAAGGAACATTTGTAGCTACTATGACCTT